>NC_132996.1:39800000-41050000 GCF_048564905.1 Vicugna pacos
AACTCTTGGAATAGCTCTTAGTAATAGGAATTCCAGGCACAGACAGATGTTCTGCAGCCAATGAAATTATGCTCTTTAATCACTTGGTCTCAATTCCACCAACATGAGGGACTAATAACACTTCCCAAAATCCAGATTAATCAAGATCCTATTTAGTCTAGGATAAGTACTTTCTCCAAAAAAGGAATAAAAATTGCCCTTAATTTTTTAGTTTGCTTTAAATTATTTTCATGAAAATATTTATTAAAAATATTTACAGGATGGTCAGCATCCAGTTCAGATCCATACATCAGAACTCTGTTGGCACAATGGTCCAGGTCAGAAATCTTCTTTGGAAACCAAGGGACAGCTTCCATACCTACAAAATACAAAAACCACTAACAGCGGGAGAGACAATCTTAAATAAGGCAATAAGGAAGAAGAAACTAAGAAAGTCATAAACGTATCTGGATGAGATTTTTAATTTTACCTTCTATGTTGAGGCAAAATGTATACAAGGAAATTGCTCTAGTTCTAATATGTAAATCTTACTCAAAATTTTTGTACTTAAAAGTATTTTGAGCCTTGATTTCCTAAATGTTAGAGAAATGATGTACTTTAGTAATAGACCAAAAATTCAAAAAAAATTTAAGCCACATATTTAGTTATCCTAAAAAAGTAGATAAGGGTGCACAACTTTACAGATCAAGGTGCAAATTTAATAAAAACTCCGAATGTTTATCTTTGTTGATGAAAAGGATCTTAGAGATCATTTACATCTTTGCCACTCTGATCTTCTCACCATCCCTCAGACATACAAGCCTTGATAAAATTCCATGGTTTTGTATATGCTGCTCTTCTGCCGGGAATACCTATCCCACTCTAATCCCTGCTCCACCTCATCCTTCTGCTTTCCTGAGAATATCCTTTTTCTTCAAGACCTAAATCGAATGAGCCTTCCCTGACCCTGTAGGTGGAGCTAATTCTCTGTGCTCTGGGTTCCTGTGATACTATGACTCTAATTCTCTAAAAGCTTTTACTATGTTTTACTATAATGTATCTGTATATGGCTGTCTCATAGAAAAAGAACGGGAACAACTCTAGGGTAGGACTATTTATTTTTAAATCTCCATTTCTTTTCCTTTTTTTCCTTAATGGGGAGGGGCAGGTAATTTTTGGCTTATTTATTTGTTTTTTTTTAAACAGAGGTAGTGGGAATTGAACCCAGGACCTTGTGCATGCTAGGCATTCACTCCACCACTGAGCTATACCTTCTCCCCGTATCCGCATTTCTTAGTAGAAACTGACTGACACAAGTTAGTGGTCCCTAAATATAAACCAAACCATTTAGACTCCACAAAACTCTTCATCTTATAGATGAGGTAACCAAAATCCAGAGAGGTGAAGTAATTTATCCAAGATAACTTGTCTCCAATGGAAGAGAGAACACTAGAACTCAATCCTTCTCGCTCCAGTTTAATGCTCTTTCTAACATACCCAGAAGAGATATTCAAGAGATTTAGCAACAAATACAACAGGGCACCAATCACTCAAAATAGACACAGGCAGAGTTCCAGGCTCTGGCTCTGCCAGGTGTTAACCCTTTAGTTGCTTGTGGTGGGCATGGGACTCCCGGGGAGGATGGGGGTCACACAGGCTTCAGGCCTGGTGGGGAGCACTCAAGGGACTCAGGGAGGAAGCTATCTACCAGTCAGAAATGGAATTAGTATGTCGATATTTTAATAAATTATAGCCATACAAACCCGTAACAGATGAATATCAGCCCTGATTACACCCCAAATATTGTGACATAATCTGAAAGGATTATTTTAAATTGGGTATCATATCTAAAATGTAACATTTATCCATTTGTCTTTTGCACCAAGTAAACTACAAGGATTTTTCCACAATAGATCTTAGCCTATATCTTTGCTATCTGAGTATCTGAAACCTTAGAAGGCTTTATTGCTTTTTCTTTTGGTTTTGGTGGAAGTGAGGACAAGGAAGAATGCTGTATTTCACATATAGAGTACTTCACATCATAGATGTCAGCAATTGTCAACAGGCTCACCAAATTCAAATTCACATAATATCTGCTAGATATTTGCCTTGTGAGAGTTCTAAGGGCTCAGGGATTGTGAACGGGAGGTTTGTGAGATCAAGAAATGCTTGATGACTTGAAAGTTGAGATAACTTAATGGATTTCTAACTATTCTGAATTCTTCCTTATATTCGAGCTTTCCTTTTCACTTCTCTCGACCTTGATAAAATGTTGCTTTCTAATTTTTCTTTAGCATTTTGAGCAATTATGTTTTCTTCATTATCAGACTGTAGGGAATTTGAAAAGACAGACTTTTATTTTCACTTTCATACTTTCAATATAAACATAAGATTGGACACACATTATGCACTTAATCTTATGAGTAGTAGTTTCACTTTTCAAACTTACCATCTTCCTTCACAGTAAAATTATCTGGTAGGTTCACAGAGAGAACATTAGTATGAGACTTCAACAGATGAAAAATATCATTCAATTGTTCTGTATTGATATCACAGTCAACAAAAATCTCAAATTCTGAGTTTCTTCTCTTTGATTTTCGGGACTCGATATGTAATAGGTTCACATGCTTCTCCTGTGGAAAGCAGAGAGTGAAGATTACATATGACTGCCTCAAACGGTTATAGTCTCTGAGCTCCCATTACCACTAAAAATCAACCTCAGCACTTGCCATGACAGACAAAGGGGAAAAGGGAGGGAGGGAGCCACTGGAAAGGGACCTGTTTTTGGTGCTGTCAACAGCAAAGTAACTCCCCCTAAATATTAGGTACTATTCAAAAAAAGTTTGAAAAATTCATTACACCCTCCAGAAACTAACAAATAAATTAACACTCACTAGAAAGTCCCTCAGATTACCAGAATTGATTGGCCTTCAAATCAAAAGACCAAGTCTCCTAGATAAAAAGAACCATTTGAAAATTCCCTAAAATAAAGGCTAGTTTTTTTTAAGTGGTAGTAGTGTTAGTACTTTAGAAAGAAAAATTTCCTTTGCAAAAAATGCATTTAATAAAATTAGATGAACAGCTTGAACACAGAATATTAAAACCTCCAATCTCCTAAGCAATAAACTTAGTAACCCATGCCAGCCTGAGGTATGAGCGCCATAGATGTAAACCTGTAGGGGCAGCATATCTTCTCTTACCAATTTGGGTGCTGAGGAAAAGCCCTGGTGACATAATCATGAAACATAAGAACCAATCACCCAACAGTTTTCTTCATCTAAAAAATGAGAAAGTTAGAGTAGATGATCTCCAATACTAATCAGTTCAATCTAAATTAACCAAGTGAACACCCATGTAGCCATGTAAGGGCTGTGAAGCTTAGAAAGAAGGGCAAGACATACAAGGAGTTTATAATCTGATTGGCCATTACATGAAAGAATAAAAGAAAATACAAGCGCTGAGTGTTCAGGTGCAAAAGATGTTTGGCAAAGAGAAAAAGCATTATAAGTTAGAGAAAGTAGACGGTTCTGTGGAGCAGATAGGAACTCAAATGAGTCTTAAAAAATAGAATAACAAGACAGAAGGGAAGAAGTAGGATTCTTAACAGGAGGAACTGTATGTGACTGGAGTACAGTGCTGTACACCAGAAATTGACACACATTGTAAACTGACTCTACTTCAATAAAAACATTTTAAAAAATAAACAGGAGGAACTGTATGAGCAAAGGTAGAATCTGATAAGAAAGGAGAGAGAGTGTCAGGAAACTGGAATAGGTAGGGTTTATCCTGGAACATAGAATTTATCATGGAATCAATAGAAAGCCAGTTATAAAATACATTGGAACTGATCAGGAGTAAAAGAGAGTTTCATTGAATCTATTTCTTATGAATCTTTATAATTAAGAATGCATTCATAAATATTTTCTGAATGATGACTTGAATAAATATAGATCTATAAATTATGTTTTTGGAGAAAAAGACAAAATGTCAACTCTTCCTAAATTAATCTATAAGTGAATGCTATCAAAATCAAAATCTTGATGAATTTGGTGAGGAAATGAAACTAAACAATTTCAAAGTCCATCCAGAAAAAAAAATTTAGTCAAATTTAGGAAATTTCAGATTAAGTTAAAGTAATAAGTGAGACATTTCCTATCAGATATTTCAGTTACAGAAACAGAGGCACAGAAAGGTTAAGCAGTTTGCCCAAAGCTACACAGCTAATCAGTGTCAGAGCTGGAATTCAAACTCAGGCTGTCCAGCTCCATAGTTCATGCCCTTAAAGACTGTGTTGTAATCCTGTTGTACAAGAAAGGGAGAGTCAGAATAATGGATAATATGGTCTTTCTGAACAAGATTTACATAATCTTAATAATGAAAACACTAAAGACTGATAGAGTCAAAAATTGGGGTATAACAAAATTGGGAAGATGGAGGGAAGGGAACTTGAGGGAGCCACTGGAAAGGGACCTGTGTAAAGAGAGCTAAATCTTCACTTCCACCAGAGAAAATCAATAGGTAATATCTACAAATGGAAAAATCAAGAAACTGCAGCAGAATAAGCATATTGTTTATAAACATGGAAGTAAATACTAGAAAATATAGTTAAAATAGTTGAAAATGGTTGCCCTCTATGGGCTGAGGATAAGTAAAATAGGTGGGTTCACACCCACATCACTCACTATGCAGCGGTCAGAATGAATGAGATGGATACACAGCAGCATGGGTAGATCTTAAGAATATAGTGCTGAGTAAAAGAAATATGTATTGTACAATAACCTTTATATAAATTACCAATACATGCACATGCAAAAACTCAACATCTAAGTAACATAAAAAAATAATTCAATGGCATTCACAGCTCAAACACATCTGAGTAGTTGCCTATCAGAAGAGAGAAATGGAGATTGAATGAAACAGGAGGAAGCTGTATACATCAAAGAGGACAGTGTCCACATGACATAAGCAATATGATTAGCTCAACCCTCTGCACCTAAGTCAACAAAAACCCTCTGCACCTAGGTCAACAAACTAAATGGAGTTTAGGGATGAAGAGAGATGAAGCAGAAGACTGCTGTTTTCTTTATAAACTTTATAACATGGGTTTGACTTCTTAAACCATGCACAAGTATCCACTGATTAAAAATAAAATAAAAAAGAAAGTTGATGGAAGAAATATAGGTATACTATTTAAAGACTCAAAGATAATCAATAGAAGAGCTTAAAATAATCATGTAATCATCAAATTTGGGGAGGAGTAGAGGGAGAAGAGATGGAGGTGGTATCAGTATCTTTCACAATATAGAGTAAATAAATATCATATAAACTGACAACGCAAAGAGAGAGATCAGAACAACTTTTAGATATTATAAAATCACCACCAAAAGAACTAAAGAGCAGAGATAGTTAAAAGAGGTTGCCTCTAGGTAGTGGGACTGAGGTGCTTGGCTAAAAAGAACTGATGATTTTATCACAAACTCTTCGAGACTACTTGTTTATATTTAGAATTTTTAATTCTTTGAAATATTATATTCAAATGTCTACTTAATAGCATAGCATATATATATAAAGTTCATTTATAAATAGCTAACACTTATTGATAATTTACTCTGAACTACCCTAAGCACTTTACATATATTAACTTTATTAGTTCTCACAATGACCCTATCAGGTAGGTAGGGTTCGTTTTATAGATGCCAAGATGAAGCACAGAGAAATTAATTAATTTACCCACAATCACACAGTCAGTAAGTGACAGAGCAAGGATCTGAACTCAGGTGGTTTGCCTACAGAGCCCACAAAGTTAACCCCAATGATGTTCTAATAGCATAATTTAACCAGTCCTATACCTTAAGTAGTTTGTTTATAATTCTTAGCTTCTATAAATAAATCTTTGTGTCCCTAAGCACTTAAACTAGGTTGTCTCACAGGTCAATGATATCATAGTATATGGTACTCCTCTTTCAGTTCAGTTTACACACATGTAATTATTTATTGACTACAATTATTTGTTTAGTGTCTGTCTTCTCCACTAGACTATTCACACTGTAAGAGCTGACACTATGTGTCTACTTTATTCCGGTCTGCATCCCTCATATCTGGCAGGGCACCCTCCACTTGGCACGTACTCAGTAAATATTCATGTTCTGATGACTGAGCCTTATTTCTTTAAGACAGATTTATGGAAGTGGAATTACTGGGTAAAAATATGTGAACATTTTAAGACTCACAACATATATTACCAGATTGTTTTCCTACACATCACACCAATTTTCCCTCACACCAAAGGTGTATTTAAATGCCAAATGCATTGAAACTTTGATGGTAGGGAGCAGTATAATTTTTGAATCTTTGCTATTGCACTGTATATCATTTAATATATTGTTAATGTATCATTAAATATCATTAAATTGTAATATTTTATCTAATAAAATTAAAACTTGCTTCTCCCAAATCTATGAAGTGAATCTTTCCTCCATTTCTCTATTAGTTATTTGCATCTCCTCTTATGTATATTGTTTGTATCCTTTGCCTATTTGATAGAATTGAACAATATTTTAGAAATTTAAGTGCTTAAAAATTTCTGTAGTGCACTTCTGAAGAATTTACAAATAATTTTATAGACTCATTTTATAAGAGTTCTATGCAGAAATATGGAGAGTGCTTACCTGGAAAATTTTCAGTGCTTTTATAAGCCCTCCAACTTCATTCTTTAAGGAAAAAATGAGAGTTGCTCTTCCCTTTTCTAAGGAATGGTCTTTGTTTTCCTTATTGTCTTCAATCATAATGAATTTGGTATACTTCTCTAAAAATAAAATACGAAAATATAGAGAAGTTGTATAACGTAGACAATATTTGATAACATACACAACATTCGGTAACATTAACCAAGTTTTCGTTTCCTCACCTGTAAAACATGTATATGCAGATATACTTTGCAAGGCTGTAATGAGACCACAATAAGATAAATCATTGCCTAGCACAGTGCCTAGAATTTAATAGGCATACAATACAAGTGTAGTTTCCTTTTCTTTTTCTCTAATCTAATCCTTTCAGGGCATGACTTAAGCCCATGGGCTTCTTGCAGTCTTCCTGGCTATTGTGGCCTGAACTGGGCACTCTTCCTCTATGAAAGTCTACCTCCTCTCCCCCTACAATTTCAGCTCTTTTTTATACTGGGTCCGGTTTTTTTTTGTTTGTTTTTGTTTGTTTGTTTGTTTTTAAAGTTTCAGGTGTACAATATAGTGATTCAGTACTAAAAAGTTCAACTCTGGTAGTTTTTTTCCCCAAGTCAACGACAGTAGAGCATCAGTGAGGAGTTAACTTAAACCTCTGAAAACCAAATGATCAGAGACAAAGTTAAGCTTACCTGGACTATCGACAGGATCTGAACTACTAGGACCTATGCCTCTTTGTCAGTTGTAACCTGGTACCCAAGGTCTTAGTCCTGGGCTTGGGTGGAGGTGCTGAGAGGCTTTGCATAAGAGACTCCCTTTCTTTGGGGGTGTCTAAGGGAGGGTTCCCTTTATAGGAAGAGAAGGAAAAAAGAGATGTTGCCATTAGACGGAGAGGAAGGGAAGGAAAAAGAATGTGTCTGTTTCTGCTAGCACAGGAGAAACAAACAGACTTGGGTTCAGCTCTGAACCTCAGTTTCCTCATCTGTAAAGTTCAAGAAATATCTACCTCACAGAGTTTGCTGGGGAGGTGAAATTAGATAATATACAAAGAGGCTATTTCTAGCACAAGGGAGGCGCTCAAAAATAGTCTTTTCTCCACGAAGAGAATAGGAGGAAAGGAGAAGAGTGAGTGACCACAGGGGTACAACTTCACTTCCCAGGCCCAGCTTCCCACGGGCGTTTATCTCCCAGAAGGTGACCCTGACTCTTCCCCGAACCGCAGCATCCCCAAATTCGCGACGGTGGTCCCCGGTCCCGGGGGAAGGGGCCTCCGCACTCACCTTGGGCGCCACTAGCGGTGAGCTGGGTCTATCCGCGGATTCGCGCTGCCCGCCTCTTATAGAAGCGGGCGTCGGGGCGGGCCCATGGGCGCCCGAGGCTGCCGGGCGGTGGCCAATGAGAAAGAGGTTCGCCTGCCGGTCGTGGGGAGCGTCCGGGGAGCTGACCGCCTCTGGGTTCTGACTTTCCGCCAGCCTGCGCCGAGACTCTCACGCCTTAGTCTTCACGTGTATCTATCTGTCTGGTGTTTTAATTAAGTTGATGTTAGACCACTCTTAACTACAGAAGTCTGACTAATACTAAACAATCCAGCGTTGAAAATTCCCTCCAAACCAAGATAAGATTCATTATTGGCATAATGACCTCCCATAGGCTTGTACTGCTTCTCCCGGTTGGCGACCAAAGCAGGAACCACCTCCCCCGATCCCCAACACAGACAAATAGATAAGCATGCTATTTTAGCAGAAAATCATATGTTTACAACATGTCACAGAAGCCAAAAATTTGGACTAGGTTATTTACTGAGTGCTCAGTCCATCAGATCCTGTCCTGAAGGACTATATATATATCACACTACAATTTTTGCTTCAGTTCTTTAAAAGTCAAGTTTGTTGATATACAATTTACATACAGTAAAATTCACCCTTTTGAGATGTACATCTCTGTGAGTTTTGTCAAACATATACAGTTGTGTAACCACCAAATAGAATATAGAACATTTCCATCACCTCAGAAAAGCTCCCTTGTTTCAATCCTCTCCCCTAACATCCAGCCCCTGGCAACCACTAATGTTGTTTATGTCCCTCTACTGCTTCCTTTTCTGGAATGTAATATAAATGGAATCATGTGGTGTGTATAGGTTTTTAGTTCCTGGCACTTAACATGATGCTGTTGAACGTCACCCATTTTGTTGCATGTATCAGTAATTTGTTCCTTTTCGTTGTTGAGTATGGATATACTTTTAATGCAGGACATTTACAGCTTTCAAATGCATTTTTCCTTTTATCTACATAATAATTCTATGAGGTAAATACTATCCTCATTTTACAGATAAGGAAACTCAGATACAGGAGGCTCTATGACCCTTTTCTGGTACAGGCTAGTAAACAGAATCAAGAATCAAGCAAAAACATTCTGACTTTAAATCTGGTGTTCTTACTACAATACCATGAAAAGCACTGACCAAGTAGAGACATTTTAGAACTAAGCTGAGGTCAAAGATAGCTTTCCTCAAGTTGGGTCTATGGGAGGGATGGAACCTACTCTGTTAGAGAAGAGAGATGGGGCCAAGTCATTCAGTGAGCCCATCGCCAAAGAGATCAGGAGAATAGGTTGGGCACTGGCCCTGAGGTGGAGGGGCTTGAGTAGTTGATATTAATGAACCCTATCTAAGGTCACCTTGAAGGACTGAGCAAAGCAGACAAGTTTTCTGAGTCTCTCTAAACATACTTAGATGCCACAGCCCTGGGAGACTCCAGGCATTGGGGCTTTCCCATTTCTCTGACGGAATTCAGAAGATGACCCTGACCCTCCCCAAAACATCTCCAGCATTGTGCCTGGAATTCCACTAATTAAGAATTTCCATTGGACTCAATGATACAATTTAAAATAAATTCACATACTCTGAGAAGGCACAAAGAACTCTCAGTTGGAGAAAATATGTATTTGCTTGATTAGAAGTGTTTGCTTCTTAATACCAGAATGATATCACAGAGTGAAAAAATGACATTTCCATGGAAGCTATGGAAGAGGTAAATAAGTCAAGACACTCGAGAAAAGAAGCAATCTTAGTGAATGTATTCATTTCCCACTGTTACCGTAACAAACTGCCACAAACTTAGCCAATAAAAAAAAAGCACAAATGTATTATTTTAGTTTTGAAGGTCAGAAGTCCAAAATGGGTTTCACTGACCTAAAATCAAGGTGTCTGCAGGACTATGTTCCGTTTGGAGGCTCCAGAAGAGAATCTGTTTTCTTGCCTTTCCCTGGTTCTAGGCTTGTGACCCATGCATCCATCTTCAAAGCAAGTAATGTAGCATCTTTGAATTTCATTCTCCTGTCTTCCCCTATCACAGGTAAGAACTTTTGTGAATACTTTGTGGCTACCCAGATAATCCAGGATAATCTCCCCATCTCAAAATCCTTAATTTAATTACATCAGCAAAGTCTCTTTTGGCAGATAACAGTCACAGATTCCAGAGATTAGGACATGAATATCTTTGTACCAAAATGAGAAGCTTTGGGTGTTACCCAGACAGGAAATGGTGTTTCTCTTTATGTTTGTCCTATCATCTTGATCTGCAGAATCTATGGCAAAAGAGTTTTCTGACCCTGAGATATGGCTTTTGAGATATTAAAAGTACTGGTTCCATGAACGGTTAAAGAAAAAAAAAAAAGACAACTCACTGCACTGCCTGGATCTTCAGCAGAACATGTTTGAGTTCCAATCTCCAGTTTCTTACTTGCTAAACTGGCTTGATGGTGCCTTTAGACTGATTCTTCTATCTTCTGTGCCAGCTCCTTCTTTTCTTCCCTCCAGATATTCAGGTTTTCTCCAGGCAAGGACCTAGGCCCTCTTCTCTTCTCAGTCCATGTCCTTTTCCTTGTCAATGTCACTTCTCTGGTGTCTTTAAGTATCCTTGATATGCTAACAACTCCAAAATATATATTTTTAGCTCAAATCTCCCTTCTGAATTCCAAACCTTTATATCCAATAATTTATTTTATATCTCCACTTCCATGACACACTGGCATCTTACCATATTCAAAAGTGAACTTGGGAAAATGACAAGTGTTGGTGAGGAAGTGGAAATCTGAACCCTTGAACATTGCTGATGGGAATGTAAAATGGTTCAGCCGCTATGGAAAACAGTTTGGTGGTTCCTCAAGAAGTTAAACAGAGAATTGACAGATAACCCAGCAATTCCCCTCCTAGGGATATGTCCAAAAGAACTGAAAGCAGGTACTTAAACAAATCCTTACACACAAATGTTCACAGGAGCAATAATCACAATAGTCAAAAGGTGGAAACAATCCAAATGTCCATCCAAACCCCAAATGTCCATGGATGAATGGACAAAGAAGCTAGTAGATACATACAGTATGTATTCATACTATTCAGCCATAAAAAGAATGAAGTACTAATACATGCTACAACTTGGATGAACCTGGAAAGTGTTATGCTACATAAAAGAAGCCAGACACAAAAGGTCACATATCACATGACTCAATTTATATGAAATGTCCAAAATAGGTTAAGTCCATACAAACAGAATACAGTGTGGTGGTTGCCAAGGGCAAGGGTGTTGTGTGAAGGAGGGTATCAGGGGAAAATGAGAAGTGAATGCTTAATGGGTACAGAGTTTTCTTTTGGAATGAAGGAAGTGTTTTGGAATTAGAGGTAGTGGTTGTACAACATTGTGAAGGCACTAAATGCCACAGCACTGTTCACTTTATGTGAATTTCATCTGAATAAAAAAAAAGTAAGCTTGATCTCCCTGCCCTCCAAGTCCTCCTTCCTTCTTTCATAAGCTTCTCTCTCACTTCCTCCATCCCACGAATTGGGTCAATTTTGTCTCTTTTACTTCAATATATATTTGAAATGATCCACTCCTCCCCATCTCCTCTGCCACTGCCCTTGTCCAATCCACCATTATCTCTGAACTACTGCAATTACCTCCTCACTGGTTTTCCTTTTTCCACTCAGGTCTCTCCTTCTGTTCATTCTTATTTTAAAAATATGCCAAAAACTATCATATACAGTGCAATTTTTGCCACACTTTAAAAATGCTAACATGATTATGCCACTACTCTGATTAAAACTATAAAACGGCTTTCAATCATTCATAGGATGAAATTTAAGCTCCTTTCCATGATCTGTAAAGGCCCCAAATCTGGCCCCTATTCACCCCTCTTGCCTCTTACCCTATCACTCTCCTCTTCACTGCACTCCATCCACGGCTCTGTGTTCTAGTCCTTTAATCAAAGTTCCTTCCCACCTCAGGAGCTTCCCTCGTGCTTAACCTGAAGATCTCTCACCACACACACCCAACCCCTGCTTCTTCACCTGATTAACACTCTCATCCTTCAGGTTTTCACTAGAGGGTCAGTTTTTTGCCTGATAGTAAAACTTCCCCCAGCCTAAATTCGAT
Organism: Vicugna pacos; assembly: GCF_048564905.1. Lineage (NCBI taxonomy): Eukaryota > Metazoa > Chordata > Mammalia > Artiodactyla > Camelidae > Vicugna > Vicugna pacos. The sequence continues at coordinate 39,812,086 of NC_132996.1, forward strand.
TTCCCATTTGTCCCTTTCTCATACTGGCACTTGTACCAACCATTGTTACAGTTATTAGCATGACTATTGTTGACTATTTGTTTACTTATATCTCTCACAGGGAAAGAATTGTGTCAGTTTTTTTTTTTCTGTTGAATCTTCATTGGCTATCCCAGGGCCTGGCACATAGTAGTTTCTCAGTAAGTAATTATTCAGTGAATGACAACTGAATGCTAGAACCTATGTTCCAATATCTGTGCAGATATGCATTCAGTCTAGTATTTCTGTAGAACTGACTCCCAGATGTGGAATACTGCCAGACTGCCTTCCAAAAAGATTACACCAACCCACATAACTACTCTCAACGATGTAAAACAACTTCCTTATTCTAGCCAATTGTGTATGTTATTCATCTTAATTTTCAATGATCTGAATAGCAAAAACAAATATCCATAATTAACATTTTTCTAATTATTAGCAGGGTTGAGCATCTTCTCAGACATTTGCTCACATGTGCATTTCTTACATCACTGCTCATTTTTCAATCTGGTTATTTTGTATTATTTATATTCTAGATTCATCTCTAGATATTATGAATATTAACCGTTACATGCATTGCTGTCATCTAAGCCTCCTATTTGTCTTTAACTCCATTTAAGATGGCTTGTACAACTTTTTTTTACAAAGTCAAATCAATCTTTCAGGATGGAGTTTAAAAGGGCTTCAAAATCACACCCTTTCTCCCTCCTCCCAGTTCTAAGGTGGACAGGTGATTAATTGTAGTGGTGGGTGTGGGGGCAAGGACTAAAAGTGGAAGCAAGGAGATTGGTTGAATAACTACTGAAGGAGCCCAGCTGAGATACAATGGTGGATATGGGGCAGAATGGAGGTGAGAAATAGGACAAGCTGAGGATCTGCTTCGGAGATGGAGTCAACACATCAATTAATGGCAGGATCTAGGGGAGAGGAGTAGTAAGGGAAAGGGGGTTTCAAGGATGATTCTTAGGATTTTTACTTGACAACTGGGTAGGCTGTGGTTCTATTTACTGAGATGCAGATGGGGAAAGGGAGAGCAGGTTTGTCAGGGAGGAAAAAATTTAGTCTCCTTTTAAACTTGTAAGGCTTGAGATACCTCCTAGCTATGCAACTGAAGGTGTCATGCAGGCATTAAGAAATGGGACTCCAAAATTCAGAAAGATCACAAGCAGATATATAAATTTAGAAGTCACCGTATAAAGATCATATATAAAGACAGTATATAAAACTGCACGACTGGATGAAATTTCCTAGGGAGAAAATGAATCAAGGAACAACAAAGAGGTCCAGTACTGGACCCTGGGGCATGTCAAGGTTCAGAGGTTAAGCAGAGGAGGAACCAGAAAAGGAGACAGAAGGAACAGACACCAAGGAGGGAGAAAAACTCAGGTGAATGTGATAACACAGAGGCCAAGAGAAGAAAGTGTTTTAAGAAGATTCTTTCAATTGCCTTTAACGCTACTCCAAGTTGAGGACAGAAGTGTAACCACTGGATTCAGCAACAGGGAAGTCATTGGGATCCTTGACAAGAGCAATGTCAATGATGTGAGGCAGAGAGAATCCAGTTTACACGAGCAGAGGTGAGATCAGGCCATGGAGATGATGCTAGCTCTTTCAGGAGTTTTGTTCTAAACAGGAGCAGAAAAATGTGCTAGCAGCTGGAGGGGAATGTGGGGTAAAGAGAGGGTTTTTTGTTTGTTTGTTTCTTTTTAAACAGGAGATATTAGAGAAAGAGTGTTTCAATAGGGCAGAAGAAATAGATGATTTAGGAAAGAGAAGATAATTGTAGGAGCAAAGTCCATCCCACTGATCTCATTAGTTCTAACAGGTCAGTCAGGCAAGTCTCCTAACTTTCTAGGTATATAATCATATCCTCTGAAAGTGCACCTGAAAAAAATTACAGCATTTTTCAAGTAAGTGATCATCATAAGAGAACAGTGGTTTGTTTTGGGGGAAAGCAAGAATTATGATTGAGCATATAGAGGGGCATCTGGTTGACTGATAAAGTTCTATTTCTTGAGCTGGGTGACAGAAACAGGAGTATTTGCTTTTTAATAATTGAATATGATGCAGTTTTCTACTTCTGTGCTTTATTTGACAAAAAAAGATTAATGACAAACAAAAGAAGATATGAAAAAATAACATTTTGATCCTTTCTAATATTTATACCTTATACCTGTTTGTTTTTCATCCTATCACATTAGATAGGGCTGTCAGAACAATTTTCAATAATAACATCCTGTTTTGTTCCAGACTTTAATGGGAATGTTTCTAATGTTTCAATTAGGAATTGTACCTGCTATAGGTATTATGTTAATGAAATCTTCTTCTATTTCAGACTATAAAGGGGTTTTTCTTAGAAACAGATGTTAAATTTGAATTTTATCAAATGAATTTTTGGCATTTATTGAAATAATCATATAGCTCTTCTTTTTTTGGTCAAGTAACATACAGAATTACATGAAAAGGTTTCCAAATGTTAAATTATCCTTGCATTCGTGGGATAAACTCATCTTGATCATGGTGGGTTTTTTAAATGTGTATTTTTATATCTTTCAATATGGTGCTGAATTTTATTTGCTGATATTTTGTTTAGAATTTTGCATTCATATTAATAGATAAGATTGGCTTACAGTTTTCTTTTTATGTGTGTAACTGTTCTTATTCAGTTCTGTTAACAGGGTTTGTTATCTTTGCAGAAATAATTCAGAAATTTCCCACAATTTTCTGCTGCCTTGAGGTAGAGATAGTATTACCTTTTAAATATGAGTATTAGTCGTTTAAGGTTTGCTGCCTCTTCCTGGGTTTAGTATTGAATCCTTTCCTAGGAAAGTATCCATTATTTAAAAATCCCCATGTAGTTATGTTCTTCTTGCTTTCCCACTCTTTCTAAATTTTTTTTTTCCTTTATTGCACCTGAGTCAGAGAATGTGTCTGTATAGTTTCTCCTATGGAAATGTATTAGGATGTGCTTTGCGGCTCATCACATTACCTATTGTTACGGATGTTACATTAAATTATAAAAGAATGTGAATTCTTCATTTGGGGTATGTAATAATCAGGGCAGAGTCAGTAATGAATTCCCTTTATTATATAAACACAATAAAGGTTTATTTCTAAGTCTACCCAATGTACTGGGTGAATCTCCAGGGCCTTCCCTCTCCATGTGGTTCTCTGTGTGGTTTTACTCAGGGATTCAAGCAACCTCATCTTGTGGCTCTGCCATCTTAAGTCATGGCTATCACCCTAAAAGAGATAGTTTCAAGATGGTCTGCCAGCTCTTAAAAATACTGGCCCAGAAATGATACTTTTCATCTCTGTTCTTATTTCATTGGCTATAACAAATCACATTGCTCTTCTTTACTGCAAGAGATCTTCAAAGCCTTGTCTTCCCATAAGCCCAAGAAGAAAAGAACCAAATGTGGAGACCCAAAATATTCTTACTGTAAGGTACAAAAGTCTATATACGTGTGCACCCACAGCATAGGAGTTAAGAGCACGGACTGCAGAGCCACATGCAGCCTTGCCATTTACTTAGCTGTGTGACCCAAAGCAAGTTACTTACATTTTCCATGCCTTGGTTTCTCTCTCTGTAAAGTGACGATAATAACATGTCTGTCCCAGAGGACTGTTACAGGATTAAATGTTTATAAAGTATTTAGAACAATGCCTGGTGCATAGATTTGATAAATAATTAAAATATACAAAATCAACATTTAAAAATATTGTTATTCACATTCTCTATGTCTTTACTTTTACTGTACTTTAATTTTTTCAAACTTGGTTTGTCCATTTCTGAGAGGTAAGTTTAAGTTTCCTACGATTGAAACAAAATTCTTTCATTTCTAACAAAATTTGCATTATATTTGTTCCCTCTATTATATGGTATTTTAAAGTTTATGACTGTTACATCTTATTAATTGTATCACTTATAGGTTATAAAATAATATGTCTCTTTTTTTTGCTGTGAATTTTATTCTATCTTAGTTTTTCAATGCCTGCTTTCTGTATTATCACTTACCTAGTTTATCTTTATCCATCCCTTTATTGGATGTTGTTTGTCTTAGGTTTATCTCCTGTAAACATAAAATTTGATTTTGTCTCCTAGAAAAATCTTTACCTTTTATTATGGTGTATTTATTTTATTATGGTATATTCTTTACTATATCATGGGTATATTTAGGCTTAAAATGCATATTTATTTTTCATTCTCAACCTAACTTTTGCTGGATAGAACAAATTTTCCTTTTTCAAAATCAATGGTTTAGAAATTCCCATCTTTTTAATTTCAATAGTGATTATCTTTGAATGCTTAACATAATTCAATGTATACTATCCTAAAAACACCAAGATTAGTCAGTATCCATAACCTTTCTCCTTAACAAGGCATTCAGAATGTTTTACTCCACCCACTCCACCCTGAACTTCCTAATGTCTCATTCATTCATTCAACAATTCTTTACTGTGCCTCAAATATGTGTTGAAATCATCTAGACTTTTATTTACAATTTGTTATTACATTAACATTTAACAACTGCATCATATGCCACATTAACATTATCAGTGATTATTTGATCTTAACAATTTTCCTGATTTATTGGTTTATTGCCTATAGAGAATATTACTGTTTTTATTCAGCATCTATTTCCTCTTCTTCCACTAACAGAACCTGTTTTCCTCTGGAGACACACTCTCTTCCAGTCCTAGTCCATCTGCTTTGGGTGGCCCTTATTCCACCCCCTCCCCATTCAGTTCTAGGATAGACACATGACTCTGAACAGCTTCTCAGAGGATTGCAAGCCTTTAGCCAGATTAATTGGTTCACCGGTGAGAATCAGGCCTAAGACTTGTTTATAATTTAGAAGATTCTCTTTCTTATTTTAACCTTGGAGGATAAAAGGCTGGAATTAATGGTAATCAGCCAGTGGAGAGTAACACCAAGATGAAGAGCACTACTGAAAGATGAAGAGCAACTAAGATCTAATGACTTTGTTTGAATGTCTGGAACCAGCCATACCTAAAGCTTGCCCCCTTTTTAAATCAAAGGCTAAATTACTGGAATTCATTTTTTATTTTCTTGAAGTAAATCTTTGAATTTTTTTTTCAGGAAGATTGCATGAGTATTATACTTTCAGAATACTCACATTAGGGTAAGTGTTCCAATTCTGGAGACTTGATACCTTTGTCATTTCATGTATCTCCTTGAGAAAAGAACAAGTAAAACTGATATAGCATTTCATATGATGACAGTTCAATGTTCATATGATAAATGAATGAAATAAAGCATTTTTTTTAGGTAAGGAAATGGGCTTTATAGTCAAATTTCGATTTAAGTTCCAATACTTCCACTTACTATCTGTGTGATTTTCAACAAACTTCTTAACCTCTCTGAACCTTTGTTCATACAAAAAACAGAGATGATGTCATCTCCCTTGTGAGACTGTTGTATCAATAAGACTATGTAAGTAAATTCCCTCCATCAGGTCCTAGCATACACTAAGCACTCAGTAATTGCAGGTTTCCTTCATCTTCCCTTTCCTTAAGGCTCTTCAAAAAAATGCAATGAAGTAGTGTATCACTACAGACAGGAACATTTAATATATGTCTTAACCCTAAAACCTTTCATACAAATACCTTATCAAAGTGTAAAAAGTAACAATAGCCTTCGTGATCTGCATGATTATGGAATGTATGGAGGACTTTCTCTTTTTTTGTGCAATAAGACCTCAGATGTTAGAAGACATATGGGATTCTATCCATTTTCAAATGGAAGTTAATTTGATGAGGCAAAGGGATGAGGGAGAGAGATCAGGTCAGACATAATCTCTTGAGACTTCAAGATCTAGATCTTCTAAACCTTCCTCCAAAAAGCACAGTAATCTTCACAACATGATGCCTTTAGTGAGCACTCATTTCTGATAACACCCGAATGGCTTTATGGGACGAGCTGTGTACAGCTCTGTTCACACACAGCTTTACACAAGTTTCATTCCAAAATCTGCTTCAATTCTCAACTACACTTTTAAAAATTACAATTGCAAACCTGTTTATCATTTGAGTATCTTTGCTTCAACACATTACTCCAAGGAATGGTGGCTTGTCATTTCAAACACATTGAGCAAAACAGGCCAATTAGTATCAGTCATGACAAAGACTTCTACTTGCTGTATGTTATAGCTTGCCTTAAGTCACACAGGCAGTGACAGAGGGGGACAAGAATCTTAGGCCTCACTTAACCCAGAGAATTTTTCACCTCAATATATCACAAAATTTTAAAAAATGGATTAAGGAACCCAAAGGATTCCTCCCTTTCTCCCTTCCTTCCTCCCTTCCTTCCTTCTTTCCTACCTTCCTTCCTTCCTTCCTTCCTTTTAGGTTCTTTAGGTTTCTAGACTTTTTTGACTTAGGGTTCTGAGTCATATGGAAACCTCTTAGTCCATTATTAAGGGATAATTATGAAAGCACCCAATACCATCTGGAACAGCCAAGACATTCTAAGTCTAGGGAACATAATTTACATAAAAGACAATGTAAATGGTTCTCCCTGGAGTTGTTCCATACAGCATTCCTGCTCAAGGTAATAAAGCAAACAATAGGAGAAAATGCCACTATGGAAATACAGAGAGTTTTGAATCATTAAGAAGTGCTGGCTATTCAGATATTTTGAATGAGAGAGACTATCTTACAGCATGAAAAAAAAACTGCTCTTGGAGAAATAGGCCCCATTTCCCAGGCACACTTGGTTTCCACCAGTATCTGCTGTCTTAATGTTTGCTTTGTATTGTTTAAAGAGACATTATCACCCCTCTCATTCAATGCAACTAGTCATTCCTCCTACAAGTCAAACAGTATTTGTTGGGGCTGCAGAAAATGAAGCCAGTACCATTTGTCTAATTAATGATCTCTGAAGCTTTTATGAAAGGGTATTACTGAGTCTACATCAGGGAAAATGAGCCAACTTGATGATTAACGTTGCTTCTTTGTTTCTCCAAATGAGTCCAAGGTAGTGTGATCAAGCTTTCACAGCAATCAGGAAGATTCTGAAAGACTCTAAATGTGACCATTTGAAAGAGTTAGGAGAGGAAGCTATACCATTCAGACAAAGAACGCAACTCCTGGAGTTCCACATGGTCAGAAAGGAAAGATAGGAAAATCCTATTTACATGGCATTAATACCCCTTACCCTATGCCGGAAGAGGTTAGTTGGGGGCACTTTTTCTCAGGTTCCAGATATTAGAAGACTTTCTTTACAGGCTCTATTCTGGCACAAATTTATCAAAAAAGACCAGTGTTCCCCTACAGAGAAAGAAGAAGCCATGCCCTCAATCTGCCTTTAGTCATCACTGCGGGCTCTGGCTTATGTGTTACATAACTTTTTCCTCAGAGGGCAACAAAGCCACTGATAATCAGATGCATAAATAAGCTGGATCTGACCTGCTAAGTAGGTGTCTGATATGCAGAAAGAGCCAAGAGGACTCACTATAAAGCATGGCCTGGGTAAGGAAGCCTCAGAGAACTCAGGATGATATGGGTTAATACAGATCACAGGGCCACTTAGCAAGTTCAGAGCCACTTCAAAATACCACTGAGAGCCTCTCATCAGCTCCTGCAAAGCAAGCCACTCCATTCCTCCCTCTTCAGACTGCGGTTGTGGTTGCCCCATTTAGAATCATGGAGATACACTCCCAGGTGTGCACCTGGCTAAAGGCAAAGAAGGGGAAGATCCCCACGTGGCTGTCCTGTCTGTCAACTGGCCCATGTGTATAGCAGTTATGGTTATTGTTTGCCTCTATAATAAAATCATTGAATAAATCTTGTAGAGCTTTAAATCAGCCTCATAAACGTCACCAGGCAACTCCTCCAGGAAAGGTGGAGGTGGGGGGTGGTAAGATAAAGAACTCCATGGACACAGAAAAAGACCAGTGTGTCATTGCAGAAGCCTTGCACTGGAAATGCTATGAAGTCATAAACTATGTGCTGATCATGAAACCCAGTCAACACAATGGTCTTGGAAGAGGATATGACCAAGCCCTAGGCTGGAGGTGATTTCCTTGTGAGGTCCCATAAGAAGAGTAGGGGAAAAGATTTAGCTGCTGTCCTTAGTTGTCATGGAGGATGGGCAACAGTGGAAGGGAGATTGCTGTTGGGCCTGCAATTAACTGCAGGGACTATCTATCCACAAAGGGACCTATATATCTCTTACAGTTAGGTTAGCCTCAAGAGAGCCCCAAATCTCTGAGCAGCATGTAACTTGGAGAAGTGAAAGTACATCATTTCAGGGGTGAGATGGACCCTTTCAGAAATTAATGGAATAAATGGCTATTAACTAGCTCTGTTTTCCTCCTGTCTTAAATTGTCAACTTCTTAATCCCACTAACTGAGCACAGTGCTTAACACATGGCAAGTTCAACACATTATAACATACCACAGTATGAATGAATGAGACATGTTTATCTACAACTCAGTTTTTCTCTTACTGGTTCAATAAATGCCAACAAAGCACTTACTGATCACACTGGAAGTTTATCCCTGATTGAAGATATGACAAGAGACCTGTGTTCTATGAATATTTTTTTTTCTCCCACAGAAGACCAAATCCCTGCCCACTGAAATCCTCCAAGTTTCAACAGCAATGTTACAGAAATCAGCACTAGAGTATAGGGTGAGAGAACTGGTCAAGAGTGATGGTAGGGGCTAAAAAGAATTGAACTCAAATTTCAGAGCCAGAAAAGAAAGAATAGATTTTAACCAAAAACAAGTATTTCCCAAACTCCAGGATGTGGCAAATAAACTCATGGCAGCTCCTCTGTGGTAGAAGCAGACACAGATAAAAATCACTAGACCAATCCATCAGATGACAATCACATCAGCTACAAAATCCCTTTTCTGCTCCCTCTGCACCTGTTTTCAGGAGCAGTGCCCACAGCTTCACAGGACAACCCTCCAAGTGTATCCTGGGTCCAGTGCCCAGAGTTTTTGTTCTGTTTGGAATTATTTCGGCATTAAACCTTCTTCCCGTACCTACCTCCTCTCCACTGTCAAATTGCTTTCTTCTGGTTCTTTATATCCAGATTTGCAAAAGAAAATAAATATCTCAGCTCCTACTGGCAACAAACGCTTGAATCTCTTTCTCATCACTTTTCCAGATGAGAGGGTTGAAGGGGAGACAAGAGAGGAAGAATTTTTTTTTCTTTTTCAATTAATTTCCATTTCTGTTAAGTCTCAGTAAACTCTGGGTACAGAGCAACCAGGATGATATGATTATGGAAACTATTAATCTCTCCATCAAAGGACAGCCAACTGATGGTTACGGAGCAGTTGGCACGTTCCTCCAAAGGGCTTCTGCAGCATGATCCTCCTGGTTTCCTTTGGGGCTATAAGTGCTCAGGGCACAACCTGTGGCAACCTCCTAAAAGATAAAATAATCTTTGAGTGTTTGTGAGTTGTTCTGGAAAATTGTGTGTTTCCCTGCAACGTCTCTAAAGAAAGAGTCAACCCACATTAAAACATGTCCAAATAGGACGAAAGAGAACAATCTACTAAGATTTTCAGATCAGTCAAGTTTCATCCGAAAATGTGAAATTTAGAAGATCATTCACGTACCACTTGATATGGGCAACAAGCAAAGGGGGTGCATTTGGAGCAAGAAGTCTCCAAATTGCTTCAAATATTGAGTAATATAATTATAAAAACTAAAATAACTTCTATAAGTTAAAGACAAACAAGGACTGTTACCTGGTTTGTCCAAAACTAAAACAAACCTAAAAAGATATTAGAGAATTCAATTTAGGGACTTTGTTCCAGAGTCCACAACATCAGCAGATTTATTTTTTTCTACCAATGGTGATAGAGTACAGACTTCTCTGTGATGGGAAAGTTAAAGGATGTAAGTTTGCTCCAGAAGTGATTGCTGACTGGCCAAGTGAATGCCTGTTCTTGGGTACAGGTAGCAAAAGTCCACCAGTTGCATTTTGAAAAAAAGCACACTCGTAGGTTTACAAAGCCACCAGCCTTCCCAAAAATGGTCCCAAAGAAAGAGGGAATTTTCAGAGATGATATGGGGTCAGTAGGAATCATTCAAAACAAAACTATATGATCCTACATTGATTGACTTATAATAAAGCCACATATATGCATTTTCTTGAACTATAGATTGTGATAAACAGACATTCCCCACCAACCCACCCACCTTGCTTTCAACACACTCCTTCCTGGAAGCAAGCCTGTACTCCAGGAAGTTAAACTCCTCTAGAATATAGAAAGGTTCCTTGTCCTTTCTTCCCACTATCTCATTATTGGAGTCTGCATGCAAAATGGACCTGACTGAGCAGGAAATTGTCAGTTCTATGAAGGAACTGTTCCCCAAAACATTTCAATTTCTCATGTAATCATATAAATCCTGAATGGTAAGGGGAAAACCCATAAAAGTAATTATAAACAGATCCCATGATGTCAAAGGGAAAGCAGTTAAAGAAAGGGCTTAATAAGCAGCCGCCTTTTATTACAATAGACTTGACGTCATTATTTATTATTTCCAACACTAAAACACAAAGCCACTTGCTATACCGTGGATCAGGATGAAAAGGATATGTGGACTTTCCTGAGTATTTTAATATCCTCTTATTGACAATAGATAGAAGATCTGAATAAGGACTGGAAACAGGAAATGAACTTAGTGATTTCATTACAGTAATAGAGAAAAGCATTTCCAATGTCAGGGACTGGCAGATGGTCTCGTAAGGCTTCAACTTCTAAACAGCCTGCAGGTCAACAAGGCCAATATTGATACAAGCTCAGCATGTAATTAACTAGGTGTCCTAGTGAGCAGAAATGTTTTTATAAATATATGCTGTAGCCTTAGCAGTGGAACATAGGAAGCTGGTGTTTCAAAGTTAATTTAAAACCATTTCATAAAGAAAGTATTTAGAGGCAGCAAGAGGCTTTCAATAAGACTGCAGTTAAAAGAGATCTTGATGTTCTAATATAAATCATATTTGCAATGAAGTATCAACTATGGTATATCTTCACCTAATTTATCTCTAGTGAAAAACAAATGTGGTTGTAGAATTTTGAGAGCTTTGAGACTTTCCAGCTCTCATTCAAGAAAACCTAAAAAGCTTTCTAAAATACTTTGAAATCATAAAGTGTGATGCTCCCTCCAGCTTTGTTCTTTTTGCTCAAAATTGCTTTGGCTATTTGGAGTGTTTTATGGTTCCATACAAATTTTAGAGTATTTTTTCTACTTCTGTAAAAAGTATCACTGGGATTTTGATAGGGATTGCATTGAATCTGTAGATTACTTTGGGTAGTATGCCCAATTTAACAATATTAATTATTATAGTTCATGGTCATGGATGTCCTTCCATTTGTGTCTGCCTTAATTTCTTTTGTCAGTGTTTTATAAGTTTTTAGTGTACAAGTCTTTCACCTCCTTGGTTAGGCTTATTTCTAAGTATTGTTTTTTTTTTGATGCTATTCAAGTGGGATTGTTTTAAAACAGACATACAGACCATGGAACAGAATAGAAAGCCCAGAAATAAACCCACACATATACAACCAACCTTTGCCAAAGGTGCCAGGAATACACCATGGAGGAAAGACAGTCTCTTCAATACGTGGTGTCAAAGAAAACTGGATATGCACATATAGAAGAATGAAAATGAACCTTTATCTTACACAATACACAAAAATTGACTCAAAATGGATAAAAACATAAATGTAAAACCTAGACCGTAAAAACTCAGAAGAAAACATAGAGGAAAGCTTCTTGACAGTGGTCTTGGCGATCATTCCTTGGATATGACACCAAGAACACAGACAAAAAAAGACACATGGGACAACATCAAACTAAAAAATCTTCCACACAGCAAAGGAAACAATCAACAAAATGAAAGGGGCCCTATGAAACCGGAAAGAGTATTTCCAAACCATATATCTGATAAAGCATTAATATCCAAGTACATAGGGAACTCCTGCAACTCAATAGCAAAAACCCCCACAAATAACCTGATTAAATTAGGCAAGGGAATTGAAAAGACATTTCTCCAAAGAAGACATACAAATGGCCCACAGGTATATGAAAAAGTGTTCAACATCACTAATTATCAGGAAAATACAAATCAAAACCAAAATGAGAAATCATATCAGTTAGGATGGTTATTTTATAATATATATATTAATACATATATATACACACACACATATACATACACATACACACACACACACACACACACATGTGTTGGTAACAAAAGATAACAAGTATTAGTGAAGATGTGGAGAAATGGGAACCCTTGTACACTGTTGGTCAGAATATAAATTGGTGCAGCCACTATGGAAAATAGTACGCAGGTTCCTCAAAAAATTAAAAATAAAACCTAGTCATACCTAGTCAGAAAGCTGCACAAATGGGAAGTTTACACTGTTTGCAAACAGAAAGTGGTATCTCAGTAATGCTGGGGAAAGTCAATCAGGATTAGTGTGCTCCAGATCAATCTTCTCCTGAGAGAGATGGATACAAATCATTATTTTAGGAGAAAACAGTTGAGGGGAATGAATTAACTGTTCCCTTAGCTGAGTTACTTATGCTCCAGCAATCTCATTTTTAGGTATATAACCAAAGGAATCGAAATCAGGACTTCAAGAGATATCGACACTCTCATGTTCATTGCAGCATTACTCACAAAGCCAAGACATGGAAGCAACCTCAGTGTCCACTGACAAATGAAGAAAATGTGGCATATACATACAATGAAATACTCATTCAGCCTTGAAAAAGAATGGTATATTGAGAATCTTTGCTTACATTAGCTTCATTAACATTCATTGCCCAAAGCAAAATGACTTGGGCAAGCTCAAAAATCAAAGGACAGGGAAGTACACTCCATCCACCAAGAAGCCACAGCAAAAGAATGGGTACATAGAGGTGGGCAATTGAGAACAATGACCTAATCTGCTACAGACTGCATGTCCTTTTCCGCCCCTCTATGCAGACCAGCTTCTTCCTGTTACTCTTACGTAAGACTCTAGAATGCAAGCTCCATTTGGCAAGATTCGTGTCTCTGTCCACTACAATATTTCCAGTACACAGATTCTGTCTGTTTCGTCTGCTGTCTTCCTAGTATTTATATTTAGAACAATACCTGGGTACACTGTAGACAATAAACATGTCCGGCTGCCCCCAAATAGGGTCCTCAGTTACACGATCTTTAGAGTCCAATGCTCTTGAACCAATGAAATTTTCTCAGCTTGGATCAGGAATGAACCAGACACTGTAACTAGAGGAATATAGGTAGGTCAGGGACAATTCTCAGAGAAAGGGGCATAGATAAGCAGATTTCCCAGGTGTCTATCCCATAGGATATATCTGATGATTCATGATCTGGTCCATGTCTACCTACAGGATGCAAGTATAAAATAGTGGTTAGAAGAACATGCTTTAGGGTCAGGCAGGCCTGGATTCATACCGGGTCAGCTACTTACTGTCTATATAACTTTGCCAAAGTTACTTAACCACTCTGAATCTTCCTTTCCCTATCTGTAAAATGGTAACAATTACCTTTTGAGATCATTGCAGAGTTAAATATCAAAATGTATGTAAAGATCTTCATAGAGTGCCTGGCACACAGTAAACCCTTAATAAATGGTAAGACATTTCTACCAAGCATGTAAGTCTGGTGTCTACTACACCATTCTGTATCCTCAAATTCTGTATCATACTCATTTAAACTTCAACTTCAGTTGACTGTACCAGGGGTACCAATCCACAGGCTGGTCAGTGACCCACAACTACCTGACGTACAGATTCTCTCCCTTCCAGGTTTGGTTTCAGTGTGGCACAACACTTTCCCAGAAATTCATTTCATGCCACAGCCCTGAGGCATGGAAAGTTAGAGCAAAATGAGAATAGCCTTCTCCATGATGCTGCTAAATTAACCCTTGGAGGCACAGACTTCCAAGGAAAATACAGCTGTTAAAAAAGGGCAGTCACATGGGCACAATAACCATGGTATAAGGAGAAGCCTAATATTCCAAAACCTTTGGTTCTGAAAACTAAGTAGAAACCCATGGAGGCTCTTCAGCTCTTGTATTACAGATGTTCCCTGAGTTAACAAAATTAGATTTATGCAAATTTGACTTCATGCATATTAACCTAAGGTACATCATATTTTAGAAATGCAGACACTGAATTCTATACAGAGATACACAGCAGTGAGGCTGGTGAGCAAAAACCATGAGGTAAGAGTAGAAGGCTGGACGCATCCATCACAAGGTTCTTCTCTTGTTTCCAGTCTTATCTGATTTCTTGGGTAGCTGCTTTAGGTCTGGCCTGGCCCTCAGGACTACAGTGGCCCAGTCTCTGGCAGATCTGACTGGCCCAGTGAATAACCCACTGGAGATAGGTAATGTCTAACAATCTGTCCATCCCTAAAATTCCATGATTCTGCTTTTCTTCCTTAGTCTCCTCTAACCACAAGACATTTATGACATCAGTTCCTAACTGGTTAGCAGTCACTCACATTCCTCATGCAAAAGTCTCATTGTTGAGTCAGCAAAAACAGTGAAAATAATAATTTTTATGTAATTGGTTATATACCAATGATAATCCTTTCTATCAAGTATTTGTGTTGGTTTCAACTGTGCTGCATTCAATAGTATTTAATGCTAATACAACAGTTCGAGTTTTATTTAGACATAAAAGAAATAAGCATCATTCACAATTAAACTCAAGTTTAAATTTTTAGGTATCATTTGCTTGCTTTTAAAAACATTAATAGGAAACCTCAAACATATACAAAAATAGAGTAGTATAACAAATCCCGTTATCATCACCCATCCTCAGTAACTCCAATTCATGGCCAATCTTGTTTCACCTACTCCCTTAACCCACTTCCTTCCCCTCCATCCAGACTATTTTGAAGTAAATTCAAGACATCATACCACTTCACTATAAATATATAGAAGAAATATATAACTTCTAATAATGGTTATTGGATTAAACCCCACACTGGCAATAAAAATGATATGGACTAACTCAAGAGGGGTGTTTACCTATTTTCTCTATCTTAAAACTCCTGCCAGGAGCAGAGAAGAGACTGGAGTTGCAGAGTGGTAAAACAAGAATATACGCTCAAGGAGAATACAGAGATCAGATCTAAATTAATATGGACCTATTTCTTTAGAAAATATGCTACTGATGAGTTTTCTTTAAATACTAGCTAAAACAGGCAAGTTAACGTACAACCCCAATACTCCTTTTCTTCTATTTACTCAAATTCGTAGTTAACTCTCAGACCCAGCATCACCACAGCCCAGTTCTGCAGAATAGAAGATGGTGTTCAACAGTTCATGCACTTAAGATGTTCTGAACCCTAAATAGAGGTTGCTTCTTCATGTTTATGGTTGGTTTCCACATATGCTGAGAGATGGCTTTCAACCTTTTTTCCACTTACATGCCAAAGTTATTCAGAGTAACCGATTCAAAGCTAAGGTAAGGGAAATGTTCAGGGTAGAGTGGAAAAAGTCTTTTGATCTTGAAAGGTGGATCAGCCAAGAAAACAATTTAGCTATATCCCATTAGCTGCAAGGAATAAAATATCTTTGAAAAAAAATTAAAAAGGCAGAGAGAGAACATGTCTTCTGTGTCAGTCTTAAGTGGTTTAAATACCTCAAAAATCAAACTCAAATTTAATTAGAAATAGAATGACATATTTAACAATTGCTAACTCAAGTTTCTCTTGTAATTCCTTCCCTCCTCTGCAAAAATGTATGGGGGGAGAGAGTGAGTTTCAATTTCATTTGTACATAAAATTCCAAATTTCATTATTTATGCTTCTGGAGAAGCACCATTTCAAAATATCACTGTAACTGATGCAAGCCCTAAAATTTTTTTGGTGAATTCTTCAAACTGTGTACGCTGAAAAAATTTTAACATCACTCATGCTTTTAAAAATTATTTATTATAGTTCATAGTTTAGGAAGTTTTTAAATGTATCAAATTACTATGAAAATATGAACCTCCTCAGAATGCTACTATAGCAAGTAACAAGTAAATAAGGCAAGTTCAAGACAGAAATGGGAAGCAAAAATAACGTGAAAAACCCTAGCCTCCCCAAGATGTATCCTTTTTCTCCCTTTGTAACTTACCCTTTCTGAGTGGCACTCTCCCTCAGATATTCAAGGTCCTTGTCCCCCCAGATCCCCTTTAAAATGTGTTCTCAGGAAGACAGAATGAGAATTTATGCACTGAGGTAAACATGACAATAACTTGGAGTATTATTCCTATGGGGTTATCTGCATCTTAAACTTCAAGAGGTAACAAGAGTGGAATTTTTAGCACTGGCTAGCAAGTAGGAGTGATTTAAGCAATGCCTTTGAAAGCTCATGTTAAAGTCACATTCAACCAGAGGATATACAAATATACATAGAGCAAATCCACCAATTAAGAGTTTAATCTGTAAGATTTTAATTTTATAATTCAATTCTTTTCAGCAGGGACACTTTCAACAATAAAACTACCCCCAAACTGGAAATTCTCTATCTCTTACATGAACTGTTGAACACCATTTCCTATTCTGCAGGTATCCCTCTGTTTTATCAGCAGAAGTCACTCAAGGAAAGAACACAAAGTGTGAGGCAAGACCAATGCTTTAAAGCCTAAAAGATTCTGTAATAAATTGGGAAAGGGCTGTACCAGAAGAGAGGTTTAATAAGCTGGCTCTTAAATTCATAACTGATATTTTCTTAAAATTTATTACAAATTTCACTTTCAGTAACTCAAATATAAACTGGGTGCTTCCCAGTAAGAGTACCTGGTTGATTCTCTGAATATAGTTCACTAGGAAGCACTATAAAGAATGATAAAGTGTAAGAGGGATATCACATATAGCACAGGTTATAAACAATCAGAAGTCACGAAACTCCCTCAAATCTTAATTTTCAAAATATGAATTTACTCAACAAACCATTTTCTGAAATCAAACCACTGGAATTCTATCTTCTCTGAAGACAGAATTTTGCTAATATGCTCTTATCAGAATGTTAGCACTTTTATATTCATATGTAAAACACTGGGAAAAAACCCTGAACTATAACAAAGCTAAACTAGTAACTACTTCTGATTGTTAAAAGGAGTTAAGGTCCCTGAGCCACATTATCAGGGCTGGACTGCCCACCTTCTTATTGCATGAAATACATAAAAGTTATCAGATTAAGCTATTATAGTAGGGATTTCTATTAGTGCAGCTGAATGCATTTGTACTGGATATGAGTACAAAATTCTCACATAAAAATCAAATTGAGAGTTATAAAGAAAGTCCTCACTGACCCCTCAAATATTCTAAAAAGAACCTCAATGATAAGCTTGTATTTTGTTTTCTTTACCTGAAGAAGACAAATACTGCATAACCAATTTTTAAAAAGGAGGGGAGAGGGGTAGGATGGTGTTTGATGGTAGTGAAATTTGATTCCAATGCCAAACAAAAATGGGATAAGGCTGGAAGAGAAGGATATGAGTATAATACAAAAAAATTATGGTCTAATATTTCCCATTTGTCAATTTTAACTGTCAATGAGGAAAATAAAGTTTATTTCTTGGGCAGAGGAATTCCAATAGTTTTTAAGTCTGAACCTTCAAACTTGGGAAGCTTTCCTCCAGGTTACCAGCAAGGGCCTCATCAACTTCTTGTAGGATTTTGAGAAAGTCTGCCACCTGCGAGTCAAACAAAAGAACCAAATAAACATAAGTGAAGGAAAAGACGTTTTAAGATACTGACTGTTGACTATAAAAATGCTCTACCTATGTTTTCTAAATAGTCCAATGGAAATGAAATGCTGACAGATCCTCAGATGTCAATAAGAGCACTTCCTGGATAGTCCTCTGAAACATCAAGGAAGTGACACTAGTCTTTACCATTTTGTTTACTTTCAAACTAGTATTTATCCTCCTACTGATTTCCCTTTAGGGTCTACTGCCAGGGTTTCATCATCATCCTCCTTGCTGACACATCCCCTCACTCCCACACTTCATACTTCATTTTCCTAAAAAAAGTTATTTTGAAATTGCCTCTAATGGTAGAGAATGTGATGTGATTTGAAGAACCATAAAAATCTATTAACTGTACCTATCTAAGAATCTTATTTTTCATTAATACATATGCTGTCTACTTCATAATAGTAAAGGTTACTAAATTCAATGTTGATTCCTTTCTCTTAAAATTTGAACTGTTACTTAGGCTAGTTTCATGAATTACCCATTAGTCATCTATCCAACAAAGGCATTAAGTCTTGTGAATTAAATGCACTATCTTTTTTTGACAAAAGCCTCAGAGATCAACTGCTTACTTAAAACACTTAATCTTCTGCAACTCAGCCACCTCTACATTTACTCATACTCACCACAGGGCTATAAAAAGGAAGAAGGTTTGCAAATGCACACGAACACTTCTGTTTGCTTAACTGTCCCTCCTTCAGTCCCTGAGCTACAGTCTCCTAAAACAAACAAACAGATCTGATGTTAAAATAGGAAATGTTCTCACTGTAAAATGATTATAAATCAATAAAAAATGTTAAAAAAAATAGGAAATGTTCTAAAGCTATATCTGGTGAACAAATATAAATCAGTATATACGATTTCTACCAATCCTACAGGCACTTCAAATGTCCCAAACTACCATCATTCCTCTTTGTGCTCCACTGCAGTCTCTATTTTAGCGAAGGCACCAGCATCCACCTAGCCTACTGTACAAATCAAAAATGTGGGGTACAGCCAAGACTTTTCTTCCTCCTCTGCTACTAACGCCCCCAGCAAGTGTTTAATTCTACTCTCCTAAATCTCTCTCATCCCATCCCTCCTCTCCATCTACACTTCCACTGTTTAAGCTCTCATTATTTTTCAGATTATTCTTGAAGATTACCAGCCAGGAGAGCCTGCTGGATGGTCTTCCGGCCTCCAGCTTCAGCTCTCTCTAATCTTCTCTACTGCTTTTGGAGTAATCTTTCTAAACAGATTGCATCACTAGACACTTCAAAAAAAATCTCTAGTAGCGTCTCAGTTTTCTCGACACTAAGTCCAAATTCCATTAAGCATGGCATATTAGAATTTTCACGACATATCCCTGGTTTATTCTCCACCCACTTTCTTCCTATATTCCTGTCACATTAAAATTAAAAAACATCTATGTCCCTTCCTCTAAAAAAAAACAAAAGTAACAACAAACAGTGGGAAAAAATACTTGGAATGAATACACAAAAGACAGAATTACCCAAGGAGTTCTTACAAATAATCAAAATGGACAGATTTATAAAGTAGAAAACACAAATAATATAAAAATACATGGAAAGATATTCAATCTCACTAATAATAAAAATGCAAGTCAATATAAGGTACAATTTAACACCTGTTGAACTTTACTTGACATAAAAATTATAATACACAGTAATATGGATCAAGGAAAACCAACATTGTCACATGTCAAAAGCACTTTGGCAATATGTAGCCATTTATGCCTGTCATCTTCACATTTATCACATAGAACCCAGCAATTAACATCTGAAAAACTCGGCTAAGGTAATAATCCCAAGGGAAAACGGGTAGTTCACCAAAAAACAAGTCACCAGAAAACTGAAACTTGTCTTAAGGAATATTCTTCTTTAAAAAGTCCATGAATATGAATATATATTCTTCACAGTTACATTAATAAATTTATTTATCCTAAAATATATAAAGACTATGTTAATAATCCTGAACATATACAGGAAGAGTACTCCTTAAAACAAGGTTACAGTAAATTTTAAAAATTGATTTTTTGGCAAACTGGGTATTAAACTGGCTCTAAATGAAAAGTTTTCCAGTGAATTGACCTAGATCAGGAAAAGCGCTTATAATATGTTAAGTAAAAAGAATAGCCTCTAAAAAATTGTATATATTGGTTATAAGCATGTGAAAAAGACATAAATACACCAAATTACATCAACTATTAGTTTAAGAGTATAAACTTATGTGATAAGTTTTTCCTTTCTCTATTTTCCCAAATTTGTGTAATATTAAAAAAAAAAACTAATAAAATTTGGAGCATTAAGTAATTCATCCTTTTTTACTGAAGAAGAGCATTACTACTTCTTTCCTACCTTTGTTAATACTTGGAAAATATTAGAAAGAAATTCACATGAAATATCCTTCAAGATTTTCAGGTGGAAATCATCTTGGGTTAAATCAGACTTTTTAGTTTCTTCTGTGTTAGACTCTGCTGAGTTCTCTGGTTTCTTCTGACAATGTTCCAAATTTTGTAAGACACGAATCAGGCTGTCAATTAGAGGAAGATCTACTGAACAGATAAAATAAGAGGCATGGAATTAGCCAGTTAAATTTGGTCACCAATCTTTCATTCATTCCTTTATTCCTGCACAGGTACTAAATACCTGCTATTGCTAGACATTGTATTTTAGGTACTGTAGAAATAGTAGGAAACCAGATCATCAAGGCCTCAGCCTTCATGAGGCTTACATTTTTATACTCTCAATTAAATAAATGAATAAAACAGATCATTTCAGATTTTGATAAGGTGTATGATGGAAATTAAAGGAGAACAGAATAAAGCAACGGGCAGGGGAGACTCTCTCAAGAGGTAATAGTGAGTTGAGAACTAAAGGATAAGAAGCATCGATGCAAAGGAAAATATTTCAAGCAGAGGGAACAAAGTGCTAAAGGCGCAAACAGGAAATGTTGTAGAAGGTCTGAAGAATAAAAAGAAGGCCAGTATGACTCAGACTGAGTGAGCAACGGGAGGGAGAGGAGGGCACAGGATGAGCTGACGAGAGCTGGGCAAGAGTCTTAACATGAGAGTCCTGAGGCCATAGTAAGAAAAGAATTTTCATTTTAAACTTTAACTATTATAAAAATCTTAAACAAATCTTTAAAATTTTATGTTCTATTAAGTTAAGAAATAGTATGATTCCTTAACACATTTATCACATCACCCAAATCTGGGTGACAGTTGTATTTCCCCAGGAGCACCTAATCCACAGTAGGAGATCAATGTGTTAAAAGATAGAAAAATCATTTTAATTAGCCTATAATAAAAACTGAACAGAAAACTAAAGCTCAGACTCAAAATATGTAACATGAACATGTTAAAAGGTATCTCTCCCTGATCCAGTCACTGATTCTAATTCTACCCCTTCTACCTGATAATTTCAAATCTAGGGGAAAAGTTTGCTGTTAACACTGAATCAAGTATATTGATTTTTTTTTTAATCTAACTTTACTTCCAAACTTAGGTCACTTATAGTACATGGAAATGCCATTTAAAAAAACTTAGCAACCAGGATCTTATCCTTTATTTCTCGACTCAATGTCACCACTTCAGAGCATCTCCCTTGCCTGGCTGCTTTATTATATTCCACTTGGATTTACTCCCACATCTTTACTACTGTTAGCACCAACTCTTGACTTTAACACCCAATTCTTCACTCCAAGATTTCCCTGTAGGTCACATCAATCTATATTGAGAAGAAGAGAAGCCTCTCTTCTCCCTTTCTCACTCCCAGCCCTAAATCTGCAAAACCCTATCCAACGCTAAGGGCAGGATGCGAGGGTGGGGGGTTAATCAATGGCTAAGCGTTAAATGAGCATCTTTATACTTTCTCACCCAATCATAAAAATCATACAGCTTCGGGGACTGGGAGAAAGATAAATATCACCCAGTCCCACAACACCTAGAGAGATGTGTGTAACTTTCAACAGAAACTGTATAATTTTCAACAGAAACTGTATAACTTTCAACAGAAAATGCATCTATACTAGGAGATTAGGATGAGCACCAGGGCTCAAGGTCAGAATTTCCCCCCTCTTCTTTCAGAATTTACCACAAAGAAATAAAGAGAGTGAGCAACAAAAAACTGATCCCAACTATGATAAAACTAGGAAACAGCTGAAATCTCAAACATAAGGTAGGTGGGAAAAGTGTCAAAAGCAGTATAAATCAAGCAGGGGCCGTGGGAAGAAGTGATGAGAGAATGCCACACTGCAGACCTCACAAAAGGCCAGAAAAGTCCATTTCTCTAAGGTAAAGCACATATTCTGAGGTGCAAATCCAGAATCCCTTGCTCGCAACAGCAGGAATGGAGTGCATGGAGTGAGCAAGACGGCAGCTGGTGCTTCCCAGGGGTTCTAGGAAGCAGAGGCAGAGGGGTAAATAAGGGATCCCACAGACAAGTCACACACACAGGAGGCAAATGGCAAGTGGAAAGGCAAGACTTTACCACAGCCACCTCTCGCCTGGGAAGAAAAGCTAGGAGACTCGTAAACCCAACTCCTGCCAGCCTAGAACTCCGACAACCCTCTCCTGCATGAACTTCCTGCAAACAGACCCAGGAAAAACTCAACGCATTCAAAGATGAGTAAGCTTGACCAGCACAGCAGCAACATGAAGATATCAAAAGAAGAAAGAAAGGAACAGGAAAAACAAACAGCAGAGGAAGAATATTCACCTAAAAATGTTGACATTAAGCTTACGAATACTAAGGTAACATTTAGCCATGAGTTTTAAAACAACATGTAATCAAGCACAAAGCAGACGTACAAGAGCTCAGACTAAGAAATGAAAGGCAATACGATAGGAAACCTGAGCTGGCAGAGCTCAAGGAAGGAGTTAAAAAAAAATTAAAGCCACCACAGAAATGAAGGCAAAACAGGAGAAGAGACACTGCTGAAAACACAGTAAGGCAAGTGGAGTTCGGGAAGAAAAAAGCAAAACAAAAGGAATGAAAATAAAGTTCTTATTTTAAATTGAAAAAAAAAAGTTACGGTATACAGGAAAGGAGATTCACATAAAGAAAGTTATAACCCTTGAAGAAGAAACCCAAAATGCTGAAACAGAACAGATACCTGAAAAAATAGTTCAGAAATACCCCTACTCCTCAAGACTTAAATTTGAAGTTTGGAAGTACCAGAAAAAAATTGATATGGAATAGTCAACATTGAAATATATTTTTTAAGTTATTAGATTTTTAAGGATTTTGATAAATGAGAGGGGAGGCAATTATAATTATATTCTGAGACAGTTAAAATTATAAAGGTAACCACTAGACCAAAAATGCAAATCTTCCTAAATGTTAGAAATACACACAAAAACAAGGCAAATAAATCATATACTGAATGGAAAATATGACAGCATTCAGTTCAAACATAACTACTGTATCAATACATTTAAATGAATTTAACTTATCAAAAAGAAATCAGCGCACCCAAAAGTATTTAGAACAGTTGAAAAGAGTAAGTTGGACAAAGGTATTAGTGGCAAATGCAAATAAAAGGAAAACGAGGAATGTGATCTTTGTGTCTGACATAGAAGGCTGTAAGCCAAAAAAAACTACTATGGGAAACAAAGATGGGCAATTTTTAATGAAATGTCTACATACCAAATAACATGACATCAACATTCATTAAGCAAACTACAAATGATGAAAAGAGGACAAACATATTGGTAGTAAAAGATACTAATCTTCTCAAATAAAATCAAAAGAAATAACTAAGGTTATAGAAGATCTAATCGGGATATCAAGTGACAACTACAACATTATTCCAGTTCAGGCCTCTCCTCTCAGGTCTAGAACCATAGACAGCCCCACTTGGACACTGCATAGATATCTCAAACTTAACATGTTTAAAACCAGTCTTTCCTATCTCAAGAAATGGCAACGCTTTAGACAAAAATGACAGACATATCTTGACTTTTCTCTTCTACCCTCCCCAACCTATCAGTCAGCAAATCCTATTGGTACTACCTAAAAATGACTATTTTCCCCCCACACCTCCCCTGTTACCACCTTAATCCAAGTTATACCATCTCTTGTCTCAAGTTCACAGCAGCCTCCTAACCAGTCTCCTTTTTGTACCCTTGCCCCACTACATTTCTTATCAACACAACTGCCAGAAAGAGAGCTTATTAAAGTCAGCTCATGTCTTTCCATCCTATGCTTAAAATCCTCCACAGCTTCCTAACTCATTCAGAGTAGAAGGCAGATTCAGGCCCTCTACACTCAAGTCCCAGTTACCTCTCTGGCCCCAGATGCTATTTCTCTTTCCCATGTTGGCACCACCTTAGCAATCCAGGGCCTCAATGACCTTCCTCAAACATATCAGGCATACTTCTACGTCACCTCTATATGGAATGCTTTTCTCCCCAAGTATTCACATGACTCACTCCATTACTTCCCTCAGGTCTGTACTCAACGTCACCTCAATGAGGTAACTTATCCATAAATGCAGAGAAGGCACTTGACAATAGTCAGCATTTATTTTTGATTAAAAACTGTGAGTAAAATAGAAATAGATTAGTATCTCCTCAAACGGTACAACGTAAACAGCTCAAGCCCAAAACAGTATCATGATTAATGGTGAACCTCTACAATCATGCCCAATAAAGTCAGGAAAGAGGCAAGGATGTTTTCTATCACCATTATTGCTTAATCTCAGAGATACAAGGCAACTCATTAAATCAGAGGTAGAAAAGTGATGAAACATATCTAAATTAAACCCAAAGTAGTATCAGTTAAAGCCCAATATTACCACTGGAACAATTCTTAAAAAGAGTAAGAGAATTCAGTAAGGTTACTGGATACAAAATTAACATACAGAAATCAATAATCTTCATATATTCCAACAATAATCAACAGAAGGAAAGACATCATAGACAAAGCAATCCAAAAGATAAAATACCCAGGAAAAAACCTAATAAGAAATATGTAAGATGTGCATAAAAAAATAAGACTTAAGCGAGTGAAAAAGCATGTTCTTGGATACTCTACAAATTTAACATGATCTCAACAAAAAAATGGTTTTTTATTTGGAATTTGTCAATCTAATTCAGTATTAAACAGGAATAATAGAAACATTCTGAAAAAGTAGAATGAAGGGGGGACTAGCCCTACTAGGTATCAAAACATAAAACTTTAATAATTAAAACACAATGGCTACTGATACATGAATAGAGCAACAGAACTGAATAAAATACAGAGAGAAATAGAAAATATGGTAATGATGACACTTCAGATCAGTGTGGGTAAACTGGTTTATTCATTAGATAATGTTGAGACAACTGGGTAGCTATCTGGAAAAAATCTGAAACCATACCTCACATGTAACACCAGAATAAATTCTAGATGGATCATGGACTTAATTGTACTAATCATAAAAATCATTCTGTGAAAGACTATTTGTTTATATAGGAAAATATTCATTTAAATTTCTAAATGAAAAAAGTTGCCTAAAAAGCAGGCAAAAAAACATATATAGATGTGAGTGTATAGTAGTTACCTATAGTAGTTACCTCCGAATGACTAGATTACAAGCACTAGGTTTCCTTTTATAAATTTTACAAATTCTTTTGCATTGCGCATATAGTATTTTTATAATCAAGGGAATAAAAGCACTAAAGAAAATGGGAGAAAGAATAAAATGCACAACAAACACATCTGATAGACTAGAATTTAATTGAGCAAACTAAAATCATACTTGCCTTTTCCTATCTTTAGATACTCCTGTTCAGACTGTGAAGCATAGATGGCAGACAACACTGAAAAAACAGAGGCTAGCACTGTTTTCTGTTCTTGGAGTATGATGGGTGGATCATCAGACTGGCAGAATTCATGGCAGACCAGGTCAAAAAGTAAATTCCAAGTGTCTTTTCCAGTATCAGGACACTGTACTTAATAAAGATGATGAAGAAGGTAATCATTTAAAAACAGAAAACAAACATGTGAGTAACTATCATGCTTCCCCATATAACATCTTACCAATTGCTTGAATTCCATCATCCACTGTGGTAAGCAGCTGTAAGATGTGCATGTAAACATCAAGCCCTTCTGGATTTTCAGAACTAAACACAAAAAACAAAAGCATTGAATCAACTTTACTGACTATGGGATCACAATCACTCATTTATTCAACAAATATTAATCACTTTGTACTAGTCACTGTCCTACATGCTAAGGATAAAACAGGGAACAGGACCAAGTCTCTGTGCTCACCAGAACTTACAGTCTAATAAGGCAATCAGCCAAAACACCAATAAATATTATGTAATACAATCAACAAACACAGGACAAGAAGTAAAAATTCTGCTGGGCCCTGTCCCATGAAAGCAAAATGCAAAAACCTACTAGGTGAGACTTCATCATTCTGGTTTACATGAATAATCAGGACAAAAAATGACTGAGACTTTTACAGAATGAATAAAAGGCCCACTGCACCAAGCACTGAACACAATGATATTCTTAAAACTTCACAGGATCATCTTAGCTCCTTGGCTGAGATTATTAAAACCATATTGGTATAATTTTGCGATCAACAGTTTGGATTCCTAGAAATTTGCAATCTTAGTTCTTCAACCACACAATTAAGTGAAAAGATAGTGAACAATTAAAAGATGGTTCAGCAAATATTTAAGTGTCTACTGTTTTCAGGTACATATTAGGGGCTGGGAAAACAGGGATGTATAAAACATTGTTCCTACCTTCATGAAATTTAGAGTCTGAAAGGAAAAACCATAATTAAAGGGTAATAACAATAAAGTGACATGAACATAATGCCAGAAGTCCAAGGTGCTAGAGGACCACACAGCAAACAGACATAACTTAGTTTGGAGAGTCAGGGAAGACATCTTAAGAGAAATAATGTTTACATAGAAACCCAAAGGGGCAAGGAAATGTTTCAGGCAGAGGAGACATTTTTTCAAAAGTGTGCAATGGTTTGGAGTCAAGAGAGCTTGGTTCAGTTGAAGAAACAAAGGAAATTTTATATAGTTCAAACAGAACAAGAAATAAGGATGGAGAAGCATTGTGCAGGGCCTTATAAGCCGTAATGAAAAACAAAAATCTGGACCTCATCCTAAGGAAGGCAACTGAAGAGTCTGAAGCATGAAAGTGAGATGACCACTGTGTGCTTTGGAAAGACAGCTCTACAGTCTGGGCTTGGAAGGAGCAAGCCTTGAGGCAGGGAACTCAGGTAAGAGACAGAGGGCTGGTGATGGCACAGGTAGGGTCCCAGTAAAAGTCAGGAACAAGGCTTGGAGGTTGACTGGCCATTGGAAAATAGTGGGATGGGAAAGTCAGTAATGGCTTCCACATTTCTTACACATTATCCAAATGCAATAATGATTACATCATTTACTCAGATTGACGATACTGAAGGAGACGGTTTTGGGGAAAGATGATTTTAATTTTCACTTGGATAAAGGACATAAAATTAAAAGGCTTTAATGCAGGTTATAAAGCACTAAGAATGCACAACTGGCCAATAAGCAGATCAATTCATAAATTAATTTTCTGGTGACCAGCAATAAACACTTTCAATGACCTACAAGACCTATTAATTACTCTCGGGAAGACATCAGAGCCCAAAAGCCAGTCACTTATCCAAGACTGGCATATACACAAGCAGCAAGAAAACAAATATCTGATATTAGTCAAAGAAGCTGTCAAATGCCCAGTGGAAAATAAAGCACAATGAAAATCTTTTCTATTTGATTTAAATTATACAAAATTGCAGAAGATTTTAAGACAGTAACCATAATTAATGCTAAATAATAGTCTATAGCTAAATAGTATTAGAACAGGTACTTTGCAACCACTATGAATTCTTGCAAAATGCAAATACATTGTCACCACAAATATCAATAGTGACTCAAACCTGACAAAGACCGGCTATGTGCTATTCATCCTGTCGACTTACACCTTTAAGCAACCGGATTTTTAGTAACTATTTTCCCAGAACATTTTGCAGAAAAGAGCTCACCTACCGTACTTGTTTGGCAGCTTCAAGTACACATGGCACAATTCTAAACACTGGCTGCTCTTCAGAATCTTCCTGGGGTTGATCCTGAGGCTGAACAGCTCCATTTCTAACCCATTCCAACATTAGCTTTTCATCCAAATCAAAGAGCTTGTCCACAACCTCCCCCACCTTCACCAGTAGGTCAACTGCAGAGAATAAAACAGACACTGAAATGAGTAACAAAATTTTAAAAGTTGTAAGGCTAATCAAAATTCCTAAAGCCACTCTAAGAAAGCCAAATCTTGCCAAACACAAGATTTCAAGGCAATGTGTTTTACCTCCTTTATTTCAACTTGCTTGTCTGCCTTCATTTTTAAGTGGGGAATATATCCATATCCTGGGAGTTTAAGAAAATACTTTATAACTTGAATTGAAATACTTTCTCAACTTACACTTAGCCTTTAAGTGACCTCCAGAAATAGTTACCTGGTTCGCTAACAATTAAATATAATTTAAAATTTTTTTCTAGATTACATGGTCACTTACCATTTGTTGAACTTGACATGATGAAGCAAATGCTATCATAAATAGCTGGTTGTTCCCGGATTCTTTCAACCCAGACACTGGCCACCTCTGTCTGGGAAAGGCAAGTAAGCAACAACCTACGTGATAAATGTAAGCTTAATATCTATCTGTCAAAAACAGTATAGGAAATTCAAGAGTAAAAGATTAACTCTAACTCTATTTTCCTAGATTCCCTTATGGGTGAGTATATAGAATCCATGAAAAGAAGAAAGCATACCTGCTTGTTTCCAGCAGAGTAGGAGGGTCTGAATCATACAAACAGTGCAATAATACCTGGCTACAAAAACAAAAAAGTTAACCCAATACGCCTCACTTGTCTCATTTCAAATATCAAAGCAGAGTTTTCATTTAACTTTTTAAACAATTGTGAAATACAGCATATACACACAAAAGCCAGTAAGATACAAATCCATACCTGGTGAGTTATAAAGCAAGAAAGAGAACAGAGCTGCACCTCTGCAGCCTTTATGCGCCCCTTCCAAATCACAGTTCTCTTTCCCACGTAGAAATGACTACTACCCTGACTTATCCAGCAGTCATTTCTTTGCTTTACACTATAGTTTTATTATTTAATATATTTTGGTTTTGAATTTTACATGAAGTAAATCATATTATATGTATTCTTTTGAGTCTTAGTTCTTTAACGCAACATCATGTCTTTAGAACCTACTCATCCTGTTCTTGTTGCTCTTTGACTCACCGCTGCAGAACATTTCATTGTATGAGACTATAACACAACTTATTTTTCCAGCCTAATACTGACAAACATTTAGGTTCACTGCAATTTGAGGCTATTTCAAGCAACACTCCTATAATACTTCTAGTATGAATATCCTGAAGTATGTGCGCACGGTTTCTCTTTCCATACACCTATGAGTGGCATCACTGGGTCATAGCATATGTGTATCTTTCAGTTTGGCTGGGTAATACTCAACTGTTCCAAAGCAGTTGAACAAATTCAGCAATGGAAACTGTTCTATACTAATTTTAAGATAAGCATTCAATTAGATTTATAAAACTTGTCAATATTAGTCATTCTCAGATTTTTGGTAAGGATCACTAGAGACCAAACATAATCCCAAGTCATTTACTTCATGAATGATTGTAAATTCTGAGGATTAATTTCTTAAACTAGGATCCTAAAGCCATTCCACACCTAGAAGAGGTAGTTACCTCTATTTTAGAGACCCATGTACTTGAATCCTGTGATAAACCCTAAAGCCCTAGCTGATAATAAACACCTAGGACAGTCTTCTGAACCTATCATGAGTACAAATTTCTTTGAGATTCTGATTAACAGCCACAACCCTCTGCCTAGACAACGAATACACTCATAAAATTTAGCATATAATTCCAGGATGTTCTCAGACCTCTTAAAGTAACAGCCAGGATTTCCACCACTAGAAACCCCTCCACCCAAAACTTTTCTACATGTAAAAAAGAACTAGCCTCTAAGCAGAAGTATGAGAGCCTTTAATCATGGAGGCAACCCTGTATCCTCTAGTCTGTTGGCAAGTACCACCCCTGACCTAAGTTCTAATTCTCAGGGTGACCCTGGTCAACAAGTCTAGTTTCTCCAGACTCTAGCTCTGAGCCTTGGATTCCCTGAACCTAAACTGTTTCAGACTCTGGTCAGGTGTCCCCACCTCCAAGATCTGCCCCACTGGTTGTCATCTTATGTGGCTTACACCTGCATACATTCAAGCCCCTTTACTATCGATACAGAAAACAGGCCTAAATCCCGAATCCTGTCCACAAACAGTGTGGAAGCCCCAGGCACCATCAACACACAATGAAGTCCTGAAGAGTGTTCACCAGGAGAAAGGAAATACTACATTTCACACTATTTCCCTACCTTTCCTATGTATTAGGATTTGCTTAGGGATATGAAATATGAATCTATTTTTTAAAAACATAATTATTATGTAGTAAAACTTACCCAAGATTTTTATCACTGCTGATGGATACACATATCTCCTGGAAACAGGCCATATTACCTAGAATTCCCACGCAGATTTCCTATCAAATCAAATTTCACAGGTCACAATGGCTCTAAGGTGAAAGACATATAAAACTAAAAACTTGAAAAAAAACTTTCACTGAGCCAAGTTTGGCGGGGAGAAGACGAGGGGCAACATGCAGAGGTATACTGCCTGCATCCTAATTTGACAAGTTTCCAGTAGTACTTGAGAGGGGATGAAAGACATAAGAAAAAGGCAGGCAGGAGTTATGAAAGAAGAAATCCTATGGATGAACTGAGTCATAAATGACTGGTAGGATTTAGACATACAAACAAGAAGAAAGATATTCAAACAAAGGGGAACATATTTGCAGAGGCAGGAAGGGACTAATGCAGCAGAATGGACAACGGCTAATAAAGTGGGCAATGGCTAATAAAGAAAGCTGCCCGGCTGTACCACACAGTGAGGATAACATGAGACAAATACAGCAGGTAAAAAAGATGTGGATTAAGGGCCATAACTGCCATATTAAAGAGTTTAGACTTAATCTAAGAGGTTACTTGGAGCCATGAAGGTCCTCAAGGAGGGGGGTCAACATACTACAGTGATATTTTAGGAAGATTATTCTAGCAGCAAAATGCATAATGTGTGATAGTGAAAAAACTTTAAAAGATGTTAATAATCTCAGGAGTAACAGCTAATATTTAGCACTCACTATGCCCAGGCACCACTCTAAGCACTTTTCATGTATCATTTCATATAAAAATTTATGAGGTAAGTACTATTATTATCCCCATTTTTCAGGTGAGGAAACCAAATCACAGAGAAGTTAAGCAACTTGCCCAAGATCTCCAACTAGGAAACAGCAAGAGCTCCAGAACCCGAGCATTTAGTCACTATACCACATCGCATCTCTGTAATCAAGATGCAAGAAGATGAGCGTGGTGACAGCAGGCATAGGAAGGGAAGAAGCTGAAAAAGACTCAAGGTGAAAGCAGAATAATTTGATGGAAGGAAAGGGAAAAAGCAATTAAACAAAACTCATAGGTTTCAAGTTATCTCATTTCTCCAGTAGGAGGTACTGGTCCCATTGACCGAAAAAAAAAAAGGAAAAGAAAGCATAGGAAAGGACACAATGAGTTCAGTTAGGACAGTGTTTTCAAACTTGCAAGAGCATAACAATCACTCAGGGAGCATGTTAAAAATACCAACTTCCAAGTCCCACCTTCAGAGCTACTGAATCAGAATCTCCAAGGTAGGGTCTAGGAAGCTGTTGTTTACCAAGCACATCACATGATTTTTATGATTGGATAAGTGCAATAATCACTGAGTTAGGGCATGCATAATTCTGGACTGGAAAATGCAGCGTGCAAGTAGAGGATGACTGAAGAAAGCTGGAGACAGCACCAGAAATCAGAAGGGAGGTCACAGCTTTGGTTCCACAGGCACAGATTTGCAACTTAAAAAGGTAAAGAATAGATAAGCTAAGGAAGTGAATATAAAGAGAACAAGGAAGCTGGGTCTACATCTTAAAAGGACTCCACCCTCAGTGTGTAGAAAGAAATTAAAAAGCAAAATAAGTGACGGAGAAGTGACCGAAAGAGGTCAGAGGCCAGGAGACTGAGGTGGCACCAAAGCTACAGGAGTAAAGAGTTTCAATAAAATGTGTAAAGATTAAAATAGAGTAGGGGCAGAAAAGAAACACATACATTTCCCTTAAAAATTAAAGAGGTTATATAAGAAATGTAAAAAAAAAAAAAGACATGTATTTAGAGAACTTTCAAAAAAAAAAAAAATTAAAGAGGGAATAACTGAACTTCCAATCAAAGATCACGTTTTTCAGCCTTGGCTACTCATGGGAAGCACCCTGAGGGAGATTTACAAGCTGTCTGGAGCCTCACACTTGGAGACACTGTTTTAACTGATCTGGGAATAGTCTGACTTGACATTTTTAAAAGCTCCCTAGGGCAAAGCTTCTCAAATTTGGGCCCTGGCCCTGGTCAAAATGTAACTAGCATCACCTGGAAACTTGTTAGAACTCCTCAATTCTACCCCAAAACTACTGGAACAGAAACTCTGGAAGTGAATCCAGTGATCAGTGATACTGAAACATGCTGAAGTTTGAGAGCCCGTGTCCCAGGTGATTCTAATGTGTGGCCAAGGCTGAGAATCACTGCCATAGACAGGCTATAGCTCATAGACATATATAATAATATGACTAACTCCTGGAAGGAGCCATTCTTAACATAAGCTTATTTTCTCTAAGTACTAACTGTGAGTTAATGTATTTAAGTCAGAAAAAAACAGAAGAAAAATCATGTAATTGTCAAATCTTTATATTAATATAACAACCCAAGGAAAAAGAGGTCCATGGCTCATCAGGCCCCAACTAAGGTGGAACACTGTACTAATTAAACTTTTAACTCAACATTCAATTTGTAAGAAACATACTACAGAATTCACCAATTCATAATTTCAAAGAAACGGAGACGATACAGTACAGTGGTTATACTTAAGTCATGCGGACTAGGCTCAAATCCCAGCTCCAATCTTTCCTAGCTGTATAGTCCTGGACACACTTCTTAATCTGAGACTTAGTTCTTTTACTTACAAAGTGGATATAAATGCCTACCTCGTAGAGTAGTAAAACAAAGTACTCAGTAAATAGCTGTTATTCATAATTGTAACTAGTCAATAAATATTTACTAATCACCCATGGCGTGCACAGTACATGGCAACCTAAATAGCATTAAAGCATGGAAGACTTAATGAGAAGGACAGAATTGTTTTGGTGCGTGTACTATCATCGTTGGCCACTGAGAGCTTACTTATTTGGGAAGGCTTAGAAGGAAAGTATCATCTTGAATAGTAGATGTGAATATTGAGGGGAGATGGAAGGCATATAAATGAAGGCGTGGAGATGGAGATGATCACAGTAAACTCTTGAGATGAGGAACAGACAGAGCTTGCTAAATTGGAAGGACTATCTAGAGGGTAGATTTTATGCCAGAAAGATGCTAATTAGATTCAGATTATGGAAAGTTGTGAGCAACAGACTGAGTTTAGAATGAAAGCTTTTAAGTAATGGAGGATTTTGCAAATAAAAAAGAGCAATAAACTGAGAAATGGGCAGTCTGGGCACTGTTTCCTGTTCTGCCACATATTGGCAGCATAATGTTGGTTATCCCTATCTGGTGTCCACAGCCATTAAGTGGAAGTATTGATCTCCAGCTCAAATCCAAAATTCTGTGTAATAATTTTAAATAGCACATTACTTAGTATCTGGTAATGTTCAATAAACATTTGCCGACTGATCTGTAGCCAATGAGAATATTAAAGTGAGAAAAATGAAAGACTATCCAGCATTATCTGCTGTTATTGCTCCAAAGAGGCAGCTTCAGAAACGCACATACTTACTCTTAATCGAGGACACTTGGATTTGGCCAATACTCCCATAAATATGTCAGGAGCGTTAAATTCTTGAAGAAATAAAGCCACATCCTG
The DNA here is from genome assembly GCF_048564905.1 of Vicugna pacos. Taxonomy (NCBI): domain Eukaryota; kingdom Metazoa; phylum Chordata; class Mammalia; order Artiodactyla; family Camelidae; genus Vicugna; species Vicugna pacos. The sequence continues at coordinate 39,845,923 of NC_132996.1, forward strand.
AAAATAGAAATAATTGTTAATCTGGATGCTGAATACGTCTCCTTAAACCCCACAGCTTAGGCAATAGTCCTTCAGAGAAGCTGAAACTGGGGTAAACTGCGTGACTGTCGACTGGGAGAGACACACGTACTTATCAAGAGATCATGGTCAGAGAAAACAGCGTTTTCAAAGATATACTCCAAACCGAAAGTCATAGCAGCAGATGCTGCCACCCTAAGTGATCAAGCTGTCATGTGGGCAACTCTTTGCAGCATGCAGGGATTTATTTATTTAGTTAAAATAATTCCTGGAGTAGCACAGGGATTAATAATATCAACACCAATAATAATAATGGCAATTAACATTTATTGAACAAGTATTAAATGCCAGGTACAGTGAAGTGGTTTGCATACCTTCTAATTTAATTCTCAAAACAACCCTATGAAGTAGTTATTATCATTAGCCTCATTACACTAATAAACAAACTGAGGTTTTAAAATGTTAAGAAACTGCCAAGATTATACAATTGTAGGAGAACACAGCCAGAATCTGAGCCCAGATGAGTCTGATCAACCATGCTTTTAACCAGCACACCACACTAACTCTCAGGTATTTACCCATTCATTCATTCATTTTTTTTAAACATTTTTTTATTGATTTATAATCATTTTACAATGTTGTATCAAATTCCAGTGTAGAGCACAATTTTTCAGTTATACATGAACATATATATATTCATTGTCACATTTTTTTCTCCGTGAGCTACCAGAAGATCTTGTATACATTTCCCTGTGCTATACAGTATAATCTTGTTTATCTTTTCTACAATTTTGAAATCCTAGTCTATCCCTTCCCATCCTCCGCCCCCTTGGCAACCACAAGTTTGTATTCTATGTCTATGAGTCTATTTCTGTTTTGTATTTATGCTTTGTTTGTGTGTTTTTTTTTTTTTAGATTCCACATATGAGCAATTTCATATGGTATTTTTCTTTCTCTTTCTGGCTTACTTCACTTAGAATGACCATTCATTCATTCTTCACCAAATATTTACTGAAAAACCCAAGCAACATGCACTGTTTTGGGCTCTGGGGACACATCAGTGAACAAGCTAGATAAGATCTCATCTAGTTTTCATTCTAGAGGGATGAACAATAAACAAGTAAACAACCAAACTACACAATGTCTAAGTGCTACAAAGAAGATAACCAAGATGGTGTGTGCTAGAAACCAAGATAAGTGGGGCTACTCTGGGTATATCACAGACAGTGTCTCTGAAGAGGTGACATTAAGCTTTTAAAAGAAGGAACTTCAGTCTACCAGAGGACACAGGCACAAAACAATCACTGAGTAACAAGTTAAGTGTTATGCAACATAATGAACAGGTTCCATGAAAGGACAGAAAAGAGAGGAATTCTTCCTGGAGTTTCCAGGGAGGGATCACAGAGGAGGTGACATTTGGGCTGCACCAAAAAGATGAGAAAGATTTTGCCAAGTGAAGGACATTCCATGCAGAGAGTAGCAGGAACAGAGCATGAACACAGGAAAATGCAGGAAGTATCTGGAAGTCTCTGGTCCTGCTCAGAGTCATAGGAGATAAGGCTGGGATGTAGTCTCACTGGAGGGACTATATGCCAGTGAATCAGTGGGCAGCTCATTTCTCTATAGGTGCTTCAAGTGCTACCCTAAGAGGACAAAGAGGAGGCCAAGAGCATGGCCCTCCCTCCACGAACAATCTCATTCATACAGCAGCTCTATTTTACCTATTTTATATTTGAGGATTTCACTTGAAAAATACATTTTATTTCTTTTAAAAAATATTTTTAAATCATAGCTCTTAACTGTAGAAGAAGTAGAGAGAAGACTTGAACAATACTCTCAACCACTTTGATCAAATTGTTATTTTACAGGACACTCCACCCAGCAACGGGAGTATACACATTCTTTTTAAGTGAACCTGGAAACTTTACTAAGACCAAATTCTGATGAAACAAGTCTCAATACATTTAACAGGATTCAGAGTATTCACTGACCACAGGAACAGAAAGATATCTGAAAAATCTCCACATATTTGAAATCTAAATAATGCACTGCTACTCATTAACCAAAGAAAAATTAAGGAAAATTAGAAAGTATTCTGAACTAAATGAGACAAAACACAACATATCAGAAGATGTAGGATAGTGCTAAAGCAAGATTTAGAGGAAAGCTTACAGTGTTAAATGCCTATATTTAAAAAAAAAATGACCTCAAATTAACAAACTCAACTTCCACCTTAAGAAATTAGAAAAAGGAAGAGCATGTTAAATCAGAGTAAACAGAAGAAGGAAATAATAAAAATCAAACTGGAAATCAATGAAACAGAAAACAGAAAAGCAGTAGAGAAAAATCAATGAAACCAAAGGCTATCTATTTCTGAAGATCAATAAAACTTCTAGTCAAACTGTTAAACTTCTAGTCAAACTGATCAGGGACAAAAGACAGAAGATACAAATTACTAATATCATGAATGAGAGAGTTAGATCATTACAGAGCCTACAGATATTAAAGAACAGTTACATAATACTACAAACAATTTTATGTCAATAAACTTGACAACTCAGATGAAGTGGATTAATTTCCTGAAGAACACAAAGTACCAAAGTAACCAGAACGGCCCTATATCTATTAAAGAAATTGAATTTATAGAAATTGAATTTATAGTCTTCCCCACAATATACCAAAAACTACTGAATGGTGAATTCTATGGTAATGAGTTATATCTCAATAAAACTTATTTTTTTAAGTAATATATACACAAAACTAAAAACAAACGAAAAAATCTTCCCACAAAGAAAACTCCAAGATCAGATAGCTTCATTGGTGAATTTTTAAGAACAAAATAATAGCTGTTCTACACAAACTCCTCCTGAAATGTATAGAGGGAATACTTCCCACCTCATTCTGAGGACAGCATTACCTTGGTACCAAAAGCAAACGATGACAAGAAAACGACTGTCTCTTATGAACATATGAAATTCCCAGACAAGATTTTAGCAACTTGAAAATCAATCAATGTAGTTCACCATATTAACAAACTAAAAATAAAAAAACACACGACTAACTCAACAGACTTAGCAAAAGCCTGACAAAATCCAAAATCCATTCCTGATAGACTCGAGGAAATCTAGAGACAGAGAGAACTTTCTCCTCCACAGTTACACGGTACTTCATGGTAGAAGACCGATGCTCTACCCCTACAACCGGAACAAGACAAGGCTAAGTCTCCTCTAACTGCTTCTAGTGAACACTGTAGTGGAGGTTCTGGCCAGAGCAAGCACACTGAACACCACTCAGCAATAAAAAAAAATAAACTATTGATAAACACAACAACATGGATGAACCTAAATTAATGACCCTGAGACAAAGAGCCAGACCCCTTCCAAAAAAAGAATACGATCCCATTTATACAAAACTCTAGAAAATGCAAACTACTCTGAAGTGGAGATAGCCAATCAGTGGTTGCCTGGAGAGGGTGGAGGCAGGAAGGGACAAGAGGTAGGATATAAACAGGTATGTTCTCTATCTTAATTTTGATGATGGCTACATGTGCATATACATACCTCAATTTTTTTTCAGAATGTACACTTTAAATACATGCAGTTTTTGTACTTCAGTTATACCTCAAAATATATAGTTTTTTGTGTCAATAACACCTCAATAAAGGTGTTTTTAAAAATTGCTAAAGGCAATGAGTAGCCATTGACAACTTTTAAGACAGAAGAATACAATTAAATCTGTGTTTTAGGAAAAAGATAATTTGGTGGCAATGTGGAGGACAGAGGGGAGGTGAAAGGGACTAAAACAAGGATTTTAATCAGGAACCTACTGCAAAAATCCTAGTAATAAAATGAAAGAGCATGTAAGGCAATCTCTTTTCGCCTCTTTTCCTACCTGTAAAAGAAGGGTACTACTTCTATCACAGGGCTATTGTGAAGAGCAAATGGAGTCATATATATGAAAAAGCTTTCAAGTTATGGAGTACAACACAAATGTAAACATATTACTGTAATTATGTACATGTAATTCCTTCCTGCTCCTTCCAATTTGATTGTGGTACGTCAGCGGTCTCCTAATCTGCTCTCAAATACAAGGCCAGCATTGTTTTTAGACAGACAAGCATCAGAATTTTCCTGGATTACAAGTGTTCCAGCATTTATTAGAACTATTTACGTAGCCCAAATCTAAAGACACTCAGATTCTCTACCTTCAAAAACAGAAGTTTAGCATTTATAGCTCCTCAGCCTTCACTCCCTGTACCACATATAGGAGGGACTACAGATATTAAAGTCTTCCCCAGAGACTTTGAAGTTTTTTTTTTTTTAAATCCATTCACTACCTCTTCACCCAAGTCTTTTTAGTTTCATTTCTAACCCATTACCTCATCCATTGACATATCCCATACTCTGCAAATTTCATTCTCCATTTCTTCATCAAGCTCCATCTGTTGCTCCTCATCATCTGAGCTGGATTTGGGGTTTTCAGGGTTAACAATCTTCAGAAACACAAAGGAAGGAGATGAATAAAGGCTGTCTATAGTACTCCTCAAGTCATATTACCCTGTAACAATTTAGAAGTCACAAAGATATTATCCTCAGAGTATCTTCTCTTGCAAAAAACTTGTTTAACAAAATTAGTGTTTTGGGTACCATGGCTAAATACTATTGCCAGGCACTGGGGTAGAAATACAAAGATGAGTAAGATTTAATCCTGTGCTTTCAAGCACTTTAGAATCTAGTGGGGGAAGACGTATAAATTGGTAATCACAACAGAAAAGGCTAAGTGACTGAAGTGAATTGTGGACAAAGAGGCATGAAAACAAAAATGATGGACCAATGACCTATGCCTGCGAGAAGCTTGGGAAAACTTGTCTTAAGAGGTGAGATTTAAGCTAAATCTCTGAGGGAGAATGGGTTTATCATGTGAAGAAAGGAGAAGAGCACAAAGAGGAAAGTACAGGAGTTCAGAGTTAAGAAAGGGCCTGGCAAGTGTGGGGGCGTGGTGAGCAGTTTAGTGTGTCATGGGCAGATGAGGCTGGAAAAGTTGCAAAGAGCCCTAGATTCCAAACTACGAAAAATGCATTTTACTCCTGTAGGCAAATGGAACTAAGAGGAGTTCCCATGCACAGATTTGTTGGTTGGTTGGTTGGTTTTGAGGAAGATTATTTTGGCAGCTGCGTAGAAGATGGAGTGGAGAGGACAGTGATTGGAAGTAGGGAAATAAGTTAGGGAAACATGAGGAGGAGAATGCTTATTTCTGGAGAGCCTCCTGCAAGGTTAACACCACGGTAAGCACTCTAGGGCTCTTACCATCTTATTTAATCTACACAATAATCCTGTATACAATAATATAGATATTATCATCCCACTTTATAGAAATCGAGAAAGAAATCCAGACTCTGAGCGGTTGGGTGACTTGCTCAAAGTCACGCTGGACGACGAAGCCACGATTTTGATTATCAGAGCTGTTTGGCTCCAAAATGACCACTTACTCTACTGCAACGAAAGTAGAGAAATAGAGACCGGGGCTTCAGAAACTACAGTGGGAATGGGGAGCAAAATCTCTAGCAATGTATTCACACAGTCGCATATTTTTTTAAAATTTTGCAAAAGTAAGATATTTCAACTGCAAGCATTCCAGCATCCCTGCCGCTACATTTCCCTTTGTGTTGAGGGGAACCGGGAGTGGCTCCCGGCAGCCTGGGTCCCCGGAGGAGCCCAGGACGCAAGGGGTGAGGCCACGCCGCTGGGGCCTGGGGAGGGGTCGCCGTGGGGACGGTGGCTACCCGGGCAAGAGGGGCTGCCGGAGGCGAAGCGGGGGTCTGGGGGAACGAACGGGGAGTCCAAGTGAGGCGCGAGTTTCCACACCTGGATGAGCCCGCTGAGGACGCCGAAGAGCCAGTGCTTGCTGTAGACCGTGCTGCCTATACAGTCCCCGCCGGCCGCTTCGTCCCCATCCTCGTCCCGACTCGGCGACGGCGGTGACGGGTTGCGGTCCATAAGTGGGCAGCTTCTGGCGCGCGGCAGCTGCTCCGGAAGCGCGGGAGGAGGCGAGAGGCCTCCAGGCGCAAGAGAGCCCGGCGCGGCTCCCACCACAGCGCCCCCTGCTGTCCGGAGCCCTGCCGGCCTGAGTGCCTGCCCAATATGCCCATCAGGCTAGGGCTCCCAAATGACGAGATCTCCACCCCTCCTCACTCTTCTCAGGACACCGACGCGATCATACTCATAATTGTTATTTGTCACTCTTACTGGACCAGATATTCCACCTCTCAGAAGCTCTTAGCCTGATCGGAAGGAACGGGGCGGGAGACGGAGGAACTGGGGGTCGGGCAGGGAAAAGGACAGTGTCCTGGGACAGACGTGAATCTCGAAGCTACCTGACCTCTGTTCTCTGGGCACCGTTGTCATTCTTAAAGATTCAGTAGGTGCTCATTCTTCTCCCAGGTGTGGCTGGAATCTTGGGAAAGACAAATGTCACCAGTAAGAACGTCAGTATTACGCTACCTGTATTTTAAGTTCCTGCTTCCATTTATTTAGTTTGATGGTACTCAACCTCAGACGCAATGCTCTCCCACAGCCCACAGCACCTGAACTCTCCAATGACTTTCAGGGGAGAGTTTTTGAAGATAGGGTGAGGGAGGGAGTCACAGGGTACATGATCAGCTCATCCACAGTTTTCTGATTGGTTGATGGTGAAGTAACAGGGTGATGTTTCAGAAATCTCAATGATCAACCTTCTGGTTCCAACTGGTCTGGGGTCTATGTGCTGGTGGTCAGCAGGAAGTTAACTTCTTCCACCAGGTAGAGGTTTTAGTATCTGCACAATAACTCAAAGCTATGGCTCAGGAAATTATCTATAACCCTTGAGGAGGAACTAAAGGTCCTTGACTTTGTTTTATGGCTAAACTATTATTATTTTGTCTTGCTCGACTGGTTTCCTCTCTTTCTGCATTTTCTCACTTCTCTAATTCAATTTGCTCTTTGGAACTTAGAGAAGGCCTAGAAGGCTAAAGCTTTTCTACAAACGAGAGGTGGGAGGACATGGAGAAGGGGGAGGGGTCTGTCCCTGGGAAGACCAGACAGGGTCCTACTCTGTTTCATATGTGTGTATCTCTGGCCCACCCACTAAATGCCCCCCAATCATTGTGGCAACCAAAAATGTCTTCAGAGAGATTCGAAAGTTGGGGTGAGGTGTGTGCGTGTGTGTGCGTGTGTGTGTGTGTGCTTGTGCATGTGCAGTGCAGTCCCTGTTGAGAACAAGAGCCTAGATCTCTCTTGGTCCCAAGGACTGACAAATCTGGAAGGACCTATACTAATGCCATTCTCTAAGGACATGACCACAAGCCTTTTTCTACAGTTTCCTTGACACAATTATATAGTCTTCTCCAAATTGTTGCTTGCTTTTACCTCAGCTCTTTCTTGCCTCTGCCTTCACATATTCCACATATAGATTTACTTCACAGATTTGTTGTGAGAATCAGCTAAGGGCAATAAGTTCACTGAAGGAATGACCAAGGGAATGAATCTATGCAAAATAGTTTTATAAGCTCTAAACTTCACTACAAGTACTTCAATACAAGCACATGGGTAAGAACATTGGCTCCAGTATCAAACTAGCAATGTGAGTTGATACATTATTTGAACTCTATGTGCCTCAAATTTCCTCAGCTAGAAAATTAACATAATTAAAGTGTGAGGATCCAACAGGATAACACAAGGAAGACTTCGCGCCGTAGCTGGTCCATACTTAATGTTAAATGTGATTGTCATTATCATTCTGCTGCTAACTCGTGTTAGAGGAACTTAAAAACCAAGCAGCACGAGGACCAGCATATAAACCACTAGCTCTGACAAGGATGGATACAGATTCCCAAGAAGGCGTGAGCAAAGTGCTGTGGAGGCATTTATGGTTAAGGATACAGGTTTCGGGGATGACGGATGCGGTGCCCTGAGGAGCTGGTGTTCTATACCGGCCTGAGCCACCAAATAAGGAAAGAGAGAGGGGATATGAATTTGAATAACCTTTCCTAGCACATGGACAGGGACTGGATCTGGAAGGAGAGATTGGGAGAGGAGAAAGCCTCCTGAGCCTAGGGCTCCAGAGCAGGGAGACAGACCACTGAGGGACCTAGATTCCTGGGAAACAGAGAAGCGGAAAGGACACAGCCGACGGGGCAGTAGGGGGTCTGAACACAGAGGGGCCTGGAAACAGTCCGTTATAAACAGAGACCCTGGGGCCAGGAAGGCCCAAGGGAGAGAGTCTAACTTGAGAAAGAAACTGTGTGGGGTGTGTGAGATTGAACACACATCTTCAGGATGCCGGGATCTTCTGGGATTACATAAGACATAGCTTCATGTTACACTTTGTCCACAAGGAGATGGTCACTGCTGGGGTGAATCCATAGTGACTCAAGATACTTTTTTTGTACTTTCCTTTGATTTTCTTGGTGCCAAATTTTCCTACCCTCATGCAAAGGATCAGAGAGCATTTTCTCTTCTACGCTGCAAAATTGTTTGTACAAAAAAAATTATTCGCTTATTTGAAGGGTTGAATTTGTCTATAGAACCATCTGGGACTACTTTTTTTTGGTGGGGGGAGATATGATCTTTTTCAATAATTGTAGTATTATCCAAGTTTTCATTTCTTCTTGAGTCAGTTTTTGTAAGTTGTATTTTTGTAAGAATTTGTTTATTTTTATCAAGTTTTCAGCTTTATTGCTGAAATCGCTCATGATAGTCTCTTACCTTTTCCATGTTATGGACCAGAGAGTTACGGACTGATAATTGGTCCATCCAGTGGTCCACGTAGTATGCCCTGTGTTATGGACGTACAGCTGCCCGCTCTCCACATCTGCAGGCTCTGCTCAGCAGGTGCGGAGGGCGGACCGTACTATCCCATTTTGTATGAGGCACTTAGCATTTGTGGATTTTGGTATCCGTGGGAGTCCTGGAACAAATCCCCACAAATACCAAAGGACGACTATATAGTTTTTCCCAAATTATAGCTATTGCTTATTAGTGCTTTATCTCCTTTTTTTAAAAAAAAGTTTATTGATCATCCCCATGATATTAAATAGGCTCATATCCCCAGTGTAGTAGAGAATAACCTTTGTTTTGTTGGAGGTTTACAGGAACACCTGACCTGGCCCACGTGGACGGCTGCAAGCACAAAGAATGCCTGCAGCAAGAAGTTTGCAACAATCAACCACACCCCTTCCCTTGTTTTGTTTTGTTTTGTTTTTGTATAAAAGGAGCCTGTATTCTGACTAGAGCAGGATGGTTCTCCAAGACATTAGTCAGCCATCCTCTCAGTCTGCCAGCTTTCTGAATAAAGTCGCTTTTCCTTGCCCCAACACCTTGTCTCCCAATTTATTGGCCTGTTGTGTGGTGAGCAGAATGAGTTTGGACTTGGCAACACCAGGAAGACTGTTTTATGCTATTTCCAAACAACAACAACAAATTGGATCTCATAAGCATTTATTAAACACTTTTACGTGCTATTTATCAACTAGTAAGTGCTACAGATACAGAATTCAGTAACCTAGCTCAGCACTATCCTTGCTCTCATGAAGCTCAGAGCCCCGTCTCCTGAGCAGAGGGAGAGGCAGCTCAGTACTTGTCAGGCAGGCCGGGGGGTCGGAAGTGATTGGGGTCTTTGCCGCTCCGGCCCCATTCATTGGCAGCCTGGTCAGCCTTCGAGTCCTCCACTCCATGGCCACTGCTTCCATGCTTAAAACGGTCTGTGATCCTCTGAATATTCTCTCTGGCATCACTGGAAGGGAAGAGGGCAGGGAGGAGAGAAATTTAGGGCTGATGAGCAACAGCCCCACCTGCCCCATCGCTCCTCTCTCCAAGGAATAAATGATGCCCCTGAGGAGCCAAGGAAACAGGGGCTAAAACCCTGAGGCTGCCCGGGCACAGCACAGCTCAGCCCCGGTGACTGGCCCTCATGCAGGGTGACCAGCACTATAGGGGGAAGGCTGGGAGTGACCTGTGCCACCAGCCTTGCCCTGCTCTTCAGCGACTCAGACCCCACACTGGGCACAGAGGGGACCGTGGACAAGAGGAGGACAGTTCTCCAGGGCTTGGTCCCTTCTGGCAGTCCAAGGCAGCCAAGCTCTGCTCACCTGTCCCTTGCCCCAGGGCCCCTTGGTACCTGATCACTTTAGCAGCCCAGGCACCCCCAGGTCCCCTTTGGGCAGCGTCATAGTTCCCCCGGGCGTGGAAGTACTTGTCTGAATTTTTGAAATTGGCTTCTCTCATGTCAGAGTAGGCTCTCAACATGTCTTTAGCCCCTGGGAGGAAAAGAAAAATGAAGAGATGAATGTAATCAGTCTGAGACAAAACCGAAAAATAAAACATTTTCCTCCCCCTGATTCCAGATTTCAGCCTTTGACTAGGTCCTTGGAGAATATTTTGTTGACGTGAAAAGAATATTCCTTTACTTTTTCACTTCTCTGGATTAATGTTACAAGAATCGCACTTGGTGTAAGATTTTACTCTGATTCTATTCTCAGTCTGTCAGTATTTTGTGTTTGGTTGTGTGTGATAATGTGAAGAAAAGATAGGATGATCTTTAAGGGATGTTTGGTGGTGCAATGAACCTCTACCAGCAAAGATGCAGGAAATTCTGACCCAGGCATGAAAACAAAGGCGATTCTGAGGGAGGCTGCAGACCAGATGCTCCCGGTCTAGTCCATGGGAGAAATTCGTCCCTGTGGATAAAGTGAGGACAACTCGGTCCTGAGTATATCTGAACGTCCAGGACTTATTTGGCACCGGGGAAACTCAGAATTCAATCAACAGGTGAAAAAAGCAAGTTCCCTGAGAGAACTTTAAAGAGATGAGGTAATCAGATGAAGAAAAAGGGCAAGGACCCACCAGCTCTAAAGCTCAGTGTCCTCTCCAATAAAATGGAGGAGTATTGCCTCTCTCAGAATGGTTATGCAGAATTGGGGAAATGCAGGTTTAACTTCTAGAACATTGTAGGTGCTCAGTATAATATTACTTCTCTGGTTCTTAGCAACAGTGGGACAAAAGGAAGAAAAATAATAAACTAAGATGAGGAACTGGGAGTTATGAATGGAAGGAACCTGACCATCTAGAGTTAAATCCCAAAGTTGTTATAAAATAACTTATCAGGGAAAAGAGAGAATTTTAGTGTAGCGTTATAACCATGGTGTATATAGAGATAACTTACCTTCATTCTGCATATTTATTATTTCTGGCATTTGGAAAGATAGTTTGTTGAGAGTTATGACATTTCTGCTCTACTTATTTCCACTGAGTTACTGATTTAAATACATCCTTGGGGTCCAGACTTCCTTAGTATGTATTTGCAAAATGCCTTGCATATCTTGTCACCTAAGGGTAGCAAAACCAGAGCTCCTGTGCACACTTTAGTGTTCACGAAAGTCAACTGAGGTGCTTGATGAAGGCCAGATTTCCAGTCTCAGCCCCAGGATTGTGATTCAGTGGAGGGGGTGTGGACCCAGGCACCTGAGTTCCTCAGAGCACCCTGGGCCCCAAGTGATTCTCATGCAAGTGGTTCTAGAACAACCCGTTGAAAAACACTGACCCAAAAGATGAAAATTTATTTTTAGCTGGGTCTGTGAAAATGTAGATAGAATTAACAGCAAGCTATTAAAATAATTTATTTAGAAACTATCACAGAAAAATACCACAAAATAAATTTGTGAAATAAGCAAATGTTTGCCACTTTACTCTGACCAGCGACGTGTATGCCCCTTGCTATGGGTTTCAGGCCAGGTCTCAACCCCAGTAGGACCATCATCGAGGTCATTCATTGTACCTTTTATTGTGGGAAGAGGAGCTCTATGGAGTTGCCTTCCAAAGGCACCACGTCCCTACTATTTGCTATTTGCTCAGATAAAGAGCAGGACATGTGTTCACAAATCCCTCACTCTCCCACGTGTGCTCTTATCTGGGAGTCAGTATAGCACCAAGGATAACAGCAAGGTCTGGGAGCTCGACAACCTGGGCGGAATCCTGCTCTGCCTGAGGGCTTTGCCAAGAGTCAGTCCATCTTCCATGCCTCGGTTTCTCTTAAGGGGTAATGGTACCTATGTTGCACATTAAAGGGTTAAAACCTAGAGATGAAAATGAGTTTATTCACATATGGAAGCTCTTAGAATGATATCTTGCAGCTATTAAAAGATCAGTTATTTCTGATATATTTACTAAGTGGATGGGAGTGTGAACCCTCCCCACACACTGTACACACCCACTTCATGGCTACCTAAGACTTGAAATGAGCTGTCCCTCGATGCCCACCAGGGGGCAGCAGAGCCCCACTTGGATTTAGGGAACATGCACTCTGGAACCCCGATGTTTTCCTCACTCCTACTGAGAGTTGGGGCCTAAACTTCACATGACCTTGGGCTTAGGGATCCCATAGAAGAGTGAAAAGCTGACCAGGTGCAAAGCTAGGGGATGTGCTACCATGAAAACCAAGCTCCTTTTCTCCCCACTTGTGGCCTTTGCCCTGTGGGGATGTGGCCTCTGCTCAGGTGAATCCTGGCCTGATGCAGCCTCCCCTCTGGCCCATCCTTCGATATTTACCTTGACCAGCTTCCTTGAGGAAGCTTGCCCATCTCTGGCTGCTGACTCCCAGGATGAGGAAACAGAAAATGATACCTGTGGAAAGCTTCATCCTGCTGCAGAGAGAAGCAGACACAGTCAAAGACAAAGATGACAAGTTCAGGGGGTGTTTTTTTTGTTTTTTTGTTTTTTTGTCATGTTGCTATACACCCTTGCATTCCAAAAATAAGGGCCACTCAGTTTTTTATCTATGCCTCTCTCTTTCTCTCTCTCCCCCTTCTCTCCCTCCATATATATATTTTTTAATTTACATTTATATAAACATATATATATATATATTTTACAGATAGGTAGACAAATAAATAGGTATATTGTATTTCAGTGGATCAAGTTCTCATTTCCATGTGTTATTGGAATCCCAGTGATTTACTGTATGAGTGATTGCCACAGGCTTTTAGTATAAACCACTTTCCAGTTCAATTTCCCCTCTCAGCCCTGAAACCCAACCACAGAAAGTTTCCAAAAGGCATTAGGGGTCTGTGAGCACAGAACTGCTCTGTGCTATGAGACGAAGTGAACAATGCACAGATAATTGCAGAACGCCTGCTCTACCTGTCACTGCACACAGAAGAAGCAGATGATGAAACACTCCACACCTCCCCAAAGTATTCACATCTGGTGAGTTCTAATTGTCAGAAAGATAGATTCAAGGAGGATGCAGAGAGCTGGGGTGCAGCACAACAATGTGAGGAGAGAGCATCTCCAAAGAGGAAGGGTGTTGGAAAGTTCTAGCCCCTCACCTTTGGCTGTGCCTTCCTGCTGAGGCTCCTGGTGAAGCTGAGCCGGCTGTGCTGCCTGCCTTGGAGACGCGGCTGTGCTTTATATACTGACATTGGCTAGTGGAGCAAATGGGAAGGCTGCTTTGATGCAGGAAAAAAAGAAAAAAAAACAAGAAGAAAGAAATAAAGAAAGTTGGGAAATCCCTCTTGGCCACCAGCACACAGCATCCTGAACAGCTGGGTTAGTCTTCACACATGTCTGATTCTTCCAGATTGTGCAATCTGGCAGCTTTCTGGAATGTAGCAATTTGGGGTTTTTCTGCTCATTTCCAGTCTCACTGCTCATGGGGAAAGGTGTGTTTCCTCACACAATAATGTACTTACATTTTCTGTGAAGGGTAACCAATATTAGAAAAAGAGAGTTGAGTAAAGAATGTGAGAATACAGGGCAAATGGAAAAGAAGGGGTCCATTGCAAGGGACCACTGAGGATGAAGCTGGGACCCCGAACAGGAGCAGGAAAGGAATGGGACACCATCCAGGACAACAGAGCTTCCAGCACCCACATGGGTGGACTCAGCCCTGGAAAAGGGAGTCCTCCCCTCGAGTGTACTCATGAATAGATTCTATTGAAGGTCGTAATGGCACCTTATATTTGGAGGATGCTGTAACCCAGGAATGTTGAACTATAGTGCAGAAATTTGCCACAATGCTGTGTAGAAATGAAACCATAAAAATGAGCAGGAATGCAGCTTCATGTCAAAAAACAAAATAAAACCCAATCAAATAATGGACAGAAGACCCAAACTGACATTTCTCCAAAGAAGACATACAGATGGCCAATAGGCACATGAAAAGATACTCGATTTCACTAATTATTAGAGAAATGCAAATCAAAACTGCAATGAAATATCACTTCACACCACTCAAAACGGCCATGATCAGAAAGTCTACAAACAATAAAAGCTGGAGAGGGTGTGCAGAAAAAGGAACCCTCCTACATTGTCGGTGCAGCCACTAAGGAGAATAGTATGGAGGTGACTTAAAAAACTAAAAATAGAGTAACCATAGGATCCAGAAATCCCACTCCTGGGCATCTATCTGGAGAAAACTCTAGATACATGCACCCCAATGTCCATAGCAGTACTATTACAATAGCCAAGACAGGGAAGCCACCTAAATGTCCATCAGTAGATGACTGGATATAGAAGATTGGTGTGTGTATATATATATATATATATATATATATATATACAAACAGTGGAATATTACTCAGCCATAAAAGGAATGAAATGATGGCATTTGCAGCAATATGAATGGACCTAGAGATTACCATATTAAGTGAAGTAAGTCAGACAGAGAAAGACATATATATGATATCACTTATATTTGAAGTCTAAAAAATAAAGCAAATTAACTTCTTCACAAACTGGAAATAAACTTACAGACATAGAAAAACTATGGTTACCAAAGGAAAAAGGGTTGAGAGGGTGAGGGATAAATCAGGAGTTTGAGATTAACATAGACACACTACTAGATATAAAATAGATATACAAAAAGGACCTGCTATACAGCACAAGGAACTATATTCAGTATCTTGTAATAACCTATAATGGAAAAGAACCTGAATATATATATACACACAGCTGAATCACTTTTCTGTATACCTGAAATTAACACAACATTATAAGTCAACTATACTTCAATTTAAAAAAAAAAAAGCAGGAAACAGCCCACTGGCTGTTAAATTATCAGAATAGAAGATTCAAGAAGGATGCAGAGAAACCCGGAATATAGCCCAAGAATGCTGGGAGGTTATGATGTCAGAGAACAGCTGTTTCAACCAGAAAAGCTGGACTCTGCTTTACTGTGTGAGCTTGGTCAATTGTCTTGGGAAGAAATTGCATGCAAGTGTTATCAGGAGGATGGAGGCCAGGCCCATTCATCTGCCCCAGCTTTGCTCCTTCATCCAAAAGGGCAGGTTAAAAGGTCACTGGATTTCCCTAGAGAAGAAAGGATGCTGCATGTGCAAGTGAAAGAGATGGTGGGGGATCCAGAGGACATCAGAACTGGTCCTTCTGATATTGGGACCCTGGGCTGGAAGCCTGAGGACAGCAGCAGGGCAAGTAACACCCATCCCAGGGAGAACCACCTCCAGATCTTTGCCAGGAGTGTTTGCAGGAGAAAAGGAATGTGAACAGTGCATTGCAGATACAGGGAAGTGATCTCCAAGACTGACATAAGCGACTCATGGAGACTTAATATCTGAGATATTGGGAGATAGTAAATAATAGTCAAGAGGGACGTGGGACTTGTGCTCAACTAGTAACCCCGAGAAGAACTAGGATGAAGAACTTCCAATTTGTTACAAGACTCGGGGAATTATGAGTAGGACACTAGAAAGAGGAGCAGTGGCCGAGGAGGAAGGTCATACTTTATTTCTTGTAGGTGTAATGAGATGAACATTGAAAGCAGATAAAAGTCTAAAGAATTTCTCTGTCCCTTTGGTTCTTATCCAGGGCAAAGCTAAGCAATATTCAAATATTGCCAATACAACTTACATTCCTTGGCAAAGCTGGGGTTCCCTTGGTCCAGGTAACACATGTCTCTGAGCTGGCTTGGCTCACTTGGTCCTAGGAGAAGACATGGTGGGGAGAAGGGGAAGTTGTCAACCATCCACAGCCATTGGCCACTGGCGTGCATGGGGGGCTGCTTCGTGGAGGAGGGCTGTGAGGTCCAAACCCCATCTCCTACTTTCCTCGGGGCAGATATCATGGGCTAGCGAGCATAGTCTGCTACAGTTCTTTTACTCTCTTTGGAGCCACTCAATGCTGGAAACCCACCCCCCACTTTCTCACGTCATTGCAGTCATTTTCTTCTTTGATAGACTCATTAGAGAGAAAGCAAGTACAGCTTCTAGACACCAAGTCAAGCATTGCAAGTCCTTTTCCCTTTTTATGTAGTGCACTCTGTCTTCCTGGAAGGGACACACAGTTCATTGCAGGGCCATGTTTAGAATAATGGACAGTGGTGGCAGCCAGCTATTTTCACATGTTTCTCTTGCAAGAGAACGCTATTCTGTCCTGGTGATATCAGAATTTTCAGGCCTTAAAGAGATTTCCCAAGAGTCTCCATGAGTCACTGTGTCCAGGTTTGCAGACACAGTGTCTGTTAGCACCTATTGCCCCAGCTCAATTGTCAATAGTGACAATTAGCAAATAGCTTTACTCTCAAAAGTGACCTGGTTTACACAGTAAATTAGGTGGTGCCCCTGCTTTCGTAGCCACATGTAACAAGGATAGTGAGAGGCCTAAGAGACCTCCACTTTTTCTGTTACACTTAAGTGGAAGAGAAGAAATGAAGTCGATAAAGAATCAGAAAACAAAACAAACAAACAAAAATAGAAAAGGAGAAGAAGGAAGGGAGGGAGGGATGGAGGGAGAGAGAGAGAGAGAAGGAGAAGGAAAGAAAAAGAAAGGAAGGAGGGAGGGAAGGAAGGAAGGAAGGACACGATGACCATGAATAGCATCTAAGACCTAAATCCCAGACTCAGAGGGACAGCAGAAAAATCTCATGAGCAGTTCCATGAATATAAAATAAGGAAAATGAGGATACCAAACTCATAATATTGTTTTCAGGATTAAATGATTAACGCTGAAAGGGGCTTGGATCAGTTCTGGGCACATATAAAGCACTTAATACATTTTAAATCTTCCAGCTTAACCAAGAAAACTCATAATAATTATACTTTTCAGAAGACAGAGAGATTAATTAATATATTATTACCAAGTCCACATATTATTAACACATTAATAAATTAAATTACCAATCAGAATCACAGTTGTAAAGATCAAGGTTTAATTTTATAGGCTATAGCAGCATTCTTTGAAGTCTGGGTGTCTTTCGAGTTTTCTTTGTTAGAAATAACTGTTGCAGTAACAGTTTGTGATGTAGAAAACCATTTGTATGTCTTCAAGCTGCAGGAGAAGAGTGAATAGTCTCTCCTTATCTTGCTAGGCCTTCTTTCACCAGCAGTTAGGAGGACCCGCAGTCTTTCTAAGGCTAAGCCCTGGAATTTCACCAGGTAGCACTGAGAGAAAGAGATGTTGGCTTGGGAAGTCCAAAACTTACCAAAAGGAAAAGAAAAAGCCAACACAGGATAATGAACATGGAATGTTGAGTATATAATCTTTTGTATCTAAAATCCTCCATTTGTTATAGTTGATAATTTACCTGAATTTCCATCTGCATTCTTTGTCTCTTAAGACTTCAGATTTTTCTTTCTGATATGGACTCCTCTGATATGATACTACTATTTAGTATCTAGGTGAGAATATTTGTGAGCATTTTTAAGGCCACAACTCATGTACTATTTAAAATATTACTGGTTTTTAAAATAATTATTTAATCCAGCATCATTACAATAAAAATTTTTTAATACTTTCTTGTGGGTTGGAAGAATAAATTTTGTTAAAATGTCCATACTAATCAAATCAATCTACTGATTATTGATTCCACTGCAATCAATGCAATCATTATCAAAATTCCAAAGGCATTTTTTCACAAAAATAGAGCAAACAATCCAAAAATGTGTATGGAATCACAAAAGACCCCAAATAGTCAAAGTGATATTGAGAATAAGGAACAAAGTTGGAGGCATCACACTTCCTTATTTCAAAGTACATGACAAAACTATAGTAATCAAAATAGTATGGTATTGGCATAAAAACAGACACATAGACCAATGGAACAGATAAGAGAGCCCAGAATAAAACCCACACATATATGATTAAGTGATTTATGACAGAGGAGCCAAGAATATACAATGGGGAAAGGACAGTTTCTTCAATAAATGGTGTTGGAAAAGTAGGCAGACACATCCAAAAGAAGGAAACTGGGTCACTGTCTTACAGCTTTAACTTAACTTGACTCAAATGGAATTGAAGAACTGAATGGAAGATCTGAAACTGTATAACTCCTGGAAGAAAGCATAGACAGTAAGCTCCTTCACGTTGACCTTGGCAAAAAATTTTTGGATTTAACACCAAAAGCAGAGGCAACAAAAGCAAAATTATGCAAGTGGAGCTCATCAAACCAAAAAACTTCTGCACAGCAAAGGGTATTGTCAACGAAATGAAGAAGCAACCTACCAAATGGGGGGAAATATTTAGAAATCATAAATCTGATAAAGGGCTAATATCCAAAAAAAAAATTATTCAATTCAATAGCAAAAAAACAAAGAATCTGATTTAAAATGGCCAGAGAATCTGACTAGACATTTCTTTTCTGAAGAGGGCATATAAATGGCCAACAGACACATGTAGAGGTGCTCAGTATCACTAACCATCAGGGGAATACAAATCAAAACCACAATGAGATATTATCTCACAACTGTTAAGATGACTATTATCAAAAAGTCATGAAATAGCAAGTGTTAGCAAGGATGTGGAGATATGGGGACCCCTCCTGTGCTGTTGGTGGGAATGTAAATTTGTGCAGCCACTATGGAAAACAGTATGGAGGATCTTTAAATAGTTAAAAACAGAACTACCTAAAATATTAGTTCTAAAAATAGGACTAAATGATGCAGGAATTCCACTTCTGGGTATTTATCTGAAGGAAATGAAAACAGTAAGTTGAAAAGATACCTGCACCCTCATGTTCACTTCCAATAGACAAGACATAGAATCAATCTAATTCCAAATTCCACAAATCCTCTTCTTTGTCCTTATAGATACTAAGAAACCAACCCTTGAGGCAAGAGCAGCTTCTGCTAATACACAGTTTCAGCACCAAAAAGCCTGGCTTCCCCATTCCCCATCTTCCATTTCACTCAGGGAGATTAAAAGAGAATATTACATTCAAACAACTGAAGAAATATTAAATTTTTCTGTACTCTCTTGTTTCTATGGCTGCATTTCCTCCCCAAGAAAGCAAAACATAGGGGGAAATGCTTACCTCGGAAAAAGAAACATTTTTTATACCGCTGCTCTGCTTTCCCCAGACCAGGACCTACACCTATATGTTTATCTGTTAGAGGGCAGCAGCTCCCTAGTTTGGAGGCGAGGCAACCTGTTAAGAGGTGGGTGGTTTTCTGCTCTGGGGGGCTCCTCTCCTGTCCCTGCTCCAAAAGTGTGGGAAAACCCCCTCTGCTGGACTGCAAGTGTCATAAGGAAATGACCCTCTTCTAGGATCACACAGGAGTCTAACACAACTGACGCTCAAACCTAGAAACAACCATCTGAGTGAACAGATTTACCACATTTCTCCGCTCAGCCAACTGCTGCTGCCTCACAGCTAAGGCTGCACCTGCATTCTTCCAGCAGAAGCCACAAGACAGCAATCAACAACAGTGACGACAACAAGACACGGCACGACACAACGATGATCCTTCCTTTCAGTGACTGCAGCCTTCCTCTGCACAAAAACCCTTCAGCAGCATTATTCTGAGCTGATTAGACCAGCTCACAGAGACAGACGGATTCCCTATATAGAACAAAAGAAATTAATCTGAGTCCCCTTTCCTGCTTCAAGTGTGGGCTTAATGTGGAGTCAGTGTTCTCAGATCTCAATATAATCAACTCACAATGACACACCATTTGTTAATTTAGATGAATGAACACCCTAAAAGGTGTTTGTTTAGGTAAGCATCTTTTTTTACGCAGAGACATAGACAACTTTAGGAGGCCAAATAAGTATTAGATAAGTTGAAGTGGTTGTCAAAAACCTTTCGTCTCCAGTATTCCCCACTGAGACCAGACACTTTTTAATGGGAGTTTGCTAAAATCTCCGGGGATAGTTAATTCTATGTTATACAGCTTATTGTAGAAAACTGATAAAGAATGAAGTTGGACAGTTAATTTTAAAGGAGCTACAGTAACTTGCTTCCAGAACAAGAGATGGGCAATACAAGAAAACAGTAATTCCATTTCACTTCAAGGTAGCAAAAATTCAAAACAGCATCATGTTACCAAACAAAATATGAGTATTAGAAATGTGTCATGGATAAGTGTGGTTTATTCTTGGAATGTAAAAATGGGCCAAAATTACAAAATCAATATAATTCACCACAATGATAGTCTAAAGGAGAAAAATATTATCTCAATTGATTAATAAAGCATTTGATAAAGCTGAAGGCATGTTTATGATTTCCTTTTAAAAATCCTTTAGAAAACAAGATATGAAAATTAAATTTCTTAATTTTATTAAGTTATTTGCCGAAAAGCTACAGCACATATTTTATTTCATGGAAAAACCTTTCATTCGTTCCCTTTGAGGATCTGGAATGAGGAAGGAATGCTACTATTGCCACTGTTGTGCAACACAGTTCTGGAAGTCCTGGCAAATGCTAGAGAAAATTTTTGGAAATAAGAAATACAAGGGTGAGAAAAGCAGACATAAAACTGTCATTATTTGCAGTTAATATAACATTTGACCGCAAAAAAACCCCCACAAAATCAACAAACTACTAGAATCAATAAGGAAATTTAATTAGGTTGCACAACACTTGATCCAAAAACCAACAGCATTTCCCCATAGCAGAAATAACCAAATGGAAAATAGGATTATTGATAATAAGTCCTTCATGGTAACAACATAACTATAAAGTACCTAGGGATTAATTTAGCCAGGAAGACACAGCACCAGAATGGAGAAGATTTCAAACCTCCAGTAAACACCTTAAAAGGTGATTTGCATAAAAGAAGTGAAGTTCCTGGCTCACTGATAGGATGACATAATATTATAAAAATATTGATTCTACCTCAAATTAATCTATGAATTCAATGCAATCCTAATGGACATTCTAGTTGAATTTTCCAGGAACTGAAGAAAATTACTCTAAAATTCACATCAAGAAATAAAGGCCCATGCATACAAAAAGTCATTATTAAATAGGGAGACTTAAGAAGAGGCAGTTACTGTACCAGGTGTTAAGATGTACAGAAAAGCACAGCAATAAAAACAGTGGTATCTGCTCAACAAAAGACACATTGGCCAATGGGGACTAGAGTGCAGAGCTAGGGCCACGTATACAGGATGTTAAATACATGAGCAAGGAGACATCACAATCATTGAAAAAGGATGTGTTAACAGTTTTGGGAAGAGAAAAATAAAACTTACCTAATACACACACACATGTCAACTCTAGAACTATTACATACCTAAGTTGAAGATAATACTATAACATTAATAGAAAGAATATCAAAGAATATATTTATGACCTAGAGATGTGGAAAAATTATTAAACAAAACTTCAAAAGCCGACAAAACATAAGGCATAAAATGGTGAATTTCATTACATGAAAATCAAGAATTTATTTCAGATAGAGAATGGGAAAAGACAGTGTCTAAGATATAGCTAGGAATTCATATTTCAAATATATGAGGAACTTCTATGAGTAACTGAAGAAAAGACAGCAACCCCAATAGAAAAATGGGTAACAAGTATGCAAAACCTAGTTTGCAGACAACACATAGTGAGTCATGAGCTCACAAAGAGATGCACAAATCGTTAGTAATCAGAAAGATGCAAATACAACAGTAGCAGCCATGTTACATGCATTAGACCAGAAAAAATGATGTCTGTGTTGTGCCATGTACATCAAGGAGGAATATTGCTTGTGTGCACATCCTATTTTTGCTGTGCAGATCAACTGCTGTCCGGGACGGGCCCAGCACACACGCCCCCAGCAGTACTGCCGGTCTCGGTAGCTCCCCGTCAACTTGCCGCAGCAGGACCTGGTACCCATGTTCCCAGTCTAACAGTTTCCATCAAGAAGAATTTTGTTCAAAGGCATAGACTAAATTCTAAATAGTAAATAAAATATCACAGGGTTGCTCTCATAGGGCATAGTGACAATCTCTGATGTCTCTTGTTGTTGTTTCAGAAACTCCTTTGTCAGAAATAAATTTTGTAGACACAGTGTTTATTATCCTATCTGCTGTCCTTGCAGCTACAGGAGACAGGGAACATTCTCTACTTCTTATCTTGTGGAAACTTCTTTCACCAGAGATCAGTAGGGTTGGTCATTCTCAAGGCCAAGTGCTGGAAACACGTTGTTTAACTCTGAAAGAGATGCAGGTCTGAGAGAAAACGAAATCATATGGAAAAGAAAAGGTCGGGATAGGGTTATTAACAGATGGAATATGGAACATGAAGATTAGTGACATCCTTTCCCTCTTATTATCCTGGACAGATGTTTACTTGTGACTGACATACATACCAATTTGTAGTTTACCATAATCTTTGTTAATTTGAGTGCATTATTTTTGTGTACACATGTGTTTACGTATTTAGTGTTGTTGTGGTGTGTGTGTGTGTGTGTGTGGAGAGAGAGAGAAAGACATATACAGGTCAACTATATTACAAACAGGCATTTGCGCTTTTTCCTCGTGTAATCCTTGGAATCCCAATCAGGACAGGAACTGAGCTGTGGTTTTCTTCACCATCAAGCTCAGTGCCTAGGGGAATGCCTAGACGTACTCAGGCTTAGTGAATCTTATTGTACAAACATGTTCACTGAAGAAAATGGAAAAATATAAAATAAGTATAAAGATGAAAATAAAAAGAAATACTAATTTTATTGGCCTATATGGGGGGTAGGGAGGGAGGGGCAGGAGGAACCTCTTAGAACCATCTATCGTCTAAGTGCATGTAGACACCTGAGCACATTAAAAAACAGAGTGATATAATACTTATTTTATATTCTTTTTCACTTCACAACTAGGCAGCAGTATAGTACATAAACAAATAAATGTACAACATATTTTAATACAATTTCATTAAGTGCTGATTAGCTCAATAATAACTCTCCCAGTGGACTGCCACTCAGGAGAAAGCACTGATCTTATCTGTCTCATTCCCTGCTGTATTCCTGGGGCCCAGCACAGTTCCTGCCACATACAGGGGATCGTGAATCGGTGTTGAAGAGTGAATGGAAAGATGAATGCGCTTTCCAAGCATCTTTACCAGAAGGGTGAATTGAGGCTTTTAAAGGCTCTGCATTGTACTGTTTTGGACAGTCCTCAGTCCTCCCTGCAGAGCGTAAAGGAAGATCTTAGTGCTCTGTGGCTCCCTCCCAAGTCGGAAAGTTCAGAAACAAGACATGCTATCCCAGCCTGAGTTCTTGCTGGTTGCCCAACTCTTACAGGAGATGTATGAATGGGTCATTGATTGGAGATTTTGCAAACACGTTATAAACAGTGTGGTTTGACAGGCTCCATAGATAATAAACATGTGTGTAAACCAAGCACGCTGTACTCAGAGAGGACCTGGATTTTCATTCTCAGAATTACAGATTTCCAAAAGTGAAACCTGGGAAACTAGAGAATTTTGAAAGAGGTCTCTTTGCACCAAGTGTGAAAAGCAGGCTGCTGAGTGATGCTTTTTCCTATCACCTACGACTGAGGATGAGGTGGTTCCAAGTATCCCAGATTCTAGAGAGAGCATCTCGGAAGCAGAGCCAGGTCTCCGAAGATCCCAAGGCTGACAAAGAGATAACAGTGCCGGGCTTCACAATCAACCACCTCATCCCATCCCACCTCCAGTCCACAGAGAAGACACCTGAGGCGAGGGAGGCGGCATAGTTGTCAGTCTCAGGGGGAGTACAGGATTTGTGGAGATAGGTGAATTCCTCAAATAGGTTCAGAGTGCCAAGGAGAAAACAAAAGCCTTTTCAGTTCTCAGCTGGGTGCATGCTGAGCTGGAGACCCTACCAGCTCGTTCTAGTGACCCTAACACAGCAGATGGGAACGTGCCTGAGGGAGTTCTGAGTTCTTGAGACAGTTGACATGTGTAGGACGCAGTGAATGTTCTGGTGCTTCCTTCTCCTCCGGGTATTTCTAAAGGATGGAGCATATATACCAGCAGTTTGAAGAGGCAGTGGTGGAGTGTGGCTAGGGAGAAAATGGGAGTGAGCTCTTTCCCACTGTCACCTCCATAGCCCTGGGCAGGAAGAGATGAGGCCCTCAGTTAATCCTGGGGTCAAGTGGAAAGACCACTGAGGTTACAGTAAAGGCAGTACTGGGCCAGGTGAGGTGGTACCTCACCTAAGGAGGGAACTTGGAACTGAGACTACTGACAGGACCAATCATGGGTACATCTGCTCCTCTCTGGGGAGTTCTCTGTGCATGAGGGGGGCTGGTGTGAAGCTGAACTTCACATCAGTGGTACCACCACCTTTGGGAGACCATCACATTGGCTGAGAATGTCAGCATCAGCCAGAAGCACATCCAACCAGAGTGATGTCAAAATGGCCCCTCCCTTCTTTACGTATCTCCCCTGCTCCCAAGGCTGGATCTGGGATGTGTCATGGGAAGGCCCCTCAGACCTGGAACAACCTGTCCTCCTCCAAGTTGCTAGAACAGGCAGAATAGTGAAAGAATTGGCCATATCCTCACCCCTCCAAGTGCCCTCAGCTATAATCTAACCAACAACAGGGCTGGGAGAAAAGCTTTAAAGCAAATAGGATACTGGAGCTTGAATCAGTGCTGCAGTGATGTTGCATAATGAAAATGACCCAAATGCTGAGGATAAAGAAGAGAGTTTGAAACATCACAGTGCAAACAGAGTCTGGGAAAATAAAGCCACTGGCAGTTTAAAAGCCCCCTTAAGTTGAGAACCCTCTATAAACTGAGTATATTAAGATAATACATACATTTATAGAACTAGATTGTTTTGAATCCGTATAAAATAAGAGCTAGCCTTAGTTGCAACTCTGAGCAGCCAGCAGCCAATTTTTTCCATGCCTTCCCATTTGCCCTCTGATTCCACTGAAACTTCAGGAACTTTTGACAATACTGAACTTTGAGCCCTGGGAGGGGAGACTAGCTGGTGGTCCTCACATCACTGTCACACTCCACCAGAGAGTCCTGGACACGAGTTACTTACCCTGAACCCTCCAATTATGGAATCAACCCCTGCAGTTGTGTGAGTGTCTCCCACTTGCCCCACCAGCACCACACTCCATCCTGATTTCTGCCCTGGAGGTGGGCCTGCCCAGACCACATCATTTGAGCCCTTTGCACTGGGCCTGGCTGGAGCTCTGCCAGGAGCTGGAGAGACGGAGGAGGGGAAGTTTTGTGACTCATTCTCACAGCTCCCTCAGAGCAGGGTCTCCACAAACAGTTTGTGTCCCTCCATCAAAGGCACAACTCCAGGTTCCGAGGTGGAGATATAATTTTCAGAGCCATCAGCACATAGATACTATTTGCTGCACTTTGGCAAAAATATAGAGAAATAGAAAGTGAGAGCGCAAAATCAAGTCTGAAGGTCACTTAGAGTTTGGAGAGATGACTCGGCTAAGGAGATAAAGGAAAATTGAAAGGAAACAAAAGGAGAGTGTGCTAGTATGAAGCCAAGAGAGAACCTTCCAGAAGAGAGAGAGAGCACCTGTGCTGAGTGTGGCTCAGGGGTCTCCTGATACAAGTAGAGAAACGTGTCGGTTGATCTGGTAACATGGAGGTCGATGGTGGCCAGAGCTAATTTGGTGGAGTGGTGAGGATAGAGGTCTGACTCGTGTGGGTTCCAGTGTGAGTCAGAAGTGAGGAATCGGAAGTGCAGATGGGCAGACTTTCAACAAGTTTGACTCCGAAGAGGAAGAGAAAAACGTGCAAGAGTGAAGAGAAACATGGATTGAGTCTGGGTTTTCAATGTGGTAATTTACTGGGGAAGCGGGCACTGAGTGTCTGGACTCCGTGAGGTGATGCTCGTACGATGAGGGACTAGCTGTGGTGCGTCTTTAACTGGCCCAGCATCTCCCGAGTCAGAGCTTCCTGGCCACTTACACCTGGTGTGGAGATCCGGGACAGAGGGTCCCCAGCTCTGCACCCGTTGCCTTGTCAGCACTTCACTCTGCTGCACTGGATCAGACACACCAGCCTGCAATCCTGGCTGGGCACCTGCTGCGTGTGTGACCCGGAACAAGGTTTAAGCCTTTACCTCTCAACCTCAGATTCTCCACCTCAGAACTGCAAAGACTTTCTCCGTGGCCAACCCAATAAAGCCTGTACAGTGTAGAACATTTGCAATGAAAGAAAACGGCCATTACCGTAATGACTGCTCCCTAGCCGCCCCCACCCCAGCAGAGTTGGGACCCTCATCAGTGTGTGCTTCTCTGGAAGCTTTTATTAAAGTGTGTCCTAAGTGTCTGTCTATGTATGTGACTTCCTCTGTAGAACTCAAAGTAGTATTTTGCCTGAACTACAAGTGGTGAGAATAAAGGGAAACTAATACAGGAACTGTTTCTCAGGTGAACAACTGAGCGGGGGGTCGGCTCTGGTGTGGATGAGAAATACCTGGAGTCAAGATGGTGTTTCCCAGGACAGGCATCCGGGGATTAGAACTCCTGAAGCAACGTACCTTCTTGATTTGGAAAGAGGTCCCTGTGAACAAGGCCTGGAGGCAGAGAGGGCGGGATGCAACTGACTGGGGAGTCAGGCCCAGAGAGGTCTGAAACAGCAACAAAATACCTGAGGAGGCCTCAACCTGACCAGAGGAAGAAGTGTGGGTGGGGCTGTCCAGGGCTTGTGCCAAAGCCATGCCTGCAGCCCCTGGGGAGCCAGCGTGATGGCCAATGCCGTGCCAGCGCAGGCTTACTCCGGAGGAGAAACTTGGGCCCTGAGACTAGAGGGGCTCATTAGGGTCCTGGGAGGCCAGGGCATGGGTACAGGTCACCTGGGGGTTCCTGGGACCCTCCGATCACAGGCTCATCTTCCATATGGCTCCAGCTGGTGATTCTTCCCAGAGAATCTCTCAGAGATTGCAGTTTACAGCAAAAAAAATTCAGTTCAACAAAAAATTATGGATACCTTAGGATGCCCTGTCTCAGTTCCTAGGGACTCAAAGCTCAGTGACACTGTGTCCCTGTTTTCGGGACCAATGTGTGGCTCCCAGACATGAATCACATAGGTGCACACTCAGCCTTGACTTGAGTGTTCAAGCATCACCCCTTGGTAACAAACAGGCTGTTCTTATACAAAAGAATAATACACAGTTTTCAACATTCAATCTCTTAAGCATTTATTAGATGCTGCTTCTGTGGACAGAGACTCACTAACTCGGTGTCCCTGCTCTCACGAGGCTCAGAGCCCCGTCTCCTGAGCAGAGGGAGAGGCAGCTCAGTACTTGTCAGGCAGGCCGGCAGGTCGGAAGTGATTGGGGTCTTTGCTGCTCCAGCCCCATTCACTGGCAGCCTGGTCAGCCCTCAAGTCCTCCGCTCCATGGCCACTGTCTCCATGCTGAAAAAGGTCTGTGACCCTCTGAACATTCTCTCAGGCATCACTGGAAAAGAGGAGGGCAGGGAGGAGATGAATCCAGGGCTGATGAGCAACAGCCCCACCTGCCCCATCGCTCCTCTCTCCAAGGAATTCATGCCCCTGAGGAGCCAAGGAAACAGGGGCTGAAACCCTGAGGCTGTTCAGGCATAGCACAGCTCAGCCCTGGTGACCGGCCAGGGTGCAGGGTGACCAGCACCATATGGAGAGGGCTGGGAGTCACCTGTGCCACCTCCCTTACCCTGTCCTTCAGCCACTCAGACCCCACACTGGGCACAGAGGGGATGGTGGACAAGAGGAGGACAGTTCTCCAGGACTTGGCCCCTCCTGGCTGTCCAAGGCAGCCAAGCTCTGCTCACCTGTCCCTGCCTCCCCAGGGCCCCTGGTACCTGATCACTTCAGCAGCCCAGACATCCCTAGGTCTCCTTTTGGCAGTGTTACGGTTCCCCCGGAATCACTTGCTTGACATTTTTACACCAGTTTCTACCAACACAGAGTAGGTTCTCAAGAAGTCTTTAGCCCCCTGGAAAGAAAGCACATGAAAAAGGAAGTCAAAGGACCAGAAAAATGTGATACAAATTAGAGAAGAATCAAGGAATGAAAAATCTACCACTGACTCAATTTCAGCCTGTGGTCATAGCACCATGGATGCCATAGATTGAGAAGAGCATTCCTTACACCAGTTGCCCTCTCCAGGTAACTCCAATCAGAGTCTCTGTGGGGGAGGCACAGCTGTGCGGGACCTGATTGTCTGAACCCTGTGATGCTGGCTCTGAGCTCCAACTCACTGAGGGCTCTATGTGACATGTTTGAATGGGAAAAGGAAGGTACCATTACAGGACAGGGTTTCTTGACTTGGCACCATCGAAATTCGAGGCCAGGTAATTCCTTGTTGTTCAGGGCTGTTCCAAATATTGTAACTGTTTAGCAGCATCCCTGACCTTGACCCACTAGATGTGGCACCATATTCCCCAGTGTGACAACCAAAACTCTTTCCGAACACTGCCCAGTGTCCCCAGGACACAAACTTGCTTTGGGTCCAGAACCACTGTTATAGGAGGAAGCTGCACATAAAAGATCCAGGGGCTAGGGAAGTGAGGTGGTGACATGGAAGACAGATTCTGAGAAAGGCGCAGACTTAGCACGTCTGCCCTGATGCCTAAGACGTGTATTCCTGCAGCGTGAATGTGCTAGCTGTGACCTGAGTCCCCTGATCCTATGGTGCATGAGTGGCATCCAGAGAACTTTCTAGTCTGACTGTACTGACGATAAGGGTTGCTTGAAGAAGCAAGTCCGAGAGCAGGGGTTCACTTTCTCAGCCTTGACTGCTCTTTGCAATCAGCAGGGGAGACCCTGGAAGTCTGACAAGACCCCACACTGCAGGCCAATTACCTCAGATTCTCTAGGGGTTGGGAGGGGCTCAGGCGTCAGTAGTGTTTATTGCTCCCAGGGAACTCCAACATGCAGCTGAGACTGATAAGCACCAGGCTTTAGGAAGTGGTACAGGGACAAGTGCGCCTGGGAAAAGCTTTGGCCTCGTGCACAGCTGGCTTCAAACCTCTGCCCTGCCACCTGCTGCCTGGCAGGTAGTACCTTGGCAATGGACTCAGCTGCTGTCAGTCTCGGTTTTCTCCCCTCCAGGTAGGGAAAGATGCCTTCCTCACAGAGGTATTCTGCAAGTAACCAGGTGACCAAACCTCAGACCTGGGCAAACCAGGAGACCTGGTCACCCTAAATTGCATGGAAGTGCTGAGTTCCTAGTGGAGCCTCGATTTATGTTACTAAGTTCCCCCTACACACATTTTTGTGTCTGTTAAAAAGCTAGAAAAAGGTAAGAAACAGACTAAACCAGGGACAGCATCACTGAGTACAGGAAGCATGAGCAGGAGCTAAGTGGAAGGTCTCTCTGAATTATCCAATTAGGAAATGGAAGGAAGGAAGAGAGGCAGGGGGATGAAGGGAGGAGGAAGGAGGGAGGCATGCAGAGGAGAGGGGAGGAGGAGGAGACGGCCAGCTGTCTTTCTGCTTCATGCAGTTTGGTCTGAGGGGAATTTTGTAACATTTCAAGACTTTGTGTCTTCCATTCAAACTTACATTTCAGCTGGGATGGATGAGTGTTCTTTCTCCAGTAACTGGCATAAATCCTGTGGCTTTCAATCTCCTTGAAAAAGGCTCCCCAAACACCTGGCACACTCTACCATAAAGGACAATACCACCTAGGACAGTGGCTCCAACCCTTAAGGGGGCTCAGGATGAATCCCTGAGGCCCAGGGGAGCCATCCCACCTCCATCGACCTTACCTTCAAAAGCATCCTCAAGGAAGGAAAACAATCAGCTGTGGACTCCCAGCACCAAGGAGCAGACGATGAGGCCTGTGAAAAGCTTCAC
This sequence comes from Vicugna pacos, assembly GCF_048564905.1. Taxonomy (NCBI): domain Eukaryota; kingdom Metazoa; phylum Chordata; class Mammalia; order Artiodactyla; family Camelidae; genus Vicugna; species Vicugna pacos. Next base: position 39,875,938 of record NC_132996.1, read on the forward strand.
TGTGCTGAACTGAAAGCACAGGGTCAGCATACACGGACAAGACTTGCACACCCCCGGTGGGATCTGTGTGTCAGGAGAGCCTGGTTGTTCATTTCCATCAGTTCTCATTAGACTCTGAGTGGTCCATCTAGGAAACATTGCAATAGGACCTCACTCAGAGCCTCAAGCCCTCAGTTCTGAATCCACCAGCCCTGAATCCAGGACCGTCCAAGAGAGCTCCAAGGTAGCATCTGTGGAGGAAGAGGGCAGTTGGGACCACGTTGTCCCTCCCTAAAGCGGCCTATAATTAATCCAAATGCATTTCCCATGTGCCACTCAGCCAGCGCTGACCTCACACAGGACAAGTACAGAACAGAAGAATTCCTTTTTAAAGTAAGTATTTGTAAAGAAATGTCTCCTTGGAGTCATCTCCCACCTGATTGCCGGTGGAGCAGAGCTGCTGATCCCTGCCTGCTGGGGAGAGGTGGCTGGTATTTATGCTGAGTCCTCCCTGCTGGGTTGAGGGGTGAGCAGAAAAGCTGGCCTGGTGCCTGGGGAAAAGGTCCCTGCAGGTCAGTTCTCCGACAAACTGGGAAGCATAACTTACTGGACCCCCAATGGTTGTCTTCATCCACAGGTCACTTTCCCTGTTGCACAACCCTGAGGAAACAGGGCAGGTCTGCTCTGCCCGGCAGCCTCAGGCAGGAGGACAGCTCTGCTGTCAGGGCTGCAGGGGCTGAGGCAGGGCCACCTGGGCTGCAGAGGGGAAGGGTTTGGAGCTCTGGGATGGAGACCCCTGTGGTTAGAGGACAACTCCTCCAGCCTGGACCTTGCTTTCCTGGTCATTTGCTCAGGATGGTCCCTGCTGGGCCAGACAGCTGATGTGTCAGAAATTAAATCCTTGGGGTTTGTGTCTAAAACCCTTGACCATCAAAACTGACAGGCCAGCCCCACCGAGTCTCATGGGTGCCCTGAAGTCTTCACCACTCCGTGTGCCTATGCTGAACTTTCAGCTCCAGGACACAGGAAGCCCTCTCAGCCTCTCAATCATGCATTTCATACCACCCAACACCTATTAACTATTTTCTTTATGGTATAATAAAATAAGAAAAAAGCCTTTGACACTTGATAACGGTGAAGTATCAGTAATCTATGGCAGCAATCTCATGGTGGGTTCTAGGAAGACCCTTTTGGAAACTCTGTAAGGTCAAAACTATTCTTACAGTAGTGCTAGGACATGCTTCTCCTTTTTCACTCTCATGTTTTCATGAGTATGCTGGGTGTGAAAAGATCATCAGTGTGGTTTTAGATTTCTACACTGCACCTGACATTTAAGAAACTACCACTTGTCAAGTTTGGGTGTCATATCAAAGAATGGCCTAAATTATCTACAAATGCTATTAAAATACTCTCCTCTTTTCTTCCTATATATCTGTGTGAGGTCGAGTTGTTTTCATTTACTTCAACCTAAATAATATCTTGTGATCGATTGAATGATCAGACATAAGAATCCATCTATTTTCTATTAAGCCAGACATTAAAATTTTTTCACAAGTGTGAAACTACTATTTATATTAATTTCTTTGTTCTGGAAAAAGGTAGTTTCCATTAAAATATACTATTTAGGTTAACATGAGTGGATTTATGAGTATTTTTTAAAGAATAAATAAATTTTTCCTCTCCAATAAGGTAAATATTGAGCGTCTCCATAAACAAAAGTTCTTTGGGGTCCTGAATAACTTTTAGAAGTGTAATGAGACTCTGAGACCAAAAAGTTGGAGAATTTTTGCTCCACAGCAATCATCACATGTAATGAAGCAACTTTAGGTGCATTCTCAAGAAGACCAAGAATGAAACATGCATGTCCTATTCTTACCACCTCAGTTTTCCGTCCTTCTGGAGGACCTGGCCAATGGTAAGACAAGACACATGAGGAGGATGAGAAGTGGAAGAGAAGAAATGAAACTATCATTATCTCAAGGTGATACAACCTTTCACGAAGAAAACCCATCAGAATCAAATGGCAAACTAATAGAACTCTTTAGAGAATTTAGTGAGATTACCTTATTTAAAATAAAAAATTTCAGAATCAGTAGTGTTCCTCTACTACAATTTTTAACAGTTAAAAAATGCAATACAAAATAGTACCAAAAACATTAACTGTCTAGGAAACAACCTTAAAATATCGCAAATACTTATAGAGAAAATGCAAAAGTTTGTTACAGAATAAAAAGTCAGGATGTATGTCATGTTCATGGAGAGGATGTTGAACTTAGCAAAGATATCAATTCTCTGATTATTTTGTAAATTCAGTGCAATGCTAATAAAAAAATTCCCAGTGGTATTTTTTTTAGGAAAGCTACAAGTTTATTCTTTATGGGTGAATAAAGGTCCATGAACAATTAAGTCAATTTTTAAGAAAAGTAAGAGCTAAGAGGGAACATGCACTGGTCTCTGAGATGCGTGAGCTTGGGAGTTACCACAAGTGGAGCGACTAATGGGACTGCTGTCACTGTCTTTGGGCCAGAGGGCATCCCCAGGGGTCCAGAGAACTTAGAGTTATGTTCAAAATAGGCACCAGAGAATTAGAGCCACACAGCTTTGAAGATCCTCTTACCCCAGGCGTGGATGAAACAATTTCACATCGAACAATGGGGGCGCGTGGAGAAGTATGTGTATGCACCCCAGCCCTGCCCCCACCATCCTACAGGGAATGTGAAAATGGTGAGATGACGTTGGACTGCACGGGGGTCAGGTCATGAGAGGTGTGGCAGACAGGGTGAAGACCCAGTGAGCATCCGACCTCATCCTCGTCTCAGCAGCACAATCAGTGCAGCCAGTGCTTTAAGGCCCCTAGGTGACAGGACTGTGACTCGAGGTGTGGCGCAGGCCAGGAAAATAAGAATGTGAATGGTGGATGGGACACACTGGAGGCGTAGGAATGGAAGGTCCCCAGGACGGATGTAGACAGGTAATGGAGGATGTAGAGAGTGCACCTTCTGGAGGGTAACTGGAGGATGGCAGGCTGGGGGAAAATGTGTAAAAGCCGAGAAAGAGAAGGCGCTTGCACTTCACTGACAAGAGCTCTAGAACATAGTGGGACCTGCTGTGGGAGGTTCCTGACCACCCTGCTGAGGGAGGAAGAGTGGATTGCTGGGTGTGGATTGGGACTGGAGACATTTAGCAGAGTAGCGGTTACAGGGATATACAGCAAGATAAAGCAAGCCAGACAAGGATCCAACATCCACTGGCAAGAGCCTCATTCAGCCTGGCTCATCTGACAACTGCAGGAGGCTCAGACCATTGCAGGGATGCCTCTGTATTCATCATGTCTTTCCATTCTGCATCTGTGTTTTTTAAATTATAGCTGATGTACAATATTGTATTAGTTTTACAGTATTGTATACAGCATAGTGATTCATTTATACATATATATACACATTCTTTTTCATATTCTGACCAGAGGACACACTACTGGGAATATAGAAAGAGACAATGTGACTAATGAGATATGAGTCTCCACTTAAGCAGAGAATCAATTTAATTCAAGGAAAATTGGAAGACAATCACTTGGACCTAAACATACCTGTTTGTTTATTGAACCATTGTGTTGTAAATCATGTAAGAGAAACCAGGAAGTTCCCGGATGTTTAGAACACAGAGCGCTAAACAAGCACTCCTTGTTTACTAACTAATCAGATTGAGACAGACTTTCCGGTAAATCTTAAAGTTGGACTTTGCTCAGTCATAAGTGGTAAATTTCCCATGTTGGATTTTCCTGTTAATGAACATCAAAGGAAAAGGAGTTTCTCTTTGAGTAACATTTTATTGTCCATCTAGACTGAAATCCTTTCTATTTTGTAAAATTGAAAAATATACGTAACAATCTAGATATCTAAAGAGACTAGTACAGAAGGCTTAATAGTGATTCACAAGGTGTATTTATTATTAATCACCTAAAACTTAAACAAAGCTTAAGAAGAATTATTGGGACTTTAAAACTTTCCCTTCCCCAAATGAGTTCTTAGTTCCACCAATATTACACAATTCCAAGAGAGATTTGAGGTTTTGAGTTGTCTATAATTCAGTACTCCATTTTGCAAGTGTTTAAAAGGAAAGAAAAATTTTTAAAACTCAGTGCGGCGCTTTTTGTCCATTGACAACACGAGTTGCAGACTCTTAGAGTAGACTTTCTGTTGCTGACAGTGGGCTGGTGACAAAACCCCACCACGCTCCCCAGCACATCCTTTATCTTGATCCATCCCATCAGGTAGAGTCCAGGAGGTTTTAGAGGAGCAGTAAGCCTTGGCCAGTCGCCTTTGGGGGAAGAACTGTGGAATGAAGCCCAGGCAGGTTGGAGTACAGGGGTTTCCTGGTGCCTGGAGTATGCAGATCAGAAACTCCAAGCTACAAAGAAAGTGTTCTCTCTTTTTGAGAGGGTATGGGCTTTGTAAGAAGGGACTCACACCAAATAGACTTAGGAGTCTATATCCTTAATGAAACAGTTGGTCCTTTCACATATCTAATGATGAACTTGTGAAGCAGAAGAAACAAGAGGAACATCATTTCCCTGGGCCTCCCGACTGCAGGAATGGATAGTCTGCTTGATGGAGGGAGTAATGGGGCAGGAGACCTGTGACAGGTGAGCCAGTTCCGATTGTCTTCATTTTAAGGAGGACAGGATGGGAATGAGTGGTGACATTAATACCTGGTGATTGCTGTTCTTTGGGGGAAGAAAACAATCTTATGGAGATCTGTGACACCTTGCTTTCTCTTTTCTTTCACTATCCTTTTTTTAAAATAGCATTCCTCACAGATTACAGTTTAATGTTGACACAGATACATGCTAAAAAAATATTTTTATTATGGAAATCAGCTTTTACAATGTGTCTGTCTCTGGTGTACAGCACAATATCCCAGTCATGCTTTCTTTCACTATACTTTTTGAACATGGTCTCTCCCTTTTATTTATTGGAATCTTACTGATTTTATCATAAAGTAAGTATGAGCTTTCTCTCTAAGCGTGTATAATCATTTTTCTCCCAGTTACAAGTTTCATTTTCATGAAGGCATAGCCAAGATCTGGCGATTTCTTGCCCCCTCACTCCCCAGTTAATACTCAACATCTAGTGTAGCGGCTGTTGCATTGAAGGCGCTCAGTGAATAGCTGAGGAATGAATAAATGAGTGAACATGTCATTGTAGGATATTCTAAAAACCAAGAATAAGAACCCACTCCCTAGAAACATGAATATCGTTTGACGTACAACTTCCTAGGTTATGTTTCACGATGAGAGAAAGTATTTGGACAAAGATGGATCATATTTTATTGCTCTCTTTTTCCCTGAAGACACTATCTATGCTTCTCGGGGTCACTAAATGCTCTTCCACAACATGAGTACACAGCAGAGCAGAAGCCATATTAGGTCTGCCAGAATCCAGTGCTTGGCTCTGAACTTCTCAGCCGTGCTGCTTCCAAGCCCAGGTGGCTGGGTTTTAGGACCTGTCATGGGAACTCAGTGTCACAATCTCTACTGGGAAGGTATTCTTGCATTTTATACTGAGACTTTCTGTCAGATAAGCACGGAAAAATGGAATGGGGCAACGTCCAGGTTTCTATTGCCAGAAACTGAGGTTTGCTGTGTCCAGTGGTATTCTCCCAAACCAAATCATCCAACCTGGAATTACTGTAAGCTACCCCTCATATTTTTAAGGAGTGTACAAGTTCCCGGAAAAAAAAATTTGTTAAATGATGGAGGCAAGGAGCTGGAGTAGAAAGAACACCATCCAAGGCACTGTGTGCATCCGTGATTGTGGTCCTTGAATGAGCCATTTATACTCGCTATAGGCTTCTCCATCAGAAAGGAATTTGGAGGTGAACTGTTTCTTAATGAGTAAAAGAGAGGCACTCCTAGGAGACCTGGCGGATGTGTGAGAAAGAATGCATTGGCTGGGAGTGCATAAAAGATGAATTTATAGATAAACAAAGCACCCCTGCCCTCGGGAGAGAACCTGGCTCCTCTTCCCAGTAATTAGAGATTGCAAAAGGTAGAAAGCCCTGGCCTGTTGGGTCTAGTGATGCCAAGTTTGAACGCTGCATGTCACCTTGAAAAACCAACTTCTTACTTACACATTTTTCATAGTAAACAAGTGTTGGGAGCATACTTTGCCTACCCTCACTGTCCTCTCTTTCCCACCTTCCTCCTTTGTCACTCCATTCTCTCTAGAACTTCTAGACTTCAGCCTCTTTGGGAGGAGATCAGAAAGGCATCCTGTTGCTTCATTTGACAGTCCTTTTGGACTTCGGGGAGGTGGGGTAGTTCTACTGGCTCTTTTTTTTTTTTTCTGTATCTTTTTTTAACATTTTTTATTGATTTATAATCATTTTACAATGTTGGGTCAAATTCCAGTGTTCAGCACACTTTTTCAGTCATTCATGGACATATACACACTCATTGTCATTTTTTTCTCTGTGAGTTATCATAACATTTTGTGTATATTTCCCTGTGCTATACAGTGTAATCTTGTTTATCTATTCTACAATTTTAAAATCCCAGTCTATCCCTTCCCACCCTCCACCCCACTGGTAACCACAAGTCTGTATTCTCTGTGAGTCTATTTCTGTCCTGTATTTATGCTTTGTTTTTGTTTGTTTGTTTGTTTATTTTTGTTTTTGTGATTTAGATTCCACATATGAGCGATCTCATATGGTATTTTTCTTTCTCTTTCTGGCTTACTTCACTTAGAATGACATTCTCCAGGATAATCCATGTTGCTGCAAATGGCATTATGTTGTCGGTTTTTATGGCTGAATAGAATTCCATTGTATAAATATACCACATCTTCTTTATCCAGTCATCTGTTGATGGACATTTAGGCTGTTTCCATGTTTTGGCTATTGTAAATAGTGCTGCTATGAACATTGGGGTGCAGGTGTCGTCCTGAAGTAGATTTCCTTCTGGGTACAAGCCCAGGAGTGGGATTCCTGGGTCATATGGTAAGTCTATTCCTAGTCTTTTGAGGAATCTCCACACTGTTTTCCATAGTGGCTGCACCAAACTGCATTCCCACCAGCAGTGTAGGAGGGTTCCCCTTTCTCCACAGCCTCTCCAGCATTTGTCATTTGTGGATTTTTGAATGACGGCCATTCTGACTGGTGTGAGGTGATACCTCATTGTAGTTTTGATTTGCATTTCTCTGATAATTAGTGATATTGAACATTTTTTCATGTGCTTTTTGATCATTTGTATGTCTTCCTTGGAGAGTTGCTTGTTTAGGTCTTCTGCCCATTTTTGGATTGGGTTGTTAATTTTTTTCTTATTGAGTCGTATGAGCTGCTTATATTTTGGAGATCAAGCCTTTGTCGGTTTCACTAGCAAAAATTTTCTCCCATTCCGTAGGTTTTCTTCTTGTTTTATTTCTGGTTTCCTTTGCTCTGCAGAAGCTTGTAAGTTTCATTAGGTCCCATTTGTTTATTCTTGCTTTTATTTCTTCTAGGAGAAAATTTTTGAAATGTATGTCAGATAATGTTTTGCCTATGTTTTCCTCTAGGAGGTTTATTGTATCTTGTCTTATGTTTAAGTCTTTAATCCATTTTGAGTTGATTTTTGTATATGGTGTAAGGGAGTGTTCTAGCTTCATTGTTTTACATGCTGCTGTCCAGTTTTCCCAACACCATTTGCTGAAGAGACTGTCTTTATTCCATTGCATATTCTTGCCTCCTTTGTCAAAGATGAGTTGACCAAAAGTTTGTGGGTTCATTTCTGGGCTCTCTATTCTGTTCCATTGGTCTATATGCCTGTTTTGGTACCAATACCATGCTGTCTTGATGACTGTAGCTCTATAGTATTGTCTGAAGTCTGGGAGAGTTATTACTCCAGCCTCTTTCTTTCTCTTCAGTAATGCTTTAGCAATTCTAGGTCTTTGATGGTTCCATATAAATTTTATTATGATTTGTTCTAGTTCTGTGAAATATGTCCTGGGTAATTGGATAAGGATTGCATTAAATCTGTAGATTGCCTTGGGCAGCGTGACCATTTTAACAATATTGATTCTTCCAATCCAAGAGCATGGAATATCTTTCCATTTTTTAAAGTCTTCTTTAATTTCCTTCATCAATGGTTTATAGTTTTCTGTGTATAATTCTTTCGCCTCCTTGGTTAGATTTATTCCCAGATATTTTATTACTTTGGGTGCTATTTTAAAGGGGATTGTTTCTTTACTTTCTTTTTCTGTTGATTTATCATTAGTGTAAAGAAAGGCAACTAATTTTTGAACATTAATTTTGTAACCCCCTACCTTGCTGAATTCTTCGATCAGCTCTAGTAGCATTTTTGTGGACCTTTTAGGGTTTTCTATATATAGTAACATGTCATCAGCATATAATGACACTTTTACCTCTTCTTTTCCAATTTGGATCCCTTTTATTTCTTTCTCTTGACTGATTGCTGTGGCTAGGACTTCCAGGACTATATTGAATAGGAGTGGTGATAGTGGGCACCCTTGTCTTGTCCCAGATTTCCTTCTGGAAATCATTGTAGTTTTGATTTGCATTTCTCTGATAATTAGTGATATTGAGCATTTTTTCATGTGCTTTTTGATCATTTGTATGTCTTCCTTGGAGAGTTGCTTGTTTAGGTCTTCTGCCCATTTTTGGATTGGGTTGTTTGTTTTTTTCTTATTGAGTTGTATCTACTGGCTCTTAAGTATCAACCTTCCACAGCATAGCACCCCGCACTCAGCCCAAAGCAGTCGATGATCCCAGCCTGCTGTCACTGAACAGCACGCTAAACTTCTGTTTCCTTCACCTGTTCTCCTGTCCCTGCTTCCACTTCACATAAACGAATCTCTCTACAGGTCAGCCTCAGACCTCTACGCTCTGCCTGCACTTCCACTCAGCCTTGGGTCAGAAGGCTGTGTGGTGAGTAATCCCCCCTTTATCTTTGCCTGTCTCTCTCCCCTGTTAGAGAGAGCTGACACTTGCCCTTCCTATGGTGATTCCGCTTTATTGTTGCCTTCTCCCTTGGGGTACACCTCCTGCAATTCCTGAACAATAAGAATGGGAAAGAAAGAGCGGTCTCCACCCTCTTTTTTTCTCCACTGCCATTTCCACTGAATTTTCCCCCAGTATTCCTTGGAGCATCTTCTCCTAAGTCCCTGTCAAATTCTACACTGCTCTCTCTCCAGCCGTACCAGTGTGATCTGCACAGGTGGTTTCCAAAACAGGGAAATTTTCAAACACAGGCATTCCTGAAGTCCACTCCAAACTTGCTGAGTTAGAGCCTCAGGATTCTACATTCTTAAAATGTCCATGGGATGCTTCTGAAATAGACAATCTGATTAGTAATGCTTGGGGACAAGGCATCTCTATCATATTTGTTGATAGGTCTCTCCACTCCTCTCCAACCTTCATGGAAAATTTCCTCATGTCACTCACAAATCCCATTTCAACACATTTGCTGCCAACACTCTTAGAAACATTATATCGTTTAATCTTCCAACATCCTGAAATCAAAGATCCTTCTCTTCCTAAAGACCCAAAAGAAAATATCTGGGAAAAGGATGTTCCAGATCAAAGGAATAACTATCCAAGCCTGGGATGAGCTGTGTGTAGAGGGTTTGAAGAACAGGGAGACTAGTGTGGTGGGTGGGGCGAAATGAGTGAAGAGAGACGCAGGCCATGAGGTGCGAGTGAGACAGAGCTGAGTCTTTTAAGCCATTGCAAAGGCTTCACCTTCAACTACGGGTTAAACTGAGATCCTCTGGAAGGTTTTGAGCAGTGACATGATCTGTCTTGTGCTTTAACAGTCTGGTTGCTCTGAGAAGAGACAAGTTGGGGGAAAGGGTAGAAATATGGGAGCCAGTTAGGGACTCAACACCTTCATCCAGATAACGGTGCATAAAAACAGGAAGGACGCTGTAGGTGTGGTGATAAGTGTTTTTTTTTTCTGGATATATTTTTTGACAATAAATTCAACCAATCCAAGTAGGCTGGGATATCACTGCATATAAATAACGTCCATGTTCATCTCCATACGGCTAATACTATGCAGTGCATGTCACTGTTTCAAAGCTTTCCATTCTCCTTAACTTCCAAACTCCACTACCTCTATCAGTCTACTCCTTCATTCACTCAATAAAAAGAACCTGTTCTAGGTGGGGTGCTGTGCTAGGTGTTAGTGATTCAGCAGTATGTCTGTCAACAGGCCAGGCAAGGCTCCTACCTTGGGTGTAGTGTACTGTGATGCCAAAGTCAGAAATGCAAACAGGTAAAGAGTGATGACACCTATGGCAGGCAAAGGACAAGTGTTCCTGGTTTCCCTTAGTTCTCCTCCTCCATCTCAAAATGTACCTTTCTCATCCTCTCTCCTTTCCTTCCTTTATCAGAGAAAGCCCTGCTCCTACAATACTCTGAGCAACCCCATCCCCAGTGATCCTGTGCACCGCTGAACCGCAGAGTATATGTTATGCCCTCTCTTTTACTGTCTGTCATTCTCCCTTTGTTAACTCTCTCACCTTTAAATGAATCCTCTTTGACCTTTGTACGTATTAATTCATTCAACAATTCAACAAGTATTTATTGAGCGGTGATATCCTATTTCCCCACTTATTTTAAGTCTGAATTTTGGCAACTGAATGTGGTCAGAGAAAAACACAGCCTCAGAGACTAGTCTGACATTCAGTTGATGATCATTAACCTTGCGCTGCTGTGCGATCCCACCACTGTACGTCCCCACTTCACTCGCTTTGCCATTCTCTTAGATGGTACTTCTTCACTTCTCTCCTGGAGCTTCCAGCACCTCCTCCTCCACCATCCTCCTCTCAGTTGATGATTTCGCTCCCTAATTCACTGAAAACAGAAGGAATTAGAAATGAACTTCCAAGGGGGAGAATAATAACTCAGTGGTAGAGTATGTGCTTAGCATGCACGAGGTTCTGGGTTCAAACCCCAGTACCTCCACTAAAAAAAAAAAATTTTTTTTTAATTTTTAAAATATTTTTAAATTAAAAAAAAAAGAACTTCCACAAGCTCTCACCACTAAATCCAGTGACCTACCTGCATTTTGTCCCAGATGCTCTGCTGTCTCTCTGGTATGTGATCTGTGTGATGTGTGTCCATATCACTACCTAAGGCCACCCTCAGGCTTAGGCATGCAGACAACAGTGATGCCAGTTACTAGTGAATGATAAAGACACATTAAACATTAATATTCAGAAATTTAACTGGAAACACAATCTCACGTTATCAGGGTGATAGAAAGTAAAGGCAATACAGACACCCATTTCACACGTCTGTGTGTGTTTTAGTAATTGTATCATCTGTAGCTTCAGACCACTGTTAACAGCCATCTATATACAGAATTTCCAGTGCCAAGGAGAAAAGACTGTCACCCAGCTCTTTGAATTTGGACATGGAGGAATCTCAGATGTGTATTTTTTTCACTTATTCTAACACCGAATTTCCTGTATATTTCTTATACAAAAATTATTTGCATTCATTATCTTCAACAAATTTTTTAACTTTTAAAATTTACAGTACATATATGTTGCCGTATGGGAAAAAAACAGAATTTGTGTCCAGCTTCCTAGAGTATTTATGTGGATTACATACAAGACACCCACTAATGGGCTCATTAATTATTAAATAATTAGGCAATTGATGTTTTAATTGTTTTATGTTGTGTAGATATCCTTGATAGATTGATCAATTGTTCAAGTGGTCCTGATGACATTTATGAAAATTGGCTAGAATGGGATTATTATCTTTTTCTCTTGTAAAATAATTTTAAAATTTTGATATTCAAAAATGTGCTACCAGTTACTTACCTACCTCCAAAAACAACTGCTCCCCAACACACTATCAAGAACGGATTAGATTTAGATAATGAGAGATGTCACTATTTGTGTTACACACTTATTGATTGATCACTACAACATAAACACCACGAGGCTAAAGACATACAGAGGAAGAGTGCTGGTCTGTAGGAACAGTTCAGCAAGCACTTTTGAACGAATAAAGAAATAAACAAGTGCCTGTTAATTTACCAGATAGCATGATAAGCCCTGTATGTACAAAAGGTGATAAGACAGACATGGTTTCTGTTGTTAATTTAAATTTAAATTGGTTCTCGAAAGAGGTTGTTTTTTTTAAATAGTGATACTGTAATGGGACTTCAGAAATTATTTGCTTTCTTGTACATTTAAAGTCAAAAAAAGAAAAAGCCAGTGGGTTGTCTAACCCAATGATTTGTTGCCCTGATCAAGTTCTCATGGATGTCATCGACATCTTTTGTTCCCAAATGCTATAAATATATATAAGATAGCTTTGTAAAGTAAAAGAAAATCTCGGTGTATCTTTCTTCTCACAAATACTGGATTTCTTATTCAAACCAAGAGTTTGAGAATCTAAGACTCTGTATCTCATTTATTTTAGCAAATAATGACACGATAACAGTGGACCAAACAGGCAGGGAGTTGAGAGTCAAAACGAGTTGTACTTGCTGTCTGGTCCAAAAAAATCTAGCAAAAAAAAATAGGGAGAAAGAATAAACTTCATTTAACTTCAGGCAGAGAATCAACCTTTCTCTCTGCTCTGTCTTTAGATAGCTTGGAGTTATGACGAATTGTCTGGCCTGAACTACAGTCTCCAGAAATCTCTCTGTAGAATGTTTCTGCTTAGGGTGAGGCAGAAAGGATGTTGTCCCTTGAGAGTTGGGGGCTCTGTTCATATATTTACAGCATATTCTGCTGGGAGGACCCTGCTGATATTTTTGACTCACAGTGACAGGAGGGCAGACAGTGACCCCTTCCCTACCAGGAAAACAGAGCAAACAAACAGCTCTCCCCTACCTTTGCTCTGACTGGGAGCCAGGCACTCCCCAGTTGGGCTGCAATTTTCTGTAACACAAGTTACCTCCCGCTATCCTATTACAGGTTTCTCAAGGTTTACACACCAGCTCCTTGTACCTAATACTGTCACCCCAACTATGAGGCACCTCCAGGACTGGTTTGGGAATCAAAAATTCCCCTCTACTAGCATTGCCCCCATCTCAGGAGCCAGCTTATTAATACACTTCCTCTGAGCTGAGAGGCTGAGAGGGCTTCCTGTGACCTGGAGCTGAAAGTTCAGCATAGGCACACGGAGTGGTGAAGACTTCAGGGCACCCATGAGACTCGGTGGGGCTGGCCCGTCAGTTTTGAAGGTCAAGGGCTTTAGACACAAACCCCAAGGATTTAATTTCTGACACATCAGCTGTCTGGCCCAGCAGGGACCATCCTGAGCAAATGACCAGGAAAGCAAGGTCCAGGCTGGAGGAGTTGTTCTCTAACCACAGGAGTCTCCATCCCAGAGCTCCAAACCCTTCCCCTCTGCAGCCCAGGTGGCCTTGCCTCAGCCCCTCCAGCGCTGACAGCAGAGCTGTCCTCCTGCCTGAGGCTGCCGGGCAGAGCAGACCTGCCCTGTTTCCTCAGGGTTGTACAACAGGGAAAATGACCTGTGGATGAAGACAACCATTGAGATAAAGGAAAATTGTATTATTTTGTATTAATTAATTGTATGATTGTATTATTTCTTGGTTTACTTTTTCTGTTATTTTGGAGTTTTTTTTTTGATTGTTCTCTTGTTTTCTGTCTTCCACTGTAGTTTGTAACGATTTCTGTCTTATTTAACTTTAAATATCAAGCACTAAGCAAAGTATCTGGCACTTAATAGGACCTTAACAAACACTTACTGAGCAAGTGAATGATTGAAATAATTTAATTTTTAACTCATGAGTAAAAAGGAAATTTTTTTCAAGGTAGGAGAAATAGATTACATTTCTTACAAAAGGTGTATCTATTTTACATGTCCATACCACATTTCCCCCTTCATCCATCAATGGACATTTAGGTACTTAGGTGCCTTCCACATCTTGGCTGTTGTAAATAATAATGCAATTAACATGGGGGTTCATATATTTTTTCTTTTCTTTTTTAAAATTATTTTTAATGATGTATAGTTTATGTACAATATTATACAAATTTCAGGTGTAAAACATAGTGATTCCAGTTTCTTAAGGTTATGCTCCACTTACAGTTATTGTAAAATATTGGCCATATTCCCTGTGCATCCCCATAGCTTATTTGTTTTATACAGGGTGGTTTGTACCTCTGAATCCCCTACCCCTATCTTGTTCCTCCCTCTCCACACTGGTAACCACGAACTTGTTTTCTACATCTGAGTTTGTTTCTTTTTTTGTTATATTCACTAGTTTGTTTTACTTTTTAGAGTCCACATGTAAGTATGTAACAGTTCTTATTACAAGGAAAAAAACCTTGTAACTATGTACGGTGATGAATGTTAACTAGACTTATTGTGGTAATCATTTCACAATATATACAAGTATTAAATCATTATGTCATATACCTATAAAATTGTACATTAATTATATCTCAGTTAAAAAATATTAATAAAGACCATTCCAATCAGCACCCAGTAGCACTGGAGGAGCAGAACTAGAGAGTCTAGACGTGTATTTGATCCAGTTGGAGTCAAGTTCCCAGGCAGCCCTCACAGAAAGCTCTTTCTCCAAAGAAAGTTTATTTAAGCCTAAATAAACTGAGTACAGAATAAGCTGTGAGTCTGTCAGCTGGGATTCTGTCAGAAATGCAAAATCTCAAGCTCCACCTCAGATCTGCTATGGCAGCTAGGGCCAGTTGCATAACGTTGGGTACCAGTGCCAAATAAAATGTGGGGACCTTGTTCAGAAATTATTAGAAAATTCCAAGATGGTGAAAGCAGGGCATTAAACCAACCACAGGGCCGTGCTAACTACGGGGCTCTGCATGACTGCACAGGCCTCATGCCATGAAGACAGGCAGTCTAACAGGAAAAGCTACCTACCCAGGGAACTAGAAACGCTGACACAACATCAGTGCTTTTACACTAAACCCAGGCTTTGCCCACTAATATCAGGTACAAATAATGCCTAAATCACTGGGAGAATATATCAACTTACATATTCAGATTGATTCAGAGAGTCGCCCATCTAAAATAATGTATGACTTGGGCAAGATGGGGAAACCACAATCTGGGAAAACATTCTCTGCATTAAGGACATGATGGGGCCAGTAGGTATTTTCCGGAAGCCCCCTGGGAAGAAGTACAAGCAGGAATTTTCCGGGCCTCTCCTGTGGTTTGTATTTGATCCACTAGACCAGGGCTGACTGGAAACTCCAGATTCATCCTCTGCACGCAGCAGTGCTGGGTTGTAATCCTGTAATGTTATTCAGCAAGTTTGATGGCATCCAAATGTCTTTTAAGGGAAGGGGTGGGAAAAGGTGGGGTTTGCCGTGACCTTACTCTGAAGTTACTGTTCCTGCCGCGAGGAGAGAGTTCAGTCCCTTGTTGTGCCACAAAATGTTTAAGATGGTAGATTTTATGTCATTTGCATTTTACAATTTCAAAAACAAAACTTGACATGAGGAACCTGAAGGGACAGAACTCGGGGAATTTCAGTAGCTGGGCACTAGGACAAAGGGCAAGTCAGGGTTGAGCACAGTCAGAGGGCAAGTGTGGAGTATATTCAGGAAACAGAGAGCCCAGGATGAGACACAAACTTGGGCTCTGAAACTGAGACTAAGAGTCTGGGAAGAAGTCACAGAGGGCCTTGTCAATGAAAAACTTGAATCAATAGTCCAATCTAAGAAGGAAATAGAGAATTTAACTCAAGCCACCTTGAAGATTACAACCCAGGAGATAGTCCTTCAGAAAGCTCTGAGGACCATTCCACCCATTAGAGATCAAAGCAGTTATACAAGGTTTTGAGACAAAGGGTTAGACATCCAAGTGACATACTGACAGTTTACATAGTCAAACAAGGGGAGTAGTGGAAGGAACCCTACTTACAGGATTAAGGAAGGAAATGTAAACTCTGAAAGAGTTACTTTGTTGGCACTAGGAGGAAATTGCTTCTTTTTTTTTTTTCCCCTCCTCTTTGGCAAGAAAGCATTCCTGTGTTTTGTAAGGGAATCTAGTTAATGCACAATGCAGGTCACAATGTACACTAAAGGAGAGGGGAGAGTAGCTCAAACAGCAGTGAAAATTTTGTTAACTTTTTTTCTTGTCTGGCTTAAAATAATTTTGTTTCATCAGCCATAAATACCAAGCTCAAGGATTTGGGCTTCATTTTGAAAACTAAAGGGAGCCACTGAAATTTCTAAATGGGAAGCGTCTTGATTAAAGTTGTGCCTCAAGAGGACAGGATTCTGACAATGGATCCCCAGTTAACTTCCCATGAGACCCAGACAATCACTCTGTCTCGGGGCCTAGGTTTATCTAGAAGCTAGGATAACTCTCCATCTAAATTTAGGAACAATGCAGGGGTAGGAGACAACTTGAAGAAGGTTGAGTTAGTCCTTAGAGCTACAAATTCCAGGCCTGCAGCAGGATCCTAGCATGTGTATATATATATAACATTTTTTATTGAGTTATAGTCATTTTACAATGTTTTGTCAAATTCCAGTGTAGAGCGCAATCTTTCAGTTATACATGAACATATATATATTCATTGTCACATATTTTTTTTTTTGCTGTGAGCTACCACAAGATTTTGTATATATTTCCCTGTGCTACACAGTATAATCTTGTTTATCTATTTTGCATATGCCTGTCAGTATCTAAAATTTTGAAATCCCAGTCTGTCCCTTCCCAATCCTGGCCCCCTTGGCAACCACTAGCATGTATATTTTTAACAAGCTCCTCCGGTGATTCTGATGTGTGGCAAGTTTGTGATCACCTGACTGGGTGACACCTAATGTTAGTTCCATCTTCATGTGCTGAGACTGCGTGGTGGTGGTGGTGGTGGGGAAGGCAATATTTAGAAGCGGTAAAGAGGAAAGCCACTGGCCCAAAAAGGTGTCACTCGAGCTAAAGCCCATGATACCAAGCCTAAGCTTGACTTAATTGCAGCTTCAACCTTCCCCAGAAATGTAATCTTAACCAGTGGAATTTTCTGGTCAGCATCAAAGAAATAATCTGTCACATAGGCCCTCTCCATCCTCTCCTAGAGGAAGAAGATGCAATCTGCATGATAAAAGTCTTGATGGTACCCCTAGGCCCCCAAAGTAGATGTCCAGACCTAAAAATAAGCCTTTCTTTTCTTTTGCTAATAACTCCCTTGTCCTATCGTTCCTCCTATAAAAGCCTTCCTTTTGGTACACCTCCTTGGAGCACTCTTCCCGTTGCTAGATGGGGTGCTGCCTGCTTCATGAATTACTGAATAAAGCCAATTAGATCTTCAAATTTACTCTGTTGAATTTTGTTTTTTAACAGAGGTAAAGAAACTTCCCTTAAGACTGTTGCAATTATCTAGGCAAGAAGTAATGAAAGTGTGGGCTTGTGGAAATAAAAAATGGAAAAATAAATGATTAACGGAAAACACCACTAATGTAGAATTAAGGGGTTTGAGACAGGAAGGGGGCACGGCACAGAGATTCAAGGAATAGCACAGCAATTAACACCAAGGCCTACAGGGGGTTGATTCAACCCCCTGTAGGCCTTGAGGCTCAAGATGGTGGGAAATTTGACTTACAGCAGACCTTGAGCTTCATTATACATCCATTGTAATATATTAGCATGGTGAATAACATGCCTACAGGCACCATGACAGTCCCAAGGCTAGCCACAAAAGGTCAAAGAGTGCCAGTGGCCAACTTCCTGTGAACCCCAGCCCCTTCCCCAGGGTAGTTAGACTGGTCCTTCCACTTATTAGCATATGAAGCTACCCAGCCCAAAAAGCTGAGAGCACCTTGCTCTTTTCCCTCTCCCTCTTCCAGAGATGGCCCACATTCTATGGAGTGTGTGCCTAATTTTACTCTAATCTGAGCACCCAACCCCCACACTTCATGGCCTTTCTCTTGCCTTTTAATGTGTCTCTAAATAAATCTACTTTACTCAATTGTGGCTTGCTCTTGAATTCTTTCCAGCACAAAGCCAAGGGCCACACTTAGTGTGGTACGTCCCAGGGGCTCAACGGAAGCCTGGGACATGGCCCTCATGCTCCACATCCATTTTTCCTGCATCAGATTTACCTAGTAACTGGAAGCAAGGTTTGAAGAAGAGGGAAGAGGCAAGAATGATAACAAAGTTTTGGCAGTGACAAATTAATACACACAAGGAAATTATTAATTTCACTTTTCATGTTCCCACTGGGACCCTTCTGGGTACCAAAGCCTTTCTGTGTCTTCTTTCTTATTTGCAGGATGAAGGCTTCAGCCTTCTAGACTTTCCTGAATACCAAAGGGCAGATTCAAACAGTTACTAATCAGGGAAGTGAGGGAATGCAGAAACAAAGGAGAAGCAATCAAGACACAACAGTGCAGCACTTAAAGAAGGATCCTGGTTCCTCCTCAAGGAATATACAAAACCTTATCTTTGAGTTCTTCCAAAAGAACTAAGGCCCCCACCCACGAGCTAGATGGCAACTTCAGGCTGAGCTCAAGACTCGTGGAACACCACACTGTCACCTCATCACCAACCAGTCAGAAGAAAGTCACACATCCTGTAGCCCTTACCCCAAATTTTGCCTATAAAAACTTCTCCCTGAAAACCACTGGGGAGTTGGAGGGTTTTGTGCATGAATCACCTCTTCTCCTTATTTGGCCCTGCATAAACCTTTCTCTGCTCCAAACTCTACCATCTTGGTTTCTTTGGCCTTGAAGGAGAATTAATAAAATGGCCACATTTAGGCTAACAGAATTTTTATTCTTATGCTTGCCCTTAAAACGGTCAACTGATTTGACTGACCGGTTACTAGTCACAGTTCCAGGCCCATTGTTCAAACTAAAGCTATTATTCTCACTGTTTTCTACTTTATTCCAGTAATCAAAAGCCGTAATCATGCTTGGTCTTGTTGCAGAAAAATGTGTTACAGCTCAGTTGTGACAGCAACCTGGATCTGGGTGAGAGACCAAGCAGCACTCGGAGAGTTGGAGAACTCAGGTTTATTACACCATGCCAGCAGGCCCAGAGGAGTTAACACTTCAAGCTCTGGACCCCATCTGTAGGTTTACACAGGCCTTTTATAGGCTGCCAGTTTTACACTTAGCAACATCATATGCCAATAAAGTACAACAGAAGTTGACCAACCAGGAACAAGCTTTGTAGAAACAGACCAATCAGGAGTGAGCTCCATGCAAATGAAGTACTACAAATGGACCAATCAGAAGTTAGGGAAGTGGATCGATCAGAAGTGAGAATAATAACCAATCAGAAGTGAGCTCAGGGAACCAATACAATTCTGGATGTAAGTTAGCAGCTTTAGAAACAAAAAGTGAGCCAGAGCCTCTGGGCCAGGGAACCGGACGGTGCTAAGAGGAGAGCAGCGGCCCTGCCTAGGGGTCCTGCTGGTCTTTTTATGGGGCTTTCCGCCTCAGTCTCTGAGTCAATCTCCAGGGAGAAGGTCACAGAATTTAACCTTACAAAGTAGGCTAAATACCAAGAAGACCAAGCCTTGAGTGCTTACGAGCTAGAGATCAAAAAAGTGACAACCACTGGCCTCTATAGAACTGGTCGCCTGGAGCCATCATGACGCCATTCTAAGTCTTCTGATGAGAAGAGGATTCTGTTGATTGTTATCAATGCTTTATTGTTTGAGCTATGACTAGACAACCACCCCACCCCATCCCCAAGGTGGGTTCACAGTTTTGAAGGCACAATCCTGCTGTGAGTCCCCTTTGCCCAGAGAAGCAATAAAGCTGCCTCTTTCCTTCTAAGCTCCAAGACCCGGTCTCTGAGTTATTTGGCTGGTATTTTGGCAACAGCCTCGCTATCAGGCACGCGAAGTTGTTTGCAATACCACCACTCACTCTGATTCAGGTAAACCAATTTACACGGGTCTGATCACTACCAGATGAAATGATACTCCAAATCTTTCGAATAACAGCCAACATTTATTAAGTAGACATTATGCCACAGGCACTATGCTCTGCATTTTAGTCTCATTTAATGATCACAACAGGGTAGTTTGAATCTCACTCTGTGCACTGTGTGAATCACTTTCATTATTTCATTTAAGCCTCAAACTACCCTAATCAAGTGCTATTAGCCCCAGTATACCCTAGGCAAGTGCTATTAGCCCTATTATGAGAAAACTGAAACTTGGAGAAACAAAGTAACTTCTCTATAAAGTTGTTTGTACAAATGCAGATATTCAAAGCCAGAAAGTCTGCCTCAGAACCCAAGCTCTTGGCCACTATGCTACCCTTGTACTCCTGGTAAACACAGGTCATGTCTGGAAGCAAAAGTAAAAGTGAGGCAACCAGGAATCAGTCTGCCAGCATTTTTAGGCAAGTGAAAGATCACAAGTTGTACTTGAAAACTCTGCCTAATATCCAAATAGACTTTCAAATTTTAATGTCTAGCCGAATGAGGTTTTTTTTTTTTTTAATGCTAGAAAATTCTCTGTACCCTCTTGGAAAATGAGGATTGCTGTGACGTGCCCTAGAAAAATCTGCAGGGAAATGATTGCACAACTGTGCCAGGCTGTCTCCTCCTGCTGCGATCTCCTCTGGGCCCTCTTCTGGACAGCCACTGTGTAATGGCAAAAGCTGACTGTGAAGGGAGAGCTCTCCCTCATTCCCTTAGTACACACTCACATTCAACATACTCTAGTAACAGCCATGATCCAGCTGATCTTATTGGGAAGGTGTGCTATTGTGATTTGTAAGAAAATGTATTTGGTCTTCATCCTCTTTCCTGGCATAGAGGTCCTAAAATCCTTGGAATTTCCAAAGGGAGGAGAGTGAGAAAGGTGTCATTTGTTACATTAATGAGATGAGTTTTGGACTGTACCTAAGGATAGGAGCTGGTTGCCCGTGGAGCCAGCCATGTGCTTTGAGGGTTGGAACTTTCCGACCTTGGCCACTGGTGATTAAAGTCAACCTCCAGCCCGTCTCCCCTCTCAACCCTGCCACTGCTTTATCTAGAGCTTCCAGGTGTTGCCCAAGTGGAGATTCAGTGAAAGTGGCACTGGAAGAGGGCATGGAAGCTCCTTGCCCTTCCATCCAGCTGTTCCTGAATGACATCCTTTGATGATAAGCTGATAACCTAGTAAGTAACATGTTTCTCTGAGTTCTGCAAGCCACTCTAGCAAATTAACTGAACCCAAGGGAGCAGTCACAGGAACCTGTGATTCACAGCCCGTCAGTCAGAAGCATAGTCATACCTCAAGAGATATTGTGAGTTTGGTCCCAGACCATAGCAATAAAGCGAGCCACATGAATTTTTTGGTTTCCCAGCACATGTAAAATTTAGTTTACACTATACTATAATCGATTAAGCATGCAATAGCATTATATCTTTAAAAAACAATGTATATATCTTACTTTAAAAATACTTTAATGCTAAGAAATGCTAACCATCATCTGAGACTTCAGTGAGTTATAATCTTTTTGCTGGTGGAGGGTTTTGCCTCCATATCGATGGTTGCTCACCGATCAGGGTGGTGTTTGCTGAAGCTGGAGTGGCTGTGGCAATTTCTTAAAGTAAGACCCCACAGAAGTCTGCCACATCAATTGATTCTTCCTTTCATAAATGGTTTCTCTGTAGCAATGCAATGTTATTTCATAGCATTTTACTCACAGTAGAACTTCTTTCAAAATTGGAGTCAATCTTCTCTCAACCTTGTCACTGCTTTATCAACTAAGTTTTTGTAATATTCTAAATCCTTTGCTGTCATTTCAACAGTCTTCACCAAGAGTAGATTCCATCTCAAGAAACCACTTTCTTTGCTCTTTCATAAGAAACAACTGTTAAAGTTTCATCATGAGATTGCAGCAATTGAGTCACATCTTCAAGTCCCACTTCTTATTATAGTTCTCTTGTTATTTCCACCACATCTGCAGTTACTTCCTCCACTGAAGTCTTGAACTCCTCAAAGCCACCCATGAGGGCTGGAATCAACTTCTTTCAAACTCCGGTTGTTAATACGTTAGCCTCTCCCCATGAATTGTGAATGTTCTTAATGGCATCTAGAATGGTGCATCCTTTCCAGGTTTTCAATTTACTTTGCCCAAATCCATCAGAGGAATCATTATCTATGGCAGTTCAGCCTTACAACATGTATTTCTTAAGCAGTAAGATTGAAAGTTGAAATTACTCCTTGATCCATGGGCTGCAGAATGGGTATTGTATGAGTAGACATAAAAACATGAATCTTGTACATGTCCATCAGAGCTCTTGTGTGACCAAATGCATTGTAAACGAGCAGTAATATTTTGAAAGGAATCTTTTTTTCTGAGCAGTAGGGCTCAACAGTGAGCTTAAAATGTTCATTAAACTGTGACGCTGTAAACACTGGTACTGTCATCCACGCTGTCATCCCCTTTATAGAGCACAGGCAGAGCAGATTTAGCACAATTCTTAAGGACCCATAGATTCTGCAATGGTAAATAAGCATTGGCTTCAACTTAAAGTCACCACCTGCATTAGCCCCTAACAGGAGAGGCAGCCTGTCCTTGGAAGCTTTGAAGTCAAGCATTGACTTCTCCTCTCTAGCTATTAAGTACTGCATGGCATCCTTTCCCAATATGAGGCTGTTTTGTCTACACTGAAAACCTGTTGTTTTGTGTAGCTACCTTTAGGAATTATCTTAGATCTTCTGGATAACTCATGCAGCATCTGCACCAGCACCTGCTGCTTCACCTAGCACTTTGATGTTATGGAGACGGCTTCTTTCCTTAAACCTCATGAGCCAACCTATGCTAGCTACAGACTTTTCTTCTGCAGCTTCCTCACCTCTCTCACCCGTCACAGAATTGAAGCGAGTTAGCGCTTTCAACATACCTTCCTCACTAAGCTTAATCATTTCCAGCTTTTGATTCAAAGTGAGAGATGTGAAACTCTTCCTTTCACTTGAACACTTAGAGGTCATCAGAGGGTTATTAACTGACCTAATCCCAATATTGTTGTGTCTCCCAAAGAGAGGGAGAGAGTCGGGGGAACAACAGAGTCAGTGCTGCAGTCAGAACACATACATTTCTTAATTAGGGTTGCCATTTTACATGCGTGCAGTGGTGCCACAAAATAATTACAGCGTAACACTGAAGATCACTGATCACAGATTACCATAATACAATAATGAAAAAGTCTGAAATATTACATAATTACAAAAATCTGACACAATGACAGAAAGTGAGGAAATGCTATTGGAAAACCTGTGCCAGTAAGTAGATTTACTCAACACAGGGTTGTCACAAACCTTCAATTTGCGGATGGAAAAAGAAAAAACCAAAAAAAAAAAAACCAATGTCTGCAAAGTGCAATAAAGCAGAGTGCAATAAAAAGAGGTGTGTCTCAAAACATTTTCCAACATAAGCCACAGCAATATTTTCCTAGATCAGTCTCCCAAAGCAAAAGAAAAAAAGCAAGACTAAATAATGGGACCCAAACAAATACAAGCTTTTGCACAGCAAAGGAAACCATCAACAAAACAAGAGACAACCTATGGAATGGGAGAAAATGTTTGCAAATAATGTGACTGAAAGGGCTTAATTTCCAAAATATACAAACAGCTCATATAACTCAATATCAAAAAACCAAATATTCCAATCAAAACATGGACAGAATAATAAGTACATAAAAAAATGCTCAATACTGCTAATTATCAGAGAAATGGAAATCAAAACTACAATGAAGTATCACCTCATTGTATGAGGCTATTCAGAATGGCCATCACTAAAAAGTCTACAAACCATAAATGCTGGAGAGGGTGTAGAGAAAGGGGAACCCTCCTACATTGCTGGCAGGAATGTAGTTTGGTACAGCCACTATGGTGAACAGTATGGAGATTCCTCAAAAAACTAAAAATAGATTTACTCTACAATTCAGCAATCCCACTCCTGGGTACATATTCACAGGAAAGTCTAACTTGAAAAGACACATGCACCCCAATGTTCACAGGAGCACTATTTACAATAGCCAAGACATGGAAGCAACCTAAATGTCCATCAACAGATGATTGGATAAAGAAGTTGTGGTATGTATATATATATATATATATATATATATATATATATATAATGGAATACTACTTGGCCATAAAAAATAAAATAATGCCATTTGCAACAACATGGATGGACCTGGAGATCATCATCCTAAGTGAAGTAAGCCAGAAAGAGAAAGAAAACTGCCATATAATATCACTTATATGTGGAATCTAAAAAATTTACCCAGAAAGAAAATTACACAAATGAACTTTTTTACAAAACAGAAACAGACTCACAGACCTCACAGACACAGAAAACAAACTTACTGCTACCAAAGGGAAAATGCATGGGGAGGGATAAACTAGGAGTTCAGAATTAACAGATACATACTGCTGTGTATAAAATAGATAAACAACAAGGACTTACTGTAAAGCATAGGGAACTATATTCAATATCCTGTAATAACCAATGATGGAGAAGAATCTAAAAAAGAATATATATATATATATATATATATATATATATATATATATATATATATATATGAATCACTTTGCTGTATACTTGAAACTAATACAACATTGTAAACCAACCATACTTCATTAAAAAAATATTTTTTTTTTAAAGAGGTATGCCTGTATAGTTAACCACCTGGACTTGTGATCGGCATCTGAAGTGGCAGCAATCTTGTGTGGCTGACCCCTGACCCTGCAGAATGTGCTGCTCTCTCTGGGTAGGTAATGAAAGGAGAACTGCAGGACACCCAGCTAGTGCTGGAGAGTTGCTTGAGGAGGGAAACACCACACATACCCCGCCACACACTGGTGACCAAAACGATTAGGCTTTCTACACTTTTCAAAATTCTAAGAAGCTTGGTGAAGCCTCCCTTCTCTGGCAATCTCTTCAGTTAATCTGGTTTCATCATATCCAAATGTCATGTGGAAGTACGACAGCAATTTGTGCCTATGGTTATGCGTTATAAATGAAAAAAAGAAGAGAATCATTCAATGTATCCAACACTTTGCTTACTCAACACTGAGGTTTACCCCACAACTTCCTGCAAATTGTCCATAATAAATCTGATGTCTATATTCTATTCAAATAAAAATTTTAATCAGATTTTACATCTAGTATTAATATAACATGCCGTATGAGTATAAGGAGCTTGAGGAGTGCAATCTAGTACTTGGCTTAATGAATGCGAGCACGTGTTGCAGTCTTTATCAGCACTCAGCCTTCCTCTATTATGGCTTTTAAAAAACAATTTTTAAAAGTGCATGATTCCTTTGGGTGACTCTTTTTAGGAAAAAAATATAGTAAAACATTTCTAGTAATCAATTAGTTGCATATAGATTCAGGTTTAAAAATGTCAAATACTAGAAAAAAACAGGTTTTAAATTAGCTCAGTTTAAATATGGGGCCATTTCATTTAAAATATCTAATTTGAATCTTCATTGTTTCACTTATTTTATGTGCTAATTCCACTATACCAGGTCTTTTTCCAGTAATTTCTCAATAGTCCCAGACAAGATAAAAAAGGAATTCAATTTCTGTCAATTACACTTATGTCTGCATGCGACCAGGATAAGAAAGTTCTGCTCCCTATACGGCAATCACAAAAGGAAAAGAATTCCCCCAGCCAACTAGCAAGGAAAAATAATGCTGTTGTTCAGAATAAGGATGGCACAGCTGGGAACATTCACATTCTGACTCCTTCCAGAGCACTTCATTTCGGCAAAAAAAGCACTGATTCCTTTTCAAATTGAACTTTGACTGGAAAACACTGAGGTCACGGTTAGAGCCACAAATGCAGACATTAAAGACACGCACAAAAGTGCTCCCAATAAGGTTGCAGGGATCTCAGGTGGGGCCTTTCCTTCAATAGCAAATGATTTCAGAAGGTTCAGGAGCACGATTCAGTTTTTCTCAAAATGCCGAGACACCCTGCTGAATCTTCCTCCACTAGGCCTGCTGAGACCAGAGAAACCGATCACATTTTTCAAGCATGCTTTGTATCAAGGCTCTGAAAACCAAAGAAAAGAAACAAGCAAATTTAGTTTTCAATGTTCATTCTTTTCAGAAAACTTAAAAACCCACAAAAAAGTAGAGGATTCAAAACGTTGCCTGACTGCATCAAAAGACACAACGAACAGAGTGAAAAGGCATCCTATGAAACAGCATCCTGTCCTACAAAACGGGAGAAAAATATTTGCAAGTCATATGTCTGAGGGGTTAATTCCCTGAATATATAAAGAACTCATACAGTAACAACAAATAATATGATTTTAAAATGGGCAAGACTTAAATAGGTACTTCTTCAAAGATGACATTCAGATGGCCAATAATCTTATGAAAAGATGTTCAACATCACTAATTATTAGGGAAATGCAAATAAAAACTACAATGAGATATTATCTCATGCCTATTAGAAGAGCTACTAGCCAAAAAACCAGAAAATAAGTAGTGTTGGTAGGATGCAGAACTGGAACTCTCGAGCACTGTGGATGGGAATACAAAATGGTGCAGCCTCTGTGGAAAACAGCAGTATGGCGGCTCCTAAAAATATAAAAATAGAACAACCATCTGATCCAGGAGTTCCACTTCTGGGTACACACCCAAAAGAACTACAAGTAAGGTCTAAAGAAATACTTGTACACCCATATTCATAGCAGCGTTACTCAGAAGAGCCAAGAGGTGGCAGCAACACAAGTGTCTATTGAAAGATGAATGGATAAATAAAATGTGGAGCATACATACAATGAAATTATTACTCAGCCTTAAAAAGGAAGGACATCTGGCACGTGCTGGAACATGAATGAACCTTGAGGACATTATGCTAAATGAAACCAGTCAGTCACAGAAAGACAATAACTGTATGCTTCCACTTACATGAGGCACTTAAGAGTAGTCAAAATCAGACAGAAAGAGAATGGTGGTTGCCAGGGGCTGGGTGGAGGGAGAAATGAGGAATTCTTGTTTAATGGGTATACAGAGGTTCAGTTTTGTGAGATGGAAGAGTCCCGGAAGTTAGCTGCAGAATGATACGGATATACTCAACACCATGGAACCTAACGCTTAAAAATCGCTGATGGTAAATTTTATGTTATCTGTGTTTCACCTAATTAAAACCAAAAATAAAACCAAAAAAGCCCTGAGACAATTAGGTATGTGGTACCAATTAATGTTCTTAAAGAAATGAGTACACATCAGATTTGGGTATTCACATTAACCCAAACAGTGTCTTGATCATGATTATGAACAAAAGATTACTTTAGTCTCTTCCCTTAATCACCTGAATCAACAGATGAGTCTCCACTCCCTCATCTGTCAGTGAGGAGTTTGGACTGGAGAGCCTCTACAGTCCCACCCAGCTCTGAAAGTCTGTGCCATTTCTACATCCCCGAAGCACCCAGGGACAGGGCATGACAGGGGCATGGCAGACTGACATTACCTCTGCCTTTTCTCGGCAATCCTCAAAATATCGCAGGTCCTGGTAAACCTCTCTGACAGCTCAAGGGTCAAACCACATTCCTGCAATAGCGACCAGGCCCGATCTGGGCCCATAGCCTTAGCTAACAGGAGTGCTACATTCTCCACGTTGACAGGGGAAGGCCCATCACTGAAGTTCCCGTTTGGTGGCTTCTGGGGGGCTGGCTTTGTGCTCTTGTTCTGTACGAGGTGTAGAAGCAGCTTCCATTCCTCCACAGTCTCTGGGCTCCAACCTGCTCGAACACACAGAAATAGTGTTGGCTCTGACCGCTCTTAGCACTCTGTCTGCATGTATGAGATGGTCAAAACCGTTTGTGAGAACGTTGTAGCATGGAGGCGCTGAGTACGAATGAGGAGCAAAACAGACACGATGATCCCTGTACTCTCATGGAGCTTACCGTCTAAAGGAAAGAGAACTTAGACAAACACATAAATAAATCTATACTTAGAAACGGTGCTAAGTGCTATAAAGGAAAAGACCAAGGAATCATTAGAGAGACTGGCAGGGTTTTTTGTTTTTTGGCTTTTTTTTTTGAGGATCATAGAAGAGCTCTATGAGAAAGTGACATTTAAGCAGAGAGGTGAAAGATGAGACAAGCTTAGTGAGCATGTACACGTGGTCCACATGTGCATAAACTTGGGAGGGAGGAATCAGCAATGCAGGGTGAAGGAGCCTGCACGTCTGACAAAGGAAACATGGAAGATAACTTGACACAGGAAAGAACCTGGTGAGTTCACAGACCTCAAAAAGGGCCTACAATACACAAAGGCAATAGTGAGGAGTGAGAATGAGATGATAAGGCCAGGCCAAAAGGGAACAGCTTAAGAATATGGATTTTATTTTGAGTCCAGTGTAAGGAGTTTCAAGGAGGAGAGTCACATAATCCAATTTTTTGTTTAAAAAAACCATCCTGGGAGTCAGCAACACTGTAGAGTAAAAACGACCTTTGTCTCTCCCCGTCAATCTACAACCAGTAAAATATCCACAATGCAACAAAGGTGACAGGACACTGGAGAATTTTCCACACATCTGTACATTTAAAGGTGGGTAGATTGGAAACACAGAGGAAGCGGCGCCTGCAATCTTAGCCCTCTAGCACCAGAGAGCCTGGTAGTAGCAGGGGAGGCAGTACACATGACCACAGCCTCCCGGCCACAGTGGCACCTACCGTGACAGATAACTGGGCAGCAGTGGCAGTGGAGCTTGGGACTCCATACCCCCAGCCTCTGAGGCGCCTATGACTCCAGCCCCCTGACACTACCCCCTCACCAGCAGCTTCAGGGCCCATGAATCTTATAATACTGGACACAGCAGAGGTACATGCACAATCCTGGCTACCTCCCAACTCTCCCCCGGAACGGCGGCAGAAGCTGCTACTCAGAGGATCCTGGACATGAGGGAAGAACCCACCATCCTGGTGCACCAGGCAGCAATGCCTGCAACAATGGCAGAAGCAAGGCATCAATGACCCTGGAGGTACAAGTGATAACAAGGACACTACGCCACACCACAGAGAAGGCAGAGGGCAGAGAATGCAGACTCAAATATAACCAGAGGCTGCTCAGGTAAGAGAAACCAAAAACCTGTGCTATAGCGCCACCTACTGGAAAATAAAAGAAAGGGGCTAATTTCTAACCGGCTGAATCATTAGAATCAAGCAGAAAGGTGCTCACTACTTTAAATGTGTCAGCAGAGGAACAACTTATCAAGCACTATGAAGAACCACAGTAACACTGGACCACAAAAGGAAAATGAGAAATCCCCAGAAACCAAACTTAAAGTCGCAGAATATTGCAATCTAATTGATAGAGAATTCAAAATACCTGTCATGAAGAAAGTCAAAGAGCTACAAGAAAACTCAAAAAGATACTTCAATGAACTGAGGAATAAAATGAATGAACAGGGGAATACTTTAAAAAGAGATTAAAACCCTAAAGAAGAACCAACTTCTGGAAATGAAAAACTCAACAAATGAGATGACAAATGCACTGAAAACATTGAAAATTATCAAGCGGACCACACAGAAGGGAGAATTAGTGATCTTGAAGATAGAAACCTAGAAATGAAACAAGTAGAAGAAAAAAGAAATAAGACCTTAAAATGATGAAAAAATCCAATTCTTATAGGAAAGGCCACATTAGGATAGTGAGAATCACATAAAGAGAAGAGATGGAAAGGGGAGGAGAGAGTTTATTTAAAGAAATAATAGCTAAGAAATTCCCAAACCTGGAGAAGGAACTAGGCATACAAGTCCATGAAGCTAACAGAACAACTAATTACCTCAACACAAAAAGACCTTCTCCGAGATACATTATATTCAAATTGTCCAAAGTCAATGACAAAACGTTTTAAATGCAGCCAGGGAAAAAAGAAAGGTAACCTACAAAGGAACCCCTATTAGGCTATCAACAGATTTCTTAGCAGAAATCCTATAGGCCTGAAAGGACTGGAATGACATTCTCAAAATACTGAGAGATAAAAACTGTCACCGAAGCATACTCTATCCAGCAAAGTTATCACTCAGATGTGAATGATAAAGACATTCCCCAAAAAAAAGAAATAAAATTTTTTAATTAAAAAAATTTAATTAAAAATTTTTAAATAAATATAAACAAATAAATAATTTTTTAAAAGAGAGAACAAAAATTATAAATTGTAAATGTAAAAATTCTCAACAAAATATTAGCAAACCTAATACAGTACATTAAAAGAAGCATATAGCATGATCAAGTGGGATTTATTCCAGGGGTGCAAGGATGGTTGTTTCCACAAATCAATCCACATAATTCACATTACCAAAATGAACATAATACACCTACATACATACACACACACACACAACAGAGTACTTCTCAGCCATTAAAAAAAAAGATGAAATCTTGCCATTTGTGACAACATAGACCATGAGGGTATTATGCTAAGTGAAGTAAGTCAGATATAGGAAGAAAAACACCGTATCATTTCACTCATGTGGAATATAAAAAACACACAAAAACCAAAATAAATGAACAAACCAAACAAAAACAAACATGTAGATACAAGAACAGAGCAGTGGTTCACTGGGAGGCAGGGAGAAATGGGTAAAGGGGAGCAAGTACATGGTGACAGATGGAAACTAAATTTCTGGTAGTGGGTACAATGGAGTGTAATACAAAAGTAGAAATACAATGCTGTACACATAATATTATACACCAATGTTACCTCAGTAAAATTTTTTTTAATTAAAAAAAAGAACCATTCTGGCTACTGTAAGGAAAATGGGTTAAAGATGGGCAAGAATGGAAACCAGATGACCAATTATGAGGTTACTGTAGCAGTCTAGACCAGTAGCTAGGACCAGAATGGTGGTGGTGAAGCAAAAGAAAATAGATAGATATGAGATATATATTTGGCAGTAGAATCAACATGCTTTGAAGAGTGATTAATATGAGCTACAAGGAGAGAGAAAAGTCAAGAAAAGACCCCCACTTAATACACCAAGGGTAAGAACAGCTAATCATTATTATGTTAACAAAATATTAAGACTACTTTTAACTGGGGGGGAAGAATTTTAGGTGATATTTTCTTCATTCTTCCTGGGTTTTCCATTTTTTTCTATATATAGATAACAAACATCATGTTGTAGCTTTAAAAACATTAACCATTTATACCTTAACTTTTCTGGCTATTTTTCAGAAGGGTATGCATGTCTATAGTTCTAGTCCTACAAAACCATCTGACCCTCTTGTTTCATTTCTGAAATAAAGATGACTCAGTTATATCGCTATAGCTGTAACATCTGAAGCTAACCCTTGCCAGCCAACTGGCTTCTTTGCTTGGTGCTAACTTTCCTTCTCCCACACTAACAGGGCTGAAAAAGGCTGTAGGTCACACTGCTAGATGAAGGATCCTGATGTCATGCTGTTGGCATCTCCACACTGAGGCCAATAAAGCAATACTACAGAACAGATCAAGACCATTTCTCTGTGTGCAGGATGAACTCTTCAGAGACCTCAGGGATCAGTGTGTCAAAGTCCCAGCCTTCTGATTGCCATTTTATCTGTACTGAATTAATGAAAATTAAAAAAAAAAAGTATCTAGATACCTTTGAAGGCTTAGGAAAATCTGACTGCTACTTGACCTTAAGTTCTTCCTAACAATCTCTAACTTTGGGCTATGTAAAAAGGCAACACAATGAAGAGAAAAAAAAAACACATAAGCATAAGCTTTACTGATAGTCAGACCTGAGTGTGAACACCAGGTCCAGCATCAACTAGTTGTACAACTGTGGGGGAGGTAACTGTTCCTTCCCTGGGCCTCAATCAGAACTTCCATAAAACCCATCCCACAGGTTTGTTATCTCATTTAAACAGCATATGGAAAAGCATCTAGTATAATGCCTCACACAGTAGGACTCAATAAACAGAAAAGTTGCTTGTAGTTTATTTCTAATTATGATTTTATAATATACCAAGTAGTACAGATTAAAAACAACTCCACAAATCTGACAACTAGCTAGAATAATATACATGATCACTGAAATGTTTATCAAATTTCTTTATTGAAAATTCTGGAATGACTTCTAAAATGTTATAACTAAGAGTAGCCACTTGGGATTTACTTACCAAGGTCACCTTCCATCAGGCTCATATCATTCAGGTACACAATGTTGGTGAAGGCCTCTCTTCTTCTCTCCAGCTCCAAACAGAGAATAAGATATCCAGGCCAGAAACTAAAGAAACCAAAGTCAAAGAAATGAATAAATGACAGTTAATTTATCTGGAGTTATGGTGCTCGATACAGTGGACATTAGCCACATGTGGCTATTTAAATTTAAATTAATTGAAAGTAAATAAAACTTAAAAGTCAGTTCTTCAGTTAACCAATCTGTATTTCAAGTATTCAGTGGTGAAACCATAAACAAAACAAAACAACCTATGGAATGGAATAAAATTTTTGCAAAAGATGAAAGCGACAAAGGCTTGATCTCCAGAATACATAAGCAGCACATATGACTTATAAGAAAAAACAAACCCAATCCAAAAATGGGCAGAAGAACTAAACAAGCAACTTTCCAAGGAAGAAATACAAATGATCAACAGGCAGATGAAAAAATGCTCAATATCACTAGTCACCAGAGAAATGCAAATCAAAACTACAATGAGGTATCACCTCACACCAGTCAGAATGGCCATCATTCGAAAATCCACAAATGACAAATGCTGGAGAGGCTGTGGAGAAAAGAGAACCTTCCTATACTGCTGGAATGCAGTTTGGTACAGCCACTATGGAAAACAGTATGGAGATTCCTTAAAAGACTAGGAATAGACTTGCCATATGACCCAGGAATCCCGCTCCTGGGCATATATCCAGAAGGAACCCTACTTCAAAAAGACACCTGCGCCCCAATGTTCATAGCAGCACTATTTATAATAGCCAAGGCATGGGAACAGCCTAAATGTCCGTTGACAGATGACTGGATAAAGAAAATGTGGTATATTTATACAATGAAATACTATTCAGCCATAAAAACCGACAACATAACGCCATTTGCAGCAACATGGATGTCCCTGGAGAATGTCATTCTAAGTGAAGTAAGCCAGAAAGAGAAAGAAAAATACCATATGAGATCGCTCATATGTGGAATCTGAAAAAAAAAAAAAAGAACATAAATACAAAACAGAAACAGACTCATAGACACAGAATACAAATTTGTGGTTGCCAGGGAGGAGGGGGGTGGGAAGGGACAGACTGGGAGTTCAAAATTTGTAGATATTGATTGGCATATGTAGACTAGATAAACAAGTTTATACTGTATAGCACAGGGAAATACATACAAGATCATGTGGTAGCTCACAGTGAAAAAGAATGTGACAATGAATATATGTATGTTCATGTATAACTGAAAAATTGTGCTCTACACTGGAAATTGACACAACATTGTAAACTGACTATAACTCAATTAAAAAAAAAGTTAAAAAAAAAGTATTCAGTGGCCACATGTAGCTGGACAGCGCAGAATTATTTCCACTGCCTCAGAAAGTTGAGACAGCCCTGATATACAGCAATTAAGAAAAAACATTAAAGTTAGTGATAAATACTGACATTTGAGGCCAAGCACCAATTATGAGACATTTAAGCTTATGTACTTTATAAATTTTAAGATTCAGTACAAAACTAGCATATTACATCCCCAAGTGTGCAAACTTTGCAAGTTCTCCTTGACTCTCCCCTTCCTTCATTTGCTATACTCAGTATCTACAGGTCCCACTGCATTTTCCTTTGAAATGTCTCCTTGGGTGTGCTCCTTCTGCTGCCCTACTAATCATCAATTCAGTCATACCTGAATTCCTGCAACAGCTTCCTAACTGACCTTCCTTTCCCGTCTCCAATCCTTCTCATGTATGACACCAGAAATGATCTTCAGAAAGCTCCATTTTTATCAAGTAATTTTTGTACCAAAAAGTCTAAAAGGGTCTCTGCTGATAACTAAATTCTTCTAACAGCCTCCCAAGGTCCTACATGATCCACCACCTGGCCAGTCTCATCCCTCATTATTAATGAACAAATACGCATCAAGTGCCTAGCACTTTATGAATTATGCATTATGAGAGAAAAGGAAGACACATGTCACTATTTCAAAAAGATTACAATACAAGTGAAGGCATAAGACAACATCTTCAGGCAATAATAACTAACTAACTAATATATGGTACAGATAAACAGTAGTATCAGTTTTTCACAGCCTTGCTCTGGCTTTTTCTCTCACCTGACCTGCACTCTTCCTGACTCCTTTTTAAATACAAAGCCTACCCAGCCTTAGGGCTTACCTCCAAGTCTCACCTCCCCCCAGAGTCCTTCACCAGTGATTTTATTGAGCCCATTCTGATCTCTCCCTTTGGAAACCCTATACCAATTATAACTCGTATCACAGTCTGGTTCTTAACTAAATACCATCTACATGCCTGAGAATTGGGGCTAAAACTAAGCAGAAGGGGGAGAAAGGAATTAGCAAGGGCCAGTCTCTTCTACACACAAAATAAAATATGCTCAAAATTTAAAACAAAAAAGATGTTTACTATCGCTTAAAACAAAAAGGCCCTTTAATGTAGCAAAGAAAATTTCCAAATGATAAAGCATATCAGTTCAGGCCCTTAGCTATTTAACTTAAGTTACTCATTAAAATGACTCTCATCTTAACTTCAGCTTCTAGGAAAAGTCTCACTTACCCATGAGACCTACAGATGTCAGTCATTTTCTCTTTTGTTGTAAAATCTGCAGGAAGTTTAATTAGATGAAGGATTAGCTGACTGTAACCCCAAGAAAACAAGTGGGAATGAGGCCTATGAAATGAAAAAATATCAGTAATTCAGAAAGGAAATCAACACTACAAAATGCTTATTTTTCAACTAATAGGTAAGAATAGAACTTAATTATATTTTTCAAACATTTCTACTTGGCTTTTGAAAAATTAAAATAGCTATTTTTCCTACAACAAACACCTATTTAAAAAAAATAGTAATCAAAAGAAAGAAGCCCATAATCTCATCATTTACAGATAGCTATTTTATATCCTTCCAGATCTTTTTACCTAGGCATATAAGATGGACATTTCAGGGGATTTAAAAAAGTTTCTTCTAGAGGAAAGCACAAGGAACATTTCTGTTACATTATAAGTATCACTGTGTATTTTTTATGAATTGTATTTTTTTTAAAAAAGATCCTAAATCAGGTTATGTCTAGAAATCCCTTGGCAAATTTCTAGGAAGAACACACACACACACACACACACACACACACACACAATTTTCTAACACAGGTTTAATCATCAAGGGCTCCTAATGTTGGCCTATGAAAGAGCTTCAGGTGACCAGTTTAATTCTCTGAAATAATGTGCAAAATTTTGTAGGGATGTTACATTATTTCAACAGAAATCATCAGATTTTTACAGGGTCTGTGATTTAAAAAATGTTCAGAACCACTAAGAAGTACACTCAGTCTCATCATTACCATGACTTGGGTTGGTCTCTTCCATAGCTGTTTCTGAAGTAAGCCCAGAATGCTATTGTGTGAATAAATTGGTTCCACTCCAAAGGAGCAGCAGAGCCTAGGAAAAAAACCCCTTCTATACCTGGGATTTCCTTCGTCGTCTACAGTGCTGGTGCTTGGGGGAGCATCATGGGACACTGCCAACAGCAGCCAATCCAATCTTAAAGACTCTGGTTGTAGAAGGGACTCAAGGAAGGATGGCCTAAGAGAAAGTTGGGGAGAAAAATCATCAATCTTCATGTTGAGAAAGGAAAGATAAAATGTGTGGATATGAAGAAAATGTTATTAAGAAATCAATATACTTCATTTAAAAAAAAGAAATTAATAGATTGGATGAAATAACTGGAAAACCCTTCTGCTACAAAATGTCTAGAATTACCGGTAGAAATCTAATAGCTTTTTAAATGAATAGTTGAGCCTCAAGATAATAAGGAAAGCACCAAAGGGGGAAAAAAAAGGAGAAATAAGTACCAGTATAGCAAATGTGAACCAATCAAAAGAAGGAAAAAAGGGGGGAAGCGGTCATTCTTAATAACCAAGGGACATGTGTGTTTATTGCCACGTGGAGATAGGAAATGAGGCCTCAGCCTACAGAAGCTAAGAGCTGGAACTGAGATCCAACCGCAAAAGGCTGGGATATCATCAATAAAAAGGTGGCAGAAAATCCACCCACTGGCAGAGACAACAAGGAAGTTTATCTGTTTCAGCCTAGGCCCTGAGGCAGGAGTTTAATTTTACACTGTTGATCTGATAATGTCTGAAAGGGAGAGAGGGAGAGAAGAGAAGTGTGGTATGTGCACATTTATGGTGTGTACTGTGAACTGTGAAAGAAAGGGACATGACTGCCAATTCCTCCTCTTCTACTGCAGGTGCCTCAATCCTGAGGAGTTAATCCTAAAAGTGTTCCAACTGCGTATACGAGAGAAACAATGCCCTATCACAAGAAAGGAGAGTTCTGCACACGTTCTCTCCTTCTCACCGTTGATCTTCAGGCCTTGATTTCACCAGACTGTCTAAATAGGCCAAAAACTGAGCGGGGTGGTAATGACAAAGTTGCATGACATCTGAAGGCAAAATGGATGGGTAAAACCTGATTAAGGATCGAAGGGCAGATTCTCCAAATTTCTCATACAATCTGCATTTAAAAACAAAAAACGTTAGTGAGATAATATAACTTGGTTACCTTAAGTATTCATTAAAAATAAAAATGAGTACAGTAACAAGAAGCTGCTCAACACCTAATTGAGTAAAACTTTACAGACTATGACCAAGAAGATGCATGTGCTTCAGTTCATATAAACAACATATAGGACAACTCACCGGGTAGCATAAGCAATCAACAAAGGACTGTCAAAAGGGACCGAATCATCCAGTAACTTTAATTTTGCTGGGAGGTCTCCTTCTTCCATCTTTATATATGTAGGATTGGAACTTGCCATTTCTAAAAGACAAAGCAATTTTCCTTCATCTCACAGCTATAAATATTTAAGTCATGAACACATTATTCAACAATCATTACTGTGTGTAGGGCCCAACATTTATAAAGCATTGCAGGAGAGATTTAAAAAAAAAAAAAAAGGACACAAGACAATCTCTGCTTTTAAGGGCCTTAAAATCAAACTGGGAGGCAAAGCATATTGGAAGTTTTAAATAAGACAAAGGAACAGATAGCCAATATATAAGTGCCTATTACCACTGAAAAAGCATCCTTTATATACATAATGTACAATATTTCCAATTTGATTGGGTCAGCCAAGTACTTAAAGGAATTCAGAGAAGAAGCCATCACTTAGAGCATAAGAAGTGAGGGAAAGCTTTATGATTGGGTGAGTGCTAAGCCAAACTTATCCCCTTAAATTCAAGGAAGCAGCTGCATCATTTCAAATGCCCACCACACTTGCTTTAGCCAGCTCTGGTAGTAAGTTAACCACTCAGGTTGATGAAGACTTTTTTGCTATTTTCCTGTGACCAAGATCGGGTATGATCACGTAATAGAGACAGATACAGCAAATGTCCAGGAATAATGTCAAACATTTGAAACTATTTGAAAAGAAGTAACTGTTCTTACTTCAACATAAAAGAGTCTACTTCAATTCAGTAAAAGAAACCAAAATCATTTCTTACACATTTAACTGCTAACTGTGAAGTGAGGAGAACTGTAACTACAGATCCTTGTTTCCAGGAACCTTACAGATCCTTAAGTCAGATAATATAAAAATGTGTCTCTACTTATGACTATTCACTTTTGGTGATGAATGAAAAGTCTGCTTAAAGTCTACATCAATTATTAGAAATATGACATCTGTTATCCAGAGTTTTGAGTTAAGAAAAGTCACTTCTTCAAAAACGTGGGACCATTGCAGTAGAAACAGCACGGTCTCTGGGATGTGAAAGTTCGTTTCTGTACAAGGATGACCAGTAATGTGTGGCTTCAATCAAGTGTGAAATAGAGACTGCTGACTGCCCACCAAAATCTCTGAGGCAGACATGCAAGCCCTTCAGCCGTATCCAGCCTCTTCCTTCTAGACACCTGGACAGGTTACATTTCCCAGACTCCTTTGCAGTTAGGTGGGGCCATGTGATAGAATTCTTGCCAATGGAAGACATGTAAGTCACTACCGGGCCACATATATCAGAGAGCTTGTTTGCCTCTTCCATATGCTTCAGCCTGAACACAGCAACCCAATCTCAATCATCAGCCCTAAGAGAGGATAGAAGTCAAAAAAAAATGGAAGGAACTTGGAACCCTGAATTACCACATGCAAGAGAGCTGACCACTGACCTGGAACAGTTAGTTGCCCTGGACTGATCTATGAAAAGAAATAAATTGCACTGTATTGTATCTGAGTAATTGTAAATCCATTGTATCTGAGTTATTGTATTATATCTGAGTTATTATGAGATACTATAGCAGTTTTAATCTACTCAACTATTATAATCTCTCTATGTCTCAGTTTCCTCAACTATTAAATTGAGTAACACCATCTACTCCAAAGTGTTGTAAAGATGAAATGAGATGATGCTTTCAAAGTGTTTAGAAGACTATCTGGCACATGGTAAGTACTCAATAAATGGTATATGCTATTTCTATATTAGTTAAGTTACATGAGGGATTTTCTTTTTTCTTCATTTATTTGCATTTATAAAATTTTACTTAAACCCAACTTCTCCAACAGTACTATATCATTTTCTGAATAAGACTGTGAGAGAAATAAAACTAATTTCTTATAGTAGTTGCAAGAACTATTAAAAATTAAATTGAGTGGAAAATTAAATGGATGGTTTACCAGAACGGAGGTGATTTTTCTACTTAAATCTTTTTTTTTTTTAACTCAAGAAGAGATGCCAAGATGTTATTGTCCTCTATATAAATTTCTATCTTTAGTAAGGCAGTCTGATTATTACCTTTCAATCCTTCAATAAAAGTATCCCAAATACAAGGACTGTTAGTGTAACTCAGCTTGATGCTCTCCTTTGCTCTTTTCAAGTCCAGGAGAAAAAAGTACTTCTTTAGGAAATGACAAGCCAGAATTTCAGGTGAGCACTGTTGCAAAGTGTGATCCACACATCCACCTGCATTTCTGATCTCAGAATTCAATACATTCAATTCCAAACACAACGTTGTCAGTTCAGCCAGGTCCTTCAGAAGATCGTTTGCTATACTGCACGGAGAACATACTCGAAAAAGGTCATCATCCAAGGGCTCCCTCGGACTATTTACAGACTCATATGCTGTTTGATGAACAGTTTCTTCATTGCGTAAAGAGTTCCTTTTTTCTTTTTCATGTTCTTCATCTAATATTCCCTTTCTTGACCCATCAAGCAATAGTATATTCTGGTTTGATTTCATGGATGAGTTGTCAGTATCTGAAATGCTTGAGAAGTCCTCCACGGCAAATGTTTCTTCTAAGTGTGAAAGCCACTCCTGTAAAACCAATCTCAGAGACTTTGGTTCAAACAAAACCAGTGGGTCCTGTAGCTTGGTTCTATACAAGACAGACAAGTATGAAATTTATGTTTCACAAATTTATGTTTCACATACTTTTTTAAAAAAACAAACTGTTTTATGCTAAATAAACCCAACAGATAAAACATACTTACCTGGAATAAATGTTACTTTTCAACTCTTTAAATAATAATTATCTCAGCAAGACAGCAATACAGAGAACATTAACTTTGTACTAATTCTTGAATTTCAATTCCAAATGAAACCTCCTCTGCTCCACACTGTCTCAGAGCCACTACTGATGATCTCAAAACATTACTCCATTCACTATAAAATTTTCTCATTCAAACACTCACATGGCTTCTGCTGTTGCTATTTTGAGCTCTTGTAACTCGTCTTCTTCTGGAGGTTGACTGGCTACTTCTTTCCCCCTAGAAAAGTATGAAAAAAGTTAGAGGGGATTAGAGCTTCCATAGGCAAATATTCCTAAGTGCTTACTAAATGCAAGGTACTGTACTCAATGTTACAAACAGATGAGTATAAAAAATGGTCTCAAGATGCGTAGGCTCAAGTCAGAGTTAGACCTAGTCAGAAAGAGAGGCAAGAAAACAACTCTAATATACAAGAGAGAAAATGAATACTAAAGAGCAGCACAAGCACTGAGCCCTGAAAACACAGAAAAAGGAATAATTATTCTGACCAGGCAAGTAAGAGATGCTCTCCTGAGGAGGTGGTATTTGCATTAGAAAGAATGGGGGCGAAATAGTGCAGGTGGGAGAAACAGCATGAAGAAAAGTAGTGAGGTGTACACACCCAGTTCTCGGGCAGCACTGGAATTTAGAGTGCTTAGAAGGATGTGGCTGGAAGTGAGGCTGGAAAGGTGGGCTCAGGTCAGACTGAGGGCTGCCTTGAACGCCATCGCACTACCTGTACTCTTTCCCTATACACACATGGACTCGTAACTAAGTCACTTTAAGGACAACACACCTTTTATTCCATCTGACTGTCTAATGTACACTGGCCCTGTGGGTCTATCACAATTCCTGAATGAGTGCTGAGCTTGCTTGCCTTCAGTGGCCAGATCCCCTGAACGATGAGAAAAGGCAGAGACCAGATAACAAGATGCTTCACATCGTGCCAGACCAAGGGCTCAGCTGCAACTCCACTACATAAGGACCATGCCACCTGCATGTCATAGGAAGGTATATGATAAGACATCAATGCTAGTGCTCTTACCGTGTGGGTCAAAGAGCATCAGTGACCTATCCAAAGGCACATCCTAGCCAGAAGCAGAACCCGGACAGGGCTGAGATCCTTGGTCATCCTACTCCTAATCTGATACTCCTTCTCTAACATCCACAAATTTGAAGAGATTTGAAAGGGAGGGAAGTTGTCCGGGGGAAAGATGGAAGAGGTGCTAAATTACAACTCTGTCTCAACCGACTTGCTATGTATGGGTTGATGTGATTTTCCAGTTTTTACAAATACATAAACAATCTACCATGAACAGAGCCATACATATGCGTTCTTCAAGAGGACATGGTGTACAGCTCTCTTCATATTGACAGCTGACTCCTGTAGAATTTACACAGATTTCTATAGAGGCTTACACAGTGTCTTCCTCCTTTGGGCAAGTGACCGGACTCACATCTTCTTCACATGACTGCTCATCACCCCTGGGTTCTGGTCTCCCTTTCAGATCAGGACTAGTATGAAGGGTGCCGATCTTCTCAGTAGTTTTACGCACAAAGCTAGAAACACTGGAAGTCAAATCAAATACCAATAAACTTATATGAAAAAAAATTCATTATTGCCAAGAATGACAAATTCAGTACCTGAGTTCTCCATGTTCCTATCAGTCCCTGAAACCAACTTAGACTTACTAAAAAGAAAGACTCTGTTTATAGCAACTTCTCTAATCAATTACAGATTTCACATAAGGCCCATGTAAAATTCATAACAGAATAAGGATTTACTTCATTTACTAAACTAATTTGATTCAGTTCTTAAGAAAAGGTCTTTAACTCCAGCTGTGCCTGCAATATTTCTATCAATTTAGGCAAAGGAGGCCATGTGATCACTTGCCCCATCCTAGCCCAAGAATTTCTTCATGAAATTCAGCTGCTAACTCATCACAGTATATCCTTCTTAAAAAGTAAAATTTGTATCCATCAAAACTCAGATTAGCATTTAAGTACACAAAGTCTTCTTTTTCAAACTTATATGTCAGTTCTGGGCCCAGCGAGTCGTAACTTCTAAAGTCTCCAACTCTGAGTCCAAACTGAGAAATGATTAAGAAAATGACTAATGATACATGGAAAATGTTCTTATCAGGCATGAGGAAAAAACAGATTTTTAAACTTTTGCTCAGCCTGAGGAGGAAAAAAAAAAAACACATTTGTAACAACTCAAATATCCAGCTACTCAAAAAGGGAAGCTAAATTCCCCAAGATTGAAATGAGAAAATCTGGACACTTTCTTTTTTTCTCATTTAAAATGTCTTTCAAAAAAAAAAAGTCTTTCCATTCTCAGTGCAAAAGTGCCCATTATGACAACTGAGGTAAAACCAGAAATGTGATTAAATGACAAGACTAATAACTTTACCTTTCCTTGACAGCCTGAAGAGACACTAGAGGAGATGGAGAACGAAACGACAGTGGGATGCTGAAGGGGAGAAAAGTTTCATTCTTATCCGTCTCATACGTCACTGGAACATAAGAAACACTGTCTGATGAATGGAATCAGGAGGAAAAGAAACAATCTAATCACATGAAAGTTTTTTTAATCTTTAAAGAAACTCTGAAATGAATAAACCAAAGGAAATGAAGGATTCAATACCAAAATCACGACTGACCCAAATACAAATGAGCAGAACACAGGTTTACAAGATGCACGGATGGTCCACGTATAAAACACTTAGACAGGTACCTTCATTTTTCCTACTAACCCTGAATCCCCATAAGTCAAAAAAGAAGTTTAGGGTCTATTAACCTCTTCTCAACAGTTCAGTCACAGGAATACTTGAACATCGAAAAGTGAAGGCAATGGCCCCCAAAACTGTAGTAATTTTTCATTCCTAATGAAAAATAATTTGGTTAGTCAGGATAAAACCGTTCCACTCTTTTGGTTAATGACCTCCTCTCTCTTAACCTTTCCAGCACATGGATGCATGATCAAAATTAGGTTATTTACCAATGTTAGCCTAAACACGAAGGGAGAAGAAATCCCAAATAAACATAAACTTATCCTTCTAGTGGTGAGTAGGTCAATAGGTTTGAATAGAAAGTCTATCAACTTAATAAAACTTATTAACACCCTGTAGAAAACTCTAT
Organism: Vicugna pacos; assembly: GCF_048564905.1. Taxonomy (NCBI): domain Eukaryota; kingdom Metazoa; phylum Chordata; class Mammalia; order Artiodactyla; family Camelidae; genus Vicugna; species Vicugna pacos. Next base: position 39,918,676 of record NC_132996.1, read on the forward strand.
GCATGAGATAATCCTGGCAAACAGAAGTCACAGAAAACAACTGTTTCATATCGGCAACCAATAAAAGATACATTCATCACCTTCAGTTCCTTGTGAGCCACAACACTGATCTGGTTGGTCCTCTTCTTGATGTGAGGTGAATTCTTTAAGTCTCTCATCTTCTGAGAGGGTTTGGCTGTGAAGGGAACAAGAGTCTTCATCTGACTGACTGCCTCTTCTACTACTAATGACACGATAAATACCAGAGTCCAAGATACTGAAACTTTCCTAAAAATAAAAAGAATTGAAGAAAAATCAAAGCAAAACTTTCTTTTATAACATGATATTCTAAGAGAAACACCAACACTAAAAGTAGCAAGTCAACAGCAACAACTATGGCTTATTAGAACAAACTGGTGAGCAAGGTCTAGGCTCCTGGCAGCTGGGTCCTTCCCATGTGTCATGGCGTCATGCTGCCATATTTCTCTGGCTTGTCTCCATAAAGTCTGGCAGTGAGAATGGGGATTAAATGAGACAATCCTGAGCTACACTGAGACTCAAGTTAGCATGAAGCATTTGAAATCAATTAGGAGCAACTTAATTTGTGCTAGAGGCTATATGAGGTATATTTGCAAACAGGATATGCAATACAATGATAAAACAAAATGTGGTTCTAAGACACACCTAAATGAAGGCTTCAAAGGGCTGTCCAACAGCTGAAAGAAAGTCCCTCTTGATTGCCCCACCCCCCAAAAAATCAACATGGAAAGGAAGCTGAGTTTTGGGACCCTAGAAGTAAGTCAGTACAACCTAATACAGAAAAATCTTACTATACAGCCAAACCCTTTTTCAAAGTGAGAATACCTACATGTGATGAAATGGAGCTTCTTCTACTACTACAAGCTGAATCCAAAGGTTCAAATTTTAAGATCAGTTCTTCCAGTTGAGAAATTAGATCACCATAGGTTGTTAAGTCCAGTTGAGATTTCAAATGTTCCAATTTATCTATAGTCAAAGTTTTTCTTCCCTAATAAAAGGATAAGTAGAAATCCAATAGAAGAGCTTTCTGTTGTAATGAAATCTATATTCAAATGGCCAATACATTAAAAGAGGTCTGACATAGAACATAAAACCTCATAGGTGCTTTAAAAGGGTTTAACAAGCTAGGAGAAGACTTAATGAGAATTCTCTTATGAATTAAGAATTTAATTAAGACTTAGTATACATATAATTTCACCTAAAACAGGCCCTGAAATTCAGATAAATTTGTGAGTAAATCTGATTTTCTTTTTTTAATGGAATGTATACCCTTTTCCTCACCACCATCACCTACTCCAGATTTATTTGCCATGTTTCCTTTGGGGATTCACTGCTGCTTAACCTGGAGGCTAATGAAGACAAGCAACTGTGTAGCATAATCCTGCAAACTAGAATGGTTTTAATAACCCAGATGAACATGTAAACTCTGTGACTCACTCTGCTGGCAATGACAGAATTCTGGAAAAGACAGCAAGTTCGAGCAGCCAGGTTCCACAGGCCTCTCCTTAGCAGGCGTTCCACACAGCGTTCCACAGACAACAGGGAAAGACGTGAGACCTTCCCGTTTAGGTGCAAACAGAACAGCTCATTCTTGCAGACAGCCACATCCTGAATATCTACAAAAACAACAGGGGTGTAAACACAGGATGTTAACTAAATACTCTTTTCCCAATTTTGTGATGGCTGAAATTATTCTAATAAACTAATTTTTATATAGGGTTTGGCTTGACTGAATTTCATCTCTATTCTTACACTTGCATGCCAATGAAAAATCATATTTTAGATACTAAACAGATCAAAAACAAAAGACAGAGAGAAAGACACACATCTCTCTGATCTAAAATCCTGTATTTTAAAATGCTATTTTTTGTGAAAAGAAATTGGGACTTTAAAAGAGGGCACTCGATATGAGAGGCCAGACTATAACATTTCTGAGAGTTACAATCTGATACCAGTGAATGGATTTCACCACAGTATGTAATCAACAAACAGTTCATGAAAAAATACTGATCTTGACAGAACATCATGAAAGGACCCAAAAAGCTAGTTTTCACAGGAGACCCTAAGGAAACTTAATTCACAAGGAATCAATGTTGATCAGGTCAGTAAATAATGGTTCCGTTCTCTTTTTTATGTTTTTACAAACTAGAAAATGACTCAAAAATCAAGATACACTCTCTGAGCAGCCATGCTAAAAATGCTAGGTTTATTTCCTCCATTTCTGGTTTATACCAGAAGAATACAGAGATTAATTTTCTCTGCCTCAGCCACATACAATGGCTATTGTTTCCACAAGGACTTTTCAATCCTAAATTATTAAGACTCAAAATAGGAGTTAAAGCAATACTTCTTACAGGGATAAAAATTCAGGGTAAGTAGAGAGAAAAAATTAACCCATTCAATCCTTAGCAATGGTTGCGAATATTTAAGAATAAATGAAAATTGCACTTAAAATAATTAAATAACTGTACATAAATTAATAAACGTATGCTTGGGAAGTATCTTATTATGAGATACATCTATGTTAATCTTTGGGAAAAAAATGTCACCTCATTCTATTTTCCACTTCTTACACTACAAGACAATCCTCCTCCTATAATAATCAACTCTTTCACAAGCATGAGATGAAAAATCACATAAGGAAGAAAAATATAGTTACCTTTGACTTCACTCCAAAGAAGAACCTGAACATTCTGAGGAATGAAAATATAAATTCCTCTTTCTGTCCAAGTCAGCACACAATGCTCACTACAAGAAAGAATAGAAGAAGTCAAGAGAATTCTAGTTTGCTTGGAATCAGAAGTTTATGATATAATGCCCTGAATTCAGACCCTCACATTAGCTATGAAAGCAAAATCAGCCTGTGCAAAGAAAACACAACAGTGACCCAGCTAAACAAGTCCTACCACCTTTTTTCTGTCTATAACAACAGCCCACTGAAAACCAGCATATGATGCCAAAGTGGGAAAAATTCAGATACACTAAATATCATCTAGAAAAAGAAAAGGCTGGTATCTTACCTGATGTTTGTTAGTAGCTAAACTTCCCATATCCGGTATGACAGGGGTTCATTTAAAACAGAGACTAAATGTAACATCTTACCACCAATCAGTGCTCTAGTGAGCCACTTTTAGGGAAGGTAATATTTTGGTGTTCTCAGTTGTGTGGGGGCAATAAAAGGTTGAAAATTCCCAGTCAACTACGGAAGTGTCACTGTTTTTATTAAAGCTTCTACCTATATTACTGAACCTTGAAACAACTCATCAAGATAGATATATTATTCCTATTTTACAAAAAAGAAAAATTGAAGCTCAGAGAGAGACGAAATAATATGCTGAAGGCCATTCAGCATGAAAGTAGAAGAGTCAGAATTTATACCAAGGATGGTGTAGCTCCAAAACCTGGACTTTTTCTCTACACCTCACAAAATCTACTTCTACCCTCATTTATCCTCACTGACCCATCTACCGTTATTTGGAATCCTAATTTTCCCAGTTAACTGCATTCTCAAGAAGTCACTGATTTCCTAACCGCCAAACCCAATAACCATTCCTCATTTTCCTTCTTGATCCCCAAGCATGTGCCAACCCTGCAGACTGTTCCTTCCTTCCTGAATCTGACCTCTCTGGACTCTGAGATATTGAATTTTCTTGGCCCAGCTTTCTTTTCAGGAAAGCTTTTTTCCTTCTATATTCCTCTGCTCTTATATCTCATTTACTCTCCTGAGGCTGCTACTACTTTTATACACCACTGGTAATCCCTCCTTCCTGCCCCTGGTCAGAGCATCTCCTACACACGTCCTCATTCAGCCACCTCTCAAGGGTCAGCAGCTGTCCTACTGCCCTTTAAAATCCTCCCCGACAGCCCACAGCAATCACTCTCCCTCCTGCACTCAACCGATTTCTTGCCAACCCCACTCACCTGGCACTTAATCATGTATGGCACTGTCACAACTCTTACTCTTTATTGTTGTTGAACATTTTCTAGAAATAGACTACATCTCTCCAACAAATTATAATCTTGAGAACAGGGACTTTTTTTTTTTTTTTTTTTTTTTTTTTTTTAGTTTATGACCTCAAAAGTATTAAAAGTGATACCATGTGGCTATGAAACTAAGAGTGATATTTAACAAGAATCAGGTCCTCACACAAATATTAAACATTTTGCCAATATAAGATCAGATCACTGTCCCTATAGGAAAGTAATCTTTGTCATAAAGAAGGAAGAAATGGTCAGAATCCGAGTCCAAAATAAATAAAATTGGAAGGCTGCCTTTGAGAGCCAAAGAGGGGCAAAAATAGAGGCCAGAAGATCCCTAAGTAAAGAGATACAGAATCATGATTCTGACACTGAACTGGATACACAGCTTGGAAAGATTCCTTAAGAATAGGTAGGGGACTGGGCGGGGGAACTTAGATAAAGAGTTGATACTTTTGTAATTTATACAACCCTCATCCCCTTTTTCCTTCACTGATGATAAACACACCAGGACACAAGCCTAACAAGACTGTTCAAATAGTTAAGGAAGGGAAAGTGATCCTAGTGTACCCTAAAGGAAGCAAAGTATATAAATTTGCTCCCTTGTGGGATCTGTGAGTGTAACAGTGAATGTTACCATGAATCAAGTGTACAAGTGGGGAAAAAAGTAAATAAACAGGAACAAAAAGCCCTCATGTATTTTTCAAAAATATCTTAGTGAAATTCTTTAATTTAATTTGATAGCTATTATTTGAGAATCTTCTATGCACCTAGCACTGTGCCCACAGTAAAGGAGTTGACAATCTGGTGCTGGGATGGATATTCAAAGCACACTGAAACAGGATGGTGATGGAGGAATAAACAAGATGTGACAACACCCCATGGGAGGGAATACGTGTCTAATCTAAATTGCTGGAGGAGTCAGTAAAGGCTTCAAAGTGGCACTAATTATTGCTTAAGCTGAGGAGTAGGCAGAGCCAGATCATGAAGGGCTTTGTTTGCTAAGGCAGGAATTCTAATGGGAGCTTTAAATAGCTTAACTCAAAGGAATAACAGTACCAGAAGAACCAAGCAGACTGTGGCCTTGCCATTGGAAAACACTGTCTCGGGTGAGGGACTTCCCCACACCCCACATGTCACAGCACAGTCAACAAATGTTTATTAAGTGTCTATGATGTGCCAGGCACTATGCCAGACACTGAGGATAAAACAGGGAACAAAAGAGACACAGAGCCCTCATGGACCTTTTTGTCTAGGAGTAAGACAGGAATAAATACTGTCTGAATATGTGATTATAAGCTGTGATACATAACATAAAGAAAGAATTTTTAATACACTTTATCTAACTATGGGCAAATAAATAGCTTTCTTCAGTAACTTTCAGTATGAATTATAGATTTATGAAAGAGTTATATTGTTTACAATTTACTTTTAAATGCCTCATTGTAGGTAGTGTAACATATACATACATTAGTTAGGGGCAGACAGTTAACATTTCAAGTGTTCTTTTTTAAATTACTTTCAAAGATTGGTGAGTTAGCCTTTGAAAGAATCCAATCAGAAGCCAGACTCCAGGATACCTTATAACAGCCTCTAAATGACATTCTCTGAATCTGCACTAGAGATTTTATTAATTAGCCTAAGCGAAATTAAAAATAACATTTTACTGTTGAAATAAGAAGAGTTTAGACACATAGGTTGACTAGAAATCATACACTGGCACCCCAGTGCTTGCAGAACAACTTGCAAAAACTGGCAAGCCCAGCAGTTGACAGCGTTTAGTGGCACTCTGTGCTGCCACTTAACAATGGACTTTTTTGTACCTAATCCAACTAGAAAGCTAGCTACACTCTGATATTAAAATATGGCTGGACAGAGAGCTGAAATTTCACCACGCTTACAAGAACAAGTTCTTCAACTATGTTTGTGCCTGCCTGCTAAGAAACATACGTATGCAGCAGACTTCAGTCTGAGGCTTGCTTTCATTGTAATATCCCACCACATAGCAGAGGCTATGAAAGGCTATATACTTACAGCTCTTAGCTCTAGTTGTCAGAAGTTCCCTGATGATTATAAAGTGTCCAATTGGTTTAGGTGAGTTCAACACAGAAAGGGACGCATATTTCTACGACTTTTTTTCATTCCTCTTATATATAGAACACTTCACATAACACAGTCATTTTTCAATTTTCTAAAAATAATTTAGTACAAAAATAATCTTGAAAAGCTAACTCCCTCCGAACAAGAAACAAAGGAAAATTAAGTGTCTTTTTTTTTTTTAAAGGATCAAAGGGAGAAACTTACCTAAGATGTAAAAGTTTGGGGAAAGACAAGGACTGGGAAGATCCAACTGTATGATCATACTGAGGCTCTGATCTAGGAAGTAAACACGTTTGTTACTGATTTAATCACAATATAAAAGTATGTTTTTTCCCTATATAGGAAAATTTCTGCCTCCAAAACAAACTTAAGAACCTAACTGCATTTGCCTTTATTCAATTTGCTTTAATCATATGGAAGAAAACTGATTAAAGACTTTTTGGTTTCTCTGAATCTTTTAATAGAAATTCTACTTCACTCTTAAAAGGCATGATAAAATCTTTAGTGCATATAGACTATCAGAGATTTCAGTCCATCACTGCCTCCCCCCGCCATGTAAGTTCCTCAAATACTCCCCACTGGCCATACAAATCATTACCTTAAAGTAATCACGGGGAGAGGTGGCGAGGACAGGAGTTTCTTAAACTGATGTGTACTTATAACTTCTCCATCAAAGTTTACTTCCCACATCCTGGAGCCAGGGCGAGCACAATATATTAGGGGCTGGTGGCCTGCAGAACATCTTCCAGGGAAGAAACAAGCCCCATATTCTCCATCTCTTTCCTTGTTTCCAATTTTCCAAAATTTTTCTCTAATACCCCACCAAAAAAGAGAAAGCATGTTTACTCACCAAAAAAGTCAAAAACATTGGCACTACAAATCAGCATGGCCATAATAACCCCACCCTCAATGTTAGCAACATACTGGAAAGAATAGAATGGAAAGGACAAATTAGGGTTCGAGCTTCTGATTTGCCATTAACTATTTCTGTAACAGGAAGCAAAGCACTTCCTGTTAGTGTTCAGTTTATCATCCTCAAAATGAGGTGCTCAGAATTAATGTGAACGCTCCTTTCAAACCTAAAAAAAAAAAAAAAAGAGTCCTTCCAAACCATTTCACACATCCTTGTAACCTACTGATTGCTTCCCAAATCATCTTGTTCTTTGGCCACTCCATGGAAACTAGTCATCTACTCCCCAACCCTGTCTCGAGACTACTCCTTGGCCACAAATACCCAATAAATTCCTCACTCTTTCCTCAAAATGGTAAGTCCTTCTGAAACTCTGTACCTTGGAACATTCTGCTCCCTTAGGATTACATGAGCTAGATCTATAAAAAATCCAGATACACAAAGCTGCCTGAGAACACGGAAGGTGAGAATGATGTCTCTTCCTAAACACTCCTTTACTTATTCCTGACTTAGCTCCATCATTCCTCCTGACAGACTTCCTTGACTCCTATAAGCTGAATTACATGCTTCCCATGCTGTTTTCAAAGCATTTAACCACATTATATATGGTAGTTGTGTCTATTTGAACAGTAGATTATGACTTTCTTTAGGAAGAAGGCCATTTCCTATTCCTCTGTAGTTGAATTCCCAGTGTGCAGCACAGCATCTGGTCCACAGAAAGCACTCAATACGCCATAGTGCTCCATATACTCAACTTTTTTATTGCAGAATGACCTAAAACGCTCTCTAGCATGAATCTACTATGTGATCTTTGATAATTTAATAAACATCCCTGTACTTATTTGCTTCATAAATAAAATAAAACATCAGCTTTACTAGAATATGGATGTGAAAGTGATTTGAAATGTATACAGAGAAAGAATTAAATGAGTATTACTGTTTTATTACCTATACCCCTTATTTAGGGAATAAAATACATTTTTGCCTATTTTATATGCTCTATGGTGTTTAACAACAGTGCTACAAATCCAGAGGAGTGCAATAAATATTTGCTGAGTAAACAAATACAGTCAACTCATTCTCATTTGTATGCTCATTAATCTTGATTTCCATATTTTCAAATGACATGTCACAGGGACAAGGTTAAGTATTTCATATACATTAGCTTAGTTAATCCTTAAAACTATCTCTACAGTCTGGATAGGGAAACTGACACCTGGCAAGGTTTAAAAAGTACAGAACTAGAATTTGAAACTATATTGTCAGGCTCCATCATCCAACGTCCTCCCTACTATAACACAGTGCTTTGTTCTGTTTGTTCTAGTTCCTCCTGGGAGCCACCTTGTTCATTAACAATACTGACAGAAAGTAGCAAGAGAAGCAAATTCATATCCACCACTTTGGTTAGTTAGTAGAAGCTTTGGTTTAAAAAATGCTGTTTTGTTTGGCAGCAAATATAGCTTGAAACGAACAAAACTTTTAAAATACAAATAAAAAACTTTTAATTATTGTACTATCCATGTCCCCCCAAATTCAATTCTAGCGTACAGAAAACACTTCTAAAACATGTTAATTTTACAGTTGGCTGTTCTCATAACCAACTCTAGCCACAACCCTGTAAAAGGAAAAACAAATCATGAGCAACCCTACTGCACAGACAGAAAAATAAATCTCCACTTATTTAGCTCTTTATTCCATTTCACTAGATCTTCAAAACAACCCCAATAAGGTGTTAATTCAGTTCAATTTTCTGACCACTTGTCAGAATTTCAGCCAAATTTCTGAATTGGCCTGTTTGGAAAACTTGAAAACCTATAGATGAAGAGTATTTTAAAACTCAGTGAAGCTAACAAATATTCTACCAAGATCTTAAAAGTGGATTTGCAGGCCAAAGGTCCAATGTCAAAGGATATATTAGAAGCAAAAGAGGTAACAGGAAAGGCACAAAAGCAAGGCAGAAAGATTCTAGTTCGCCTCTTCCCAGCTGAGTGATGCCAGGCAAGTTCTGTCACTCAGTGGGCCTAGGCTTTCTGATCTGCAAAAATGAAATGGTGATGCTAGATAATCTCCAGTTTTGAAAGTCCAACTTCATCACTGTTCTCATTCTGAAATAAGTCAGAACCAAGTACTTCATCCTGCCTAGTTCCATCCATCCATTCCTACTGATCATCTGCATCTCAAAGCCTTGCCTCTCTGCTGCACAGTTAGGTTCTCTGATACCAGACACCTACCACCTGCTATAACTGGTCTCCTTCCCACATGTCTTTCTCATCACAAGAAAATAAAAGCAAAGTACATCCTCTCCTCATCTTTCCCTCTACTGTCTCTAACAGTTAGCATACATTCCTTCAAAACTTTTGAAATGAACAGTCTCCTGCTTTCAAGAAGTGTAGTCTTCTGAAATACAAGAATCCCTGGAAAAACATAAAAACTTTCCAATCCTCGATAGTTTCAAGGGAATCAATTTCCAAACCCTGATTTTTCACATGTACACTTTCTTAAAATGATCTGAGAACCCACCTACTTAATGTGACATTTAAGGCTGTTACTCTCAGTGTGGTGCCCACTTACCAACTAGATCTCCCACAACTCCCCTACTCAAGCCAGACTAGCACATTTTGGAATATGCCTAATTCCTTTTCACCTCCCCTCAAGGGGCTGTTCTTTCCTCCTAGAATATCCTATCCCCTTTTAACCCCTTTCCTTCAAACTTCCCCATCAAAATTACTGGAGCTAGCTAGCTAGTGGGTCACTTGGGTTTATTATGCATTCTCTCTTCTTTTACATATACTTAAAATTCCCCTAGGAAATTTTTAAAAGAGGGGGTGGGTCCTGAGGAATATGGTAGTTGGCCATGGTCAATGGAATGGGGAAAAAAAAACTGGCCAGTGAATATTTCCCTGCAGTGAAAATGGCTGAGGATCTTAAGCCATTCTCTGCTCTGGTACTTACACCTAGCTCCAACACACTTCTTTGCTATTCACTGGACCTTTGGCTCCACCCTAGAGATTTTGGAAAAATATTTGTGAGCTTCACAAAGTTCTTAATTATCTTCCGTTCAATTTTACCCTTTAGTAAAATTCTACTAAATATACAGCAAATTTCAACAACAAACTCAATCAAGGAAGACTTCCTGATTCCCCATATTGAAACAGGCCATTGTTTGGCCTTCCCTCATGGCACTTAGACTAGGTTTCTTGGTAGAATTAATTGAATATTTATCTTAGTCACCCACTGGACTGTCTCAATCTCCTCTACTCTCTAACATTAGCTTTCACACAGCTCGTTCCTTATCAATACATTAATAACGGTATAACTGAACTGAGTGGTTTGGGCTAAATGACTTCTAAGTCCCTTCCTGCTCTAAAATTCTGTATTTCCAAGGACTCTTGGTTGGTCAATATACCTCTCAGTGTCGCACAAGAAGGATCGAGTAAGTGAAGATATAAGTAGTCTTCCATCCAAATAATCTAACTGGACAACACAGGAGTCAACTGTTGTTATTGTCTGAACAGGAAACATCACAAAGGCAGCAGCTGCCTAAAGGGGATATGACAAGGAAATCAAGTTTATTTGTCTTCATGAATATACATAATCTCCTTCTCTTTATCTTTTACCTGAAAGTAACTTAGACAACAAATAAAATTTTTAAATGGGCTGAAATTTAATTCACCTTTTAGGATATCAAAGTTTCACTCATTTAAAAGTTTTGTGAAATAATTTGCTATATAACTGCAGAAGAGAATTCTTCAGGCTCTGTTTGTGATTATCTAATCTTAGAAGTTGGAATGAAAAAGGTAAAGTAAGTTCTGGAATATGGGAGAGTTTTTCACCAGCAGATAGCATTTCTCCCTTTGGAAAAAAAGACAAATTAGGGCTATACTCTGTATAGAATTCCATCTGTATTTTGGATCAAAAATATATTAGGAATTAAGTGGTAACTTTGATAGGTCATTCTGAATATCTAATTCACACATCAAGAATATTCTTATGTGTTAATTAAAATAATTTAGCCAATGATAGTTGAGAGCTCTTCTTTTCTGCCAGGATCCTATGTGGAAGTAAGCCAATGAGAGACAAGTTCCCCACTTCTAATACAACAGCTCTGGAGGGGAGAGGCAGTGAGAAGCTGGTCAGCTCTGCCTTAACGACAGACTGGAGCATCCTGTTAGGGTAACCTGAAACTCAAGTCTTCTACACCAACAACTGTGGCAGGAAGCCTAGGGACCCACGCTGCTGAGCACAATCCAGGAAGTGTCTTTAAGGTTCTGTTCACAGTAAGTTATATCCTCCTGAGAGAAAATATACCTAGACCCCTGAATTTCTTCTAAATGAGGACCTGGAAAATAGGAACTTGGGCAATTAGTACCATTTCTAGGTCTGCCATTTTATTCACACAACAAACAAACAGGCATCTTTTCTTTCCTAACAGCCTAGTATTAAAGAATGCTCTATTCAAGTGAGCCATGCAGGTGAATTATGGAGTAATGTAACAGACAACGTGCAAATTATTGAAGTGAGCTCACAGAAGCCATTCTGCAATCATATCAAGCTAAACCAGGCTACCACACATACTACATGCAAACAATTCTCCTCAAAATTAATAGTCTGGGCTCTAGACCAGTCCCCCAAGAAAGACCGTAGGAAAAATTGTGTCCTTTAATTGAAATTCTCTAAGACAATACCTTATATTTCACCCACATACACAAAGAACTGGACTGGTTCTCACCTTTGCTTGTTTAGAAGTGTTGAGTTTGATGGCAGAAACTTTCCCCATATGATCACCTACAAAAACTCTAAGAATAGCTGTATCCCAACAGAGAGCTGTAATTTTTCGGCCTTTGTGTTCTGAAGACACATAAATTCTTTCTGGTTTTCCACGACGCTCTTGATTTAATTCCCAAACAACTACAAGACCTTGACTGCAAGAAATGAGTCACAGAAGCAAATTTTTGGCAATGGTGAATAAGATCACAGTATTGACTATATTAAATATACATGCAAACACTTACTCTTCTGAAAAGATAAAGTAGAAAGTGAAGGTATTAATTTCTTTGCTCTAGTCCACCAACATAACATAATAGGACAACTTAGATGTTCTAAATTATCTCTGCTACCTTTCTCTTTTAAGGTCACGGAAATGTTGTTGCTTCATATTAGCCCTTTCCACAAACCCAAGGGTGACCAACTGTCTGTCCTAGTTTACTTGGGTCTCAGAGGTTTCCCACAACATGGGACTTTCAGTGCTAAAACAGAGACAGGTCCAGGCAAACCAGGATGATTGGTCACACTACCTAACAAACACACAACTACATTTGTCAACTTAAAAAGCTTTTGGAAAAGATCAAATAGTTTTAACACAGCTTCTCACCTGGTAGCTACAGCAACATAATCATCATCATGTAAACAACAGGCGACCTGAGAAATTGCACCTTCCTAGAGCACAGAAGGTAAAATATTAGGCAGCTCCTCAAAAATGGGTAAAGTTTTATGTTTCAATCTCAAGGTTTACATTACTCTTTTATTCTAAGTGATTATTTGTAATGGAGAAATTCACGTTTATGAAAGATACTCCCTACGGATGGTATAAGACAGGGCTACCCCTTAATCTTACCCTGTGTGAAAGGAAAAGCCTGTGCTTCCAGCCGTCTTTCTGAATGAGATTGAGTCCTCCTCCTGAAGTGCCCAAGGCTAGCCATTTTCGAGACACAGTTAAGCTTGTACACTAAAAACACAGAAACAGGCAAATGTGAGATTGCCACAGTCACTTAACCAAATAAACTATCTACTAGAAATAAATACTGAAGATCTGTGTCAGGTTCCTCCCCCTACCCCACCCACCGTCTTGTCAAACATCATGGTACTCACACTCTCATTCTAGAATAGTGAAAGACACAGAAGGAAGAACATGTCGATTTTAAATGTTTAACTGAATCTCAAAATGGCTGAATAGGCTCAATTGTATAAATGAGTAACTTCCTCTTGGCAAAAGCCAGCTACTAGCCCATTCATCTTCTGTGTAATTGGGCTAGGTCATTCCAGCGCTGACCACAGGAAGATCAAGTAAGTCTCCAGGGGATAAAGCAGCCACTTTAATCATCTGCTCCCATATACCATTTCTAGTCTGCATAACTGGCACAAAACACTCACAGCTCTGAGAGCAAGTGAGCCTGCAGGACACAGATGCAGGTCATCGTACCACTATGTCTCTCCACACCTTCAGCCTGCTGCTTCAGCCTCCCCTATCTACCAGAGAAAACAGGGGCCCTACTGTGCCCAAAACCTTGTGGCAAAAATGACTGGTCGGCGAACAGACATTCCTAACCCTCTTTGACCTTGTTGCTTCCCACCATAGAAGCTGGAAAACCTACATCTTAATTCACCCAGTTTCTTTTGCACTGTGGGGAAGCCTTGTGATTCAAATCCAGCTGATGAGGCTAAGTCTGCTGGGGTTTCCTAGAAAGCTTTACCCTTCCACATAAATGGTAGAATCTGATGAAAAGAAAGTCTTTATCCTTGGCCCCCTCTTTTTTGCCCGAGGTGCTAATGGAGACATTAAGACTGGAGCCAGGACTCTTACCTTGCAACTGAGACTAATAGCCAATGAACAAATGATGGTAGAACAAGAAAGATGAAGAGCTTGGGTTCTCAGGAATGTCACTGGCCACTACACTAAACCCAGAAACAATAACCTCCAACAAAATTATAAACACCTTTATTGCTTAAGCCATTATTGAGAAGGTTTTCTGCAATTTGCAACTAAAGAATGTCTAACTGGTATCAACATTTACAATTGTTGCTCATATTACTTTGCCTATTACTTTCCATTCTCCCTTTGCTCAGAGACTGGAAAGGAGCTTTGGGGTGGGAGCAAAAGTGTAAGAATGCAATTATTTTGGAATTGGTTATGAGACTGTTCTTTACTATGTCATTCCTGGGTTTATTAAAAGAATTCAGGGTTTGAGGGAAGCACATACTTCTTCCCACAGAGCTAATTTTTAGCAAATTTTTTAAAGCTAATTTTTAGCCCTGTTCCCTAAAACAGAGGGTACTTCAAACTCCTTGTCTTGGAATGAACTTAGTATACCTGCAGTGGTTTGTGCTCAAAATGCAATGGGGTAAACTCATTTATATCTATTTTATTTTCAATCAAATACACTGCTTTCTGAGAGAAGACAGCAAGATCAGAAGGGAAAAAAATTCAGCAATCAATATCATGGTCTCCAAGGATGCGAAAGAAGAATTCAAATGACTGATTAAAAAATAAATCAAGAAAAGCTATGAACATATTACTTCTATGTGAGGTATTACTAGCACAGGCAAGAACACCCAATACTCCATAAAACATAGACAACACGGGTGCATGCAACAGAGAGCACACGAAAATATGAATATGAAAATAAAACTGACATAAAGATCAAGAAAATCACCTTTAGACGAGTGGAGTCCAGCCTCAGGGCTGCAAGTAATGGATCCAGAGACTCGAACTCTGCAAGAACATGGCTGTAGGACTCCGGTATCACAGGCACAAAGGTCATTTAGCCTGAAAGCTCAAACTGCGTTGAGTAATACGCACAGTACTCCTGAATCAAACCTGCAAAAATATGATTTAAGACACTCACCACTCATTCAGCAAGTATTTAATGTGTAGGTTGAGAAAATTGGGAAACATGAGAAAGGGACAAGGATCCCTACTCTGGAGGTGCTTAGCATCTAGGTGGAAAGAAAACATGCAGAGGTAATATTATATGCAATCATCAGCTTGTACGACATCATTCCCTGACTCTAAAACTCCCAGAGGATAAAATCCAGATTCTCAAGGCCCTCCACGATCCTATCCCACTCTACTTACGTAACAGTGGGAGAAGCGGAATGGACGCTGCGGGATAAAAGGTGAGAATTCCTAACTTAAATGAAGTCTTCTCAGCCTTTCCACTTGTCATTTTATTAAGTACCGTGGATGAAGAAAAATCAGGATTACTAAGACAAACAGTGTTGCTCACCATCCAGTTCTACAAGGGTTAAGTTGTACTCCACTGCAGTTGCTGACGACAGTGCCCTCTGGGAGGAAATTAACACAACAGTATGAGGCACCAGGAGATTTGGACAAGCAGCCCCCTCAGCTCGCTAGACATATATCCCAGGAAGAAGTTTAATCTCCCCAGATTCTTGCATCTTCCCATACTAAAATCATTCACTTGGATATCTGTTCTTTATGATTAGCAATAATCTTTTACCAAGATGTAGGCTTGCCTGCACTTATTTTCTAGCCAAAAATCTCATATAAACTGTCTTCTCCCCTACCTCTTCAGAGCAGTTTCCTCAGAGCTAACTGAGTATCTCCCAGGTTACAGTTCTCAGAAAGACCCTGAATAAACTCTAACCTGTTATATTGTTTGACTTTCTCTAAGTTGACTGCTTCTAGCAGAATATGAGGCACAGTGGTGCAAACAAGACAAATCAAGTAATTCCAGAAATCAGTCACTTTATAATCATATGGGGAGAAAAAGACAAATCACACACACACACACACACACACACACGCACACACACACACACCCAGGGCCCTCATAAGGGAAACATAAGCAAAGTAATACATTGGAACTTAGAGGACAGACAAATCACGTTGAGTTTAAAGTAACCACAGAACTGGGGGGAGGGTACAGCTCAAGTGGTAGAGCTTATCATGCACAAGATCCTGAGTTCAAACCCCAGTGCCCCCATTAAAAAAATTAATAAATAAATCTAATCACCTCCCACCACTAAAAAAGTTAGTTAATTAAAAAAAAATAAAGTAACCACAGAAAATGGTAGTGAAGTAGCACTGGACCTGAGTAGGCTTTTATTGGAAGGAAAAGGGAAAGGACAGCAGGTAGGGCAGCAATAAGCAAAGATACAGTGGATATATTTGGAGAATACAAGTTTAGTCCTTGGTTGAAACACAGGACAGAAGCCATGGAATAATGAAAACTAAAGCTGGGATAGTAACTCAGGCACAAGTTACAAAGCACTCTGAATCTCAAACCAAGGAACCCAAATTTTAATTTGGCAGAAAAAAATTTTTTTAATTCAGTAGGCAACAGAAAGGCACTGAAGGATTTAGTGTTGGGAGGTCACATAATTTCTGTGAAGTGCTGTGGGCAGACACCAGAAAACAAAGATTTGAGATAAGGGTTGCATAGTGAGAAAGTAAAGATGTCTCTTCATTTACTCAAGAAATCTGGTGGAAAAGGAGAAAACCTCTCTTGATCTTGTGAGCAAGGGAGACTCAATGAACAGATTTGTAGGCAGTAGCTAAAAGAAGTCTTTAGAATGAGAGGGACTGAAGATACAGGAAAAAGAAGATACAATTACCATACAAGATCCTAAAGAAGATAGAAACAAATAACATTGAGACCACAGTGGCTGTCTCTTCCACTCGTGATCTTAAAACAAACTCTGAGATGGATAGGCCATTTGCCCTTGATCTCAGTGAAGAGAGAATAATCTGGAATTTATGATCTAATGGGGTAAAAAAACCTAGTAAGTTTCTATTTTTCTGAAAAAGACTTAATGAAGATGAGAATGGAAAAGGAACAGCACAATGTTAGTTCTCAAGAGAAGCTGCTGTTAAGCCAACTCCAAATTTATACTTTTCTTTGTGCTTGTTCTCTCTGAAATGACTCCTTTCCCTCCAGGTCTCCTTATCCAAAATCTGCCTAGCCTTTCAGGCTCAGAAGTCCCATTTCCCAGAATTCTCAAAATGGAAGACTCAAAGGTAACTCAGTGAACACAATCATGCAATTCAGAAATTAGTCTTACCCTTGATCCCTGAACATTTGCAGGGAGGGAAAGGAAGTGTTCCATCTCACAAAGCTGCCCATTCCACTCCTCCACAGCTCTCTGTTATATGGCCCTTTTTTTTTACTGTGGTGCTGAAACCTGATGACTTGTAGCTTTTATTAATTATTCCTAATTGTGGCTTCTACAGTTTAAGGGAATATGTTTACTCCATCCAAAACAGTCGTTTGGTATTTGAAAACTGTTGTAAGTTCTTCTAAAAATTTAACATGACATGACACTTTCCAGATTCCTCTCTGTTCTGGTCAGCCTTCTACTCAGACACTTTAGTCTGCCTGAAAATGTGTCTAGAACTGAACATAAAACTTCTTATGTAGCTGGATACACAGAATAGAACTGAAGCACTAACTTCCTTGATCTGAACATATTTCTATACTATCTCCTAAAATAGCATCAGATGTGTTTTTAAAGTAGCCTCCTCACACATTTGATTCAACAGAGCAAGCAGTTAAATAAAACCCAAAGAATTTTTCATATAGAATGAGTATAATCTTTCTAGCCAGTACCCAGATACAGTAGAATTAAGCTCAAATTGAAAGCTGCTATTAACCAAATATGACAATGGATGTATAAAGTACCTAGACATTTGAAAAAACTGTTCAAACAAGGACAGAATGTTGATAATTGTTAAAGTTGCATTAGGTGTACACGAAAGTTCATTATGTTATACCACTGCTGTCTATGCTTGAAATTTTCCTGGTAAGATCTTTTTTAAAGTACTTACTTAACAATAAGAAATTCTGTACAAACTTTCAATACTTACCCCTGACATAATCTATGATCTTATCCTTATTTCTTTTTCCATCTTCATCTCCACCATATCCTCTGTCCTATTCTACAGCTATACAGAGCTATCTCTTATTCCTCTTTCATTCTATGAACTTTCTGTGGCTCCATGATTTAATACATCCTTGAATCTTCCTCCATGTAATATAACCCTATCTTCCTGCAATGCTGAGTAAACTATTACTTCCATTAAGTCTGACAAACCTCGAGCCTAGCAAAACACTAAACAAATTGAAGGTGGCCATAAATGCTCACTAAAGTCAACGAAAAAAGCTTTCTGAAGAGTTGGCTTGCCCAAGGTCACAGAGCTTATAAGAAGTAGAGCTGAGACTAGAATCCACTAATTCTGAGTCCAAATCTAGTCATCTTTCCATTTCCCAGCATTACTTGATGGTAACATAAACGAGTAGTAGGATCAAGAAAAGGCTTTTCTCATCGCCCTAATACTCATTTTACTTATAATGCACCAGTGTTTGCTGCTCGAACATCCAACGCAAATCACGCTCTTTTCCCCACTGGGTGCGTGGAAGAAGGGGAAGCGAAAGAGAGAAGGCAGAGAGCAACAATTAAAGATACTATGCGAAAGGGAAGTAGATATTTCCTCATTTCTATAACGGGCTCTTTCCACCCAAGAAGTAATAGAGAACAACTCTCCACTTCAGACCGAGAAATGGCGACTCGCTCATTCATGCATTTAACATGCCTTGCATGCACTACTGGGGACAGTTCCTGCCCATAAGCTCCCTGCCTAACTTTTTAACAACAGCAACTTTAATAGTGTATTCAGATCTCTTAAGGAGAGGAGCCTCAGTAATCAAGTTTTCAATGTCAGGCTCATAGACCAGCAGCCCATGGGTCTCATCCCTGCTCCACCATCTCCAGGCCAGTAGCCCCGAACTTCCAGTGGAGTACATACTCTCTCCCAGCTGGACGCCGGGACACTCACCGCGCACCGTGAGCCACACCGGAGCTTCAGTTTCCCCTCCCGCCCCGCCTCTCACGGCTTACGTCATCCCAGAGCGTCGGGGACGCTGGGACTACGCTATTAACGGCATTTCCTCGTCACGTGATGGACCACGCCCCTGCTTGAGCGTGGTCCCTCCCCCTCAGGCCGCGGTCACAATTACGCTCTCTGCGGCCTGCAGTCAGCTGGCCATTGCTGGCCGAAGATGCAACGCCAACCGGGACCGGAGGAGTTCTAGGCCAAAGGGGTGAGCCAGCCAGGATCCTGGGAGCCCTCACCGCTTAAAGCTGGCAAGAGGAAATGAAACAGGCGGGCACCAGCGGGGGAGGGAGGGAACTAGCGGAAGGTGTCATGGCGGCCGCGCTCTGGGGTCACGTGCCTCGCAGACCCGCCTTAGTACTTCCGGTCACGTGCCCTCAGAGTTCTCGCAGCCAGCGATGGAGGCGAGACCCCCCAGTAACAGAGGCGGCGGCGGCGGCGGTGGCTACTGGGTTTCTGCCCCTTCCCGGCAGCGTCTTTGAGAAGCGCAGCGGAACTCGATCCAGCCCAGTTACTTACTCCCTGCCCGGGGTCGTAGCTCCCACCTGGTAAGTTTAGACCGAAGAACAGGGGTGGGTGGGTGGGTGAGGAGCTGACAGGCCTGGGGGCCGCGGGACGGCGCGAAATCTGCCCCTTTTTCCTGTGTCTCTGTTGCCGTCGCCACAGCTTTCAGGCCTGCCGTCACGGTTGCTCTTTATTATCTTGAAGGGGGAAGAGGCGACCCCTAATCTACTTGCTTGTGGGAAGCCTACCCCTCTACTGGGAGCAGGGACTCAAAGATTTACCCAAAGCTGAGATCAGACTTGGCTCCTGAGAATGAAGGACGTGGAGGCCTCTCTCTGGCGGGGGAGCCCTTCCCGTTAGAAAATGTGCTGTTGAGTGTTTCGGTTTCTGTAAGGGAAAAGCTTTCACCTTAGTGTCCGCACACCTTTTGCTTCACCTGTCAATCCTGCCACTCTTAAAACCTTCTTAGCACGTGTGCCAGTTCACCCCATACACACCAGGTTTTGGTCCGTAGCCAATCTGATCATTTTTAAGATAGACAGCCAACACATAGAAGTATATAATCATTTTAGAAATTCCCCAACGTTCTCAGGCTAAATTGATTAAGGGGGTGTATTAGGTTGACTCTTAAACGCCCGTTTCAGGGGTGTAAAACTGGGGGAGAGGAGGTGAAAGATAAAAGACCTAGCCTTTTGTCTATCAGAAGACCCATTTTTTAAAACACGGTAAACAAGTGGTTTAAAATATACCTTGCATTAAGTATTGACTCCATAGATGAGTGGAACAGTTTGTCCCCATGAACGGGAACCCCAGTATATAAAGCAGCATGCTCTGGTAGAATTGAATTTGAGAGTGCCCAGCCCACCCACTCAGCCTTCCCTCTTGAAACAGTTTGAAAACCACTAAATTGAGCTTTGGTAACTAAGCCAAGTTGTGAACACTTTGACCCTTTGTAAAAGTCACAACTACAACAAATGAGATTGAGAGGTCACAACAGAGGGGAAGATAACCTCTAGTATCAGGCTTACGGCTCACAAAAGGACTGACCTCTGGAAAGAACTTTGTACCTTTTAGCAGACCTAAATCCCTCATTTGGAAAGGAGGGAAAGATAATTTGGGGCAGTTAAACTTGCTGCTACTCTCACTCAGCTGACACTTCACAGTGCAGCACATTGATAGATTTGAGTCTCTCCTAGGTATTATTAAATACACATGCTAGTGCTAATGCAAGAAAATAATAATAATAATAATAACCCACACAAATGCAAAGAGAGCTCTTTAAAAATATTAAGAAGGTTGGTGCAAAGAGAAGGCTCGGTTAAATAAAAGGACCAAATGCTCAGCTCCTGTCAGTTGTGGCTGCTTCCTGTACGTACTGCCCTCAAGGCTTAATGTTGTCTCCCTGCTGGTCTATCTTTACACCTTTTAGCCCTACTTTCCTGTGCTGCTGATTTTTCCTTACCATCGGAACGTCTGGTGTACTTTGTGCTTTCCTAGCATTTTGATCACTATTTCTACTTTATGGATACTGCTGGTAGAGGTGTCTTTGTCTCTTACTCTTTTCTGTCTTTCCTGTCTTCAAGGTGGCAGTGTCAGGCATCCAATAGTCCCTCCTTTCTCCACTTTGATTACCAACTGATTGCTGCTGTTTCAATTTTGGTATTGTACTCTTGTTAGCATGCAGTATTTGTTAGTGAATGTGAGCATGTATTTCTCTCTGTCTTGCGTCTCTGGGGCGTTTTCCTCCTCCTGCCTCTCCCTGCACTGCTGTAAAAAGAAAAAGTGCTTAATCTAAAAATTGCTACCTCAGTTATTCCCCTTAACATCTTCCTTGTGTATGTAACTATCCTTAAAACAATATCTGGTCATTCTTTATCTATTTTCAAGGTCTTATTCCCTCTGGTGCTGAATTGTTAAAATTTTTTTGGATTGCCTGATGGCAAGCAGCATTCCAAATCTCCATTTTGTTCGCTGGCAGACACAGAAGTCCTCTAATAATAATCCTCCTTTTAGAGGGTGATAAAGAGTTTCTATTTCACTTGTTGCCTTTTTTTCTGCCCCATTTATCTCTGCACATTGGGGAAGGGGATATAAGTAATGGAAATGCAGAGATACAGGATGTAGAAAATGGAAATTGAAAGATTTCTCCTGAATATTTTCAAATTTTTCCTATCCTTATTTATTTACAAGACAGTTACTGGAATCTGTGAGGAATGGTACTCTAGTAGAGAACTTCAGGGCTTCCAGGAGTTTAGCTGAGGATGTATGTGCAAAGATTTCTTGTTGTGTCTCACCAGGATTATATTCCTTTAAAAACAGAAATCTTAAATAGATGTTGCAGATATTTATTGAACTCTTCCTATAGGCCAGAGCATGCTGCTGCGTGCTGTATTGCAAGGAACACAACACATGCAGCCTCTGCCCTTCTCAGTGAAGCTTGCAGTCTATCGGGGTAGACAGGCATTAAAAGAATTACTTTAAAAATGTATTACCATAGTGGTAAGTGCTGTAAAGAGAAGATAGGAGACTTTGCCTGGTAACTTTGAAGCTTAGAGTAGACTGAAAAAGTGAGTAAAAGCCAGTTAACAGGAAAGGAGGAGAATGTGCAGAGGCTCAGAGCAAGGCATGTATGTACATTTAGCTTCAGGCAAGAAGATATTTAACTGCAAATGAATTAATAAGTTTACTGGAGGATCTTGCTATTTAAAGAAGTCTTGTGGCAGATTATTTCATGAAGTAAATAATCTTCCAAGTAAAGCTAGATCTACTTCAAGCCACTTTGTTTAAATGTAACTGCACGGATATATTTTGTAAACAAAATATTTTGTGGCTCTTACAGAGATCTACTAGAAAGAAGTTTTTGCCACTGTCAAAAAAAGTCTAAAAGTCACAGAAGTCGATACAGGATTGCCCCCATTGTTCTATTGAACTTCCTAAAACTGTTCCTTGTACAATTAGCAGAAGTGCTACAGATGACCAGGGAAGTTTGCCAAGCAAGTTAGCTGTGAGACCATTGACTTGTAATTCAGTGTTCAGTAACTTATCTCTGATATATTTTTAAAGCTCCCCCTAAGTGGATTTTAATATGAATGGTTTTACATAAGTTACATAACAGGATGTGTTTTTCCCAACTGATTTAAAGTAGCCATTTAAATCTAATTTATTCTCCACTTTACAGTTTCCCCACCTTCATTCATCTTTCTTCCTTACCTTTCCATTTCAGAAATTTTTTGTTCTTTTCCAAACCTAATACTTTTATTTGTTCCCGTAAGCTCAGTTAGTTGAGGACTTACTTTATCAGCTGTCCTTGCTCACTGCCTGTCCTCCATATATGTACATACTTAGAGCTGTCTTGTAATTATCTGCTTATCCCCCTCCACACACCCTCTCCCATCTATCTCAGATTTTAATTCATGTTTCCTGATATGTGGGTTGTATGGTATGCATTACATAGTATAGACAGGCTTTCTCAAAACTTTTAATAGGTATATATTTGATAAAATGAATATTAGAAAATACTGAAATTTAATTATTCATAGGCATTATAAGTTTTTATTTATAAAGTTTTAACACTAAGTAAGAATAATACACATATTCTAGAAATTGAAAATTACAAATATTTTAATTTTTACCCACGCTAACACCCCTGACACTTTCCCATGTTAACTTATAAATGTGGTCTAATAGAGAATAAACTCTTGGAAAAACATTTTTAATAACTGCTTTTCTCATTACGAAACACACATTTATTGTAGATAATCCAGAAAACAAAAAGATCATTCAAATCATCTGTAATCCTATCACCACAGGTAATCACTATTAAATTGGGTATATGTTCCTCTCATACATATTTGCAAAACAGCATAATGGAACTCCAAGGTCAGACTGACCCAGATTCAAACCCAGTTCTACTGCTTGCTGCTTTGGGAAAGCATCTTGATCTCTCAGACCCAGTTTCCTGTATCTGCAGAATGGAACTAATAATAGAACCTACCTCAGGATTGTTAACTGGGGACTGAATGAGATAATGCCTACCAAGAGTTTAGTCCAATGCCTGGCACATAAGTATTCAGTATATCTTAAGGTTTTTTAAATTTAAGAATATGAAGTCAAACTTCATGGGGTGTTTTTTTGCTTGCTTTGATCACCTAACAGTGTATTGTTTTCATGTCATTAAGTAGTTTCAAGTTATTAAGTTTTAAAACAGTGATTTTTAGACTTTTTAAGCAACCCTCTAATCAGAATCTTACAAGGACATCAAATGAGTTAAAAGATGGTATTATATATTAAAAATTTTGACCATTTATCATATATGATACATGGATATCAAAACTGGAGATTGTAAAATGGCATGCGGAAATGTTTTCAGTGGTGAGTGAAAAACAAGATAGTTAACTTGGCTGTATTTCATGATTACATTTGTAAGGTGGATACAGGAAAAATAAGCATAATTTAAAATTAAGAAAATTAAAGTTAAGGTTGTGGGGTTATGGAAATTTTTTAATCCCTTTTTGTTATTGAACTTACTAGGCTCTGTCCCAACATTTCCAAATGCCCACACAATACAAACTATCTCCACCTGCATGACTCAACAGCACTTCACACTCATCGTGTTCAGAACTAAATTCCTTGTCTTCACTTTCAAACCTGTTTTTCCTTCTGTTTCTGTAAATGGCATCACTGTATTCATGACAGTAAGGCTTAGAAGTGGGGGATAGCAAGCAGCTGTGACACCTCCTTCAGCATTTAAAATACCTATTCATCCTGCTTCCTCAGCCCTACTCCTTGTCCTTCTCTCTCCATTCTCACTGTCACTAGCCTAGGTCAGGCCCTTTCTGGTCCCTCTCTTCAGACTCTTTCATATTGCCACACATTAATTTCCTATATTATAAATCACTCCCCTGTGGAAAAGTCTTTAGAGATTATTTGATGTTTACCACATAGTGGGACATTCTCCACTATCTGCCTCCATCTTAACTCCACTAACTGCCTTCATACCTCACTGGTCCCCATCCCCATCATCAACTTTGTGCTTCATCCAGAGCAGGCTACTTAACATTCCTGCAGTTTCAAGCATTTGCCCCAAGCCATCCGTTTTCCCTTTAATGCCTATTTCCTTTCCTCTGTCAAAATTCTCTTTCAAGACCCAGTTCGTAACTAGCATGTCTAAAAAAGAATAAGCTACTGATATGTGATACGGTGAATTTCAAAAACTGTTAAGCAAAAAGCCAAAGACAAAAGAATACATACTGTATGATTCTATTTATATCAAATCCTAGAACAGCCCAAAACTAATCTGTGATGATAGAAATCAGAAAACAGTTGCTGGAGGATAGGAGGAAGAGAATTGACTAGAAAGGAACATGAAGGAATTTGGAGGGTGGGAGAGGGTGGTGGAAATGTTCTCTGTCTTGTTCTGAGTGATGGTACACAGGTATATACAGTTGTCAGAACACATCAAACAGAACACCTAAGACCTGTGTATTTTGTTGTTTTGTTAATTATACCTGAATTTTGTTAACTGCCCTAAGATATTTATGACAGATCTTTGACAGAGCCTCTCATGTGAAGAAATTAATCACCTCTGCGTTTTGTCTCCATTTGGGGACTTCACACATTTTAATTTGTATTCACTAACGTGCACACGCGCACACAGCCCAATCTTGCTCACTAGAATGGAAGCTCTCTGAAAGCAGAAATCACTACTGGCAGACATACATCTTTGGATAATCACTAGACTTCTTGGCTCTTTACAGAATTATTGAATAAATGTATTCACACTGACCCTTTTTGATTTCCATTCTTGTGGAGGAATAGCCTACAAGGAAACCTATGAAAGGGAGGATCTAGCTACTTAAAACTCGGAATCAACTTCAGAGAAATTGAATTTTCACCTTTTTTTTTCACTTTTTGTTTTTTTCACTTGTTTCTTTGATTTCTAAATCACTGCCTCAGTGAATAAGAAATATTACAATAAAACTCCACTTGTTTTGCTTGGCACATTTGAGTCATATGACATCTAGATATGCTAACTTCTCAGAAATTATACTTTATTCCTGAAGAAGTAAATGCTCTTAAGTTCTATTTTAAATCATTCCTTTAGGACTGAAAACTGAAGTTATAGCTTAATCAGAAATGGCAGATATGTGGCATTTGTGCTAACACTTTCCCCATCCTGGCCCATGCCAGACTTTATCAATCATGGCATCTTCCCTATTGAGCCCAGACAACCTCAGATTCCTTTTCAGCCTCATATTGCAGGTAGCCACACAAAAGGCTCTAGGATTTGGGTTGGGCAGCTAAGATTCCCAGAATTGGGAGAAGTGGAGGGCAGCTCCAGGCTGTTTCCTAGGTAACAGATTAGCCATGTAGAAATGAATCTTCGGCCAAGACATGGAGAGCAGTTGAAGACATTTGATTGTTAAAAGATGGGGGAAATAGCATCTGAACTGTTAGGTCTTAAATTCTTTCAGTTTTATTTTTAAGCACACAGGAAGAAACTTAGACCAGGTTTTAGCTCTGGGAGTGGTTCTAGGAAGGTCACACAAACCCAGTGACCCTTAGGTTTTTCAGTTAAAACAAATTTGAACCAAATATCCAGTAGGGTGCTGTGTAATTTAAAAGTTCAGCAATTCTAAATGTAGATTAAAGACCCCATATTTGTAGTCAAATCATACATTTAAGATTTAAGACTATAACTGAGGGAAACAGAAAATTGAAAAATACTCTGATTAGCATATGTAGAAATGGTTTGAAAACTGCCAAATGTTATAAATTATGATGTATAAATTTACACCTGTGATGTGAGCAAAATGAAAATTGATTTTAAAGGAATAATACCACACGGCTTTATCTTCAAATTTGAATAAGGGAAGAGAGGATTTTTTTCCTCCATATTATTCATTTTAGATTTGGAAGGAACTCGTAGAAGCAAGCAAATCCAACCCTGATTGATATGTGAAATCTTTTTGTCTCTTTTAGCACCTTTTAGCCATCATGGCAACTTCATCTGAAGAAGTTTTGCTGATTGTAAAGAAGGTGCGACAAAAGAAGCAGGATGGAGCTCTATACCTTATGGCAGAAAGAATTGCTTGGGCACCTGAAGGCAAAGATAGATTTACCATCAGCCATATGTATGCGGATATTAAATGTAAGTCAGCTCTAGTAAGGTTTGATGTATGTCATATTTGTTAGTAATTTTGTAAGAAGATTGCTTATACAGTCTTAGTTGATTTTTTTATTATAATATGTTCACAAAGAATCAACCGTATGGAAATAATTACAAAGTAGGATCACAGTGTATATTATTCTGTAACCTGCATTTTCTACTTAGTAATAGAATATATACAGTTTTACATGTGTAAACCTACCTCTTGTAAAGATCTCCACACATACCTTCTTTTAAGAGTTGGATAGATAATAGTCCACTGAATGGATGTACAATCATGTGTTTAACCAGTCCTCTGTTGAAGAACATTTAGGAAGTTTCCAGAGCTTTGTAATTGAAAACGATGTTGCAGTATAGATCTATGCCCTAATATTTTTGTGCGATTGTGTATATGGGATACATCCCTGCAGTGGACTTACTGATTCAAATGGTTCATGCATTTAAGATCTTAATAGATGATGCCAGATTGCCCCTAATAAGAAAAATTGTATCATTTAAGTAAGTTGTCTAATTAATCATCGATTATGTGACCATCATCTGTTGAGAAGATAGACTCAATTTTATACTAAATGTAGATAGGAGAGATACAGAGCGTAATATCTTTATATCCCTTCTACGATTTTCAAGTATGAAGGCTAAAATCAAAACTCCTCTTTTCGAATATGCACAATTAACTTCGAATTTATTACCCAAAGAGTGTGTTACTTTGTGGCTCAATAATAACTAGATATAAAGGCACCAAATGAATCCTAGGGTTTACAACCTTTACTCCAAAAGGGATTTCTGCAGTTTCCCTAATTAAAAGATCTTGAATAGGAGAGATCCCAAGGGAGACTGAGCAACAGAGCCCTTGACAAATTGTGGTATCTTAACTGTGACCATTAATATGGATCCATTTATTTTCCTGGTTATAAGATTCTCCTGTATAAAATCCTGTATAGATTTCAGGGAACATGGCACCTTGAAACATAGACAACCCTCAACTTGTAAACCCTCAGTTTACAAACACCCTTTGTGTATGAACAGTTGCCCCAATGACTTACCTCTAGTTTGCTGCTGGGAATGACCAACATTCTCACCTTTCTCCACTGAAATAACTTAGTATCTTAATTTTCAAAAGGAAATACTGTTTAAAATTCATCATAATTCAGCACTGCCTGAGCTATCTGGTTCTTTGTCCACTGTCCTGGTAATACTGCTTCCTTTTAAAACTTTATTTCTGTGGAGAAGTGCCTCCTCAAGTTTTTAATAATAGTGTTACAAACTAACATTTGTATTACAGTAGGCTTATAAATTAGAAACTGCCTGTATTAGCATTTCTCTTAAATGGAAGTCTGGCTCTGTAGCTTTGCAAAACGCATACTGTGATACCCACAGCATGCAATAAAGAGCATGCTTATCTCCTGTCTCAGTAATTTTTCTCTGTTATTGGGGAGCAGAGCATACCCAAATCTAGGTCTGCACCAGTCAGTTTTCATTTTAAGTTGAATATTTGAAAGAATGCTCGTTTCTGAAAGAAGCCATTGAAAGTTAGCAATAATGAATTACAAAGGTGAAAATCAGCAGTTAAATAGTAAAAAAAAAAAAACTTCAGAAGTAGACCCCTCAGAGTCAAGAGCTAAGATAGAGCAAGAATAAAGCAGTGCCTAGAATAAAGATACCTAGAAGGGAGTGATTGTTTTGGAGGAACGGGATAATAGAAGAGGCTGGCTGACAGTGTAAACTGCTTCATATGGCTGTTTTTGGCAGTAAGATATTTCGTCTAAACTGTTGGTTTGGAAGCAGCATCTTCATTGAAAAAGTTGGTTTGTTTAAGTGTTGGTAGGTTGGTTGGGGCAGAGAACTCTGGGTAGTGTGTTCACAATACCACGAGTCACCCATTTAATGAGACAAAGCCCCTGCACTTCTGTTTCCCTTGTGAAGAAGACAAGCCATGAGGCCTACTCTTTAAGAATACAAGTTCTCCATTATGTAGGTATATTTTGACATTCCCAGCCCCAACTTATGAAAATCTTGAAAGTTACAGAAAAATTCAAAGAATGGTATAATGTATATCTATATAATGTATTCTATCTAAATATTAGTTATTTTGATGTATTTGCTTTACTATGTGTGCATACACTTTGCTTATAATAGTATCACACCAAGAAAATTTTAATAAATATCCAGACCATTGTTGCATTTCCCCAGTTGTCCAAACAATGTTTCTTATAGCTGTGATTTCTTTTTAACCTATCCAATCTCAATTCATGTATGTAGATGTAGTCTCTTTAAGAGTATAGGCTTGTAGGATATCACACATTCTGATTATGTCTGATTGTCTCCTGAAAGTTTTGTTTAATTTGTTCCCGTATACCTGTATTTCTTTTAAACTGAAAGTCAGGTCTGCAGGCTTTATACTCAAGTCAGACATTTTCAGTAAGAACAGCACATCGGTGGTGGTGCTTACTTCCTATTCTGTCACCTCAGAAAGCCCAC
The DNA here is from genome assembly GCF_048564905.1 of Vicugna pacos. Classification (NCBI taxonomy): domain Eukaryota; kingdom Metazoa; phylum Chordata; class Mammalia; order Artiodactyla; family Camelidae; genus Vicugna; species Vicugna pacos. Next base: position 39,947,461 of record NC_132996.1, read on the forward strand.
AGTGTCAGGTTGTTCCGCTTTTAATGAGGCTACGTTTGATCACTTGGTTAAAGTGCTGACACCTGATGTCTCAAATGTAAAATTGCATATTTTCCTTTGCAGTTAGGAAGTAAGCCATGGGCTATGCTTTAGAGTTTCTGAATCAGATCATTTTTATTGATAATGATAATGTCGATTGGAAGCAGCTGTTCAGGATGGATTCAGGACTTCTAGTTGGCTATTTAGAAAGCTTTAAGAACCTGCCCCAGCTGAATGGAAACACTAGCCCTTTAGTATCCGGAGGTGGAAGCAGTGGATGAGAAGTACCACACAGAAAGTAACCTGAAGAAGGAAGCAGAGTGTTGGCAGTGAATTTGTTGAACCATGTTGTGGTTATATGGGATTATTTGAGAAGAGTGCACTTCTACACAAGCATCAAGATTGGAATAGGGCAGCTGAAACCCAAAAAGAATCCTGAATCTTCTTGGGAGGAGAAGTAACCTATTGTATAGCTGTTTCCACAGAGTGTCCTCATCTAATTAGCCTCATGCTTCTTTTTAGGCCAGAAAATCAGTCCGGAAGGAAAAGCTAAAATTCAGCTTCAGCTGGTTCTGCATGCAGGGGACACAACTAACTTCCATTTTTCCAATGAAAGCACAGCAGTGAAAGAGCGAGATGCAGTGAAAGACCTTCTTCAACAGCTGCTGCCCAAATTCAAGAGGAAAGCAAATAAAGAACTAGAAGAGAAAAACAGGTGAAGGAGGAAAAGAATAGCCTTTTAAAGAGACACTAGGCTCTTTCCAGTCAAATAATAGTTTGTTATTTCTCACCCCTTATGCTTTGATAGTGTAATATAAGAAAATATGGGCTTTGGTATCTTTACCTCTGGGTTTGGTTCTCAACTTTAGCATCATCGTATTAGCTGTTTGGCTTTGGGCATATGAGCTGTGTAAACTCAGAGGTTTAACTGCCTCAAGCTTAACAACTGATTAGGAACAGAACTGAGATTTGAAGGTGCTAAGGTCCCTTAATTCTCTCTTAGTTCTATGTCACAGAGAGAGACTAAACCATTAGAAGTGTTTGTGAATAATAAACCTGAAAGAAATCATATTGTAAAGTTGAGAAAGCGTGTAAAATAATGAGAATTTCTGGTAAGATGTATTATTCCATCACTAATATCTTTCTGTACTTACGGCTCCAAGTGCTTATCACCATGACAAATTAGTTGCTAGAAAATCTCAAGCGTACCTCCTCTCTTCCCCATTCACCTTTTTGTGAAAGAGAGTCCAGTACAGTACAAATACAGGCAATGACCTTTGTGTCGCTGGAACTTCATTTAGCTGCACTTAACATTCGTTCCTCCAAAAATGTGGGGGTCTTTTTTGTTTGTTTTAATTACTGACAAATGAACTAAATGCAATCATCACAAAATGAAAATTGGGTGTTTTGTGTTGCTAGAGTCTTTTTAAAATGTTACCAAAATGGTGTTTTATTCTAAAAGTTCAATATGTTTGATGTATTCTATCACCAGAATGCTGCAAGAAGATCCTGTTTTGTTTCAGCTTTATAAAGACCTTGTTGTGAGTCAGGTGATCAGTGCCGAGGAATTCTGGGCCAATCGTTTAAATGTGAATGCAACAGAGAGTTCTTCTACAACCAATCATAAGCAGGATGTTGGCATTTCTGCAGCATTTCTGGTATGTGACCCTTCTAGATTTCTAAAGAAGAAAAAAGAAAACCCTGATTTTTGTGTTAATGGTGCCATTTCTTTTGTAAAATTTAGCATTTCCTTAAAGTAAATTAACAGATACTTTGGTATTTATGGTATTCTAAAATATTTTTAAAATACATACAGAATATTTTGAATTTTTATTTCTTTTTGCCTGTTATATCTTCTTGGTTTTTGGACCTGACCCTAGCATTCTGGAAATCAAATGAACTTTTTTTTTTTAAACTGAAGTATAATCAGTTACAGTGTGTCAGTTTCTGGTATACAGCACGGTGTCCCAGTCATGCATATACATACATGTATTTGTTTTCCAAATGGACTTTTGAAAGAGAATATTTTAGCAATTGGACTAGTATTTATTTTTCCTAATACTTCAAGGACTTTCTGATACCTTCTTTATGATTGCATATTTTACTTGTAATACAAAGTTAAATGTATAGTGAACATCATGTTTTTTTTTTAAGTAAGATTTGTAAATAAGAATACCTTACGTGTGGAATTAGAAAGTGAGATTTAATCTATAACTCTGGTAAAACCAAAGCAGTGTTTATACATTTAACAAAAATTTGAATACCAGCTACATGTTTGGCATCTTTCTGGGTAATTTAGCAGTGAATTGAATTCATAAGGCCTTTCTTAAAGAAATCAGTCAGATAATAGTTGTTTAGTAACCAAGGTTTATAGTGGTTTTGGTAAATACAGAAATTTTATTTTAAAGCTTCACTTACATGGGCCTATTTGACCGTGTTGGACTTTTCAAAAAGCAGATTTTACAGGTCACTGAAACTATGTGAAACCAGGTGAGGCTTCTGTGAGCCCTGTCTCTATGCTAGAAGTAAAGGTGAGGGACTTATCTCTGTCTCTGTATTTCATTCAGAAAGTCTGTTTTTCCACCTTTGGACAGTGTCCCCTGGGTGCTTTGACATCTTCACCCAATATTCTACAAATACAGATAAACATGTGGTCTTTATTTTAGGCTGATGTCCGGCCCCAAACAGATGGATGTAATGGTTTGAGATACAATTTAACCGCTGATATAATTGAGTCCATATTTAGGACCTATCCAGCAGGTAAGAAGAATCAGTTCTTCCGGGAAGTTAAATATTTGTTTGGATAAATTCAGTAATACATCAATGAGAAAAAAAAGTGTCACCTGTATTCCCGATCAAGTGCAGTAAAATATGTAAAGTACTTTAATCCAGTGCCTGACACGTGGTAGATATTAAGGGCTTAGCATAAATGTGCTGTCATCAGTCCATTGGTATGATGACTTCCATGTTCTTTCCATCAATGGTTCTTAAACTATTTACCCTTCAGTGTTTTCTGAGTAAGATGGCATGCTACAGAGGCATCAATAAATGAGTCTCTAGAGTACTAACTCAGATCATCCTTCATGCTGCCTCCAGAGTGACCTTTCTAACCCACAAATCATTTCCCTTGCAAAAATCATCCTAAAAGTTCAAATGTCTCATGATTTATGATATGCAGCCAAGGTGGACAGCCACTACTTCAGCCATTCTTCTGACTAAACAGCGCTCTCTCAAGCCATACACTGTTCTCTCTTCCTATGTCCTCACTCCTGCTCCTTTAGTCCTTAGGAAACATCTCTCTCCAACAGGACTCACCTCAAACATCAGTTCATTGCCACCTCTATAAAATCCTGATTTCCTCAAACAGATGTAAGCCCCCTCCCCTTTCCTTCCATAGGGCCTTGTGTCTTATCACATTATAATGTGATTATTTTTGTATCTTTCTGATAATAACATAATAATATAGTGTTTGCTATATGTCAGACACCATTCTAAGGCCTTATATGTATGTTAACTCATTTAATCATCATGGATAATACCTATGAAGTGGGTAGTATCATTACCCTCATAATACAGATGTGGAAACCAAGATAGAGAAAGATTAAATAAATTGTCTAAGGTCACACAAATAGTAAATAGTGGACCTAGTATTTTAAACTTAAGCTCTCTGGCTTTAAGAGATCTTAACCTCTTAACCTCCTTGCTCAGTGTAAGCTTCTGCAGTGCTGAACAATAGTCCAGTGGGTTATGATGATCTATACTTCCCCAGCACTTAACACTGTGGCCTTGGATTGAAAGTGCATACATATAAATTGTCAAACAAGAAAAGTCAATCTCGATGTTTCCACTAAAACTTTGAAACTTGCATATTTTCTTGGTGCAAAATAAGATTTTGTTTGTAATTTGTTAAGATTTGTAAAGATAGTGCCTCTCCTAATCTCTCAATTTTTTTTATATTTGCAATTATATTATATACAGTTGGCAAAGTTGAACAGTTTCATAATCTAGTTTTGCTGTTAGTCTGTATTTAAACTAATTTGAGAGGTTTTAAGAAATGAAAATTCAGTATGTAAGTATTGTTTTTTTCCACAGTAAAAATGAAATATGCAGAAAATGTTCCCCACAACATGACAGAAAAGGAATTCTGGACACGTTTCTTTCAGTCCCATTATTTTCACAGGGACCGGCTGAATACAGGGTCAAAGGACCTCTTTGCAGAATGTGCCAAAATAGATGAAAAAGGTAACTGTTTGTCCCTGACATACTCTAGCATTTAATTTGCTCCTCTCTAGTTGTTAATGCTGTTAGTGATTTTTTTTTTCCCTTGAGAAAGGTAAGACTTGATCAGCTTTTTATTTCACTGATTTTTCTAGGGTTAAAAACAATGGTATCATTAGGAGTGAAAAACCCACTACTTGATTTGACAGCTTTGGAAGATAAATCATTAGATGAGGTAAGTAATAATAAAAGGATTTATGAGAGAAAAGAGTCTCTTCCTAGTCTTCAACATTTTTATAGTTTTTAAAATTGCCTTAAGTGTAGATGTTCTACTTCTGAGAAGGTGAAACAAAATGCTGTTTTGGGGAGTGGTTTAACAGAAGTGCTTTTCAGCAGCACTGTTCATTATTAAAATTGCCTTAGAGAACTGAAATTCTTGTGTGCGTTTGCTAAAACATTTTTTTAAAAGAATTTTCTAGCTCCCAAATCAGCAGTTGTCTAGGTATTAATGAAGGTTTAACTTGTTTTTTGTTCTAGCTAACATTAAAGAAATGTGGGTAAATATTAGTAGACAGGGAAAAGGTAACATTGTTGAATGCCCACTGTTTGCCAAATCTTGAGCACAATCATGACCTTTACCCCACATTAGCCCCAGTATGTTTCAAAAGCTAGACCATCAAGTATGAGCTTCTTACCTCAGCATCCTGACTCCAAACTTAGAAATTTATCCAATTACAGAGCAACAGGTGATCCTTCTGATCAAGGCTGATTCCACCCCTGCCTCTCTTCTAGGCTAGAAACCTGCCTTCCTCAGTTTTTCTCGTCACACTCACACATTTTAGTTTTCTTGTCCTTCCTTTGGCTCCTGTTCTGCTGGCCGTATGCACACACTCGTACCTTCCTATGTTTTTTTTTACCCTAACTTTTCCCTCTTATTTTAGTGTATGTATGTACTAAGTGAGAAAACTAATGGTAAAATTTTGTTCTGTAGTCTAAATTATAAATTAATAGAAAATATTCCTTGGTGCCCCAGTGAGTCATTTCCCTAATGAAATTCAGTTGTTTTCTTCTTTCTTTCTTTTTTTTTTCAGTTGTTTTCTTGATAATTCTCAGCACTCTGTCACTTCCTTTGTGAATCTCAATACATTACAAACGTGGCCCTCTTTAATCACCCTGAAAAAAATGAAGCTTAGAGATAGAGTTTAATATAATGGGAGAAAAATTTAGTGTTTTTTTTTAAATAAAAATGGTAACATAAATGCAAGTGTGTAGCTTTCTTCACTTTGCCTATTAACAGTATCAGTCCAAGCTAAATATACCACACAGTTGTTTAAAGTACATAGACTTTAAAACTAAACTACTTGGATTAGACTGTCCTTTTCAATATTTTAAAGCCCGTTTTTTCTTATGAAATGAGGTTAATAGGACTGATTTTAGGGAGAGGATAGAAAAATTGGGGAGATGTTGTTGAAGGGTACAAACTTGCAACTAATGGATAAAATCTGGAGATCTTATGCACAGTATGGTCAACAATACTGTATTATATAAAGCTCAAAGTTTCTGAGAGACTAGATCTTGGTGGTTCTCACCACAAAAAAAGAGATGATAATTGTGTGTTATCATATTGCAATCTCAAATCAACACATTGTATGCCTTAAACTTACACAGTATTATGTGTCAGTTATATCAGCTTCAAATGCAAAACAAAACCAAAAAAAAAAAAAAAGCCGACCTTACAGGATTGCTACAAGAGTTGGAAGAGCCTGATATGTAGTAAGTGCTAAATAAGTAATCAGTGTTACCATTATTATTTTTTTAAAGTGCTTGCATAGTATTCCCTTGTATGTGTATATAAACATTTATATAACCAATCCCTTTAACAGAAATGTTGGTTGATTACCTTTTTCCTTTAGTGCCTCTTCTTTCCCTGTCATCCTCTAGTTGTTCTAACTGTCCCAGGATATGGACTTGGGCCTCCTTCTAAATACATTCTTTCCATTCCATTGCTTTAAATACTGATTATGTAATGATGACTCCAAATTAGTCTTGGTCTGTCTAACCCCAGAACTTCAAAATCATATATCCAACTGCCCACTTGATATCTTAGGTATTCCGCAGACACTTCAACATAATATGTCCAAAATGGAACCTTTGATTCCCATCCTCTTTAACCTGTATCTTCCTGAGTCTTCCCTTTGTCAGTTTAAAACAACAACAACAAAACATTACCTTGGACTCATTTTCTCAAGCCAAAACCTAGCAGTCTGCTTGAGTCCTCCCCTTTCTTCACCTCCAACATTTAGTTCATCACAGACCATCTACAGTACATCTGATCTGTCTATAACTGTCTGTCTCCACAGACCACTTTCACCCTCTTGCTTTTAGGCTTCCGCCATCTTTGGCTTGGTTGCTTGCATTAACCTCCTGATTGATCTTCTTAGTTCCACTTTTGTTCCCTATAGTTTATTTTTCTCCAGCAGTAAAAGTTATATATCAGATCCTAACACTCCCCTATGTAAAACTCTTCAGTGGCTTTTCCTTGACCTTAGAATGAAATCAAAACTCCTATAGGGCTCTTTTTGATTTGGCCTCCCTATTTCTGCCTTGGGTGAGGCTGTTTCAACTCAATTCATACTCCAAACACGGTGGCCTTTTTTCAGGTCTTTCCCAACATTTTCCTCCTTTAGGGCCTTTGCACTTTGCTGTTCCTTCTTCCTACTCTTCTATCTCACTGGCTTCTACCCATCTTTTAGACATTTGTTCTGATGTCACTTCTTCAGGGAGACCTTTCGTAACCTCCCTGTCTAAAATATCTCATCCTGTTACAGTCACTACAACCTGTCTTTTATTTTCTCCATAGCATCTGTCACTTTCAGACATAATCTTTTTTTTTTAACCTTGTTTTGTCATTTGTCAGTCTCCTCTCAGTAGAATATAAATTCCATGAAACGAAATGTTTTTATTTAGTTGCCTATCGCCATCACATGGCCTATATTAGACCCTCAGTAACTACTTGATAAATGATTGAATGGCATATGAGTCTTTTTATAGTCTTTCTTTTGTATCTTTAACCTTTTGTCTCACCAGTCCCTGGCCTTCGTTCCAGGTATACTGAACTATATACAAATCCATGACAGAAAATGTATTACGTTACTTCTGTACTTCTGTTTGAGCAGAGTATTGTTCCCCTGTCTGCTTTGCAAGCACTAATCATTTTATGATGCTCAGTGAAGCTTTTTTGAACCAATCCCTGTTCACACACCCCCCCTACGCACAAACCCCACCCCAACCCCTGCAGTGGGATTGACCTCTTTCTCTCATGTAGCATCTATAGGTTTTAAGTATATAGACTGGCTTACAGCCCAGGATCCCACCAACGAGAATTTTGGCTCCTTTGGTTCAGGGTCATATCAACTTTCTGTCTACAGCCATGCACTCAAGACAAGACATTTTTGAAAATGCTGTCTCATTTAATTCTCCAATATTCCTTCTTATAGAACTTAGAAAAGTTGACTGACTTGCCTAGAGTAATATTGGAAAAATGATAAAATCAGAATTTGAATCCATATCTATCTGACTCCATAGTCCATGCTTTTTTCCCCTGTATTATGTTCCTTCATTTAAAATTTTGCTAGCTAGATCCAAAATTGCTGTTTGAGAAGAAAATAATGGAGCTTACAATTAAGATATTTTTGTGAGACTAAAAGCAGTTAGTGGTATTTCTTCATTTTTATGTGTATCATTTCACTTATTTTTAAATGTTTATTTATAAATATTTTTTAATGTTCAGAATTAATGAAGTCCTATCATCTAGAAAATTTATTCAACTCAATATGTCTCTCATAAAAGATAAGGAAACCAGAACTTTATTTTTAATCTACTAAATTATTTCTCACAGGGCTATGGCATTTCCTCTGTGCCATCTACTTCTAATTCTAAGTCCATAAGAGAGAATAGTAATGCTGCCATCATCAAGAGATTTAACCATCACAGTGCCATGGTCCTGGCAGCAGGTCTCAGGAAACAGTTAAGTATACGTGCAAAAGTGCAGTAACTGGACTTTCTGTGGTAGCCAGAGGGAGTTTTGTTGTTCTGCTTGTGGTTTTTTAACATTTTTTTCTCTTTGTTTTCAGAGAAGCACAAAGTGAACAAAATGGTGAGCCCAGTGGCATTGATGGAAATTCTGGAGATGGAGACTGCTTTCAGCCAGCAGTCAAAAGGGTATGGGTAAAAAAATTTGGAACGCTTATGGCTCACATTTCTCCAAATACCTTGTATAACCGCTGGTATGACCCTTGATTAGTTCAAATGACTCAGTTCTTCTAACCAAGATGTTAAGCATTTGGCTTAAATTGTAGAACATTTTGAGAGTACTTCCTCAGTTTTGGCTTGCCAGCCTACTTGCCATGGACTCAAGTCTGTTAACTGTTACATTCTTTTGTTTTCCTTCACATGTGCACATACACACGTATTGACATACAGTTTTATTTTCTGGGAAAGAGGCATATAAAGGCAGTATGACAGAAAGGAAAAAAATAAAGGTTTGTGTATATGATTTTAAAAGATAGAATTTGGCCCCCCTGTTAAACCTGGCATTTCAGAACAGGAAATATCTGTCATTAAATACTGAAGAAATCACTTTGAGTTGTGGGGGAGAATGGACAGTTCCCTACTTGTGTATTTCTTCTCTCCCTGCAACTTTGCCAAGCTATTCCATCCCTCATTGTTTTCAGTTCCTCTCTCCTTAATTATAAAAAATGATAAAGCTTTCTTAGAGGGCAATCAGGCGGTATGTATTAAAATTTTAAAGGTTTATGCTTTTAATTCTACTTATGGAGAGTATTCCATTTTGGAAATTTATATGTGCAAAGATTTCGATACAGATACTCATTACAGTATTAGAGAAAATAGCAAACATCCTGCTATCCATGGTACAGTCATACAATGGATATTGATTTGTGCAGTGATTAATGACTTAAAAGGGATTAATTATTGATAAATTTAAGAGTTCACATATGCCATAACAGTAGTTCAGTTCATTAATAGTAAGACAAAATCAAAAGAATAATTACAAATTAAATTTTTAAGTATAGTAATTGTATTATTTACAACAGGAACCAAAGCATACATTAGTAAATAAAGTTCACAGGACAAATTATATGATATAATTAAATTTATAAACTTTGAAAGGCCTTTAAAAGAGGATTTATGGGCAAGTCTTTATATATTTCAGTAACTTAATGTATATTTCTACAGGGATATTCTTTAAAATTAACAAAGCCAATAAGATATTTCTTTTCTGACCAAAGAAAAAAGTAAAGCTGAAATGTAAGTTATAGAGAGATGCTAAAGAAGAAATCTAGGAAGTGATGCTAGGAAGAACTGCACGAAGTATTCTTGATTCTTGGTAGTGAAAGTTGTCAAAAATCATTGTGTGAATTTTCATAATATTCAACAATAAATGCTTACTTGAGGTATTCTTTCAAGTCAGTAGTTATCTGCTGTGTGTTCTGTAAGGGTTTTATAGAATGAGAAATCCAGAAGTAATAACAGAGTCCTTACATTTGTGGAGCTTTCAGTTCAGTGTGAAAGTCAGGTGACATAACTAGGCCTTGGCAGTTTAGGACTTGGATCTATATGAGAGCTCGGGTAGGGGCATGACTTAGGTAAGGCGGCAGCAGGGGTAGAAATGAGCTTGACATGTGAAAAGTAATGAAGACTTCAGTATGCCCTTGAAGTTCGCTGAAGGGTGAAGAGCTAAGAAAGTAGTAAAAACTTTGAGTCTAGATGAGGTGAGACTGATAGATGTATTACTCTGAATATCATGATAAGGTAGGACTATTCAGACTCTTAAAATAAGGGTAATTTAAAATACTAAGTTTTCAAATTGATCTTTTTTGGGATTATATTTAGTATATTTAATACCCTAGACGTGGTAGCTACAGATGAGAACTGACCAGATGAATTTCATAGCTATGTAGAGGATGAAATACTGTAAAATTACTTTCACAAATGTTTACATAAATTGTCTTAATCTGATATTTTTTTTACAAGGCTATAGAAATATAGCAGTTTGTTACTAGCCCAGGAGAAAACAAATTAGTAAAATTAAAATAAAGAATCCAAACGTAAACCCCAGTACTTGGAGGGATTAAATACATATAAATATGGCATTTCAGAATCAGTGGGAAAAGACATTCTACAAATGGTGTTAGGAGAACTGATTAATTATTTCGTATTTTTTAAAAACTCATGCTCCCTCCTTATTCCCAGGTTTCTAAGTGGATCAAGATGTAAGCAAAAAAATTAACACAGGAGAATAAGAATAAAGGGAATAATTGAAACTGAAAAACACCGAATTGGAAGAAAAGTATTTCCAACACATATAAAATCAGTGTTGTTTTGCTTGCTTTTTTTTAATTTGAGGGGAATAGTAAAATACACATTTTCATCTCTCAAATTTTCAAATATTAAAAGTTCGGTAATAATATGGTCAGAATGTAGGAAAGCAGGTACTTTGTAAGTGGTTGGTGAGAAAATGAGTTCAACCATTTGTAGAGCAGTCATGTCTAGGAATTGAGGCTATTGGTGGGAAAACTTCATATTTACCCTCTGTACAGTTTTACTTTTTCAGTCACGTTCATTACTTTTGTAATGGAAAGTTACAATAAAAAGTGCTGTGTTAATTATAGGCGAAGTTGCAAGAGTCCATTGAATATGAAGACTTGGGAAAAAATAATTCCATAAAAACAATTGCACTAAACCTCAAGAAGTCAGATAGGTAAGTTTGGTCAATATTAAATTAGCTTGAGGCAGAGTAGTTGTATATAACACAAGTCATTGCAGAATATGTTCTGCAAGTATAGCACTCAAGTTTTAGTCAGTTTGTTACTGTCAAATACAGTAACTATCTATTTCCTTAAAAATTTGTGCATCTCAGGAAAGGATCCTAAATGATTAAAACTAAGAAAATTAATTTCTGCTCTCTGTGCTGTTTTATTCTTACTACTCTTACAGGAATTTAATTATTTTATTGAAATATCTTTAACTCTACTTGAGGGAGAATGTTGTATTGAGACTGCTAAAATAATTGAAAGACAAATGTTGAGCATCTTCGTTCTTTGTGATTAGTAATTTCTTCTTTGCTAACCTTCAGGTATTATCATGGTCCAACTCCAATCCAGTCATTACAGTATGCAACAAGTCAGGACATTCTTAATTCTTTTCAAAGTATTAGACAAGAAATGGAAGCTTATACACCCAAATTAACTCAGGTAGGTGACTTGCACTGTGTGAAAACCGAAATTCCCATAGTTAACTTCCTCAGTTTATGAGCACATTCAGAATGAGCTATAAAACTAATACTTCAGTGGGATTTAAAGATATATTTCTGCTAAATAAATCAAAAAAGTCGAGAGGTAGACGAGGTATATATTTGGCATTTTCAAGAAGCATCTGAAAATAAGATGATAAATGAAACATAAGGTGAGTTTTGTGATAGCATATTTTTTCCTTCTACATACACAGTTTTATTGGGAAAACCTCCCAGATTTCAAAAAAGTTTCTGGACATTAGTCTTCATTTTCTACTGTCCTTATTCATACTTCAGTTGATCAGCAAGTTCTGTCAGTTCTTCAGTATTTCTTGACTCCATCACCTTGATTTAGGCAAACCTGATCAGTGTCCTACACTGCCACTGCAAGTTATTTTGCTCAAAACATTCTGCTGTCTTATCACTCTGCAGCTTAAAAACCTTCACTGTCCCCACCTTGTTCCCACCATAATTGTCTAGATGCCTTTGGCGTGCCAGATTCTTTATAATCCAACCCTAACCCACATCTCCAGTCCCAACTCCAGCCATGTCTCCACCATTCCCTTCCCAACATAACCAAGAGTCCCATACTCCAGTTTAACACGCTGAACTACCCAGAGTTTTTTAATCGTGTCATCTGCATGGCTTCCTGTGCTTTTGCTCCTGCTTTCTCTCTTCTTAGAGTATCCTTAGCCTGTTTTCTGCTTCTGCAGAACTAATAACAATAATAATTCATGACAGCTCAAATTCTTTTGCCTCTTTTAAGCAGTCCTCAACATGCCCAGTAATGAGTTGTTTTTTTCCTTTTCTCTGTTTTCATAAACACTGAGACACTGAATTCATATCTGTGTTACAGTGCTTATTTCATATTGGGACTTATTTTTTTACTTTTTATTTTGAAGTAATCTCAGATTTACAGAAAGTTTTAAAAAATGTTTTCTGACCCATTTTAAGTGTAGATCCCTTTACTCCTAAATATTTCAGCCCGTATTTCCGTAAAACAAAGCATTCTCATAAATAACAGTACTATAGAAACAATAAATTAACATTGATAAAGCATTATTATCTAACCTATAGGTCTTACAGAAATTTCACCAGTTGTACCACCAGCAGCCCTATAACAAAGGAAGACTTTTCTTGATCCAGCATCCAAGTCAGGTTCATGAGTTGCATTTAGTTTTCATATCTTTTAGTCTCCTTTAAAACGGAACAGTTTTTCAATCTTTGTCTTTCATAACCTGGATATTCGAAAAGTATAGGTTCGTTTCTTGTAGAATGCCCTTAATTTCCGTTTCTCTAGTATTTCTTCATAATTGGATTTTATATTAAGCATTTTTGGCAAGAATACCACCTGAGTAAATGTGTAAGTGATGTGTCATCCTTAGTGCATTGTATCAGAAAACACATATTTATTTGTCCTAACTTGCAATACTAACTTTGATCACTTGGTTAAGGTAAAGTGGTATCTACCTGGCTTCTCTACCATAAAGTTACTGATTTTGCTTTGCAATTAATAAGTATATTGTGGGGAGATACTATGTATATGTTCAATTTCCCATCAAACTTTTACCCATTAGTACTTAAGAATCTGTTGATGATTCTTGCTGAAAAGTTATTACCATGGTGGTGGTTAAATGGTGGTTTTCTAATTCTGTCATGCCATCAGTTGACATTCTGCTAAAAAAGGAATAGCTTCTCTTTCTGTCTCTTGTGTGTATTTATTTATTTGTATCAGCATGTACTCATGGATGTCACCCCCCAAAATGTAGCTTTGCCCCTTTGTATTCAGACCCTTCCCACGCCCTTCACACCGGCTACTGTATCTTCCTGACGGTGTCCTCATCAGTTTTTGAGCACCTCTGTATGTTACAGCACAATGAGATAAATGTTCCAGGTTCATCTTATCCTTTTCCGCCCAGCCATGGAATCTTCCTTTTAGTAGATTTAGAAACTACTTCCTTCTGAGTAGATTTAGAAACCAAGATCTGAGTGCTAGATGTACTTACTGCTGTTGGGATGTCATTTGCTATTGGTGTCGTTGTCGCCTTAGCAGACACAGCAAGGAAATATACGTGTGCACATATATATGCACACATAACAAATTTGGGATTATTTGACTATGTCTTTCTAGACTGTAACTGTCCAACATCTGGCCCTTGAGCCCAAGTAGATCCACCTAACTTTTTAAACTGTGGTACGTCTCAAATATTTCGATTCTTTCCCATGCCCCGAAATGAGTGATTTCATTATCTGAGACACATGAATTGAGTCAGGAAGGCCTAAGAGATTCTCTGGCCTCAGGTGTGTACACCTGAGTGCAGCCAGTGGCTAGTCAGCAAGCTCAGCGGTCACTGGAGCGTCTAGTCACAATGCATTATATAACATTTCTGACCAAAGGAAATAGGAACAAAGTGAACTCTTCATGTCCCCTCAACTCATGGTTGTCGTGTAATGTACTCTTACACCGAGTTAAAAATTTTTTTTTTATTCAGCCCTTACACACATGGGTTTCTGCTTGTAAAAACTCCATTGAAAAGCCTTGGACACACTAACCCTGTGCTTGAGCTGTTCAGGAAATGACCTGTTCCTCTCTATGGCCAGTGCCTGGCATTTGTTAGATACTCGTTGAAAAGATAGGTCACTTATGTCCCTAAATTTTGATACTGATACATTAAGGGATGTGTTTTTTTCCCCCATTTGGTTAGCTGTATTTACTTCCTTAAAAAATGACAAATGATATGTTTCTGTTCTGCTGGGGGTGTTTTTCAGCTGTCAGCAATGATGCATGTTAACATGTTTTATTGACTTGTTTTCTTTCTGTAAACTCAATTTTACCTTCAGTGCCAAGAGTTCACAAGTTATGATAGTGCTTAAATAAGGGCTTGAGTAGGCAAAAGCGTGTTTTTTGAGGTACCTGGGGATTTGCCTGGTATTACTGGAAGATTGGTAGGTAATCCTGTTACTGTACATACTATGTTTCTAACTTCATGGAAAGTAGTCCACTCTTGCTATAAATTACATATTTATACAGGATAAAGACTTACTGGACATTTTGCTGTAGAACTGAAATGTAAAAAAAGTGGCAGAAAAGAGGAAAACGATTTTCTCTGTCTTAAATTTCTTTCAGGTTCTCTCAAGTAGTGCTGCCAGTAGTACCATCACAGCACTGTCACCTGGAGGAGCACTTATGCAGGGAGGGACACAGCAAGCCATAAACCGTATGTGCTGGACCATCTTCTATTGCTATCCCATCACTTAAATAAGCCATAAAGAGCAAGTTGAGACCAGTGCTTAAGTTTTACTGGTTTTTCTTTGAAAGATTTATGGAATTTTTGTTTTGTTTTATGCATCCAGATCCTGAAACATCTAGACAAGAGCTTACATTTCAGAATTGTTTTAAGATTGTAAACAGTGTCATATAACTTATCTCCCTATGCCATGCTAAAAGTTTTTTTATTTTCTGTCTTGCCTCTTAAAACAAAGCAAAACCTGAAAATTCCTCCAGAATCCCAAAAGAATTTAAATTCTGTCATTTGCCACAAAAATCAATTTAGAATAGCACATCCTGGTTTGGCATTGGCAAAGAGTACACATTCAGATTTATTCTCTGAGTGGTCATTCTTTCAGAGACTATACGTATGGAAAAATAGCTTTTACTCTGTGGACCTCTTTTTCTTTTGCAGAGATGGTGCCAAATGATATTCAGTCTGAATTGAAACACCTGTATGTGGCTGTTGGGGAACTTCTACGGCATTTCTGGTCCTGTTTTCCTGTTAATACGCCATTCCTAGAAGAAAAGGTCAGAACCAGTTCTAAACTTAGCCAACTGTTGTAGTATGACTTAGTGAGGTGTTATTTTGAAATTGAAAAATTCTGTTGAATGCTTACCATGTGCCAGACACAACTTTGCATACAGTATTTCATTTAAGTCTCACAGCATCCTGATGAAATAGGTATTGATACCCATTTTGCAGATTAAGAAACTTGAAATCCAGACCAGTTCCATAACTTTACAATTGTACATCTTTAAAACTTGTATCTACCTCTGGGTAGATACAAGCCACTGGGATTTATTGAAGAACAGAAATCCCAAGCAAGTCACATCAGTAAAATTATTTATTTGGTGTATGTTTTAGGGGTAATGAAATTTAAACTGATACTTATAAGAAATATAGCACTAGCTATTTAACACTAAAATTATTTTAACCAATAACAGAACTTGACAAATGGAAAAAAATATTTTTAGTACTAATGGTAATAGTTTTACTATATAGATTGCTCTTATAAACAGTCTTTAAGAGAAAAATAAATATCCCATTAAAAATAAAGGTGAAAGACTTAACAGGTAACTTACTAAAGAGTACAAGTGGCCCAGTAAATCTAAGAGGAATTTTTCATACTCACTAGTATTCACATAAACTAGCTTTAAAGCTACAGTGAAAAAAGCATTTTTTCATCTATAATTTGCAAAAGAATAAAAAACTTAAAATGATCAGTGTTGGTCAAGTTGCTAAGAATATAATTTTTTACTCCGCTCCAAATTCTACCTTTTTAAAAAGTGCTTTGACTCAGAAATTCAACATTTAGAAATTTAATCTAAATTAAGAATGAGTTATCTGTACCCACAGACCTACAATGAATTAATCTTCGACAAAGGAACAAAGAATATACAATGGAGAAAAGACAGTCTCTTCAGCAAGTGGTATTGGGAAAACTAAACAGCAGCATGTAAACCAATGAAGTTAGAACATTCTCTCACACCATATGCAAAAATATAAAACTCAAAATGGCTTAAAGACTTAAATATAAGACAAGGTGCTATAAACCTCCTAGAAGAAAACATAGGCATAACATCCTCTGACATAAATCCTAGTAGCGTTCTCCTAGGGCAGTCTACCCAGGCAATAGAAATAAAAGCAAAAATAAACAAATGGGACCTAATAAAACTTAAAAGCTTTTGCATGGCAAATGAAACCATAAGCAAAACAAAAAGACAGTCTACAGAATGGGAGAAAATATTTGCAAATGATGCAACTGACAAAGGTTAATTTCCAGAATATATATATATAAACAGCTCATACAACTTAATAACAAAAACACAACCCAATCCAAAAATAGGCAAGACCTAAACAAGCAGTTCTTCAATGAAGGCATATAAATTGCCGAGAGACATGTGAAAAAAATGCTCAATATCACTAATTATCAGAGAAATGCAAATCAAAACTGCAATGAGGTATTCCTTAAAAAAACTGAAAATAGACTTACCATGTGATCCGGCAATCCCGCCCATGGCCATATATCCAGAGAAAAATAAAATTCAAAAAGACACATGCACCCCAGTGTTTATAGCAGCACTATTTACAATAGCCAAGACACGGAAACAACATCAACAGATGACTGGATAAAGAAGATGTGGTACATACATACAATGGAATACTACTCAGCCATAAACAAGAATAAAATAATGCCATTTGGAGCAACATGGATGGACCTGAGGATTGTCATTCTAAATGAAGTGGGCCAGAAAGAGAAAGAAAAATGCCATATGATATCACTTATATATGGAATCTTAAAAAAAAAAAAAAAGTAATGACACAAATGAACTTACTATTTATAACTTAGGTGATTGATTTCTTGAATATGTGTAAGCACATTTGACTGTCCTTTATGATTGAATTACTGTGTTCTGTTGATTCATAATTTGTGGTTAGTTTTGTTCCTTTGATAACTAAGTTTAAAAAGCAAAAGCTCTAATCTGTTCTTAGAAACAATGATCAGTACACACATGTAAACTAAAAAAAATTTGCAGTATATTGTATATATGTATTTACATGCACTATGATGTGTATGTGCAGTTGAACTGTAATAATTCTACCTAATAAAACTGAAAAAGGAAAAAAAAAACTACAATGAGGTATCACCTCGCACCAGTCAGAACGGCCATCATTAAAAAGTCCATAAACGGTAAATGCTGGAGAGGATGTGGAAAAAGGGAACACTTCTATACTGTTGGTGGGAACGTAGTTTGGTGCAATTCCTCAGAAAACTAAAAACAAGCTTTACCATATGATCTGGCAATCCCACTCCTGGGCATATATCCGAAGGGAACTCTAATTTGAAATGATACTTGCACCCCATTGTTCATAGCAGCACTATATACAATAGCTAAGACATGGAAGCAACCTAAATGTCCATTGACAGATGACTGGATAAAGAAGCTGTGGTATATTTATATAATGGAATACTACTCAGCCAAAAAATACTAAAATAATGCCATTTGCAGCGATATAGATGGAGCTGGAGATCACCATTCTAAGTAAGCCAGAAAGAAAGAAAAAGACCATATGATATCACTCATATGTGGAATCTAAAAAAAGAAGACACTAATGAACATTATTTATGAAACAGAGACTAGCAGACATAGTAAACAATCTTATGGTTACTGTGGGGAAAAGAGGTGAGAAGGGGTAAATTTGGAAGTTCAAGATTTGCAAATATTAACTACTATATATAAAAATAGATATAAAAACTCTTCTTCTGTATAGCACAGGAAACTGTATTCAGTATCTTGTAATAACTTTCAGTGAAAAAGAATATGAAAACAAACAAAAAAGAATGAATGTGTGTAAATATTTAGCCATAGAGACGTTTCTCTCCAACTATCTATGACATAGAAATGGCCTAAATATCTACCAGGAGGGGATTGGTTAAAGAGGCATGTATGCACATACACTGAAATACTATACATCCATTTTAAATGATAACTTAGGATTTAAAAACTTTAAAATGTTTACATTAAACCAAGTGAAATTTTAAAACAGTATATACTGTATATCTTACACATTTATACACATGCACACAAGATTATCAAGAAGAATAAGAATTATGACTCAAAAAATCAAAATACATTAGATACTGCTTCTCTGCCTGATGGAGCCAGTTAGTCTAAAAACAAAAGAAAGTAACCTTCCTATGTGTTTTTTCTCATGGTCCCTGTAGGTTCTTTGAGAGTTCTTTGTATTTTATTATTTCCCTTTATCTTTTTTAGGTAGTGAAAATGAAAAGTAATTTGGAACGATTCCAAGTTACAAAGCTCTGCCCATTCCAAGAAAAAATTCGGAGACAGTATTTAAGCACAAATGTAAGGCAACAATCTGATTTTGACCTGATTTTCTTTCTCTGTGTAGTAAAATGTAAAAAGATGAAATTAACTTTGTTTTCCTGTGAATGAGTATATACAGTTTTTTTTTCTGTTGCCAGGGGTACTGTTTTTTAATTGTAATGTGTGTCATACCTTCAGAAGTGTGTAAAATACATACAATTTTAAAATAATATGACAGTATCTGTGTACCTACCAATCATGGTAAGAAATAGAACATTACTAGTACCCAGAGGTGTTTCCTGAGTACCATTGTCCAGTTGCCTGTGCCTCTTTCACACCCTCCCAAGGCCTACCCAGGCATTTGTCATAATCATCTCTATGCCTTTTTTTTATTGACTTACAAGCAGTGTGTATGTTCCTAAAAATATTTATTTTGAAAATCTGAGTAGCAAGTACAAATCTAGCAATTGAAACAGTTCCTGGGCTATGGTCTGCCTTCAGCCTCCCTGGCTGTTTAAGCAGGGCAAGGCAGTAGGTAATGAGTGAGAGATGTCACCTTGTGCCCAGGATTGTTAGCATTGTTTTTAATGCAAGGCTAGAGTAACCACACAAGAGTGTTTCTCTGTCTTATACAAGTTCTCTCAGAGCCAACTAGGAAAAAACAGTTTATATGAACTTAGAGTTCAGTATTTCAGTAAGGAGAATAATCAAAACAGAGAGTTTTACAGTTGAAAGCTGAAAAATCTTCATTAGTAGTATTTTTAGTTAGAGAATATTCTCTAAATATTCTAAGTGGTTTTTCTCAAAATACAACAGTATTACTTAGAAAAGAAGCTTAAGTTTCTTCTCAGCCAAGCAAGGATGACAAATAGGAATATGATTGTAACTGCCTGGAGCACTATGATTTAAAAAAAAGATTGAGAGGCCATGTACACCCTTACAGGAGAATATGTTGTTCATCTTTTCTAGCTGGTACTGTGGAACCACTGCTGCCAATCAAGCAGAATAAATGATTTTAATAAAGTTTCCAGACCGAACTAAATATCGTAACACCACCACCACACACATACACCCCCACACACACAGACAGTTATAACAGATAAGGTAAATAAAGGTGGCTTTTAACTCTACTTCAGACCAAATTTAAGATACTGGCATGCTAAAAGGATTTAGAACTTCTGGTTTCTGTTTTCCTACTGTCAGAATTGACTTGTAGATTTTACAAGACTTCTACTTGCAACCACTTAAACACTGTCCGCCTCCAAGGAACAGATATTCCAAAGACATTCTATGTCAGGAGTTTATCAGCTTAGATCAGTGTGTTCCTGTTGACTTTTAGTTATGTCCGTGATGAGGGCAAAATTCTTTTCTACTCAAGATAATAATCTTGACCTAAGATGTGACATAGTACTGATGTGAAGCCTTGGAACCATTTAGATTTTCTGTAATGTGCTGAGTTATATTGAATCCTGAAATGTTAGATCTGGAAAAGGCCCTAGAGAACATAGAAAAGTGCTTCAAAAGATTGGCTCTGCAGCAGAATTAGCTGCAGGAGCTTTTGAAAATCAAGATTCCTGGGTCTCATCCCAGACCTACTGCATCTTCAGAGGAATCAGGAATTCAGAATCTTCAGAGGAGTAAGGTATTTTCCAAATTTTCTGTAAGATAAGGTGGATGCTACCCTCTTGTCCTTAGTCAAGAAACTAATGTTTAAATCTAGAAATCACTAGTTTGGTTCATTCCTTTCATTTGATAGAAGAAACGGAGGCCTAGAACACAGGCTGTCATGCTGCCCTATTGCTGGTTAATGACAGGGCAGACATACAACCCAGGCAGAGCAGGTGAATTTCCAGCCTCTGCTGTGTACCCCACCATCTCTTACCTTTCTGTGCAGAATGTGTCTGATAACACCTTCCCAGAGGGCTTGCATGTTGCCTTGTGGAAATACAAAAGAGCTTGGAAACTACTCTGAAGTACTTGCCAGACCTGGATCAGAAGCATTAGCTTCCGCAGCCTTTACCCTGTCATTGCTTAAAGTGTCTCGCTGTGTTTTTCAGTTGGTAAGTCACATAGAGGAGATGCTCCAGACAGCCTACAACAAGCTCCACACGTGGCAGTCACGGCGTCTGATGAAGAAAACGTGAAGTGCCTGTGGCTCTCACAGGTTTTGTGAGACTGAGAGAACTGTGACCTGCAGTGACTCTGGAAACCTGACCTGACAGACATGCAGGCAGTCACACAGAAGTGACAGGAAACATCTGCACCACGCCGACTCTCAGAGCTGATGCTATTGTACTTGCACATTGAGAACTGAAAGGAAAGGAACTATGATTAAACTAAAAGCTGGGGAGGTAAATTAAGGCAGAACCAAAATGAGCTAAGTTGCAAATATATATATATATATATATATGTGTATATAAATATGTGTATATATATATATATATATGTATATTTTAAAAAGACACTGTTTACCGCAGTTACTCAGGAACTGCTTTTGATTCACATTAAGCTGCTTTCAGAAATTTAAAAAAAAAACACTTTTTAAAAGGGTGCATTGATAAAAATCTGAGGTTTTGGGGGGCATTGTTTGTTTTTCTGTGTAAATTTTTTTCCTAAGTTTATGGCACAGGGTACACCTTAAGTATTTCTCCTCCATCTTCCGCTTGGACCCTCAAGTTTTACTGAATTCTAGTTGTACCTTACATCAGCAAGTTAAAGAGAGTACTTTAAAAAGAGGGAGACTGTTGCTCAAACATCAGGAAACAGTTGTATTCATAAGATATCATTGGTCCTGTGTTTCCTACGGAAATAAGAAACAATAAATATTGCACTGAATGTTTGTGGTTTGGAGTCCCTAAATGATAAAGAGGGAGCATATTTGCAGAAAGTTGTGTGGGGTTTTTATGCAGAATTTTGTCAGAAGACAATGGCGCTGCATGTTTTTCTTTGAGTGCAAATGTACATTGCTAAGATTTTTTTTTTAAGATGGCATGTGCTTTGAAAAAAGGAAATTGCATTTTTAAGAGTTTAAAAATCTTATGAGTGAGAAATATAAGAAATCTTACTTATTTTCACCTCTTTAGAAAAAATAAAAGATGTTTCTCATACCTCTTTCTCTCCAGTATCTGACTGTTACTGTCCTTGGCGAATCGATAATCATTGCATAGTGACTGAAAAGCCTAAATGAAAAAAAAAAAAAAAAGATACGTTCTTGTTTCTGGAATCCATGCCATATTTTATGCCTAATAGGATCAACTCACTATTTATCTAAGACTTAAGATGTCTTGTATTAAAAATTACAGGAAAAAAAGTAAAACTTTTTATAGATCCTCTTTTTACTGTAACACATCTTGTGGATTTTCCTTGTGTGTGGTGTTTACTTGGGTGGGCTGCTGGAGGGCTACTCATTATTTTTTAAAGCCATTCATTATAGAAGCTGGTTATCTTTCATAAATGGCTACAACAGGCCAAAAAACCTGTTGAGACTTTGAACCAGTAAAAGCAGAGAGGCAACATTACTCTTCTGCTTCAGTCCTGTTTCTGCTTCAGAGCAGTATAGTAATGGTGGGATCCCTTACACCTTACAGTTTTACAGAGTGGTTTTCAAATATATTATCACCACAACTACTCTGTAAATAATAGCAGTGGAGCAGATAGAAAAAACGTCTGAAGTAGAAGAGCATATTGGGATAGCAGATGTAAAGCGATAAAGTGCTCTGTTGAGTTAAAGATTAAGTGATAAATATAATGGAACCTTAAAGAAGAAACCATTGGAGGAATTGGGTAGGTTTCACTAAAGAGAACATTTTGGCTAAACCTTAAAGGTTGAATAGGGACAAGCATGGTGAAGGTGTGAAGGCTTTGAAAGATCCCAATGTGTTGGGGGAACAGTGTTTGTTGGATGTGAGGGTTGGAAGTGACAAGAGGCTGGGAAAATCAATTTAATTTAGGTTGTGAATGGCTTTGTTTGCCAAGGCAAGAAATTCAGACCTTACGCATTAAGCTTGGGGACCTCAGAGAAAATTTTAAACAAGTAAGTTGTTTTTGTGTGAGGGTACTTTAGTTGGTTTGTTAGATTTAAAAAATAAAAATCTGGCAGTTAGGGAGGTCAAAACCAAGAAGGCTTTAGAACAGTCCAGACTGGAAACTAGGTCCAAATTAAAGTGGAGATCTGGTAAATAGAAAGAGGAGGACTAAGTAAAGACTTTTGTAAGTATGTGACCAAGTCTCAGAAAGTGAAGGACTCGAAGATTTTGCCAGAGATAGCTATCAATTTCATGTCTAGCTTGCATTTGAAATACTTGATCCTTGGAGTCCTTTCAAAATGAACTTGGATGAATGGCAGCTGTTTAGGCCTACTGTGGCCCCCACCTCCCTGCTGTAGAAAACGGTAGCAGTTGCTGGTGATTGAGGGTTGCTATAAGCCAGCGTTGTGCCAAGCATCTTTACGAATGGTTTTGATGTTAAGTAATTTACCCAAGTCCACACAAAACGGTAAGTGGCAGAGCTAAAGTTTACCCTGAAGTGCTAAGCTGCTGCAGTCACTTAGATAGGGTAAGATGCTTGTGAAGTTGGAAGGTTTTACTCGCCAGCCCGGGCTTCCATTGCCTAATTTTCCTTTGAGTGCCCTGTCAGCCCTTCCTGCCTGCCTCCAATTCAATTCTGTGCTGCTTTTCTGGCAAGTCACATCATGGGGTTAGTCTGCCTAGTAGGTCCCATTAGCCCAAAGGACTGCAAAATGTAATAATGTAATGAAATCATGTCCTGCCTTAGGAGAATGAGTTTCTCCCACAAAAACATGAAAACAGTAGTGCTAGTCTACTTTGGACTTACAAAGTAGTCCACTGCAAAATAAGGAGGATTCCTTGTGATACCTGCCTCAGTCTGGAAAACAAGATTGCTTAAACATCTGTACTTAGAAAGATAATCCACTCATCCAGACTGAGGGTTTAATCCAGAAAGTGATGTCCTGTTGGTGCATATATCATCTGGAACCAACAGTGGCTCATCTATGGAAAGCTGCCCATTTTAAACTTAGATTTGCTGTTCCTGGTGTCAAGACTTGCACAGGATTCCTCAGTGCATTACCTCTGCCCTTTCCCAGTTTAGCTTCTTCAAGACTCAGCTGTTCTCCCAGTTCCTGATGCCAGGGGAATCTTATTTTCAGCTCTTAAATTGTCCAGAGCTGGAGAATTGCCTAGAATGGTGGTTCAGGATGATCAGCCTTAGTTTATAGTCCATATCCTTGGTTGGGTGTAAACTAAAGTCACAAAAAAGACTTCGAATTCAAACTTTGTAACCACAGAACTCTGTTTTCATAGTGTTTTGCAGAATCCCTAACATATATGAACATGGCATTGTACCTATTGAAGTGGAGCCAGAGGTCCAGCTCTTCCCACTACCCCTAACAATACCACGTGAAAAAACAATACCCTCTCTGGCCACCTGGCAACCTGCTGTGTTTGTTGGGATGGCAGAAGTAGGCTGAAGTTGAAGCATAAGGTAAACTCTGGCTTGACTTTTAAATTTTACTCATCTGTAGTCATAGGAATAAATAGCAAGATGGCAGACTTAAACCCAACTTATTAGCAATTAAAACAGACCGAACACTCTAAAAGACAAAGATTGTCAGATTGGGCTGAAAAACAAGACCCAACTATACACTAGTTATAATCACAGAATGTCTATACTTACCTCATTGGACTTGACCTCTCAAATTCAGATTCACCAGATGTTAGAATTCAAATCTGAACCTTTATTACTCAAATTTATACCTCTCTGGCTCTAGTAGTTAAGTGTCTAGTGAACAGAGTAGTGAGAATGAAATGACAAATACAAGATCACTGACTATTACATTAATGTCCATTTTTAAAATTATTACAGAAGTATAATTTTTTAAGATTTGAATAGCACTGACATATATAAAATAGAAAATGTTTCTGTATCCTTACCCCCAAATCTCACTGTCCTGAGATAGTCCTTACATGCATTTTCTCCTGGACATTTTTATACGCACTTAAATTTATTTTTCAAACCTACCACCTGAGATTTTTCTAGCAAAGAAATACCTGTGTGCACATTTATGCCCTTTAAGATAAACCTTGACAATGAGGCTTTTCTCCTTAGAGAATCCATTCATGGTCCCATTTCTGTAAGCCAAATTTTTGTGAATTTCGGTCCTATTAGTGTGCCACTTCTGGCACCCCGTAATCCATAAGAATGGGTTATCCCTGGCCTGAATACAAAAATTCCTTGGGATTTTATATATACAATCAGATTCTTATCATCCAAGAACATTTAGACCCACAGATATAAAAAGTAGAGAAAAAGTGTTCTCCCAGGATTGATTGCAGCCTCAGCAGCGGTAGAGATGTGGTATAGCAGAGCTGTTGGAGCACAGACTTTGGACCTATGCTGTTTCGGTTCAAATCCCAGCTGCATAGCTCATGTTGTATGACCTTGCGCAATTTACTTAATCTGTGCCTCGGTTTCTTCATCTATGAAGTGGATGGTATGGTAGTACTTAACTGATAGAGTTATTGTGAGGATAACAGATAATTTATACAAGGCACTTGGGGCAGAGACCAGCGCCTGATGAGTGCTGAGCGAATGTTTGCTGTCCTTATTGCTGGTACACATTTTCACTGACACACAGCAAAAGGCAGCATCTTCTTGACTTCATTGTTTAGAAACCTAAAGGGAAGAAAATTCCCCCAAAGAACAGTAAAGATGCTTACTTCCGTACTTTCACCCCCAAAACTCCCCAAATCTAATCTTCATGACTTACCTTTAATAGATTTATTAATAGTCACTTTTTTGGTGCATTCTCCAAATCAGTTACTTTTTTAAATGTATATAAAATTGCTTGTGACTGATTTCACACTTCAACTGCAATATTTATAAAATGAGTTGTCTCCATTCCTTTGAGAATGTAGAGGACATTTCTGTGTTCTTTCCTAGGATGTAAAATGTAAAATATAGATCCAAGTACAGCTGTAAGTGAAAGGATACTATAAATTAGAACCCCAAAACTGTCTGAAATTAATGTTTCATTTCATCTATTATGTTTGATATTTAGGGGGAAAAGCTTTCCGTTTTTTGGCAGGAGTGGGAAGAGAAGCGCATCCTGTTATCTCTTAACTACTTGCTAAAATTTTTTTCTTTAAAATAGAAGTTGGGATGAAAGAAAAAGCCATTGAAAATATGCTGAGCTAGCAGGAGAGTGACCCTGAAACTTGGTGAAATAGGTGAAAGTGTTTCTCTTCAAAACAAGGTCACTAACAGTCTTCAGTGAGCACATCCCTAGACCTAAATATGGTGTTTGACATCTCAAGAGTTGCATGTAATATCACAATTATAGCTTAGGCAAAAAGAAATTTCCTTAAAAACATAATAGTAATCCATCTTCTGTGTTCCATGAATAGATTAGTAGAAATCTAGCACTCACACTCTATAGTTGAGCTGCCTGGGGTCAAATCTCAGCCCTGCCACTTACTAGTTGTCTGGTTACTTTATCTCTCCACACCTCAGTCTCCTCATCTGTAAAATGGGCATAATAATAGTACTTCCAGATTTATTGTGAAGGTTAAATGAGCTAATAAATGCAAGTGCTTAGAACAGTGCATGGCCCGAATTAGGCATTCAATGATTGTTCTTCTTACCATTTATTATTATTCACCATTACCAGACTTCAGCTCAGAGCTTATTAACTCAGATTGAAATAATATCAACATTAACAGGGAACTGAGGCAGCGAGTAGGGGGAGGAAACTAATATTTATAGCTCTATTTGCCCAATATTTGCCATGCTACATGTACATTCTTATTTAATCCTTAGGATTCACTCCACAATTATTTATCAAGTTCGTACTATTCTTCAGTTTGCAACCCTGACGGTATGAAGTCTCCAGTCAGGAAAAGGCACCATCCTAGAAGATGGGTAAAGAAGACTGCGCCCTCCTGGAACTTAGTAAACTGAGGTTCAGAGAGGTGAAATAACTTTCCTAAAGCCCCTGACTCCCAACTTGGGAGTGGAGAACTAAGATTCAGACTCAGCTCTTCAAAGCAAATCCATGCAGCTGTGAACTATTGACCTCTCTGTCCCTAATCGTCTTACTGTCTCCCCACCCTGCTCAGACTGGAACCTTCTCTTCTAGGTGCTATAAAAAAAGTGGAGAGAAGAAGAGCTATGCTACTAGGCCACACACAGATAAGCACAGATGGCTCTGAGGTTGAGAGACTTGGCCTTATTCTCCTGAAATGCAGTGTTGTTGGAGAGGGATTCTTGGATCTGAAGCCACGAGGGAGGGCCACCCGGGCTCCAACTCCACTGTCGGTACCTAAGCACCATGATGTGCTAGGTCCTCAGAAGAATTCAAAGGGCCTTCGCCGTCCTGTTTTCTCCTGGCATTTGACTTTTTAAAGGTTAGGTTTTTTAGCAAAGCTATACATACTGATAATTTTAAAAGTCCAAAGCACTAACAGACACATACCAAAACATCATGTCCACCAACCCACTGCTCCCTACTCCTTCCCTCTGCACAGGATTAATCACTTTCAACTCCTTTAGCTGATATGACACCATTCTGTCTTAATTTACCAATTTTTTTTCTATACTGACTTACAGTTGTTAAGGATTTAGTGTTTTTATGTCATTTTTCCCATTTCTCTCTCTCTCCACTCTCTCCAGTCTCTCAGTATGGATATTTCACAACTTTTTTGATGATCAACAGTCAGTGTTGACATTTTGATAGTGTTAATATTGTTTAGTGCTTCAGTCAGGATCCTGGCAGGAAGTAAATGGCACCGTCAAACTGGATAATTTGAGGAGATTAATAATGGGATGGATGGCAAGAGTGTGGAAGAATATAGAGAAACCATAAGGAATAGTGCAGTTCCCCTAGTTATCAGGCCTAGGCCTGATGGAAAGGAATGGTTTTTGGGAGAGAAGAGACCCTGAGAAGAGTTAAGGGACATAGCCCATCTGTGGTTCCACAGGGAGGGCTCTGTCTCCCTTTCCCTCTTTCCCCGTCTCCACCAGGAAGGCAGAGGGCATGGGGCTCTGTTACTGTGTTGCTGTTTCAGATCAGCCCCTCAGAGCCCGGAGCAGGGTGGAAAAGGGGAGAATGGACCTGAGGACAAATAAAAGATATCCAGTAGAGGGGAGGGTATAGCTCAAGTAGTAGAGTGCATGCTTAGCATGTGAGACGTCCTGGGTTCAATTCCTAGTACCTCCTCTAAAAATAAATAAACAAATAAACCTGATTACCACCCCCCACCAAAAAAAATTAAAAATTAATTTCCAGTCAAGCAGGGTACTAAGGTACTCTAACTTTCTTTTTTTCCCCCAAGATTTTTAAATTATTTTTTAATGGGGAGTGGGGATAATTAGGTTATTTATTTGTTTGTTTGTTCATTTATTTACTTTAATGAGGCATTGGGGATTGAACCCAGGACCTTGTGTATACTAAGTACACACGCTACCACTGAGCTATACCCTGCCTGCTGTTTAAGTTTCTTCACCAAATTTTTTGTCTTTCACCTCAGATTTCAATTTGCTTGATTTTCTAACACTCCTATGGTTATGGCTATGGCTATGGCTACTCCAAAATCTGAAAGTGCTATAAAAACCCTCAGCTGGCCCTTATATTTGAGCAAGGTGCTTTAAAGTGGGTTAGAAGCTCAATGTCTGTCACTGAGCAGGTCTGTTAAGAAGGGGTCTTAGATGGTGGTAACTGAGGGGAAGCTGGTTTGCTACTCAGGATTCTCAAATGTCTGTACTTGGGGAACTTTTCTCTGAGGCCATTTAGTCTCTCCGGAGAAGGAGCCTCTGTGTTTCTACTTGGCAGTGTAAACCTGGATGCTGGCTTTCTGGGAATTGCCTCAGGAAGGGGGTTCTCTGTTTATATGCGGGTATTTTCTTATGCCCCTGTCTTTAGCCAAGACCTCTCACCACTGCAGCTGCATCCTGGTTACATTTCCCCAAAGAATAAACCCCCTATTTTCAGAGGGGTAGACAGAAGGCAATTATGTTGTTGCAATGCTGGGAATAGCAGTCTGGTCATCTAACAGTCCCTTCCATCCCTCGTTTCAGCCCCACACTCTACTCCTACCTTCCACAGAATCTGCTCCCTCCAATTCCTGAGCCCATCTAGTGTTTTGCAGGGCAAATCAATCAGCTTTCATCTCTTCACTACCTCCCTCTGTGGGCCCATGGATTTCTCTCTGGTGTTAGTCACACTGATTTCAACTTGCTAGAATGTTGTTGGCCAGCCTCATCTGCTGCTGTCTCCTCTTCCAGTCTCTTGGTCTTTATGGGATTACATTTTCATATGATCTTTTCCCATTACTTAAGTGGGATTTTGGAAGGAGCTAAGATAAGCATATGAGTTCAATCCACCATGTTTAACCAGAGATCTACCAGGATTGAATTTTGGTGGTGTTTTATTTTAGTGTCTACATAGAATCTACATGAATCACCATTTCATGACTAGAGGCCCCATAAGATAATTGCTCTAAACAGTTATTACCCTGTCAACTGAAACAAAAACAAAAACAAAACTGCACAACCTCAAAGTTGAGAATTGTATTTTATTCAGTGGACTTTCAGAGGATTTAAGCCTGGGAGACATTGTCTCAGATAGCTCTGAGGGACTGTTCTAAAGAGGTAAGGGAGGATCCAGGATATATAGGAGTTTTGCAAAACAGGTAGATGAACATCAAAAGATTACTGTTAATTAAAGAAAAACCAGACATCTCAAGGTAATGAATTTAGCACTTTTCTATGTATGAGAAGATACAAGAGTCTGGGCTTAAGGAACTTATTTCTTTGATGTGCACCTCAACTATCTAGGGCCAGTGTCCTGTTCTCTCCCCTCCTGAATCCCCTCAGTGTGCACCGTTGGGGGGTGGCTACAGTGGCTGATGGCTTGATGGTGGGCAGCCTGTTTCTCTCTATCCTGGGTTCCCTCAGGCTGCGCCATTGTTGGGGTCGGCTACAGTGGCTGAGGGCTTGAAGGCGCAACATCCTTTGTTTACTGATATGGCAGGTGGCATTCTTTGTCCACAACCCAAACCCCTAGTAGCTATCCTCAGTTCCTTGTGACACAGGTCAAAGTCACTGAGCTCCTGCTTTTTCCCCTGGTGTGTGTGAGTGTCACATGATCCCACTGCTGAACACTAGCACTAGCCCAGTGTTTTCTAAAATGGGGTTAGCACACTTCCAGGGATTGAGTATCAGGTGACTGAGCATTTTAAAATTCTAAGTGTAATAGTTATGTATTTTAATGCATATATTTTTAAAAAATGTAAGTGGCATATGAGGCCCTTATTGGCTAAGGATGAATCTAAGCAAAATAGGGAGTCAGTTTAAAGAAATATGTTGAATAAAGAGTAGTATAGGTGTGTGGATGAAGAATGTCGCCTGCAGTGTCAGTAAACAGAGGATGTTGAGGCCATCGAGCCATCAGCCACTGCAACCCCCCACCACAGTGCGCCCTGAGAGGACTCATGACGGAGAAAACAGGATACTGACCCTAGACAGTCAAGGTGCATATCTAAGGAGTGATTTCAATGAGCCCAGACTCTTGCATCTTCCCATACATAGAAAAGCACTAAATTCATTAATCTGAGATGTCTGTTATTCTTTAATTAACAGTAATCTTTTGATGTTCCAACCATCTGGGTTTTGTTGCAAAAACTCCTGTGTAACCTGACTTTTCCCTTACCTCTTCAGAGCAGTCCCTCAGAGCTATCTGAGAGATTGTCTTCCGGGCTTAAGTCCTCAGAAAGTCTGCCAAATAAAACATAATTCTCAACTTTTAGGTTGTGCAGTTTTTCCCGGTCTACAGTTGAATGGCAAACATCGTGACAATGACTGAAATTTGGAAAACACCCATCCTGCTGGGTTGCAGCTAGCTAGCGCTGCATGATCCAGAAAGGAGGCTCAAAGAAGCACGATTCTTTCCAAAATAGCCTTGGGGCCCGTGCTCTGCTCCTGCCTACTGGTCCCCCAGCTGGAATGGAAAAACTAAGGATTGCCCAGTGCGGCCCTCTTATTGTTTGTTTTTGTGGAATGAATGTAGAAATGCCTCCGGCCTGGTTGGAGTTAGCCGTTCTGAGTAGCAAGAAGCTGTCTGCAGCATGTGGGAACTAGAATCACAAAGCAGACCTTGTGGAAACCTCCTCCCTCCTAGAGCTGCATTCCTGCTCCCAGAGATGTCTCTTCCTTTGCACCTTTGCTCCTCTGAGAGGCAGGCTAAGCGCATGGGAGGGGCGGGTAATTGACGGTTAGCTGGAGTGTTCAGGGAGGCTGCTCACCTGTCTCAGAACTGCCCCTGACATAGCCCCAGCTCAGAGGAGGCAATGCAGGTGGGGAAGTAGGCGGTATCAAATGTCTCTCCCAGCTCCTGGGGACTGTCCCTCGTCTTAGATTGGGGCTCTTGAGAGCTTCCCAGGGAGTATCTTCAGTTCAACATTCCAGATTGCCCCGCAGGGACAGAAAAGGGAGCTAACATTTACTGGCACCTACTGGGTGCTTGGAGCTTTATGTTTAAAGCCCACAACAATCTATGAAAACGGTATTATCTCCATTCTACAGAGGCTTCACGAGGTGAACTAACTTGCTCAAGTTCTCATAGTGAGTGGTACAGCCAGGAGTCAACCCAGGGCAGTGTGAGGCCAAAGGTAAGAGCCATACTGAGGGAAAGACATCAGCAGGCCTGTCCCCTGAAGACACGGGCTGCACTCTGCTGCTGTCTGGACATTGCATGGCTGCCTCTCTTTCCAGACTATGAGAAAAACAAAACTGAGGGAACCAGGGCTTCGTGGGCAGGGGCTGCCTTTCTGAATCCATGCAAAGGGCAGAGACCAGCCAGTGTGTAGCAACAGCCAAGTATTGTGGCCAGCTTAGGGTGGCCAGAAACAACCATGTGCTTGACATTATAAGTTGGAGATGCCATAAAAACTAGGAAACTTGTAGTCCTTCCCTGACCAGCTGAGACTTGTATATACAACCAATTGTAGTACTAAGTAAGAAGGCATTCTTATTAAGAAAAATAAAAAGTTGGATAAGGCAGGCATTATGCACAGGTTCTAGAACAGCCTCACCTGAAAAAAGCGTCAGGCTAGGCCCAGATGCAGGGCCAAAAAGAATGCCCTTAACTCGTTATGAAACAGACCAGTGACCACAAACTCACCTCTCCTCTCAGCTCATCTCAGTTCATTTCCTGAGACAGGAACACGGTTTATTGAGCCATTTCCCTGTGCCAAGTCATTTTGTTTGCAGTAGATCTATTAGGCGGGTACTACTATTTGTCCTATATCACAGTTGCATAAGATTTAGAAAGCGACTTGCCCAGGAACTTGCAGAAGGAGCCAAGTCAGGGTTTGAACCTGACTGGCTCCCAATCCTGACCTTCCCACTGAGACCCTCTTCCTGAAGGACCATGAGTCTGGTGCCCAGTAGATGAAGCAGCGCCGATGGAGGCTCTGCCATCTGCCCCGCCTCTTCCCTTAAGGGATGTGAAGAGCATCTGTCCTGTATTCTGAAAGGCCTGGACAGAAAGCTAAAAGGACAGGGCCCTCCGCAGATGGGGTCAATCTGGGCTTTTTTTCCCCATCCCCCTCCATCCCAGGACTTAACAAAATGGCACAGAAACAGGCTTACAGGAGCTGCCCCCAGATGATCACGTCAGCCCCTGGTGCATTCCTGCTGCTCAGAGCAGTGAGGGAGCAGTATGCAGGGACGCCTCACATCATCCTGGGTGATTTTCTGCTTCGTTACACCCGTGAGAGGCTGCAGCTTCCACAGAGAGCCCTCTTCAGCATGGCCTGGCAATTTCCTGAGAGAAATTTCCCATTGTCCCTGCTATCAGGGGCAGTATCTGCCTGGTCTCCACACAAGGAGCCTGCCCAGATGCCACATGGAGTTCACGTCTTTGAAGCCTGGCTACAGCATGTCTGGCCATGTGACTTGGGGCAAGTGATTTCACCTCCTTAAGACTCAGTTCCTGTTTCTGAAAAACAGGAGTAATGATGTTCCCTACTCCACAGGATAGTTGTGAAGATTAAATTAGATGATGCATTAAATTGTTTAGTAGGAGTGCTGAGGGTACTCACATATTAAATGTTAAATAAACGTGGGGATGATTATTATTGCAATTCTCACAAAGGCTGGACCCATGAGGTTTGGTCTCCCAGCGCTGACTAAGAAGCACACTTCAGCCATCACAAGTAATTTCAAAATATCTCAAACCTCAGGCTCGCCCTTCGGCAAAGTAAGCAGGGAGATTACGTGATGGCCACAGCAGCATTTAGCAAGAATTCCCTTTCCTCTCAAATCTCCTTTCATCAGTCCACAGAAGTTAGGGTATCTCTTTTCCAATCTCCCACCTCCAATGCCTCCAAAATTTTCTTGAGACATTTTCTCTTGCTCTTTATTATATCGATTAACATCCTATAGACCCAAATCCTTCTCTCCACTGCTGGTCTATATACATGAAGTCTTCCCCAACCAGGTATTATATCATAAAAGCCCAAGGAACAAGTTGAGCAAAAACCAAACTCCCCTCAGAGATTGGGGAAAGTCAAACAGGAGAGGGAATACCCTGGGGAGCAGGGACTAGGCAGTGAACTCTCGCCTGGTACAGTATTCACACAGTTGAATATCAAGCTCTCTCCTGGAGATGTGTACAGAGGGCTGAGAAGAGGAACAGGTCAGACCAGGAGCAGTTCCACTTCGCATCCTGATTTGGTTTTCTCCTGGAAACGGAATCTCTCTGAAGAGACCTCCCTAGTTCCTGACATTGCGGCAGTGAGGTTAGCTCCATCTCTGCTCCTGGGGTATCCACCCTACCCCACCTCTTGCTCTGGAGTCTTTGACCCCACACTGATAAATGATCCCCCCTGGTTAAGAGCCTGCAAGCTCCCAGGGGCCATTTGGTGGGGTGGGGGGTGGCAAGGAACTGGGATTATTGCCTAACCCAATGCAGACTATCTCCTGCACCCCCCATCCCCCGCCAGAGAGATCAAAGTCTAAAGCCAACTAACATGCTGTGAAATTTTCAACTTTCACCCATTATCCTGAAGAAGGTTTATCACCAGAGCCCCACAGTCTGCCCTGAGAAATTAATTCCATGTGGGAGGGAGAAGGTGGATTCCAAAAGAGAGCCTTCCCAGCCTACCCCATTTTAAGACTCTTCTCAGAGAATCCCAGCTGGGTCTGAAGTCTTCTGGGGCAAGCCATCTGGGCTTCTCCCTAGGCTGTTCCCAAGTTCTGGGGATGACAGTCAGGTATGATGGGTTTGGAGTGAGAGTCAAAGCCAATGGGGTCTGCAAGGGAGCCCCCCAAAGGTGCTGGTCCTGAATCGACATCCAAGGCAGGAAGCTGTGGCCCCTGGTTACCATGGAGATGTTGGCACAGCCTGTGCCCATCTGACAGGCAGCCTTCCTTAGGAAATGAGGAGGAGACATTTGGTTGCTGGAGAACTAGCTCAGCTTGCGGGGAGAGTCTGTGACATCACAAGCCTGCAGCCGAGGGGGCTGCAGAGGAGGCTGAGGCTGGGAGCTGTGTGAGAACAGTGCTCAGCTGTCGTGGCCTCCTGCCAGTCCTGTAGTTTTAATGGCTGGGGTGTGGCCTCCTGCAGAGACAGGGCTCTCTGCCAAGCTGCCATTCCCAAGAAAGGGTTGTCAGAAGAGGCTCTGGTACAGTGGAAAAACCCCAGAAGTGGAGCCACACCCACAGTGCCAGGAAAGAGCCCAGGCTGGTGGAGAAGGCTGTGGTGTCTGGGGCAGAGGAGAAAGCGCTAGACTAGCTGGAGCTTCCTGTCCCTTAGTCACCACCACACTATGGCAGTCAAGAGCACTTCCCTTTCCTTCTCCAGGCTCTCCTTCCCCACTGTGCAATGTTGTCTGCCCTGCAGGCCAGCCAGGCTGCTGGGAGGCCCTACAGTGTGAGCAAGGAGGGGTGGGGGTGGGGGGCAGGTGTGAGGGGCTGGTCTCCCTCTGATTCAGTGGGTAAAGGAGGGCCAAGGCTGTGAGGGCCTCTCCTCGGCGTTCATCCGTTCTGTGGCTAAAACTGGAGGATGAACTAAGTCAAAACGTCCTTTGAGAGGGCCTGACGCTGCAAGTGTGTTTGTACAAAGGGCAGAACTTGGCCCTGCACACACGTGGGCTATCCAAGTCTAACGGGCCGGCAGGGTTGGGGAGGCTGATTAGATAGGGCCCAGAAGCAGCCCTGTGGGCAAGTGAGCTGTCTGAACATTCCTGCTGCCCTGGGTGAGGGACCTCGGGGAGTACGGATCACATTTGCCCTTTAATATCCAGGGTGCAAAGGGCTAACCACTTTCCAGGCTGTGAGGCACCCCAGGAAAGGCAGAGGGGCAGAGTGGTGCAGGGGAAGGAAACCTAGACCAGGAGTTTGAAATCCACCTGGCTACTTTCCGGCTATGAGGCTTGAATCAATTATATTTTTTGAGGTTGGATAGTCTCACTAGCAAAACAGAGATAAAAATTCCTGTTCTGCTTTCCTCTCCTGGTTGAGATGAAAATGCCAGGAGAAAAGGACATGAAAGCTGCCCTGAGCTACGCACAGATGAAGAACCCGCCGAGTTTTACCTAGCTGCAGGGAAGGCTTCTCCATGTCTGCACCCACCGCAGCCTGTGGTCCCTCCTGGGTTCAAAAGAGCTGTCTTTTGCTCCTCTTAACAGAATCCTAGTCTCCCCAGTGAAACCAGATCCCTTCTGGTAACATAGAAAAATGAGATGGGACTACCTTTTAAGGTCAGAGTCCTCTGAGCAGGCTCAAATAACAGAGCGGAAGACTTCCTTCTCCAGTAGAACCTGCTTTGTGAAGTGTAGCTAGATGGATGCCTGTGTCCCTCAGTTTAAACAAAAACCTGGGGCCCAGATTTCAGTGAGGTGCCCTGTAGTCAGCAGCTGTACCGCTAAGGAGACTTCCACTCCTTTCCCACGCCCAGCCCAGGTAATTCCTAAGAAATTTCCCTGGCCTTATTTAGACTTTCAATTGCTTTGATCCTCTTGGAATTTTAGAGGAAATTACCCTTCTTTTTTGAGCTAGGGTTTGGAATGTAATTCCCCATTTGGTAAGGTTTAAAGGTTGAAAACATCTACAGAGGAATCAAAGAGATGTGGGTTCCTGTTATCAGTGATTCACTTTCAAAGCCCTGTGAGACTGTTTTTATTAACAAATCCAATATCCACCAGTGCCTGGGGAATTTTGGACCCAGTTTGGAACTAATATGGGGACAAGAGAATGCCAAACATGGATTTTCTGTTGCCACAGGTGGATGCAGGCCCTTGAATGTGACAGTCTTTGCCTTGGAACTCATCAATGTGATGGGAAGCTTCAGGCCTAATTCCCTGCCAGGGGAGCATGGAGAGAAAAGGGCACAGGTCTTATCTCTTTCCTGGGGTAGAAAGTGGCTAGAACGGTGCCTTAGTCCTTTCTGTCTGTTATAACAAAATACCATAGACCTGGCTACTTATAAACAATAGAAACTTATTTCTCACAATTCTGGAGGCTGGGAAGTCCAAGAGTAAGTAAGGTGCTGGCAGGTGTCTAGTGAGGGTCCACTTCCAAATTCATGGAAGACAATCTTTTTTGCTGTGTCTTCACATGGCACAAGGGACAAACGATCTCTCTTGGGTCTCTTTTATAAGGGCACTAACCCTCTTCATGAAGTCTCCACCTTCATGACCTAATCACCTCCTAACAGCTCCACCTCTAAATACTATTATATCAGGAATTAGGTTTCAATATATGAATTTGGGGAGGACACAAACATTCAGTATATAACAAAGGGAATCTAGAGTTTCAGAAGGGGGTTCTATTAGGGGCTCATGTGAGGAAAGAACTATGGACAGAATGGCAGTCCAAGCCAAAAAGGGAGACAGAAGCAACATCTAGTGTCTGAGGATGAGGAGGTTGGAGGAGAAAATAATGAGTGGAGGAAGGCATCAGGGTAGCAGAAGAGATGGCCCACAGGAGAAGTTGAGGAGTCGAGGTGGAGTCTTCAACTCCCACTCCCATCAGTCAAGAGATGGATGGGGTTGGGGGGATGACATGAAGCAGTCTCCCAGGGACAGGCACCTGTTGTCAGGCCAGAGAGAGGAGCCTCTGCTTTGGCGTGTACACAGCAGGCCCTGGCCTGTCAGGGACAGAGACAGATGAGGCTATCTGCATCTTGGGCCCTGCAACTCAAGAAAGCCATCAGCTTTGTAACCATGGAAAAGCTGAAATAGACTCAGGCTGCCAGTGAGTGTTCCGAGGGGTCCTGGGGTCATGGAAGTTGTGTCAGAGAAGTCTATGTTCTGTGCATGTGGTTGGAGCTGTATGTTCTGAACTTCCCATTGTGTATTTGCAACAATGTCCTTATTCAGGACCCTCAATCATCAGCTCTCAACTACCTTGCTTTCACCCTATCTCTCCCATTTCCCCAAAACTTCAGGGACTTCCACTGACCACCAAAAACCAAAAAACCAAACACCCTAAATTTCTTAGCCTGGCATTTAAAGCTAAAGATTCACCAGACACCTTGAATTTCCTGCCTTCATGCCCTTGTTCTCTGCTTTCACAACACCTGATTTTCACCAATTGAAGTCCCTTCAATTTGAGGCTGAGCTCAGATGTTAACTCTTCCAGGAAGCCTTCACTGGTATCCCTGGTCAAAGGACTTCTCTCTCCTCTGAATGCTAGAGCAATTTTTTCTCTCTCTTTTGTGGCAATGTTACATTCTATTTTGCATTTTAACTCTAGTAGGGGATGCTGCTGTTGGTTTTCCCCAGTAAATGGTAAGTTTTGAAGGGTTATAAATTTGTCTTATTCATTTTTGTATCCCCATCACCTAGAATGCTGCCTTTTACAGAGCAGGCATGTAATTTGAAATACATTTATTAAACAAATAAATGTATGTGCTGGTGATATGAAGATGAATGAGAACATTTCTGTCCAGTAGGACCTTACGGGCTAGTGAGGGAAAGAGGTGCAGCAATCAGAAATAATATAAAGCCCAAGGAAGTACACTTGATCTGTGAAGGTGTAGGGTTTGGGTGGACAAGGATGGTGGCAGGAGGGATCATTCAATTGAAGGCATTGCCTAGCAGGAAGTACGTGGCATATTTGGGGAACGTGGTAAATACCCTGGGGACTGGCATATAGGAAGCATGAAGAAAAATAGGAGATAAGACCAGAGAGAGGATGTGGGCACTGGATCATAGTGAAGCCTAGTGTGCCTTTCCCAGGAATTAGAATTTTATTCTGAAGGCCATTGACTGAAGAGCCACCGAATGTTTTTAAGGAAGAATGTAATAAATAATGAGGGGTGACCCTGTGTTTTGGGGTAGACATCACTCTTTGGCCAGGTTCACTTTAGGAAAATCTTATGTTGGATGCGAGTAGCACCCATTCCCTGAGGCCAGCCTATTCCCTGGTCAAGCTACATCTTTGTGAGATTTTCCCTCATAAAGAGGCCATCCCCTCTCCCTTCCCCCCACAAAAAACCCCCACTTAGTCAGGTTGAGAAGTCTGTTCTGCCTTCTGAAACAGTTTCCTGCCCCACCCTCTGCTTTGACTTTACTAAAGAAATTCTTCCTTTTGGACTGTATTAGTCAGGATTTTGTGTTAGTCAGGGTACTTCAGAGAAACAGAATATATATATATATATATAGTATATATATATATATTTATAAAATGAGATTTATTATAAAGAATTGGCTCATGAGATTACAGAAGCTGAGAAGTCCCATGATCTGCTGTCTGCAAGTTGGAGACCCAGGAAAGCAGGTAGTATAAATTCCAGTCCAAGCCAAAGGCCTGAGAAGCAGGAGTGCCAGTGGTGTAGGTCCCAGTCTGAGGATGCGGAGACTGATGTCTCAGCCCATCAGACAGGCAGAAACCCACTGATACCCATTGCCTCTCACTGAAAACTGAACTTTCTGAGCCTGGGACTGGCTTGGGCCCCCTATCTCATTTCTTGAGTTTTGTGGAGTTGGGGAGTAAGGAGTGGGGGAGGACAACATCCTATAGAGGAAAAAAATCACAGGCTATGGAGCCGTCAGCCTGGGTTAAAGTACCAGCTGAAATCACTTATTAGCTGTATGACCTTGGCAAAAGTTTGAGCCTCAGTCTTCTTACCTGAAAAATGGGGCTAATGATGCCTACTCCAAAGAATTAGAGTGAAGATGAGTATGAGGATTGCCTAGCTTGCTGCCTGACACACAGGAGGTGCTGAGTAAATGGTACTCATTTTATTCATACATTGTGCAGTTAAACTGAGACCCCTGTTCTGCATAAAAAGAGGGAAACTATGCTTGGTGTGACCTGTTGTCAGGTGTCTTAATTTAGGAAACGGCAAACTCTCTGCCTAGACTATCTTCAAAGATCGTCCTAGAGCCCTCCTGGTGGGAGTTCTTACCTGTCTCCCCAGACTAACTTCTGTTCTCCAAGCTCTGTCCTCCCGGCAGCTAGGGTTGCATTTGATAGGCAGACAGGGGCCCAGCCCTGATTGAATTGAGGACATTGTCGCAAAGACTGAGGAACCACAGACACTGTTGCAATCTGCCCTGCCCTGAGGAACACCGGAGAACCTGTGGCTGGCCTTCAGGGGCTGCAGCTCTGTGTTTGGGAAGAGAGCCTAGGTTTCCCTCCTAGAGTGATGGGAAAATTGTTAGGATGTGCTAGAGAGATGCTGGCTTTTCCCGAACTGAGTTTAGAGTTTTCCCTTCAAAAGCAAGGAATCCATGATTAGGGATTTTTCTTCGGGCTGGGTGCTAAATTGGTGCCCCAGGTGCAGGGAGGAAGTAGATGCCCTTAAAAGGTAGAAGAGCAGAACCACACACCCCTCTAATGCAAACCCGTTTGAAGAATGTACAGACTAGTGTGGTGGAAGCAGAGAAGAGGGACATACCAAATCTGTGGCTGTATGCGGTGGGGGAGTGGGGACAGTACCAGAAGAGGGGTACAGTTTAAAGAGATGGAGGAGGAAGGCCGGCCAGGAACCAGCATGAGCAAAGGCCCGGAGGTAAAAATAATATGATATGCTAAAAACAAACAGACAGTTCTCGGGTGTGGCTTGGACACGAGGTGCTGGGCCCGTGGGACAGTAGGGAGTGCAGACCAGAGGCTAAGGCTTTATTTTGTGTTGTGGGACTTGGAAGTTTTAGTGGTAGGCGGACAAGCAGGGTTAAGATTTGGAGATCACTCGACTTAGGTAAGAATAGACTGTCGCTCTGCTAGGCATTTTCTTTCCTTCAGCAAATATGTGACGAGTGCCTATTACGTGCTAGAAGTGGTTCTGGGCACTGGTCAGCAGGAGCAAAAGTTCAGATGGAGCCTTCTTTGAGAGTAACTTCCACATTTTACGGAAGAGGAAATTGAAGCTCCGCCTGACTCCAGCTGATGGCTCTGACCTGGACTTTTGTGGCCGGAGGCAGCGTGGCTCTGGGCAGCCCTTTAGATGGCTCGGCGCACGTGGGTCGGGCGGCCTGCGGGTCCTCCGGCTGCGCACGCCGCCGGAGCCTCTACAGTGCCCCGCCCGGCTCGGAGCCCGCCCCCAGCCCAACCCACACGTGGGTTCCCGCACGTCCGCCCGGCTCCCCCCTGACGTCAGCCTCGCGGGTCCATTTAAGGCCCCTCCCGCTCCCAGCTCCGAGTACCGGAGCAGCAGCCGCCAAGTCCGGAACCAACGCCACGCGCCCCGACGCCCGCCCGCCCGACGTGCACTCCCGGTACGGTCGGGCCCGGCGCGCACTGCGCGGGAGGGGGAGAGCGACTGCGCCGGGCTTCGCTGGCCCGGCGCTGCCCGCGCTGGGGTCCCTGCTCCCGGGAGGTGTAGGCGCTGCTTCCCAGAGGCATAGTCTTGAGACCTCGGCGGTGGCCCGCGCCACACGCGGGTACGGGGCCCGCCGCACCCTGCTTTTGCTGTAAGTGGGCACGGTGGCCTCTGGCCTGGCTGCGGAACCAAGGACTGGCCGCACCCAGTATGGGTTCGAAGGCTCGGCTGAATACAGAAGTATGAGGAGACTGCGGGTCTGAAGGGTAGGGCTTATCTCCGGAATGGAAACAGGCAAACCTCACCGAACTCGAAGTCCGGTTCTTGGAGCCCAGGGAGCCGGGAAAGCCTCAGTAATCTGGGGCGGGTTCCTGGAAGCCAGAAAGCCACTGGGTGCAGCTAGGGTCGCCTTTTAACCCTGAGACTCTCAAGAGGTGGGCTCCTTGGAGGCAGCGGCTGCCTGCAGATTATAGGACGTTCTTGGAGCAAATTACATTTATGAAGCATCGGGCGCTATGTTAGGCATGATGCATGCAAAGATGAAGCAGAAAGGGTATCACCAGCTCTTTCCGCCTCTCAGTATGTTGAGAATAGGCTCATCCGGTACCTCCCCCTCCTTTTGATGTTAAATTCCCTTCCTTTCGATAAATGGGGGAACCTAAGGCTGGGAGAGGGTTAGGGTATCTCTAAGGTCACAGTGAGTAGGTAGCAGAGTTGGGGGAGTAGACCCTTTAAATGCAGGGCTCCCCCACCCCAATATCCCCACACTGAAGGGAGCTCTGGAGCCCAGGGCTTAGGTTTTGTCGAAGCCAGGAGATGTCTGCAGAAAGAACTCCTCCCTTCCCCGGCCAGGATGCAGAAACCTTGCAAGGCTGTCTAGAAATAGCAGTGATTTGTAAAGAGAGACTCGATTCCAGCTTGGTGACTCTGGGCTGCCTGCCTGGAAGTCCTCTCGGATATTTTTGCTCTTTGGGGCGGTGTCAGGATTAAACGTGGTGCTTTCGGGATGCAATCTATAATAATCTCTCCAGTGAATGTAGAGCAGGGTTGGATTAGGAAAGTCGAAGACCCCCTCCCCGGTTCTGGAAATCGAGGGTCTCACCATGTATCTATTAACTTTAGGGGTGCAGGCTGCAGGCCTCTTGAGCTATTGCTTCCCTTCCTGTACTAACAAAATTTCCTCATACTTGGCCTCACGCCTTTGCAACAAGGACCATGGCAGAAGCCACACAAGGCACCTCCCTGCGCGTTGGTTAACAGTCCCCGGTTCCTGGTATGGCGATTTAAAATCTGGCTCTGGCCGTGCGCCAGGCCGAGGAGGCCCCTGCCAGCCAGACTTCACGTTGTTCTCGTGTGCTTCGGAACACTAGTTTAGTCTAAAGTCTGATGCTGAGCTCACTGCCCCTGACCCGGGGAGCAGGATAGTTCCTATTCAAGTCCGCTCACAGGCGGGGCTTCTCAAGCATCTGCCTTGCTGTAGAGGTTAGGGCCCACCTCTCGGTAGCCAGCGGCTACTACTTTGGTCTTCGTCCAGTGCTCCTGAAATACGCTTGCGCGCAAGATTAGTGGCTAGATAGGTGAGTGGGGGAGGGGCAGCTGGTAATCTTCCGGGTCTGGGCGGGGCGTAAAACCCCCGCGGGCTCCTGCAGACTGGGCAGTTGATCTCCGCCCCTTCTCCGGGGGCGGGGGTTGGGGAGAGGGAGAGGAAAACGAGTGATTGCGCAGTAGCAGAGCTCACAGTACGCCCCCTCTGACTCCGGGTAGTTCGCTGAGGCGGTTAAAAGCACATTACGCAACTACCTGCGGTTCTTAAGGGGCTTGGCAGGAGTCCTAATGATTGTAGTAGAGCTGGGCCGGTGGCTCACAGGATCTTGTTTGAGGAAAGGCCAGCTCCACTTGGAGTTAATTTAAGTGAAGATGGGTGAGCCCTCAGGAGGCTATACTTACACCCAAACGTCAGTATTATTTTTCCACGCCAAGGTGAGGGCCTTTACACCAAAGACCCTAGCCAGACCAGATCCTGGCATTAGGCCTTTCACCTCTCCTTTCACTATCTTTAGGTTTCTTCCCACCCTCCTTTTAGTCTTCCCTCGTAATTTTTAGTGGCAAGTACCCCAAAAGGAAGCAAAATAAACTTTTTCAGAACAGCTTTTGGTTAATAAGCGTTAATTTTAAAAGGACACAGTGACAATGCATGTTTTTCCCCTATAGATTCCTTTTCGTTCTAAGTCCAAAATGGCAACTCTCAAGGATCAGCTGATTCAGAATCTTCTTAAGGAAGAACATGTCCCCCAGAATAAGATTACAGTTGTTGGGGTTGGTGCTGTTGGCATGGCCTGTGCCATCAGTATCTTAATGAAGGTAAGTGAGAGTTCATCACTCTGGAAGTCAGGGATTCCTTGACTCCATCCATCCCACTCCCTCTCCAAGAATTGTATTATCACATTGTTTATGCAAATATTTAGGTTCATGAACTCATTCAAAGAACTTCACATGAAACAAACTTTTAAAACATGATGGTATGCCAAAAGAATATCTAAACTACAAAAATCAAAGGTTTTTAGGCTGGAGACCAGTTTCTTAAATTCACTGTGCTTTATTAACCTGCATTAATTGCCTACAAATGGAAAAGTGGAGCCCATGCCTTTAAACAAGCTAAAGCTATTTTAAGGTAATTTTTGAATTGAAATTGGTATGTATGCGTGGTAAAATTAAAATCAAACTGAATGTAGAAAGTCTTCCATCCAT
Organism: Vicugna pacos; assembly: GCF_048564905.1. Taxonomy (NCBI): domain Eukaryota; kingdom Metazoa; phylum Chordata; class Mammalia; order Artiodactyla; family Camelidae; genus Vicugna; species Vicugna pacos. Next base: position 39,990,646 of record NC_132996.1, read on the forward strand.
GCAAATCCCCATTGCCTCCCTCCTTGGATAGCAGTTTTGGTACCAATTATGGAGCTAAACTTTAATTATAAAAAGAGAACTTGTGAGTGAATAAAGAGTACTTTTTACTGTACTCAAGCCTGGTTTATATAAAAAAGAAATTGAGGCAGCTTACAATGTTAAGATGTTTTAAGTTTGGATTTGGAGTTCCTAATAAGAGAGTGAAATGATGAATTCTGAATTTGGGACAGAAAAGGACTGAAGGCAGAAATTAGCTAAGCAGTGTCTTGGAACAACACAGGTTGCTTCATATGTGTTTTTAGAAGAGACCGCATAGTATACCAACTCTTACTCCTTCCCCATTGGATCAGAAATTGATGTCATTTATTTTTCCAAACCTATGAACCACCTATGGTCTTTTTCTGTCAAGCTCCCTAACTCAGGTGTGGTTAAGAGTAAGCCAGACCACTCATTATACTGTAGATGATATGGGATAGTTCTGCAGCTCAGCTAATATAACCTCTTTGGTTGTAATAGTCCACATCCCATTTGTAGTAAAGCGATTGTTGGTATTCTTTATCTGAGAAGTAGCTGTGAACTTTTATAGGTTCATCTGAAAAAAGGGTATTTTTCACCAATGTTTTGTAATGTACACGTCTGTCTATGTAAAACTGTTACTGTTGGCTAATATATGGAAGACATGTAACCAGGGACTGATCCAGAATATCACTTTTTAAGTCTTAATACTTGTTAGTATCATCTATTTAATGACTAACAACCTTAAAACCAACGTGTAAAACTGAATTTGAGAGAGTAAATGGAGCGGTTTTACATAATTGGATGTTATTGCCAACCTAGTGTTCTACTTCTGTACAGTGGTTAGCTCCTGGTGAAGAGGGGGTTGGAGAGAGGGTCAGTGCTCCTTCCTGTGTATAGATCATCTGTGAGTCAGCTTTTGAATGGGGGCCTGCCTCTACTTTGAGGTGTGTCCCGATACTAATAAAGTAGCTGAATTCTCCTATGCGAAAAGCAAAGAAATTTTGCATGCCCTTCTTGAAATTTGGAAATAGCAATTTTCCATTTAACTAAAAATTTTATGTCTTTTAGGACTTGGCAGATGAACTGGCTCTCGTTGATGTCATGGAAGACAAACTGAAGGGAGAGATGATGGATCTCCAACATGGCAGCCTTTTCCTTAGAACACCAAAAATTGTCTCTGGCAAAGGTACTTCCACAAGTTTAAGTTGTAGTCCATGATAGACTTAATTCTTTATCAGGCTTGAAATCTAGTTCATCAAAGATTCCTTTTTTTATACTAGATAAGAGAGCCTTCGAACAATTTTGCTTTGATAACTATGGATATCAGTGTTTGTATTTTTAGCAAATGGTTTTAAATGGAAATCCAATTTGTCCATGATGTGGAAAGCATCTGAATTAGAATGTAATTAGCATAGCCTCTTAAGTCCATATTTTACCACATTGCTTCAGATATTTAAATTAAATATACTTCTATTCCCTTTTGCACACTAACACAAGGTTGAGAACGGGGTAAACGAGCCTGTTCAGTGTATATTCATGGCTTGACCCTCTCACACTTTACAAGTCCCAGCCAGGAAACAGACATGGGCCCAAATAGTGTATTTTGACACTTGAAAATCACTGACTCCTTGTCTGATAGGTGACTCCTTTCATTATCTTCAACCTGGGGTTGACTATCCTGTGTGCCATACGGTATCTAGAAGCAAGACATGCTTGATAAGTGTAAAGTTGCCTCTGCCTTCTTCTTCTTTTTTTTTTTTAAAGCCCATCCCTGAGCTGATAGGACCACAGTTAAGGAGAAATAGGAGTATGGAAGAGTGAGCCTTGAGCTCCAGTGGCAAAAATTGGGGGATGTATCGCATTTGATAGTGAGAGTCAAAAGTCAAATAAATGTGATTCCTTTCAGCTCCCTCCAGTTTTAGTTATATAAAGTCACAACATAACTAAAACCAGAATACAAAGAAGGTGTTGATGTATTCTTCCTCCATGTAAGTGGCCACAGTGATAAAATTCCAAAAACTAAAGAAGGTGACTGACAGGCATTAGAGGCATTTACGTGCCACGTACATAAAACACTGATAAAACTGTCCATAAAAAAACTTACTGGAACAAATGTTTGCTGGAGTTCTCTTAAAAGTCCTTAATCTGCTTATTGTTTCTCTTTGGGCTAGACTATAATGTGACTGCAAACTCCAGGCTGGTAATTATCACAGCTGGGGCACGTCAGCAAGAGGGAGAAAGCCGTCTTAATTTGGTCCAGCGTAACGTGAACATCTTTAAATTCATCATTCCTAATGTTGTAAAGTACAGCCCAAACTGCAAGCTGCTTGTGGTTTCCAATCCAGGTGAGGCTATTAACTGCATAAAAATAGATGGGCTAGAGTAAAACTGGTAAGTTTCCTCCTGAGAGCGGATTTGTGTTTTTGTAAAATAGTTAAAACATTAAAGGAGATACAATGCCTTAGATATTGTTGGCACTTTAAAATTTGTTACTTGCCTAAGAAGATCTTGGATAAGGGATAAGTTTATGAATAATGTGTTACTGATGCACAGTTTATTTTCATTAAACTACACTTCTTGAATACTTGATCTATGTGCTATATTATACATAGTATAGAGGTTTTAAACTATTAACAAAAATATTGACTGGTCATGATCAATATCAAGATCCAATATAAAGCCATATATCTTGACTTGTAAATCATTATGTAATGACTCACCTAGTATCTCTGCTGAAATGTCTTCTTCATAGTGGATATCTTGACCTATGTGGCCTGGAAGATAAGTGGCTTTCCCAAAAACCGTGTTATTGGAAGTGGTTGCAATCTGGATTCAGCCCGGTTCCGTTACCTGATGGGGGAAAGGCTGGGAGTCCACCCGTTAAGCTGTCATGGATGGATCCTGGGGGAGCATGGAGACTCTAGTGGTAAGCATGACTTTTTTTTTTCTTTGTGTTTTCAAAAAGATCATGTGAAAAATTAACAGGAGTTTCATTACTAAATCAGAGCCTAAATCAGATATCCATTCATTAGGGTAGAATCGTTTCTAGAAATCTATCTTTGGATATAATTATATGCTAGGACTGTTAGGATTTTAGCCATTCTGTATGACATTATTTTGGTTGGGGATATGAAATTAATTTCTTACCATGGACATATTAAATAAGATGATAGTTTTTAGGGTAGTTCATTTACTGTCGCAGCTGTTGACTTAAACTTCTTGGCCCTGAAAAGGTCAGCCAATCCAAATGTAGTGTATAAAAAAAAAATCTATTATCACAGTTGAAAGCTGTTATAATTTCTGCAGGGTTCTCAGTTCCTTATGGCAAAAAACCTCTTATGATCTCATACTATCTCGTCTCAGTAGGTTAGGAAAACAGATTAGAATATAGTGACAATTCTTAGCTTTATATAATCTAATCAATGAAAGTCTAAAAGTTAGGGTAATTGCAGCTTTACCATCTACCAAAAGGGGGTGGGTAATTCTCCTTAGATAAGAAAAGAGAGCTTTAGAAGAATGAGTTGGAATTACTAGTCTGCTGGCTGTTACATGGGAATAAATAAATATATTCTGTACTATTTCTTTTAGTTCCTGTATGGAGTGGAATAAATGTTGCTGGTGTCTCCCTGAAGAATCTGCACCCTGAATTAGGCACTGATGCAGATAAGGAACAGTGGAAAGCAGTTCACAAACAGGTGGTTGACAGGTAATAGATCTCAGAATTTTTAACACAGAACATGAAAATGTATTATTATTTAAACAAAAGTTTACTAGCATTTGCATTTGATTACTCTATCAGAAAACTTGTTTTCTAAAGCTTTGTTAAAGATCATACTGTATAATAGATAAAAGAATTAAAAACTAGACATTTATTAATACTACAGTCTATCTTTATTTGCCATAATTCTTAGTTTATAGTGTGATAAATTTTTCTGTTTGCAATGTAAACTATTAAGATAAAACAAGTTAGATTGTCTACCCTATTTGAGATTTGGTCTTTACTTCAACAACATGTATGATTCATTTAGTTAGGAATAAGAATTTTTAAATCCAAGTTCCTATTATAGTCTGTAAATAGAAATACAGCTAGCTTCTTATTTATTCAGATGATTATAAAGTTTCAAGCAATGTATAGATTCATAATAGTATTAAAAATGTAATTATTAATGGTTAGAAATTGTTGAAATAGGGAAGCTTTCAACTTCGTGGCCTTATGTATTTTTTATAAATCAGGTGGTCATGTGCAGATCTCAGGTCTATGGAATTGAAGAATGAATCATGATTTGTCTAGGCAGAGCCCTCTTATTTGTATTTGTTTAATTAAATCCTGTGAACCCACCATCTAACCAAAGAAACATTGACAGTTCCTGTCAACTAACTGTAGTGTTTGTTGGGTTACAATTGTTAGTCTGCTGGTCCTTGGAAATGAGTGAATTCTGTGCTCCTTCTCCCACTCATCCCTCTGTACTCAACCCCACTACCTGCTACACATACACGCACCTGCGATAATCCCAAATCAAGCATGCTATATGTAATCTTGGATTTACTTTCTTAAATTCAGTATTACATTTATAAGAATCAGCCATTTTGTTGCATATGGCTGTAGTTACTTGTTTTGATAGCTGAGTAATATTCCACCATATGGTTATACCACAGTTTCTCCATTCTCCTGTTTTGGAGAGCATTGGGCTTGTTGCCAAATTTTTCTATTACCAACAGTACTGTTGTGAACATCCCTATACATAATATCCTGGTATACATGTGCAAAGGTTACTCTTAAGTATATAATGCACTTTACTGTATTACTTATATATTATTATTTACTATATAAATTATTTACTATAAAAGTATGTGTTCAGTGAAAGCTTTGTTTTTCTTTGTTACTCCGCCCTACTTTTTCCTACCCTTCCTTGTCCTTCCCTACCTACCCTTCCCTACCCTACAGTGCTTATGAGGTAATCAAACTGAAAGGCTACACATCCTGGGCCATTGGACTGTCTGTGGCAGATTTGGCAGAAAGTATAATGAAAAATCTTAGGCGGGTACATCCAATTTCCACCATGATTAAGGTAGGTCTATGTAGTAATAGGTTGTGTGTGAATGCCATTATTTTGTTTTTTTTAAACATTCTACTGAGCAATTAGATTAATGTAAGTCCTCAATCATTGATTTAAGGGAAATAAGTTAATGCACCTGCAACTTTCTTTTTTGAAAAGACATGGTTGAGCTTTAGGCTTAATTCCATTAGCATTGTGTTCAGCACATAGATACTTAATAACTTGGTGACTAAAAAACTAGTCAATTATGTTGAGATGGGTAGAGGAATATAAAAGAAACAATTTGTTTTTCCTTTGGGAAAAACAAAAATCACACTCAAGTTAGAGTTACCAAAGCATTATACAATAAAAATTGGGAAGTACAATGGATAATGGCAATAATTTAGATTTTCTTTTAGAATGGATATCTTGCTGCTATTTTAATGACTTTCCTTTACATCCTAAATGAAAATCTAGAAAGGAATTTCTACTTAGCAAGTCATATTAAATAAAGCCTCATAATTATAGAGAATGAAAGTCTTGGGAGACCCCAGAATGCTTAGAAAAAACATTAAATATTTTTCATCTCGTCTTCAGGGTCTCTATGGAATAAAAGAAGATGTCTTCCTTAGTGTTCCTTGCATCTTGGGACAGAATGGAATCTCAGATGTTGTGAAAGTGACCCTGACTCCTGAGGAAGAGGCCCATTTGAAGAAGAGTGCAGATACACTGTGGGGGATCCAGAAAGAGCTGCAGTTTTAAAGTCTTCTAATATCATACCACTTCACTGTCTAGGCTACAACAGGATATAGTTGGAGGTTGTGCATATTGTTCTTATTATCTGATCTGTGACTAAAGAAGTAATGTCAAGACAGCCTAGGAAAAACATCAATTTCCTAAAGTTAGAAATAGGAATGGTTCATAAAACCCTGCAGTTATATCCTGATGCTGGGTGGTACTTACCTTGTGTGAGCCTGAACTGATTAGTGCAAAATAGTTCCATTTTCTCAAGAGGCACCACTGCCAATGTTGCAGGTGCTGCAGTTTCCCTTCAAATCAGATGTGTGTTTACTGTGTGTTATATCTCTTCTGGTTCCTTCAGCCAAGATGCCTAGTCCAATTTTTTTGTTCTCCAATTAATCACATCCTGGGATCCAATGTATAAATCCAGTATTCCAAGTCTTGTGCATAACTGTTCTAAAGAATCTTATTTTATTTACTGTATGTATCAAAATAGTGTACATTGCCATATAATGTAAAAAGAAAAATCTACATAAATAACGCAGCCAACTATCCAAGTGTCATACCAACTAAAACCAAATAAACCTTGAACAGTGACTATTGTGTTAATTTATTACATTAAGATACAAAGTCATAAAGCTGCTATTTGCTCATTACATTATTGGGAACCATTTGGTTATTCTTGGGTAACTCTGCAATGATTTTTTTAAGGGGTACTGTTTACTAATGATCAGACTTTAATAATTAATATATTAAGGGTGTGACTAAGGGTGTAGATTGACTAGGTTGTTTTCTTACCATTTTCATTGCAATCAATTGTCTTACTATATTAAGCCCCAAAGTATTATGAGATAACTTAATAGTGTTAATCATAATTGGTAGCCTATAATTCACATAGGTAACATTCTATATATGAATGTAAAAAACATCATTTGCCAACTGAACATAAGCAGTGATACTTTGCTACAACAGAAGGACAGAGATTTTTTTAGAAACTTTGCTCTCTGGAGGCCAGTAACATAATGGTACTGAACAGTTTTAAACCAAACAGCCCTGATGGTTGTCTACTCACATTTTCTTTAGATTTCCTCAAAATATTTCTATAACTATGATCCTCTCCAGGCCTAAAAACCATACATCTAGAGGTTAACTAGAACAACTTTATTGTCAACACTCCCCCAGGATCTTTTCCCGAAGTCTTCCTTCCTGAGAGATAAGAGAATTATGCTTTTTAAAAAATATGTCTCAAATGTAGGACAATACTAATCTACATAGTCTTGATGATTAGCTATTATAATAGCATTTGCTTTTCAATAGACTTTAAAAAAAAAACAGCTTTAGGATATAATTTGCATACCGTAAAATTCACCCTTTTAAAATGTACAATTCTATGAAGTCACATAGTTGTACAACTATCACCACTATCTAATCTTAGAACCTTTTAATTGCCCCCAAAAGAAATGTGCACTTATTCCTATAGCCTTCTGTAGACTTTGAGGCACCTTTAGACTTTTTTTAAAATGTACTTTTATTAATTTCATATTACTTTTAGTCTATCAACACGACAAAAATAATGCTTTATAGAGATTTATTAAACTAATCTTTCATGAATTTTCAGATTTAATCTTGTAAAGCTTCCTTACTTTCTGGCACATCATGTATTCTACGTTCACCTTGTACCTTCCTGCCCCATGCAAGGGATAGGCCAACTGCAAGAAGCCTTGACTTGATTCTCTTTAATGGAATGTGATCTCACTTTAGTCTCAATAACCTTGGGAAGTGGATTAAGCAGGCCTGAGCCCCATGTCATACAAGTTGCCAGTTAGTGGGGAAGCAAATGGGATGTTCAGAACATGTGCCCTGGGCAGGTATAAATGAACAGCCTCTTAACTTGGTGCAGGCATTTGGTCACCGCCAAGATGATACCTCCTGTGGCCACTAGGGGTGAGTATAGAGCTTGAATTTGGAGGTAATCCAGGTCAACAGTGTCTCCCTCTGAGTCCTGCGGTAAATGAGGTACACGCACTAGGAGTTTCTGTGGAAAGAAGCAACAAGCAAGTGGTAGGAGCTGCTGCAGCTCCTGAGAACCCTTGCTTGGGGCTGGTAGTAGGTTGTGAAAAATGCCATAAGAGAAACAGAAGAGATGTAGGGAGGTGATGGTAGTTGACACATTAGCCAAGGAACCCTAAAGAAAATGCCATTTATGTTCAACACTGAAAATAAGGATTTTTTTTTTAAGTGGAGGTTGAACCCAGGACCTCATGCATGCTAAGCATGGGCTCTACCACTGAGCTCTACCACCATCCTCACCCCAAGAATCAATTTTGAGAAGGGTTAGGGAAGAATTTTCAAATATACGGAACAGCTAAAAGCCTTAGGAAATTAGGAAACTGCTGTCTAAAAGCTGGAGGGAAGTGTGGTGTGTGTCTTGAGATGAAGTTGGAGGGATAGAAGGAAGCCAAGTCTTGAATATCTCTTAGGTTGTGGTAAAAATTGGTTATTTTAAGTATAATGGAAAGCCACTGAAGGGTTTTAAGCAGGGTTATTGCATGATCTGAACCACATTAAAAACAAATTATAGGCTTTGATACAGAATATGGACTATCCTTCAGATTTTGAAAGGGATTCAAATGCAAGTGATGACAAAAGATGACAATGAATGTTATGTTTATACACCTGGGTGGGACATTGTGCTGTACACCAGAAATTGACACATTGACAGAGGAGGTTATGCTCCCTTCTGTGAATTATAAATTCTTGTAAATTAAAATTATTCTTAGAAAACTAGACATGGCCTTTCCTTTTCATTACTACCCTCTGTTCTCTCAGGAGAAATTCAAACTTTTATTTAAACACTTGGTCCTAAAGTTACAGAGCTTAGTAATTTTTTAAATTCCTGCAAATAAATGCTTGGACAAGGGTGTGGTAAGTGCATCGAAAGTTTGTTTCTCGAACTTAGGCTGGCAGTTCTCAAGCCCATCCTTTCCTTAAATTCCTTTTCATTCTTGTGGCTCAGATCCCTTCAGCAAAGCCCGCTCAGGAAGAGGCACATTAGGTCCGCTCAGGCCTTGAGCTCCCCCACGTGTCCCAAGCTAGCTGCCCATTTCCAATCTCGCCTCAACCAGATACCGTCAATTCAGGATGTGGAAGCAAGGTCCTCAGGATGCTCGTTTAGGCTGGCCCACTGGAGGATAGGAAGTGCTCCCAGGAGAATTCTTTCCCGTGAGGAATTAGAGCCTGGCACCCTGCTGGCCACTGTGCAGTAGTCTGGTGTCCAAAAAGCCTTGGCCCTAAAATCAGAGGCCTAGGCCGGCTGAAGGAAAAGAAACACCCCAGTAGCCCTCTCTTGCACACTCTTCAAGACCGTTGAGAACTTCTCATACGGACATCACGAGAAGGAAACCACAGGAATCCAGAGAATCCACAGAACGCACTCAGGCCATAAGACATCAAGAACCCTCCAGCGCGCCTGCGCCTGCGCCTGGGCCGGCCGTGGGGCGGGGTTTGCGTGCTGACGAACGAGAGCGGCGCGTGGGAGCGTGCTTGCTCAACGGTTCGGAGAGTAACGGTCTCCTGGCTTCGCACTTTAACTGACGTTGGTGTTTTTTTCTCTGGTGTAACTTCAAAGAGCAACTGAAAGGCAGTACATTGCGCTTTCAGGCCGTCTGTACTGAGCTGCGCCACGCTGAGCATTTGTGAGTGACTGGGACTGGAGTATAAACGGTGGTTGGGGGCTGGGAGAAGTGGAAAAAACTTGGTGCCCCAATCCCTAATACTGACAGGATGTTCCGTGCGCTACCTCTCCACGCCCCTGGACGAGGCATTTTTTCCTTTGGCTTCCCTCTACCCCTGGCCCCAACATTCTGCAAACTGGAGGTAGTTCCTTAGATGTTCAGTGTGTACATCAAATGTACATCCCTAACTATGAGAGTGATTCATTCAGGAAGTTCGATTCCACTGAAATTGCATTATCCTTATCAGGTTCTCAAAATGTCAACTGTCAAGGAGCAGCTTATTGAGAATCTAATTGAGGAAGATGAAGTTTCCCAGAGTAAGATCACCATTGTTGGATCAGGTGCTGTAGGCATGGCTTGTGCTATTTGTATCTTATTGAAGGTAAGTAATAAGCCTATACTGTGGCTGAAAATGAGTAAGGACTTCTAAGTCTTGTGGATGTTGATGAGTGCAGGGTTAATCCCTTAGTAGCATGTAAGTATCATCTGATTTTACCCAATTTAAGAAACATTTATTTGGAGTTTACCATGTGTCAGGCATTGCCAGACTATTTAAATTTATTTATAGGAGACACATTGATTGTATTATTTGGTTAACATTATAACATTTCCTGTTGAAATGATCCAGCACTTTGCCTTCCTTGAACAGTAATAGGTGAACATCGTATTTCCCTATGGCTTATACCTTAAAAATTTTTGTTACGTAAGTATTACGTGTTCACTATAAAGCAAAAAAGACCGCATTTGATAAAATAACAATAGAAGTTCTTTAATCTTCCTTTGTGTTTCCAAAACATCTTTTGCGTGCTTGTTAGCCATTTGTTTATCTTCTCTGGAGAAATGTCTATTCATATCTTTTGCCAATTTTCAAATTGGGTTATTTGTTGTGGTTGAGTTGTAGGAGTTCTTTTTATATTCTAAATATAACTGCTTATCAGATAAACTATTTCCTGATATTTTCACCCATTCCATGGGTTTTCTTTTCACTCTGTTGATTGTGTCCTTTGATGTACAGAAGTTTAAATTTTTAATGTTGTTCAGTTTACCAATTTTAATTTTTTGTGTGTGTGGGAGGTAATTAGGTTTATTTATTTAATGGAGGTACTGGGGATGGAACCCAGGACCTTGTGCATGCTCAGCATGCACTCTACCACTTTATTTTTACTTTTGTTGCTTTTGGTGTCTTAGCCAAAAAATCATTGCCAAATCCAATGTCATGAAGCTTCTCCTCTATTTTTTCTTCTAAAAGTTTCACAGTTTTAGGTCTTACCTTTAGACCTTTGATCAATTTGGAGTTAATTTTGTCTGTGGTATAAGGTAAACAGTCTAACCACATTCTTTTGCGTGGAAATATCCAGTTTTCCCAATACCATTTTTTGAAAATACTGTCCTTTCCCTTTTGAATGGTCTTGGAACTCTTGTCGAAAAATAATTGACCATATATGTGAGAGTTTTTTCCCCTGGGCTATCTATTCTATTCCATTGGTCTGTATGTCTCTTCATGTCAGTATCACACTGTTTTGATTACTAGCTTTGTAATATGTGTTGAAATTGGGATGTTTGAGACCTCCAACTTTGTTCTTTTTCAAAATTGTTTTGGCTATTCAGAGTCTCTTAAGATTCCATATGAATTTTAGAATGGACTACTCTATGTCTTTAAAAAATGCCATTGGGATTTTGGTAGGGGTTGCATTAAATCTGTAGATCTCTTTGAGTAGTATTGACATTTTAACAATATTAAATTTTCCAATTCATGAACATGGGATGTCTTTCTATTTATTTATGTCTCCTTTAATTTGTTTCAGCAATGTTTTATAATTTTCAATGTATAAGTTTTTTACTTCTCTAATGTTTTAAAGATATTATTTAATCTCTGTTACAACTTTAGGAGTAAAGTATTGTTACCGTCTCCATTTATATATGAAAATACTGAAGCACAGATATTATATAACTTGCTCATGGTCACATGCCTAGTAGGTGAAAGGGCCAGAATTCAAAACTTGGCAGTCTGGACACAGAACCTGTACTCTTAAAAGCTTTACTACATCATTTAGAAAGTTTTTGGAAACCTGCAGAGGGAGATGACAGGATGAAACAAAGCCAGTTAAGTTCCAGAACCCCAGAAAGGTTCAGAAATTGACAGTATCAGTTACCTCACAAGATGGAGGTAAGGGATAGGACTAAAAACAAGATTGGTTGAAAGTTTATATGATGAGAAGGAAACCCACCAGATTTTCTTCTGCACCTTCTTTCTGTACCTTCATCAACCAGGCAACCACCTCTCACATCCCAGCAGGCAAAGGGAGTTTAAATTAGACAGGCTCTGCACTCAAGATAATCAAGGACAATAGAGGACAAACATCTTATTGAAAGCAGTAGGATTCATTGAAAGTCTACATGTTCAACAGAGGCGAGAGCCCTTTTACTCCTCTTGGGCTGCTGTGTAGCCAACTGTTGGACAAAGATGGAGTATAGAAAAGAGGTGAAATTAGAGGATTAATCAGAAGGTCCAGTAGCTGATTGACATTTCAGTAAGAAATAAGAGGCGGAAGAAAATTATTCAGGAGATAAAATGACATGAGTTTGCAGACGTAAAGAATTCACTGAGTGCTCGGCACAATGAATCAAAAAAAGCCTGCTCCAAAAAATATTATCATGAAATTTCAGAACTTGAATTGTAAGAGAAGGTCAATTGTTAGAACCCAGTTATTTTCTACTAGAATCATTTTACTCTGTTAAGTGCCCAAGTTAAGCAGGCAGAGTAGTTCAGGATGTTGTCTTCAAATCACATTGATATAAATTATGGGATAAGTGGAAAGTGATGAAGGATATTAAAACATGCATAATCATATAGTCCATAGACTTGAAGGGGCATATGGGCTGTAATGAGTACCATGATACCTGCATATGTCATTGAAAAGTGGACTTTAAAGGTTTTATAAGGACATGTAAAGTCTTTAGGAGTGGTAAAGTCTTTAGGAGTGGGTTGCAGTACAGCCTACTTCGTTGTCCTGTACCAAGCAAAGTGGCCGTAACAGTTTCCCTTAGATTTTTTTTTCTCTTAATTTCCCATCTTCCATTTGCTAACATCACAGACATTGTGCTCATTTGTAATGCCTGGGCCATATCCTTGTTTGTGAACTAATTGCTGTGGCCAGAAGGAAGGATGGAACAATTGATTGGGTCTGGTTACATGCTTATCTAACCTTTGGTTGAAGGGCTGGGTTAACTGTAATTTACTGAACTACATAGAATGGTTTCCCATAGGTGGCTGCCTTTCTATTTTGACCGTAAGGATTCATACCAAAAAATAACTTGAATCACTATGCTATACACCAGAAACTAACACAGCATTGTAAATCAACTATACATCAATTAAAAAAAGAAAAACAACTTGAACCAATTCAGAAATTAGTCATAAGGGTTAAATATAATAAAATATTTTGAAAGGATTCTGTAACTTTTCATTCATTTTAAACTGTTATCTGAAGTGGGAAAAAACCCAATTCTAAAAACTTTGACAATTACATGAAGGCAAAACAATACCTTTTGCTACATTCTGTTGTTTAACTTCTAGTCTCTCTAGGCACATTTAAAAAACTATTATTTTTATATCATTTTTCTAGTAAAAATGTAACACTCCTTTGATTATAAAATAACCACACAATTTTTTTCGCTTTCTCCTAAAGTTGAAATGCGAACATTTTCCAGAACATTTTATTCAGAACTTTCATGTATTTTAGGATTTGGCTGATGAGCTCGCCCTTGTTGATATCGCAGTGGACAAACTGAAGGGAGAAACGATGGATCTTCAGCATGGCAGTCTTTTCTTTCATACTTCGAAGATTGTCTCTGGAAAAGGTTAATTTTAGTTTTATAAAGTTATTTTCAGAACTTTAGAAAAAGTAATGAATTTTACTAAACTGATGTCAATAAATATAAAATTAAAAATAGCACCACTGTAATTAGGACATGCAGTTTAGAAGGTTAATTTAAAAAAAAGAACATTCTATTTTAATTGGATAAAATTTGATAAATACAAAAAAGTGTAAAGAAATTTAAAATCTCTTCTGTTAATGATTTTATGTATTTCTTTCGTTTTTTCTATTCTTTTTTTTACGTAACTGACATATAAATGCTTTTAAACTTGTCTTTCAGTCTTTCTTACATATTTTCTGAAGGATATGCAGTCTTGCATAGTTTTTCTAATATTATTGATACATTTATCTATATTCTTTACCTTTTTTTTTTGATATGTGTTTATAGAGGACTAGGTTCAGGGTATATTTTGAGGCTATAGAAGAGTAAGTGGAGAGCTTAACCACAGTAGCATTAGCATCATGTGCTGGCCAACAGAAGCATTAGAGAATTAGGAAAAATAATTGTTTTATCATATGCTAAAGTATATAGTGTGCTTTTTGGTAATGTGATTCAACAGATGTAGTTTCTACTAGAAGCTCTCTTATCTAACAAGAGTGGAACTGAAAGTGGTTAATTTAAAAATACCTGTTAGAACCATTATAAACATTTTATATTGACCTAAAACATGTAAATGCAAAGCTATATACTTAAAGGCAAAAGAAAAGGGATCTCAGATATAAAGTCTGAGATGCAAGAAAAAAAATGAAGAGCACAGGAGATAGTGAAAAGAAGGACAAATCTAAATAAACACCAATTGTATAAGACTGTAATGTCTTATGGGGTTAAAAAATTTTAAACATAGTATATAAATCTGGAGGTGAGGAGTGGTAGTGGTGAATGAGATAGTGTTCCAAGTTCCCCAATCACTGGGGAAGTGGGAAAGGTGATGATTAACTTTGGGCTTTAGTGAGTTAAATATGCACATTGCAACTTCTGTGACAACATTTAAAAAAATGAAAACAGTGTGTAACCTCTAAATTAGTAAAGGGGAAGAAGTAAAATTATGAAAACATACCCAGTGAATCAAAAATAAGATAAAAACAAATATAAGAAGAGGGACAACATATAGGACTAAGAGTTTACCAAAGATATCAGACACAAAATTATTAATAAAAAATTATGCAAAAGCAGGTAAAAATGTTAAAGCTATTATTTATGTTATAAAAAATGGGAGGTACCTAGGAATAAATCTAACAAGACATGTATAAAAGCTTTCATACAGAAATTAATACAACCTCACTGAAAGACATTAAATAAATGAAGAGATATGCATTATTCATAGAAGTCTCAATATCATAAAACATCCATTCTTCCCATATTGATTATAGATTATATGCAATCACAGTAAAAAACCCAACAGGTTTTGTTATTGTTGTTCATGTTGAACTAATTCTAAAATTCATTCAGAAGTTCAAAGGTTGAGAATAGATTAGATGCTTTTTGTAAACATTGTTAAAAACACTTGTTTTGATACAGTCTATCATATATAAGTCAGTAGGGGTTCCACTCTGCCACAAATGGAACTGTGTAGTGAGAACCCTGAGCCATCCAATTGGTGAATGTCTGAATGATGGTCCATCTCTCATCCCAACCAGAGTGCACACCTTCCATTTCCTTCCTGTCCATTGATTGCTTTCAAATCTAGATGAGCAAATAGTCCTTTGTCCACAAAGTAGGTTCAAAACAGTTTATTCACGTATTACAGGATGTACACTCCTCTTAAATCCCAGATAAATCTTAAGAGGAATAGTGGATGGCAGAGAAGCCCCCTTTGAGGAGCTGCTGCAACTTCTGCTTGACCTCTTTCTCAGCTTCACTATGGCAACAGCCTGGGCTGAGCAGTCAACAATACTCTTGAGAAAGAACAAGGTGGTGAGAACTTGCTTTACCAGATATCAAGACTTACTACAAAGCTATGCTAATTAAATGCAGAGACAAAAAATCGTTGTGTAACACTGATCATATTGTAGCTCAATGGGAAATTTGCAGACCTAAATTTTTTTTTCTTACAGCAATGGTTATTTTTATGGAAGGAAATAAAATTGAACCTGTGCCTGATAACACACACAAAAATTAATTCAGAATTGGTTAAAGACAAAAAGTGAAAGGCAAAACTTCAAAACTTCTGTTTAGAAGATAATATAGAGCATCTTTGTGACCTCAGGATAGGGAAGATTTAAACACAAGGACAGCAAAAGCATGAACAAAAAAGGAAAGAATATAAACGTTAGTGTTTGTGTTCATGAAAAGATATTGAGTAAAGAGACAAGTCATAAACTGAGAGAAAATATTTGCAACAAAAACAGCTGACAAAGGAATAGTGTTCAGAATAAAAGTACTTGTATAATAAATAAGATAAATATACATAGGCTAGTAGAAAAATGGGGAAAGACTTGAACATTTCACAAAAGAAGAAACTCAAATGGCCTGTAACTATATGAAAAGACAATCTCATTACTAACCAAGGAAAAGAAAATTAAAAAGCCTATCAATATACCATTATACACCATTAGGTTGGCAAAAGTGTGATCATACTAAATGTTTTCCAGAATGTGGAACAGTAGATTTTCTCATACATGACATGTAGGAGTGTATTATAGTAAAACTACTACTTTATTTAGGTTTGTCATTACCTGATGAAGTTGAATATATCCCAAACCTAGAAATTGCACTCCTAGGCATATTCCCAAGAGAAACTTGTGTACATGTGCACTAAGATACATGTACAAAAATGTATAGTGTTATGATTTGGAAACAATTCAATGTATAGCAATACTGAGTTGATAAATTATCCTGTGTAGTATTAAATCACAATGACAGTGAATGAACTACAGGGACACACATAAACGTGGGTGAATATCAGATACATACTATTTAGCTAACGTAATATATACCTTATGATTCAAAAACAGATAAAACTTAATATGTTGTTTAAATATGCATAAGTAGTAAAACTTTTAAGATAAGATTGTAATTTTTACCATTGAGAAGAATGGTTAGTAACCTCTGAGAATGAAAGATGTGGATGCAGCCTATTGGGGGCACACAGGGGCTTCCAAGATATTGATGATGTTCTATTAATTTGTGTGATTTTTACAAAGTTGTTAACTTTAATATTTTTAAAACTGAGTATATATTTCTTATACATGCTTCTGTATTAATAATATATTTCACAATATATTTCATTTTGAAAATACATTTAGTGAGCTATAATGAGGTAGAGCAATGGATGTCATTGATTATCCACAGATGTTTTTGACTCATATGTACCATATGAGCCCACATGAAATGTGAAAACATAGCACTCAGGTGCCTGGAACATAGGTAGTGCTAAGATATTTGTGGAAGAAAGGGAGAAATATGAGATCAGAATCTTATTATGGATCTAATGATCAAGTTAGGGGTATAAGTACAATATAACCATGGGAAGATAACATAAGGCACTATATGTAAGGACTATTTGAGAATTATAGGCAGTAAGTACTTTAAAAATTCAGTGAAGTAAGAGTACTATTTATGAATTACATAATTAGGGGATGCCTGGCAGAGGACCTGGTATTTGAAGAAGGCTTTGTTCCAGACCACTATGGTTTACTGTCTTTGGGAAGACTGAGTTATATTTAGAAAGGAAAATAACAGGTAAGGAGATGATGGGATTAACAGAATCAGGACACCTGGATAATCTGAAATAAAAATAAGACACAAAGCTAGTAAGATAACTTGTAGGCAGACGATGAAAATATTTGGTATTTTGCTCTGGTATATACTTTAATTGAATTTGTGAATATGATATTTCAAATAATTGATCTGAGCAATGGAGAGATGACTCTGGAGAAGTTGCAAGGGCATTTTTGCTAGTTTATCTTCTAAAATTCTAGTGGAGAGGAGGGAGAGAAAGCAGCTGGGGAAAGAATGAGACATAGAGGTTGAGAAATTGCTTTGGATTTCTGGGGTTAGATAAGACCATTCTGTGGAAGATGAATGTCCAGCAAGGTCTTTGAGCGAGAGTGAGTCGATTATGTATGCAGAGAGAGAATAGAACTGCCTCCTACAGATCTTTCATGTGATAGAAGGGAGAGATAATCTCAGATTAATATGAAACTTGCCAGCCTAAGAAATGCCATCTTTCTAAGTTTGTTTTTCTAATTGAAATCTTTACTGGGGCAGGAAAAACATTAAAACATTTATGGTTTATAGATTGGATTAGAAAGATATAAGAATAACCATAAATAGAGATGCAACAAGTATCTTTAAAATGAAGCAAATTTCCTTTTTGAAAGAGTAAAAATATAAGTTTTTGAAAGATGGAGATAGAGTTTAGAGGCAATTTTAGCTAGTTTAATTTTTGACATCAATATAGAAAATAACTTCTAAGTCATATAATACTTTTTAAAAAATCCAGTATGGAATAGTGAGCATTATAACACATTGTCATTGGATTTAATAGATTTAAGTCATAGTGAGAAGATTTCCTTCAGGTTAAACAAGATAACATTACTGCATGGAAAATCTGTTCATTTGCAAATGCCAGATATGAAAGTAGATGATACCAGTCATACAATAGACTTTTAAAGAAGTGAGGCTCAGTAATTATGGCAGTCTTGATTCAAACATTTTCTTTTATTTCCTTCTTTAGATTACAGTGTGTCTGCAAATTCCAAATTAGTTATTGTCACAGCAGGTGCACGACAGCAGGAGGGAGAAAGTCGCCTTGCCCTGGTCCAACGTAATGTGAACATCATGAAATCAATCATTCCTACCATAGTCGAACATAGTCCTGACTGTAAGATGCTTGTTGTTTCAAATCCAGGTGAGTCTTTTCTACTCTCTTTAACTGCATAAGGATGATCTTTCCATACTATATCATACCATACCATCCCTTTTCTTTTTAAAACAGTGTCCTTGAGGGAACATTTATGTACAATAAACTGCACCCATCCAAAGTACACAATACTTTGGGGTTTTTTTCCAGCTTTATTGAGATTTAATTGACAATATAATATGTAAGTTTAAGGTGTACAATGTGATGATTTGATAAATATTACAAAATGATTACCACAGTAGTGTTATCTCGTACAACTACAATTCAGTAGAGTTAGTTAACATATTCATCATGTCACATAATTACCATTTCTTTTAACCTTTTTTGTTAGATTAAAAAAATGTGGGGGGTAATTAGGTTTGTTTATTTATTTATTTGTTTGTTTGTTTATTTTAATGGAGGTACTGGGGATTGAACCCAGGACCTCATGCATGCTAAGCATGCACTCTGCCACAAAGCTATATCCTCCTCCTACCACTTCTTTTCTTGTGGTGAGAACATTTAAGATTTACTCTCTTAGCAACTTTCAAGTATATAATACTGCATTGTTAACTGTGTCAACATGCTGTACATTACATTCTGAGAATTTACTCAGTTTATATCTGGAGATTTGTATCCTTTGACCAATATCTCCCCATTTCTCCCCTCCCCCAGCTCCTGGGAGCCAGCATTGTACTCTCACTCTGAATTCAGCTTTTTTAGATTCCATATATAAGTGACATCATACAGTATTTGTTTTTCTCTGTCAGATTTATTTTACTTAGCATAATATCTTTAAGTTCCGTCCATGTCACGAATTGCAGAATTTCCTACTTTCTTGTAGCTGAATATTCCATTGTATGTGTATATACCTCATCTTCTTTATCCATTCATCTGTAGGTGGACATTTGGGTTGTTTCTGTATCTTGGCTGTTGTGAATAATGCTGAAATGAATATGGGAGTGCAAATATCTCTTTGAGATACTGATTTCATTTCCTTCAGATATATACCCAGAAGTAGAATTGCTGGATTATATGGTAGTTCTATTTTTAAATTTTTTGAGGAGTCTCCATACGGTTTTCCATAATGGCTGTACCAATTTACATTTCCACCAGCAGTACACAAGAGTTCCCTTTTCTACACATCCTCACCAATGTGTCCTGTTAGTGATAGCCACTCTAACAGGTGTCAGGTGATATCTCATTGTGGTTTTCATTTGCATTTCCCAGATAATTAATTATGTTGAACATGTTTTTTTGCACCTGTTGACCATTTGTTTGTCTTCTTTGGAAAAATGTTTATTTGGTTCCTCTGCCCATTTTTAAATTTGATTTTTTTTTTTTTTTTTTGCTGTTGAGTTGTATGAGTTCCTTAATGTTTTGGATATTATTAACCCGTTATAAGATATATAGTTTTCAAATATTTCCTCCCATTCTATAGGTTGCCTTTTCATTTTCTTGACTGTTTCCTTTTTCTGTGAGAAATGTTTTTAGTTTGATGTAGTTCCACTTACTTATTTTGCTTTTGTTGCTTGTGCTTTTGATGTCATATCAAAAAAAATTGTTGCTAAGACCAATATCAAGGAGCTTTTTCCCTATGTTTTCTTCTGGGAGTTTTTACAGTTTCAGGTTTCTGTTTAAGGCTTTAATCAACATTTTGAGTTAATTTTTGTGAGCAGTGTCAGATAGGGGTTCAGTTTCATTCCTCTGCATGTGATTATCCAGTTTCCCAACACCATTTGTTGAAAAGACCGTCTTTTACGCTCTGAGTATTCTTGGCTCCCTTGTCAAATACCTGTTCACCATATATGCAAGGGCTTATTTCTGGGGTCTTGATTCTGTTGCATTGGTCTATATGTCTGTTTTTATGCCAGTACTATACTTTCTTGATTACATAGCTTTGAATATAGTTTGAAATTAGGAAACGTGATGCCTCTACCCTTTTTTCTTCTTTCTCAGGATTCCTTTGGCTATTTGGGGGTCTTCTGGTTCCATAAGAATTTTAGGATTATTTTTTTTCCTGTGAAAAATGCCATTGGTATTTTAAATTGCATTGAATCTGTAGAAGATTTTGGGTAATATGAACATGTTGACAATGTTAATTCTTCCAATCCATGAACATGGAATGTTTTTTCATTTTTTTGTGTTTTCTTCAATTTTTTGCATGAAAGTCTTACAGTTTTCAGTGTGCAGATATTTTATCTGTTTGGTTAAATTTATTCCTAAGTATTTTATTGTTTTTGATACTATTGTGAATAGGATTGTTTTCTTTGTTTTTCAGGCACTTTGTTGTTAGTGTATAGAAACACAACTGATTTCTGTATTTTGTATTTTGCAACTTTACTAAATTCATTGATTAGTAGGTTTTGGTTTGGTCTTTAAGATTTTCTATAAATAAAGTCATATCATCTATAAACAAGGACAGTTTTATTTCTTTCGTTCTAATTTGGATACCTTTTAATTCTTTTTCCTGTCTTACTACTCTGGCTAGAACTTTCCAGTACTATGTTGAATAGAGTGTTGAGAGTGGGCTCACTTGTCTTGTTCCTGATCTTAAAGAAACAGCTTTCAGGTTTTCACCTTTGAGTATGTTAATTGTGGTCTTGTTATATATGGCTTTTATTATGTTTCTTCTCTACCTGGTTTGTTGATATGATATTGACATGGAAAGATACTGAATTTTGGTGATTGCTTTTTTTGCATCTATTGTGATGGTAATAGTTTTAATTTTTATCCTGTTAATTTATTGATTTGCATATGTTAAACCACCCTTGCAATTGCAGGGATAAATCCCACTTGATCATGGTTTATGATCCTTTTAATATATTGTTAAATTTGGCTTGCTAATATTTTGCTGAGAATTTCTGTATCTGTATTCATCAGGGAAGTTGGCCGGTGGTTTTTCTGTAGCAATCTTATCTGGTTTTGGTATTAAAGTAATGCTGGCCCCATAAAATGAGTTTGGGAGTGTTTCCTACTCATAATTTCTTGGGAAGAGTTTGAAAAGAATTGGCATTAATTCTTCTTTAAATGTTTGGTAGAATTCACCAGGGAAGCCAACTGGTCCTAGACTTTTCTTTATTGGGAGATTTTTGGTTACTGATTCAATCTCCTTACTCGTTATCAGTCTATTCATTTATTTATTCTGTTTCTTCATTATTTAGTGTTGGTTTATGTTTCTAGGAATTTATTCATTTCCCCTAAGTTATCCAATTTGTTGGCATATAATTGTCCATAGTGGTCTCTTAAGATCCTTTGTATTTGTGTGGTATCAGTTGTAAGGTCTCCTCTTTCATTTCTGATTTCATTTGTTTGAGTCTTCTTTCTTTTTTTCAGTCTAGTTTAAAGTGTATCAATTTTGTCTTTCCAGAAAACCAGCTCTTAGTTTCATTGTTCTTTTATTTTTGTCTTTTTAATCTCTGTTTAATTCATTTCCACTCTGATCTTTGTTATTTCCTTCCTTTCACTAACTTTGAACTTAGTTTGCTCTTCTGGTACTGGCTCCTTGAGGCTGTTTATTTGAGGTCTTTCTTTTTTCTTAATGTAGGCATTTAATGCTATATAAACTTCCCTCTAAGAATTGCTTTTGCTTCATTGTGTAAGTTTTGGTATGGTGTGTTTTCATTTTCATTTGTCTCAAGGTATTTTCCTTTTGATTTCTTCTTTGCCTCTTTGATTGTTCAGGAGTGTGTTGTTTAATTTTTTATTGTTTAATATTTGTGAATTTTCCAGTTTTTCTCCTATTAATTTCTAGTTTTATAACATTGTGTTTGGAAAAGATACTTGGTATGATTTTAATCTTTTAGAATTTGCTCACTTGTTTTGTGACCTGTCATATTATCTATCCTGCAGAATGTTCTGTGTACACTTGAGAAGAATGTATATTCTGCTGCTGTTGAATATAATGATCTGTATATGTCTGTTAGATCCATTTATCCTAAAGTATATTTCAAGTCCAACATTTCCTTACTGATTTTCTGTTGGATGATCTATCAGCTGTTGAAAGTGGCAGTATTGAAGTCCCTTACTATTATTGTATTGTCTGTTTCTCCTTTAGGTCTGTTAATATTTGTATATTTAGGTGCTCTGATGTTTGGAGCGTATATATTCACAGTAACTATCTTCTTGATGAATTGATCCTTTATCATTATATAATGATCTTCTTTGTGTTTTGCAGTTTTTGGCTTAAAGTCTATTTTGTCTGATATAAGTATAGCTACACCTGTTCTCTTTTGGTTTCCACTTGCAGGGGATATCTTTTTTTATCCCTTCACTTTGAGTTTATGTGTGTCCATAAAGCTGAAGTGGGTCTCCTGTAAGCGGGATATTGCTAGATTGTGTTTCTTTAATCCATCCAGACACTCTTTGCCTTTTGACTGAAGAATTCAATCCATTTACATTTAGAGTAATTATTGATAATTATTTACTATAGGTAAGGACTTACTAATGCTATCTTATTAATTGTTTTCTGGCCATTTTATAGTTCACTTGTTCCTTTCTTCCTCTCTTGCTGCCTTCCTTTGTGAATTGATTGACTTTCTTTAGTGATATGCTTTGATTACCTTCTCTTTATCTTTTTGTGTATGTACTGTAGGTTTTCACTTTGTAGTTACCAAAAGGCATACATAAATCATCTAATAGATAGAACCATCTATTTTATGCTGATAACAACTTACAAAGAGCTGGATTAGCTGAACTGAGCCAGCCTGTGGAAAGACAGCAAGGTCTTAAGCTGATGTCAGCATTTCTAGCATGCAAGATTCTTTTCAGGGCCTTTGGTTTATAGCCCTTGGCCCTGGAAATACTTACTTCTTACCATTGTTCCTTGACCCAGCTACCCCTTGATAAATTTCTTTTATCAAAGAAAGCTCCAAAGCTAACATATAGATATGTAACATAATGTGGTGGTGGGGCTCACTCTTGCTCTTAGAAGAGTTTCAAGAGAACATCCAGCTTGCCCACCATGGGAGGCTCCTCTTCCCTTGGCCATTTTGTGTACAGAAAATCTGTGGCTAACCTATACTCTGGAAAAATGAGAATTCAATGTACAGAGTATGGTTCCCTACTTTTCTGCTTCTAAGATTTCTTCAAAAAATACTGTTTGTATCTGTACCCTCTGGTATTAGTGATATGTGTCCATGACACTGTTGCACAACAAGTGTTGAGAGTGAATATACTTACCTAGTTCCTTATCTTATGGGGACTTCATTCAGTCTTTTATCATTGAGTATGATATTTAATGTGGGTTTTTCATGAAATTTCCTTCTCTTCATAGTTGCAAAGAGTTTTGTTTTTTTTTTAAATTATGAATGGATGTTGAATTTTGTCAAATGCTTTTCCCCCCCTGCATCTATTGACCCTATTATCATGATATCTTTCTTTGTCTCTAATAATAATTTTTGCGTTAAAGTCTATTTTTTATTAAGGTGAAATATACATTACATAAATTTACCATTTAAAACATTTTAAAGTATATTATTCAGTGGCATTAAGTACATTTTATTTTGTGCAACTGCTATAAGAGTCTAGTGCCCAGACTTTTACAACACCTAAAATAGAAACCCTGCACCTGTTAAACAGTCACTTCCCATTTTCCCCTTTCCATTCCCTAGAAACTACTGTTTGTTTTCTGTGTCTATGAATTTGCCTATTCTGGATATTTAATATAAGTGGGATCATACAATATTTGTCCTTTCAGCTCTAGCTTTTTTCACAAATTAATGTTTTTAGGGTTCATCTGTGTTTCAGCACACATCAGTACTTTATTTCTTTTTATACTGGATAATATTCCACTGTATAGATATATCATTTTATTTATCCATTCATCAGTTGATGGAGATTTGAGTTGTTTCTACCTTTTAGCTATTGTGAACAGTGCTACTATTCATGTACTAACTTTTGTTTGAACACCTGTTTTCAACTCTTTGGGGTACATACCTAGGAGAGGAAATATTGGGTCATTTGATAATTCTATGTTTAATTAGTGAGTAGCAGCCAAACTGTTTTCCATAGTGGCTGTACTATTTCACATTCCCACCAGCAATATATGAATGTTCCAGTTCTCCATAACCCCACCAACACTTGTTTTTCTCTATTTTTTATTTTAGCTATCCTAGTGGATTTATCTCATTGTGGTTTTGATTTGCATTTTCCTAGTGCCTAATGACATCGAGCATCTTTTCAGTGCTTGTTGGCTGTTTGTATATCTTCTTTGGGGTAACATCTGTTCAAGTTCTTTGCTCATTTTAAAATTGCTTTGGTTGTCATTTGGTTGTTTATTACTAAGGATTCTTTATATATTCTGGATACAAGAATCATCAGCTATATGATTTACAAATATATTCTCCCATTCTGTGGGTTGTCTTTGCACTCTCTTTGTAATGTACTTTGATGCACAAAAATGTTTAACTTTGATGAAGTCCAATTTAATTATTTTTCCTTTTGGTGTCATACCTAATAAATGATTGCCAAATCAAAGGGTACATGAAGATGTACCCTATATTTATAGCTCTTATTTTGGTCTTTGACACATTTTGAATTAACTTTGTACATGATGTGACATAAGGATCATGCTTCATTATTTTCCATATGGATCCAGTTGTCCCAACATTTGTTGAAGGGATTATTTTTACCCCAATGAATTGTCTTAGTATCCTTGCTAAAATCAGTTAGCTATAATTGTGTTTATTTCTGGAATCTCAATTCTATTCTATTTATTAATATGTCCATCCTTATGCCAATATCATACTGTTTTGAATATTGTAGCTCTGTAGTAATTTCTGAAGTCAGGAAGTATGAGTCTTTCAGCTTTGCTCTTCTTTTTCAAGATTGTTTTCACTCTTTGGGGCCTCTTGTGATTTCGTATGTATTTTAGGATTTTTTTTTTCATTTCTGCATAAGAGGCCATTGGAATTTTGATAGGGACTGAGCAGAAAGTGTAAATTGCTTTGGGGGAGTATTGCCACCTTAACAATAGTAATTTTTCCAATCTGTGAACAAGGGATGTGTTTCCATTTATTTATGTCTTCTTTATTTTTTTCAGCAATGTTTTATAGTTTTCAGTGTACAAGTCTCACATTTCCTTCATTAAATTTATTCCCAAGTGTTTTATTATTTTTGATTCTACCATAAACTGAATTGTTTTCTTATTTTCCTTTTTTGATTGTTCATTGCTAGTGCAAGAAATACAACTGATTTTTGAGTGTTGATTTTGAATCCTGCAACTTTACTGAATTCATTTATTAGCTCTAATGGTTTTTGTGAGTGTGTGCTTAGGATTTCTACATATAGGATTATGTCAACTGCAAATAGAGATGGTTTTACTTCTTCATATCCAGTTTAGATGTCTTTTATTTCTTTTTCTTGCCTACTTATAAATGACTAACTTTAGATTTAAAGACACAGTAAGGTGAAAGTAAAAGGATGGGAAAAGGTATTCCACATATACAGGAACCAAAAGAGCTGGAGTGGCTGTACTAATATCACAGACATTAGACTTTAACACAAAAATTATTGCTAGAGACAAAGAAGAATATTATATAATGATAAAAAGGCTAATAGGTACCGAAAGTCATTAAACAAAATTCCTGACCCAGTTATGATTTTAAAAAAGAATCTTTTAGTAAACAGTGAATAGGGGGAAATTTCGTCAGTCTCATAAAAGATATTTATGAAAAACGTACAGCTAGCATCATTTTCAATGGTGAAAGACTGAATGGTTCTTCCCCTAGGACCAGAATGAGACAGTGATGCTTGTTTTCACCATTTCTATTCAACATCATGCTAGAAGTTCTAGCCAGAGTAATTGAATAAAGATTTATCAGGCAAATACTTTAAATCAACTATTTTAACTATGTTTAAATAGCTAAAGCAAACTGTGTCTAAAGAACTAAAGAAAATATGCAACTGATGGCTCACCAAATAGGGAATATTAATAAATAGAAATTATTTTTAAAAAACTGAATAGAAATTCTGAAGTTAAAAAGTTAAGTGAAATGAAAGTTAACTATGGGGACTCAACAGCAGATTGAGAAGGCAGAAGAAAGACTCAGTGGACTTGAAGATAGGTTAGTTGTTCAATATCTGGGCTTCCTCAGGGACAGTTTCTGTTGATTGCTTTTTTTCCTTTGATCCATATTTCCTTATTTTGTCTCATGCCTCATAATTTTTATTGAAACCTGGACATTAAAAAAGTATAATAGGAATAATATGTAAATCAGATTCTTCCCTCTCAGGGTTTGTTTTTTGTTGATGCTTGTTGTAGTTGTTGTTTGTTTGTTTCATAACTTACAAGTCTGTAATCTTTCTGTGGATAGACACAGAAGTCTTTGTTCCATTTGTTTAGCAGTCAGCTAATGATTGAAGAGAACTTTCCTTGAATGTTTGGACCCAAAAGATATCTCCCAGTATTTGCTGGAAGGCATGTTGCCTTTTGCTGTGTGCATGTTGGGGCATGCCTTCAACACTCAGCCAGGCAGTTTATAACTGTGCCTTAGCCTTCACTTCCTGCTTGAACATAGCCTAAAGGTTAGACAGAGCTAAAGCTTAGGATCTTTTCCTGAGCATGTGCAAACCTCCATATAGCCCTAATTTTGCTATATTCTAGGCCTTATTCTAAGTAGGAGATTCTGATAGCTTAGATAAGGCTGTGGTGATGGAGAAGAAAAATCCAGGTAATCTTAAGGAGGTATAATTCACTGATTATTAAATATACAGATAGGCACATACAACATTTCAAAAAATTTTTTGCTTTAAAATTCTGATAGTGAATAATTTAACCTTTTAAAAACCTATGTGACAGATTATCCATATTTCTTTGTTGATTTGCTCCTCTTTGAACTCTGTATTTGCTTCACTTTGAATTTTTTTTTTGATTCTAAGACAATTGGTCTATCTATTCAAAAAAGAAAATTGTAAAAGGAAGTTACTATGAATTTTTTTCTAACAAGAACTTTTTCTTCCTAGTGGATATTTTGACATACGTTGTCTGGAAGATAAGTGGCTTACCTGTATCTCGTGTAATTGGAAGTGGTTGTAATCTAGACTCTGCGCGTTTCCGTTACCTAATTGGAGAGAAGTTGGGTGTACATCCCACAAGCTGCCATGGTTGGATTATTGGAGAACATGGTGATTCTAGTGGTAAGTATAAACTCATTATGGATTCACACTTCTTAGCTTTAATAATGCTTATTTTCTTTAAAATTCTATTTTTTCTGATATTAATATAGCTGCACACTTTTATTTTATTGATACTTTCCTGGTGTATCTTTTTCTATTCCTTTACTTTCGGTCTTTTGTGTCATTGATTTAGCTACCTCTCACAAAATAGTGCATAATGTGTATAGCTATTTTGAAAGTCAGTGAGTGTTTCTCTTTTCTGAAGCACTTTCACTTATTGTGATCTTTAAAACAGAGTTTTTAAGATATAATACACATCCCATAAAATTTACCCATTTAAAGTGTATAATTCACTGGGTTTTAGTATATTCATAGAGTTGTGCAACCATCACCACAATCTAATTTTAGAAAATTTTTATCACCCCAAAAAACTCACACCTGCACTCACCCTGACCCTAGTTCCAGGCAACCATTAGTCTACTTTCTCACTCTGTAGATTTGTTTATTCCAGACTTTTCATAGAAATAATATTGTTTAATATGTGACTTAAACTATTACTTGGATCACACCAACCATTTTCTTTTAACTGAAACATTTAATCTGTACTACATGATTAGAACTTTATACTTACAGTGTTCTCTAATTATGTTATATATGTGTAAATCTTCTTCCCATAATGCCAATAAACCTATTGAAAATAGGCTCCATTTGTTCATTCATTCAATCATTCGTTTATTCAAAATATTTAACGAGCCCTTCTCTTTTCTTTATGTTTCAAGGGTTGTAGTATTATAAATACATTTGATTTGACTTAAACAAATATTTCTTTGACCAATGCCTTAATTTGACCTTGTTGGCTTGTGTTATTGTCTTTACTCAGCCCTTCATCCTGAAAATTATTTTCCCAGATATGTTTTAATTTCTCCCATTTAATATTTCATGATTTTATTTTGAAAAACCATGTATGATTTAATAATATGGTATTAATTTATTATTCTTTTCTCTCTTTGCTTGTAATATTTTATCATTTCTTACAGATTATTTTCTTTATGGATTCCATGTTTGTATCTTGCTTTAAAATGTCTCCTAAAATGTCACACAATTACAAATAAATTCTACTATGTATTTTCTAATATTTTATAATTTTATGTTACACATTTCCCTCTTTTGTCCATTTGAAACTTATTTTTATATACGGTGTAAGATTGTAACCTAATTTTATATAAAAAAAAAACCCACTGAACTTCAACAACTGATGCAGTACTGGCAAGGAGAGTTTATTCTGAGATTTTGTTTTTTTAGTGCCCTTATGGAGTGGAGTAAATGTTGCTGGTGTTGCTCTGAAGACTCTAGACCCTAAATTAGGAACTGATTCTGACAAGGACCACTGGAAAAATATCCATCAACAAGTTGTTGGAAGGTAACAATAATCATTCATTTTCTTAATGCCTTAATAATCAATCTTAAGAACAAAGTTCACAGACAAAAGTATGTAAGTTATCTTTGCTTTTGTGAGATAAATAACATTCTGAAAGTATACAAATTCAGACTTACATAATGCATAGCTTTCTTATGAGGGCATTTGTCAATAGAAAAGATGTAGTTATCACTTCATAAGTGTTTGAGGGCAAAATAGGGTAGTAATTAGGAGCATGGACCTTGGAACCAGGTTGCCCAGGTTTTTTCAAACCTAACTTCACCATTTATTAGTGGTGTGGTATTGGGAGTTTATTTAAAATATCAAAAGTCAGTTTTCTCATAATTAAAAATGGGGTAGTGATAGAGCCTACCTTTGAGGGCTATTATGAAGGGTAAATGACTTAGTACATGTAAAATGGTACCTTGAACTTATTAAGTGTTCATCAGAAGACTTGATGAAAAGAAACATGAAACTGATGCAGATGATCAGAAGTTAACTAGGTTTACTTATAAATGAAGACCCTGACTTCATATACATCACCTTAACAGCATGATTCTCCTTCATGCTTTAGCCAAGATACATATTAGTAACTTAGAAATCACTTTTGGATATTCAGAACTAGAACATGAAATCTACAAAAGCCACAAGTCTACTGAATGTATATTTATGATAACAGCCTTACAAAAATGTTTAAGAATTAGGGTAGAGACTAGAAAGGCACACAATATAACAAAAAGGTGATTATGGGTTAGTTTTATAAATGACATTTGGTTTAAAAATAAATTATATTATTTTCTGATTATTGAAGCACATGACCACTTTAATGGGTATAGAGTTTCATTTTGGGAAGATGAAAGAGTTCTGGAAAGGATGGTGGTAATAGTGGTACATTATGCACTTAATGTCATTGAACTGTATGCTTAAAATGGTTTAAATGGCAAATTTTACCACAGTTATAAAAAAATAAAATAAGTACATGGCTACAGATAGTGGTCTGGAGTTCAGACTCAAATTCACAGTATATATAATAGGTTTTAATCTAGAGTTAACTTTATCTAAAAAAAAAGTTTATCTAGCTTAGTCAAATGATACTGGATAGAAAACACAGTATGGAATATTGCATTTTCTTTAGGAGGTGTTGCAAATGCTCAGGTATAGCTTCCAGGCCCTATCACTACGTGAGGCATACCTAGTTGTAAATGATGAGGGCAGACCTCAGCATAGGAAGCCACTGCATTTGTTTACCAACAAGTTTTAATACCATTCTTGTCCCATAGCCCTCAGGATCTGCATGCTTGTGCCAGGTCTTCTAGTCCTGGTGCAATGCACAAGTCAAGTGTTACATAATATACAATGTTGATAACCTTGTTCTGTTAAGGTTATGGTTACTATTCCACATTTATCTTAAATAATTTATGTATTTATTTTATTTTTTCTGATTTTTTATTATGATAAAATATACGTAACATATTATATACGATCTTAATCATTATAAGTGATTTTAAGTTCAGTGGTATTAAAACCATTAATAATCTTGTGTAACCATCACTACCATCCATCTCCTAACTCCTTTCATATTGTAAAACTGAAATTCTATATCCATGAAACAATCCCTCCCCTTTACCTTCTCTCCTGAGGCCCTCGCCACCACAATGCTGCTTTCTGCTTCTATGGTTTGACTACTCCAATTATCTCATGTAAGTGGGATCATACAGTATTTGTCTTTTTGTGACTGACTTATTTCACTTAGCATAATATCCTTAAGGTTCATCCATGTTATAGCATATGTCAATTTCCTTACTTTTAAAGGCTGAATAATATTCCAGTGTGTGTGTGTGTGTGTGTGAATGTATATACACACACACACCACATATTGCTTATCCATTCATCTGCCAATGGACACTTGGTTTGCTTTCATGCTTTAGCTATTGTGAATATTGCTGCTATGAACATGGGTGTACAAATATCTCTTCAAGACCCTGCTTTCAGTTCTTTTGGGTATATACCCATAAGTGGAATTGTTGCATCATATGGTAATTCTATTTTTACTTTTTTGAGGAACCACCATACTATTTTCCACAGTGGCTATATCATTTTACATTCCCACCAACAGTGTACAGGGGCTCCAGTTTCTCCACATTGTCACCAATACTTGTTATTTTCTGTTTGATAGTAGCCATCCTAATGGATGTGAGGTAGTGTTTCATTGTAGCTCTGATTTGCATTTCCTTGATTAGTGATGAACAGTTTGTTATGTGCTTATAGGCCATCTGTATATCTTCTTTAGAGAAATGTCTATTCAAGTATTTTGCACATTTTTGAATTGGGTTGTTTGTTTTACTGTTGTTGAATTTTAAGAGTTCTTTCTATATTCTGTATATTAGTCTTTTTTCAGATAATTTACAAATATTTTCCATTCTGTAGGTTCTTTTTTTTACTCTTTTCATAGTGTCTTTTGACATACAAAAAATTAAAAGTTGTTCTTGAAGTCCATTTGTCTTTTTTTTTCTTTTGTTGCCATTGGTATTCTATCCAAGAAATCATTGCCAAATGCAGTGTCATGAAGCTTTTGCCTTATGTTTTCATGTAAGAGAGTCATAGGTCTTGCATTCAGATCTTTGATTCATTTTGAGTTAATTTTTGTAAATGATATTAGGTAAGGGTACAACTTTAATCATTTGCATGTGGATATCGTTTCCCTAGCACCATCTGTTGAAAAAACTGTCGTTTTCAACGAGTGTGGTCTTGGCACATTTGTTGAAAATCAATTGACCATTGAAATATGTAGGTTTGTTTCTGGGCTTTCTATTCTGTCCCTCTGGTCTATATGTTTGTCTTGATGCCAGTACTACACTGTTTTGATTACTGTAGCTTTTGTAGTAAGTTTTGAAATCAGAAGTGTGAGTCCTTCAGCTTTGTTCTTCTTTTTCAAGATTGTTTTGGCTTTTCAGAGTCTCTTGAGATTCCATATGAATTTTAGGGTGAGTTTTTCTATTTCTGCAAAAAATATCTTTGGGAATTTGATGGGGATTTCAGTGAATCTATAGATGATTTTGGGTAGTATTGACATCTTAATAATACTAACTCTCCAATCCATGAACATAGGATGTGTTTCCTTTTGTTTATGCCTTTAATTTCTTTCAGCAATGTTTTGTGGTTTTCATTGTACAAGTCTTTCACCTCCTTGGTTAAGTCAATTCCTAAGTAGTTTTTATTTTTGATGTTATTGTAAAGGGGATTGTTTTCTTGATTTCATTTTCAGATTGTTTATTGTTATTATATAGAAATGCAATTTTAATGTTAACTTTGTATCCTCCTACTTTGCTAAATCCATTTATTAATTAAGCAGTTTTTTTGTGTATGTGGAATCTTTATGGTTTTCTGCATAAGATCATGTTATCTGTAAGTAGATATATTATTATGTTGAGGTAGTTTTCTTCTATTCCTAGTTTCTTGAATGTTTTTATCATGAAAAACTGTTGAATTTTGTCAAATGATTTTTCTACATCATTTGAGATGATAATGTGGTTTTCCTCCATTATTCTTTTAATGTGGTGTAGTACATTGATGGATTTTGGTATGTTGAACCATCCTTGCATTTCTAGGAATAAATCCCACTTGGTCATGGTGTATAATCTGTAAAATATACTGCTGAATTTGGTTTGCTAGTATTTTGTTGAGGATTTTTGCATCAGTATTCATAAGGGATAATGGTCTGTAGTTTTCTTTTCCTATAGTGACTTTGTCTGGCCTTGGTATCAGGGTGATGCTAGCATCATTGAATGAGTTAAGAAGTGTCTGAGCTTGTGCTTTTCCCTGGGCATATGTAGTTACTTTCTTATTTCTCCCAAATATGCAGTTGCTAATGTATATTCTAGACTTTAATGTTTGTCTCTCAAAAGAGGGAAAAGAAATAATAAGGGAAGAAGGAAAGTGTGCCTGCCCTTTAAATTCTTTTGTCTGCACCTCTGTTATCAGAAGCAGTAATCAGCCGTTAGAGAACAGATCACTGATATTTGGAGGAAAAGGTTATTTTTGCAGGCTGTGCACAAGCTGCTTTGGGTACCGTGAACAGCTGCTACCGTGCTAAGAACTGATATTGGCTAAAATTAACCACAATTTAACAGCAAGCCTTCCCCTGGAATTTTCAGGTTTTCAGAAGATGCCAGAGTTCCCCCCAAAGTTATATCAGACAGATTCTGGCAATATAATTACTGTCTAGGTAGGGAGAGAGATTCATGGTGCTTCCTACTTCTCCATATTCCCAGAATCCATCAGTATTTAATTTTTTTTTTTTTTACCTAGAAAACTGTTTTGTGAAAAAGCAATCTCGAAGTCACCTTCCCAGATGCTCTTGCCTTTTTGGAAAGGGTCCATACCTGCTGTTAACCCTTTATCCATTGATACTCCACATGACCTGGGTGATTATCTATGCACCATATTTTCCTCATAGTT
The DNA here is from genome assembly GCF_048564905.1 of Vicugna pacos. Lineage (NCBI taxonomy): Eukaryota > Metazoa > Chordata > Mammalia > Artiodactyla > Camelidae > Vicugna > Vicugna pacos. The sequence goes on from NC_132996.1 coordinate 40,023,889, forward strand.
CCTGTGACAAATATGTCCTAATATTTTATACATAAAAAAGATAAGTTAGTATACTTATGACAACCAGGATCTATAAGATCCAGTAGGTAACCAGAATTCCTTCCTAGATGTTTTGGCAATTCTTAACTAATTGTACTATCTTATTTTGCCCTTTTATTTGCTGTCATTTGTACCTTATTAAAAGTTATTGATAGTTTGAAATATTGAAAGTTATTGATATTTACTTGTGTGTTCAATATTTAATTTCTAAAGCAAATGTTATTTCCTCTTCTAGTCAAACTGTTTCCATAGGGATCACATCAATTGGAAGTTTTAGGTCAATTTCCCTAAGTGTCTTTTCACGTTGATAATTGTTACTGATATATTTCATTTTCTTAAATTTCCTTGAGGGCACCTACATACCCTTTGTTATGCCACAGAGCTTTGGATGGAGATTAAATTAATGCCTAGCAAATGAAACATGTTACAGTATCATTTTTTATCTTCCTCAACAAAAATGTCCCTTACCCATATACCATATATTTCCAGCTATAGGGGGCTATTAGAGGCCATCTCCTAGTAAATGCAGGAATCTACCTGATCTGGAGGCACAACCATAACACAGCTATGGAGGAACATGTTATAGCCAATATTGGTTTCCAAATGTCATGGAATAGCCCATCAACTTCTTACAGGGATGTCATGCTGTTAGCCTTTTGTCTGCCGAAGCCCTGGTAATTGTACTTTGGTTATTTTCTTGTTAACTTGAAATACTATTGCCATAAGGAAGTAATGATTAAGATAACATTTTCCACTGAAGTCCTTTGTGATTTGAATACTAAATACTGTAGCACATTACAGTACTCATTCCAATAAGTCCTCTCAATAATGCAGTATCCAAAATGCATTTACCCCTTGGTCATTTAGCAGAGGATCTATAATTATAAAGAATCCTCAGGATACTGCTAATGTTTATCTAAAAATGACTCAATTATTTTAAATTATAGCCTCCAGTTTTCCAGTGCCTAACCAGCAATTGCAGGGGAGTGACATCATGATTTAATAGGATGTGCTTCCAGGTTCTGAATAAAGCATTTAGTTTACAATATTTGTCATTTTTCATCTTAAAATATCAGCCTTAAAACTGCTTGTTCTTTTAAGAATTTTTTATTTTTATTGATGTATAGTTGATTTTCAATGTTGTGTTAGTTTCTGGTGTACAGCATAGTGATTCAGTTATATATGTACATATATTCTTTTTCAATATAGGTTATTAAAAGTTATTGAATATAGGTCCCTGTGCTATACAGTAGGACCTTGTTTATCTGTTCTGTATATAGTTTGTATCCGTTAATCCCAAACCCAATTTACCCCTCCCCCCCACTTTCCACTTTGGTAACCATAAATTTGTTTTCTATATCTACAAGTCTCTTTCTGTTTTATAAATATGTTCATTTGTGTCATTTTGGTTTTGGTTCCACGTGTAAGTGATATCATATGATATTTGTCTTTCTCTGTCTGACTTATTTCACTTAGTATGATAATCTCCAGGTCCATCCACGTTGCTGCCAATGACATCTTATTTCATTCTTTTTATGGCTGTGAGTAGTTTTCCATTGTACATATATATATATACACCACATCTTCTTTATCCATTCATCTGTTGATGGACATTTAGGTTGCTTCCATGCCCTGGCTATTGTAAATAGTGCTGCTATGAACAATGGGGTCCATGTGTCTTTTTAAATTGGAGTTATCTCTGGATATATGCCCATGAATGGGATTGCTGGATCATATGATAAGTCTATTTTTAGTTTTTTAAGGAATCTCCATACTGTTTTCTTTAGTGGTTGCACCAAATCACATTCCTACCAACAGTGATGTAGGGTTCTTTCTCTCAACACCTTCTCCACTGTTTATTGTTTGTGGACTTTTTAATGATGGCCATTCTGACAGATGTGAGGTGATACCTTCTTGTGGTTTTGATTTGCATTTCTCTAGTAATTAGTGATATTGAACATCTTTTCATGTGCCTATTGGCTGTCTGTTTGTCTTCATTGTAGAAATGTTTATTTAGGTCTTCTGCCCATGTTTTGACTGGGTTGTTTATGTTTTTGTTATTGAGTTGTATAAGCTGTTTGTATATTCTAGAAGTTAAGCCCTTATCAGTTGCATGATTTGCAAATATTTTCTTCTAGTCCATAGGTTGTCTAGGTTGTCGTTTTGTTTTGTTTATGGTTTCCTTTGCTTTGCAGAAGCTTATAAGTTTAATTAGGTCCCATTTGTTTATTTTTGCTTTTATTTCTATTGCCTTGGTAGACTGACCTGGAAAAACATTGCTATGATTTATGTCAGAGAATGTTTTATCTGTTTTCTTCTAGGAGATTTACAGTGTCCTATCTTATATTTAAGTCTTTAAGCCATTTTGAGTTTGTTTTTGTGCATGGTGGGAGGGAGTGTTCTAACTGCATTGATTTACATACAGCTGTCCAACTTGCCTAACACCACTTGCTGAAGAAACAGTCTTTTCTCAATTGTATATTCCTGCCTCCTTTGTTAAAGATTAATTGATCGTAGGTGTATGGGTTTATTTCTGGGCACTCTGTTTTGTTCCATTGATCCATATGTCTGTATTTATGCTAGTACCATGCTGTTTTTATTATGTAGCCTTGTAGTATTGTCTGAAGTCTGGGAGGATTATGCTTCCAGCTTCATTCCTTTTCTTCAGTATTGCTTTAGCAATTCTGGGTCTTTTGTGATTCCATGCAAGTTGTAGGATTGTTCCTTCTAGTTCTGTGGAAAATGTCATGGGTAATTTGATAGGGGTTCCATTAAATCTGTAGACTGCTTTGGGTAGTACGTCCATTTTAACAATATTAATTCTTCCAATCCAAGAGCATGGGATATCTTTCCATTTCTTTAAATCATCTTTAATTTCCTTTATCAGTGTTTTATAATTTTCAATATAGAAGTCTTTTACCTCCTTGGTCAGGTTTATTCCTAAGTATTTTATTTTTTGATGCTATTTTAAAAGGGGTTGCTTTTTTTTACTTTATCTTTCTGGTATTTCATTATTCGTGTAAAGAAATGCAGTGGATTTCTGTATATGAATTTTGTAACTGGCTACCTTGCTGAATTTGTCTGTCAGCTCTGGTAGTTTTTGTATGGAGGGTTTTCTGTATATAAAAATGGTTTTCGTTCTTTATCTTCCTTTTACACCGGCAGTTTTCATTTCATTAGGATGGTTAATAACTACTAAAGGATTGTGTTTTTATCCATTTTTTTTCAACCCTCTTTTCTTTCTCAAGCTATTTTTGTTAACTCCTGAGAGGATAAACATGTCATCCAGATTCCATTGGAAAGATTTGTCCCCAGTTACCTACTGCAGAGCTTTCTTCAATTCATGCATCACCAATCAATCAATCACTAGGCAAAACCTTCCTCCCTTTCCTTTTACTTACCCCACAGAGTCTTGGTTATGTTGAATTAAGAATCTGAAAGTTAATCTTAATTTTGATACCACTCTTCAGTGCCTCTAATAGTGTCCATGGTTTTGGATTGATAGTCAAATCACAGGACATCACAATGCATATAGTCCAGGCCCAGCTTTCCTGTGCCTAGCTGGTCCATTTACACATCAGTCTTATCTTTTGCAACTGAGTGTGTTGTATGTAGGCCTGGGGCCTTAAAACTGTGCCTAGGTGGTTGCAAGACTGCCCCATACAAATAATGATGCTGTACATTCTGTGTTTCTTGTCCTGGATCCTTTTCTCAAAAATATATAAACTTAATGCTAAGTTAAAACCTCTTTGTCCTTTGAGTTTGACTGTCAGTCCAAACCTGAGACTGCTGTTGGTGGCAATGCAAAAATAAAATGCCTACTTATTGTAGAAAATAAGAAAATTCATAAGCATAAAGAAGATAATATGACCTGTAAGCCTATCACTCAAAAATAATCACTATTACTAATTTCATGGATTGATATAATTTGAAAGTTCCTAGGAAAATATATTATGTTTTATTCAAGCCTGAGATAAGAAATTACATGTTTAGAACTATACTATTTTCCTTTGAAAATGTATCATTAACATTTACCCGTATTTCCATATATTGTTGATATGTACACTTAGCCTATAATTATATTAAGTTTAAAGTTACATTGGAACCCTAGTAACAATTTTAAGTGGTCAGCAGGTTACGTATGCTAACTTTCAAGGTGATCTGATTCTCTGTTTAAGTATTTAAGCAACAATAAAAAAAATTAACACATTTCATTTTGAGTTGCACAAATGACCTAGTATTGTACCTTTATCATAAACAAAGGGCAAATTAATTATTATTTAAAATGAATAATGAAGTTTATGAGAATAATATAGAAATTTTATTGCCTATTCATAAATAACTTCAAGAAGAAATTTCTGAGAAAAATTTTAAGAGTGGCATTGACATGTATGTTGCTTTATAATGGATGCTTGAAAAATATTATGTTCTCTCTGTGTCATCTTCTCATGAATTTGACTTTCTTACTTTCCACAACTGTAGTGCCTATGAGATTATCAAGCTGAAGGGGTATACCTCTTGGGCTATTGGACTGTCTGTGACAGATCTGGTAAGATCAATTTTGAAAAATCTTAGGAGAGTGCATCCAGTTTCCACTATGGTTAAGGTAGGCTTAAATAGAATCTTCACTTATCATCTTTCCTTTAATATTGTTAAGTCCTTACTATGTGCCAGGCATTATACAAAATGTTGACAATATACTGGTGAACAAAATAAAGGCCTTGATCTCATAGAGTTTAGTGAAAGAAAGGAACTTAATAAAACAATTACATAAGTGAATATATAACAACACATTTTGGCAAGTGCTATGATGACAAACTATAAAGTCCTAAGAGTATAGAAGAAACTTTAACTACTTTGCGGAGGGGGCAAGGGTGGTAGATAGGTAAGATTTCCTAAGGAAGTAAAGTGTGACCTAATCTGAATAATGTATAGAACTTGATTTGGAATGCTGGACTAATATTCCAAGCAGAGGGAACACAAGTGCAGGGGACTTGAGGTAGCTATAGGTGGAGGGCACTTGAGGCTCTGAAAAGGTCAGTTGTTGAAATGCACAGAGCAAAGGGAGCAAAGGGAAGTGCATGGTGAGGCTTGAGGAAGGAAGTAAGCAGGGTCAGGCCACTGAAAGCCTTCTTTACAAAGGAGTTTGGATCCTTACTATAAGAGCTATGGAAAGCCACTAAAGGAACTTAAACAAGGGGCTGGTTTTACAATCTTTTTTGTTGTTCTTGTTAAAAAGATTCCTGGGGCTGTGAATGGACAAGACAGATTTGAAGAGGACAAGAGTAGATGTGGGCAGACATGTGAAGAGGCTATGGAGTAGCTCAGAATAGAGAGGATGGTAATAATAGAGGTGAAGAGTAGAGGCCAAATTTGAGATACTCTGTATTTAGGTGGTAAAAATCATAGGTCTTGATAATGGAATGAAGTGGCAAATGAGGGAGATAAAGGTCATTCTTCAGTTTCTGTTTTGCATAGTTAGATAGATGGTGATATAATCCACTGAGGAAGGGCAAATTCAAAGAGAGTCAGGTTTGAAGATCCTGTTTGCAGTTATAGAGAAATTGAATTTGAGGTGCCTTTGCAATATCTGAGAAGAAAAAGGCAATTGGGTACAACCTTCTGGAATTCATAAGAGTTGTGTGTTGGAGTTATAAATGTGAGCATCATCAGCGTAAAAACAGTGTATTAGGACTCTTTTGGTTAAAAGCGACAGAAGCCAACTTAAGCAAAAAGAAGATATATTGACTCATGTAACAGAAATGCCAAGGAGGCTTGAACTTCGTGCTCAAACTATATTAGAAGAGCTCTCTTTTCTGTCCATGATCTTGGCTTGTCTTTTCACTCTTTTTCTTTTCTTTTAATTTATTTGTGTGTTGGGAGGAAGGTAATTAGATTTACTTATTTATTTAATGGAGGTTTATTTATTTATTTAATGGAGGTTTATTTATTTAATGGAGGTACTGGGGATTGAACCCTGGACCTTGTGTATGCTAGGCATGCACTCTGTCACTGAGCTATACCCTCTCTCTATCTTTTTACTTTAATGGATTTCAGTCTCATGTGGACATCTTCCATGGGGCAACAAAGATGGCACCTACAGCTGCAGGCTTAGAGCCTATAATATCAGGACCCTTCCTCTCCCTTATCTGTATTAGTTTCTTGATAATTGCTCTTTCTGGGATCACTTGTCCATTACTGTGATACCTGTCAGTTTAGGGAGAGGCAGTTCCCAAAAGGAAAAGAGAGGTTCTGTAAACATAAAAAAAAAGAGGAAGAGATATTGGACATGCAAAGAAAATAGATATCCCTTACACATGGTAACCAAAGCCATGAATTTCAATGAGCTTGCCTTAGGAGAGAGTATAAAGTGAGAAGGCAGATTGAGTATTGAGAAATTTTAGTATTAAAAACTGAGTTTATGTCTGAGTCCACAAACGTAACTGACAAGTGGTGGCCAGAGTTAAAAGAAAAACTAAGAGAACATGGAATCATGGTAGCCAAGAGAAAGGAGATGCCTTAAAGATGAAACGATTGGTTTTCTGTTGTTTGTTGATATAAAGTCATTTAAAGTAGGGATTAAAAATGCCAGGAGGATAAAGTGACAGAAGTCATTGATAACCTTAGCGGGAGATGTTTAATAAAGTAATAGGAATGAAAAAGCTTGATTGGAGTACACCAGGGTTTTCTTTACTTTGGTACTGTTGACTTCTGGGCCAGGTAATTTTTCATTATTGGGGCTCTCCTTTGCATTGTGGGGTGTTAGCAGCATCCCTGACCCCTACTCATTAGATACCAGTAGCATACCAGTTTCAACAATCAAAAATGCCTCCAGACATTACTGAATGTCCCTTGGGAGGCAAAATCACCTCTAGTTGAGAATCTCTTAAATAGACTGGGGAAATTTAAACCAGTGTAAAAAGCTCTTTTGAGGTAAATGGCTGTGAAATTAAGGAAAGAGAGCAGTAATTAGGAAAATTAGGGCAAGGCAAGTTTTTTTTTTCCTTTTAAAAAGATGTTGATGGTAGAGAAGATATTGAAAATAGAAGTACTAAGCAGAGAGGGTGGAATCCAGAGCACAGGTGAAGGTATTAGCCGTAGAAAGGAGGAGGGACAGCTATCTGTTTTAATAGGGGTAACAGAAGAGAGGTAGTGAACCATGTAGATTTGTCAGTTTGGCATTGGAAGCATCTGATTACTTCTATCTTTTTAATGAAACAAGAACAGAATTATCCTTTGAATGTCAGATGTTTGAGAAGATTTGAAATCATCATTGTAGATAGTGAGAAAAAGAATTTGATAAAAAATAAAGGCAGAATTACTGTCAGGTGGATGCTTATTTGAGGTTGGTAAGCATTCATTTTGACATAAATTAAAGATCAACTTTGTTGTGTAGTTTTCTCTAGGGATCTGAGTGAAGGAATAGAGAAAGTAGATAGCTGAATTCATCTGGGTTTGGGTTTTACTTGTAGAGTATTAAAGTGGGAGAGAGAAGAGAACGAGAGAGAGGGAGATATGAAGGTAGGTTTAGTTTGTACACGTGTTAAAAATGGGTTTGAGGGAAGCAGGGTATAGCTCAGTGGTAGTGTCTGCTTCGCATGCACGAGGTCCTGTGTTCAACCTCCAGTACCTCCACTAATAAATAAATAAAGAAACCTAGTTACCTTCTCTCCCTACCAAACAAACAAACACACACACAAAAAATGGGTTTAACCTTCTGCTAAAGGGTCACAGACAAACTCAAGATCTGTGCCCTTAAATGTTACCTACATACAAATGAATAAATTACAAAAAGAGAATGAGTAATAAAGAATTTAAGAAATATTTATAAAAACTAAAAATTGGCCAGGGGTCTTAGGGTGTGGCAAAAGGGTTACAGAATGAACCCAAGAAAGGAATTAAGTTGGATATGGAGGAACCTCATAACAAGTTTCAGAGTAGGATACTTGGGGTTAGAAGAGAAGGTCCTATGAGCTAAAGAAATTAAAAAACTGGAAAGAAAACGAATGGGTTGGTTTATCCACAAGGACAATGAAGACACCAAGGATAATGACAGAAATTGGGATAGAGAGGGGAGATTGTGAGCTAGGTGTCAATTTTTATGAATAAGACAGAAGGCCATTAGACAGGGAAGAAGAGCTGAATAAGATGAGTCTCCAAAAAAAAGTGGGGGATTTTTTTGGTTGTTTTTAAGAGAGCAAGGGATTAATAATTTGAAAGAGAATAAAGAGTATACAATGAATACCACACGCTCTTCCTCAGAAGTTGTAGGAGAATAAAGCCGTTACCCACAGAGGGCTCCTGAAGAAGAGTGAGGGTGGTGTCAAATGAATGCTCCTGAAAAGAGATTGAGTAATACGGGAATTTCATAGCCTTTACTGAACAAATCAATGGACAAGTTATATTTTATAGGAAATACTTAAACATTTGACATTAAGAGCAGAATCATTTGTATATTATTATTATTTTTCCCAGTTACTTCATTTTTATTACTTGACATTTTCAGCCAGTAAAGTTTCCAACAGTTTATTTCACATTAAAATATTAACTGGATTTTTTGTCAAATAAATAGGGAATTCTCTTTAAATAACCATTTCCTCACTTCATGGCTAGTCTGGAAGCAAAGGAAGCAAATTTTAGCACATCCAGGGGTCATACTGCCAACCAGGCATGGAGCTTAAAGGGAAGAGGGTAGGTTGATGGGGTGGTGGCAGGTCATGGTCAGCACACAGGGGAGGCCAGGCCAGGCCTTGGGGGTCAGGACCCCTGTTTCCAGTCTACCCAGCAGTCCCCAAATGGCCTAATGGGATGGACATGCATTTCCAGGTCTAGTCCAAGAAGCCCTTTTAGTATGAAGAAAGACAGTGAAAGCAGAGGGAACAAATTCTTGAAACACTAGCAGGGAAGCTGAAGGGTTTCTTCCCAGCAACTTTCCTAGGCCACCACACCCTGGCAGTTCATGTTAAAGCTCCAGAAGGTATTGTGCTACACACAGGTAGCAACAGAATGACCAACGACAGGAAAGGGAAGGGGAAGCAAGTGTAACTGGGGCTGGAATGTGGCTGGAAAGGGAATTTGGTTTGACAGTCTGGTGGGACAGTGGCCTTCCATGGCTTGGCACAGACCAGAGTGGAGTAAATGTGAGTATAGCTTGGCAGGGGGCCCTCAGAAGGAAGACCTGTGGGTAGTCTGATGGAGTTCCTGAGGTTGAGTATAAAGTGGCTACCAAAATGAGGGAGTTGGACTGCCATAGAGGAGGTGGCCAGGGAGTCCTCTGTGGGCCACTAAAGTGAAACAGGGATACTGAGCTCCTGAGAAGAGCTCCTGAGAAGAGCCCCAGAGATGGTGAGAGGGAACCTTGGCTGAGTAGTGCCTGTGGGCTTCTCTCAACTATTGTGGGAATCTGGGAGGCACCACTCCAGCATTAAGGAGCCTCTCCCTTTCTCAATACTTGTTCCTGGTAACTGTTTACATTCAGACCTGGAGGAAGAACAAGACCTTCCCATTGCCTCCTCCAACCCTACATTCAACCCCAAGGGGTAGGGTAGGAAAAAGCCGTGGGTGGTGGGAAACAGAGGGGTGTGAGAGAGCTACTGGGTCTTCTCTTCCAGGGAGGAGGGAAAGCTGGTTTGTGGATATGTAGCCACTGTGTGGGTTACCCAGGTTATAATAGACTCTGGCAGCTGCCTCTGCAGCCTTGGCTTCAGCTGCAGGAGTGGAGGGAACATCAGTGCTTCTGACTAGAGGATCCATGGCCCCAGGATAGGGCAGTGGCCATCACTTCACCTATTCCATGGCCCTGTCCAACACAGGAGGTCTTCTATCTCTGGTGATAGCCAGGAGGGCAGAGGTACATTCCATTGTTGACTGGCAGAGGAATTACATAAGCCCTGCTGGGTGTGTGAGAGTACCTGTAAATGTTAGGCTCCATTGGAGGCTTCACCTCTGGAAGCTTGAGAAGCCACTTGTTAGCATCTGTTGTTCAAACTCAATGGCATCCCCCAGTGTAAAGATCAGCTTATACAAATCAGAGCCTTCCCAGTCACTTCCTGCTTCAGCTTTCACTGTTTTCTTGACCAAACATAGGCTGCCTGATTTCGCAGTCCTTTCTAAGACTGTATGGCATCCTTCTCCTTAGAAAGATGACTCAGTAAGGGGTAAAGTAGACAGTGCCTTTCCTGGTCCCTTTGAAGGCCTTTGGCATGTTCTTCATGTCATTAAACACAAGTTCTTAGGTGGTCATAGGACATTAGGATACTCTTGGTATTGTTGAGAATCACACCGCTGCCCTCTGAGTGATTCTTGTTGAGCTCCGTCGTCTCTCTGGTGTATTCTTGTTCGGAAGCGCTCTTGCATAGCTGCTTTTCCATATCAGATTACTGAATAATAACCTGATTTTGCCTTTTAGGGTTTATATGGAATAAAAGAAGAAATCTTTCTCAGTATCCCTTGTGTCTTGGGGCAAAATGGTGTCTCAGATATTGTGAAAGTTAACTTGAATTCTGAGGAGGAGGCCCTTTTAAAGAAGAGCGCAAGTACACTTTGGAATGTCCAAAAAGACCTGACATTTTAAAACCTTTCAATCTACTGTTTTATAGAATAGAAGATAGTAGATTGTATATTTTACATTTTGAAAGTATTTTCACCTGATCTGTAAAAAATAAAAAACATTGGACCTGTGACATAACTGCAATCTCTCAAGGCTAGAAAAAGGAAATGGTAAAGAGATTCCTCCTCTTTATGAATCTCTCATGTCTCTTTTCTAATGATATCCAACCTGTACAGATGTGAGTTATATGTAAGCATTGCTTTCAGGTTTAGTAGAATATGTATAATAATCCATTATAATATAGAACTTATGATTCCTCTCACAAAACATCACTTTTTCTAGTATTGAAACTTCATTTTTCATTAGGTCATCAGCATATTCACTTTATATTGCTTCATTAACTTCCTGTGTCCGTATGTAAGCTTTACTAAGTACTTATCTTTTAAGATTGTATATCAGAAGGAAAATAGAAATATAATTTTATGGTGTAAAAAATTAAATGTCTTCAACCCTGCAAGTATTATTCCTATTAATGTAAACTCAAATAGTTAATTTAGTCCCTCTGTTGAAATACCACACAGAGTTTAGATCATCCTCTAGGTTATTTGTTCAGCAAACTGCCACCATGCTTGCTGTGTTATGGTAATGAGGTCAGTATGACATGATTTATTCCCTCAGGTATCTCACAGTAGAGTACCTCATCTGATTATTGATGAATGCTTGATAACAGTCGATTGGTAGCTCCCTCTTGGTGTCCAAGGTGGGAGTGTGTGTGCTTCATATAAAAATATATTATTTCCTTGATTCCGCAAAGAATTTAAGGCCACTATAGGAAATATACAATGAAACAAAAACTAAAAAATCAAGAATAAAACCATTTGCAAATTAGACTAGGACAGGACCAATGCGAAAACTTAGAAGGCATATATGCAGGCCCTGAAGACTTATATGGCTCTCATGGAAGCAAACCCATTTGGCCAGAGAGTTAAGGTTCACCATCTGTTATTCTTGCTATTTGATAGCTTTCATTTTAGTCATCTACTACTGAACATGATTAGTTTCCCATTATTTTGTTTTCTTTCCTTTCTTTTTAACTCTTCCCTTGAATGTACAAAATATGGTCATGAGAGAGAGTTTAATTAGGATGGGGGGAAGGGGAGACTTATATGGATTTTGCCTTTTTTAAGCAACTCTTTTCCTAAAATTAAAACTTCATTTTAGGAAATCCTTGCAGAGATCGGAAGGCTGCATGATGTAATTTCTAGAAAGTAAAACTGCTCTACATCATGTATTCTCAACAGGGGATATATTGCCCCAAGGAGGTGAAAATTGGTTCTTGGGTAGGAGGTTGGTAAAAAAAAATCTTTGATATTTCAAAGGTTTGGCTCTCCAAAGCTCAACCCTACCAGACAAAATTCTCATTCCATAATATTTAATTCCATGACGTGGGGGTAGGTGGGGGAGCTGGACCATTAGGATAATGTCTATCTGAAAAGGCCCTTGAGGGAAAGATAATGAAAAAAAGGATGAGAAATACTACTCTACATTTTGTAAAGGAATTTGTCAGATGTGTATTACGTTTTATGACTCAAATGAGTTAGAAAACAGTTAATTAGGTAGAATGTGGTGGGAGAAGTAGAAACCTTGGTTATCCCAAACTAAGGGATGAGAGGGAGATTTTAGATTCTATATTTGACGACTTCATAAATAACAAGCTGTAGACGTAGTTACCAATCGTATGTGTGGCTATCAACTAGCACTGCCCTGATCAAACTCTTAGGGTTTTTTGTCTATTACTTATAAGTCCCCTTTGCATCGAGGGTTTGTTTTTTGTTGTTTTTTTTTTTTCCTACTTCAGCTCATATTTGTGGGCGGTAAAAATCCCTGATATCCCTTTCTCCTACAGCCCTGGTGAAAAATTCCCAACCAAAAGTCAAAAAGCCCTTCTTGGATACATCTAGACAATGGTTAGAAATAAATTTACTTGTGTTCTCTGGTGGATGGATTCTGGGCAAGTACTCCGTTTGATAGCCAAGGCCCACTAGTTCACAGTGCCTGCTGCACTTGGGGCACTTGGAGCCCAAGAAGCCTCTCTGAAGTCAGCCAACCACAGAAACCTCACCCTGCTGTAGGCGCGCAGGAGACTGGGCGCAGGCGTAGGCGCAGTGCCTCAGAGCCCGCCCCCTGGCCTCGCGCCTGCGCCAGGGGTGCTTGGCCCTTGCGAGGCTTGCACGAGTGGAACACTGCCTTATACGCTGCCTCGGTAGTCAACGGTTTTCCTTCTTTGAACGTCAACCGGCTTTCCCGCCGCTTTCCTCCATTATCTTCCTGTTGAATGGGCGGCCATGAGCTGGGCTGCAGGAGCGCTGATGACCAGCAGGCGAGGGCACGCCGCGGGAGTGAATTTCTTTTGCCCAGGGGTGGCTCAGTGTCCCCTCCAGGAGGCATGCTTCTCGCTCAGGGGCGGCTGGCCCTTCACCCGTGTGAGTGTGGTCGGAAGTTCCCGCGCGCCTGGTGTCCGGGGCCTGTGGACTCTGGGCTTGCGCACCCTGGCCTCGGTCCTGGAGCTGAGAGCTGGGGGAAGAGGAGAAAAAGAAGGCGGGACCGAAGAGCCTTCCCGGTGGTAGGTCTCATTTTTGGTAGAGCAGCCCTTTTTCCTTCCTTCACTCTTAACTCCTCTTTACTGTACCCACCTTTCTCCTCCTCCCTTTGGTGTGTCTCTTGGATGCTGGGCTGCTGGCCAGAAACTACCCAGCTTCTTTGCTGGTCCTATTTGTCACTCCCCGTTGTGTCTGCAGCACCTTCTTCCCCACTGGGGCCCAGGAGTTCTCTATATGCCTCCTCTCACTTAAGGCCAATTCCAAATCTGGAAGTGGCTTCACAGTTTTCCCTCAAGATGGCAGCCATCAAGCATGAACTTAAAATTCACTTCAGAAGAGGCCATTCATCACAGTAAGATCTTCATTATAGGAACTGGATCGGTTGCTATGGCCTGTGCAGTCAGCATCTTACTAAAAGTAAGTTATGTATTCTGTGCTATTGAGTTAACCAAGTTTTCCTCAGTTGGAGGCAAGGCCACTGCATGTGGTTGTGCAGGTTGTGTCTAGTTCGGGGGAGGAGGGGGTGGTCCTATCCAGCCCCTGCTGGCTTAACCCAGAAGAACAGGTACTCCTCTTAATTGTTCTACCCAGAGGGGAGTCTTTTTCTAGTTCTTTTTTTTTAATTTTTTTTTTATTTTTAAACATTTTTTATTGATTTATAATCATTTAAAAATGTATCAAATTCCAGTGTAGAGCACAATCTTTCAGTTATACATGAACATATATATATTCATTGTCACATTTTTTCTGTGAGCTACCATAAGATCTTGTGTATATTCCCCTGTGCTATACAGCATAATCTGGTTTATCTATTCTACAATTTTTTTCTAGTTCTTATGATAGTATCCTACGTGTTAGAAGTGTCATTGTGTGAAAGCATGTTGACACTTCACTTTCACTCATGTATTGATAGTATGAGGTGCCCCTTTTGCTTGACTAGGAAACTCAGCTCACAAGTTAAAAAAACTGGGGAAAAAAAAAAAGTGTGCAGCCTATCAGTTTTGGTAGGTGTCCTACTAGTACCAAATACAATAGTCCTTTTCCTTTAAAATCTCTGCCCCATTTCCTAGGCTCCATCTTTATTTCCCTACCTTCTTTGTTCATGTTAGATTAATTTTAGTGTTTAGTTCTTCTTAGTATTGATATAGCTAATAAAGTTGGGTTCCACTTTTAATGGATAAGTACAGGATTTAAAAGATCTAACCCCTTTCTAAGAATGTTACCCTGATCTGAACCCATAATATTTTAGTAAATCATAATACATTCTTTGAACTATGATTTGCTTTTATTAATGGAATATCTGTAAGATGTCTTTAAGCTACCTATTGCCGTTAATCCTGGCATGGTATTAGATTTAAAGGATTGGCTCTGGATTTCATGTCTAGATGATATAAATATCCTTAAGGCACTGAGAGCATTAGCTGCTGTCAACTGCTGCTTCTGGCAATCATGAATTCCTCATGACACATTTTGTCCTACCAGCTGTAATGCTTTCATCAGCAGTGTCCTCATTGCTAAGAAGGACACCCATATCTGAAAACCAATACATTTGTTTTCAACATTGATTATAATGATATTAACAATTTTCTTTGCATACATAATCTAATACAACCCTGAAAAGTAATTATTAGACCTATTTTATAGAGGAGAAAAACAGCAAGACTATCTCAAGTTGCATGCATAGGTAAGTATATACAGATAATATATACAGAAAACCTTGGAGTAAAAGGTTTATTTGCTATCTCTGCTTTGAAGCGTCTTTCTGGGAGGGATTGAGCTCCATCCCTATAAAAAGATAATAGCCAGAGCCCCTAGAGTTTGAATTCTGTGATGTTGCAGACTATAGCATTTGTATAGCTTAGAAAATGTGGTGTGCAATCCTTTTACAAAGCCCTAGGTCAAGTCTCACTTTAATCTCTCCCTCTTCTGGCCCTAGAGTCTACAACTTTTTTCATTCAAGAAGTGGTGATATTGGGGTGTTCTCAGAGCAGGGGGCCTGAAGAAGTGATTCCTCTGTTTATAACACACCCAACAGGAACCTGGGTTCATTGTGACAAGAGGCGCAAAACTTGGGGCCCTCCTGTGAACAAATAGCCTACACGTGCCCCCCTGCACCTCCAAATGGCTGCTAGGCAGGACCAATGGGACAGGGCTCAATATTGGAAGAAAAGCTGCAGTATTTAGTGGGGGAATTTGCCACCTAGAGCCTGTCTGGCCCATGCATGGTTAGGCCATGAGTGGTCTTGTAGACATGAAGGCTTTGAACCTCTTTTCAAGGGAAAAAAGAGATTCCATATGCCATTCTGGAGTAGAGAAGTTTTTTAGAGCAGTGAAAATACTTTGTATGACATCATAATGATGGATATCTATGTCATTATACTTTTGTCCAGCCTAAGGTGAACTGTGGACTTTGGTGATTATGATGTGCTGAAGTACGTTCATCCTTAGTTTAAAAAAAAAAGTACGACTCTAATAAATAAAAATAACGACTATGCAAGTGTGTGGAGATGGGGTATATGGGAAGTTTCTGTGCCTTCCTGTCAATTTTGCTGTAAAACTAGAACTACTCAAAGAAAAAAATCTTAAAAACAAGAAAACGCAGGGTAGACATTTTCGGCAAAATTTGGTCTCAGTTACATACATATATATGTGTGTGTTTGTTGGATTGTGATGTAAAATGTATTTTTTAGGTCAAAAAAGTTTGCAAGCCACTGTAGTTAAGTTACACTGGCAAATAAAAGCAAAAGTTAACCTCAAAAAAAAAAGATGGTGATATCTTAAAACTTCTTTGCTGATAAAGAAGGAATTCTCAGTAAGAATTGTACAAACCTAGTAGAGAAACAGCAATGTCTTTGAAAATTACTGAATTATACCATAATACAGAAACTTTAATTACCATAAAGTGATATCCATGAGGGCAGGAATCTTATCATTTAGTGTTGTTTCCCAAGTCTAAAAGAGTGTCTAGTGTAATGACACTTGGCAATTAAATGAAAGATTTGCTAAGCCAAATGCGTGTTAAAAGGGAAAGAGCACTGGATAGCACATACAGAGAGTAGATATTATGCTCACCTTCATTTTTATAAATAAGGAAAGAGGGTCCAGAGAGATTGAATTAGAATATGGTTTTTATAGATTTTATTTTTTAAAGAATAGTTTTCAGATTTACAGAAATATTGAAAAGGTAGTATAGAGAGTTCTCTTTACCTCATATCCAGTTATTAACATTATAACCTTCGTATGGTACACTTGTCACAATTAATGAACCAATATTGATATACTGTCATTAACTGAAGTCCATACGTTACTCAGATTTCCTTGGTTTTTATCTAGTGTCCTTTTTCTGTTCTAGGATCCCATATAGGATACCACATTACATCAGGCATTCATGCCTCCTTAGACCCCTCTATACTGTGAGTTTCTGTCTCAGGCTTTCCTTACTTTTGATGACTTCGGCAGTTTTGAGGAGTACTGGTCAGATACCTTGTAGAATGCCCCTCTAGTGGAATTTGGTATTTGTTATTCTCATGGTGAGACTTGAAGTTACGGATTTGGACGAGGAAGACATGGAAGCTAGGTACCATTTTCATCATATCACTTCTAGAGTACATACTATCAACATGATTTATTACAGTTGATGTTGACCTCAGTTGTTTGGCTAAGGTAGTGTTAGCTTTCTCTAGTATAAAGTTACTCTTTTCACCCTCTTTCCATGCTGTGCTCTTTGGAAGGAAATCCCTATGTGCAGCTCACACTTAAGGAGTCGGGAGTTGTGTTCCTTCTCCTTGAGGGTGGAGTATTTTCATAAATTATTTGGGATTCTTCTGCATGGGAGATTTGTCCTTTCTCCCTTATGATTAATTAATTCAATCATTTACTAATATCAGTGTGGACTCATGAATTTTATTTTATATTTTGGGTTATAATTCAATAAATCTTTATTTTGTTTCTCAAATTGTTCCAGCTTTGGCCATTGGGAGCTCATTCAGTTGACTACTGTGTCCCTTTGATATACCCCTATCAACACAGGGTTGTTTTGTTTTGAGCGCTTCCTTACTTTCAGGCTTGTAAGATGTTTAAGCTTTTTTGTCTCATGTATTTTCTGCTCCAATCCTAAATTACCCTTTTTTTCCAAGGATCCCTGTTTCCTTATATTGGAGAATGGTATTATAACCCAAGATCTGAGTGCTAGGTGTGCTCATTTCTACACAGAACATTTTAAAAACTGTCTTTCAAAGATAATTTTGTTAATATTGTATAATTCTGCTCCATATTACTACAATCTCTGTGAATAATTCAGCGTACCCAGAAAGCATTGGCATCTCATTAAGCAACAGTCTTTTCTTTGTGATATAGTTTAGACTTCTAGGCTAATCAGTTATAATCTAGTTTAAAGTGCTTGACTTTGAATTTCCATTAATTAGAATAAAGTAAAAAGATCCAACAATGTAAGCTGGATGTACTTAAATTACGGATACTTGATCATTTATTTCTAAGTACTAGCTCAAAGTTGCTGGATTTTTTTTCAGTGGAAATTTTAATGATATGTAATAAAGATAATATGTAGTTATTTAAAACATTATTTTTCAAAAGGTAATACATTCACAAGGTTAAAAAAATAAAGGCAATATAAAAAGATATACATGGAGAAGTCACACTTTCACCCTGTTTCCATCCAACCTTTCCCCCAAACTCTGCTATAGGAAGCCATTTTAAGTCAGTTTCTTGTGTATCCTTTAGTGTTTCTTTTACAAATACAAATATATTATTTTCCCTCTGTATTGCATATAAAGTAACATGCTAGAAATAGATAGTACTGTTCCTCTTTGTAGGTAATATTGCCTGATTATAGAACTATAAAATTTTAGAGTTGGAAAGGGCCTTAAATTTATTTATTAAAAAAAACTTTTATTGAGCTTCCATGTGCCAGGTAAATGCTAAGCACCAGATGAGTGAAATGACAGTGACAAGGTAATCTGGGGAAAGATTTGAACAGGAAACATTATGGGAGAAATCTGTTCTCAAGGAACTCATAGTCTGGTGAAAAATTTCTTTTATGAATCCCTTCTTTATCATTGGGCGGCCTCAGCTTAAACTGAAGACGTGCTCGCTACCTTCAGAGGCTGTTCTATTTATTGAACAGTTTCTGTTTTTGTTTTCCTAATTATGAGCTGAGGCGTCCTTCTTTGTAGCTTGTATCTCTTCTAGTCTGGGCTTTTATATCATGATGAAATGTTGAATAGATTTTTTTATGTCTTCTCTGAGTCTAATAATTCATAAGGTAGACATAGATTGGCAGTATAAGAATTTTCTTTCATTCAGCAGTTAATCCAGACCACTCACCCCCACCCCTGCTTGCCTAATGTCTTTTTAGGGCTTGAGTGATGAACTTGTCTTTGTGGATGCTGATGAAGGCAAATGATGGGTGAGACAGTGGGTCTGCAACATGGCAGTCCTTTCATGAAAATCCCAAATATTTTTTCTAGCAAAGATTAATGTCATAGCTAAATACTATAATATTCTAATAGTACATTAATAAATATCTAATAAAATCATCTTTATTTTACTTTATGATGACTTCCCCAGTCTTACAAAGCTGATTGCTCCCTACTCCGCAGTCTCATAATTTGTTCAGATTTCACTAGGTTGTATTTAATCTGTTTACAGGGTTTTTTACAACAGCAGGTTGAGTTTCTGTGAGCAGCAGTAATAGCAGTTATCATGACAGGTATCACTAATCATTGCCCATTTTGTGCCAGTCACTGAGCTAAAGCACTTTAATTTTATTTAATAAGCTGAGCACAATTCTATGATGTTTCACAGATAATGCACCTGTAAACTGAGGTTAAATAAAAGTGATGGAGCAAGGATTGGAACCCAATTCTTTTCATTCAAAAGCCTAAGGTCTTAAGTATTGTATTTTATTTACTTAACATCCAGGAGATAATTGTGTGAACAAATGAATGAGCCAATATCTTCTTGTTCAAGGGTCTTTTCACACCGAATCTGTCTCTGAGTAAACATTCTCATTTACCAGACCAATGTACATGTTGACCAAGAGGTCTAGACTATAAAGTGCAAATGTGTTAGGAGGTTGTTAAAACAAATGTACAAGGAAAACTTAGTACTAATTTCCTGAAAGTAAGAGTGCTGTGGGCATAGTAGAAGATCTAAGAGAGCCTACTCTTTAGTAAAAAGTGTGGTTATTGAGCTAAACAGGAAATGTATACTTAAATGTTCAGATGTTTTCTCCCATAATCTGTTTTCTGTTTGAATCTTTCCCCAGATTACCTTGTCACTGCAAACTCAACATAGTGATTATCACAGCAGATGTAGGCCAGATAAAAAGAGAATCATGCCTTGATTTAATTCAGTGAAGTAAGTCCATGTTTAAATTTATGATTTCCAGTATTATCCAATCTAGTCCCCACTGCAAACTGATTGTTTCCAATCTAGGTCACCTTTATTTTGGCTGTTCAGTGAATTAATTTTTTTTTATGAGAGTTGGTTTAGTAATGTGGTAGAAAAAATAATTTAATGAGTATTAAACACTAAACTACCAATATAACCAGAATCTCTTCCTGTTACTTTAACATATATTTTGCATAGTTGTAATCAGTGTGTGTACCATAATGAAGATTTCTTTAAATAACCAGTGTATATGAAAAGATGATTTGCTTAATCATAGGACTTTCAAGGTTTACCTTCTAAAGACTTTCACAGCTGAGCTGTTTTCCAGATTGCTGAGGGTGCTGAAGTGAAAGCAGTATAATTTATTAACTTTCCAAAATTGTACTAGACTCTTCACAGGTACATGCACAGAGTGGACAAATTCAAGTTATACTTTGGAGATAATATGCAGGACTGCTGATAGAGAATTTGTATAATGAGGGACAGGGAAGAGTGAAAAATGACTTCTAGGTTTTTACCTTGAGCAGTTGATTGGAATGGTGGCTCCATTTACCTGGGTTCGGATGCTTTCAAAGAGGTAGGAGTCAGTGAAGAAGTAGGAGGGAGTGTTGGGTTTAGGGGAGAAAAATCAAGATTTCCAATTAGGACATGTTAAATTTGAGATATCTGAAAAGGCATTCAAGAGGAAATATCAAACAGGTAGCTGGTAGCTGATTATGAGTCTGAAACTCAGAAATCTAGGCTAAGTTGGGATATTCAGTCAAATTACTATATTTTAAAGTCATTTGGAATAGTTTTTCTCTGTAGGTAGGACAAAACTTAGTACATGGTTTTGTTCATTTAGATTTTGTAATTGAGGAACTGCTATTTAAATATTGTTTTATAATTTTATGAAGTATTTACATGGCTCCAACATCAAATCCAGAGAACAAGAATTATTCAAAGTCTGTCTTCCATCCCTGTCCTTTTCCCTATAGCCTCCATCTCTTTTTAGATAACCATTTACATTTTTTGTTTTATCATTTATAGTTTATTATTTCTGCGTACACTTTTCTCTATTCTGTTTTCAAATCGTGGTGATGAAGATCACTCCGTATTAGTATTTAGAGATATGTTGATTACTGTCACTTTGTGGTAAGTTTTGAAATCGGGAGGTGTTAAATCCTTCAATTTTGTTCTTGTTCAAGGTTGTTTTGGCTATTCTGGAATCCTTCACAACTTAGGAAATTGAAGTCAGAAAAGTGTGAGTTAACATCAGCTCTTTGAAATCTGTTAAGGCTCATTTTGTGACCTAGTTAGTAGACAGTCTTTGTAAATGTTCCTTATGTATTTGGGGATGATGATCTTTCTATAGCTATCCATTTACACTTACTAATATTATTGTTTAGTTTAACTAAATTATTACTAATATCTGATTATTTAATTATTACTGATCTGTCAGTTACTGATAAAGGTAGTTAAAATTGTCTACTGTAATTATGAGTCAAATCCACCTTGCATTTCCCAAATTCTTCCTATGTATATTGAGGCTATTTTACGAGTTGTAGCTAAGTTCATGATTATTGTATATTGTTGGATTATTTCCTATATTATTATGCAATATCTCTGTTTATCCCTATTAATGCTTTTTTATTGTTTAAAATTCTCTTTTGTTTACCATTACTATAGCCACACTAGCCTTTTGGCTAATAGTTGCCACTTTTTTAATTCAATAAGAAAGATCTGTTAAAATAATGTTTAAAATAGTTCATACCCAAAACATCAGACTATACGAAATTTGTTTTACCATGCCTTGTGGCACTAAGGTCTGTTTTGCCTGACAATTATATTCTGTTTATACTTGTTTCTCTCTGTTCCCCTCTTAACTAAGATTTTTGCTCTAAATGGATTATTCTGAGAAAAATTATTTTTTAAAAGACTTGATAAGGGAGTATTGATTTGTGTTTCTTAAATTTTTTATGAATGAATGTGTGTGTTTCTGCACAATAGTCTATGCACATTAGCAACAAAAGTTTTTCATAGTTTATTTCTATTGCGTAGATACTGTTGAAACTGTGGTATAGCTGGAGTTGGACAGGGAACTGTATTTTTCGCCCCCACAAAACATCAGATTTATCGGTTTTAATTTAGGTAAATCTAAAAAAGTGTATCATTTTAGATGAAAACTTTTTCTGACTTGATTTTTTTTCTTCTCAGTGGGTATCTTAACTTTGTAGTGTGGAATTTAAGTGCATTTCCCCAAAACTGTTATTGGGAATGATTGTAATCTGGACAGTGCCCCTCTCTGTCTCTTGACTAGGGAGAGGCTTGGAGTCTGCTCTGAAAGCTTTCAAGGTTTGTCCTTTTAGAACACAGAGACTCAAGTGGTAAGTCTAAAAGCACCACTGGGCCGTGCACCTTCTCTGAAATATATTTAGACTATGTTGATCATATAGATATTTAATCATAAAGTAAAATACTTCCTGGGTAGGGCCTTTTAGTAGTGTTTTAATTTTTAGCACATTGATTATTTTTATAACTTACCAAATACAAATTTGAGAAAAATGAGAATGTTACTCTAATCCTACACATGAACGATTAAGATTAATAAGGCTTTCTTAATACAGCAGTAACAAGATGTAGTTTATATTTAACTTAGAACACTCTAGTTCAGAAAGGTAGGTACTGTAATTCAAGTAACATGAATTCTGCCTATTAAAAGGAGAAAAAGGGAAGAGGAGGAGGGTGCTATGGCGACAGCAGTCCTTTTTTTAAGTTTCTTCTGGCTAAGAATCCTTGAAATCTATGTAATATAAACCCTGGGTATGGAAAGGGACTTAAAGTGATAAAAGTTAAAACAATTTATAGTGGAAAGTTTAAAACTGTCACTTTCTTCTTTGGAGAATCTCTGCCAAGATTATAGAATTGTGGGCTCCATCCCTGGAGATCTTGATTTAGCTGATTTGGGGTGAGGCTTAGACATCTGAATTTGTTGTTAGTTTTGTTGAGCATTCCTAGTTGAAAACCACTCAGGGCAATCATAACAGTTTTGCTAAGGTTCAAACTATGTAATAAATGGATTTTTTGTTTCTTAATTCCTGTGTGGAGTGGAGTGAACATTGATGGGGTCTCTCTAAGGGATCTGAACTTAAGATATAGAACTGATAAAGATCGTGAGCAATAGGAAAATGTCCACAAAGGAGTGGTTGCCAGGTAACATGTTAGTTTTACATTTTCAATACCTTGGACATTAGCTATAAGCCTGAGTTGTGCCAAAGGGATGAGATTTAGGTCCCTTAAGTATAAGTTATAGCTCCCGTACTTGTCTTTGACTAGCACTTGTACATTTATTTTTGTGTGATCATATTCACCAGATTATAAATTGTTAAGTAGTCAGGGACTAAGTCTGCCTTGCTCATTGCTGAGCCTAACTCAGTATCTACCACATAGTAGGCACTCACTTGTTGACTGGTAATATATTCTTTTAAATTGTTGCTATAGTCTTTACTGTTAGTAGTAAAATTGATTTCACATTAATTTCTGGATCTCTGTACTTACCCTTATGGCTCTGTTTTTCTGTCTTAAATAACCAACTCCTATAAGAAATTTCTGGCAGAAATTATTGATGGAAACATTTCATTTTTGTGGTATTGTCAGGCTGCCACAAAATGGATGTTCAGTGACAAGTATTTCTTCTATACTTATGTTCATTTCTTCTGAGGCCAGTGTTTATCTGATGATTAAAAGAAAGAATATACTTCTTGGGGTGTTGCCCTATCTGTAGCTGATTTAATGGAAAGTATTTTGAAGAATCTTAGGAGTGCATCCAGTTTCTACCATTAAGGTAGGGTGTTCATGTTTGAAAAATTAACATCAACATAAAACAGGAGTAAGAGCATTTATGGGGGATAATTTTTGAAGCTTATCTTGTGGAAGCACCTGTCTTTCTCACCTGTTATTTGTTGCTGATAGAGAGAGACAGAGAAAGGAGTGGGTGGTAGTGGTGGAAGAAACCTATCTTTATAGACCTTTGCCCTGGCCTAGTATGGTATTTCTTATTACATTCAATTAGATAAAATTAAGTCTTACTCCATCTTTATTATTTAACTGAGTGAACTAGCTCTGTATCTGTCTAGTAACACTGGGAACCACTGTGGGGAGGTCGTGCTACATTTTGAGTTGTTCTCTAACAGTTCCAACTAGGTCCAATGAAGAAACCTAAGAAAGCAGCACTGGTCAGAAAAGTATGAGCAGTTAGTCTCCTGGGGAGGGGGAAACTGGGGCCTGATCCCTCTGCTAGTCTGAATGGGAGAAGGTAAAGCAAAATGGAATTAAATCACCAGGAATAAAGTAATAGGGATTTTGAAGTGGTTTGGGGGCAAGGAGATAGGAAAAGGAGCATGGGTCCTAGCAAACATGGCAAGAGGTCAGAGCTTATGTGGAAAGATGGCTGATGAATTTGAATAGTAAATATGTCTAATCATCTGTTTTAATGTTCGCCCAGTGTGGATTGGGTGCCCCTGAGGAAACACAACTGTCACCCACATTTGGGTGACATGGCAATCTATGTGTTACTGTTCTGTTCTATCTTGTGTGGTCTGTTTTTCTGCCACAGTTCATACTACGAATCTGTTTGTTTACTCATTCACCCAGCTACTGTTTTTTCTCAAATTGCAGGCCTTTGTTAGAAGAAAGAAAAGGAGTCATTTTTAAGTCTTTACTTTCAGGCCTCTGTGGAATAAATGAACACCATTCCTTTGTGTTCCTTGTATCCTGGGAGAGAATGATATCACCTGAACTCGTAAAGGTAAAGCTGACCCCTGAAGAGGAGGCCCGTTTGAAAAAGGGTGCAGAAACACTTTGGAAAGTTCAGAAGGAGCTCAAGCTTTAAAGTTGCTTAAAACTTCCATTCTGAATTACCATAAAAGAGATAGTAGTTACAGGATTACATACGTCAAACTTCTGAGTTAATTTGAATTCCTGTAAGTTGGAAAAAGGGGGAGACTGACTACTTTATTTAGCTCTTCAGCTCTTTTATTCGGCATCCAAATGTTGGATGATACTTATTTTTTATAGTTCCCAAGTGACTGATCAAAGAAGGTGTTCTGGTGCCTCTAATGTCCCAGTGCTTGCCTTTTATATTATATATGTTAAGTTGCCATCTAGTCAAAAAGGATGTATGATGTGTGTTTATTGTGTTTAGAAATTCTGATTCTTTTCATCAAGCATATGCTAATTGTTTCGTTCAGGCTGGCTGATACCTATGTTCATTTATATGCTATAAAAAAGCTGTAACTTGCCCTACCATGTAAAAATAAAAATAAGTATACACAAAAATAACTTCTTATTTAAATGTTAACTTTAATCCTAACACTAAATATTAAACCTTGCTAGTTTTTATTCTGATAATTTTTACAAGTAGATTTTAATTTTTTAAGAAAAGATCTAAACTGTATAAACTCTTCAGTGATGAGTGGGACCAAATTGGTCTTTCTTCTCTTGGAAGAAGTACAGAGTAGGCTGCCTGGCCCACTAAATATCTTAAAACATCTCAAATTAGAATGTTAATTCCTTTATACCTCGTGAACCTTCTAGCTGTCTCATTTTGACAGAGAAAATCCTGTTCCACTAGATGAGCTCTACAGGACATGTGGATCACTGGGTGGCCACAATCTTGGCTATCGAATCATTCACCAGGAAGACTGACTTCAAATGACAATAAATGCAGGAAGGTAGTGTACACTGTACCTTCCTCAATTGTGGCCAAACCATCTTGCCTAGTTAACACAAATTCTCAGGTGTATAGCTGGGCACTTGCCACTCTGTTCCTTTCTTCTTGACGTAAACAGTTATGGTTCTGCAAGGCCTAGAAAGGAAACAAATCCAGGCAGGAACTGGTAGGAGGGTACCACCCAGGACAGATTTTTTCCACAGAAAAAGTCACTCAAATCCCTGAATTTCAAATATTTGAAAATTTTTAGATTTCTATGTGGTATTATATCCTATATTGAGTAAAATTCATTTTAGATGCTATAAGATAAATAATGCTAAATTTCAACTCACAGTGGATATTATGCTTTACTAAATTAGAAGCCGAGCTTCTTATTAAGGTTTCATATAATTTTCTTAAAGATGTTCAATAAAGAAGAGAAATATTATGCAACAAATTTTATTTAGCATAGTCAGTCCCAACATTCAGCACAAAAAGAGTTTACAGAGGATAGAAAGTGCATTAATAAAAGCCAGTCTTTACCAAAAGAAAACAGAAAATATATTATTGATTCAAAATATTTTACACTTGAATGATAAACTGCAATAACTTATTCTGGGCACCTACTGATAAAAGAGAAAGGAAAAGAAGAAAAGAATTGTTTTGAGAAGAGCTCAATCTCCAGCTGATGTCAGAAGTCAGTAGAGGTCACTGAGACCGGCAGTCTTTCTTGCTTTTTGCATTAGTGCCCTCAGCTGGAACTGTTTACGGGACAGAAGACGTACATGCTGTGAGGGGGAAAATTTTTCAACAGTTTAGACCGGCTCTGATCCGGGCCCAGGCATGAACTATCAGACAGTTTGTAACCTAGATGGCATCTAAGAACCCTAAATCATATCAACTTTCTTTTGGAACCAATACTTCATTACATGTGGCTTTTTCAACTCACTAGATTGATGCTGGCAGGCTGTATTAAGGAAGGTAGTCTTCTAAGAACCTACCAAGGCCTTCTTCCCAGGGAAAGCACCACACTGCAGGACCTGGCTCAGGAGTTCAAGCTACATCTTGAGACAACCAAGATGCCAGGGAAATTTGTACTGTGATCCTAACAAAAGTTACAAAAAACTCTAGTAACTGTGACTGTTTGTCCCTACTTGTCTAAAAAAGGGGAAAGGGCAGGGATGATAGCACAAGGCCAGCTTTGTCCGCTGCCTAACAAACGGCACACCTCTCTTGCCTCTCCATGTGTGTCCTTCCCTAGGCTGTGCCACCCAAGCAGGGGGCCGTGTATACGAAGGGAGTACTCTCTTGAGTCCCAGCTATTCCTGTGCTTGTACCAGGTCCAAAAGTGCTTTAGCCACTCGCTCACGGAGAGTCAGGCAAGATCAGCAAGCAACCTGACCAGCCAGCCTCGCAAGTACACTGAAGCATCAGCAGTGGCTGGACTGAACATCCAAAGGGTGGCTGCTATTATTTCCAAGACCATGCTCTTCATGACCCAGCAGAGAGCAGTAGCCAAAGCTGGCTTACAGCTCTTCATGTCTGTACAATAACATTAAGCCTGGACTAGCCTTCATTCAGAAGGGTTCTAGTACCAGCATGGCAAGCCCAATACTTTGCAGGGCTGTTTGAGCTGGGAAATAGGTCTAAAATTAAGCAAGTCAAAGAAAAGTAACGGGGGGTGGGGGGAGGTGGGGAACCAACAGGGTGCGGCAGTCAGTGATTTCAATTTAGATGGTGTGACCTGAAAGAATCAACGGAAATCTGATTGTGCCTTGTGACCCACTAAGGCCCAGTAAGATAGAAGAATTACATTTAGCTCGATGCTGCCTTGCAGGGTGGGGAACTGCAGCCACTGTCCCACTTTTCTTCCCTTACTCAGACGATCCTCAGCCTTCTCGGTAGGTGAGAAGACACTGCTCACAGCCACTTACCTCACTTGCTTTCTTTTGGGAAGACAGAATTTTAACTTATCTCCTACAGAGAAACCCTCTTGAGTTACGGTTTTCAGACAGGCCAGCATCTCTTAAAACAAGTTCCAAAATCCTAGAAAGCAGAATGAGGAAGACATACCTTCAGGAAGACGTCCAGGTCTATTACTCCCCGCCTCAAGGCTTCTCCCAAGTAAAAGATAGTGTCTTCAATAGCATTTTCTTCTGCATACAGATTAAGGATCTGTTTGTAAAGTGGGGCTGTGGGAATGATAACTTCATCAATATCATTGTTTTCAGATTGATTTTCCATTTTCTCCAGAGCAGAACTGAGTTCTTCATCCTTCTTTCTCAAAAGTTCTATATTTTTATCAACCTCAGCCTGAAAACAGAACAGTCCAAGCATGATGAATTGTACATAGTTATCTGCTTGTCAGACATCTACAACTCAAGTTCAGAGAAACAGACTTGCTAATAAAACAACGCTTAAACAATTCATGGATGAGATTTCATGTTTCAAATATAACACACTAGTCAAAGTTAGAGGAAAACATGTGCTCTAACATGCTGAGTGAAAACAGCTGAGCACTTCTGGTGGCAGTGATAAGCTTGTCACTTAGAAGTGACAAATGATACTGCAAACTAAGCCATGAGACAAGATACTTTTCAGCCAGAGGTTCCTTAACATGAAAATCATAAAAGAGATCTTTTCAAAACAAGTGGGCACCTGCCTCAGAGGAATAACTTCTCCCAGCCTATACAGAGGATTCAACGCATAGAACTCCAAACACTTGAACTTTAGTCACAAGATACGGCAAGTGGTGGCTGCAGGCTCTGAACCGTACTGGTGTCACTTTCCTGAACTTTTGAAAATAGCTGGCTACTGCAGAGCTCACTTTACACTCTAGAACCATTTTGTTAGATTAATGTGTACATACAAATCACTTTCCCCAGCGCCCTTAAACATTCAGTAACTCTACCCTTTCATCAAAAATGCACCTTTACTGGAATAAATTCTTCCTCATGGAAATGAAGAGTGATGTTAGTGCTCAGATTGTGCTAGTGCCTCTACTTGGTCATTCAGCAAAAGAAGTCACAGGGCTGACTTACACTGATAAAAACGTGAGAAAGCTTACGAGCTAAAGGTTGTATACTCTATGGATTATTAAGTTAGAAGGACTCACTGAAGATACTTTAAATATAGTTCAAACAACGTTTGGAGACAAAAAAGAACTGACCCTTAGGCTTGCACCCAAGGCCTGCAGATTTTTATCACGGCTAGAGTTCTCTAAAATTCTTATTTCCTAGTAACTATCTGGTAATATCAAGCACTTAAAACAGTCTTCCTTTGGGTAAAACATTATTCCTCAGGGTGAAGGTGCAAGCAAAAATCCTCTAAATACATCCACTTAACAATCAAAGACCACATTGTAAACACAGTCTCCATTTTTAAACAAAGTTTGTTCAATGCCCAAAAGACATGTATAATTTTCTGAATTCTTTAACTATTCCCACAATGTTCAGGGTAACCAAAGTACATATAGACACTTGCCACAGCTACAATTCAATCTAAATAATGCAGCTATTCAATGAGTTACTTACTACTTCTTGATCTAAACGCGTAACCATCTCTTCCAGTTTCTGGTGACCTTTTTTCAGGTCTTCCTCTGTTCGTTTCAAGGCATTGAGCTCCGCCTGGGCACGATCCATTTCCTCCTTCATCCGCCATCTCAGTTTGTCACTGACTGCTGAGATGAGAGAGGCTCGGATGGTGTCCTCACTGATTGTGCCGTCCCTACTGGGACCTGCAGGAGAAAAAGGGCAAAAACACTTCCTCCTTCTGTTCTTTTCACAGAAACCATCACAAAATAGAACAAAATATAAGCCAACATTTTCAAAGTAGGAGGAAAGAAAAATTTTATGTTACATGTCACAACTTCATAAAAAATAACTTTAATCTGAGTCGATTCAGAAATACTTTCCCTGCAAGAGATTACCATTAACCCATATTTACCACTTTCTCAGTTTACAGTGCAAAACAACATTTTCTCGAGGCAGAGGCTATGTCCCTAAAGATTACAATTATTCTTAAATTGCCAACAAATGAGACAAGTTTATACCAAGGAAAGATTCAGGTCAAGTCCATTCTCAGGCTTTACTGCTAACCTGAAGGAGACGGGAACCTAGAGAAGAGGCCAGTAAGAAGACTGAGAACAGGCAGTTTCCCTGAAGTACAGCTTAACACGGCTTCCCTTCTGTAAGACTTTTACTCCTTTATCCTCTACCAAAAGAACAGGAAAGAACAGATAAGCAAAATTCTCTTCTGTTAAACTTCTATTTATTCTCAGATTCTTTACTATTCTCTCTCAGATGTACCTTCTTAATCAGTGTCTTACATAATTTCCTTGCACATTTCAGATCAAATAAACCTACCCCTCAGATATCTCCTTCGAAAGGCCCTCCCTTTAACATAAGTATGGATACTCTTTATGACTATCAGCGTTCTTCAGTTAGGGTCCTAAATCAGCAAAAGTATAAATGGTATTTTGATTTTCAATTATGTTTGATGATATTTGATACCATGTGGGGAATGATATTTAAACTTTATTGCTTACAGTGAATAAAGAATGATTACAGACTAACAAAGTATCACTTCCACTTTGAGCTGAAAATTTTTATCACCTTGACATTGAGTTCTACTTAGCAGGGATAAAAACTCTTCAAGTCAGTCTGTAAAACTGTACCCTAAGTCTCACCACTTATGTTCCCGTCTACTCTATAGGCCCCTTTCTGGTCCCAAGCAAGCTGCCTTCCTGCTCTCAAGCAAAGTACGCTTTTTCTAAAAACTGCACTGTCCAAACTACACCACAACCAGCACTAGACATGCTCTGCAGTGTCCCATCTGATCACAATTCTTGTTATTCTATACGCTCGTCTGGTCACTCTACTGTTTAGTATTTGATTAGTAAAGTTGTTTTCTCTCAGAAGCTGGTCCACACCCCAGATACACTTCGTGCTTTTCTGGGTTTTTATAAATGACACTGGGAGACCTTGGCATTCTCAGGTGTCATAGGTGTCGAAAGAGTCAAAGTCTAAAGTTCTGGGGTTTTCTTCCCCCTTCTTCTTCTTGTTTCTACCACAGAAGAACTTATGTTTTTTCTGACTTGGGTTCTGCCCTTCTTGCAAGTGAAAGTGGGTAAAGACAATATCTCCCACGGCCAGGTATTCCTGAGGAGTGTCCTTTGTCCATCTGCCCTAAGCACTGCTTTGTATGTGCTGAAAGGAAGAGCCCAGTATCAGACTCTCAGTGTTCACTCCTTCTCCCACTAAAGGTCTTCCGCTTTCCTGCTAGAAACCTCCTGCTGAGGAGAGCCCAAACAGTAGCCATCCTCCAGCGTCTACACAGAGGCAATAAATACTTCTGGTTGACTTTGAACATACGAATCTATACAATATATACTTTCCAGGATTCACTTCTGATCTTACAGAAATATGTCAGCTGTTTATTTTATATTTCTAAGAAGCAAAACTATTAACTTACAGTGTGTCCTTTTGGAATTCAGAGCTGTAAAGCAAGAGGGCAACAACTTGTCTCCTATGAAAACTGAGGTCTTGTTTTGCACATCCCTGGCCTCTTAATACTGGATTTTTCCAAAGTGTTCTCATCAATTTACCAGCTGCTGCATCACCTCCAGGCTCATTTGCCTCAAATTTTCTTACCATTTTCCTCTCTGACAACCTCTTTATTCACATCCTCCTGTATAGACACGAAGATGACGCCAGCAACCTCCCCAAATTCACCAATTCATATCTCCACTCATTCCTTTTCGTACCTTTGACTTTTTCTACCACTCCTGCTCCCAGTGAACATCACTCAAGTCCCAACTCCTTGCCCATCTCTTATATTCCAGTATACAGGCTGCCTGCCTGAGAGGTGGCCTCTCATTTTATCAGATCATCAGGACTTCTAATTCTAAAGGCCTCACCTACCACACCCTAACCCAATCCTCAGTCCTTCTGATATTTCTTAAAGCCCTAAGCCCTCTTTTGCCATCTTCCCACAAAGGCAAAACTCTTCAGAACATCTTTAAAGATTAAAACCACCAGATGGGAGTCTTCCACTCTTTTCTCCTATTCTGCTTTGGAACAAGAATCCTAACTCCTTTAATTATATGCCTGACTCCTCACCATTCAAAAGCACTCACCTCCCTTTCTCAGCAAGACAACTTGCTTTCCTCTCAGTATGACTTAAAGACTTAACCTGTTTATTTGGACAAAATTTAGGGTAAATCAAAATCTCTAGTTTCTTACATTGTACTAATTTATTAAGTCCTAGATGAGAACAAAAAGGGTTAACTTCTATAACAATTTAGAATTTTGTGCATAACGTGTAAGGGTATGTGTGAGCATGTGTATGCAGGTTGCAGGTATATGTGTAGAAATGTATTCTGCCACATCAACAGAAATGTGGTATTTTGTCGCATCAACAGAAATAGAAGTGGGTTTTTAGGTTCTGGAGGCTTACTCAACTGAAGTAATTTTTATAACTATCTCTGTTAATTCTCAAAGCCATTAAAAATCAAAACTTAATTTAAATTTAATTATGGACTAAACCCATTAAAAAAAAAAGAATTTAGTGCCCAAAGGGGATTTGCAAAACAATGGGTAGTGAAGATGGTGTATCATTAAGTAACCATTTTATAAGTCTGTATTAACAATAGGAATTTTAAAACTTGTTTCAAATAAGAATTTGTCTTATTACATCTTATATGAAATTTTGTCATGGTTCCTGTAAGATAGGACAATCCTTCTCCCAGAGATTGAGGACCCAAATGATATGGTTAGACATTTAAATACGTGGTCAATCATACGCAGCAGTTTAAAGTGCCCCGTTTCTCTGTATAGATGTCATCTGAACTAATACAAGCTAAAGGGTCTTTTTATAACTCGTCTGGATTTTTCACACACAAACACATCAAACAACTTTGCTGAAATTATTACATTAAAATGGATCAAGTTATACTGATCTTAAATTTTTAAATCCCTATTTTGAAAAACACCTTTAAATCCTGGAATTTACATTCTGTTTCGCTTATAAAATACATTAAGGCAAATGCTACCAATACAGCATCGAATAAGATCTTCCAAATAAGTCTCCAGCTAAAGCCATTAATACTCAAAACGGGAACCAAGCTGAGGCAGCAGTCGCCTGGCTTTCTATAAAGGTCACAGTTCACCTGAGGCGGCTAGAAATGCCAAGATTAGACCTAGTCCTCTCCTTGATCACACACAGACCTTATTATACAGTATATCTGAACATTTTGAATCCATCTACTTTCTAAAAAGAAAAGACAAATTGTAATTAAGATCTGAAATATGAACGCCAAGAAAAGAAAAACCCAGATTAAAGTTCAAAATTGAATGCATCACGACACTTTAAGAGAATGTTTATATAAACAAATAAGAAAAAAGATTTGGTAGAATATTCTTTTCTTCTTCTTGATCACATTTCAAACAAAAAATCTTTTTCCTCAAACGTCTTAAGAAATTTTAATATTCTTTATATCTGCTATAATGAGCCTTGGAGTAATAAGAGTTTGTGGCAAACTGCCATCCCTCAAGCCCTCACACACTGACCTTTATCCAAATAGAGTCAGATTTCAGAAGTGCCCTTCTACAATTCCAGATTAGCAATAATTGAAAAGGTAACACAGATTTTGAGAAACAATCCTAAGCAAAACTTCATTTAAATGTCAGATAGGATCCAATCACTAAACTTAATCCTTAGGAAATAAGACAATTTTTCTACTATTATGAAACCAATACTCTACCCAATGGATCTGATAATACAGTGAATAATTTAGGCCAGTTATCTTCAAAGTGCACTGATATATATATACTACCTGGTTTAAAACCATCTTTAAACACTTGAAGGTGATCAGTTATATTTATCTCCTAACAGTACTTAACTAATGGTCACTACTTCCTATGACTCAAAAGGAGCTCATTTATATTAGAGAATGCATGGTAACCCCAAATAAAAATACAAAATAACTAACAATGACTTTTCTGAGTTCACCTCTAACCAGCAAAAGTAAATCACTTGCCCCCTACAGCATTTTTACTTCCTGATGTTACCTGCTCAAGACTCACATAATGGTCTTTGATCTGGCATTTGTGCTACAGAGAAAACTGTGGAGCCTAAGCAATCCAAAATGGAAGCTTACTGACTATCTGCTGAGAAACTGGGTCAAGCCCATGTGGATCACTATCAAGCCCATATTATTTGCATTTATAATAAAAAAAAAATTGGTCAATCTCTGAAGTAGAAACATTTCAAACAACTATATGAGCAAAGTCATTCTGATGCGTGCTTTAAGCACAAACCAGGTAAATTCATTAAGCCGCTTACAAAAGGCTTTTATTTGTAGACTATGAATATGTAAGCTTATAATGCTTCTGTCCAGGCCCTGCACAGGCTATGGAACTTTCTTCCAAAGAAATCAGGGGACCTCAGTTTATCTTTTAAACACTATTAGAGCAATATTCTTTTTTTTTAATTGAAGTACAGTCAATTACAATGTGTCAATTTCTGGTGTACCACACAATGTCCCAGTCATGCATATATGTACATATATTTGTTTTCCTATTTTTTTCATTAAAGGTCATTACAAGATATTGAACATAGTTCTCTGTGCTAAAAAGAAACTTTTTAAAAAATCTATTT
The DNA here is from genome assembly GCF_048564905.1 of Vicugna pacos. NCBI lineage: Eukaryota > Metazoa > Chordata > Mammalia > Artiodactyla > Camelidae > Vicugna > Vicugna pacos. The sequence continues at coordinate 40,057,835 of NC_132996.1, forward strand.
TTATATATAGTGGCTAACATTTGTAAATCTCAAACTCCCAATTTTATCACTTTCCATCCCCTTTCCCTAGTAACCATAAGATTGTTTACTAAGTCTATGAGTCTGTTTCTTTTTTGTAAATCAGTTCATAGTGTCTTTTTTTTTTTTAAGATTCCACATATGAGTGATATCATATGGTATTTTTCTTTCTCTCTCTGGCTTACTTCACTTAGAATGATGATCTCTAGGTCCATCCATGTTGCTGCAAATGGCATTATTTTATTCTTTTTTATGGCAGAGTAGAGCGATACTCTTTATTTAAACTCTGTAAAGTTTCTATAACCACAATCAATGAGAAAAAACCCTCACCAGGTTTACACTTAAAAATAAACACAGAAGGAGGGAGGGGTATAGCTCAAGCAGTAGAGTGCATGCTTAGAATGCACGAGGTTCTGGGTTCAATCCCCAGTACCTCCTCCAAAAATAAATAAACAAACTTAATTATTTCCCCTTGCCAAAAATAAAAGAAAGAAAAACACACAACACAAAGACAGATTTAAATTAATTTATGTAACAATTTAAGTCCTCCAAAGTGGAGGTTAAGTATAGACCTTTTTAAACAGGATACCAAAGGAGTAACTACCATAAAAGATGAAAGATGCTACTGGTGGGCGTAAGCACAAAGGCCAATTAATATGAAGGACAGTAGAATTCCATCCTTAAAAAATGGGACAGCATCAAAGTCATTCCCTAAAATTATTTTGTGGAAGAGAATAATTTAAGAATCTACAATGTTAAAGAACAAAACTGGAGGTGTCATACTCCCTGATTTCAAACTACACTACAAAGCTTCAGTAGTCAAACTGTATGGTACTGGCGTAAAAACAGGCACACAGATCTATGGAACTATTCAGAGCCCAGAAATAAACCCATACTTACATGGTCAATTAATCTATGACAAAGGAGACTAGAATATAAAACAAGGAAAAGACAGCCTCTTCAATAAATGGTGCTGGGAAACTGGACAGCATGAAAAAGAATTAAGAAGTCACCTCACACTTAATATACAAAAATAAACTCAAAATGGATTAAACTTAAACTAAAATATTTGATTTTAAATATACCATTTTCCCCATATTCATTTTTTTTGATGTATGGATATCATCTATTCTAAGCTATAAAATGCTTCATACCTATTGTATTGAAATGAGTTAACATATAAAGATCTTTAGAAATTGAGGTTCTCTACAAATCAAATACTATCATCTGAATGAGAAACAGAGTGACAAATAGCACTATTCCCATTTTATTGATGCCTGAGCCAAAATGGAGATCTCAAGAAGATTTAGTGTGCTTTGCTTATGGATTAAAGATCTCCCATCATCAGGTTTCTAACTCAAGCATTCAAATTACGTTGTAGAAAAGGAGCTATATTACAGTAAGGGTTAGAATATTTTTAAAAAACAAAACCACTGCCATTAGAATCTCAATAAGTAGAATGTATCAAAGACAAAAGCAGCTGAAGAAAATGCTCTTTTGGGGAGGTATTTACGACAGATCTCACGATGGTTACAATTTATCAGAAAATGTTAACAGAATAATAAACTTCACAAGATTCTGCATTCATTGAGATACTCAGCAAAATATTCAGATGAACTTCTATGTATCAAACACTGTTCTAGATGTTGGGTATGTGTGTGTATGTGTGGGAAGCTGGTGATGGTGGGAGTAGCCTGAGCAGGGTAAGCCTGACTGCTCCATTCAAAGCAAACAGGCAGTGGACAAATCCTAAGACAGAAGAGTAGCAGGAGATGAGGTCAGAGAAATAACACAGGGAAGAAAGCAGGGTCACATGGAACCTTCCAAGCCTCAGGAATTTGGACTGAACTCTGAGTGAAATGGGAAAATACTAGAAAGTTTTATGCAGAGAAGCAATACAGTTTATGTTTTAACAGTATCATTCTGGCTGTTGTGTTAAAAATTGATGCAGGGGTCCAAGGAAAGAAGAGAAAACTTTTAGGAGACTTTTGAAGTAAATTAGATGAGAGAGACTGGTGAATTGGACCAACACTGGATATGATCAGATTCTAGATATATTTTGAAGATAATAGGTTCTTATTTTATTTTACTTTTTGATGGAGAAGTAATTAGGTTTGTTGGTTTGTTTGTTTGTTTGTTTTTAGAGGAAGTTCTAGGGGCTGAACCCAGGACCTCATGCATTCTACTAAGCATGTGCTCTAGCACTTAAGTTATACCCTCCCCCACGAGGTAACAGGTTCTGATGAAGAATCAAGGATGATGCCAAAGTCAGAGTATTGAGTAAATATCAGTGGAGGTGGGGAAGCAGGGTAGAAAGATTGAAAGTTTAATTTTGGTCACATTGAGTTTGAAATATCTATTAAATATCCAAGAGGAGATACTGAGAAGGCAGCTAGATAAAAGAATCTGGAATTTTGGAGAGAGGCTAAGCTGGAGACATAAATTTGGGAACTATGGACATAGAAATGGTATTTAAAGCTATGAGATTGGTAGATACCACCAGGAAGTGAACATAGAGAATGCGAAGGACAGAGCCAGGGGCATTCCAACATTAAGAAAAGGAGGGACCTATAAAGGAGACTGAGTATAAGTACCAGTGAGATAGGAGGGAAAACAAGTGAGTCTGGGGTTCTGGAAAACAACAAAGGAAAGTATTTCAAGAAGGGAGTAACCAACTGTGTCAGATACTGCTGACAGGCCAAGTAAGTGGAGAATATTTAACTGGCCATTGAATTTAACACCATAAAAAGGTCAATGGTGACCTTGAGAAGCAGTTTTAGTGGAATGACATGAGGGAAATCCCAAATGGACGGGTACAAGGGTGAAAGGAAGAAGAGGAATTGAAGACAATGAGTACAGACAATTGTTTCAAGGAGTTCTGCTGCAAAGGGGAATGGAAAAACAGAATAATGGTGGCAGGGAAAGTGAAATTAACAGGAGGATTTTTAAAGGTTATTTTAGGGCATATTTTTGTGTGCTGATGAGAGAAACCAAGTAGAGAACAAAAACTGATGAGGGGGGAAACTGCTGAAATGATGTCCTTGGGTAAACTAGAGAGCGATCTAGTGGGTAAAAGCAACTATAACTGATCTACGGTAACAGGGAGAAGGCAGATATGGGAGCACAGGTGGTGGCAGACAGTCATGTAGGGGTGGGCGTCTGAAGAATTCTTGAATTGCTTTCATTTTCTCAGCTGAAGAAAATGACATTTCAAGTAGCTCTATTAACAAGCAACATAAAAAAGCAAGAACTACTGGTCCCCAATAATTTGTCTTACTTGATCCATTCCTATTTCCCAACGGTGCTTTCTTCTCCTAAAGATGCTCATCTGTTTTCACACATAGCCAGGCTAGGAAAACCTAAGTATCGTTTTCAGTTCAACACATGTAAGGTTCACCAATAAAAACATGTGACACACAGGAAATAGTAGTAAGAGTCAATCAAATTTATTTTTATGCCCTGGTATAAGGCTCATTTATATGATGATAAATCACTTTAAGTTTAAAATTATAGCACATTGATGATCAAGAATTTTGGCTCCAAAAAGAAAGGGTATTCTAACATTTCATATGTAAAAGTAAGATTGTTGGATTTAAGGGTACAAATTTGTAATGAGTGGTAAATAAATAAGCCATAGAGATCTAATGCACAGGATATAGCAATAATACTGTGTGATAATTATGTAATAAATACTGCTACAATGCAATCATATTACAATATATAAATGTATCAAAGTAACACACCATACCCCTCTCTTAAACATGTTACATGTCAAACTTACCCAATAAAAAACAAAAATGCACTTCTCACAACAGGAGACTTTTGACTTTCCTTATGTGGAAAAATATAATTTTGTAGGGTACTTACCAACAGTGGTCACAGGAGGCTGGGAAGGGTATTGGGAACTTGTTGTGACAGGATACTGACCACCAGGTGGGTAAGGACAGCCTGGATAACCACTAAAAAAAGAACAGAAAACATTAAATGTTAAGATGACCCAACACTATAGTATCTTTAAGAACCTCATTCAGGAAGCTAAGCTTGACAGTTTGTTGTTTTACCAGTTAATGACTTTACAGTTTTAGAGCTACAGGTGTCTATTCAAGCAAAGTTCTACAGAAATTCCATTAATGACACTGGATTTACTCTTAAAGTAAATGATTAAAATACTTTTGCTTGGCCCTGGTTATTTGAGGGTCATCTTCACAGCAGAACAAAGCCACTAAGAGTCTTTCTCAGGGCAGTCCAATAGTATCAAAACTGGAAGCAATGAATATTTTGAGAACTTTTTTCCATTCTGATTTCACAGCATATAGGGAAATAATACTATTTAATTTTTACCTGTGATAACCATTTACCATTGATAGCCTTTTCAAATATCTGATCTGAAAGTACTCCTTTAAATAACATTTTAAAAACTTTCCTTTCACTTTATGGAAAGTTTGTGTCATTCCTGTATTCATATCAGAGTCAGAAGGAACTTTACTTAGAAGTATTCTCCTCCAATCTCCTATCGAACACTGTTTTATAAATATCATTTACTATATCCCTGACAAATGGTCATCTTTCTCTACTGAACACTAACTTCATTTTGATATAGTAACTTCTAATTAATGGTCCTAAATTTGCATTCTGGAAGATCACTTGCATATTTGAAGACGTCTAACACTTTCCCCTCAGTCTTCTCTTCTTCAGGTGAATTCTTTTTTCTTTTCTTTAATGGCGATACTGGGATTTAATCCAGAACCTCATGCATGCTAAGTACGCATCCTACCACTGAGCTATATCCTCCTTCTCAGGTGAAATATTTTTAATTCCTTCAAACATTCTTCAAAGCCATGGTTTTCAGATCTAATCACTTTCCTCTGAATGATCTCTAGTTTGGCAATGTTTCTCTTCTAATGGAGAAGAAAAGTAAAACAGGATTATTACTAGCTACCTGTTACTCAAAACAATAAATTTTGATTAATCATATTTTAACTACAATTGTCAGATTTCTGACATTTATAATTCTGATCAGCATGCCTCCTGGAGTTCATTAACATTACTGACTAAAAAGAGCCAGCCCAGAGCCCCGGAGCAAGAGCTCTGAGTTTATACTTAGTAACCCTTTTTTCAGGGTGGTGCCTCAAAGATTCTCTCCTATTTGTACTAGTAGTTCACACTTCATAATTTGTCCCCAACAGAACAATATTATATATAACTTGTTGAAGATTCAATGTAATCATGATACTTTTATCTATTCGTATAAAAGCAAAATAAGAAAAAAAAGCATTTCTGCTCCCAGAGGACACGAGCTGAAGGCTACTGCACAGTACTTTTATTCTAGTCTCTAGTGATCCATGCTGTAATGCTGCAAGGAAGCAATGTCAATCTTATTCAAATTTCTGAATCTACCTTTCTGAAGACTGGAATAAATTTGCTTTTTTTCTGGAGTTCCTACCATTTTGCATACTTTTTCCAAGACAATCATTGATTATGTTGCTGAATTTTTCAGTAAGGTGGTATAAAACTCTTCCAGGCCTACTGATACTAACTTCAGAGAACTCCCTGTCTCTTCACTTAGTGTGCTTAATTTCTTCTTTATGGTTATTCTCTATGTTCACGGTTAATAATTTTTCTTGAGTAAAAAAGAAAACTTGTTTTTCTCTCAGTTATAAAATGTTAGTACTGTCTGCTGCTCCCTCCACCACCAAACACTTACTTTTCTTCTCCAGGTCATCCTCATAAACCAGTTCCTTCATTTATGAAGCTACCTCCAAGCTCCCACTTCCAAATCACATGTGACCTCTCCTTTAAAGCTGTTCATTGCAGCACCTACCATTTCCTGTCTTTGCTGGTTATCAGAAACTGTTTCCTAATAAGACACGCTTGCTAGTGCACATAGCAAAACTGGAAAAACCATTCCTGACATACTTCTTAGTTTCCTTGTATACATGCTGCATGTGCTAAATAAAACTTTCAAAAGATCTTAAGATTTGAAAGACCTCACAGATCATCTAGCCCAACTTCCTAGAGCAAGAATAAATCCTCTCATATTCATTGTTTTAAAATAAAGATTCCTGGAGTGACTGATTTATTAATTCTCCTTTAGGACAAAGAGAGACGAGAAAGAGGTTCTGAGGCTCTTCTGCCAAGACCTTTCATATGCAGAAAGATAATAGATGGCATTTTGAATAGTTACCTTTAACAACTCATCAGCAAATTGTGGGATTAAAAGTTGTATTTCACACTCACAAAAAACCCATCAAATCTTTGAAAAACAGCTGCCTCAAAAGGGAACTTCTTACAAATAAGCTCACAAAAGATACTTTTAAGGCTATATAAATGAGTAAGATTTACACTTTTATCAATATTTTTAAGCCTTCATTTTTATCTACAAGTTTCTTTTAAGAGGCTTTATTGTTCAGAAGTCCATTTCCTTACTGTGCTTCTAATAACCATTCCCTATATGCCCAAAGTTCCTTCTTACTAGCAATTTCCAAGGCTTATCATTTCAAGGCTTCAGACAGGATTCCATTTCTACAACTTAAATAGAAAATTGAGGGCCTCCAGAAACCTAAAACATATAGCCTACTGATATATAACAACCATAGGGATCTTTCTCTATTGTCTCTGACGTGTTCTATCTAGTCTCTGCTTACCAATCTAAGTGTGACAGGATGTTTACTACCTTATAAGCTAGTCCCTGAAAGTAAGAAAAGGCCCCAAAATAAATATGTTTGCTAAATTTAACTTATAAGATCTTGCATATGACATATGTACACATATATTTAGTTACAGCAGGTGTTCAAGAAATCTGGCTGCATTTATCTGTGAGAGTTCTATGAAGCTAAGAAGAGTTAGCAGGGTTAAAATTTACTTGTTAATTCTTGTTAATTTTGACTAGCTGACAACTTCATCTAGGTACCAAGTATATGCCAGTATTGCATTCTAAGTTAGCCCCAAGACTACCTTTGAAAAGTACTCCTAGATTATCACTGGGAAGAGTGCACATTTAACACACAGGTTAATAATTATCTCTCACTGATTTTTCTAGTGTGTGTTATTCATAGACTAATTTCACTGTTAATTTAATTTACCTCTGTTATTATCCTGTGGATAATAAAGGTTGGTAGTACATGTAGTCTATGAACGAATAAATATCACAGAGACAAGACTGACCCCATGTGAACCATTAATTCATTCCCTGTAATTTACAGAAAAGATCAGTTTTTTTAAATGGTATTAAAATATTCTTCTCTGTGGCTGAAGTCATTATAATTAGTATTCTGTTAACCTTTCAGCTATTTATACTGGTTATACAAAGTTCTTAAAGGGAAGCAGCAAAGAATATCAAGGTCTCCAAAACTAATCAGGATCATTGTCATTTCCCACCCCTTTCCTCTCTGTAAACAGAATGGAGCTGCATTTCTCTAGAATGGAAAAAACTCCTTTTGAACTATGTACATATTATAAAATTTCACCAATAAATTGAGTTTTACCCTCTATTAAACTGCAACTAAATTTACTTTAATGCCCTAGTTAGCACCCATTACTTTTATTCTAGATCTAATAGAATTTCTAATACAACTATTCAAAGATAATTTTTCATTACCTGGGATTGGGAGGGTATCCAGATGGGTATGCAGAAATTCCACTTGGCATGCCTGGTATGTAGGAAGCTAAAAATAATTTTTAACATTTAAAAATAATATGCATAGTCCCAGATATAGAGGTTATCAATAAGACATACATCACCATCAAACCACAGCAAAATTTCATATAGCTGAAGAATCCAAATCTCAGTACGAAAATAAAACAAACACTCCACCCATATTAGTTCTTTACTGCAACTAATAAACACCTTCAAATCACATAACTCTAAAAGTATTAAACATGAGTTATGACAACACACATGACAATCCCAACAAGGAGTAACTGGCAAACAGGTCAACCTGGTCAGCTCTTCAAGCTCTCAAGGAGTCTATAACCTGAGACAGGAGCCAGTTCAATCTGGAATTCAGAGGAAGGTAATTCTGCCCTCCTCTGGTCCAAGGTCAGCTTTTTAGAAAGTGACCTCTTTATTATATCTAAGAAATTTTTCGATATTTCTTTTAAGACTATGTTGACCAATTAGCACAGCTGGTTTTGTTGGCTTGATTGAGGACTTTAAACGACTTCAAATTACTGTAAGAAGTCCTATACAAAACTTATATTCAGCTAGACTGGTTAAAACAAAACAAACAAATCTTGGAAATACTAGGGGGAAAAAGATTCAAATCTAGCAAGCTTAAAGAATGCTTTATATACATTTTAAAGAGAACACTAATGACATAGAACTAGTCAGTGGTGCCAAGAGGCTAACCAAAATCAAGGAAGAAAAAGAGAAGAAGTTAACTTTGGCTTTATCTGGAAATGACTTGTGTGAGAAGGAATTTATCCTCAGTGAAATTTTTCTCACTGAATACAATGATGAAATAGCCCTTAATCCAATAAATATTTTAGTGCCTTCATGTGACAGGCACCAGGAATTTGATTTAAAAAGAAAGAATTCCTGGCCTCAAGTTGCTTATAGTCTAGTGGGGGAGATAAACAAGCAAGGAGTGTTAAGTGCTATGACAGAGGAAGTAGAGTGCTATATATGGGATTATACAGGAAGTAGCTAATCTAAATGTAGGAGGTGGAGCATAAACAAAAGTGATCTAGTAGATGAATGGTATAAAGGCTTGAAGGCAAAAGAGGTGCAACCTTCAAGAAATGAACTTTTAGAGCACATAATCCAAATGGGTGGCAGAAGTATGCTGGGCTCTGACCAAGGGTCTTTATCGGAACTGCTGAGCTTACATCTCCAAGTATCAGTGTTCACTGTCTTCCTATTAGGATGAATTTATAGATGTCATAAGTAAATTTTTTTCTTAAGTATAATGAAGCTAAGATGATTTTCAATGCTATTTCAGAAAGGGAGAAAAACTCCCCAAATGTCACGATTGCAAGGTTCCATAAAACATTTTTTCTTCCCCAGGAGCAAAGCACAAAGTTGATCTTTATGAACATCAAAAGATGAGGTCACTAATTACGTGTCAGCAACAGGTATAGTCAATTACTAGTTTCCTTCCCCATAATACTCTCACACACATAAAAACCACCAATTCATAGTTATAAGCAATTTCCTCATAATTATAAGCAATTTTCCTTTTCTAAGGTTCCAAAAAGCTACTAATTCAACCAAAGTCTTCAAATTTTGATTCTGGGAAACAAAAGTTATTTGAACCCAAGACTGGTAAGGAAGCAGATAATGAGGCAAAGTAATTTCAAAGCCAGAATAAAGTGGAATACAGGTATGCATAATATACAGGGTTATTATAATAATTAAATAAGAACTAATATGAAGTGTTAAGCTGTATCATAGTTCCCATTCAATAAATGTTGACTGTTACTGTTAGTCATCAAAAAATGAGGTTTGGCCATAACATTTTTTTTAGTATGACTTATAGCTAGCTCAAAAGTCATCCTAAAACTAGGAGATCAAAAATGTTTATTATAATAATAATAAGAGGAAGAGGAATATAATTTCTCAACTAGGAGATAGTACTTGTTTAAGTATGGATCCAAATTTCTGGGCTATTCCTTGGTGTATGTGTGCAAAATGGAATTCAGACCTTCATTTCTTTGCAGTCATACCTGATCATAATAAATACTGTTTAAATGCATAAAAGTATTAAAACTGTAATGAATAGATAATAAATTAGTCTCTTTTAGTAATTTACTTATATTAGATCTAGATTGTTTAATGTGATTTATAGTGAGTGAGTGAAAAACTGAACTGTAATAGTGATCTCTTTAGTGTGGTCTCTTTCCAGAATGCTTCACTTCCAACGTCAATATAAAACTCAAAGAAACTTAGGAAAATTGTTGCTTAGGAGACTGTCTAAATTTCTGAAAGGTTACCTTTATCTTAAGTGGTAACTGGCTATGTTATTTGAGCAAATAAAAATAAATGATGAACTAGGAAATATTTGGCATTTCAAACTTAGATGAGCAAGATTATCTAATCTTGGATATTAAAGCCAAGATATTTTATTAAGATGACAACAAATTTCTGGTCCAAGAGAATCCCTAAATCTTTATTAAAATAGCTACTAAATGCTATAATCATGCTTATTCTGGGAAAGGAGGGAAAGAAAGGAAATGGATTCAGAAAATTCTTCCTGTTAAATTCCCATTCAACTTGTGAGTCAAGATGCTTCTCAAGACAGAACAAATTAAAAAGGAAGAGGATAATTTTCATCAGGAGAAAAATGAAAGCTCACATAATCTAATTTATAAGATACATAAGTTTGGTTAATTAACAATCTTAAAATTTATTTAAAAATCACAACTCAAAACACAAATCAATACAGGTTTAGTAAAGTCAAAACAAGTTAAGTACAACCAACTCTCAATTATCTAGGGTGATTTTAAAGTATCAGTAAGAATTATTTTTTAAAAAACCAGAAATAACAGAAATAATGTATACCAATCAGGGGAGAACTGATATTGACTCCATGGCCCCAACCTCTCTACTCAAAGTAAAATCATGAATTGGCTGTACTAAGGAGAAGAAAACTGAGAGCTAGATGTCCATTGTGTATACCCAGAATAGCTGAACGTGAATGATTTAGTTGATTTTATAATTGATTCTTATCTACAACACTGATTCTGGAGTTGCAAAGAAAAGGAGAGGGCAGATTGTCTTTCATGTTAATACCTACTTCCAAACTGATCAAATAAAGCTATTCCATGGCATGCATAATAAAAACAAAAATTCTAGCTCTCTTCCAGCATTCTTTCTCCGTTTTGGAATCCAGCACACCCATAGTTAGACTTCTACCCACAAACGAAAGCCCAAATGCCAGTCTTTGTTGGGAATCTGTACATGCAGATGTGGGGCCTCAGAATACCTCCAACAAATCCACTAACTTGTAAAGCTAAAATGCAAAGTGGAGTTATTAACAAAAATATTTTTACATGGTTTTCTTTTATTTCTATGAGTTTAAAAATCAAATCTCAATTCTACTTACTATTTGGTGGCCCTGTTGCCTGGTATGGTGGATAGGATGCTGAAATAGTAGGACGAGAGAAGACTGGAGGTTCATCTCCAAACACCACAATCATGACCTGAATAAGCCCCAACAAGTCTGACTGTGGCTAAAAACAGAAAACAAATTTAAGTCAGCTACAGATTTACTTTTTGGCAAAAATGAAAAATCTGGCTACTTCCTATCTGTTTTCAACTCAGCTTGATCATTTTCAAACATGAAAATTCTGTTTAATTAATTTAATAAAGGTGATTTTGACTTTTTATGTGTAGCAAGGTTTTTGCTTCATGTATATAAAAACAGCACTAGCCCAAGCAGTATGCTGAAAAATTCAGATATTACTGTTGTTCATTTGACACCATACAGCTAACCAAAACTTGTTATATTCCCAATGGATAAATTAAGTATCTGGCACAAACTCGGGGATGGATGTAAGCAGTAGTCACGAATATTATTTAAGGCCTTTAAAATAACAATGTTACCTTGGAAACACATGTTCCCAGATTAATTTTTATTAAAGACAGTATTATGAACTCTGAAATTACAGATAGACTCCATTTTAGAAATCACTAGATTGTTGTTCACGATACTAAATGTTAAAGGATCCTTCCTTCAATACCACAGTTAGCAAGAAAGTGCCTGTATCCCATAAAGGTTGCTAAACTTTATCTCAAATATCTACTGATCACTAATTTAAGCCAAACTATGCTAGGCAAAGTTGTTCAAACTGGCTTATCTGATGGTTCCATTTTCAACCTTACTATATTTTGTGTATATCTCATCTCATATACTTCATTCATGAGTTCATTAGGTTCTGAAGGATTACTCAATCATCTTGATCAGCTAATCTTCATGACTTCCCCTTCTCCCAATAGAAGAATTCCCTAGCAGTTTTCAACTTTCCAAAGCACCAATTCTGTTCAATTCTGTCCCAGTGCATGAACAATGATAATAGATAACATTTCAGAAAGCTTCTTATGAAAGCTTGCTGATTTCCACTATCCCAATACCTTCTAATGTTTGTCTCTGAACTTATTTGCTAGGACTGGGAGTAAGCATGTACAGTATCTGTGTAGCACCAAGGAGTGTGGGCTGGAGATTGTGGCTGGTGTAGGGGGGAGGGTCACTATTGAGACCACGTTTTAATCTCTTGTTAACTGTTCAGTCCAACAAAACTCCCAACTAAATCACAAACTTATGCATTTTAAAAACTGAGATATAATTCACATATCGTAAAATTTAGCTTCTAAAGGTATTATAGTTCAGTGGGTTTTTTTCCATTACCACTATCTAATTCCAGAACATTTTTATCATCCCCAAAAGAAACCTGTACCCATTAGTAATCACTTCTAATTTCCCATTCCCCCCCAGGCCTGGTAACCATTAATCTATTTTATCAATGGATTTGCCTATTCTGGACATTTCATATAAATGGAATCATATAATATGTGTCTGGTTTTTTTCACTTAGCATAGTATTTTCAAGGTCCGTTCACGTGGTAGTATAAATCGGTACTTCATTTATGCAGTCTTAGAACCATAGTTTTGTCAGGACAAGTTTTATTTAATTTAACATTCTACTTCTTTCATACTAAAGTCTTTGAAGGAAGAAAAATTAATCTATTCTTAAAATCTATTTCCAGGCCTATTATAAAGCAACAGGTCATGAATATTTCAGAATGACAAATAACTAATTCAGAATGATACAGGACATGAAAAAAGTAGCAAGAATACTGCAGTTTATTTTAGCTCAAATGCCGTATCTTTATAAAATTGCTTTCCTATTGAAAACTGCAAACTTGCTTTCTTTTCTATACCTTTTTGTTTACATTTCCAGCAAGCAATAAAAAGGTCAGATTTTACATTCTAAGCAGAATGCGACACATGTTCAGGATCAGTGTAAGATAGGATAAGCAGCAGCAGCCCTAACATATGTTCTGTGTCATGCTAGACACTGCAATAGCCTCCTGTGTGGCTTCTAGTCTTCCTTATCATGACCGAGAATTTTCTATAAAAGTTCACACTCCCCCTTCCATAATACAGAGGTGGTGCTGAGAATCAGTTACTTAGGATGGAAAGACATTTTCCAGTCCTCCTTGCAACTAGTTTTTACCAATGGACCATAAGCAGCAGAGATTTAACTTCTAACCCAAGGTAGGTAAGGAGGAGAGCACTCCTTCACCAGCCTCTCTTTGTTTGTCTTCCTTGATGCAGAGGACTCTGAAGTCCTGGGAGATGGTGGCACCATAAATTGGAAAAAGCCTGGGTCCCTGAAGCACCAAGTGGAGGCAAGCTGCCTGCCAACGAGGAACACTCCAGTGAACAATTATCAAGGCAAGAAATTTCCAGTGTTAAGTCTCTAGCATTTTGGGGTTTGTTTTAGGACAGCTAGTGATTTTTAGTCAGAGAGCTACTAACTGATGTATTTCTCTAGTACACTTCAGACATTATACCTAATAATCATTGATTTATAATACCCACTCTTGTTCAAAAATCTAAAATGACTCCTGATTGCCTTTAAGGGACAAAGTCCTTAGCTAACAACTAGGATCTTCCATGATATAGCCTCGAACACTAAATTTAGCTGACATTATGTCTTTTTTGTTAGATTTGTCGAATATTTCACACATACAGAAATGTATAAAACATATCTAACTTTAAAGCGTAACAATATAGAAAATACTTGTGCAGCCATCATCCAGGTTAAGAAACAAGACTGCCAGGAAGTCTTAGAAGTCCCTGACTGCATGCCCCTCTGTCTACTCTTCAGGTAACCACTTCTCTGACTTAGGGGATAATCATTCTTTTCTTTACTTTAAACATACTACCTTAGAAATGATTTTCTAAACAGTAAGTAAATTTGCCTGTTTCTGAATCTCATATGAATTAAACTGTACATTCTATTGAGACATGTTTCAGCAATGCTTGTAAGATACATTCCTGTTAAAGAGGACAGTTATAAATTCATTTATAATTTATTTAATTTATATTAATATAATTTTTATATTTAATTGCTGTATGGTGTTCCACTGAAAGAATATACAACTTCTTTATTCATTCTCCTGTTGTTAATAGTCATCTGGGTTATATCCAGTCTTTGATTATTTATGCTGCCATGAACATTACTGCAATGTTTCCTAGTATATATGTGCACAGGTAACTCTTGTGCGGTGGTTCTCAACTAGGGGAGCTATTTTTGCCTCCCAGTGAATATGTAGAAATGTCGAGACATTTTTGGTTGTCACAACTGTCTGTGTGTGTTACACTACTGGCATCTTGTGGATAAAGGCTAGGGATCCTACATCCTATAATGAACAGGATAGCTCTCCCATTAAATAAACAATAAAGAATTATCTGACCCATAATGCCAGTAGCACTGAGGTTGAGAAACCTTGTTGTTGTGTATATACCACGGAGTGGAAATGCACTTAACAACTTTACTGGGTAATGCCAAACTAATTTCCAAAGTAGTTGTGTTAGTTTTACTCCCATCAGCAGTGCCTAAGAGTTCCCTTGCTTCACATCCTCTCTAACCCTTGGTGTTGTCAAATGGCAAATGTGATACGTATATAATGGTATCTCATTATGGTCTTAATTTACATCGCCTTCATTACTAGCATGGTTAAACATCTTTCCATATGTTTACTGGCCATTAGGACTTCTCTTTTGTGAAGTACTTGTTTAAGAGTGTCATCTAGTTTTCTATTGAGTTTCTTTCTTTTAATGATTCCCTGAAGTTATTTTTATGTTCTGGATATTATACTGTTGGAGATGAGTATTACAAGTATATTCTTGCAATTTGTGGTTAGTCTCCTCACACTTTTTAATGTGTCTCTGATGAACAGTTCTTAATTTGCATAAACTCAAGGTAAAATTTAGTTGTCTTTTCCTTTATAGTAAAAGCTTTGCGTCTTGTTTTAAAAAACCTCACCTACTGCAAGAACCTGAAGGCAGTCTCCTACATTGTTTTCAAAGTCTGATCTTTTTGCCTTTCACAATCTATCTGAAAGTGATTTCTGTGTACTATACAAATAGGAATCTAACTGTTCTAATTCCATTACTGAAAAGTTAATGTTATCTGCAATGATCTGCTATGATACCACGGTTACAAATCAAGTGCCAATATACAGACATACCTCGTTTTATCGTGCTCACTTTACTGTGCTTCACAGATACTGCGATTTTTACGAATTGAAATTTTGTGGCAACTCTGCATTGTCAGATGATGGTTAGCATTTTTTAACAATAAAGTATTTTTTAATTAAGGTGTGAACATTTTTTTAGACATAATGCTGCTGCACACTTAATAGACTACATAGCATAGTGTAAACATAAACTTTTATATGCGTTGGGAAACTGTACAATTTGCATCAATCACTTTATTGCAGTATTTGCTTCATTGCGGTGGTCTGAAATTGAGCCTCCAAGGCGTGCCTGTATAGTGGATCTTTTTCTGAGTTCTTTATTATGTTCCATCTATCCATTTTAATATTCCTGTGACAACTCCATACTATCTTAATTACTAGTTTTTAAAAAATATATTTTGATATCTGCAGGGCAAGTCCCTTCCACTGTATTTTTCTTGGCTATTCTTAATCTTCTGCATTTACATATAAATTTTAGATTTAGCTTATCAAGTTCACAAAATTAACAAATACACAAAGAAACAAAAATTTCTGTTAGGACACAGATCAATTTGTAGAGAACCAACATGTTTATAATACTGCGTCTTCTAACCCATGAATAAGGTCCTCTTTCCTTTCACTTAAGTTTTCTCTAATATCTTTCAATAAAATTTAAAATTTTCTCCAAAATGGACTTGTACATCTTCTGTAAGGTTTATTCCTAAGTCAACAGCTTTAAAAATATAAAGTACTCATTTACCAGTTCATTAATTCTCTATTCTGCTGAGTCCAATCTGCTATTAAACCCATCTATTGAGTTCTTAATTTCTATTACTGTATTTTTCAGTTCTAAGATTTCTACTTAGTTTGTTTTTAATATAATTCTCTATCTTGAACATATTAACCACAATTATTTTTAAGTTTGTATCTGATAACTGAGATATCTGGGGATGGTTGTGTCTTGTTTCTTTTGTCTTTTTTTCCCTCTTTGTCCTGTCTCATGATGTACCTGGTAATTTTAAATTGTATGCTGGACACTGTTCATGAAAAATTATGCAGGCTCTATATATTATCTTCCTCCAGCAAGGACATTCACTCTATCCTCTGGCCAGCAGATATTGTGAGAATCACCTTAATATAATCAGGGCCTGAGCTGATTCAAGGCTTAGGTTTTATAAGGCTCTTTCTGCCAAGTTCCCACTCCTGGGGTGTGCTCCTCCAGTGGTGCTGACTAAGAGCCTAGGATATTTATTTAAACCCCTCCTCCTTGATAAGGTTTGGAACTCCTATTACCTCTTCAACCTGATACTGCTGAGAATTTGGCTGTGTTTTTCAAAGTCTTTTTAAAACCTTAGCTTTTTATTAGCATCTTGTCTTTGAAGTTTAGGAATTCAGCATATCCACTGAGGGGGAAACTCAGATTACCTGGCTCACTTCTTTGTAGCTTCCTTTTCTCCCAAATCCGGGCTCCTTAAGTATTGGTTGCCTCGCAAACAGAACAGCAACTGTTGTCTTTTTAGCCTTGTGAGACTGTTAGAAACTCTACAGACATCTTTGCCTCTAGGTAAGGCCTTCTGCCCAGATTCTCAGCCTCTCACCCTGTACCACCAAGATCAATAAATACTCTTAAGGAAAACACGTAGAACGCTGACTCATCTCTTTGCAGTTCCCTTCTCTATGGGATCTTGGCCCTGCAAGTCCTAATTGCGTCAAAACAGGTCTCCAAAGCCCCAAAGCCCTGCACAGATGTTTTGTGTACTTTGTTTCCTTTTTCCAGATTTTTAATAGGAACTCCCAGAGCTATACTATGAGAGGCAGAAACAGAAGTTTCTTACTACTATTACTTCTTGATAGGAACACTTTGAGTAATGAGATTTGAACAGTTTCCCAAATTCATGCCACCATATTTTTAAAAATGCATTTCCCGTATGTGAAGTCTGTCTAGTCTTAAAAGGTTCAACTCAAGCAAAGAAAACAGTGACTATGCATATTCTGTAAACTATGAAGCTCTACATAAATATATTTCTTTTGGAGAGCCTTTTCTAATTACCCAGCTCAGTGATTAGTGATCTTACATGAATTTATCTATCTTCCTTGGAATCTTCTTTGAGTGTAACAAAAAGTAGATGCTAGTGAACAAAATATATAAAATACAATAAATTCACAGAATACTGTTGATACTTACGTGTTTCCATTCATGTAGATAAGGAAGATATATCTTCCCATTAGCATCCACATGCTTTCCTGTTTTAATAGTCATTGAACTAGTAGGCTTAACAAAACAGATAGGGGGATTATATGGGTATGTGTCCAGCAGCCACAGGCATATTGGAATATTATATGTATTACCTGAGAGAGAAAGAGAAACTTCAGTTACTCTATTTTTATTTTTCAGTAATGGCTTAGGAAATAAGCAAGAAAGAGCTACAACTAAGCAACACTTTAAAAAAAATTACAACAAATATTTTATGCTTCAAGGTTCTGTTTAAGTGTAGTTTCTCAATTTTCAGTTTGTAAAATACCTCAGCAGGATTAAGGAGCTAATTGATCACTACTCTGCCAGCGACTGCTTGCTGCTGTAAAAACTTTATTCACAAATTATCTTTTGGTTTAAGCCATTCTCTGTTATTTGACTCTTGCCATTTCAGTTTATAAAGTTCACTGGGAAGGCATGTAGAAGGAAGACCATTATGGTGTCCTATCAGAAAGTGATACAAACTGGACTTGAATTCGCTTGCCAAAAGCCAGACTGTAAAACCTAATCCAACTGCCAAGCAGATGCTGATTAGTGTCCACAGCTTGACCAATCAATACGGCATTTTCAGTAGTAGTTTCAGAATCAATGATGTCACCCTCCTCTTTGTTTTAGGTAGTAGAATTTCTCTCAGTTGAGGAATCTGACTATGTATGGTCAAACTGAACAGTATTTCAAAGGCTCCAATAGAGTTAATATATTAAACATAAATCAAAGATTTTTCTTTGAAGCAGCCATTTGAATCACCTAACATAATTCAGATACATTTCCTATCTCCCTTAGAAATAGTTTTACTTCATAAAAGTATATACACATAAATTTCACTTTAAGAAATTAGTCATGGGACTTTGGATTTATTTCACACAAAAGTACTTTTACAATGGAAAAAAAATCCAAAAGTATATATCCTAATACATAAAACAGTTTTATTTCCACCACCCAAAATTCTTTGCTTTGTGCAAATGAAGAATTCTCCAGAATTACTTAGGCTTAGGAACTATGCCATAAGAAAAATACTGAAGGAACAGAGATTTAGCTTAGATAAAATTTATGTGTGTGTGTGTGTGTGTGTGTGTGTGTGTGTGTGTAAAAGGGAACCCTTGTACACTGCTGGTGGGAATGTAAACTGGTACAGCCACTATGGAAAACAGTATGGAGACTCCTTAAAAAATTAAAAATAGAACTACCATATGATCCAACAATTACACTCCTGGGTATCTGAAGAAAATGAAAACATTAATTTGAAAGGATATATGCACCCTATGTTCACTGCAGCATTATTTACAATAATATTCCAAGGTACGGAAGCAACCTAAGTACCCACTGATAGATGATGGATAAAGAAGATGATGTTGTATATATGCAAAGTGGAAATTCCTCAGCCATAAAAAAAAGAATGAAATCTTGCCATCTGTAACAACAAAGATGGACCTAGAGTGTATTACGTTAAATGAAATAAGCCAGACAGAGAAAGACAAATATTGTATGATTTCACTTATATGTGGAATCTAAAAAACAAAACAAATGAACAAACAAAACTAAAAAGAAATAGACTCATAGGTACAGAGAACAAATAGTAGGCTGCCAGAGGGGAGGAAGGTGGGAGTAAAGAAATGGGTGAGGGAGATTAAGAGTTACAAACTTCCAGCTGCAAAATAAATGAATTATGGGTATGGGGGATTTAATCAAAATTATGTAATGTTCTGTATGGTAACACGTGGTAACTAGACTTATTTTGGTTATCATTTTGAAATATATAGAAAAATCAAATCACCACGCTGTGTAACAGGAACATAGTGTTGTAGGTCAATGATACTTCAAAAACAAACAAACAAACATGGAAAAAGAGATCAGATTTGTGGCTACCAGAGGCAGGGACTGGGGGGGGGGGGATCGTAGGAAGGTAGTCAAAAGGCACAAACTTCCAGTTATAAAATAATTACTAAGAATGTAAGGTACAACATGATACGTGTAATGAACACTGGTATGTGTTATATATGAAAGCTGTTAAGAGAGTAAATCCTAAGAATTTTCATCACAAGGGAAAAATATCTTTTTCTGTTTCTTTAATTTTATATCTATAAGAGATGATGCATATTCACTAAACTTACTGTGGTAAATCATTTCTTGAGGTAGGAAGTCAAATCATTATGCTATATACCTTAAAAATATATAGTGCTGTATGTCTTTAATCATGTCTACCAGTTTCCTGTTTCCCTCTTCCCCACATAT
The DNA here is from genome assembly GCF_048564905.1 of Vicugna pacos. Lineage (NCBI taxonomy): Eukaryota > Metazoa > Chordata > Mammalia > Artiodactyla > Camelidae > Vicugna > Vicugna pacos. Next base: position 40,077,522 of record NC_132996.1, read on the forward strand.
CTATTTCCCTCACCAGAACTTACTTCCTCAGGGCAAAGGCAAAGTTAGTAACAATGAATTTTACTTGACCTTCTCTAAATTTATCATATATGCTCTACAAAATACTGATACTCTAGTGTTTTTTCCCCTCTGTCTGGATTGTCCCTTCTGTTATGAATGGTTGCTCATCCTTTAATACCAAGTTTGAATGTTATTTCTTCCATGATTTTCCCATGTGTTCTTGTTCTCTATAATCTCACAGCATCTTTATATTTTATTATTCTATAGCAGTTATAGAATACTCTAACTATCTATTTATTGTTTCCTCTATTTGTGTATGTTCTTCCACAGAAAGTACATCTTTTATTTACCTTTGTATCCAGAGCCCCTAACCCCTATGCATAGCAGGTACTATGTAAAATCAATGGGTAAGTTACAGAGACACAGCTCTTAGCTAATTGCCAGGAATAATTAACAAACAGAGCTGTTCAAAAACAGAACAGACGCTCATGAAGCTGAATGCTCCATTATCATGGCAAGTATTCCAGCAGAGGGTGGCTGACTGGCTAATAGAGACATAATTTCCCATTATCAGCATTACATTTCTAAATAATAGTTATTTTTGGTATCTCTTTATTATATACCAGGCTCTGTGCTAAGTCCATTACATACATTATCACAAATGAATTCCTTTTTGAGTCAGGTACTATTATCCAAATGTTACAGACACTCATTGCCACAAAACTAACAGATTACAGAGTGAGAACTAAAACCCTACTATGCCCTGACTGTAAAGCTTCTATCTTAGCCACTATACTATACAGCATCCCACTGTGAGATAAGTTTGAATATGGTGGGAAGCTAAATTAGGAGGCATCTAAGATCCCTTTCTAGTTCTAAAAGTCTCTGATTTTACTAAACTAAACTCTTCCAGTGACTGAGGCACTTATTTGTTGATACAGCTTGTAAAAGAAGCGGAAAAAAAGCTGAAAATATTAAGTGCTGTTGCCAAATGAAGTTCAATTAGAAGTTAAAGTCTCTATATCATCATGAAAGTCATGAGAAAGTAGGCTTAATTTACTTATAATTCTTTGGCAACTAAATGTGATTTAAAATGCATCTATGCTGGAACATAAATCATATAAGACATTTACCTCTATAAGGCACAGGAATTGTTCCAGTGAGGTTCATTAGTTCCCTGGAACTGCCATCATTAAAAACTGAAAGGAAAGAAAATGATTTAATCAATGAGCATTCCCACAGATACTCCCATATAAGTTATTCTTTCAGAAACACTGGTGAAAACTCATTATTACCCTTGAAAAGGACTAACTTGTTAATGTTCATACATTTTATCCAATAATAAAGTATCCTTTGTTGGTTCACTTCATGGGATCAGCATTTGAATGAGTAAAGAAAAGATGCTATGAATTACTTGGAAAAATAAATGTGAATGCTACAGTCCCAATAAGTATGCGCTTTGGGTCCCCAACCAATGATTATAAAATTACTTAGAAATCACTCTTAACTGATACCATATTAAATGTTAACCTAGTAGCATTAAATTTTAGATTTCTTAGATATTTATCCCCATTCACTGTCATTCTCAATCCCAACATAGTATCAAACCACAGTATTAAAAAGGAAAAAAATTTCCAGTCAAATCAGACATCTTCTTTTAATACAAGTATTTCTCACATCACATTAAGTTTTCCTACCTATAACTGACTAACTAGGGCACATGATTTGTATTACATGGACTGCTATTATTTGTAATAATGATTTGGAATTAACACTGTACCACATAGGGGAAAGGCTGTAATGTGCAGTACGAGAACACAGAACTATACTGTTGACCTCAATTCTTTTTAAAAAATTTTAATTTTTTTTTAAAAATTGGGGGGGGATTAGGTTTGTTTAAATAGAGGTACTAGTACCTCGTGCATGCTAAGTACACATTCTACCACTGAGCTATACCCTGTCCTCCACCTCAATTCTTTTACCTATATTGACAGCTATAAACTGTGCTGTAATTTATTCTGATTCTGTGCTTTTTTAAAAAGACCACCTTATTTAATTTTAGGGTTATATTTACTCTAAAAGAATGTTGATAACAATGGTTTAGAACTTGGTCTAGCCATATAAAGCTATGTTCAATGATGCTGGAGTCTTTGTCAGTTTTTATGAACATATTTATTCTTTAAGTATTCAGTAAAAACTATCTGCTTACCATAATGTTCTAGCCCTAGTTTTATTCCCCCACTGAAGCCATTTTAAAATTAACTCTAATTTTGGTAATATGTGTTTTTTTGCAGATCTAAATACCATAGTACAGTCTGTGGCCAGGAGGCAGAATTGTGCCCTTGATTTGGGAGAGGACTTCCAGTTCATGTCTTTGTTGTCCAGGAAATTCAGGACTGATTCCCATCCTGCTGTCTCCCACTTCTGTCACCAGGCTCCTGTTTAAAAAGCCCTAGGGGTGAGTGGAGTTTAGAGTGAGAGTCTCAGCCACAAAATTCAGCTCTTTGCCCTCATCACCAAGGGCCTCATAATGGGCAGGAGGCAGCATGGGTTGTCCTTGGCCCTGGCACATTAGGTGTTTACAAGGAGACAGAGTTGGAGAGATTATGTTAGGATTAATGGGGACAAAAAGACTATTAAAAAAAAAACTCTAAATATTGTAATTTCTTACTTAAATCACAACTTTATTTCATCTCAATAGAAAGTGTACACAAACTGTAAGCTACCTACTCTACAGAATTAAGGACACTAGTTTTTAAGTGTTTTCTTCATCCATAAAATGAAAAGAATAGTTTAGAATACAGTTTTGCAAAATGTGTTCTTAAGAATATAAACGGATGCTCTGGGGAGGAAAAAAGAGGTTCACTAGTTAATTAACTTCAGAATATACTGAACAACATATTCTCTTCTCTCCCCTCTTGGTGAGGCACAACACATTAGCATATTAAAGGCTCTGAGAAATCTTGCTGCAAAGAAATCCATTTTATTTATAAGTATTTCAAACTTAACCACAGAATCCCCTCCACCCCTTCAAGCAACATTCTTCACAACTATGGATACTATTTTGGGAAATGATGGACTAAACTATCATTAACATCACCTCTAGGTCTAAATTTACATAGTTCTATGTTACAGTAGTATTTTAAAACTTAAAATAACTAAACAAATATAAGATGCCATTATTAGACTTTGTAATTTCCTATCCTCCAACACTTTTTTTAGGTGAGAGTTCAGACCTACAATGAAAAAAACCAACAAACTTAAAAGGAAAATGGGAAACCTATAATCATTAACAAAAACAGTAAACTCAACGTACAGTACGTGATATTTTTATTATATAAACTCACCATATGAATCCAATACGGGTTTGAGATCTTTGTATAAAGTAATAACATTGATAGTTTCACGTACAGTTAGGTCTCTGTATTTGTACTGAAAAGGAAAATCACAAATGAATTTAGTTTAAAACTAATGCACATATTTTACTGCTAGGTTAGTTTCCTTAAAATCTTATTTTCTTAATAGCATTTTTCTTAAAAGTATAATGGTTCTGACTAATCATTAACATTCATTACATAAAGACTGAAAGAACCTCAGTAGCTTTCTCTCCTGCCATATATTCAAACCTTTACCTCCATTTTAGCTCTTTTTCCAACTTAAAAGGCCCTCTGCCAAATCAAACCTTAGTCATTCTCGAAGACCTAGCTTACATCTCTTTCCCTCTTCTTAGTGAATACTTCTCCAGACTTTCCTTTAACCCATAATGATCTCTCCCTTTCCAGCATTTATTGTCAATACCAACTATTTTGCAATTTATCATTTGTTATATTTTATTCTCATACTCCTGCCTTCTGCCAATCCAGTCCAGGAAAACTAGGAATCTGGTGTACACACTCTTGGTAGATTAGGAAATCGGGAGATGGGGATCCCCATCTGGTCACAACACAATGAAGCTCACCAGTTGACAAGCTCCATTCGTGCATACAAAGCTTTCAATCAGCTTTTAGTGCTTCTTTCTTAAAAAGGAACAGCCAGCTACTCCAAAAAAAAAAAAAAAAGGCTGCAAGAAGCACATCACAGACTGAAACAAACAGAAAGGAAGTAAGAATAAAAATACAAGGAGCAGAAGAAAATTTAAAAAGAATTAGGATTAATGACTTCAAAGAAAGAAGAAATGATATCGTATCCATGAAACAAGAACACTCAGAGAAGACTCTTGGATATAAAAAAAAAAAGGGAGAGTAGAAACAAAAGATTCAATAGAAGGATTAGAATATAAAGTCAAAGAAATCTCACAGAGACCAGCACAAAAAGACAGTGACAGACAGTAACGGAGAAAATACAAGAAAAGTTAGGCAATAAATCCAGGAGGTCTACTCAAAGGCATCTCTTCTGTCCTGAAGTACCAATTTTTCCACGCTATGGGATCAGTACTATTAGCACAAAAACACTTTCTTTGTTCTCCTGTGTTATTCACACAAACACATTCCTGACCGCTCTTCCCCCTCCATTTCAACCAAACTTCTCTCAGTGCCCCTTTACAACAAAAACTGCAAGGAGCAGCCTACATTTGCTGTCTGTGATTGCTCTCTTCCTGTTCTACTTAAAACTTTTTATTATGGAATACTCCCAGCATATCCAAAAGTAGAATAGTATAAATCCCCTGCTTCAACAATATACCCAGCTTCAACAACAATCAGCTCATAGCCAGTCTTATTAATCTACATTCTCATTCACTTTTCCCTCCTCCTGTATTATTCTGAAGGAAATTGTAATATTATATCCTATCACTCATAAATATTTTAGTACGTATCATTAAAGGAATGTAAAACAATAAACCCATGATACTAGTATCACACTAAAGTAATCACTATTTCCTTATTATCCTTTCCTCATCAAATACGCAGTTTCATGTCATTTTTTGGTTTGTTTGAAAGAAAAACCAAAAAAAGACCACATATTGCAATTTGTTAAAATGTCCTTTAGGTCCCTTTTAATCTATAGATTCTCTCCCACCCTCTTGTTTGATAATAGCTTTACTGAGATATAATTCACATACCATATAATTCACACATTTGAAGTGAATTACATAAAGTTCAGTGGTTTTTAGTAAATTCAGGATTATGCAACCACCACCACAATCAATTTTAGAACATTTTCATCATCCCCCAAAGAAACGCATACCCTTTAGCAATCACCCTCTCATTCCACCAGTACTGCCCCCTTTCACCCTAGACAACTGCTAATCTACTTTGTCTCTATCAATTTGCCTATTCTGGATATTTCAGACAAACAGAATCATATACCATGTGGTCATTTATGACCAGCCTCTTTCATTTAGCATGTTTTCAAGGTACATTGATGTTACAGCATTTATCAGCAGTTTGCTCCTTTTTATTGCTGAATAATATTCGAATATATTGACATACGACAGTTTATTTACTTACTCATCAGTGGGCCTATTTCTATTTATACTTTGAAATTTATTTGTGAAAGAAATCAGTCCATTTGTTCTATAGAAGCTCCCATGGCTTGGATATTGCTAACTGCATTCCCTTGGTATAGTTTAATGTACGTGTTCCTATGCCCTTTGTATTTCCTGTGAATTAGTAGTTGGATCTGGAAGTTATGATCTTTTTCATTATTTTTCTAAATTTTACATTCCCACCCCCACTGTCTCTCCACCCCCGACTTCTCTCTGGCAAGATCATTTCACAGATGATGGTGTTTTTCTATCAGGTAGCACATATCTAGGTAGCTCTCTGTGATGTTAACAACCACTGATGCTCAAAGACTAGACCCATTTTCCTCAAACACACTCCAGTTAGGCTTTTGCACTTTCACTGAAACTGCTCATTAAGATCACCAGTAACTGCAACACATGGCTATATGCAATAGCCAATTCTCAGTCTTAACCTTACTTAACCTATCAGCAGCATTTGACCAAGTCAATTCTTTTGTCTTGAAACATGTTCTTCACTTGATTCCAGGACACCATTGCTTGTTTTTCTCTTCTCTGTGGCTGCCCCTTCTCAATGTCTTTGGTGGTTCTTTTTCTTCTTATCTTAATATTATTGAGTGCCAAGGCTCAGTTCTTGGTCCTCTTCTGTATCTAAACTCACTCCTTTGGTGATCTCCTTCATGCATGGCTTAAAATACCATTTATACACTGATAACTCCCAAACTTAAAAATTCCAGTTTGAACCTCTTTCCTTAACTCTAGACATGTATATCCAATTACCAATCTGGGTATCTAATGAATGTCAAATTTAATACGATCAAAACTGAACTCCTTATCTTGTCCCACCCCCAATCTACTCCTCTTACAGTCTTCCATATCTATATCCTTCCAACTGCTCAGGACAAAAACCTTGATGTTATCCTGGATGCCTCTCTTTCCTACACATCCATGGTGAGTCTGTCAGAAAAATCCTGTTAGCTCTACCTTCAAAAATATCCAGAATCTGATCACTTCTCACCACCTTCATAGCTACACTCAGGTTACTGCAACAGCCTTTTTATAGGTGTCTGCCTCCACTCTACTTAACCTCCTACAATCTAGTCTCAACACAGCAGCTAAAGAGAGCAATATTGTTAAACAGATCAGTGGCTTCCCACCATACTCCAAATACATGCCAAAGTGCTTACAGTGGCCTGCAAGACCCTCCAAAATCTACCATACCTTTATTTATTGCTGTTTCCCCCTTGCTCACTGCAGTCCAGTCCCCTTAGCTCCCTTTGGTGTTCCTCTAATGCATGACAAGCTTCTGTCTCAGGGCCTTTGCACTTGTTTTTCCTTCTTCCAGGAATGCTCTTACTCCAGACTGTTCCAGTATGCTTCCTCGCCTCTTTCAGGTCTCTGATCAAACAGACCTCAGGAAGGCCTTCCTTTACTATTCTGTAAAACTGCAACCCATCCTATCTTTACCCTTGAGCACTATCCCTTCCTACTTTACTTTTCTCCAAAGCACTTATCACTCTCTAACAGCTACTTAATGTACCCATCGAGTTGTTTATTGCCTTCTATGAGAATTTAAATTCCACAAGTGTAGAGTCTTCTGTCTGGCTGTTCACTGTTATATTCCCAGAACCTAAAACAGTGAGGAGTGCATGACAGTCTTAAATGTGTCAGCTCTTTTCTACCTAGTTACTAGTGACTCCACCTCCAGGAAGCTGTAGATATATTATGTAAGAATACAGGTAGTTGTCTGTGTGAAAAATTCAAGTTATTTGTATAAAGCAAGATGGACTAACAGTATAAATTTACCTCTGTTAACTACAAAAATGATGACAGAGTGTTAAACTAAAGCTATATTTAAGTTGGAAGCTAAAATAAAATGCTCAAAGGAAAAAATATCTGTAATAATATATAAAAAGATAATATAATGTTGTATGTCAATTATATCTTTAAAAAAAAAAAGATATGGAAATGGCCCAAAGTACCATAATGAGTGGTGGAGGTCCCACAATCAGATAAAAATTAAAGGCCCATCACCCTAGCAATGTGTCCAGGGTCCCTGGTACCAGTTCCTACACTGGACCACACCCAACTGAAAGGATAACACCTGAAGCTAGCCCTCAACCAGGAGGAAGTAACTCCACAAATTGCTTCTATTATCCTTACTATTGCTACCTATCTATTCACAGACTTGACAGAAAAGATGCTGATACTCAGAACTGACAGCACCACTTGTAGGAGACTCAGTTTTTCAGACATTGGGCCAAGAATCAAAAGAAAGACAGAATGCCCTCTCCCACCTCTTCCCTATGTTCTTTTTCTGTTCTTGGGGTATAAAGAGAGTGAAGAAAAGGGAATGCAGGTAGAGATATAAAGTATATTCTAAAGATGTCCTGCCTCTGTCTCTGAAGGCAGGTTTCTCTAGAGGAAGTTTAGGAAACTTAATTATGGTTTTTAAAATTAAAAACCAGTATTTGAATATTCTGGTCTTGCACACATACGGCTGTTAGTCCCAGATTCCATCTCCACCAGCCACTTGCCGCAAGCATGACGCTTAGCAGATTTTAACATCTCTTTGATACAAATATGTTAAGGAATAAACCTTAATGACTATGTTATCAACTTAAAAGATCAAAAATAGTATGGAACAGATACTCTTCAGTTACACAGTCCGTAAAACAAAGTACTTAAAAAAAAGTGATATATAAATGTTACAACACAGAGCTGGGCCACAATCTTCCAGGGCTCCCCAAAACTTCCTCTACAATTAAGGGTAACTACTCTATTAGAGAAAATCAGAAGCCTAGAAGATATTAGACAACCAAGAGAAGCTTTATTTCAAAAACCACTTTACTTTCTCTTTAGAGGTTACTCTTCAATCAAAGACTTCGGGGATGACTACTAGGGGACAAAGGTATATTTTTCAAAGAAGTAAGCTTATACACAATAATGTGTTTTAATAATACTGACAATTGCTTAAAACTACTTTGCTTTCTACCATTCTGACAAAAGTATCTAAAAGCTAACCCGTCTAATTGGAGAAGATTCAACTCTCAGCCACTTCACATCTTATTCCAATTAGCTTGGTAAACTGAAACAAAGACAATCACTCAGTTCACACTGGTTGGTGTCAGGTACCACATCTGAAGTAGTTGTCACAATAATTCACAGTTTTAAATACCAAATGCCTATCTGCTTTTTAAAAAGTGAAAAAATACGCTAGTATTGAACTGTTAAGATCACAAGTTTCAAAACAAATAAATTCGCGTTATAAGCATACAATTAAAGGCAGTTACTCCTAACAAATAAAAGTCCCTGAAACGGTAACAGAATTCTATTTATTTCCCCCACGATAGTGAGGTACCGGTGTTTTGGCTTCTCAGGACATTTTTACTTATAATTGAGCCAATTCAACCAATAGTTACTGACCTCCCGCGGGTGGGCTATTGAGCCGCGTGAGGAATACAAACTGAGAAGGACACAATCTCTGGGGGCCGCAAGGGAAGGGCGAACACGGACGATCCCTACACTGGGACACGAGTGGAGGAGTGCCCCAGATCGAGAATTAAGTACAACTCCCTCTTTGTGTTTATAAAAACTAAGACGAAAACTACTGCCCCACAGACAGCTCCAAACTCTCCCCGAAGAGCGGAGGGCAGGCGGCAGGTGGCAGGCAGCCTCCGCTCCGCGCCTTTGTTGACTGTCGCCGCCCCCCGCCGGCCCTGGCCCGGGGATTCGGGCACCAAGTGACAGGCATCCCTGGGCTGGGGGCCGCAGGGGCGGCTGAGCGTTGCACCCAGCTTCGGGCCCGCCCTTGGGCTCGCTGGGCTGGTCGGGCAGGCCCGGGCGGCGCGGAAGGGGACGGTGGGCGCGCGCCGAGCGACGAGCACGCCGCGGCCTCACCTTGGACACCATTTTCTTGAGCTGGCTCTCCGACGCCGCCATGGCGGCCGCCTCGCGACTCCCGTCCCCACAGGCAGAGGGTCAGCCGCTCCAGGGCCGCCCCAGACAATCGCACACAGAGGCGCCAGCCCCCCACCCCCCCACCTCTAACAACAGGAAGTCGGCCACCACCACAGCGCTTCCGCTTCCCTTACGTCACTTCCGAGGTCGGCGACCGAGGCAGAGCGTGGGTTGGGCTCCGCAGGCCAGGTCAGGTTCGGATGAGGGCGAACCTGTTCCCAGGGTGGAAACCCTGAGCTGGGGTAAGATAGGCAGGCCTCTCACAGTTGCCCTTAGAAAAAGAGAGCAGATGCAGGGAGGGGAAGAGATACAAAGATCTTGCCAATGAGCAATGAGCTTTAATGACTGATTCATCAAGTGGGAAGGCACTGGACTGATCAGAAAACTGTTCTGCCATTGACTTGCCCTCGTGACAACAGCTAGCAAATGCACTGCTAGCTCAAGCTTCAGATTTTACGACTCTAAGAGGAGAGGATTGCATTAGATGATGCTCAGGGTCTCTCCGATTATCAGGTTCTTTCTTATTTTTAAGCTTTAAAGTTATTCATATTACACTCATAAGGGCAAAATACAGAGCCCTCGTTTCACAGGAAGCCGGTCGTTTTTTCTCCAGGAAACCATTCCCCTAAGTCAAACCTCTCCTCTGTGCCCAGGCATAAATGATAATACAGGCTACCTTCTACCTTGGATTCTTAGGTGTCCACTATTAAAGTCCAACTGGTCCACTGTCAAAGTTCAAGTCTTCGAGGGCAGGCTCATCTTCAGATCCTCATTGCCTTGAACAGTGCAAGAGTAGGTACTCTAACTTAACTGAATTTCTACTACTAATAAAAGTCCCTCGTGGTCATTTATGTTAGTCATTTCTATTGCAAATCACCACATGAGTACAGTGCTGTTCAAGGTACTGTACAGCCTGGGTTTGATGGTGTGAAAGTATGATCATTTAAAAGATTTTAGCACAGTGCTACTGAGGAGCAGACTGGTATTCTCTAAATTGGCATCTGAATGAAGGTCACATACACAAAGAGGGGACTAACTGAAGATGTGTAAGCATCACCATATACACTGTTGCCAAGACACACACATGAAGGCTATTCAGGTATGTATCAATTTTTGGAATACACACACCAGATGTTCATTAAGCATACTGCTCCAGTCAAATCAAACTATAGGGCAGTCTGCCCTTCCTTGCACCTCTTATATGACACTTAAAAGTAATGCGACTTTCAAACTATTCTTATAGCCACAGCTTACATAGAAACAGCTTCAATGATAGCAACTCTGCTTTTATCAATTGGGAAAGTGCAGGAAATATATTTAAAAGGTTTTCTTGTTAAAAAAAATTTTTTAAGGTTTAAAACAATTAAAATCCAATCTTTTTTCATTTTGCACTTAATTCACTTAAAATGAAGTAACTAATTATCCTGAGGACTGTATGAACTATATGAAAGAATCTTTCTCTTCAATCTGAATACATTTCCTTTCACTCAGTAAATCAGGCATTTCCTGGTAATTTTAAAGTCAAACTTTATTTTGTTCATTATTCTTGATATTTAAGAATAACTACAATATAAATTAGAAAGTAAAATATTTATCTCTGTTACAATATCAAAGAAGCATTTTACTCCAAGCCCAACTAAAAACCATAACAAAGACAAGACACTGCATGATTTTGGAAAGATGAGAAAGTGAAAGTTAACAGAAGGATCACAAATGTCAAATTATCACCAAATCATAGTGAGGTGATGGTGATACTGCTTCTTGACTTACATATGGAAGTTACAACATGATTTATAATACTCAACACTCAAGGAAATATCTGAATTACTTCTATACTGTGGGCTTCTGTAGGGCGAGGACTATTATTCATCTTTGAGTACTCAGATTCTAACAGAGTACTTGGAAAAACAGTAGATACTCAATAAGTATTATTGTATTGACATGTTCCTTTTATAATTACTGTAGTGAATTCTTAGTGATTCATCTATACAGTATCTTATTTATTAGTTTATTAAATTAGTTTATTGTTCAAGAGCATAATTAGATATCTGATATTAGAAAAGACTAGTTTAACAACACAAGAAATGGTTCTTTTAGTTTTACTTTCCTATTTCATACAAAGGACAGTGAGGATATACTGTCAGAGTAACACCAAAATAATCTACCTGTGTAGTGAAATTACACAGAACTGATGTTCATCTCTTGAAATGTCCAAGATTTTTATGCTAGTTCATTCTGGTGGAACTCTTTACAAACATATTAAATACTTTTCTACTTTCTTAAACATGGAACACAATACAATTCCACCTTTTCTTTATGATTTAAGCTCATCAATGTAAGCATCCAATATTATACTAAATCAGCATTAGTCTGTTTCCTCACATTCAGGGATGTGTCTGTCCTTACAATCCATCTGGCTCCTACCTCACTGACCAGGTTTGGGTTCATCTATAATAAGCTTTCACAGCACCTGGAACTTCTTCACAGTACTTATTACACCTGCGACTGTACATTTATTTGTGAGATTTGATTACTATGTCTCCCATACTAGATTATAAGGATCACGAGGGCTTGTACCTAGTTCAGGTTTGCTCACCACTGTATCTGCAGTGCCTAACATAGTGCTGGTGTATAGCAGCCTCCCAGTCAACACTACCTGAATGACTAAATAACTAAACAGCTATGTCACGCATACCCCCTCTGCTATTTGCTGAGGGCAAGTCTGGGAAATCAGAGAATCAGTCTTTCTAAAAACCACGTTGAAAAAAAAAAATCCCCTACATGAGAATGTAAGAGCATGGGACCCTACTTTTAGAGTCTTGTGGTAACTATTTTGGCTGTTAGGCCTTTTCCCTCTTCTAGTGTTTTGAAAAAGTAGAGGTTATAAGGTTAACTGTCCTTAGTCATAAGATCTTGGACACTAAACCTCAATTTCCTCCTCTATAAAATGATGATAATAGTCCCTACCTCAATGGGTTACTGGGAGGATTAAAAAATAATCATCACACTGCCTGAAATATTAGAAGAGCTGATGTTGGTTATTGCTATTAGTTGTGTGTCACATTCATAATAATATGCTATGTTTCATATATGAAGATACTGTTATTGACCCATCACCAAAGTGTACGTACCCTAAATAATTCCTTCAGGAGTAGTTAAAGGATTTGCTCAGAACACTCAGCCCATCCAATCTCTCCCCATTAAGAACAATGGCTTTTATGAAAGCTTCACATTTTAACTTTAAAGTAAACTGCTGGGCTTTCATTCATAACTTATTTCCACTAAAAATACATATTTCTCTATGGTTCTACTAATGTTATGGTGAGTTCTTGATATGTCAGAGATCTTATACAGCCCAGGAAAGGGTTATAGAAAATTCCAGAAAGGACAGTCCCACTGGAAGTTAAACTACACTTTTTACTCATATATTAAAAAAATTTCATTTTCCCTTCTACTATTTTAAAGTACATGTAAAATTATTTTCCATTTTTTGGTAGCTAATTAATTGTAAGAGGGAAGACAAAATGATCTAGTCCCATTACTACCAACTGTCTATTAAAGAAGAAACATTAATAGCTTAAATTATGGATCCTTTGAATGTTTACAGATTTCGTAAATTTGTGCTGGGCCTTCAGCTTTATCATATTTATTATAACAGTCAAAGAGTAACTTTCTTTAAAAAATGTGTTATTTTCAAAATATTCCCAAAGTGCTGAATGTGCTAGCTGAGGATACATAATTTTAAAATGATGCATATTGCAGATCAATGTTCATCTCTGGTGTAGGTTTAAAGGACAGTATAGACATCTCAAAAACAACAAAGAAAATCAGATTTTTTCCCCTTCCTATCTAATTACCTAAGGATTCAAATTACAAAGTTAACCAAGAAACCACCTACTTTAACCAAGCAGTTTGTAAGGATAAATAATCAGATATAGGAGTTCACAATCATATATATATATATACGTAAAATTGAACAACCTTTCCTTGAAGGTAACTCTGAAGTTTAGAATCAAAGTTTTAACTGTTGTTGTAGACCATGGATTGATGATGCACTGCTCTGGAGTTTCTCAGTCACTGTATCTTCTTTCACTGTGGTTTTGATGACTTCAGACACCCCACTTGCTCCAAGGATACAAGGCAAACTTAAAAACACTTCACTATTTATACCATAATATCCCTGAAATGAAAAAAATTGGAATGATAGAGCTGAATCACTGCAAAAAAGTTAGTATCATAAATATGGATAGTTTTTTGCTTTTCTGGTCTTAGTAGTACAAAGTGATACAAGTTGAACTTTAAAATAATTTTTTGTTCATTTTCCAAACTCAAGTTACTGTTTCAGAAAATTTTTGTGAGATGGGAGGAATTGAGTTAAAGACACTCCCTTTACAGGGAGGTAAGCTGCAATATGGGTAGTAGGTTGGGGTTTAAAAAAAAGACTGTCAGAATGGATTCCCAGGGGAGAGGCTTAGCATGGACTCTGGGTGCAGTCAAATTCAGTAAACTGTCTTAAGTTTTTCCTTCCATGTTTTATTTCCCTTCTAAGTTTTCACAAAAATCTGGTTAAGCATTTGTGCCTTGTCTTAGCTGTGCTTTAGGGACTTAATATTTGGGATAAAGTGGTAAAGGACATACTGAACTGGAGCTAAGACCAGTTGGCATGTCAATCTGGGTGGCTAAGGAGATAACTGACAATCAGAAGTTTATGGAATATAGAAATGATTCTTGGGGATTCCAAAATTTACATGGGGGTAAAGAGCAACCTGGTAGAAGTCCAGACTTCCCATAGCCAAGCAGGATAAGGCTTAGACCAAACAGTCTCCTCCCATGTTACTCTAAAAGCTGGTGATACTGAAGACACCTGGGTTACAGTGCAAACAGCACTTTTTCTGGTTTTATATTAATAATAAAAATATTGAAAAATACAATGAGAGGATGAGAATATCAATTACCTTTGCTAAAACTGATACAGAATGTACTTTCTTTTTATTGTTCACAATGCTGTCAACCAGGTCAGCTACTGATAGTCCGACAGACCAGGATCTTTGACTTTTTACCCTTAACAGTTCCATGGCTCTATGTGATAAAAACAAAAACAATACCACACAAAACATGATTTCAGAAAATGTACAAATATATACATTTAGTTTTAGCTTCTTTTTAAGGTATTAATTAGATATTTTTATGATACAGAAATAAAAGTTATACAGCAATTGTTAGGAAAACTTACAGATAGTCTAGTAATTAAACCCTTCTTAAAATGTCAGGCAGTTCACAGAGAGATAATACAAATGGCCTAATAATATAAAAAGATGCTCACCACCACTAATATTTAATTAAATGAGTTAAAACAATAAATACATCGGTTTTGCCTATCAAAATTGGCAAAGATTAAAAAGATTGATAATTACTTTCAAAGAAGCTACAGAGAAACAGGCATTCCCAAAACTGCTGTTGAGTGTAAAATGATTGAATCTTCTTTAAAAGGAGGATTTGGCAACATCTGATCTAGAAATTTCCTTTTTCTAGGAATTTGTCCTACAGCAGTATGCTCAAATATGCAAAGATATATATAAACATGTGTTTGCCTTGTTTGAGACAGGAAAAATTTTGGAAACAATTCATCAAAAGAGGACTTGTTAAATAAATCACTACCAAATGTAGGGCCATATAGTTCTTAAGAAGAATATAAAGTAGATTTATACAAACAATATGGAAAAGTGTCTAAGATTTTTAGGGGGGAGTTTTTTTGGGGGAGGTAATTAGGTTTCTTTCTTTATTTATTTTTAGAGGAGGTACTGGGGATTGAACCCAGGACCTCATGCATGCTAAGCATGCTCTCTACCACTTGAGCTATACCCTCCCCCTAAGACTTATTCTTAAGGAAACAAAGCAATTGGCAAGATAATATAAATAACATAAATTCATTATTAAAAGATAATAATTATGATGATAATGTTTGCAGAAGCATGGAAAAAATATTTGGACATGTGGACCCTAAACTGTTAATTGTGGTTGTTTTTGAAGAATAGAATTACCTCTGCTTTTCACTTTCTACTTTATAGTTATCTGTAGCATCTAAAGTTTTATAAGCAAATACATTCTTTTTGTAATTAATAAAAAATGATATAAATTAAACAAACATGTTTGAATTCCTTCCTTTTTAAAGCTATAAATGCAGGATTATGTAGAGAAGCAGATTAGAATGGATTATACAACATAATACTCTTCTCAGTAAGACAATATTCTTTCCAGTTGTTATTTTCTAAAAACCATAAAGTGAAGGTTTAAAAAGCTAAAAATCACCACTCAGAATTCAGGAAAGGATGTTATTTTGTGACAGTAGAACAACAAATGACATGAAAATATACAGTATGTGGAGTCCGACCTATGGGGCCCAGACCCCTGGAAGGCTTCTGAATAAACACAAATGATACAAAGATCTGTGTCTTCTACTGTGTTTTTGCCTGAACTTTTAACGTGGCTTATCCATTCATATTCGACTAATTTCCAAATGTATTTATGTGTGATTAATAAATACATATTAATTTTTAAGTGTTACGGACAAATTCTCCTCTATATTTAAGAAAATATCCAATATACTCAGATATAGGATCCTATTCCTAGATATAGGAGCAGTAAATCACTGCCTACAAATAAGGGATCTATTCTACCCTTTAAGAGTCAACTGGGTATCTAAATAATTAAGTTTGCAAAGCACTCTTACATCTACTTCCGGATATGAAATCAAAGAAAACATTGCTCCCTTGTACTTTGGATTTGTCCATACTAGTTAGTTTTGTTTGCAGAAGCCTGGTAAGTACATGCTGTACAAAGAGCTGTTATGTTAGCTGTGAAGAACATGGCTTTTAGTTGGATAAATGCAAATCTACACTCAGCATTACCTGTTGGACAGCTGTACCTGAGAGTTATGACTCATTACTTCTTCTTGGCCACCCCATGTGGGCACTAAAAATTAAATGAAAATTGATTATATTTTTTGTCAGTAACTCTCTAGGGATTAAAATGTGATAAATGATCATCTGCATTTAAGGGTACCTGTATTAAACTTTAAATAAACATGTTCCCTCACGTCTAGCTTCAGTTATATTTGTCCACTGGTGGCACTAAATGTGCTGTACTGATTGCTGGGGGTGAGAAAGACTTTGAGCTGCAGTTCCCCAAAAACATGACCCTCCAAATCTACTTGCAATTCCTTACCTGTTCTGTCTCATCAACAACATTGGGCCATTTTACTGCCCAAGTAGAAAGTTTCCTTTTCTCAGCAGGCAATCTATAATAGGCTCCCACGTGCTGTGCAAGCACTTGGCATTTGCTCCATTGGGAACCACACAGACTAATTTCTTTCACCAGATGAGGAATAATTTTGTCACTTATTTGGGGCTAGATTTCCACAGCTGTTAGAGAGGCAGAGTCCAGTGTTCTAAGAGCATACTTGGGTTTTCCATTTCCTCACAACACCTTTTATAAAAACAATTCAAAAACTATACACATAAAATGAATATTTATACCACATTTTAATATTAAATTAGAAGTAACATTTTTGAAAACTTTCTGATATTCATTTGTTTCTCACCCATGTGAAGACATTCTTTGATACAAATCCTTATTGAAGTAGGCAAAACAAAAATACATTCAGATATGTAAGACTGTTTTATGTTTAAGAAACAAGTCTTCCAAACTGCATTCAAAACTAGGCCATTTAGTGATGTGTCAGCAACAAAGGACACCTTCCCTTCCTCAAACTGATTATAAGCTTCCGGGGGGTAGGGATCACATGTTTTTCTTTTATGTCCTCAAACAGATTCTTTACCATGGTAAAGAATGCACAGGAGATAGTACAGAGTTGACCTCGCACATAATCCATAACCACATTTACCAAAAAGGAAACATGCTTGCAACAGTTAAGTTGAAAAACATCAAGAAGTTTCTTTGTTAAGTAAAAAAAAAAGCAAAACCAAAAATTGTTACATAAAAATATAAATACATGTGGACAAATTAAGGGATTTTTTTAAAAAAATGTTTCACTTGAATAGAAGGATTATACATGAATTGTTTTCTTAAAAAATTTTGTTACATTATTAGTATATTCACAACAAATAGAAAATTACAGGGAAATGTCTGCTAAATGAAATACAGCATTTATAGATCTTGGAAAGATGAATAAAAAGAGCAAGGTAGGTATAGGAAAAGATAAACAACACAAAAAAGTCTGGAATTTAATTATAAGTATTGCTGCCATTATATATTACACATAAAACCACACTTTTTTATCTTTTCTCTCTGAGTTCAGACTTCTAAGCGCCATGAGAAAAGAATGTTTGGAGAGAGAAAGAGAACTTCACTATGTTCAAATCTGCTTCTGACACAGTCATTAGAATTTTCAGTTAAGTTAACTACTAGTTAATCATTAATAACTAATTTAATTATTTCATTTTTTGTTCACTTACTGCCCAACCATTCAAACTTTAAGTTAAATGTATATTTATCCTAATTGAAGGATCCCTTTCAAATATTGCATCTAATCTAATCAATCCTAATCTTTCTGGTTCCACGCCTTAAGAACAGTAACCATCTGGCTCCAAAAATTTTAATTAAAAAAATGACCTCTTTTCCATTATATATAACACCTACCCCTTAGGTAAGATTAATGCCCAAAGTAGATGATATAACACTCTGTTTTGAGGTCCAGCCCTTGGATTTCTAAAACACCATTTGAAGGAGTTACTTGCAGTTTACATATAATTTCAGTATCACAGCTAAAAACAGGAGTTGCAAAGCATATGTTCTACTGAGTAATTTGGTAGGGCAGAAAATGAATGACCTTTGGTTACCACAAGATGGTATCAGGATCATTCATTCATTTCAAAACATATTTACTGAGGCCTTTCCA
Organism: Vicugna pacos; assembly: GCF_048564905.1. Lineage (NCBI taxonomy): Eukaryota > Metazoa > Chordata > Mammalia > Artiodactyla > Camelidae > Vicugna > Vicugna pacos. Next base: position 40,095,860 of record NC_132996.1, read on the forward strand.
AGCTCAGGGAGTTAACAGTCTGGTGAGGTGAAGAGAGAAGTAAATATCCAATCATAACACAGTGTGATAATGGTTATAACAGAGGCATGAACTTACTTAACCTGGAGAATTAGGGAAGGCTTCCTGGGAGAGGTGGCACTCAAGCTCAGTCTTGAAGGGTAAGCAGGAGTTAGCCAAATGAATGAATGTTCAGGGAAAGGAAGCATCAGGTGCAAATGCAAGGAGGCATGAGAGTGCATGAACCATTCAAGAAGCTGTAAGTTGATCATCTGACTAGCATAAAATGCTTGGCAGAATGGCAAAAGATAAAGCTGGGGAAGGAAGCAGGAAACAGATCCTAAAGGGTCTTGTATGTCATGTAATTCCTCCCCTAGTCTGTAACTGTCATTTGCCTCTGAAATAACTGAAGAGAATAAGTTTACTTACATATCTGCTATTCTTATAACTGTTTCTAAATCCTAATGTTGCTTTATTTCAATGTGTACTTTTCCATGTCCCTTTGCCAATTTTCTATTCATCACCATCTTACCATATTGGTCACTTTAGCAACAGCTACCACTTACTGAGTACTAAATGCTTAAGTAAATTATCTAATTAAGTCACAGCAAGGAAAGGTACAGGTTTGGACCAGACCAAGGTTCAAATTTCAGGTCTGCCCTTACTAGATGTGTGAACTTAGACAAATCAGTTAACCTCATTGAGTCTTAAGCTTCCTCATCTACTGACTTGGAAAACCACCACCTCCATCATGAGGCATTTTTAAAGTTTAAATGAGATATGCAAAGCATTTAATACACAAACTAGGCACTCAGTAAAAAATAATTCTAATTGCTATTACTGTGTTGTCACTTATGCAAATATAACCAACAGGTGTCTACACATGAAACCAGCAGAGGGAGCCTCTAATCCAGCTCTGGCTTCAAGGCCAAGGTGAGAAAACCTATCCCGTAGATACAACGATCTTTGAAACAAAGCAGAAGACAGGATAAAAAGTGACATGATAGCAGTATCTAGAAGGGAGACAGGGAGCTGGGTGAGGGAGTAGCTTCAATAGTATTTGTAATGTTCTAAATTGAGTGTGGATTCATGAATGTCTGTTCCACTATTACGCTTTAAAACATACATATATGCTATATGCATCCTTTTATATGTCAAATATTACATAATAGTATGTTCAAGTGAACACAATTCACATGCATCTACATCTCTCTATTTCTAGTTCCTACTTGAGATCTCCATTCCTTGTGCTTTTATCCTATTTCTCTTGGCTCTCTCATAGAAAGTCAAAACTGCCTTTTATTATAATTGTCTCCTATCTTTGACTCTAAGTTTCCTAAAGACAGGGTCAGGTTCTTATTCATCTACATAGCTCTAATAGCAGTCAGCACAGTGCCTTAAGTTTATTTATCAAGTCACATCATCCTTTATTTTCTCTTTACAATTTGAGATATTAATACAACCATATTTCGAAATGTTCTTAATTATTCAAAAACTTTATCTTATTAGGGGGACTGATTAAACAAATATTGGTATATTCAGTGGTTAAAAAGAATGAATGGGATCTATATATATGTTATTATGCAGTCATTTCCAAGTCATATTAATAAGTAAAAGGACAAGGTGGAGAATTATGTTATGATTTATATTTCATACATGTGCTTGTCTATACACCAAACATATCTGAAAGGCTGCAGAGGAAACTGGTAACTGTGATTGCTTCCAGAGAGAGGGACTGGGCGTCTTGCATAGAAGGGAGACATTTTTGACTACGTATCTTTTTGTACTATTTAATTCTTTTGCAATGTAAATGTATGACTTTTCAACTAGAAGAACAGCTTAATAATTTACACTTTCAGTAAGAAGGCACACACAAAATTGAAATTGGATCAGAATAAACAGCAGTATAACAAAAGAATAAATATCTTGAGACAATGTATGATTAATTACTATATAGCTAACAAGAGCTTTAAGCTCAAAGAAATGAAAGAATCACTGTGGAATGATGTGGTCAGGAAAAGCATCATACTGTAAGTAAGAGGGGCTTGATCTAGACCTGGAAGGATGAGATTTGAATTTGCTGAGAGAGGGGGACAAGGGATTATGGGAAAGGTAAATACAATGGACAAAGGTCCTCATGGCTGAAGCAAACCTGGGGGCAGGGCCAACAGGTACGAGATCTGGGTCCTTCTAAAAGGACCTGAAAAGCTATAAGCTCTTGGGAAGGTCACAACAAAATGTAATTGATGATTCCTTGGTCACTTCCAGCTCTCTAATAACATAACTACCTCCATCACTATAACTGGGGAGGAAGATTAGGACTGTATTTTGAGTCTCCTTGAATGACAAGCAAAGGAATTTAATGGTTTGGTTAGAGGAAGCCAGTGAGAGTTTTTGGTCAGAGGAAGACTGAAAGTTTTGAAAACAGGAATGTGATTCAGGAAGACTAAATTAATATGTGAAACATACAGCAAACACTAAGTTTTGGCTATTATCATTGTTAATTTGGCACCATTTACAGGGTAGACTAGAGGGAAAAGAACAAATTAACTTTGGAGATTTGCAATAATCAGACAAGCAGGAGATCAACATGGACCAGAACTCAAATGGTAGTAGTGAGTAACATTTGGGGTCCTGAGTTTGTTTGAATCCCCAGACATTTGTTACCATAACGCATCTGCTCCAACTTCTTATTTGCTCCCCTTTCCTGGTTCTATTGATTAGTGTTTAGTGTCAGGGAGTATTTTGAGCCTGAAAATATTTCTGCTTGAATCACACTGTCAGGTTTTGTAAAGGTTTATTCTATAGCCTGACTCTTGCTAGCTCTGAACTTTCTAGATAGCCAGTGCAGATTCATACAGATTTAAAATACCACTATATTTTATTAAAATAATTTTCCTAAAAATCATATGAATACTATATATCCATAAGGACATTAGAAAACACAGAAAAGTACATATCTTTAAAAGTCACCCCTCACATGACCTCTGTTAGTATTTTGCTTGTTTTAATGGCATCAAAGCATATAGGAAGCTTTAAATTCTGATAGTTTTGACAAGGTGATTTGCTTTGTGGCACTATGATTGGATTCCTTTAACTTTTAATGTGCATAATGTTTCTCCAATTCTCCAGGTAATGACCAGTTCCTCACAGGCAAAGAAGTTCTCTTCTACATTGTGCTCTGCACCATAGCACCTACTGGCTGAATTTACTTCAAATGAGGAAGCAATGATTAATTTCCCCCAAATTACCTTTTCAACATATCATTCACCTGCTCAAATACCTTTAACAGCCCTCCTCTGCCTAAGAATCACTTTCTAAATCTTCAATCAGAATTCAAGGATCTCCAAAATGTGATTTCATCCAAGCTTATCTGGTTGAAACTCTGCAACAACCAGTCTGGATTTTTAATCCAATGAACATGCCATACTTAACCATGTGTCTTTGCCTGATCTCCCACTCCTGGAATGTCTTTCACACTCTTTGCTATCTATTCAAATCCTATTCATTCTTCCAAAGTCCAGTTCATTGATGGCCTGTATAGAATTTTCTCCAGTCATTTCAACCCATGCTAAATGCTCGCTCATAAGTGTCTAAGAACAGTTAAGCCTAAAATATATTCATTTTAGCACTTAGTAAAATAGTATCCTGTTCTTTCACTGTTAGCCAGAATATCTTGTAAATGTTTTTCTTGCTGCTCTGAAGTAATTTTTAAGTATGATGAAAGAAGAGACCATGCTCTGTGTCTCTTTTATATCACACTAACGTCTTATAGAGTAGTGAGTAGAGAGTAGACACTCATATACTTGTTTAAATGAGTAAAAATGAACAAACTTAGGATAAACAGCACTTCTATCACCCAACCAACCTGACTATAGCATTAGGGAAACAATAAAGGAGAAAAGAAAGATTCTTGAATCAAATAGGGAAAGGATTCTTTTGGGATAGGAAAAGCGGCTTTCCAGTTCAGGGAACTAGATTTTGTGAATGCTTTTTGTTACAGAGCATAGAGCAAGTAACTGGTGAAAAAAAGGCCATGAGCGTGAAAATAGAATGAAAATTCTGTTTAAAAAATAGGGATGTACCTAGGGAGAAAGTCTGAACTTAGGAAAGGTAAGCAAGGTTGCAGGGTGAAGAGGGTAAAGGAAAGAATTCTGTATATGCTTTAGGGTTTTTTTAATGTTGCTTTCCAGAAAATTAAACTTTTAAATTGATCCTGGATGCTGAAATTCAATTTTAAAATGTTAAAAAACAAATAAAAATATAAAACCCAACTAAAGGGTCTTGCCTTTCACTTATAGAAAAGTAAGTACAATTAGAATGACATGTCTGTAGAATCTCTTCACAATACAAGGTCTATTTCACAAAAGGCACTCAAATGTGGAACAAAAGCCAACTACGCTCCACAATTCTGGAGTCCCCAGAATCATGTATATCATGGCCACTGGTGATTTAGGTTACCAGTATAACTAATAAAAATGTGTTTCTTACCTCTGTCTTCTCCCTGCTCACCAATAACCCATACTTCTTTGCCTGAAGTCTGTGCCTTCAAAACATTTGTAATGATATACTGTAACCTCTGTGAATCCAGATCGCATCCAATTCCAATCACACGATTTGCAGGAAATGCACTCAGTTTCCATGTCACGTAGGTCATGATTTCCACTAAATATTGCATACAAGGTAAAATTGTAAATATTTAAAGAAATACACTTCTAGCCTAGTTCCTAAATGAAATATTTATTATTTCATCAAGTATATTAGAACTTGTATATACTCTTCTTAGGTCCTAAATGCATTATGAAGCATAATATATTTTTAATGTATATTGAAAACACTAACCAGGTTTCAATGTGATTTTACATAACCTTGTTGTTAAATATACATTTTTAAGAGTGGAAAATAGATAACTTCCTAGAGCAGTTAAGCAAGAAAGATGAAAGCTGGGTATATAAAACCAGAAAATAATTTTTTTCACTGATCAAGTTCTCTTTTATATTTATCTATGTTTAATTCTTAAAGAATTTCTCTCTTTAAATTAAAATACTGATTAATATACCACCACCATGCAGTACAGCATTATCAATAAAACTACAACTATTTTTTTTAAATGCCAAAAGGCTGTCAGGAATTAAAGGGACCTTCAACTAATTACTATAGAAAAACAAGTGAAATGTGTATTATACTCCATATATATATTGGGAATGTTAAAAAAATCTGTTCATCAATTTGAGTCTAGTACCACCTAGCTCTTTGGAAAAATTTCTTTTTTAAGTAAAACAGTTTCAAAATAATGTAAAATACAAAATGTTAACAATGCACTCTGGCATGCTCACTAACATTCTGACACTTCAGAGTAATAAAAGATCTTTCCTATAAGCCATTGCATCTCTCTCGGGTGTTTAACCATTTTCACACTGAGAAAGGCATAACTAAAAACCTGGAATGCAATAATAATATTACACAAAAAATTGTAACTTGTAACCTTCTAGTTAATGCTAGTCAGGAGAAGTAACTGGTTGACAGGATATGGAAAATACTGCATTGTTCATTATAAGAGCAATTTAACTGAATACTTTAGCTGTCCCTTTACAATCTAGTTTTATGACTTTTAAAGAAATAGCAATTCTAATGATGCACTGGACCATCAAATTAATTTAAAATAAAACCTTGTACCTGGTTGAGATGCAACAAGCAGGACACTGTGTTGACTGTAATGTCCCAGAGCTGGGACAAGGGCTCTGAACATATCCACATTGCTCTGCACCACATCAAGATAGGATTGAGAACTACCCAAGGAGTTGACTGTGAAGATCACCACCTTGGAATGAGCAGAGGCAGACAAATCTAATGAATAAAAAGAAACAGTCTGAGCTCAAGATAAATGTTTAAAGCAAGTTCTTGTTCACGATAATCAGGTTTTTCATTTCTACAATTAGAGAGCTTTCAGGCACAGCTGCCTCCAGATCAATCCTATCTCCATAGGAAATATACAAAGTTCCTGAGGTTTGCCTCCGGAAGATTAAAAGCAAGAACATATCCCCAGAGAGGAAAGAGAGCAAACAAAATAAAATAAATTACACGATCCAGAGTCTACAAACAAGGAATTAGGTTTTTATGTAATTCACAATTTTCTTAGGGAAAATAAATAATATGCTATAGGCAGAATACACCTATAATCAATTACATCACTGATTTTTAAACTGTGAGTTTAGGAGTCCTAGAGTTCCTTGAAAGTGACTCCAAGGCTATGTGGGAGGAGTGGGAGTAAGTGGACAGAAAGAAGGCTAGCAGGCACAGCTTCAGGCTGTTTATTTACTTTGACCACTTCAAGCGGCATAGAGCTGTTAGTTTCTGTTCTATTTACTAAGGATTCTACTCCAAAGAGGAAAAAAATTATTTGAAAATCTTCAAATCAAGGTAAAACGTATTGACTCATTTTTTACTGACTTTTTCTTATACTGAAGCCCAGTGTCTTGGTTTTAGGTTCTTCTAACGTGACTTGAATGTAAACAACTGTTATTACTTAGAAAAAGCTGTTCTCAGAGTTCACTCCTCTGGTTCTCAAGCACGTATGTGCTATTTTACAGCTACATTACTTTCTATTACACAGTGTATTTTACAGTAAGTACATGCTAAAACAGTGGCCAGATAGTATCAGCATCAGAAACAACAAAAAAAAATAATAAAGTAACTAGAATGTTTTCAGTTTACTCAACATGTATAAATGATTATTAGCATCCCAGGGAGACTGAGTAGATTCCAGGGTGTATACTCTTAATTAAGCCTCTAAGGCCGTTTTTCTAAACAAGTTTCAGAAGGAAACACTTGTGCAATGTGTCCCTGGGAAACGCATTATCCAATTCTAGCTCATAATCTGACACAATTGTAGGGGTAGATTCGAAAACTGAAGTCCTAGATTTTAATTATGGCTCTTTGTGGGTCCTCTTAAATAATTCTTATGTTCTAGTGTTCAGAGTAGATGCCTGGTGATGAGTTAAAACCTCAAGAACTGGAAGACTTTAGAACTGAAAGATACACAGTTAACACTTCCATACCACTTCTATGTGTCAGGTACTGCTCTAAGAGCTTGACATGTATTTAGTCATTTAATCTACTCCACAACACACTACGGGGTTAATATCATCCCCATTTTACAGACGAGTAATATGAGGCACAGAGAACTTAAGTAACTTGCTCAAAGTCATAAAGCTAGTAAGTAGCAGAGCCAGAATTCAAGCCTAGGCAGTTTGGCTTCTGTGTTGTTACACACTATGCTATATTTAGAAACTTAGTCCCACACCCTCATAAAGTTGAGAAAACTGGATTAGGTAGCTTGTCCATATTATTAAACATCAGTGAACAGTTGAACTTACGACTCTACAATTTGGTCCTAACCTATGCTGCCAGGATCATTTCTCTTTTCTTTTCTCCCTTTAGCTTCCTCAACTTTGAATGACTGAAATGCCCTCACTCTCAAGGCTGACTCACAAGTAAACAGAGTAGCAGATGTCCAAAATGATTTCAAAAGTGCAAGAAAAAAGTGCGAGTCCTACTCACAACCCTTTAATCTCTCCATAGCCCTGGAGTGAACACCAGGCTCCCGCAAGTTTAAAAAGCACTTTGATGATTCTCACACAAGTGATCAATCTATAACCCATGTTTTAAGAACCAGTGGCTATTTACTTTGCTCCATATGTCAGCAACAACTTATTTTTTAATTTGCAACTATCGAACACTTTTTTCCCCAGGTACACACATACACATGCCCATATACAGAAAGATTTATGCTTGTATATGCATAGACTATTTCTGGAGTGAATCATTAGAAATTGGTTACAAACAGGTTTGAAACACCAGCCCAGCCACTTACTGTGTGACCAAAGTCACAACCTCTCTAAGCCATCTATAAAATAAAGTAGAGAAGTAATGGAGTGTGAATATATGTAAGTTATCTAGCATATACTACTCATTCCCTGAAAAAAATGGTATCTATTATTATTATTAAGGGATAAGAGATCAACATAATAGTGTCTTCAGCCAGGAAATGATATTATCGAAATAATATCATAGGGTAATTATTCCATTCGCTATGTTTAATATAAAATAAAATAATCAGGAGAAAGAAAACAAAAACCCTCATATACTGTTGGGAGAGTATAAATTGGTATAATTTAACATATATTTTAAAAACACATACCTTTTGACCCAGTAATTCTACTTTCTCCTATTAGGTAGAGAAGTACACAAAGATTTTCATATTACAATGTTCTCTGCAGCATTATTTGTAATCACAAAAATATAAAAAAAAATCCTAAATGTCTACCAATGGGAGACAGATATCCATATGATGGAATATTATGAAGCTGTTCAAAGAAATACACAGAGCTATTCAGATCTCTATGTGTTGTTAATAAAGATCTCCAAAAGGAGTATCCAAAAGGATACTGTAAATTCATCAGTAACTTAAATACAGAATTGTCATATGACCTAGCAATTCCACTTCTGGGCACATACTTAAAAGAATTGAAAAGAGGTGTCCAAACAGATACTTGTACATAAATGTTCACGGCAGCACTACTCCCAATAGCAAAAAGATGCAACCCAAATGTACATCAACTGATAGATAAGTGGATAAATAAAATGTGGCATATCCATAATTCAGAATATTATTCAGCCATAAAAAGGACTGACGTACTGATACATGCTACAATATGGATGAACTTGGAAAACATTGTGCTAAGTGCAAGAAGCTAGACACAAACGGCCACACACTGTATAATTCCACTGAAATGAAATATATGAAGAGGCAAATCCATAGAGCAGTTAGTGACTGCCAGGGCCTGGGGAAAATGGGGAGTGACTGCTTGATGTGTACAGGGCTTCCTTTTGGAGTGATGAAAATGTTCTGGAACTAGATAGTGGTATCAGTTGCAAAACACTGTGAATGTATTAAATGTTACTAATGGTAAATTTATGTTATATGTATTTTAGCACAATAAAAAAAGGGATAAAAATGTTAAGTACAAAAAACAAGTACAGAACCAGTTTCGCCAATCTGACTCCTGAGGCAACTACTCTTAACAATTCCTTAGTATTCTCCAGATTTAGTCTATGCACACAGTATGTACAGTATGTAGATTTAAAGGCTTATATATACATATGTATATCCCTCCCCAAAGTATTAGAGTAGCTGTTTTTTAAAAATCCAAATGGAACAAAGTACAACTCTAGGATGATCAGTCAGTTGCAATCACCAATGCTTGTCATGATGAGGCATTACTAAAATTTCCAAATGAGCTTAATTTCCCAAAATTATTCATGTACTTCTTCATATCAGAGAACATATTTATGAGATGTTCGTTAACATTATATTTTAAATTGCTTCATGTAATAGTAATTAAGTGTTATCAGGAATGTACAACCAAAGTTAACAAGGGGAACGTGAAAGCTGCCCCAATATAGTGCTCATTCATTCAAAACACCTTACTTGGTGGCAAGCACCATGCCATATACACCTACTCCAAGGATTCTATTCTTGCAATTATCTGAAACAATAGTCATTGATAGTTAATGAGACACATAGGAAGAAACAATTTCCTCAGGTCCTAAATAGCCTCACAACCCCTAGGGTCCATGTACTAAAGTCTCCTGGAGTGATCTGCAAGAATTAAAAGGTCCCTTAAGAACTTCAGGATCTGGAAATAACAGGCACAGAATATCCAGCTCCCCAAGGGATCCTCTATACGAGGCCTACAAAAGGATCATTAAAGCAATTATTGCACCCTTTCCAGAGAAGGAAAATAAATCCATTGTATCCTACAGAGATCCAGAGGCTTGCCAGAATTATTACACCCAATTTTTATACCCAATAGGTATAATTTCAACTTTTTTGACCCACTGTGGTTCTTAGTATATACAGGTTTGTGTAACCATATGTCTTGATATTTTATTTGGAAAATGTGGTCAAGAATACAGGAGACCTGAGTAAGGAAAGGCAAAGGAAAGCTAAGCAACTATACATATTACAACCTGACTCTAGCTATAACCTGGCTTTGGAAGACTAAACATTCTCTAGTTCAGTGGTCTTCCAGCATTTTTTTTGATCATGCATCCTGGTAATAAAATATTTTTAAGCTTACATCCCAAAATATGGTATTTATACCTACATATACATATCTGTACTAACATATTATGTACATTATTAACTATATGCACATTTTTAAATTTAAAAGGTCAAATAAAAATTACTTTTTTAACATTATAAATTATATTTAACATTATAAATTGTATTTATTAATGGTACAAAACCCCTTTTTGTTCTTATTAAAACTTATTTTAACAATATATTTTTAGTGAAAGCAATGTGAATTGAATTAAAAAAAATCTCAGTTTAGCACTCTGCTATACACCAAGAGGTAGGTATTAATTCCCACTTTACAGATAATAAAACTGAACTTTGAGAAATTATATAATATGACAAATGTAAGAGCTATTATGTAGCAGAGATAGTGTGCAAACCCCCATCTATCTAACTCTAAAATCAGTGTTCTTAACCAGTATGTTATGAAAAAGGAAATAATCAGAAAAAAATTTATACTAAGGTATAAGCCAGGGACCAAGAATAAACCCTTGTAAACAATCTGAATGTTATTTGTTTATCTGATTCTTTTTAACATAATTAGTTGCAGTCTCTGCATGACTTTGGGTGGATCCTTTAATTTATATGAATCTTAGTTTCCCAATATGTAAAATGAGGGATGTAGACTAAATGATCTTTACGGTGCTTTCAGCATTAAAATTCTAGGACTCTAGACAGAGCAAAAGGATTTTTAGGGCAGTGAAACTACACTGTACGACACTATAATGGTAGATACATGTCATAGATTTGTCACACCCATAGAATATACAAAGCCAAGAGTGAACTCTAAACTATGGATGATAATCATGTTGGTAGGTACATCAATTGTACCACTCAGGTAGGGAATACTGACAATGCAGAGGCTATGCATGGGTCGGGGCAGGGGATAACAGGAAATCTCTGTACCTTCTTCTCAATATTACTCTGAGCCTAAAACTGCTCTAAAAAATAAAGTCTACAAAAAAATTCTGGGACTGAAATATAGGAGCAAACAAGGCAAAAATCTTTTAAGCAGAATAACCAGACCTTTGCTGATCTCCACATTAGGCAGGCTGAAGATGTCAAGATCCATCATCCCTTCTTTAGTCCCTTCTGAGAGGTCTAAAAGGACCAGTTTGTCTGCAATGCCCTATACAATAAGAAAAAGAACAGCATTACACTGGACATGGCCAGTTACTCAGTTTAAATTCATTCAGAAGTGAGAGATAAGCGAGAACGAATGCATAGGCCTCACGTGCTGTCTTACAAAGGAAAAGTAACACAACAGCAGTAACAGAGACATGAAAGCAAGAAAATATTACGCGCTTGAATAATGTGATCATTTAGGTGTAACTAAAAACGGGGATCTAACAGGGCTTAACTCAGAAGTCACAGATTGCAGGTTTGTTTTGAGGGGATAATGAGTAATAAAGATTACATGGTGCACTCAATACATTATATTGAGTTCATATTTCCATTTTATGTCATAATTTCTATTCTGAAAGAATTGAGAGTGATTTTTTGGGTTTCTTTTAGCACCTCATTTCTAGCATGAAAATCAACACTAATGCCAAGTTTCCCTTGAAAAAAGAGATAATAGTCATAGAGCTAAAATAAAACCCAATTATCATGCACCTCTCTCCCCAGAGATCTCACAGAAAATATTCCACATGCCTGTCGACGGCTCCCTGGATGTCATGGTGGGCTGATCATAAACGACAAGATGGAAACTCCTAAGAGTCGGTTTACCTTTGTGGAAGTCCTTTTTCCAAAGTAGTAAGGGATATAAGCATCTCTCCTATCTTAGGGTGCAGGGGCAAGACCACCCAGGGATCTACTAGACTATGAAGCAGGAAGTGTACAAGTTAAGAAAACAACTCAGCTATACTACTTACTAATTCTGTAATACCAGGCAAATCACTGAACTCGGTCTTATTTATGGAGTCATGAGGATTTACTGTGATGCAGTGCTGGCAGAGAGCAGTCCTCTCTATATTGCACCTGTTAATTTTATTAATGCTAACCACATTCATAAGAGAAATGAAAAGAAAACTATGAATTACCATTTTTCATTTATCAGACATGCAAAGATCCCAAAGTTTAATAACAGCAGTACAGGAAAATAGGTATTTTCATACACTGTGGGTATGAGAATAAGCTTGTACAATTGATACGGGGGGTAATGTGACAATTTCTATCCAAATTTAAAAACACAATAAATCCTTTAATCCATCAACGTCATCTGTAGAAATTATCCTACAAGTTTATTAGTACATACGTAAAATAATACGTGTAAAGATATTCAAAAGACTAGAAACAACCTAAATGTCTATCACTAACAACTACAACCACAAGGAGGCGTGTAACATAGTTGCTTAGAGCAGAGCTTCTCAAGCTTTAAGGGATCACCATTTAATAGATCAGTGAAGCATATGGATCACCCGGGATTTTGTTAAAATGTAGATTTAATTCCTTAGATCTGGAGTAGGGCCTGATATTATGTATTTCTCATAAGATCTCAGATAATGCCAATGCCATACATTGGATAGTAAGGATCTAGAATGCAAGCTCTGTAAATAGATTGCCTAGCTTCAAACCCTGGCTCCTTTTATTAATAATGTGACTTTGGCAAGTTGGATAACCTCCCTATGCCCTGGTTTCTTCATCTGTAAAATGACAGTAATGATAGTACCTAAGCCATAAGGTTGTTGTAAAAATGAATCAAGTATTTAGATGAGTGCCCACCTCCTAGTAAGCATTTAGTAACGGTTACTTACTGCTGCTACCACCACAACTACTGCTACTATGACTACTACTGCACTACTTGAATATTATTGCACCACTTGAATATTGCACTTTGTACAAAAATATTTATGCCTAAAAGGAAAAATGGGAAAAATTTTCTATCTAGACAGTTCACGGACAAAGAAATACTGTTAGTGGGGTCTCGGAAGTTCAAGCCAGTGACCGGAGGCTGCGGCTAGCAAAATCCTGCAAAAATGTCTCTGTACCCATCTCTTGAAGACCTGAAGTGGGGGAAGGTGTAGCTCAAGTGGTAGAGCGCATGCTTAGCATGCACAAGGTCCTGGGTTCAATCCCCAGTACCTCCTCTAAAAATAAATAAATAGACCTAATTACCTCCCCCTCCAAAAAAAAATTAAAAAAAAAAAAGAAGCCTTGAAGACCTGAAGGTAGAAAAAGTGATTCAGGCTCAAATTGCCTTTTCTGCAAACCCTGCCAACCCAGCAATTTTGTCTTGAGGCTTTGGCTCCCATATCTCAGGATGGAAATCTCTATCTTAAACTGTATCCTGAGCTCTCTCAGTACATCGGCCTGAGTTTAAATGAAGAAGAAATATGTGCAAATATGGGCATGGTCCCTGGAGCACCAATTCAGGGGCAGATGGTAGCAAGACCTTCCAGTATGAACTATATGGTGGCTCCTATAACTGGTAATGATGTTGGAATCCATAGAGCAGAAATTAAGCAAGGGATACATGAAGTCATTCTGTATAAGGATCAAGATGGAAAAATTGGGCTCAGGCTTAAATCAATAGATAATGGTTTATTTGTTCAGCTAGTCCAGGAGAATTCCCCAGCCTCACTGGTTGGTCTGAGATTCGGGGACCAGGTGCTCCAGATCAACAGGGAGAACTGTGAGGGCTGGAGCTCCGACAGGGCACACAAGGTGCTCCAACAGGCCTTTGGAGAGAAGGTGACCGTGACCATTTGTGACAGGCCCTTTAAATGAACAATCACCATGCATAAGGACAGTATCGGACACATCGGCTTTATCTTTAAAAACAGGAAGATAATATCCATAGTGAAAGACAGTTCTGCAGCCAGAAACGAGCTTCTCACAGAACACAACATCTGCAAGGTCAACGGGCAGAAAGTCATCGGACTGAAGGACTCTCAAATCGCAGACATACTGTCAACAGCTGGGAGTGTAGTTACCGCTATAATCATGCCTGCTCTTATCTTTGAATATATTATTAAATGGATCGCCCCAAGCATCATGAAGAGCCTGATGGATCACACCACTCCTGAGGTGTAAGAGTCACCGCACAGCGATGCTCGCTGAACTTCTCCAGTTTACTTCCTCGGAAACTTAACTTCATATTATGCACACAAAGCTTTCTAGGAGCCAGAGAGCACATGCTGCATGAGGACCTTCTGTCTTACAGTAGGGCTAGGAATCTTACTGGTTGATCTGATATCTTGTTCAGACTTCAAGACAGCTGTAGCCTCATCCTGGTTTTACAGATGTGAACACTTTGAAGATTTACTGACTGTCGTAGGCTAGTTTCTTTACTGGAAGCTTGATGCTTTTGCAAGCCTCGTGATTAAGATGATTGATACAGGCTCAGTTTTTTTGCTAGAATCAATCACCTTTATCTTAGGAATCAAGTAGTGCTGTTCACATTACTTTAGTTCTATGGTATATTTGCATTTTTATCGTGTTACCATAGTAAATTTAGAATGATTACTTTTCTTTTTAGTTCTGTGTGTAAAACACCAATTAAGAAACACTGGTTCCATTCCAGGTAAGCATTATACAGTGTTTGTAGCTTGCAAGAAAGCGTGTTGATTATCATTAAATTTTAACTACCTTCACTTAACATGCTTGAACTGTCGCCTTAACTACGTTAAGCATCTAGAATAAAAGCCAAAATACAACTATTGCTACCTCTCTAAAGCCCACGTGCGGTCCTACGTTCCGCTGAGACGCACAGCGCCCAGAGTAGAGCAGCGCCCCAAGCAGCGCACGGCACAGACGGAGCGCAGCGCGGCTGCAGGGCTGCGCTGGAGCCTTTCTAGTCATTGTGCGATGCGGCTTTCTTTCTTCCAAGAGTTACTGCTATCACTTTCTGAGAAATGAATCAGCATGTATTTAATGTAAAAATAAAAAGTCTTGTACTAAATGGATAAACTTTGACTCCCTTTTTTCATTTGTAGATTAAGTGGGCTAATATCGAACTTTGGCATTTTACATGTAACATGTAACCTAGCTGCTTTGGGATGATCTTAGAATGTTTTCCTGGTAATTTGTTCCATTTCCTGATACCTCTCTGCAAACAAAATGGCAGTGGCACTTCATCCTGATTTTTTTCCCCTTCTTTTTGGTTTATGCCTATTGTTTTAATTAAAAATGTATAAATAAAGTTTAAAAAAAAGAAATCCTGATAGTGAGACTTCTAACAGTTAAAGAAATATGACTTTAAGGGACCTTCTTATACTTACCAAAAACAAATAAAATGGATAAAACTCAGTATACTGCCAGGGATGTCAAAACTCAGGCTGATGGGCACGTTGTTATTAGCAGCATAAACTAGTTCTGCCTTTCTGAAGAGTAATCTAGCAATATGTAATAAGTACCATAAAAACCATCCAAACCCTCTGACTCACTAGTACTATTTCTGAGATTATGTACACCTAAAAGAAAATTCAGACAAGAAAATAAGCAACTTGTAAGGCAATGTTTATAGAAGCATTCTATTTAATAGCAAAAGAACTGCAAACAATTCAAATTCCAGTTAAGAAGAGTGCATTCAGATGGTGGAGGAAATGAAACTATAGTATGTCAAAAGTTAGCATATACTGTTCTGAACAGCCAGGTTTTAAAATCGTCTAGCTCCCTGGATACAATTTTATTATTCAATTAATGAAGTAGAACCTACCTCCAAGACACATGTGATCTTAAATATAAAAGGAAGAATTTAGATGGCAAACAATCAAATTTGAATAGAAAACAAAACCAAATGCCAATTACCAAATAAACATATAGAGGGAAAGTTAGTCTATTCTGGGCTACATCCCTCAAATGACACAGACATGCTATTACCAAAATACTGGGCCCTGGAGGGTCTTGTGAACCTCTCTGGAGAGGGATTTAAGCCTTTCTGAAAATAATTTATACAGAAAAGACCTAGTAAAAAGGACTGATGGAAAAATTAGCCAATCTCAAACTAGTGTAAAATACCAAATCAGGAACTACGATCCTAAAAGAAAGTGGAGTAATTACACAAGAAAAGGCAATTGTTTTTAAAAATGCTAATTTTAGAAAGAGCTAAATTAAATATTATATTAAATAAAGGGTTTAATTAAAGCAGCATGACTCAGAAAACAAAAAAGAATTTGTGACTAAGTCAGATGAATGTCAAGTTGAGGTTTCTCTTGGATTAGGATGATGAGCCCATTGTTCAAAACACATTTTCAAAGCCTACTCCATGACTAACTACTAATTAAGAAGCAACATTACTGATGAGAGCTTTCAGCTATTTTTTGTCAACTTACTAAATATATTTTAAGGCAAAATGAGGTTTTCCCACATGACAAAAGGAAGTCATTATTTCTTGTGTATTAAACAGAAACTGCCTAAGTGTAGCAATATGACAGATGTATTTATTATAACCACTATGCTTACATACCTTTGCTGAAGTTGCTAACGTGCAGGCAATTCCCAGTTCTCCACCTCCAACCACAGTAATTTTATTGACTGTTTTATTCTCATAATTTGCCCAGTTCTTTGAATTTATATCTGAGACACCTAGCAAGAAAAGTGGATTATCATGAGAATCTAAAAATAATATCAAAAATCTTTTTAGCATCTTAAAAAAAATACACCAAACTTCAATAACTTGGACAGAAAGCATGGTATGAGGTACTCCATAATAGGCACTCAAAAATACTGCTGGACAAATGAAATGCAAGAAAGACAGGAATCTCATATTAAATATTCTAATAAATAGAGGCTACTATTTAAAAAGAAAATATCTTTCCAAACATTCAAAAATTATATGACTCTAAAAAAATAGGATTTCCATAATTCTGAAAAACACCATGATTCTTACTGCTCTAGTCTATAATGCAAAAAAATGTTTAACACTTACTAAATTTTGCAAGCATGGGTATTCTGCTTTATCCTCAGTGAGAAATAATGAGAATCATAGATTTTTTTGGTCCAATAAACTGAATGAGGCAAAAAGTCACATAAAACATATAATGAAAAAGGTTTGGAATCATTATATATGTATCAAGTGGTTTTGAACAAAACATGAATTATTTTGTCTGTCAGTATAAAAGTAATCTTTTACATTTTAAGAAACCATATTCATTGGAACTGTATGGTAATACCCCATGATAAACATACAGTAATTTTTGATTCAACACAGATATGTACATATACTACAAGTATGTATTTATTTATAGAAATCAAGTAGTAGAAGTAAAAGATATTAGTGGGAAATTGTAAACGCATAGCTCTCTGCTTAAGAAAAATACAAACCTTCAGTGATTTTTGCAATATAGGCTAGCAAGTCCACCTGCCGTGCCTCGTCAGATGATGATAAAGCATACAGGGGAAGTTCCTCTTGAAACTTGGCAATCATTTCTTTAATTAATCCAACAATGACAGATTTAGGCTGCAGAACATACACAAAGGTAAAAGTTAAGCAAAGTTTTTCCTAAAGAATACTACCTTGTTAACCTATACATTGTTACAGAATTAGCCAAAAGTATTGTTTCATGGTCTCATTTTTCGAAAACCACCATACAAATTATGTGACACTTCTCACTGTTTTAATACTTTTAACTGAAAAATTACTTAATTCTTTTAACTGAAAAATAAAGGGAGAAATGCTAAATCCGCATCTCAAAAAAGTGAGAAAATAGCATGCATATGCGTACTAGCGGAGCACCTACTTTTGGGAATGGCCTTGTCTGTCTTTTTTTAACTTTTTATTTTGAAATAATTGCAGACTTACAGAAAAGTTGCAAAAAATAGTACAAAGAATTTCCATAAATTCTTCACCCAGATCACTCAAATGTTAACATTTTATCACATTTGCTTTCTTAGTCCCTTTTTCTCTATTTTCTGAACCAATTGAGAGTATACTGAAGCTATGATACCCCTACACATCCAAATACTTCAGCATATATTTCCTAAAAGGAAAAGCAAAACAAAACAAAACATTCTCCTATATAACTATTATCAAATCAGAAAATTAATACTGATTAAAGTATTTATCTAATCCAGTACTGTTTCTTTTAATTTTTTTTTAAATTTTTTATTGATTCATAATCATTTTACAGTGTTGTGTCAAATTCCAGTGTTCAGCACAATTTTTCAGTCATTCATGGACATATACACACTCATTGTCACATTTTTTTCTCTGTGATTTATCATAACATTTTGTGTATATTTCCCTGTGCTATACAGTATAATCTTGTTTATCTATTCTACAATTTTGAAATTCTAGTCTATCCCTTCCTACCCTCTACCCCCACCTCCAGTAACCACAAGTCTGTATTCTCTGTCCATGAGTCTATTTCTGTCCTGTATTTATGCTTTGTTTTTGTTTGTTTGTTTGTTTTTGTTTTTTAGATTCCACATATGAGCCATCTCATATGGTATTTTTCTTTCTCTTTCTGGCTTACTTCACTTAGAATGACATTCTCTAGGAGTATCCATGTTGCTGCAAATGGCATTATGTTGTCGGTTTTTATGGCTGAGTAGTATTCCATTGTATAAATATACCACATCTTCTTTATCCAGTCACCTGCTGATGGACATTTAGGTTGTTTCCATGTTTTGGCTATTGTAAATAGTGCTGCTATGAACATTGGGGTGCAGGTGTCATCCTGAAGTAGATTTCCTTCTGGGTACAAGCCCAGGAGTGGGATTCCTGGGTCATATGGTAAGTCTATTCCTAGTCTTTTGAATCTCCACACTGTTTTCCATAGTGGCTGCACCAAACTGCATTCCCACCAGCAGTGTAGGAGGGTTCCCCTTTCTCCACAGCCTCTCCAGCATTTGTCATTTTTGGATTTTTGAATGACGGCCATTCTGACTGGTGTGAGGTGATACCTCATTGTAGTTTTGATTTGCATTTCTCTGATAATTAGTGATATTGAAGCATTTTTTCATGTGCTTTTTGATCATTTGTATGTCTTCCTTGGAGAATTGCTTGTTTAGGTCTTCTGCCCATTTTTGGATTGGGTTGTTTATTTTTTTCTTATTGAGTCGTATGAGCTGCTTATATATTTTGGAGATCAAGCCTTTGTCGGTTTCACTTGCAAAAATTTTCTCCCATTCCGTAGGTTTTCTTCTTGTTTTATTTCTGGTTTCCTTTGCTCTGCAGAAGCTTGTAAGTTTCATTAGGTCCCATTTGTTTATTCTTGCTTTTATTTCTTCTAGGAGAAAATTTTTGAAATGTATGTCAGATAATGTTTTGCCTATGTTTTCCTCTAGGAGGTTTATTGTATCTTGTCTTATGTTTAAGTCTTTAATCCATTTT
Source organism: Vicugna pacos (assembly GCF_048564905.1). Classification (NCBI taxonomy): domain Eukaryota; kingdom Metazoa; phylum Chordata; class Mammalia; order Artiodactyla; family Camelidae; genus Vicugna; species Vicugna pacos. The sequence continues at coordinate 40,115,275 of NC_132996.1, forward strand.
GAGTTGATTTTTGTATATGGCGTAAGGGTGTGTTCTAGCTTCATTGTTTTACATGCTGCTGTCCAGTTTTCCCAACACCATTTGCTGAAGAGACTGTCTTTATTCCATTGTATATTCTTGCCTCCTTTGTCGAAGATGAGTTGACCAAAAGTTTGTGGGTTCATTTCTGGGCTCTCTATTCTGTTCCATTGGTCTATATGTCTGTTTTGGTACCAATACCATGCTGTCTTGATGACTGTAGCTCTATAGTATTGTCTGAAGTCTGGGAGAGTTATTCCTCCAGCCTCTTTTGTTTCTTTTAATTTAACTGGTTAAGCAATTTTAGTGAAATTCACTTAATCTCTCTGAGCATCAGTATCATCAGCACTATGTGACTAATAAATTTCAATAAATATGAGAAACAAATGAGCTAATGCATGCAAATCATATGTTGAGAGTATAAATATGTTTATTATTATTATTATTATTATTATTATTATTAGGAATAGTGGCTTGCTCATTTTAAAAATTGCTTAATTTCTCAGAATCTGGGTTTTACTATTTTTACTTGAGAGGATGAGGCCATTAGAATAAAAAATTCAAATACCTTCAAAGCAGATAACATAATGTGTGAAGTTCTCAAGTATAAGAAAATTTGGGGAGATGGTTATTGTGGCAAATTGGAAACAGTATACCATATCGTCATTCAAATTCATATCAAGAATAAAACAAAACAAAGCAAAACAAAACCACTGTGCTGTTCAAACAAAATTCTACAGGCCTAATGGAGCACACTGTATCTCTTGGGGAAAATGTCTGGCATCTTTGGCCTAGACAACCTCTAGATTCCTTTTAGCTCCAAAACTCTGTATAATTCCAACTGTATGTGGAACTTAAAGTTAATGTAGTACTTTTAAATAGGGTCATTTAAATAATATAATGTCTTCTTAACACGAGTTTTAGCTTATAATAAAGAGGTTCAGAATAGTAAACGAAATCAATACTGTCTGAACCGAAATTAAGCACAACCTCAACTAGATTATAAGACTATATACTAAACAAACAAAGTTATGCAAAGAGATGCCAAAGAAAACCAGAAAGAGGAAACAGTAAGGATGAAATCCCCCAACAGGGCACAGATGTTAAAATGCTGTTAAGCGACAGGTTTGTTTTTTTTTTAAAAAGGGGAGTAAAAATGGATGAAAAAGATAAACAGACAATTCAAAAAAGAAGAAACATGTGATAAACAAATATATGAAAAAAGATTTCAATTTCTCAAATAACCAAACAACTAAACATTAAGACATCATTTTTGTCCTTCCAGCTGACAAATTTTTATTATGCCCTATTCATCACATCTAACTGGCAATCTTATTATTTAAATCACTAAGTAATACAAATAATATACACGTTCATAAACTAACAGGTCAATGTTTCCCCACCTAAACTCCACTACTGACAATTTGGTATGCATCCTTTCTTTCGTTTTCTATTTCTTTTTCTTCTTCTTTTAAAAAGCTTTATATGTATGAAAAATATAGAAAACCATAAAACAAAATGATATGCATTCACAATTACACACTTTTTTACAGGATGTATATAAAATAAGAAGTGATAATCCTAATGTCATCCTTTACTTCAACCTCACTCGTCTCTGACATATCCCTGTCCTCCTGTCTTACAACTTTCTGGGTACATACACATGTATTATAATATCCTTTCACAAAAGTTTTACTTACTTACAGAAATGACAGCACACTTTACATCCTTCTAAGTAAATGAACCATAGAGATAAGAAAAGTTTGTATTGTTTTAATGACAATGTCTTCTGTTAGGACAAGGGTACTTAAAACCGGTACCCTCTACACTAATCTTTATTGATGATAGAATTACAACATTTTGTCTACCTCTTGGAGGCCAACTTGGGAATATATAAGAATTTTTAAACTTTGATACAATAATTCCATTCCTAGAGGTTTATCATTGAGAAATTATTAAAGATTTATAAGATATACACATTTATATTTATATGTATTTATATTTAAGGATGCTCATTATCAAATTTCTAACAGGGCATTTTATAAATATATAATATTTTACACTGGGTCATCAGGCAACCATTAAAAACCATTTGTTTTAAAAATATTGTTTAATGTGGGAAAATGCTCCATAATGATAGATGAAAAATTACAGAATACAAAACTGCATAATTATGAGGACTTGTAAAACACATGAACTATAGTTATATGCATCATTGTGGGATTTTTAAAACTTAAAACTTAATGCTCAGTTAAAACAAAGCATGTAATAGAAGATTACATGCAGTGATTCAATTTATATACAGGTTAAAAAAGAGGAAAAAGTATAAATAAATACATATATTATGTATTTTTATCAGGAAGGGACTAGGAAATAATGCCCCAATATTTTGCTAGTAGCTTTTCATTTGCCTTATCAAACAGCAGGGACTATAAACAGACAGGGAGCAAACAATGGTTGGCTCTCAGACCTGGAGAGAGCAGCTTCATGCCGTCATCAGGGTTCTGGGGCTTGGGTGACCCCAGGGAGCTCAATTTCAAATTACTTCTAAAGACCATATGAAGAATATCACTGAAAGAAAATTCAGTAACTTATTTGTGCCATTAGGATCAAAGATAAACATTCAAAAAAACAGAAACTTTTAAAAGAAAATACATATTGATCTTACATGGCTCCAGCTTTGGAGATAGGGCAAATATATTCTGCCTTGAGCATCCACATGTTTTCCAACTGAAATTCTCATATTTGCAGTTGGCTTTAGGAAGCAAATGGGGGGAGCAAAAGGGTGAGAATCCAGAATCCACAAACGAATTGGTATGTTATATGTATTACCTATTTGAGACAAAATAAACAAACACATCTTCAAATAATAATGAAGCACACACACTGTATTTATGGCATAGGTGGCCTTTTAAGACACATAGTCTAGTCAAGTTTATTGATAACTTGAGGACTATTTCTCTATTTTCATCCACATTCACATTGGAAATATGTTCCCATTAAAGCACCAGCATAACATTTACAGAAACTTAATTAAGACAATGGCCAGCTCATTCAATTCAATTCAATATATATTTATAGAACCTACTGTGCTAGGAGTTGGGGATACAACATCTTCTCTACATAACCTTTTTTGCTCCACCCAAGCAGAGCTATTGCACCTTTCTTGAAAGGTAATGGACACTCTTATTTTTATACTTATTCTGCATTGAAGTTATCTGCCTACAAGTCTGTTTCTCCTTTTACACTGTGAACTTCTGGGGATAATTATGTATTGCTCATTTCTATGTCCCCTGCACCAAGTATAGTGCCTAACATACTGGCTGATCAATAAAAGTTTCTTATATAACTAAGAACAAATGAATGAATAAATGAACAAATGAAAAATGAATGAATGAGCAAAGATGAATTTGATATTGGCCCTCAAGTTGCTCATTAATTGCAGATACTATAATGTAACATACAAGCTGGGTTAGATACATAGAGCTTAGAGCTGAAAATGACCTCAGTAGTCACTTTCTCCAGTGGTTTTTAAATTTTACAGTACTGAGATAGGAACCCAAGTGAAGGCTCTTCCATATTCATGTACCATATAACCGCAAACCATGTACAATGGAACCACGTAAGGCATGCCTACTGAAAGCCAAAATCTCTGACTGCTTTGGTCTACAGAAAGCCCAAAGTTAAACCTAATATAAGTGCAAAAATTCACCTTAAATTAGAAATCTGACCAATTATCCTAGCCATTCTATTGTATCTCCCAATATTTATTCCTGCTTTCATAGTTTTATTGCATATATCTTTCACTGTATTTAAGAACATGGCCTCTTAGAAGAGTGGAATGCCTACGTTCAATTCCTAGTTCCACACATTATTAGCTATATGATTTTAGGCAAGTTACTTAACTTCTCTGTGCCTCAACTCCTTCCTCTACAAAATGGGAAGAATAAAAGCTCCTAACTCACAGGGTTGTTGTGAGGACAAAATTAGTTAAGGTATGTAAAATGCTTAGAACAGTACATGACATGGTAAATAGACCATGACGGGTTGGCAATTTTTTTTTTTTGCATTCTCAACTTTACTCACCATTCTAGTGATGGCTCCTCTGTACAGTGAAGGAAAGAGTACCCCCACCAGGGGAGTGGAGAGACAGTGAAGACCGGACTTGGTCGGCAGTGAAGATTAAGAGGATAACTAAAGACTGACAACCACAAAACAAGGAAGCCAGCAGTGGCCCTTCCAAGTCTCAAGGACCCAGAGAGGGTTGCAGAGCCCTTAAGGACCTAACAGTACAGTGGCAACTTTCACAATTTACCTCAAACCCATTTTGGAAATAAGCAAGGTAAAAATAAAAATAGTTTCCCTTTCCACTGCAATCTTTTTCTTACTAAGGAAATCCTCTACTTTTTTCATCTTGCTCCCTCCTCCCCTAAGCACAATGATACTCAGCTCTGTCTGCATATCAGAAACACTTAAGGAACTCTGAAACATACCAACATCCAGGCCACTGCCCCAAAGTTTCTGATTCAATGGGAAGGGTCTGGACAACATTTTTAAAAAGCTTCCCATATAATTCTAAAGTGCAGCTAGGATCAAAAGTCAGTATATAATAGAAACGTCCTAGTACTATTTCTACTATATCAGCAGTTCTTAGAATCAAACTCCTCTTCTAATTTTATCTAAGTATTCAACAATTTTTCTTAATTGAGGTATAACTGACATATAACAGTATATTAGTTTCATGTGTATAACATAATCATCTAACCTTTGAATATATTGCAAAATAATCACCACAATAAATCTAGTTAACATCCATCACCACACACAGTGTCTAAGTATTTACAATATGGGTATGGGCTATGGGCATAGCCGTTGGTCCAAAGCTAATTCTATGATTATAAAGTCCCGAAATCACAGCACTACCAAGTGACCAACAGGTAATGAGACACACCATCACACTCCTCCAGACGGTATTCTGTCTAATGTTATATACTCTAGACCAGTGCTTTTCAAATGTTGGTCACAATAATTAGGTCACGAAATTAATTCAGCAGGCTGTAAACAATATTTTTACATGGAATTGAATAGAAAAATACACTGACAGGTGGTATGGTATTTCAGTTATAAACATGTATAACTATGTATATAAAAGTATTTCTTATTATGGGTCACAATCAAAACATTTAAAAGCCACTGTTTAGGCCATGCAATTCTTTTTGTTTTGGAGTAGTAGTCCAAATCTTGAAGGCACCACTTTCTAATGTTAATCATTACACGTTAAAGGAAAGAAATTTCTATTAAAGGTATCTTCCTGGTTGATCAAGGATGTGTTGCATTCATCAGTGCTCCTCCCCAGCAGCAATCATGCATTTTATTATTTTTTTAATTAATTATTTTTATAATTCTTTTTTTTGGCAGAGGTCATAAGATTTATTTATTTATTTAATGGAGGTACTGGAGATTGAACCCAGGACTTTGTGCATGCTAAGACATGCTCTACCACTGAGCTATAACCTCCCCCCAATTCATGCATTTTAATAGCTCATTCCTGGCAAAACACCTGGTAAGTCTGATTCCCATGTCTATATTGGTAAGATTTCACTACTGGTGTCCTATTCCCTTCTTCTTTCTTTCCCATTTTTTCCAGTCAGCAAATGTCCTGCCTCCAGCCCCGCCCATTGCTTTCAGTAATTCATTACCAAAGAGTCAGGACTCCTGTTAGAACCCTCAGATTTAAAGTAATTACATCGTTTAAGAACATAATTTAAGTTAGCTATAAATAAAGTTCAGATGAGTACCATCCTACAAAGATCATACACATCTTGAAAGAGTGGGTGGATGAAGAAAAGGTGTCATCACAACCTTGGCACAATCTTAGAGGGATAAGAGATGATCCAGAAAGTTTCTGCAAGTATACATAAGGAAATATCAACAGAAGATTCACCTGGGGAATAGGACTGTGTGGAAGGTTAGATATAAGCTTAACCTCATTTCTTCTTGTTTAAATTTTTTTAGCATGAGCATGTATTATTATTATACTAACAAATTTAGTAACTAAAAGGAAGTAATATAAGCAGACAAATAATAATGGCCAACATTTATTAGGCACTTACTATGTGCCAGCAACTATGCCAAAAGCTTTACTTACAGTAATGCACTTAATCATCACAATTCTAGAGTTAGGCTCTGTTACTGGTCCATTTACAGACAAGAAAGATAATACATCCTGACCTGCTGACCAGCAGGAAATAACTAGTGTGCATCATAATGAGTTGATATACTTCTAGTCAAAAGTAAAGGGGAAAAAGACTGTACTAAAAAAATAAAAAATAAAAAAAAGTGTCACAAGACCCATTGCTACCTTGGAATTACTATCAGCATAAGAATCAATGACCTGACTCGTTGGCTCTGGGAAGATGCAGAGTGCCAATAAGAGGCATCTTAAGATCATTTTTATGCCCTCCTGTTACCTCCCGACACTGTCCTAGAAACTGAATGTTACTAAGCAATGATTCATTTAATTTCATAAGTTCCTTTGTTAATATACAACTACCCCTGAAATCACTGGGGTTGGTAAGAATTATAAAATCAGTCAGTTAATCAATCAATCATTGGGGTAGTATGAATTCTTTCTCTCTTTCTCTAACATCTAACCATAAAAATACAACACAAATAATGGGAAATAGGTCTGAGTTAAGTTCTCTAAGCACTCAGAAAACAGTGAGAACTTGGGGAGAAGCAAGAAAAGGAAATAAAAATCGACTCTATACCTGTTCTGCCTGCCTCACTGCAATTTTTTCAGAGCCTACTGCTACTTACTTCCACCTCCAACCACATTCCTATTCGTAAAAACCAAACTGAATTCCTGAGCATTTTCTGTGCCAAAGGAGGTATGATGACTGCACATAAACAGGGGCAGAATAAAACATGAGTGTATCTCTGGCAATAAGCCATTATGAGGGGGAAGCAATTAAGGACGGTCTGTAACAGTAAGGAATTACCATAATGAAGCACTATTTTGAAAGAAGTTTCCCCAAAATACAGCTTCTTGGGGTCTATTGGGCAACGTGCTCCCATCATATAGTGATAAATCCTCTGTAAGAGATAGCAAACTCTACTGTCCTCTCCCCATTTGGTTTCCAGATCCTCCTCGGCCCTTTTGCAGTGCACCTCCTCTTGCAAATACCCAGTGAATTCATTTATTCCTCAGCCTATCAATCAGCAATAAAATAAACTAACTCAATCATTCAACAAATATTTACTGAGCATTTTCCATAAACACAGTACTGTATGTTAGGGATTTGGGATGTTCCTCCTGAGATTATTTGCATTTTAAAAGAGGAATGTATTTTTAATGGTGGAATTTTAAGCACTACTTCACAGAAATATATTGGAACCAATGCTTCACTGGTGTTCTTCAAATCATGCTATAGAAGCAACCTCCTCTGACACCTGTCTGGCAGATTAGTGCTGCTGAACACTGAGGGAAGTGGGTTCAGACAAATAAGAAAAGTTAAGTATAGGGAAGTTGGTGATTTTTTTTTCTTTTTGAGCTCTCAGCGATTTTAACCTGTCAGGCCACCTGAACACATGACGCTTTCTTTGAGCTTTAATAACCTGCTTTTAAAATTTCCTATTAACAGTTTCAAGTTCCAGCCTCATACCAGTTGTGTGGGCTTAGGTAAGCCACATGACCAGGATTCTGTTTCACCTACAGAATGGGGATAATGTTACATCATACAGAGGGAAAGGAGGGGAACAAAACATTGATGTGATGGAGAAAAATGTGGGGCCCCTGCAGTTTGTTGTGGAAAGCAGAGATGACTCTCCACAAGAGTAGGCCTATGTCTGTCGTACTCTCCTCTGTACCTCAAAACCTAGCAGAGTAGTGGGCACACAGTTGACACTCAATAAATAAATACCTGTTAAACTGAATTGAATTTGTTGGTGTTAATCTAGGCTTTCCTCGATGGGGACAGCATTCTGTTATATCCAGTAAGGTTCTGTATAGATTATACATATGTGAAAAAATTTTGACAATGTTATGATACTAAACAAATGTAAGTTCTTATAAAATTGCTCTTTTAGAAAATTCCCACATTTCTCAACTTCCATACTTACCCTGATGCATCACAGGAATAGTGCCAGTGAAATTCAGCAGGTCTTTTTGGGAACTATCTTTGAAAACTGGAAGCAAAAAAAAAGCCCCAAAATGTGCAATGAGAAATAAAATGCATGCATACATACAAAATCACACAACTTCTAAATACCATTTTCTGGGAATCAGTAAATATATTGGCAAGGGGAAATTACTAGGTGGTGTTCTCTTAGAAAGCAGAGCAGATGGTTGAAAGAACACATGACTTCGATACTGAAATTCCTACTTCTAGGCCCACTTTTCCTACTTATAGGTGATGGAAGAAATTTTCACATTTTGAGGTATAGGGAAGTATCCTGGCTTTTACATGATTTAACTTAAACTTTATGCTAACTAGAACAGCCTGCTTTGTGGCATGTTAAACATACATTGTTCATCTGCTTTAACCATTAAAGAAAAGGGTACACTGTCCAGAAGTAAAGAATGTCCATTTTGAAGATGGAAATAAATGCCTCCGTTCCTGGGACATCACTGCTATCACTCCTTTGATGATAAGGCTCCCTGCCCAGGCAAGGCCATGCTGACTCCCTGTGTGCATGCTCATCTGTCTTTTTTTTGAAACCCTGAAGGAATGGAATAGGGCCTATTATGTTTGATGTTCTTTGTTCAGGCAAGACAAAACTGCTGAAAATCATGCTGCTTTGGAATAGTTCTTCAGAGCTTTCTGAAAGGCTGTTTCTTGGGCTATAGTCCTCAGTTTGGCTCAAATAAAATTCTTTTCTATTCCTATTATAGACTGTTTATTGATTATTTTGGTCAACAGAGGCAAGTGAATTTTGGTTACTTTAATCTCTGACTTTCAGTGTCATCATCTATAAAATATAGATAATAAGACTGCATTATAAAGTTGTCATAAGGATCAAATGAGATAATGTGAAAATCCTAAATAGAAGTAAAGGATTATAAAATGTGGGGACATTATCAAATAACCATCACATGTAATACCAGTTATAATCATGTTCAGATATCACATTATAACTTTAATAGTCAGGAAAAAAGTTAGCTTTAATTTTGAAAGTGACCGTTTAGAAACAGTAATTATCTTCTTCGATTTCTCTAACTCCAATATTCTCAACCTTTTCTCAATCTTCACATCCCTGAAATTTCAACTTACCCGTATTAAATGGGACACACTGATGGAGAATTAATGCTCTAGTTTCTGAATTGAATACAGAAAACACTGGTTTCAAACTGTCAAACTGCCTTGGAATGCCTTTTAGGACCTCAGTAACTAACTATACTATTTAGGCAATGGAAGAAAAAAAGTCTAAATAGATCTGACGACCTATCAGAAAGGGAGAAAAGGAAAAGCCAGGCTGACAGAAAACTCAAGGCTAAGAGTGTACGTAAGTACAAATATTTACCTTGAACTATATGAGGGAAAGGTAACAAAGGGTGAAGGGAATTACTTTATGGCAAAAACTAAAATGGAAAGAGGAGTAGAACAAGGATTGTTTCTCAGGGACACAGAGGAACCTAGAAATGTAGTAGAGAAACAATATTACATTCATCATATAGTAAAATTATTCAAAAAGTCAAAATAGAAATGATTATGACACTTGACTAACATTCTCTTCAATAATAAAATGTACACTGACAATATTAATCCTATAGCTTAAGGGTTTAATGGCACCATAGCTTACCTTCTCTAGACAGGGGAAATGAGAATAAAAATTAACTGGTATATCAAAGCTCTAAATCTATATGCTGAAGAAAGACACTATAAAAGAACAAGTAGTATTCAAGCAGAGGGCAAGACGGACATGAGTACAACCTTCCACTAGCTGTGTAATCTTGATCAACTTATGTAAACTCTCTGAGCCTCAGTTTACTTGAAAAACATAGTAATACTTACCTCACAGCTTTGATTATTAAAAAAAGTAGTAAGATAATGCAGATAAAACACTTGGAAGCATATCTGATGTTCAAGAAATCGTAGCTGTTAAATCCCCCCATCTCAGGCATTCATGCAGCACCAAATACCTAGGTGCTAATTAAAGAGAGGCCAGACACAGATGGCCCAGAATCTAATCATTTCTTCCACAAATAAAATTAGCTATTCCTAAGAAATACTTCAATAACTCCTCAAAATTTCTAATACATAAATCTGAATTAGATATATTTTCCTAACCCAAGCTAATTCAAATATAAAACATACCCATGTAGAGCAAATAAGTTTTTTTTTCTTCAAAACTATGTGTTGTGACTAATTCATGGGTCCTGAAATCAATTTAGTGAGTTTCAATCAGCATTTCTTTTTTTTTCAAAGTGGTAAAAAGACAGTTTATTGCTAGAGAAGAGATCTGAAGAGGAAATTATCTGTCTCTTTTTTTTTTTAACTTTTTTAATTGAGTAATAGTCATTTTACAATGTTGTGTCAAATTTCAGTGTAGAGCACAATGTTTCAGTTATATATGAACATACATATATTCATGGAATGGAAGAGAAGAGAAAATCCATGGTGTATATAATATTTTAATTATTTATATATGGAGTTATGATATAAAATGTATTTCCAAGTGTAAGTTGTGGTCAGAAATTTTGAAAGATAGTAAAATCTTTCCTAGGTAACTAGACCCTCTACATAAAGTAAAGATAACTAAAACTTTGTTATTAATCCTGAATCAATCATAGATGTGGTAGGCAAAATAACAGCCTCCAAAGATGTCCAACACCCTAATCCTTGCAACTCATGAATATGTTAACCTTACTCAGCAAAGAAACTTTTGAGATGCAATTACGTTAAGGACTCTAAGATGGGGAAATTACCCTGTATTATTAGAATGGGCCTAATCCAATCACACTAGTTCTTAAAAGCAGAGAAACTTTTCTCTGGAGATCTAACTACAGAAGGATGATCGGAGAAATACAACATTGCTAACTTTGAAGACGGAGGAAGGTGACCTCAAGCCAAAGAATGTGGGTGACCTTTAGAAACTAAAAAGGCAAGAGAACAGATTATGTCCCAGAGCCTCCAGAAAGGAACTAAGACCTGCCGATACTTCTAACCTACAGAGACCTGTGTTGGGATTCTATCCTACAGAACTGTCAGATAGTAAATATGTATTGTTTTAAGCCACTAAATTTGTGCTAATTTGTTATAGCAACAATAGAAAACTAATACAATATATATTTTATTAACTTAACTTTCCTCAAAAGCCACAGGTAATAAAGTGTAGTTCAAACTCAGGGAATAAAAGAGAAAATGAGAAATTATAAATTTATAGCTCTCTAGGAACAAATAATTAATAGTTTAAATAATACAGCAAAAGCTAGAGGATATGATTCTTACCATAGGTATCCATGGAATATCTGAAATGTGGGAAAAACATATTTACATTCTTCAGTTCTTCCATAGTTAGATCCCTGAATTTGTACTGAAAAGAGAAAAATGAGCATGGAGTAAGAATAAAAGTATAAGCAGCAGAACAATTACAAATTAACATTTGACTGAACCCTTACTCTGGGCTCTGAGTTTTACAAACATGAAAAGTATTTGATTTAACCTTTTTAATAACGACCCTATGATTTAGGTAAGGCTTATAACTGCTCTCCTTTATAGAAGAGGAAAATGAAAGCTAGAGAATCAAAATAACTTGCTGAGTTAGATAGCAAGTTAAGTAGTGAAGCCAGAGCTCAAACTGAGGGCCTAGCCTTTAACCACTAAACCACACTGCCTCCAAATACATTCTGAAGGCTTAAGAAATAGGGCAGGTTGTAGCAGCCATCATCACTGTTTAAGATCCACTTGTCATTCTTCAATATTTCATCCACTTGAGATACCCTTCCTGGTACTGGAACTGGGTTTCAAAGGGAGAACAGAAAACATGTAAGGGTTTGTGGTCAGGTTGAGTGAACTACCTCTTCATTCATCCAGATGTAGTCCCAGAAATACTACCTTGGTTGCCTTGTGGGCAAAATCATTTATCCTCTTTGAACTTATTATCTCAATTGTGCAGAGAAATTATACCCACCTCCTAGACTTGTGCTGAGGATTAAATGAAGAAAAAAAAAAAGGATGTGAACAGTTTATTACCATCTTGAAAAAGAAACTAAAAACAATTATGTTTACAGTGGCACAACAGCTTCAAAAAATAAAATAAAAAACACTTAGGAATACATTTAACAAGATGCAAAACCTAGACACTAAAAACTATAAAGCATTGTTGAAGTAAATTAAAGTACATCTAAATAAATAGAAAGACAACCCTTGTCAATAGATCAGAAGAGTTAATATTGCTAAGATGGCAATAATCCCCTACAGATTCAACAGTCAACAATCCATATCAAAATCCCAGCTGCCTTTTTTTTGCTTGTTTGCAAAAATTTACAAACTGATCTTAAAATTCACATGGAAATTCAAGGAACCCAGCCAAAACAATCTTAAAAAGAGAACAAAGTCAGAGGATTTATACTGTACTAAAAAGACAGTTTATAATAAAAAAAAAAGGCAGACAATAACAAGTGTGGGAGAGGATGTGGAGAAATCAGAACTGTGGTAAAATGGTGCAGCTGCTTTAGAAAGTCTGGCAATTCTTCAAAAGATTAAACACAGAGTTACCACATGACCTAGCAATTCCACTCTGCAATATATACCCAAGCAAAATGAAAACACGTCCACACAAAAACTTGTGCACAACTGTTCATATTAGCATTATTCATAATAGTCAAAAAGTGAAATCAATCTAAATGGCCATCAACTGATGACTAAAGTGGGATATATCCATAAAATGGAATATTTAGCCATAAAAATAAAGAACTGATACATACTGCAACATGGTTAAGCCTTGAAAACACCACGCTGAATGAAAGCAGACGGACACAAAAAGCCACATATTGTATGCTTTGCATGTAAAATACCCCAAATAGGCAAATCCACAGAAACAAAAACTAGATTAGTAAGTGCCAAGGGCTGGAGAAAATATAGAATAATTGATCCTGTTTCCTCTCTCTGAGACTTAAGTTTTTCATCTGCAAAAGAGATATAGCTCTACTGCCTCCCAACTTCAACAGGTATGTATGAAGATCTCACCATTAACATATGTAAAAGTGAGATATTAAACAAAATATGTATACAGTAGTAAGTACAGACAGGAAATGATCGATCAACATAAAGTACACCTAAGTTACAGAAAGGCCTCCGAGAAGAACTGTCTGCAATTCACATTAGAGCCTAGAATGGTACAGAAAATTAGAACTAAGGGGAAAGGTCATTTTAAGATGGAAAAGAATTTGGCAGAAGAAGGGGGTGGGGATGGGAAGGGACAGACTGGGATTTTAAAATGCAGAATAGATAAACAAGATTATATTGTATAGCACCGGGAAATATATACAAGATCTTGTGGTAGCTCATAGCGAAAAAAATCTGACAATGAATATATATATGTTCATGTATAACTGAAAAATTGTGCTCTACACTAGAATCTGACACAACATTGTAAAATGACTATTACTCAATTAAAAAAATGTAAAAAAAAATAGATGAACAACAAGGTTCTACTGTACAGCACAGGGAACTATATTCAATACCTTGTAATAGCCTATAATGATAAAGAATATGAAAAGGAATATATATATGTGTGTGCAACTTAACCACTATGAAACTAACATGACATTGTAAGCTGACTATAATTCAATAAAAATATTTCTTAAAAAAAAAGGATTTGGCAGAAGAAAAAACATATAGTTATTAACAACTTGAGGACAGAAATCATCTCTCACTCATCTTTGTATCTCCCCAGAGAACTGAGCACACAGTATAACTTCAATAAATGTAGGCTAATTGGATGGGAGTCAGCAGAGTCAGATTTATATGAGTACAGTGGATATAGAAAGCAATTATGATCCACAAGACTGAGCATCAAAACTAAGAATTGTCAGTATTAACTACAGCATGGTAAAAGGAGTCCCAGATTCGGTGTCCCTGATTCAGTGGAAAACAAAAGTGAATGAAATCATCCCAACTCCAAACACTACACAAATGTACAAAAGGCTGCACTGTTGTCACCTAGAATACAGATTATAAACCAAAACAATTTTTTGTTGTTTTCTACTTGATATTATAAGCTATTTTCTACATCCTTAATATCCTATGAGAAAGTGATGATTAATGGCTGCATAGGGATATATACCAGAATTGATCTAACTGCCATACTGTTGTAAAAGTTTGTCAAAAGAGGACAAAAGCACTCTTTCTTAGGGCTTGAAAACCCAAATGTCACTATTAGTCAAATATGTGATTTCTTTTTGATGCCTTAAAAAAAGACCTATTTTATCTGTCCTAAAAAAAAAATCAGGTCATTTTCACTATATATGAAATATCCTCTCAGTGTAATATTAAGTCATTTTCCACTACTATTCTATACCACCTAAGAGAAGTCTTCATAACATTCTCTAAGGAATATGCCTAAGACAATACCACATGCTTAAAGGGTGCAGGGAGGAAACTAGAGGAAAATTGGCCCATGAGATTCTAAAACTAAAGCAATTATACTGTCATAAAAATCAGCGAGACTGAAACATTGAGAAGTTACTAAAATTTTTACTTTATCTGCTATACAACGTTTATTGAATAGACTAATATTTACAAACATCAAGAGTACTCTTACATGACATTATACAAATGTTGGACACACTAAGGAATACTTTGTGGCATCATTTCATAAAAAAATTAATTTAACAGGAAGGAATCTTATGGATCAGGTCCAATCCTATCATTTTATGAGTTAGCAAATCTAGGATAAGTTACCTGTTTAAGGTAACTCAGTCAAGGGAGTAGGAAATAGGAATTAGGGGTGCAGTTTTTCTAAACTTAGTATTTAATACAAACTAAAGGATATATACACATGTATACATATATGTAGATATATACAAATTCTGAAGAATAAACACTTGTGTACCAACCCACCTATGTTTGATCTAGAACAGTGCTATCCAACAAAACTTTCTGCCATGATGAGAAAGATCATTAAGTGTGCTGTCCAATACAGTAGCCACAAACCACAAGTGGCTACTGACACTTGATATGCAGCTGGTGCGACTGAGAAACTCAGTTTTTAATTTTATCTAATTTGATTAATTTAAATAGCCACACATGGCTCATGGCTACCATACTGGACCGCACAGACCTTTCCAATATCATTACATTTGTCTGGGAACTCCTCTCAACCACTCAACTGCCTACCTTGAATTGAGCAGTCATATTCCTTTGCTTTTGCCCTTCATAGTTTTAATTACATTTGTGTGCATCCCTAAACAACATACTGTTTATTTGTTTAGCTGTGTTTCTTGGTTTAATCAAAGTATAATTTTGTATACAACCTACAATTTTTTTACTCAACAAAATGTTTCTAAGATTCAGTTGTATTGCTGCATGTTGCTGCTCATTCACTTTCACTGCAGCTTAGTAGTGTTTTCCATTGTGTGAATGTATATACAGTAAGTTATCTTTCCCTTTGTCAATGCATATTTGGATTGTTTTTAATTTCTTAGTTAGGAATAATTCTGCAAATATCTCTTGCTTCATATATTATGAATTCTCTATGGTATCTATCTAGATGTAGAAGGTACATAAAACACACATAATCAAATTAATAAAATAAGGCCAAGTTGCTTCCCCAAAAATGAAAGAACCATTTAACCACCAGCAGTGTTCAAAATTCCCATTCATCCACATTCACCAAGTCATTTGAAATTATCTTAATTTATGCCAATCCAGTGAGAGAAAATGGTGTTTTACTATGGTCTCAATTTTCTTTTCATTTTTTTCTTTTTTTTTTTTTTTTTGTATTTGCCAATCCCAAATTTATTCCTCTCCCTGCCACCACATTCCCCTCTGGTAAGCACAAGTTTGTTTTCTATCTGTGTGAGTCTGTTTTGCAAATAAGTTCATTTGTATCATATTACGATATTTGTCTTTCTCTGTCTGACTTTACTTAGTATGATAACCTCCACGTCCATCCATGTTGCTGCAGATGGCATTACTTCATTGTTTTTTATGGCTGAGTAGTATTCCACTATGTTTGTGGAACACACACACACCCTCCCTGCAGATTCTTTATCCATTCATCTGTTGATGACCACTTAGGTTGCTTCCATGTTTTGGCTATTATAAATAGTGCTATGAATACTGGGGTGCATGTATCTTTTCAAATTAGTTTCAAACTAGCAGTGTGGAGGTTCCTTAAAAAACTAAAAATAAGAGTTACCATATGATCCAGCAACCCCACTCCTGGGCATATATCTGGAGAAAACTCTAATTTGAAAACTCAATTTGCTTTTCCAGTAAGTTACTAATGGACTGAGCAAATATTCATTTCCCTGTTTCTTCTTTTGTTTTTTTTAAAAATTATTAATGTATTTTGTCCAATTCTCCCTTGGTTTTAATATTGATTTGTTGGCTAATTTATATATTCTGGATACTAATATTTTGTCAATTATGTATTACAAAATAATTCTTCAAGTCTGTATTTTGCCTCTTCACTCTTGTCATGGAGCTTTTTGATATACAGAAGTTCTTAATTGAATGCAGTCAAATTTATCAGTCTCTTGAGTATTTCACATCTTGTTTAAAATATGTTTGCATACTCTGAGTCCATAAAGATTCTTCCCTATATTTATGTCTATACACCTTAAAGCTTGTCTTTTACATTTAAATCTTTAATCCATGGGGAATTTTTATGTTTGGTAAGAGGTAAGGGTCCAATTTCATTTTCTCCTATATAAATAATTATTTGTCCTTGCATTCTCCTTTCTGCAGTCATCTGCAATGCCTCGTCTGCTTTATATCATATTTCCAAACATGTGTGAAAATAATTCTAAGCCCTCTAGTCTGTTCCACTGATTAATTTGTTTATCTTATACCAATACCACACTAAATCTCAATTACTAGTCTTGACATCTGGTACAGCCAAGTCCCCACACCTATTCTTCTGGAAGAAATGTCAAGATTATTCTTAGCATTTCCCTTCCAAATGAATTTCAGAATCAGTTTGAAAAGTTCCGAAAATACCCTGTTACAATTTTCCCTGGAATTGCAATGATTCTATAGATCAGTCTGCAGAGAGCAAACATCTTCACATCCATAAAGTTAGAATACTTATTTAGGTTAGAATATCATTTTTCAATAAGATTTTTCATGTTCTCCATACAGTTGCTTTATTTTAATGTATCATTCACAAATTTTTCAGCACAAAAATTATTTCTAGATATTATTATATTATTTGCTTAGTTTGAGGGCTAAGGAACATCAAAAATCTGCTAGACGGACTTATTTCAAACTTGTTAATTTACACATCCAACAGATGTTCATTAAGCACCTATGTGCCAGACTCCACGCTGAGCACTGATAAAACAAATAAAACCTTCCTCAACTATTCTCCCATTATTGAGAAAATCACTCTTTTTTGTCTTTTTTCTGCATTCCAATTCCACCAAACTTCTTTTTCTATTCTCCACTTTAGTAATTCTTCTCCCTGGACAATACATCATGCTCTCCTCACTGAAAAACTTGATAGAGTGGTTCTTTTAATTTCATGTTCTCTAAAGAGGAGGCAGGGTATAATCTTAAGCACGATGATACTTTTCTTCCTACAAGTTCTAAACCGGTCACAGTAGATAAAATCATTCAAATCAAGTATATAAACAATTTCGGTTATAAGGCTTCAAAATCTCAAAGGGGTGTACAAACTGCCCCAACAAAGACACAGGCAAAGCCAACAAAAATGGCTTAATGTATGGTTTTTCACATGGGTAAGTCTTAAGAAGCATTATGAATCACTTAACCAAGAAACTGGTGAAAAAGGTGGTTGCCTCAGACTGTAAACTGGTGGGGAATCAGCCTGGCCTTACTTGGAAACGGACGTTAGTCATGCCCTAGAAATGCAGGTCAGACCTCCCACTCAACCTTTCAAAGTTAAGAAAATCTCTTCTGGAACTTCCAGCCTTGTCTTCATTCCTATATGTTATCAGGCCTTTCATTCACTGCACAGTTACTCAGCACCTCCGCTGTTGTCAGGCACAGGGCTGGGTGAAGGAAATACAACACTGTCTCTGTGGTCAGAGTTCACCGCCCGAGTAAGGTTTGTTAAATAACTGATTACTCCACAATGTGATAACCGATATTTCTGAAAGCAAGTAGAGACAAAGGAGTTATTCTATCTTCCAGGAAGCGACATATGAGTGTCTTACAAAGGATGAGCACTGCAAGTAAAAAAAAAAAAAAAGGTTGGGGGAAGGCCATCTCAGCAGAGAGGCGTGGTTACAGGGGCAGGCGAGCGCTGGAAGCTGTTTGAGACCAAGAGAAGCTAGTGGCGTGAGAAGGTCTCACAGCGGGTGGAGGCTGGGGGGACCTCAGAGTAGCGGGCGGAGCCAGAGCCCCGGCCTCGGGAGGGAGAGGCCCGCGGCCTCCCTGGGGCCATTCCCCGCAGCCGGCTTCAGGCCAGCCTACCCAGCTCCAAGCCCCAGGAAAAGCCAGGGAAACGCCGCGATGAGACGGCCTGGCCAGAGATAAACGCCCCCAGACCCCCAGCTGCCCGCACCTTGCCAAGTAGTCGTCTCAGACCCTCGCTGTCGAACTCCATCTCCAGCCAGGACGGCGAGCCAGGTTCGGAGTGCCTAGTCCTTGGCCCTTCTTCCGCACCGTTCCTGGACGGAGGCCGCCGAGGACCACACTTCCCGAGCGGTCCGAGGCCCCGCCCCTTCCCAGACTCTTAGGTCCACCCACATCCTACGCCCCAGGCTCCGCCCGGAGTCTGACCACCCACCTCTCCACCGCGAACCACGAACGCAGTCAGAAACGCGTGAGCACCAAGGGAACCACGACCCAGCTTGCTGGGAAGAAACTTGGGGACATCTGTGAAGAGAGAGGAATAGGAAGACCCGAGGAGAAGCAGTAAAGGAGGTAGAAGATATTGGCTCTGTTCTGGGACAGAGTTTCGAGAAGGATGTGTTAAATTCAGCAGTGTATGGAGAAAGACCAAGACCCAAAATTGTAGTTGGATTTAGGAACGGAGAGGTACTGGAACTTCAAAAGCAAAATTTCAGGAGGGTAGAAAGGAAACCGGAGGCAGGAAAAGCCTTGTCAGAACTGGGAGATAAAACAGCTGAGTGAGGGTGGTGCATCAGGGGAGGGGTTGGCTTTTTTGGAGGGATGCGGGGTGGGAAGCATAACCATGTTGGTGGTAGAGAGAGGAAAAAGCTAGGTGAGAAAAAGAGTTTGAAAACAAAAGGAGGTAGCTTGGCGGATAAGGTCATCTGGAGAAGGAAGCCAAAGAGATGCAATTTGCTGACTTTGGTCTCCTTGAGTGAGTTACTTACCTGCTTTGCATCCCTAGTTTGAGCCATTGGGCCTAAAAAGTAGCAGGAGCTGGCTATTGTAATGTCAAGAGGCTGAGTGGACGAGAGGGTGGTTGTATTTATAGGAAGAGCCAAAGGTAGGGATGCTTTTAGGAGAAAAAGTGAAAGGCTGGAAGAAGCGTTTATTCATTCAGTAAACTTTTGTTGAGGACTGGCTATTTGCTAGATATTGTGAAAGAGGAATACATTTTCCTTTACCCTTTTAGCTTCTTCTAGATGGTCTAAGAATTAAATTGACATGAGATAAATTAACAGGAGAAAATCAAACAAAAGTTGGTGCTATGTATGCCTGCGAGAGACCTAGAACTGAGTGGCTTGCCAAAATGGCTAAAGCCTTCACCTTAAATACTATCTTCAGCTAAAAGGCAAAAGAGGATTTTGGGGGTTGTGGTTTGAGACTTCAAAGGGGAGAACAGCAATTCACATGGAGATAGAAAGTAAATGTTTGGTAAACAAATGTTTGTGGGCCTTGCAGAGACCTCCAGACTCTGATCTCTAGGTTCTGCCGATTCCCCCTTCCCCCAACACCTAACCCACGTTCTTTGCAGATACCTCTGGTGATAGCTTAATTAGGGGGACAGGTCCTCCATCTAAATTCTTTTAGGCAGTTAGGAGGAGGGTGAAAACAATAACTCTTCCTGGGTGTGTTGAGCCTTAAAAATAATCATCCTAAATTAATCCTTCTGCCAGAGACACATTTTAGGCTGGCAAAATTTCCTCCCCTACAATATTTTTCTAGGTCTGAGGATACGGCAGTGAACAAAATAGACAAAACTATCAGCTGTCCTAAGACTGCCATTCTTTCATTAGTAGGAGAGTGAAACAATAAATAAGTTAATTAGACTGCATGTTGGAAGGTAATTAAGTTTTTGTTTTTACTTTTAAATTTTTTAAAAGGCAGAGTCAGGAGGGTAGGTTTCCTTGAGGTGAGAGAGTAAGCATTCCATACTACAGTGCATACAAAGCGAAGACCTAAGACAGACCTATTCTTGGGGAGACTCAAAACAGCAAAAATGCTAAGTCAGAAATAAGGGAGAGCCACAGATGGTTTAGGACAATGATTCTTCCAGTGTGGTCCCCAGGCTTACAGCCTCAGTGTCACCTGGAACTTGTTAGAAATATAGATTCTAAGGCCCCACCCCAGACTTAAGAATTGCAAACTCTGGAGGTGGGTCCAGCAATCTGTTTTAACAAGCCCAGGTGATTCTAATACATGATAAAACCTGAGAACCACTATGGGAGCTTTGTAAACAATTGTGAGTCTGCTTTGTCAGCACCCTCCCACCAGTGATTATCAGGAATACACTCATATTTAAACAAGTTGGGTTGCTTACTCCTTATGGTGAGGGAGCAGATCCTGTGGAGAACCACTGAGACAGCTGAGTAAAAGTAAAGAAAGAACCTATTGTAGGATGCAGGCTTTGGGTGATTTGGGGGAGGGTTTAAGGAATTGAAACTTTACTTTAGATCAGGTGCTGTCAGGAGGCAGGGAGAATTCTTTGATTGGGTATTTCAATAAATGTCATCTCTCAGATGGGCAAACCAGTGCAGGCGTGGATAAGGCTACAATTGGTAAAGAAGCAGTAGTCCCTCACAGTAGCAGAGAGACGAGGATGTTTGGTATTTCCTGGGTTGCACACTGACCTTGTTTTCTCTCTTCTTAGACAAAATTATGATGTGGCCTTGTTTTGTCTCATTTTATCGTGGTCTGAATGACCCTGTCTGATGTTGGTGTTCTGAGAGATTGTTTATATCCAACAGGAGACTAACATAGCCTGGCTGTGAGGGCCAGGTCAGCTTCTAACAACACTGAGACTAGCTGTGTCAGTCCAGTTTCCAGATGAAGGGACTGTTTCTTTCTTAGGCTTTTGCTCTGAGAGACAGAGGAAGCTACCACAGGATTTTGAACAGAGGAGTGATGTGACCTGGCTGAGCTATAAAAGAATAAGTCTGACTGCTGTGTTGTGACAAGACTGTATAGGGGAGCAAGGGGTGGGGAGTCGGGGGTGGAGAGTGGAAACTTGGAGACAGGGTTGGAGGTGAGAAGACTGAAGGGTTAGAGGCTTGTTAAGAACACTTCAGCCATATCTAACAGTCTTCAGAAACAGTGGAACTTCCAGGGAGTCTAAGAGCTAATAGATCCTGTCAGAAATCCATTAATCAAGGAAAAGCTATCAAATTAAATGTGAGGCCTGAGCAAGGTTCTTCAATCTTTTATGAGTCTTTTATGGAAGAGGCCTTCCATCCAAACCACCAGTTCTCTTCTGGTTTAATCACTATGAATGAATTACAGGCTCTGTGAACACTTTATGCCTCTGTGAATGTGTGTGTGTGTGTAGCTATCCTTTCCTATGTGGAAGGTATATCGCTAAAAGTTTTATGTGCTTTTTTGCAGTTAATCTTTATAAAACCCTATGACTGAAACGGAATTATTATCAATTATTATCTCAGTTTTACTGATGAGCAAACTGAGGTTTAGTAAAGTATTACCTATTTCCCTGTTTCTGAGATCCTGTTGAGTAACAGATGTATTACTGACAATGTTTTGAGGGAGAAAAGATTACAGAATTAAATATACATACCAATTTTAACGTTTAGACCTAACTGAAAAGAGCTTAAATGTAAAAAGTGTACACCTTAAAATAGAGGGTATATGGTATAATTGGCTACATTTTACAGATAAGGAAACAAAGACTCAGGAGATTAAATTATTGCAGAAGGTGATGTCAGACACCATGTTCCTAATCTGTGCATTATGCTGCCTCTCATAATGTGGGAAGCTGTGATGAAAATTTGTCTTTGAAAATCTCTAGGAAGCTGGAATTCTGTACCTATATTTACTTAGCCATAAGAGGAAAACTGTATAGTACAAACATTAGCTGGCTTCCAGTATGACCCACCTTTATCTCTTAAAACTGGTGCTCCTAGATCCTGTAATCTACCCAGGCTGAAACACTCAATCTTCCACAAGACACTGTGTCTTCCTCCCTGCCTTAGCGCCTGGCTGGGGTATTTTACTGTACTGGTGTCCCTGTCTACTTCCATCTCCACCCCCTCTTTCTGTCCCAAGAAACTGAGGCCCTGTCAGATCTCATTTATCTCTATATTCCTGATGCCTGGGGTGCTTGAATTTATGCATGTCTTCATTCTTCTAATATTTGGTAAGCCAGATACAAAGAGGTCTTCAACAGAAAGTTTGCTGAATGAATGAAAGTGTAAGGGGACCTAAGCCATAGGGGGAAGATGGTATAGGTATAGTCTACTAGTTCTCAGACTTATTTGAGTTTCAAGCTTTAAAAAAAAAAATCTGTTGAAAGATATAGACCTGTCCCAGAAAAATACACATGGTGACATATTACAGTCCATTATGTGTCCAATTCAGAAATGTTCATGGATCCCCTGAAGCCCATCTCTGAACCCTAGCTGAAGAAATTCAGATATAGTTGGTGGGAGCATAACCTGCTGCAACCTTTGGACAGAGTAATCTGGCATACCTTTACCTCCATAACCTCACTTTTGGGAATCTGTAAAAGTACCAGGATATATGTACAAAGATGTTAAATATATTAAAAGGAAAAGAAAATCCCCAAGCTAAGAAATGGGAGAAGTGTATACTCTGCATCTTTGTTTGCAGCTTGAGAAAAAGCACAAGAATGGCTTGTTTAAAATTAGAATTTTTTTCTTGGTGCTCTGCTTCTGATCTCTGTTTACACTCTTTGCTTTCATAGTTATGGGTCCTATCAGACGCACTGCTTAGGGATGAAACCTTGGTATTCTGAATATCAGACAGATATATCCTTATCATTTACTTCTTAAATTTTTTAAAATTGTAAAATACACATAACATACAATTTAACATCTCAACCTTAAGTATACAGTTTAGTGGTATTAAACGCATTTATAATGCTTTGCAGCCATCACATCTGTCCCCATAACTCTTTTCGTCTTGTAAAACTGAAACTCTGTACACATTAAACAGTAACTCCCCATTCTCCCTTCCCTCCAGACCCTGGCCACCACCATTCTACTTTCTGTCTCTATGATTTTGACTACTCTAAGTACCTCACCAATGGAATAGAGAGTCCAGAAACAAACCCTCACATATGTGGTCAATTATTTTGGACAAAAGTGCCAAGACCATTCAATGGGAAAAGGACAGTGTTTTCAGCAAACGGTGCTGAGAAAACTGGATATCCCTAAGCAAAAATTAAGTTAGATCCTTATCTAACATCATATACAAATATTAACTCAAAATAGATCGAAGACCTAAATATTAGGACCTAAAACAATAAAACTCTTAGAAGATAACATAGGACAAAAGCTTCATGACATGGAATTGGCCATGATTTCTTGGATGTGACATCAAACACATAGGCAACAAAAGAAAAAAAATAGATGAATTGGACCTCCTGAAAATTTAGAAATTTTATTCATCAAAAGACAGTATCATTTACTCCTTAGATATGTGGAGCTTATATTGTTGTTCATTGGCCGACAGTCAGCGTTATGCTGTATCTCAGGCTGTCCTTCCACAAATGTCCTTTGTTTTTATGGCCGTGTTTTCATGCCCTTGTAAAATGAAACTGCAATCTTTCTTTTCTTAAACTAGTTTTCTTTTGTGAGGATTTTATTATAGCCCCTCCATTTTCATGCTCTATCTGAACTGGCATACATTTCTTGTCATTTTGCTGCTTCTCTGGTTTAGTAAAAAAGTGGCAATGCTTAAGGGAAATTTGTCTAAGAAATTTTGTCTTTAATAATCCCAGCATTGTTTATGGTGGTAAGAAGTTGGGAAAAAATCTAAATGCATATTGTGCCAGTGACTAATTTATTGCTATTCAGTTCCAAATCCACCATTCATTGCTTGCTGTGCTGTAATGGAATGTTGGGGTGATACTGCAGGAAGGAGAGACTTCCTAGTTCCAGTGTGCTTTTGTTCTTCTTGGTCCTACTGTGTGGCTGCCAGTGGCATGTATGGGGATGTCCAGTGGTGCTCACCTCTGCTGAGTTTCAGGTGCCCCTCTGCTAGTGATACAGTTTGCCAGTGAGTTCTTCCTGCACCCTACAGGGTGGCCTCTCAGCACATTCTGCTGTCATACCCCCAGAGGGTGGATTCCCAGCAATAAGCAGTAAACCTGACAGACGTTCCCCACTTCTGGAGACTTCTCAGCAAATTCCACCAGCACCTGGTTGCCTACGTACCAAGTCTCGCCTGCAACAGGTCATTGGATTTCCCTACTATCCAGTTGGTCATAACCACTACTTCTCCAACAAGTTTTGTATCTCAGCCCTGGAGGGGAGAGGACTTTTCCAAGTTTGTTCCTTCCTTGGGTATTTTGCCTCATCTCTAGAGGTGGTAGCTTCTCCCTATATATGCTATTCCTCTAATATGTAGAGATTTCTACCTCTTTGATTAATCTCTTGTTCCCAGTTAATTCTTTTTATTAAACTTCTCCGTTCAGATTACTCTGTGGTTTCTAAATCCTGGCTAGATCTTGACCAATATATCCATTATTAGGAGAAAGATGAAATATACATGGAGTATTTTGCAGGAATTGAAAGGAAATTTAAAAGATTTCTGCTTCTGTCTATGAAGGATCAACTGCAACAGGAATTGTCGCTTCTCCATAAACAAATAGAAGATTGCATAAAATACATGAAATAATTGTTTTCAGATTTTACCCAAGGGGCAGCCGCAGACTGTGAACTTTGAAAGGAAGGAAACAAAAGAGATGAGCCTTACAATTGCCCCAGCCTACTGCCCGGAGGCAGTTTTCAGACTGCAGCAGAGAGGGGAGTTATCCAAACCAGGCT
The DNA here is from genome assembly GCF_048564905.1 of Vicugna pacos. Classification (NCBI taxonomy): domain Eukaryota; kingdom Metazoa; phylum Chordata; class Mammalia; order Artiodactyla; family Camelidae; genus Vicugna; species Vicugna pacos. The sequence continues at coordinate 40,140,620 of NC_132996.1, forward strand.
GAGCTGAAAAAATAAGTAGTAGCATACCAAGATGGCCAGAGTGCCAGGAATTTGCAGGATGGAGTCCTGAAAAGAGGCAATTCCACAGAGAAAAGAATTCTGGAGATCTCCACAGGGGCTCTTGTGAGTCTTTGGCTGAGTTCTACCTGTGCATGGAAAGGATAAAACTCCATGAAGCCAGGAAAAGAACCACCCAGAAACTATAGGCCAAACACTTCCTGGAACTCCCAGCTGCTGGGAGTTGTGGAAAATTCTAGATTGGAAATACCTAATGCAATGGGCATCAGAGAGATTGCTCAGAAGGCTCATAGCTCAGTAGTTCAAATAATTATCCCTAGAGTAGAGCCTGCTCTTGGCCCACAATAACAAAGTTTAAAACAAGTCTCAGAAGAATCAAACTGATCCCAGGTAACTTAACTTCATCCCAGAAGAAAACCCAATACTGTTGAAAGGAATAGAATTAAATCCAGTACGCAGCACTGTAATATTCAACATGTTGAACATCCAACCAGAAGTTACCAGGCATTCAAAGAAGCAGGAGAATATCGCCTACAACAAAGAGAAAAATCAGCCATTGAAATAGCCCCAAAAGTGACAGAGATGGTAGATTTGACACAGGGTCCTTAAAATGTTTATTTTCAATCTTACAAATATGCTCAAGGATGTAAAGGAAAACATGAATGTGATGTACAGAAAAATGAAAGAATTAAAGAAATTGGACTTCTAGAGATGAAAAATACAGCATCAAAATTAAAATACACTGAATGGGATTAACAGAAGATTGGAAGAGTAGGGTGAAAGATGAGTAAACCTGAAAAAGACAGCAATAGAAACTATCCAAAATGAAACACAAAGAGAAAAAAAGAATGAATGCAGTACCAGCAAACTGGAACAATCTCACACTGGTTACAATGGTTTAATACACATGTAACGGAGATCACAGAAGGGGAAAGTGGGCATAGAAAAAAATATTTGAAGAAACAATAGCCAAACATCTTTCCAATTTGATGAAAACCATAAACCCACAGATTCAAGAAGTTCATCAAACTCCACATAGAAGAAACATGCAGAAAATTACCAAAGCCATCTCAAAATAAAATTGCTGAAAATCAGTGACAAAGAGGAAAATTTTTAACTTTCCCTATGATCCAGCAATCCCCCTCCTATGATTTACACTACAGAAATTAAAACATGTTTACTTAGAAAGCTATACACACATATTTATAACATCGCTATTCAAACTAGAAACAACCATAGTGTTCTTTGACAGGAACATTGATAAAATGGTACACCCATACAGTGGAATCATATTCAGTAATACAGAACTATTGTACAACATGAATGAATCACAAAAGCATTAATGCTCAGTGAAAGAAACTTATGATTCCATTTATGTGAAATTCTGAAAAAATGCAAAAGCAGATCAGTGGTTGCCAGGGGCCAGTGAATTCACGGGGAGGGGACTGACTATAAAGGAGTGTGGGGAACCTTTTGAGATTATCACAATTTGTTCCATCATGATTGTGGTGGTAGTTACAAGATTGACACATTTTTAAAAACACATCAACCATACACTAACTATGGTGGTATTTTGTCACATGTAATTTATACCTCAATAAAACTTACTATTAGAAACAAAAAAGGAATGTGTTTAGTTTTTTTTTTATCAATTTATCAATCCAGGAGGATATCCATGATGTATTGTTGTAAGAGAAGAGCAAGTTATATAGTAGCATATGTAGTATGATCAGCTTTGATTAAAAACACTGAAAAGCCGCCTCTGTATCCCTCTATATGTATAGTGATGTTTTCAAGCTTGGGAGAAGTCTTTGGCAGGATACAGGCTAGGCAGGTAACATTGATTATATGATGGGGTTGAGAAAGAGGGGAAGAGTATTACCTTTTTCTTTATACATCTTTGGATGGTCATGTATTTTACAATGAATACCCATTGTATTAATAATTTTAAAAAATAACGAAAATAAAGGGGATATGAAAATAATAGGGAGATGTGTGTGTAGGAAGAACTCTGGTAGACAGGGGTCCACCATGTCAGTGCAGGGAGGTCATAGGGAAGGAGATGAGGTTGTTCAACTTGACAAAAAGGAGATCTTTGGTAACCTCCAAGAGAACGTCTAAATAGTGGGGTGTGGGCAGATGTCATAATCTGATGTATGGAACAAGGTATGAACTGGAATGAAAGGCTTTGGGTGTGGACCACTTGTTTAGGAAGTTTGGTCGTAAAAGGAAATTAAGAGATGGGACAGTGGCATTGAGCTGCAAGTGACACCTTGAAGGTGAGAGCCACCTTTGCCCAACAGCTGGAAGGAAAATGGGACCTCAGTCCTAACAACTGCACAGAACTGGGGGGAAAAAAAAGGAGGAGGGGACAGTTAGGAATGGAGGCACATCATCAGTTGGAGTTTTTTGTGAGGAGAGGACAAGGACAAAAAAAAGAGAACCAGTGGAGAGGCACTGACCATAGGTGTTAAAGAATGGTATAAAATGGTGGTTTGACAGCCTTTGAGTTGGGAGGGAAGGGTTGCAGGGACAGAAATAAAGAGACTTCTCATTTCCCTAGAATCCAGTTTGTTTCGTTCACAGCTGTCATAGACCTATGAACACTCCTTTCCTTCCCAGTCCCTGTCTCTAGTCTAAAGAGCCCAACTTCCTAACAGGCACCTGGGCCCTGATCTGGAGCATCAGCTGTGTGACCCGGTACAGGTCACTTAGGCCCTGCCTCAGTTTTCTCATTGGTGAAATGGGGTTGACAATAGTACCTACATTATTGTGAGACAGTGCATACAAAGAGCTTAGTTTGCTGCTCAGCTACTGGCCTGGGGGCAGTCTCTCTGATGTGTTGTGGGTCTGGGCCACAGGGTCAATGATGTCACAATGCCCTACTAGACTCCAACTTCTCTGCTAGGGATTTGTGGATCCTTTGGAGCTTAGGACTGGAACTGACATGCGAGACCTCTACCAACTGAGGGTTTCATGAGCATACTCCTTTGCCACAATCTTGGTGAATAGTCTTTCACTGTGCAATTGTGTCTTGGAAATTGTTTTACTTATTATCATGATTGTGCTTGGCTGGATGCTTTTTGTTGGATTTGCATGTTACATGGGCACATTTCCGGAGTTTGTGGTAAGTAATGACCCTGCTTGTTAATTCCTGGTAGTCAGTCCTGGCTCTAGCTAACCCTCCCAACTGGGGTTTCTGACCAAATGGGAAAGATAGTCGAGGTCTCACCACTATTTAGAGGTCAGGATGCGATGGGAACAGTTTCCCAGGCTACTTCTTGTCCCATTGGGACATCTTTAAGCCTTCCCTGCCCCCCATTTGGGCACATAACATCACTTATTTCAAAGCATTATGGAATATAGAATTTATAAAGGGTCTGCTGGAGACAGTGCCGGACTTCTGGATTTCAGGCCAAGTGGATCAGTGGTTGCTGGTAGGACAGTGAATGTGGGCATTGGTGGGAACTTTCAGCAGCCCTTCCATCACATACAGAGGCATTTACCTCCTAGACCAACCAGTAGGGCCACCTCTGCCTTTAAGTTTCTTTTTGCCTCAGCCTCCAACTCTGAAGTGGAAGGAGATGTGGGCTGTTCAGGAGAGCAAGGCACGCCTAAGAAGCCAGACTTTGGATGAAGATCTGCAACCGTGAGTGCGTGTGATGGGCTATTGGGCTGGATTCCTCTCTTTCAAGAGAACTTGGTGGCACCCTGAAATCTCAGTGGGAAGTTTACATTCCTCTGGAAAATAAACAGTGGAAGGGGAAAGAACTTGGGGAGCATTGCTGAGGACAACAGGCCAAGTTTCAAATACTTGTTAATAACCACGCCTTGTAGATATTTTTTTCAAAGACTATGCTCATCTATTAACTTATTTTTTCTGTGCAAACTCTATGAAAATTGGACCAGCCTTTTAATGCCCCTTTTGGCAGATTTTGAAACTGGAGTTAATGTAAATTTGAATTCAAGTCCTAACTTTGCAATTTACTAACCATGTGACCTTGGAAAAGTTTAATCTCTCTGAAACTCTCAGTTTCTCCATCTGTATAATGGAGATATTCTAGTATCTTTCTGTTTTTATGCGGATTACATTTGGGAATTCATGTCGAGCATTTAATGCAAAGCTTGACAATTCACACTTAGTAAATGCTTACTTAACAACCAGGCAGAATAATGACCCAGTCAACAAAGACTGGTGACAACAACCTCTGACTGTTTTCAAGGTCATACAAACCAACCTGTTTGTGAAGCTGGGATGCAAGCATAGATCTCTGGATTTAATAACCTCTCACACTCGTTCAACTAGACCAGCCTGCCTGTAGGAAACATTAATAGCAGTATCCTTTTAGCAGACCATCTCTTGGGTTTCTCAAATCCCACCCCATTTCATTCAGGCCTGTTTTGTCAAAGATGTTCCCATTAAACACAACTCTAAAAGTCTTAGTAATATGCTGATACAGGAGAAGTTTTTCTGGGAAGCTTCTCCAGAAAGCATAGGTATCTATGAAGTCCCAGCCGCAAGTATACTTTTTCCCCCTCCATCTGGTCTAGAATTTCTATGAGAGGGCTGAGCCAACAGTCAGACCTCTGTGGCGTGGATGTGCATGGAGGGACTGGGCATTTGTTTAGCTGAGCCACTGCCACACTGTGATCCTGACCAGATCACTGGAACTATTCTGTGCCTTGGTTTCTCCAGCTAAGAGATGAGCATAATAGTCCATTTTCCTTCTCTTCCCTTCTCAGGGAAGCTGTAAGGAGGCTTCCCCTGCATGATGACGTTTTTAAAAATATAAGATTTTTCTTCTTTGAATAGCCTAACAATAGTATATAAGTAATTGCTCATAGCATACCACCCTCCCAGTTAATCCAGGCTATATTTTGTTTTGTTTTGTTCGTGACAAGGTATTTTGTGTTTTTTGTTTATTTTTTTTGCATGTGACTGCATAAAACAAGTAGCCAAATTTTTGGTAGATGATGAGTTAATAAAGATAGGATGCCAGCTAGATCTAACCACACTGAATCACCAGCAAACAGGGCCCTTCTGATAGGGATTCTTTAGCCCCTACACACACTGTCCCATAGCTCTCACTCTAACTAGTCTTCAAGGTCACAGGAGCTGATGTCACAATTGGTGTCTGAGCTCTGCCCCCCAAATAGCCATGGTGAGCCATTTCAGGTCACACTAGACCACAAAACTCCTCAGCCAGGAGCTATCATGTTGGACCATCCACCATCTGGTCTTGAATGAAGAAGATAGCCCAGTTTCCAGGACTCAGGGAATAGAACACCGCACCTTTCAGAACCACCTGTTTTCCCCGGCACACACCACCAGCTGAGCAAGAAGCCCCACAATGATTGTTGTCTTATGGATGCTTCTCATTGCAGGAACAATGTGGAAGGGATATAAGTATCCCCCAGGAGGGGTAAGTGTGCCTTCAGCTTTGTTCTCTATTCCTACTTTGAAATGTATTCCCAGGGATACATGAACTAAGCATCAAAATCCAACTCTAGTAACTTCAGAAACAGATACTCTTTTCTCTATTAAAAAATTTCTGTAGCTTACCTACTTCTATTATTCACTATCTACTTAGAGTTGAGAGAGTTCCCTCTGTCCTTCATGTGATCTTTCATACATCTTTTCCCAAGAGTCTTTACTCTTTTTAAGTACTCATGCTCACAGGACATTTTGTATGTTCAGCTTTTAATACCACTTCTTAAATTAGCCCACACCAGCAACCCATGTTTAATTGTCCCTCATCAAATAAACACTGGGCTGTAAAATGGTTCTGGTGGCAGATGTCTCTTTCCTGTCTCCTCCCGTTAGACCTTGGATGTTTGTATTTTCTCTTCCTCTTGTCAGCTCCCACCCTGCTAAGCCCCTCTGGCAACTGGGATAGGAGGCACTAGGTGAGACAGAGTTGGACACAGCTACCCGGCATGCCCTTGGGAAGGAGTGCAGTTCCCACAGCCCCACACCCTGGCAAACACTAGGCAAGACCCATCTGACATACTTTTCCCCCTCTAGACCCCGGTGGAAATAAGTAAAGATGATCCTGGTGAAGTAATGCAGCTCTGAAGCTCTCCTGACCAGCTATACAGTTCCTGTTGTTGGTTTCACATAAAGTAATTGCACATTATTTTGTCACATTTTATGTAACAAATTACCACACTTTTTGAGATGAATGAAGACCTGGTATTCTATTAGCTCAAAACAGGGAGATGGAGAGCGGGGAGGAAGTTGGGGTAGATGGGAGTGATTGGGTCCCCTCTGTTTCATAGTCTCTAAGACTGGCATTAAGACTAAAATATCTTGTTCAGTTTGTCCCCTATGGTGTATCCTGGAGGATAGAAACTCTCTAGCGCTCTAGACCTATTTCCCACATAATGCCTTTCTCCTGGGTCCGGGGTGGGGGTGGGAAATGTTAGAGAAAGTTTAAGAGATTACAGCAACATTAAGCCTATTCTCTGGAGATATTTCTCTGGCTTTTTCACAGCTATCATTAAGAACTCAAAGCTTACACCATGTGGGGAAAGGATGTTTTAATATTGGGTGCTAGATACTAAATTATACATTATTTTAATCCTTACAGTAACCTTCTTAGCCTCATTTTACAAAACGGCAAAAATGAAGTGAGAGGTTTAAGTACCTTACAGTCCTGGGTAGCAGTCAAGACTAAAATCCAGGCTTTCTCTTTGGCCTGCTTTTATATGCCAAGGAAAAGAGCCAAACAAGAGACTGGGTTATCCAACACCTTGACCACCTCTTGGCTCAAATGTCTCCCTCACCTGAGTAGCCAAGAAGTTGCCTTTTGATTCTTCTAGCAGTGACTGCTGCTAGTATGGGCAGCGTATGTAGAAATAAAAGCTAACTGCCCAGTTCTCAATTTGATGCAGTTTGAGTTTATGAGACCAAGAATGGGAATGTAAGTATAAGACCCATGCTGGGTGTCTGAGCCCTAGGATATTCCTAATAAGCCCTCTAAAGGTGGTTTGGAGCTTCCTGACTGTAAAAGAAAGAAAACCTAACAGGAGCAAGTACTTTTAAAATTAAAATGTATTGAACTGTTCCCATTCTGTGGCTGCTTGTGGGTGACTGACAGCTTCATTGTTCAAAAGTGCACCCTAACTAGCGAAGTAGATCTTTTGGTTAAACAGACAGCATTTTGTCGACTATTTGGTGTATGTTCGCTTAAGTATTTTTAAGTGGCTCTCTGTACTGACTGGATTGCCCTTTTTTTTTTTTAATGGAAAAGTGAATTCAAAATTCATAAGCAAAAAATTTTAATTTCTAAATCTAGGATACCAGCACCTTTTATGATACTTGTATGACCTAGATTGACCGCATTCCATTAAGTGCCTGCATCCTGTTTGCATAGCTGTGCCCACTTGCTTCATATGTATATTCTTAAGGACTCATCTTCCCAGCAATCTCAGGCTCTTTAAGAGATCAGAAGCACTCATTTTCTTAAAAAGAGCAACTATATACCCAGTTCTCCTTTCCTCCAGTTCCCTGACTATACCTCCAAACAGTTCTCCTTTTGGGTGTCCAATAGCAAAATAATTCTCTAGGCTGGTGGTGTGGGAGAGGAGAGGTATCAGTAGCAGGGGCTGAGCAGATGTGACTGTGTAAGGGAGAATGAACAGCTGTGTGTGTATAAGGAGGTAAACCCCATCTCTTAAGTTTGATGAGTCTATTGGTGTTTCTAGCTGGAAAAATGTTCAGGGTGATGAAATAAGGTATGAGTTTTGGTAAATAAATGCAAACCAGTGAAAATATCAATAAAATATTTTAATGCCTACAATTTCATTTATACATAAATTGCAAAACTTTTTATCTGTATATGCAAAAGTAGATTCTCTTGCAGGTCAACAGCACCAGAAAACAAGCTATGCTATGTAAATGTTTCTTTAAACTTGATTTGTCCATTATGTAAAAGACATGATGGATTTAATAACTCCAAAGAAGTCTATATCCCATTCTTAATCATACACTAAACACCTGAATATTTATTTCATCACATCCACTCACAAAATAAATAGTAGTCTAATATATTCAACACATTGAAAATAAAACCACCAGTCTCTCTTCATATATTTATTCTCTTTCCAAACATGTTTTGGTCTCCTGCTATATCTCAGAAATGTACTAATAGCTGCTTTTAAGTTACAAAATACAAAACAGTAATTTATTTCTTGGAGAAGATCTTGGGGATTACATTTAAAAAATGAAATTTCGAGTTCCCACAGACTTTCTCATTAACAGTCTTTCAACCTGCTTGCGGCACACATGTAAGGCTGCCTGTGACATGTGGTACCCTGGCCTCCAAAGTGGACATAATTGCATTATAGTTTGTATAGAGAAAATACAAAGACAAGTTCTGAAAGTAGCTTTTAAAGAAAGTGCCCCTGCTTTGACATAGCAATATCTAAAGCAAGTGGGACTGTGCAATCAGAGCCATATGAGTTTTATGAAAACTGCTTTCCCTTCACATCGTGTTAGAGAATGCCGCATCCATGATCATGTAACATTATTACAATAATGAAATAACATTACTACATTCATGACTTAACATTACCCAATAAAAGGCACATCTTCAAATATTAATAAAATCTGAAAATCAAAACAGTAGAGGATACATTAAAAACCAAGCACTTAATGTGTAAACCTTGATAATATAACAGCCTATTCCAGTTTTTTTCAAAGGTTTATGAGCTTTTTGTAAGAGTGGTCAAGAATTGCAGAACAAAATGGAAGACAGGATTTAGAAACAAGGCCATGATTAAAAGATCAGAACTTTTTTTTTTAATGAGCTACAGAAGTGCCCTTTTATAATGCTGATGCTGAAGAAAACTGAAATCAACATCTATATTATAGAAGAAATGCACCCAGAAGTGATGACTCCTAAGGACACAACCCGACTCTACCAAGTTCTGGAACTTTTAACTAGCACAATAGTGCCTTTCTGTACAAATAACTGCACAATATCATTGAGTAAAGTGCTAGTAAGCTTTAAACCACCAGAAATCTTTCAGCTATGACAAGCACTTGATTGTAATTACAGATTTCAAAGAGTGTTGAATCTTGAAAAAAATATTCAAGCAAACTTCTGAAGGGGGAAAAAAGCACATAAGTGACAGTAAAGGAAATAATGTTCCAAACCTGTTTTATTACATGGAATATCACACTACTCTTGAGTCAATTTCACTGAAGGTATTTGAGATAGGTGAAAGGCAGTCAAGAGGATTTTCTGCCGTCAGTGTTTAACAGTTCTATGTGATCATTAGAAGGGTGTTATTCCTAGTGATGAAGACACCTTTCATAGGATTCAACTTCAAAATTAAATCCTTGCATTTTTAAAGTCTGAAACTCAGTTCAAAATGAGTCAGTCTTAAAAGGACTGAGTCACCTGGTCATCCCATTAAGGGAGGCTAACAGTGGTAATCTGTAACACCCAAACTTGAGAATACAGAAAGCTTTATGGATAAAAAGGAATACACAAAAACAACTTTCAGACCTGTTGAAGAGTAAGGATTCTTGTAGGACAGCCTCTCCTACTTCCTAATCCCCACTGACCAATGGCTTAAGATAGCCACAATGTTTATTGTAGAACTGTTCTATAAGCTTATGTCCCACGGTCCCCTACCCTCCACTTATGGGTCAAGGACAAAGGCTCTCTAGCATCACCGTTATCTCATTTTCTGTTGCTGACTCTCCTTGAGATTTGGCTTCTCTCTATCCAGAACTTAGGTCAGCCTGATTGGAATTGCTTGGACTTGAGGCTTAAGAGATATAACAAGTCTATAGATATGACTTGAAAAAAGGTGAGAACAAAGAAGTTCCACGGCCTAGTAAACACCAGTAACAGGGAACATCGTTTCCTACCTGGGAAAAAGTCTCTTCACAGTGCATAGTTTGAAATAAAAGTGCAATATGGGCAAAAAGAGAAGGTGATCTTAATATACATGAATTTAGTTTTTGGTTTTTGCCATTAATTACCAAGGAATTTTAGATAAAAATGCAAAGTCATTAACACCAAAAGGTATGGGGCACCTTGGATTCCAAAATATAATGGGGCAGGGAAATGGGGAGGAAGGGAGCCTGACATGTCACTTCCTTATTTTTTTAAACTATTACTCATCCAAATCTAATGTTTGAACAAAATAAGAATTTTTTCCTTCAATATAAAAATGAATTTTTTAGATAAAAATCAATCAGCACAGTGACCTTGTCTATTTTACACTAAAGCCAACATAACAGTAAACCTGAAAGTAAAACTTGGAAAAGAATATCCTTATACAAAATGGCATAACTTGTATTTTAACTTGGAAAAATTTTTGTTAATTGCCTAATCACCTAAATTAGTGAATAAGAATGCTCAGCATCCAATCCGTGGATAATGCAGAATACAATACAATTTATTCTACTTTTTAACTTCAAAGTCACAGAGATGATATCCATATAATTGTAACACCTACTCTAGATTTTCAAGTTCTCAAATCAAACATTTATGACAGGTCACTTTTTGCTGGCAACATTCATGGAAGGGCCAGGTTCCTCACAAAAAGACAAAATAAATTTGATTGGGAGCCAGGCAGTGCTGTACTCACACATCAGCAGAATTATGGAAGTAAAGAGGCAATCCTTTTTTTTTCCTTTTTAGAGTAGCAAAGAAACAATACAAGATTGGCTGACCTGTGAGGGGCCCCACATCAGAGTGCATAGCTCATCAGGACCAAGGCTGGCACCTGTGAACAGTTAGTTTCGTAAGAGCACTCACTGGGCATTGTATCATCTGCATTATAGATTCCACCCTGGAAAGTATTTTAAAATACTTTATGCTCAAACGACAGCCTGCGGACAGATGACAGTATGCATTCCTTCTCTTTGAGTACCCAAGTATAATTCTAAAACGATAAGGGGGCTTCTTCAGTCTGAAGGCAGGACTTCCTTGCAGCAGAATATCTTCAGAATTTCACAAAAATAAATAAAAGCAGCAGCTAACGCTTCTTCAACTTCTTGGCCTTTCGACGTCTCATTTCTTCTTCCTCACGTCTCATTTCCTCTAAATCCTCTTGCATACCTAGTCTTAAACTGTCGGGAAAAAATGGGGTATTTTTCAATACACATGAAATTACCACTCTCTTTAAAAAAGCGAGAATGAAAATTCAACTGGGAGCTTACATGGAATGTGCTGATGCACTCGAAATGCCTCAAGGCTTTACCACTGAAAACAGGACTAAGCATGAATTTTTTTTTCCCAGGAGCCACTGCCACTGACTAAAGTTACAGTGGAAAAAAGACCTCATATACAACCTCAAGACAAAACATCTTAATATTCCCATTACAGTAATAAAATGTAAGTTACCAGCTTTTAAAAATAAAGAACAAGAAACATTCAATAAGTAACATTCTATTCTTGTCCCTTCGTAACACTTTAGTTTGATATTTTATCTAGTTAGAATGGGGAAGGCAAGCGGGAGAAAGGTTTAAATTAATATTCTGGATTCTGGGTTGAGAATGAGGTGAATTATTTCACCAAGGTAACACTATAATGAAATAGTCACTTGTTACCCCTCCCAAGAAATTATCATTTGTTTGATATCAGGAAGCCAAACAGGAATTAAACAGAGGGAATTTCATATCCCTCATTAGGTCCCTGAGGCCAGCAGAGGTACATGTTAGCAAGACTGAGATGTGTCGGATGTGAAAAGGGAGTTAAGGATGAGGAATAAAAACATGCTACAATGGGACCAGGGGAGGCCTCTAGCATTTACTGTGTGCCTACATGGCTGAGGCACTGCACTAGGCAACTTGTACACACTGTCTTAATCCTCATGATACCTCAATGAGTAAATAGCATATTCTCATTTTACAAATAAGAAAACATTTCATAGGGATTTGACTAAAGCTCCATAGCAAGTAAGCAGGACTGGAATTCAAACTGAGTGGCCCCAAGCCCCTGCTCCCAATGCAACTGAAACAGGAAACAGTAAAGAATTTTTAGGACATTTCTGCACAAATGTATTACATTTTGTGCTTACCTCTTTGCTTCTTCCTTCTGCTGCTCTTTCCAACTACTCTCCATGTAACGTAAGGCATAATCGCTTTCATCTTTGTATCTGATAAGAGAAAATAAAAATTGTTAGAAAAAAAAGAAAGAAAAATTCAATTTTCTAATGGAACTAAAGCCTCCTGTTTTTAAAATCAGCATCTTTATATAACTAAATCAAACACACATTTAGGATCATTCCTCCTTGCTTGGCAGAGAGTGAAGTGGGCAGAGGTTGGGTAAAGGGATTTCTGAAATAAAGGCAAATTAAATGAACCCTTAATGCTTCCAGAAAGCAACTATTCCTGAATCTAATGTTGATGAAACCAATCCAACACTGTTTGCTCAACTCACTCACTTCTATTTACATGATTGTTTATATTAAAGTTGTGAAAGCACAATATATATGAAAACTATTTGGTATATATTAATTTCACTTGAGCTTCATGGACTTCAGAACAGAATAGACTGAAGCAGATAGGATAACGGCTTGACCAAAAACATAGAGACAGCTTATGATACTACCAGGATTAGATTTTTAGATCTGATTTTTAATCCAGTTCTTCCTTCTACTTTTTTTAAAAAGACCTTTCTTACTACTGCCTTCTAATTTCTCATATCCATGACTTCAAAGGAGATAGCAATCACTGATTGATAAGCAATCACTGGCTGATAAGCACTGTGATAAGGCCCATCTGTTTTACATATATAGTTGGCCCTTGAACAACATGGGTTTGAACTGCACGGGTCCATTTGTACAAGATTTTTTCTCACACTACAGTACTACACAATCCATGATTGGTTGAATCTGTGGATGTGAAACCACGCATAGGGAGGGACTGGTATACAGTGGAACCATATATACGAAAGCCTACATTTCTAACAAGTTCCCAGGTGATGTCAATGCTGTTGGTCCCATACTGCTGTTCAGGGACCACACTTTTGAGTAGCAGAGCTTTTTACACCAAAGAAAAGCAGGTGTCAGATCAGACCAGCTTTCAACATAGCTCTGTGGATGGCTTTCTGATTTCCAAGCCAATCCATTTCTACCACACTAAGCTGCTTCAATCTCATTAAATGTACATCTTTTAAGGACAACAGTTAAAAGGGGATATTTTTTAGCCCTCATGTAAGTAACTACACAAATAATTCTGCATTAATTCTTAAATATTAAGTGCCAAAAAAGTAAATCTAAACAATATCCAAGGATTCCTAATTAAGAATTGTATTCAATACCTCTACTACTGTTTATTTTTTTCCCCATAGCTTGGATTATTCAAAATAAAAAGTATATATATCTAAATCTTCTTTAGCCTTACTTTTTTCGGTCATAGCCAAAGATTTCTCGAATGTGCCTGGATATTTCTTCCTGAGGTTCTCCTTCATCTTCGATAAAATCTTCCATTTCAGAGTCATACTCATCATCATCTTCCTCCTCTTCATACTCTCGCTGCCTTTTGTAACCACTAGGGAAGGGAAGCCTTTGAGGACCTAAGAACAGAAAAGCCATTATAAGAGCATTAAAACTTAATAGTCCCAACAAAGTCCTATGTAAACTGAGATTTTGAGAATTCATTAAGACGGTAGCCTCAAAACCAGAGCCAGCAAGCTGGCCCACAGCATGAACTCATTACTACATCACCCTTGCTGTTTCATGGTATCCATAAGAGATAGAATTCCTGTTTATTCCAGGGCTTACTAGAACTGTCATTTACACTTTCTAGTTTAGCAGTTCCCATTCTTCTGTATTTAAAAGACTGGTAAAATTTCTTTAAAAAATTACAAATAACTAAAGGATCACTAATTCTTAATCTTGCCAAGAAAAGACACCAAAGGTAATCTACCATCTATTATCACCATAATTTCATTAAAGTTTTTAAAAGTCCAGTGAAGTATGAAAGATGCTCAGAATTATGGGTATTTGTTCAAACTGCACAAGTCTGACTCTAAGGAAAAGACTCACCACATTACCCTTATTTTTGTTATTTTACCAGAAGACTGATTAAAAAATCTGCAAAAGACCAAGAGACTACCGTCTGGGAACAACTGCTTTCTAGCCCTTGATTACAGACACTCCCTTTGTCGTTCTACAGTTGTTTATAATATGCATGGCTTGTCTCATTAGCTCAGAATTTAACTTCAGCACTCTGACATTTTGGGCCAGATATTTCTTGGCTATGAGGAAGTCATCCTGTGCATTATAGGATAATAGCATCCCTTGCCTCTAGTAGATGCCAGCAGCATCACATCTCCAGTTGTGTCGATCAAAAATGAGTCCAGACAAGAAAATATGACCTAGCAGCTAGTAGGTGCCACCAATGATCCTGTATCTTGGGACAGGAGATTCCTAAGGACCAGGAACTAGGGCCTTGATGTTGCCCACTGTAAAGAGCAAAAACATAAAGGCAGTCTAAAATAGTTCCTGGCACATAGTGGCTACTTAATAATAACTGATGGATAAATAATGCACAAAAAGGCTTACAAATAGACTCCAGTCTTTGAAGACAGGTCTCTCTAGTCTTTATGAAGAGGTAAAGATGAATTCATTCATTGAACCACATAAGGCATTATACACTCACCCTGTTTTACAAATCACATAGCTAAGTTTATTGCACTTGAAGACATACAGGGATGAACACAGAGGGCCCAAGATAAGTCTTTTAAAGACTTTTCTAAGGCATGATCACTAAAGGAACTCTGGCACAGGAAAGACAAAACATCAAGATTCTATCAACCCAAGAGTCCATTAAAAAGCACATAGAAGAGATCACAGGGTCTTTGGTTATATAAAACAAAGTAGTCTTTCTATTTTCCTAGTGATAAATACTTTCAGGGTGAGGGGAGATTTTACCTTGGGCAGATCTGTAGCCAGATAAGGAAGGCTTCATTCCATTCATCTGTCCATTGCTGGGCCGACTGATTATATTCTTGGAAGAAATTGTTTCTGAGACAACAGTGCATTTGGGCTTCAGTGGGGCACCTGAGGTACTAACTGTTCGCCCAGGTCCCAAGCTGCTCACTGGTCTTCCGGGGCCTGAACTGCTGACTGTCCGTCCAGCTGGAATTGGGCCACTTACTGATCGCCCAGGGCCACCAACTGACCGCCCTGGGGGTCCTGAGCCACTCACTGGTCGTCGAAGGTCTTGTGGACTGCTCACAGGCCGCCCAGGGCCACCAGAGCTGCCCATAGATCTCCCAGAACCACTGGAGCCACTGACAGGTCGCCCAGGCCCACTTGAGCTACTTGCAGGTCGTCCAAGGCCACTTGCACCACTGACTGTCCGTCCATGGGGATTTAAGTCAGTGGCTGGCCTCCTGATCCCACTGACTGATCGCTCAGGTCCTGAGCTAGAGCTGCCATTCTGGCGCCTGGGCACAGGTTCAGAACTAACTGTGGGCCGAGTGGTCCCTGTGCTAGGCCGCCCAGGGGCTGAGCTGGAACTGCTGCCTGGCTGCCGGACACCTGGACTCTTGGCCTTATTGTGTGGGGTGGCCATGGGCCCAGGCCTGGAATGGCTAGGATGAGGAGGAGACTTTTTGGCTTTGTGCTCAGCAGCAGATTTCTGAGTCTCTTTAGCAGAAGTCTTTGGGACACTTGGTGAATAGGTGCTGGAGTGGGGCTTTCCAGCCCCATTGAAAACAGGTCTGTCACGGCCCTCACGAAGCAAGGGTTGGGAGAAATTGCCAGATACCACTTTGGTCCTCTCTCCTGGCATGGATTTAGACGAAGATAAGCCTGAGTATTTCTCATTAGCTGTGCTGGGTCTGGATTTCTTCTCAGCATGAGGAAGGGGAGTACCCTTAGAAGAAGGATGCTTGTCTCCAGAACCTTTGCTAAGTTTTGTGCCCACACTTTCTTTGTGAGAGGGTACTTTTTTGGTTGGAGGCTGTCTTGCATCTGTCTCAGCTTTCTTCTTCTTACGCTTCCGTTCAAGGAATTCTCGCTCCCTAAGTTCTTCTGCAGTCATAGGCCGCTCTTCTGTCTTCTTCACTACCTTTATCTCCACCGGTTCATACTGCTTTTTCTCAGCCAGCCTGAGTAGATCAGTGAAGTTCATGGGTGGTGGGGCACTTTTAAGGGGGACCTTTGGCTTGCTTTCAACTTTGGGAGGTTCTTGCTCTTCCTCATAGTCCTGTTCTGACTCTGCTTGATTGTATTCTAAGTATTCATCCTCTTCCATCTCATACTCTTGTTCTGTTCCCTGGCTGGTGTGGCTTTCCACTGCTTGCCTCTTCCTTGACTTTTCCTCAACAGGAATCCCATTATAACCATGGAAATTATCCTTTGTCCTTTTGGCCATAGCTCTTGCTTTCTTGTCATGTTTTAGCTCAATTCGCTTTTTCACTAGGTCTTCTTTTCTCTTTTTCTCTTCTAACGCTAAAAGAGACAAAATGAGAACATATTATTTCAAGTCTTGATAACAGCGTGTTTATCTGAAATCTGTAGGTGGCCAAAACCAAGCAACATTCAAGTTACAGTTTGAAGACATCTAGGAATCAAATGAGGAAGTTACTCGAACAAGTATCAATTGAGTCATCTTTACATACTGAATAGGTCACATCTGGGTTTTTCTATATGACTAAGCAAGAGAGAGACTTGGCTTTTAGCTTTAAATATAGAATAGTTCATACCAAATAAATATACCAAGTTAAGAGAATATTAGTATCCACTCAGTTGCTATTAATTATGAATAATAAATACTTAGAAATGTATTCAGTTTCTTTATTTGCATGAAGTAAAACTACTCCTTGAGTTCACTGGTTTTCAAAAATTGTCCCTATTTTAATCTTTTAGAATAGCACTCAATAATTTTTTTTTTTAATTAAAATACAAAATAGGTAGGAGCACATTTCAGAACCAAGGTCAAAGAACTGAGTTCTTACTGGAGAGCTAATATGGCCAATCAGAGGGTATGGTCACTATCCCCAGAAAGCTTTTAATTTAAGAGGGAATAAAAGATAACATCCATACAAATGATCAACATAAGAACATATGTAAATCTATCAATACAGTTGACTGAGACACATACGCAACAAATCCATAGCCCGTTAGGATATCACAAACATCCACTGGTTAGGTACAAGCTAGTTGTGAAGATATAAGATTTTAAAATTGAGAATAAGGCTATAGAGTCATACCTTTTTGTCTGAGTTCCTCTTCTTTTCTTCTGAGAAAAGCCTGGACAGCTGCGGACTGGACACCCTTAACTTTTGGGTCTTTTTTGGGAGGGCCCACTGCCAAACTATATCTTTTCTAAATATAAAAAGGAAAAAGTTAACTTTTAATGCGATTAACTTTAAAGCAATACATTTAAATGTTGACTAAAAAACCTATTCTGAATAATTAGGAGATCATATAATCCTCATGAAAGCTTAGCTGTAAAATTTCAGGCTAAATATGATTATACATGACTATTTTTAGATGCAGAGTTAGTTTCTTTAAACACCCCCAACAATGCATAAATGAACAATTCAGAGAAACACTATTTTCAGGCTATTTTCCCAAAAAGGTACCTGGATTAGGGGACTGAAAAAAATCACCACTAGAACAGATTGACTGTTTTAGAATTCTGATCAAAAACATCAGCCTTCTTCAGAACTAAGCATTTCAAAGTCCAACTTCCCAAACAGAAAAAACGACTACTCACAACTGTTTCCTCCTGAGTACCTACTCCAGATGATTTCCTAGTAGGGAGTCATAGCTGCTACACAGGTGACTTTGCTTACAACATGGAACACTGAGATTCTACTTTGACCATAGGCAAAGTTGGTGGCAAACCGTACAGAAAAAGCATTTCAAAGAAATAGAGCAACAAGGAGGGCCCAAGTCTCTGTAACCTTTAACTGTAGCTCTTATGTTCATAAGATATTAATTTGCCATAGGATCCCTTTTAGACAGGTTTCCATATCACCCAAAAAGTACTAACATTACCTTGGAACAGACGGTTTTCCGCTGGGCTTTGATTCTTTTGTAACTGCATTGGGAAATGACTAAAAATAAATAGTGTTAATTTAAAGTATAAAAAGAAAAATATTTCCATTTTATAACTATCATTAGAGAAGTATGATAAACAGAGCTAATAACTCAGATCAGGATGATTCATCTCTAGGACCATTCCACTTCAAATTTATGGGCTAAGAAATAAGATTTTTTTAATGCTCTCCCTCTTTCATTTTAGGCAGATTACATTCTTATCCACTGAACCTGTTGCTGTGCTAGTGAAAAAGAAACACTAACCTAACAAGAGCAAAGTGAGCTACTTAGGAACCAAAAAAGTGATTCCCAAAATGTGTATGAAATTCCTGGAGAAAAGCCAAAGGATCTATGCTTACTACACAGCTACCAAACAGAAGTCATCTCGAAACAGGCTGGAAGTTCCAGCTAAATTAGTCTACCAACGAAGAAGCTGGCCAAGACAGCAGGCCCTAATCCAACCTGAAAATCCTGCATGATAGCAATACTGAGACCTGACACGTCCCTTAGAGAGAGAAATCCTAATGGAGAGCATCCAGATTCCGTTCCTAGTCCCCTTGGCTGAATCACAATAAAATCCTTTAAAAAGTCCATATCTTTGTAAATATAGGTATAGACCCTTTTCATAGTGGATTGGTGTCCAATATTTAAAGAAGGAGAGGGAAAGGGACACAGGAGACAGAGAATATTGCTTACCTAACTAGATATATGAAATTATCATGGTTTACAAGAACCTCAAACATAGGCCTTATCCATAAGAAACTCATCTTTTCTTAATAGAAGGGCTCCCATGAAGATGACTCAAGTTGCATAAGACACACAGAGACTCATAAGCAGAGGCACACATTCATTTCACCCCATCCCATAAGGTAGATACGTAAGAGGAAGGGTGGATTTGTGTTGCCAAGACTTAAGATTTTCCTGTCCCTGCCAACTATATATAGCCCATAGATTCACCTACCAATTCAAAGCTTATACAGGGCTCCCCCTGCCAAAAAATGTCAACATACACATGAGTGTCAATTATTTAAAACAGAATTGGTTCATTATCTCGGTATTATAGCAATTGAGCACTTCCTAATTTGATTCCAGGGTAGACATCTTTCTTCCCTACCTGAGACTTTAAGAGGAAGGTAATGGAATAAGACTAGCAGAAAAGCTACTCTTGACTGAATATAGACACTCAAAGAGAAAACAACAGTGTCAATGGGGCACAATTTAACACCGTGTTTACTCAGCTTCAGTCCCTTGCGTTATCACCTTCGTGATTTTTGCCCCTTTGGTACACCACTTGTATTATTATTTACTTACTTGAAGAAAATACATAGATCAAATACTACGACTTCTTATTACAGCTTTACTGCAAGCAATAATATCCATAAAATGACTGGCTTGAAAGGCTAGTTATATTTTTCTAAATCCTATCAAAATATGTAACTATATTTTTAAAATACGTAAATATCAGAATAAAAAGTATCTGTGTATCACCTAAAATCATGGTAGAGCAGAGCTATATGTACTGCACTTTGGGAAACACCGACTGAGAAACATAAAAAGATTCCCAAAGATTATTTTGATTTTTTTTCCTCAAAGTATACACCTATTTTCATCAATTCACATGCCAATTTCAAATTCAGCTTTTATTTTTAACACCTCTAAATCTTACAGATACTTATTAAGCTGGCCTCACATTTAGCCCAACAACTTCGCTGTCCTTGTCCTGTCCCTATGATGTAGAAGTAATTCAATAAATCTATAAAATGTCTTATTTTGTGAGCCTGCTAGGAAACAATCTAAGTAGGGCAAGGTTCTACTTGATGAAGCTTAATCTTATTTACTGACATGAGCTGAGTCCTAATTAACAGTTTCTTACATCCTCTGTAGCTTGATGCACTTAAAAGCAGATAACAAGAGAATATCAAAATAGTCTCTTAGGCAAAGTTTAAAACCTAGAAACTTGGGGAAGGGGAAGGGGCTCAGTCTCCAGGGATGATGATGAGCTTTTTTTTTTAAACATTTTTATTGCAATATAATTCACATACCATAAAATCCACCCATTTAATTTGTACAATTTATCAGTTTTTAGTATATTCAATGAGTTATACAACCACCACCACTATCTCATTACAGAACATTTTCATCTTCCCCACAAGAAATCCCTTACCCTTTAGCAGTCATTCTCCATTCCGTCTTTCCCATCTGCCCCTGGCAACCACTAATCTACTTTCTGTTCTGTGATTTGCCACTCCTGGACATTTCATATAAATGAAATGTGCCCAGTGTACCATTACATAGTGATATGCATCATAAAAGAAGTTAAAAATCTACAGGCCATAGATAATGATATGTGGATAAGTGATTATACAAAATATGTAAGACTTTTCTATTTAAAAACCCTCATTGGTAATTTTTACTTGACTCTATTTTTAAGTCTGAAAATAAGACACCTTCAAAGGCCAAGAGAATATCTTTTGGGGAATGCTCTGTAGATTGGTTCTTAACATCCTTGAACTGAGAAATCCTAATTATTTCTCTGGCTTAACTAAAATTAAGAAATGATTAGGTTCTATGATCATTAAATGTTTCAGCAAACACATTGTCATAATTCTTTTGGAATAAAAACCAGAATACACCTAGAACTTAAAAAATGACAATTTTAAGTAATATGTAAATAAATTATATAAGTAAATTTCCTTACAATTATGTAAAATTGTACTTTAAAAAGAACGATTATGTCTGTGGTTCATTTTTTTCAATAAATAATTACTGAACACCAAAAAAAATCATGTAAGTAAATTTAAATCATGGTAATGTAATTTCATTCTGTTGTCAGTCTTGAGTTTTATAGTAACTCAAATAAAGCATATCACTTTTTTGCTCAAATAAAAACTTTGAAAGAAAGAAATGAAACCATACAATATGTGGTTGTGATGATCAGTTTTATGTGTCAAACTGGCAATGTTATAATACCCAATTGTTCAATCAAACACTAACCTAGGTATTGCTGTGAAGGTACTTTCCTGATGTGGTTAACATCTACAATCAGCTGAGTTTAGGTAAAGCAGATTACCCTCTTTGATGTGAGTGGACCTCAATCTGGTGAGTGGACCAAATCCAGGTTTCTTGAAGGAATTCTACTTTAAGACTACAGCATTAACTCTAGCCTGAGCTTCCACCCTGCCCTACAAATTTCAGATTTGCCAGCCCCCACAATTATGTGAGCCAAATCCCTAAGACAAATCCTACTGGTTCTGTTTTTCTGGAGAACTGTGACTGCTATAGTGGTCTTTTATATCTTGCTACTTTCAATTAGCATAACGTTTCCAAGGTTCATGCTGTAACATGTGTCAGTATTTCATTCCTTCTTATGGATGAATAATTCATTTCATTGTATGGATATACCACACTATCTATTCATCAGTAATGGATATTTAGATTATTTCTACTTTTTGGCTATTATGAATAATGCTGCTATGAACATCTGTGTACAAGTTTTTCTGTGAATGTCTGTCTGACCTGGCTAGACCTTTCAAAAAGGGGTTGCAGTCAGACTTTGGTATCAAAAGATTTGCTGTAATAGAATACGTTATTAAACAGTCCCCTACTCCCAACAAGCGTGCCCAGCAGAGAACCATGCTTTAAAAAGAAGGCCTTAGGGTGGGATTACATATATTTCATTTAATAAAGCAGAACTATTTGGTACTTTCTCTCACATCAGATGGCTACATTTAGCTCTAGCAGCTACTTATCAAGATGCACCCACCAATTCTGAATCTGATTCAAGGCACCAGGCTGCTTCATTGTTTGAGCTTCATGAAAAGAAGCTAGACAAGAGTTTCTTTTATCCTAAGTGTATCCATTTGATTATAATGCAAGCCAACTCAGTCATTCTTCTGGGCCCCAATGAATGATCCACAACAGTGACGCTTATGCCATTTAAATACAGTATCAGAGATTTTGCCAAGATTTCTAATTCCGAAGCCAAGAGACCTAGAAAAATTAAGTCACTTTAAACATACGTGTTCCTTGCACTGAAACTATACTGTCACAGTCAGATTAAGAAAACAAGGAGCTTTCAGTGGGGAAATAAATGTCCACCAAATATGTTATGTTGGAATCAACAGTCAATCCCTTCTTGAAAATTGTTCTTTACTCAGGAGATAATATTTGGTTGTAATTGTAGAAAATAAAAATTTCCTGATGGCTTTACATAAATTACAGATTGATTATTGATTAGAAATAGGAGTTAGAAAATATTCAAAGAATATATCCTTAGCTTTAACAAAATTTCTACAATCCTCTCAAAACATCAGAGTCAGGGAATGAATGCAGGCCTCGGATGATCTGCGTTAGATTTGCTTAGCTGGGTGGCTAAGAGTATGAAAATAAAACAACCAAAAAGCATGCTATTCGGTAACGCTATGGGGTCAAATAAATTTTACTATTACTGTGTTTATAAAAGTATACCTGATTATAAAATGTAGTATCAGGTAGATACCTCAGAGCCTCTAGTCCAACCTCATGATAGAAATGGCCCAAAAAGGACAAATGTGGACTTACAGGCTGTCACTCACACAAACTATAGCAGAGTCTGAATTACAATCTAGGTCTCCTGACTCGGGCAAAAGTTTCCCACCACAACATGCCTCACTTCTAACTTAATCCTAACACTTTCATCTCTAGTTCTAACCTCATTCTTAAATGCCATTCCCTGATTTCCACCCACCTCTTGGACAGTGCCATTACCTCAAACAGGCCCACGGTTGAACTTTCCCTCACCCTCAGACTCTATTTCTGTTAACCATGCTGGCACTCTCCCAAACAGGCTGTAAATCTCTACCCACCAGTTTCCAAATGCTGTTAGTCTGGTCTTTAAATTTCTCTCCCATCAGACTTCACTGTACAGTGAGAAGTATTGTCAAAAAACCAACAGGGTTACTGCCCAAGGCTATATTAGGCTGGAGTTGGGAGTAGGGAGCTAGGTGCATCCAGGCTTTATAGATGACGAACTTCCTCACCACCCCATATCCAATAGATTCTCCTCATTCAACACAGGGTTGTGATTAAGAGCAAAAACTCTGGAGTCAGTTTGCCTGGATTAGATTCTCTGCTCTGCAATTACCAGTTCTGTCACTTATTAGCTGTGTGACTCTGGGCAAGTTTCTTTGTCT
Source organism: Vicugna pacos (assembly GCF_048564905.1). Taxonomy (NCBI): domain Eukaryota; kingdom Metazoa; phylum Chordata; class Mammalia; order Artiodactyla; family Camelidae; genus Vicugna; species Vicugna pacos. The sequence continues at coordinate 40,163,833 of NC_132996.1, forward strand.
CTCTAGACATCAGTTTCCTCATGTGTAAAAACAACCTCCCTTATGTGGTTATTGTGATGATTAAATTAATATACATAAAGTGCTCAGAACAGTGCCTGGCACAAAGTAAGCCCTGTAAATGTTGTTGTTGTTATTATCCTTATTATTCAGGAAGAGATTCTCCAGGTAATGACGGGAAAGAGAAATAACAGAATTTCCGTGGGGCAGTAAGTTCTCAAAGACCCTCTCCCTAAAACACTGGTTTAGAAGTACTGCTCTAGGCTAGAAACCTAAAGTTGCTCCAGGCACTGGAAAAGCCACCTTCAGATCTAAGAATGAGAAGGATGTAATTCAGCTGTAATGGACTATCAATCAAGGGTTACAAAGTGACTGCCTGCAGAAACTCTTTTTTGGCCCATACTGTTCTTTAAAAGGAAATAAGACCAGCACAAGAAATACAACCAACATTTTACAAGGAGTATAGTCTATAAAAATATCAAATCACTATATTGTCACCTGAAACTAATACAACATTGCAAGTCAATATATTTCAATTTATAAAAAAGGAAATATAACTACTATAACAATGGTAGGTTCCTTTGAATACATGAAGCTTGGCACCTATTATTTTATATCCAGACTACTTTAAGAATTTACCTGATCTACCTGGTCCCAAAGTCCTTGGGTCTATTTTCAGCACCTATATTCTTATTTTCAAGGGTATATAGCCCTGCAAATCCTTGTATGGCTGATACCACATGAAGGCTTCCCCTTTACTTTTTGACTTGAAGGTCACACCAGAGCTACAGTATCTTGTCTGGGATGATTTTCAGCCTGATTGTGAGAAAGGCCATGTAATCTGCCTCATGCATTACAAGCCATCAATTACAGTTACTTGAAACCTGTAAGAATCCATATTCTAAGTTCTACCATTCTATCAAACAAGGCAATCACTTTGTTTTTGCTAGAGAAATCCAGAGAGAAAAATATTAAGGGCAAGGATACCAAAAATATCTTTCCTCCTTTAAATATAAACAGAACTAATGTCAATGACTGGTTACATCACCTTGATCAGCTGTTTTTTGTATTCAGTTTTCCACTGGAAAATGATAGCATGCCTAATACTTCTAGGCATTATGCAATCCTCTCGTTTTAACTAAAACATTATAAAGATAACTATTTCTCTTTAAAAGAAACAATAGAAAAGATGTTCCAATGGAAAATGTTCACTGTGTTTCAAGTCAGATACAACAGACACCTCTCAAAAATAAAAGCCCTACAGAGTTTAAAGTGGCTGTACAGGTGTTTCAGATTTTAGACTCCCTTGGATTTTGTATAATCAATGCAAGTCTATTTCCTTTCTGTAGCAAGGGTGTGACACAGGAACTCTGATGACTGAAATCAGAAAGTCAGCTCTGATAGGATCCAAATGGAAGGAGAGGGAGGAGATGGCTAAAAGAGAAATATGAACCAAGCACTAGAGAAGGATGGAGTTATACCTGTCAATTACTGCAAAGCCTCTGTGATTCTCAGACCATAACTCAATAAAGTTTATGTCAAGCAAGATGTGTGTATGTGTGTGTGTGTGTGTGTGTGTCTTGAAATGTTTATTGACTTGGATGGTGGTTTACAAGGATACTTGCTTTGTAACACTCTTACATTGTACAACATGTGTTAGATTTCACAACTGACAGTGTGCTTCTAAAAGGAGTTGATAAAGAAAATAACTTGGAACAATTAGATGAATTGAGTTAATGCAAGATCATGGATTAAATTTAATATAATTTGACCTACTCCTCAGTAGTTTCTTTTGTGACTTACTTTCACCTGATGTGTAAAAAGCATTACCAAAGCTGATAATTAAATCAGAATTCCAGGCTTACTAGCTTTCAGGGTGGGTGAGCAGGGAAAAGCAAGCTTTCAAAGTATATGTCTATATTCATCTGTTAAATTTTAAATGACCTCACCAATTTACTCATTTTCCTTTTTGCTTCCAATCTTTTTAAATCCAATCATAGATCGATAATGTACATATTCTGAAATATAGATATATTTTGAAATCCTCTGCTCTAGAAATATGTGCTTTTCTCTCATCAGCTATTGGTTTTTAGAATAAGAAAAAATTAACTTGGTTCTGATTTTTCCACAGAATATTCCTGGGCATCAGAGCTAGTATTATTTTTGACCCCTGTCGAAATTGAGGAAGATCTAGAATGAAATATGGCCCTAATTATGCAAAGATGAATGGTACTAGATCCAATATAGACTTGTCTAGGAAATTTAGAGATGCAGAAAGTAATTCTGTTGTTGAAGCTTTCAAACGTTTAACTTCAAGATCATTCAGAGTATTTGGGACAGGAGGTAAATATATATAATCAACCGATGGATATCAGTTTTATTTACCAATTATTTTACTATTGTTAGATCTTTATCTTCAAACGTGTAAAAGAATGAGCCAGCCTCAAAAGACAAGAAAAGCACAGGGGAGTGGGGGAATATATATATATATATATATATATATATATACATATACACAAAAATCTAAATAATGTCGAACATATAGTGAGAACTCAATAAATTCCCATTTAATTGACTTTAATAGAGAGCCGTTTGAGCTTTACACCTCACTGCTCAAACCGCAGGTATCACAATGCAGTTTATCGGTTTACAGCTGGCTGTGGTACATCTGAGGATCCAGAAATGATTAGTCTATGCAAAACAGCTACAACACCGCAAACCAGGCACTCTCCACTATTTCGGCAAAATGAGCGAATTAGCAAACATTACTGAGTACACGGGATCTAAATCTCAAACAAAGACAAATCTAGAAGATCACAAGTACGTGGAAGGTGAAACTAGTTCACCCATGCTGTTGGGCAAGGATTTCGTGGAATCCACTGAACTTTTCTTCCGAATACAAAAGGTGATACTCCCCCCGCTTGGGAGGTGATAATTTATTCACCTGGCTAGCTCAGTGGGTGGGGCCACAAGTCAGAGGACTCGTTTGAGAAATCACAGAACGCTTGACCCAAAGATCAGCGGGAAATCACCCCACAGGCCACCTCCCTAAAAATCTCTGAACTCCCCAACATACATGCTTCCTCCCCAACCATTTGGCTGAAGTTTATTCCGAAACCAGAAACTACTATGTGCCAGGCACGGCTCTACTCACCAGCTTTCACGCAACTCTAAAATACCCCAAACGCAAAGTCCATGTTGATGGGGTAACTAAGCCTCAACAAGCCAGATCCTCTCGTCAGAAGGCTCCCGCCTCGCGTCTCAAGCGTCTTCACCCCCAGTTCCCAGAAGTACATGCCCAAGTGGGGAAAAATACAGTGTCCAGGTCTTTCCTCTCCTGGAGCCGATAGGCGGATGCCTGGAAGTTCCACTCCACACATTCTGAACTTGAAGACCAGGATCTCCTACAGTCGCGCCCCGGCTGGTACTTACCGGTATGTTGTTGACACCTTGTGCTTTGGAAGCTATCAGGAGAATTTCCCTGAAGTCCATTCTGGCCGAGGCGGAGAACTGAGCCAGACTCTCGGAAAGGAGTGAAAGTACGCCTTACCGAAGCGACCAGCAACAGCCGAATGAACCGCTTGGCCAGCCTCTCTCCCACCCCTGCTCAACACGACCACTTCCGGCGCCTTCCAATGCCGTCTCCCCGCCCCCTTCCCTCCAACAACCAATACCCTTTCAGGTCCGCCTCTTCCCTTGCGAGTCTTTGGCGTAACTTCCGCTTTTAGCCTGGAGACACGTAAAAACGTGGTACGTGGCTGCTGGCGTCGGCTCGAAGGGGCGGGACTAAGCCCTTCACCAACCAAGGAGACTCGGACTAGTAAACTGAGGGGTGTGGCTAAGGGAGAGAGCCGCTTCCCTTGCGGCCCTGGCGTGTGGTCAGGTAGTACTGATTCTCCTTATGAGCTCTGGGTAGGGTAAGCGAGGGATCGAGAGGTTACCTACCAGGCCAGGGTTCGTTAGGTGTCAGAGGTGGACGCTCAGATTAGAGACGGCGGCGCCCCCAACAGCCAGAACCGACAGGTCTCGAGCAGGGAGTTTCAGTTACCCGTTTGGAGGCGCCCGCGAGGCTGCGCAGGCGCACACGATACCGACTGGTCCTCTTGTCTTGGATACACATTACTCATCGCGTCCTGGCCCAGGGTGTGTGCTCACCTACACTGATGCAAGCGTCCATGCCCGCTTAGTGCTTTTGCCCCATTTAGATAATAAGCCCCACGAAGGGAGCCAACTGGGTTTTGTTCAGTGAATGAATGAAAGAATACAATACAGACCCAGCCTGGATGTACCGGTAAAACACACATAAGTGCCTCATATGCATATTCGTTGGGGATCCAGTCCTGGGTTCCTTTTAAGAGTTATCTGGGTTTTGTAAGGTCATCACTAATGAGGGGTAAGAACAGGCTGAAATTGACTGCAGACAAACAGTATGGATCTTTCTGGTGTGATGGAAATGCTCCAAAGCTGGATTATGCTGATGGCTGTGCTGTAGTTTTACTAAAAATTATTCTACACTTAAAGCAGGTGAATGTTACAGTATGTAAATTATCTAAATAAAGCTGTTAAATGATTATGATTATTAAATGTAGATTTGGTATCATGCATACGAGTGAAGCCATTTTGGGTTTTTCTCCTTAGCAGTACATACTGATTTACTTTATTTTTTATACCTGCTACATCACATTCCATAGCATGTATTTAGCATCGTTTATTTAACCACACTGGTATTAATGAACTATAAGGCTTCTTACAAATTTTTACTATCACAAACAGTGCTGCAATGAATATCCTCATACGTACTTTAATGTGCAAATATTCCTCATGTTTTCCTATGTTAAATGTTTAGATACCTAGAAGCTGTATTTCTGGGATGAAGTGTATGCACAATTAAAATTTTGATAGCTACTATTTAATTACCTTCCCAAAGTAGGTACCAATTTAGATTGCCATCAATAATATATTGAAGCACCCTTTTCTCTATACATCAGCTCTGGTTATTATCAAACTTAAAATTCTGGCAATTTGATGGGTGAAAAATATTTCATTGTTGTCTTATTTTTTCTATCCTCAATTACTAGCTGGCATCTTTTTGTATGCTAATCAATAGTTCATTTTTCTTTTTCTGTACATCATTCTCATTTGCAATGGATATTTTGATTATTTTGCTGGCATCCATTCCCCTTCCTCTCCCACTGTATAACAGGAATTCCATCTGAGTGTGACCCTGCTCTCACGTTACTGAGTGCCGTAACCTAATCAGAATAATCTCACCTTGATTTTCCAAGTGATTAGATTTTTGAAAACCTGCATCCAGGCCTAAACCAATCAAGAACCAATGTGTTGGGGGAGGGTACAGCTCAGTGGTAGAGCACGAGCTTAGCATGCACACATCCTGGGTTCAACCCCCAATACCTCCATTAAAAAAAAAAACTTCAAAAAAACAGACTAATGTATATATTTATTTGTATGCAGTATATTGTATATGCGCAGTCAAATTGTAACAGTTCTACCTAATAAAACTGAAAAATGGGGAAAAAAACAGGCTAATACAATACATAATATTGGTGTATCCATCTTTACCACCAGTACAGTCATAAAGTGTAATTAAAAGGTTTTTTTTTGTGCAGGGGAAGTCCTATGAAGGCAACAGTGTTCAGGGCTCGTGAACGTCGTAATGTGGCCCTGCAGTCAGAAGGACATTCTCTTCATGCAGGCCTTTAGAATAATGGTAGGGAAGGAAGACAGCTGGATGGTTAGGTGTGCTAATATGAGGCCTTGCAGCTCCTTTGCTATTACAAGGGAAGCTGACATGCTAAAGAGAACAGAAAAAAATAAATAAAACAATAAAAACCACAGAAAATGCAATCAGAGCTCTGAGCCCTCAAGCTTCTATGCTTAAAAAACTTCAGGAAAAAAAATTCTTTTAACTAAGTAATACATGCATGCATGCATTTGGTTTTAAAAGTTAAACAGTAAGATTATTTCTAATGAGAATAGTCTTTTATTCCACTCCTCTCCATACTCCCTGTTGGGGATACACAGAAGGCGGGTGTTGCAGATTCTGAACAAATTTACCAAAGGCAAGGAGAAGTTTAAGAACAAAGGAAAAGTTTAATATTTGCGCTGCTACAGGCAACAGTGGACCACACAGACCAGAGGTGCCTGTGTGTGGGCTGGGATGAAGGTTCATGTTCTTTTATTGGGGGAGGGGCTATGAACAAAAGGGATGGGGGAACAGATTTCTGATTGGCTGTAAGTGAAGTAAGGAGTTTTGGTATACGGGAGGATAGTAGATTTCCTTCTCCAGTAAGATTGAGACATGAGCTGACACGAGCAAAGTAGTGGAATTTATGATTTCAATAAGGGGGAGACATGGTCTGAGACAAGTCAGCCTGAGCTATGGTGAAGTTAGCCATTTCCCAGGGCTGTTTTTGTTAAGGCAAACACCTGCCAGGACTTTATCTTCCTAAGAGAAGCAGGCAGATGCCTAAGGGCTGGAAGTTTGAAGAGGTCGCAGGACCTCAGCAGGCACCAGTTGGCACCGTACTTCCCAGGGGGCCACCCCAATGGCAACCACCAACTCTTCTGGATGCCGCCCCAGTATCCAACTTTTGTGTCTAAATGATATCTTTATCATTTCTGTCTTATTTACTGTAATAATAATAACAGGAATAGTCACGTGAAATGCTTATGCACAGCAAATGGTAGCTTTAATGCCAGACATCATCAAAATTACGCAATGAGGAAAATAGTTTATTATTCCTATTCTTCTGATGAGGAAACAGACACCAAAGACGATTTTACTTTCATGAGATTTCACACCCTGTCAATGTCTGGAGGTAGGACTCTAAATCCAGAGCCACAATCGTTCATGTACCACCTGAAACCACCTTTTTGAAAACCGCTGGGGTGGAATGCGATACTATAGAACTCGCTACGAATGAATTAGATAAGGCGCGGTGAGGCTGGGGACCCGGATTTAGCGGAAGCCCTGGAATAGGGTTGCTGGGTAAATTACACAACACCTAGTTAAATTTGGATTTCAGATAAACCATGAGTAATTTTTTAGTACAAGTATGTACCAACTAAAAAAGTTATTTGTCGTCTATCTGATACTCATATTTAACTGACGGTCTTGCATTTTTATTTTCTAAACCAGGTATCTAGGTACCAAGGGCATCATCGTTCCAGCACGGAAGTTTAGCGCCCTAGAGGAGCAGGCCACTGGAGCGTCCCTGAGGGCCTGTGGTAAATCCCCCCTGTCACTAGGCGGCAGTAGAGGACTGAGCAGGACATGGGGAGGGGTTGATGACTGCTGATGGAGAACAGGCCCGGGAAAGGGCTTTGGGACTGCTGTACATCAGGACTACAGTTTCAGATTAAATCACAAAAGAAGGAAACGGCGGCTCACAGAAAAAGAACAGCTTACCCCTGACTAATAAACATGAAAAGAAGCGCAATTCTATTCATAATTAAATGAATAAATCTGAAATAAATTGAGATATTTTCCTACTCTCAAATTGGCAAACATTAAAATTAAAAAGATTGATAATACTCAATGCTGTGAGAGTGTGAGGAAATACTTTATGGGTGGAGAGTGGCATATCATCTTTGGATTAATATAGAAATTAAAATTGCATGTAGCCTTTAACCAGTGATTTAACTTTTTAGGGAGCTATCAAACAGATTTGCTCTCACATATATGTGGAGACATGTGAAGATGTTCATTGTTGTACTAGTCAAAAATGAAACAAACAGCCTAAAACATCCATGCAAAAGGAAGTGATTTAATAACGACAGCATACCAGATAATATAAATACTATGCAGCCATTTAAAGAATGCTGTAGATCTATATGTGTTGATAAGTAAAGAATTCCAGGATATTTTGCCAAGTGAAAAAAGCAATGTACAGACCAGAATATATAGTTCTTTTTTTTTAATTTGTGTGTGACACAGAGACAGGGAATGAGGCATATTTATAAATTCATAAAACACTTCTGAAAGGATATCTGAGAAACTATCCACAGTGGTTCCTTGGAGGAGGGAGACAGGGGGTCCAGCATGGGAAGGAAACTTACTGTGCACTGTATCAGCTTGACTTATTAATTTTTTAAAACACATGTAGGTATTACCTTTCAAATTTAAAATAAAATTAAAGTTTTTTTAAAAAAATGAATGTCAAAGTCAGACAAGGAGGTAGAAGGACATATGTCCAAAAACGAAATGGGGAAAGGGAAATGGGTCAGGTTCCTGGGCAATGGAGTGAATCATGAAGCAGCAGGAAACAGGGCAGATGTGTCCAGAACACATGGAAAAAACCTTTGGTTCCCAAGATGCCTAGCCTGGCCTCCCTTGGTATGAACTGGAAAAGTGCCTGTAACCTCCATACTCAAGAAGCAGCCGTGGAGGGGGAGGGGTCCCTTCTTCCTCCAACTGTGTTCATCTCTGCTGCTCTGGGAAGCAGCAACAGAGAAAGTATGGATTTTTAGAACCATCTAGACCTGACGTCAAACCCTGGCTCTGCCACTTACTTGCTGTGTGACACTGGCAGAGCAACTTCGCCTCTCTGTACCTGAGCTGCTTATTTGCATCCATTCATTCAGTTGTACATTAATTCAAAAATATTTATTGAGAACTTAATAGGCACTGGAATGAACAAGATAAAGGCCCTTATTTGTAAGAGCTTGCGTACCAGCAGGTGTGGAGGGGTGTTGAGGAGACATAATAATAAACAGGAAAACTATTAAATAATGTTCTATGGGGATGGTAGTAGATGCTATAAAGACAATAAAATAGGGTAAAGTGATAGAGTGATGGGGCGCTGCTTATATGTAAAAGGAGACGGTAAGCCCTACTTCACAGGATTGATATAAAAATTACATAAGGCATATGAAACACTCAGCACTGCTTAGGACAGAGTAGTAATAATGGTAACAGTTACTGAGTCTTGTTATGTGCTAGATACAATTCTAAGTACTATATATATATATTAATTATGCAATCACCTCGCTTTATAGATGAGCTAACTGAGGCACAGAAAGGTTGAATTACTTGCCTAAGGTCTGGGAGCTAACAGATGGTGGAACTGGGGCTTGATCCTTCATATTCTAGCCTCAGAGCCTGTGTTTTTAATTGACTTGCTAAATGTTAGTGGCTCTCTCTGTCTTCCATATTGTGATTTACGGAGGAGGGAGAACCCCAGGGGAGGGCATATTTGATTTTGTTGGAGGTGGCAAGAATCCAGGCCAGCTGGGACCTAGGGTAGCTTGTGGAGCACATGCAAGGGGATCTGGAAGTTGAGTAACCTGGTGATGCAACTCGATGACAAAGCAGGGGTGAGTTGAAGACAATGGAGTCATGAGATAATGGGATAAAGAGGGTGTCTTAATCAGCTTAGGCTACTCTAACAAAATATCATACAGTAAGTGGCTTGAAGTTATTTTCTCATAGTTCTGGAGGCTAGAAGACTGACATCAGGGTGTCAACATGGCCAGGTTCTGGTGAGGGCTCCCTTCTTGGCTTGCAGACTACTTGTGTCCTCAACCTAGTGGGAGGAGAGGCGGTGAACGAGAGGGAGGGAGGGAGGAGGGAAGGGAGGGAAAGAGAGAGGTGTCTCTTCTCATAAGGACACTCATCTCATCATGAGAGCTGCATCCTCATGACCTCATTTAACCCTAATTACCTCCCAAAGGCCCTGTCTATTGCCAAATGCCATCACATTGAGGGTTAGGGCTTTAATATATGAATTTGGGGAGGGACACAATTCAGTCCATAGCAGAAGGAATGGACAGGACCTATGGAATTTATTGCCAGAATCTGGATTCACAAAGCTGCTGTGGACAGGAATCAACAGAGATTAAAAATAATAGGAGAAATATCAAGTTCTGAATTTAGATCCAAAAAATTACAAAGTCAGAGGATGGAAAACACATATTTTGGATTTAATTAACTAGAAGCTTAGCTCAAGCTGGAGGGACAATATAGTCACTGAAAGAGGGGACTCTTCTTCAGTCAGATGCAGACATTCTTGGGACATTTTATCTGGACGTGCCCCACAACACAGTCCTAAGTTACCTTAGGAAGCTTCTAGTGTGAGGTCTTCCAGCCCCTGCCACCTGAAAACAAATCTTCCCATCTGCAACCCTCTTCTCCAGGTATTTTCAAACAGGCTCTCATGTTGTTATTTGTGGACTTCATGAAGCATTGAAATATCACATTTTTAGCTAATTATATGTTACATAACATGCCATACTATGCTAGGTCTTTATGGAGATATTGGACAGCAGGAATCAAAAAGTTAAAAAAAAATGAAATAAAAATTTGATTGAGAAAATTATAATTGAGAACAAGTCTCAGGTTATTTTATTTAAGTGTTACAAAGCCACGTGCAGGCCAGCTCACAGAACCTTAAGGAACCAGTGAAGTCCTGCAGCAACATAGTTTGAGAACCACTGCTTTACTGTACAATCATTTCCATTCTTGTCAACCCCTCAACTGCCTCATTACCCGTGAGCTTTTTCCTTCTGGCCACAATATCCAGTGCTTCCCTCTTTGTCATTTCTAGCTCTCTTCCTTCAATGGGCTCCCTACAGGCTATATGGCATGTGTAGTCAGACATTCATTCATTCATTTGCCAAATATTTATTGAGCACCTACTATGTGCCAGGCTCCCTGTTAAACACTGGTGTTATGATAATAACCAGAAAGAGGCATGGTCTCATCTCTTATGGAGCTTCTAATCCGGTAGAGGGGGAAGATAATCAAAGAATCTAATTAATTGTGCTCATAACTATAAATCGAGACAAGATCTAAAAAAGAACAAATTGATGTAGGCACCATAAGAGGAAATCTCAGGTGTTGTCCAATAAACAAGTTCGGTTACCTTTACTAGTAATGTTACTTTATTAAGTCAAGAACGTCATAGGGCATTAATTACCACAAGTTGACAGCTGAGTCAATGTCTTATGATAAACATAGTATATAACCTTAAGTAAGCAATCCAGTTTCCTAAAAAAAATTTTAACAAAAGTAATTTCCTATAAAAAATATTTATGGTCACAAGATTGTTAGTCAGCAATTCTTGAAACCATTAAAACTATCATATAAGGAAGTTCTTTGCCTTTTAGTAAACAAACTTAGAAGCTCAACTTTATAATGACAGGCTGTAAACAAATACAGATTTAACATACATATTATGATAACTGATATGTAAATATTTTCTCTTCATTATCTATTGAAAATGTAAGCTCTGCAGAAAACTTTGTCTTCAAGCACCTGTGTCAACAGTTGTCTTATTCTTTTCAAGATTCCTCATTAATGGGGAACTAAACTAAGGCTTGTGGTCTCTGGCTTCAGATATAATTTCTGGCCAAGGCTGATTAAAGAATTTGGGGAACTTTATTATTTTCTCTTTCCTCATATGTGACCTAAATCCAGTCCCTTAGCCTCTCTGAGCCTCAAGTTCCTCATCTGTAAAATGGAAAGAGTAATAGTGCCTATATCATAAAAATATTGCAAGAATTGAAAGAGAAACTTTAGGTAAAGTACCCAGCACAGTGCCCAGCATATAGCAAACACTAGAAAGCATTTGTTATTAATAATATAGGAAGTTGAGCTTCTAAGAAATTAATTGGATTAGAAATGTGATCTTTATATCACATTTGAATAAAAAATTTACATATTTATTTCCCAGATGATCTAATGCTCTTCATAGCTGTCACAAGAGCAAAAACATTTTTTGGAGAGTAATTTGGCAGTTATTTGGAGAGATGCTTGTGAATTATAAATACAATAATTATCTTTGGTATAATCATCCTACTTCTAAGATTTTTTTCAAAGAAAATAACCAAAGATGTGGGCAAAGATTTACGTGGCATATGTTCATTACAGCATTATTTATAATGGGAAAATTTACATATTCAACAATATGGGAAAATTAAATAAATTATGGTGAATTTATATTTTAAAACTTGAAATATGAATGTAAAATAATTGGAAGGAAGTGCACCAAAACATTCAGCTGTGATTATCTCTGGATGGTGGCACGATAGGTGATTCCTATAATTTATTTATGTTTTTCTATAATATCCAAATTTTTCATAATGAAAATGTCTTACTTTCACAATCCAAAAAAGGTTCTTTTTAATGGCCTCATAGACAAATATCCTGCCCTGCCACCCAAGCATTGTAAAAGACCACACTGGGATGACAGAATTACAATACAGGAAAAGACTACATAAAAATGCTCTCTCCACACCCTACTGCCACTCTTCCAGTTTCAATCTTTTCCAACTTTCTCAGGGACTATTGCAACAGCTTCTAATTGTTCTCCTTGCCTCCAGTATTGATTGTGCCATTCTGTTCTCCATACTGATGGCTGCTAAGATGAACTTTCTACAGTGAGAATCTGTTTGTTCACCATCCCCCAACCCCGTGGCTCCCCAGGGACTTCGTCCTAAAGTTGAAACACCTTAGTAGGGTAGATCCATCACAATGTAGTCCCCAGACTTACACCTCTTCCTGCTTCATTTCCCAGCACTCACCCTGGTACCTGTGATCCAGACATATCTAGACACGCTCTTTGCACACAGCCACTAATTCGGCTGCTAAACCCTGCCTATCCTTCAAACTGTCAGATGCCTATCCCCCAGGAAGCCTTTTCAGATGCCTCCCTCTGCAGGCAGCATTACTTACTTTTTGGCTATCCTTTCTTTGGTGCCCACTTTCATTACAAGTCTTGGGGCTAAATAGGAACATGAAAAGATGCTCAGTATGGCTAATTATGAGAGAAATGCAAATCAAACCTACAATGAGATCACCTTATGCCTATCAGAGTGGCTATCATTATAAAGTCTGCAAACAATAAATGCTAAAGAGGATATGGAGAAAAGGGGACTCTCCTACACTGCTGATGGGAATGTAATTTGGTGCAACCACTATAGAAAACAGTATGGGGATTCCTGAAAAAACTAAAAATAAATTTACTTACCCTATGATCCAGCAATCTCACTCCTGGGCATATATCCAGAGAAAACTCTAATTCAAAATGATATATGCACCCCATTATTCATAACAGCACTATTTACAATAGCCAAGACATGGAAGCAACCTAAATGTCCATCGACAGATGACTGGATAAAGAAGATGTGGTGTGGGGGGGTGGGAAGAGATAGACTGGGATTTCAAAATTGTAGAATAGATAAACAAGATTATACTGCATAGCATAGGGAAATATATACAAGATCTTATGGTAGCTCACAGAGAAAAAAATGTGACAATGAATATATATATGTTCATGTATAACTGAAAAATTGTTCTCTACACTGGAATTTGACACAACATTGTAAAATGATCATAAATCAAAAAAAAGATGTGGGGTGTGTGTGTGTGTGTATATATATGTATACACACATACATAATGGAATATTACTCAGCCATAAAAAGAATGAAATAATGCCATTTGTGGCAACATTTGTGGCAACATGGACCTAGAGATTATCATACTAAGTAAAGTAAGTCAGATGGAGAAAGAAAAATACCATATATCACCTATACGTGGAATCTAAAAAATTGCAGAAATGAATTTATTTACAAAACAGAAACGGATTCACAGACAAAGAAAACAAACTTATGGTTACCAAAGGAGAAAGTGTGGGGAGGGATAAATTATGAGTTTGGGATTAGCAGACACACATTACTATATACAAAATAGATAAGCAACAAGTCCTACTATATAGCACAGGGACCTGTATTCAATAGCTTGTAATAACCTATAATGAAAAGCAAATTGAAAAAGAATATATATACATATATATGTATAGCTGAATCATTGTGTTGTACACCAGAAACTAATGTAACATTGTAAATCTTCAAAAAAAAAGTCATTGTGGTTGTTAACTGATGTATTTGCTTGAATCCCCAACACCAGGCACCTCGTTGAAGGTTGTCATTTGGTAACTATTTAATAAGTGCTCATATATATCAGGTGCTATGCTAGGCCTTTCAAAAAATGCATTGTTTTCTTTTTTGCCTCTGCCCAGAGCCTGGCACATACTTATTGAATGAAGTGTTATTTAGTACAGAAGTTCTCAAATTTCAATGTGCAGATGAATCCCTTGGGGAACTTGTTAAATAGATGCCAGACCCCACCCTAAAGTTACTGAGACAGAACCACCTGGGAGAAATTTGGTCACCTGTATGGGTGTTCTTGTTTTTTATGCATAGACTGTTTTTTTAATTAAAAAATAGTATATTTTTCCCAAGACAAAAATCTTCTTCTATAGCAATGTTTATAAATATTTTACAGCAATATACAAAAATATTTTGTGTAAGTATCATATGCCCATAGTAACACAATTTCAAAACAATATAGGAGAGTCCAAAATGGAAAATGAAATTTTCCCCTGGAAAATGTGACATGCATTCTTTTTTTTAAATTGAAGTATAGTCAGTTTACAATATTGTATGTTTAACAAGCTCCCCAAGTGATTTTGATGCACTCCAAAATTTGTGAATAATTAAGAGATCCCAGTTATCTTCAGAAAAGACTGTGCCTAAGTCATTCCAGGCAGATAAAAGCCCACTCTGAACTTAGGTTTCTTCAAAAGAAGGAAAGCACTATTTACTGAGCACTTTTTAAGTGTCAGGTACTTTATAAATAAGTTGAATTGCCACAAAAACTCTGAGAAAACTACTGGTTTTCTCACTTCAAAGGAAATTGAGGCTCAGAAAGATCCAATCACTTGCCCAGGAGAAGTTGGTGGTTCTGGGACTGGAACCAGGAACCGCTGGCTTCCAAATCTGTTTCCATGGCAACAGGCCTCCTCCCCATCCCTGTCATAGCCAATGTGTCCCTCCATGTGCCTCATTTTTCACAGTTTCCAAATACCTGGTGCTGGTCCCTGATGATGGTGTCACCAGGCCTAGAAGAAACGGGAAAAATAAAAATAAAAGTAGTATGATTCTTTTCACAAAGTTAAGTTCTGTTTAAAGGATTGGCCTACATTCTGAGTCTATAGTCTTCATTTTTAGGGTTAAAATATCTTTTTTTTAACAGAGTGACAGTAATGGCAGTTTATTGTTTTTTCTCTCTTAATGTCTTTACTTGGCAAAATAAAAAAGTAGGTGACCCTAGTTTGATGTCCAATATATATATTTTTAAGCTGGACTAGTTCTGGGAATCCTAAAATGTGGTTACTGCTGATTTCAATGTGATTCCCCCTCTATCCTCTGAACCTGTTTTCTTGGCTCTTGCTGCAGCAAATCAGGATCGTTCATAACACTTTCCTGTACAATGGAGGTTTAGAAGACTTGTTGCAGAGGCTGGTGTGTGTGTGTGTATATGTGTGTGTCTGTGATAATGGAGAAGAATGGGCCATTCTTGGCCTGGGTTCAACCCCGGTACCTCTGTTTTTCAGGGATGGTCGAGCTGCTCAACCTCCCCACTTGACTGCTGCTGCCTTCCCCTGCCCTACTCCCCTCAGAGCCTGGCCTGGGCAGGAACCTTCAGGGTGGGGGAAGGGAGAGGAGTGTGGTCACAATTCCAGCTCTTTTTCTTTGGCAGTTTAAATTCTATTGTAATTAGTGAGTAAGACTTGCTCTCAAAGACCACTCTTCTCCGGATGGGAGGTAGGAAGCCCAGCTAGATTAGGAAAGGGTTTGAAGAGGGCTGAGGTAACAAAATAACACTCCTGACCCCTGCACACGGTACTGCAGCCTCACTGGCTTTGCTCCACTTCCCGTCGGGTCAGGAGGAAACTTCTGGAAGGTCCAGCCAGGCCCAGCCAGCTCTCGCTGTTCCTGCCTAATTTTCTGGTCTTGGAGATCTGAGGAGAGGGGAGCAGGTGGAGGTGGGAAGCTGAGTTTGTGATCATTGCATCAGCCTCCCCTGCTGGACCATGAGCTCCATGAGGACAGGGAAGTTCTGTTTTGTTCATGTTTGTGGCCCAGATCCAGCCTGGCCCACTGTAAAAGTGGTTGATAACTACCAGATGAATGAATGATTGTACTTGAATGAGATAATAGAAGGAAGGGTCTAGCCAGGGGGAGATTATCCGTCTGGGAAGATGGGGTCTTTGAGAGGAAGACATAGGAAGGTCTGCTCTGGCCTGTTAGTCCAAGACTGATCCTCAGGTGCTGATGTTGAGGAGAGAATTACTCATTCACAGGGCTTGATGAGTGGGATCTTCTAGGTGATTTTTGTTTGCTTCTCAAAACCACCCTTCTGGGGGCGATGAGTATGTGTTTAGCATGCATGAAGGCCTGGGTTCAACCCCGGTACCTCTGTTAAAGATAAACAAATGAACAAATCTAATTAGCTTCCCCTTCCCCACAAAGAACAAAAAAAAAAAAAAAAGGAAAAAGTTAAAAAAAAAGTCCTCCGGCTCAACCCCCAGAGACTTCTCCTTTATTATCTCTGCTTCCTCAAACTGACTTCCTAACACTGAGAAAAGAGCAACCCAAAAACACAACTGAGAGAGCTGAGGGTCTGGGTGGAGCCAGGAGGCAGAGAGGGATTGAGGTTGTTGGTGACACAGCTGAACTTGGATGACCCAAATACAAGGACTTACTAAACCACTTGGACTTCACAGAGTTTGGGACTCTAGAATCTTGGGTGTTGGAGGTCATCTAATCCCGTATACCCTACCAAAATCAGGAATCCCTCCTGAGGCATCCCTGGTAGTGACCCCATTAGGAGACCCTTAATTTAGCAGTTGTACAGTTAGAGAAGTCCGCTTATGTCTAAAGGTCTAGTGATGCCCTTATCAATAATCAAAGTAAAGGAAAGAGGAGTAAGAACCCAGATGTGTCTAGCCCTAGGCCCAGAAGCCAATTAAAGACCCAGAAGGTTTTTAGGGACATTGACCCATAAACTATCTCAAGACAGCATGAAAATTTAGCTTTGAGGGTCTGGAAAAGTGAGTACTGCTAAAATCTTTGTCCTTTTCCTAAAGGTTCCAGAAGACCCTGCATCACAGGCTACATCAGCCATTCCAGGGCTCACCTGCCTGGCCTAGGTGGGCTCCAGCATGACAGAGGCATTCTGATACCAGTGTCTTCAGAAGATGGGAGGATACTGGGATTCAGTATTCCTAAGTTGACTCCTGTAAGCAGAGAGGGCAGGAGAGACCTGTAGGATTGCCCTGGGCTGGGGTTGGGGGAATGGAGCCTCACACAGATGGTGTAAAAGCTAATGGAGCACACCGTCAGGAATGAAGACGGGTCACTCTCCTCTGTCTTTAAAAGCTTCTGACCTATTACAATGCGGAAGCAGAACCATCATCTGTCACCTGTTCTAGGAGGGAGCCAAACCACAAATACCACAGATCATCTATGTGAACATATACTTCTCTGGGTGTGTCTGTCTCTCCCTGTGAGTGTACTGGAGGTGTCAGAAACATTCCTGACATATCTGTTTACCTGTGTGTTTGTCTCCTTTCCTTTTTTTTTTTAACCCTTAAATGTCATGACTCCCCAGGGTTTGGTCTGGTCCCTCTTCTCTACTCCCTCAAGACTTCTCCCTGGTTAATTGTATTCATATAGCCTTCAGAATGGCTATGGCTTCCAAATCTACATCGCTGTCTTCATCTGGGTCCTAAGCTCCAGATTTGTATCCAGTTCCTCCCAAACGCCTCCACTTGGCACACACTCAGCTCACTTCTAAAAACTCGTCAGCTCACTCACCCACGCATTGCTATCAGAACATCTGAACTTGTCACACACTCCTTAATATTTCTTCACCACTGTCTGATTTTCCTCCCCGGTTCTACAGGTGGGGCAGGGGTGGGATGCGGTGGGGTGGCTCTGAGAGTTGGTTAGAAGTGTTCTGGGGGCTCTGAAACAGATGTGAAGAAATTAGCTGAGATCCAGTAACGGTCAGGAATCAGGCCAACCATTTAAAGCTGGATTACAATGCCAAGTAGGGCAAACCAAGCAAACAGAAACTACTCTGGGGCAAAACCATGGCTGTCAGAGAGGGAGGAGGCCACTAGGTGAGAAGAAGCGCCACAGGAGGAAGCAACAAATTGTATTCATAGAAATGAAATTAGATAAGCTCTTTCTTTGGGGGAGGGGGCAGTGCCTCTGCTTTCTCGGTGACTGTATCAGGTTGCTGGCACACTCAAGAATCTAGAATGATGGTTGGTCACCATTTCTGTGTATCGTTCAAGTGTCTGGTGTGTGAGAACTGAGAACAATTGGAGAAGCTAAGGCACAGAAGACAACTGTTTTTCTGTCATCTACTAGGTCAAGTCCAAACTCCCTAGCAGAACACTCAGATCCTTTCTGACCTGGCTCATTCTTTCTTCTTCAGATTGACCTTTCTTCACTCCCCAGCTCACCCCAGCACTACAGGTGTCTCTCTGAATTCAGTGTATCTCTTATGCTTCTGTGTACATTTGTTCTCTGCTGATTGAAAACAAAAAGCACAGCATGAGAGTTGTGAGCTAAGTTCTATTTGGGGCAAGATGAGGACTATTGCCTGGGAGATAGCCTTGTCAGATAGCTCTGAGGAACTGCTCCAAAGAGGTGGGGGAGAGGTCAGTATTATATACGATTTTGTTTGGGGGGATGGGATACGTGCAGTCAAGGACACATTTTGGCTGAGGCTTGCTGCTACTCATGAGGAGCAGATGTCTCCACTAATGATTTTAGTGCTTTTCTAGACATGAGAAGGGGCAAGGAATTGGGCTCATAAAATCTTCTCCTGAAATCTCTAACTATCTGAAGGCCTGTTCTACCAGTTTTTCCCAGAGCACAGAGTGCCTCATTCCTGATCTCCACCCTGAACTCCTTTCAGAGTATGTTGAAGGTCACTGACTGCAGTGGCTAGTGACCTTGTAGAGGCAGAAGGCAAGTGACAATTTTTAGTTGGCACCTAGAACATCATTTCCATTGGTGTTTATTCAGTGAAGACCAACTCATCCTTATAGATTTAACCCCAGGTTTCTCAGTTCCTTGAGGCACACAGAATGATTCTGACGTCTTTCTGATGTTGCTGGAGACATGCCTGCATGCCTCAATTATTTCAACTGCCGCACTACATAATTGCTGTTTACTTGCATGCCTGAACTGAATTCTGTGACAACGGAACCTATACCTTATGGAAGTTTGTAAACCCCAGCACCTAACAGTGGCTAGGACATAACTTGGTGCATAATAAACGTTTGTTGGATGAATGAATGAATGGATGAATGGACTCCCACTCTTATAGGGGAGACAAGTAAGTAAACAGAAAATTACAAAGCTGTGTGAAACAGGTAGTTTTGGGTACAGAGAGGGACAAATGCATAATTTTAGGAAGTTTTATCCCATTTTCTGCCCCTTACAATATGCAGTTCAACTTAAAAATACTACACAGTAAATACAATTTCATTTCTGAAACAAACAACAAATCTTATTCATAGGAATGAAATTAGATAAGCTCTTTCTTTTGGGGAAGGGGCAGTATCTCTCCTTTGTCGGTGACTGTATCAGGTTGTTGGCATACTCAAGAATATAACTAATGAGATGGCAGAGATATGGGTAAGGTTAAAAAAAACTAGTCAGGGCTGCAAAGCCACCTAAAGACTAGTCAATAGCCGGTAGCTATTGCCATCCCTGAGGCTGAAGTTAAAGGTGGTAGCCTGGAGCAGTAGCCATAGAGGAGCACAGAACCACTATCAGAATCTCAATCCCAGCCTCACCCAGCAGGCTGGGTGTGGAGAACCTCAACCATGTGCTCCCCCAACCACAGATCTGCCTCTGACTCTCATTAGCTGAATCCAAGCAGAAGCCAGAGAACAAGTGAGCCCTGGTGATACAGTTCATGGAGGTCAGCCTCCAGGGGCAGGGTGGAGAAGGGCCAAAATGGATCCAGGTGATGGGAGGGCAAAGAGAATAACCAGCACGGAGGGGAGATGCCTCTGCACTGTGGGCAACCTATGTCTATGATCATTGCCTACTGGGTAATCAAACATTGCTACAGCTCTGTGGGTTACAATTCTAGACTTCATGTTTTGTCTATTTAGGTATTTGTGTATTCAAGCTTATTACAATCTGCGCCACTTAATTAGTAGGTCTGGGGTTAGACAAGGGTATCTATGCTTTTTTAAAAGCCTCCCAAGTAATTTTGACAGACCTCACTTTTTCAGAACCACTGTTACATTCCCACCTTTTTTTTTTTTTATAGATAGGAAACTAACATCCAGAGAAATGAAAAATGCTCTGACTTGGCCACTCTCTGAGAACTATCCCTTAGGTGACACTGAAAGGTTTGGCTGGAAAACTGAAACGTTTGCACATGTCTTCTAGCCCAGTTCCTCCATTTTACTGATGAAAAAACTGGGCTCCAAAGATGGACTGATGTGCCCGGTCATATAACTAGCAAGTCACAGAGGAGGGGGAATAGAACTAAATACAGTATTTTTCAACCCAGTGTTCTTCCAGGTAGCACACTTTGTAGGAGTGTTTGTGTGTGTGTGTGTGTGTGTGTGTGTGTGTGTACAACAAAGCTCTGGGGGCCGCAGTTCTAGTCTCCCATATTCTGGTAGGGTGAATCTCCCTACAGCCCCGACTGGAAAGAAAGTAGAGTGGGCAGAGTTTATCGGTCTCTGGGACACTTATTTAAAAGGAGTCTGGAAGGGATGGGTGAAGGCTGTGGATGAGCCTCAGTCCCAAGCCTTGGCTCTCACCCTTATTGCCCTTGGCTCTGAATCTCTGGTTGTCAATTCTATCACTAGAAGAGGACTGCTCCCTGCTCTGAGAAGGTGTCAGGTCAACAGCACAGGCTCTAGGGAAACTAAGCAGGGTCCAAAAGGAAAAAAAAAAAGAGGCACGTTTTGGAACAGGCTCACAAGAGCTCTCAGTGTGAGGGCTTTTCCCCAGCCAGCACAAGGCGGAGTCAAAAACTAGGGTCTCAGTGTCACCATTCCAGGATGTTTCAAACTCCTTGATGGCTGCTAATTAGAGCTGGGTAGGGCTGGTTATCTCACTCTAATTCCCCAAGCCTGACACACAACTACTCTCCTACAGCAGATCAAAGACCAGTGGCCCATCCTTTTAAGCTGTATCTTAAATTTCCATCTCCAGAAAGACTCCTCAAGTTGAATTTCCTGAAACCAGCAGCCCTTGGCCTTCCCAATCCTACAAATGTTGGGCTTGGGAGGAATCTTGGAGATCATCCACTCATCTTATATACGAAGAAATCAAGACCAGAGAGGGAAAGTGATTCACCCAACCACACAGCATGGAAGTGGCAAAAGTGGAACTAGATTCCTGTCCATTTGACTGTCTGCCAGTTCTTTCATGTGATTCCCATAATTCTGTACACGCTTGGTTCCCAGTGTGCCTGTGTACCTTTAGTCTGTGTAATATCAACATTAATCTACTTAAGCTCCATTTTTGGCAGAGTTAGTTCACACTCCTGTGGGTCCTTAAGTATGCTCAGGTCTGCCTGTCCATACTTCATTCCTGTTGTGTTCTTGTGTGTGTTCAATTCTCTTGAGTTGTGAGAGGTGTGTGCCTAAGAATTGAGCAACTGTGTTTATTATGGGTCTATAGGGTGCTGCATGCCTATATATGTGTCTCTGTTTTTACAATGAAGGATGTGTGTCGACCTGCCGCTCTCAGTTTTGTGTCTATGTACTTGTTTGGTGCCCAAGGGTAGTTGTAATCCTGTATGTGTTTGTGCATATATATGGGTATATAGGCGGCTATGTGTTTCTTTTCATGTTGAAAGGTGTGCGTCTCCTGACCATTGTGTGTCCATTTGCCTGTATGTTTGTATGCAGTGAGGGTTGTGGGTCTAATCGCAATTGTGTCCATGTGGACTGCATGTTTAAAAGCTGAGGGGAATCTGCCTTTGCCTTCTATCCCCGGGTTACAAGAAAAATGTGTGTAGCCGTGAGCCCAGGACAGGAATGTGTTTGTCTCTTGGCCAAGCTCCGTCCTCACTCAGGGCCGGAGATCACGAATAGGTTCCGGGATGTCTTGGCACTGATTCCCAGAGGGGCGGGGCCTGGAGGACCCTGCCTCCTGCCCCCAGGGAGAAGCCTTTCTTCTCCCGGCTAAAGCGGCTGCGCAGGAGTTGGGGGTCGTTGTAGGGGTTGGGGTGGGCGGGGCCTATCCGGTATTACCAGCCAGACCCCGCCCCACGCCGACTCTAGCCCGCTCATTGGCCATGTCTGCGGTGACGTCGTGGGGATGGCAGAAAGAACCCCCAGCGCCCGGCGTGCGGGTGGTTTTGTTCGTCACCCAGGCTTTGTTGCGTCGTCGTCTCCTCACCTGGCCGCGAGTGCGTCCTGGCCGCTGCAGCCCGGAACGGGGTGCCAGCTGCCGCCGCTGCCGCCGCCATGGTGTCCCCGGTCACTGTGGTGAGTGAGTGAGCGAGCGAGCGAACCAATGTCCGGCGCAGCCGCAGCCCACCGACCTGAGGACTGGGCTGCGGCAGGCCAAGCCGCCGAGGGGCCGAGGAAGGGCAGGGATCCCGCGGCGGTCCGCGTCCCCAGGCGGGAGGCGGCGCTGTCACGGCCCCCGGCATCCCAAATCGGGGCGCCACTCCTCCGCGCGCCCCCAGCCGGCCCGCGAGAGGGAGGAAAACAGTGGGCACGTGACTCGGAAGCATGACTTGGTTGATCTCTGTCTCGCGCGGGTCCGCGGGGTCGCTGCCGCGTAGAGGGGACGGCAGCGGGCCGCTGGTTCCGCGTGCGCAGAACACAGCGAGGCGTGGGAGAGGGCGGGGGAGGGCAGAAGGGTTACTGGGACCTACAGGGAATCCTGTTTCAAATGTATTTCCTCCTTTTCCTCATCTTCTAAATAAATCTGGGGCGGGGCACAGGACTACTCTAAGTTAACGCAGCCTTGATAACGCGCTGGATGAAAAGGGGTCGTTCTCTATTGACACCTCTTCCTGTTCAAGACTTTCTCACCTGCACCTTTGTCTCTCCCCGCTCCCCTCTTCCTTCTAATGCTGGATTCTCTACGACTGTCAAAGCCTCCCGGGCTACTACGGCTTGTTTCTCCTTCTAGGAAATATGGGGCTGGGAGAAGGGTGTGGAGTAGATGCTTCCGAGCGCTAGCAGGTGGCTGTTGGGGAGATCTGGGGACAGTGAGGGTAAGCGTCTCCAGCCGTCTCCTCCTCTGCCCATATCCCTGCTCTGACCAGCCTACATGGGGCAATCTCCATAGGAAGGAGCTTAGTCATCTCTTCTCACCGCTCTCACCCCCGAGAGAGCAAGCGTAGGCTTAGACCCAGGACTCACCCATCTGCCTCTTCCCAACCTTCTTCATCAGTCCGATCAGCCCCCAGGTAACCAGGGAGTGGTGGTCTGAGAGTCTTTGTGTATCCCCAGAGCCTTGTTCTGGGCGGCGTACCCAGCCAGAGGCATATCAGTTTGGCAGAATGTGAGTATATCGGGAACCTCAGCTGCTGGGAATCACTCTGAGAGCCCCAGTACCAGATGGCTAAGGAAAGGAGCTTCCTGGGAATCACAGATTCAAAATATCTGCAGCAGCCCCCTCCCTCAGCTTGCAGAGTGCCTGAATGGCCTTGGACACAACCTTTCTTTAGCTGCCATCCCCCCTAATCCAGCTGAGACCAAGTCAGCTGCTCTAACTTCCCCTCTCAGTTCCCCCTCTTCTCCCAGCCTGTCTGCTGGCTTCAGATCAAAAGCTGGGAAAAGAAATCCTCCCTCCCCTTCCTGCCTCTGTTTCTGATGTGCCTTGAATTTCCCTTGTTCTCTGGAGAATAAGACTGACTGACACCTCCTCCAGCCTTCCAGTCCCTGAGATTGCTGGTCTTTCGGGGATAGTTTTCTTGCTCCCAATTTATGAGTCCATTTCTCTAGGCAGCATCCCTGAGGCAGCGGGAGTGGAGGCTGAGTTGCAGACAAACGAGGAGGGAGAGGGGCTGTGGGGGCTGAGGTGGTTGGCAGTGCCCACCCTCACGCATTCCTGGCACTCACCTGGTGTTACCAGACCTGAATCCTATGTCCTGGCCCCACTGCTGAGGATCACGAGTCGGCCATTTGGGGCGTCTCTGTGGTTTCCTGTTGACTCCACTCTATTCCAGACAGCTGGGTGCTGATGCTGGCAAAGAGAGGCTAAAGGGGCTTTGGGTAGGTTAAAGAAGTGTGTGGGAAAGGAGAAGCATTGGGTTGCAGGACGGAACACTATCCCAAAATCTGTTTTCTGCCCAGTGACTATTCTGGTCCTGCCCCAGGGCCAAGAATGGACGTGAGTATCAGGAACAGTGGAGCCCTTTCCCTTCCTAATCAATTAAGCCTCAGGCTAATTAATAGTGGGCTTGTTCACATTCTGCTAGCTGGTTGGGGCAGGTCAAACTGGGTTTCTGTGTGTCAGTCCTTACTGCTTGGGAAGTGGGCCTGTCTCTGGGGTGGATGCCTGGGCTGAGGGTGTGGGCTCTGGGCCCCGCACTGGGCTTCTGAGCTCCCACTCTCTGAGTGCTGCCCTTGTCCTATGTTCTCCAGGTGAAGAGTGAGGGACCCAAGCTGGTGCCCTTCTTCAAGGCCACCTGCGTGTATTTTGTGCTCTGGCTGCCCTCGTCCAGCCCGTCGTGGGTCAGCGCCCTCGTCAAGTGCCTGCCCATCTTCTGCCTCTGGCTCTTCCTTCTGGCACATGGCCTCGGATTCCTGCTGGCCCGCCCCAGTGCCACCCGCATCTTTGTGGGGCTCGTCTTCTCTGCCATAGGTGATGCCTTCCTCATCTGGCAGGACCAGGGCTACTTTGTGCACGGTCAGTCATCACAGCAGCTACCTGGGAGGAATCCTGTGGTGGAGGGCTGGAGGTTCCTAGGGGGCCAAGGATTTGGGACAGGGGTTTTTTTAACAAGAATATGGGGAATTTGAGGGGTTCTGAGGCCAAGGACTGTGGGGCTCCTGTTGGAGGATGACCTTGCTGGTGATCTGGTGATCAGTTCTGGAGTGTCACAGGAGAGCTGGGGGTTGTCTCTGCCTTTGTGGGTTTCTTCCCACCTCTGTTACTCCTAAAATAAAGCAGTCCCACCCCCCCGTTACCTGTTACTCACCTGAGCCTGCTCTTAATACCCCATCTTCCCCTGTCACCCCCAGGTCTGCTGATGTTTGCTGTGACTCACATGTTCTACGCCTCGGCCTTTGGCATGCGGCCATTGGCTCTTCGGACAGGTCTGGTGATGGCACTACTGTCGGGCCTATGCTATGCCCTCCTCTACCCAAGCCTGTCAGGTGCCTTCACCTACCTGGTGGGGATCTATATGGCCATTATCAGCTTCATGGGCTGGCGGGCTATGGCAGGGCTACAGCTGGTTGGGGCAACCTGGCGCTGGACTGAGCTGGCAGCAGGCAGTGGTGCACTGCTCTTTATTGTCTCGGACCTGACCATCGCCATCCACAAGTTTTGCTTTCCCGTGCCCTATTCACGGGCACTCATCATGTCCACATACTATGCCGCCCAGATGCTCATCGCCCTGTCAGCTGTTGAGAGCCGGGAGCCAGTAAAAGACTTCAGACTGAGCAAGGCCAAATGAGGGGCCAGGTCCTGGTCTCCTCCTGGGGCTGGGGTCCAGGACCTGGGAGCGTGCAAGAGTTGGATCAGAGTGGCTGCAGTACTAGCCTGGGGCAGCAGGTGTTACCTGTGAAATGTACAAGTTTGAGGGAGTAAGCAGGAAAAGGATCTTTCTAGCAAAGCTAGTGGTCCAGGACAATGTTGATTGCTAAAAAGAGCCAGCCTAATGCCCCTTGCTGGAGCCAGAAGTAGGTATCTTTCCACCTCGACTCCGTGCAAACTGTCAGAGCCCCTCTGGAGGGCGATGGTGCTCAGCTTCTTGACCTCCCCCAACTCCTACTAGATGGGAGACTCTGACTCACCCACTCCCACTCTTCCCGATCCGCACAGAGTTGAAGGAAGAGGGGAGAAGTCTGTGCTAAGATGACCCACCCTCAGGGCCTGAAGCCCCTTTCCCAGGCCCCTAGTTGGGAAGATTGGATGAGGGTGGAGTCTCCCTTTCTCTCGTTTATCCTTATTACTTGAACAATCTTAATCTCTTAAGTGTTGGGTGGGAAGGTGAAGGGGTGTCTGTCCAGTTAGGCAAAATTGGGGACTTCTTTGGCCTGGGATTTTGGGGTACCGAGGATGCAAGTTGGTCCCGTCTCTCTCAAAGGCCAGCCCAGAGCTCAGGCCCCACACCACCACCCTCAGACCCTATGCCCAGGGCCAGGGTGAACCATGCCAAAGGAAGGGGCCAGCCTGTATGTATGTGTCTGTACATGTGATTCTTGTGTGTGGTCTGTCTCCAAGCCTGTCTATGTCTTTCTCTGCCAACTGTCTCTGACCTGCTGTGTGTCAAAGTCTTATAGGGAGAGGATCTCAGGGAGCTGCTGAGGGGGTGCTGAGCCTGGCTCAGAGAGCTGGGAACTCCCCCCCATACACACCCACTCTCAATGCTTTCCTCCTTGTGCTTCCTGCACTGGGAGCAAGAGGAGGGGGCTCCAATGACACTCTAGGGTCATAAGACCCAAGGCACATTCAATGCAAGGGGAGCAAGGATGGGACAACTCCATCCTATCCCTCATGTGAAAAAAAAAATAAATAAAAACCAAGGGTCACTCACTGCCCTGCTTGTCTGCCTGGGTGGCACGTGCCTATCCTGGAGAGGAGGGGATGGGGGCATGGTGCCAGGGGTCCTAGATGTCCTCACAGCCTGACCAGTGCATCTTGGCACCAGGCTGGCTCCCAGGCTCTGGTAACACTGTGCTGGTTAGAGTGGGTCTCACTTCCCGGTCATGTCTGTGGGTGAGGATGTAGTTCAGGAGGGTGGGAGGGGTGGGTAGTATTTGCCACTGTCCAAATTTGTCCTTGGTACACTTCCCTGTGCACAGGTACCCGACATCTTTGGTGACTCTTAGCTACTCAGTGTCCTCTACTGCTGCCCATCCTCATCCCCCCATCCCAGACCTGCTGCCTGCTCCAAAGTGACCCACATTCCCTTCAAGCCCCACCTCTCTCCCTGGACTTGGCTCAGTTGGACAGCTAGGAGGAATGAGATTAGATTGTCTGATTCATACTTCAGATGTGAAGCCCTGGCAGAATAACATGTCACCACACTCCAGGGCCATTTGCATCTTAATGGCAGTGCCTTGACCCAGAAATAGAAAGGGAAGCCTTGGGTGGTGGTGAATACACCATTCATAGAGGGGTCGTACAGTTGTGGGGATGTGATCAAGAGACTCAAGTCCCATGTGGGTGTTGGATGAATCAGTGATTTTCAAATGGGATTTTACAGAGACTAGTGGGAGCTTACAAAAGAATAAGTAGAGGTGGGAGGGTCAAAGACCAACCCCCACCCTTTTTCAAATCCAGCAGCTTAAGATTTTTTTTTTTAAAGGAAAGATTCTGCTGCAAAACTAAAGTTTGAAATCTAGTGAGCTGGATGACCAATCTCTTCTTTCAGATGCTCTGATTCTCAAATGGAACCCTGGACACTGCAGAGGCAAGGTCTTGATCCCTTCAAACCCCAGAACTCTGAAGACATACTTAACCTGGTGTGAAGAAATGGGAAGGGGCAGAAGCAGGATGGGGAGAAAGATGAAGCCAGCAATACTTGCTCCCCTATGCCCTGAGGGAAGGGAGGGTGCAGTGTGGCCTCAGAGGAGGCGAAGGCAAGTCAAGGCCCAGTCAAAAGGGGACTAGTCACTCCCCATGTGGGTGGGTTTGGACCAAGCTCTCGGGGATTCAGGTTCTGTGTATCCCCATCACACAGCCAAGTCCATCTCCTCGGTCTTTGCTGTACACCATGGTCAGGCACAGGCAAGGGTGTGCTCAGTTTATTGTCCTGTCCTTTCACTGAATGTTTACATTGACAAGCACCACAGAGCAAACTGGGCCTCCCTCACTGGGACCACACAGAGGACAGGCCAAGAAGCTCCACATCTTCCTGATGCCTGGGCTGGGCTGGAGCTCACATAAGGTACTTTGATTTCTTCTGCAGACTCTCAGTGACAGATGCTAGAATTGACTTGTCAACTTTGTCTGAAAGAGCAAAGCAAGTATTTGTTGGTGTCATTGATGGTAAGGGAAACTCCATATCGCTGGACCTGCTGCAGTCACTGTGAAGGAACCAAGGGCTGGACCCTGCCTAGGATCTTCATTCCTCCCCAGCCCCAGTCTCCCAGGGTCAGCTGAGTGTATGGGGCCAAGAGTTATCAATTATGCAACACAATATTTGCCAGGAATTGTGCCAGGCACTTTTATGTACTATGTCATTTAATCCTCATACCAGCCTTAAGAAGTAGATGAGAAAACAGGCTCAGAGTGGCTCTCACATGGCTGGTCAGTGTTGGAGCCAGGGCCCTGGGCCCATGTGCTTCCAACCAGAATTAAGTTGTCAGGGAGCCCTCTAGCTGTGGAATGAAAGGTGGATGTCTCCCACAGTGCCTTCCCTGGCCTAGTTCTGTGACACAGTTCAGCAGCCACTTTGGAGGCATCATCTCAGTGCCAGACATTTAGCTGAGTACTTGAGAGACAGAGCAACAGGACATGGTCCTTTCCCCAGAGAACGCCATCTGTAACGACAAAAAAGGTCTGTAACCATAGAGACCATGGACATCCGAGAGTGCTATGGACACTTCAGAGAGTGGCAGATGATGAGGCTGAGACATAGATGGTAGGGGAGCCTGTTGATTGTGATTTTATCTAAAGGATCAAGGGAAAGCTAGGAGGGAGTTTAAGCAAAGGGGAGCAGCAAGGCAGGCCATCTTTTCATTTAGAGAGATCATGCTACTAGCTGAACTCTCCTGAAAATAGTACTGTGTGTAGGAAGAAATAAAGTATTTCCCCTACATGTGCACACAGGAGCAGAAACATGGCACACTGTGTGCAGAGGAAGGCCTCCACCAGGTTCCCTTTAGTCTTCCCCTCATTGGTGCCTCCCATCTACCCTTTTACTAGGCCAGTAGTTTTCAATCTTGGTTGTACATCAGAATCACTTGCAAATTTTGTAAACGTAAAGATTCATTCTGGAGCCCTGTCAGGGAGATTGTGATTGGTAAATCTGGTTTAGACCTGATCACTGGTATCTCTTTCAAATGCAAGTCTAGGTCTTCCAAGACTTGCAAACGAAGGCGCAGGTACGGTGCAGTCGTGGCCACGGAACACCGTGTGCGGCTTGAGCGGGGTCAGGAAGCGTGGCGCGCGGCGCCAGTCCTCCTGCTGGTACGGCTACAGCTTGGCGCTCAGGTCCCAGATAGCGCGGGCGGGACGCAGCGGGCGGTGAGCGCACCCCAAGGCCCCCACCTGCCGCGCGCCGGCTTGGAGCTGGAAAGGCGCCTGGGAGACCCAGCTCACGGACCCGCCTCCCCTTAACCTGGGTTAGGTTCCTACGCAAAGTCAACCCTTCGGCCCCAATTTTATACTAGTTCCTAAGGTTCCCCTTCGGCTACCCTCCCAAACCCCATGCCACTGCTGGGTTCCACGACCTAAACCAGGTCCGCAGGTTTTTGTGCTTTTCTAGACCCGAGATTCTGAGACTTCTTTCCGGCCGCCAGCTTCCCGGATCCGAGCTGTTACCCAGCTTTTAACTCCCATCCAGGGTCTCCCCAACATAATCCTAGCTTCCATGCTCTCTGCGCTCTCCAATTTAGTTTCTCATTTCAGGTTTCCCCAACGCTATCCCTACCCTTACTCCCCTCCCTCCTGGGTTTCTGGATGTCATCCCTGCTCCTTGATGATCCTCACCTACGTCAGCCGCCCTCATACCTCCCTCCAGCCCTCTCAACCCCGTCATCCCCGCCCCACAAGGGCACCTTTCCACCTCTACGTTAGTCCCACCCCTCAGACTACTATGAAGGAATCTCCTCCCTTAGGCCTCCAGACCTCTACTTCTCTCCCCAGGATCCTCACGATAACCCTTCTGCCTCAACGCTTGTAGTTGTCAGAATCATCTGAGGTCAGTGGCTCCAGCTGGATCAGGGTCAGGCCATTAGTAGGGGAGGTGGGGAGGGAACCACAGGGAGACTCTCTGTGAGATGGGAGAGGAGTGAGTGTTGGATGTGTATGTGTGCCAGGTAGCAGTGAGTGTATGTCTGAAGGCTGATTCTGCATTGCATTCTCCCCATTCGCTGTGAGGTCCTGGAAGACAGGGACTTCCTCTCAGTTGTAACTCTATCTGCAGTTTCTGGCACTGGGCTGAGTACTCCTTTATTTAACACTATTTACTCCTCTGTACCAGGCATTGGGCTGAGCCCCTGAGGAAACGGTGATGAAGAAGGCTGTCTTGGTGCCTGTAGAAGGGCACTTCCTTACCAGTGGACTCTCTGAAAGTGCTCACTGAATGAATGAGCTTGTATAAGGGGTGACCCCAGTAGGGGGACTCTGGGGCAGCTGTGTATGCTGGGGAAGGAGGTGACTGGGGCGGGTGGTGGTGGTGGTGCTGAGGGTCTAACAATGGGTCTTTGGGACAAGAAGGAAGTAACTTCCGTCTGTGGGGGAGAGGGGAGGCTCCTTGTCTTTCATAACGCAAAGTTGGGGCAGGACCAATTGGAACAGGAGTAATTATGGGCCTAGGTCTCCCAGTGACCCATCCTTCCCTTTCCTCAAAGGGTTTGGAGCCAGAGGCTGCAGAAGATGGTTAGACCTTAGGATGATTGGTCCTTGGCGTTGCTCTTCTGGAAGACTTCCCTGAAGAGTCCAGGAACCCTTCCCCTCACCCCTACTCTATAACTAGCCCCTTCCTCCGTCCCGGTCCCTCCTCCATTTAGCCTGGCCCCTCCCACCTCGGTCTCACCCCCTTCCAGCCACGCCCATATCTTTAGTCTCGAGTTCCTTTGGGGCTCATTCACCTTCTGGAACTTCTTTCCCTTCCATTTGGCCCTCCTCCTTGTTCTGGCCCTGCCCTAGCTCCGCCTTGCCCCGCCCCTAATTTTGGTCCGCTGCTCAATCTGGCAACGCCCTGGCTCCTGACAGCCTCTTTCCTGCCCCTTCTCTACGGTGACGATAGACCCTTTTCCCATCTCCCAGTTCTTGAGTCTCCGTTATGGCTCTCTGATCTGTGAGAGGACCAGCGGCCCATCCCAGGGGTCCTGGTGTCCGGCCTTATCCGTCACTGGATCTCATACCTTCAGTACGTATTCCTTGTTAACGCTGTCGTAGAATATCTTGGCAGACTCCTTGATGGGGATGTTGGGTTTGGGGTCCCCCTGCACCTGGGCTTGGAACACGGCTTTATCTCTTGCAGAGGGCACAGGATCCATTTTTGCCTCTTAGTCTCCAAGCTGCATCTTTTGCCTGCTCCCATCCCCGGGCAGGGGAGGGACCTTTGGTCGGGATCCGCCAGTGATTGTGTGCTGGGGGGACAATGATGGTGGTGGGGGTGTGTGTGGCAGCGGCTGGGGCATTGAGGAAGAAAAGGAAGCACCCAGGGGCCTGGGGAGACATGGGGAGCGACGCACCCTTGGGCGCAGTGACCAGGTGAGGCTTCTCCACGAAATCCGGGATGCTTTCACCCGCAAGGATGTTGGAACTCCGGGTCACCAAGCTGAAGAACTCTGAAGAGCTCGAGGACCTCCTCGTCACGACTTCCTCAGTGGCGGCAGGCGAAGGTCAGAATGGGCCAGGCGGAGCTTAACCCGGGATTGGTGGGCTGACCTTTTCTTGAGGGGATGGTGGAGCATTTAAGTCAGCCCGGGCAGGACCGGCTTTGGCCAAGAAGGGACATTAGAGTCGGTGGGTCAGTGTGTTATGGCAAGCTTCAATCACTAGGGGAGCCAACTTCCCACCACCCCTCAATGGCCAATCACCTTTATTGGGTCCAGGCCTTGAGTTCTACTTTTCTCTTTTTTCAGAAGGAAACTTTTCTGGGAATTTTATTGGTTTCTTGGGTGTCTTTCCTAGAAGATCTAGCCCCAGGTAGCATTAAATAGAGATCATAAGTTTCAAATATGCAGTGTGCAGACTGCAGCCGATTTCCAGATGATTTTTCATCTGACCTTTACAGTGTTTAAACAAAATGTAGCCTGACATCTAAAAATCGAGAGATTTCACATAAAAATTCAGACTTTGGGATTCTTAACACTGGACTCCTATTCCCACATGGCAACAATCAGTGGGAGGTGAATAGTAGCTGCCCCTTTAAATGGGCTACATCCTCTCCAGTGCACCTTAGCCTTTTTCCTGCATTTATGTTCCCTGCCTGGGCACTGTTGGCCAGTGATTTTCAAATCCAGCTACACATTAGGATCCCTGGAGAGCTTTTTAAAAACACACCCACCTGATTTAACCGTCTGAGGTGAGACTCCTGTACCACTATTTTTTTCACTCCTCTCTCCCCCGATCCCTACACTAAGATGTCTCTGGGCCACAGTCAGGGCTGCGAATTATTGCTATAATCACTTGAGTTTGCAACTTCTGGTCTTAAGTCCCAAGTGTTCCACTTCCTCTGCCTCACTGACCAGGAGGAATTGGCATAGAGTGTTTATCTGGCCTTGACCTCTGTCACAGAGGATTCTGAACGAAGGGCAATGACCAGGAGGATGGGTATTCAATGTCCTGGTCCCTGGCCATCTTTTAATCTCTTTCCTCTAGAGACATGATCAAAACAATCTGTTCTGCTCTGGGACCACTTCTCAGCTTTCCCTTGGATCTGCCCTCCCCTAAGTCTGGTCCCCAAAGGCTGAGAGCCTGGAGGCTCAAGTCACTTGTTCATGTGTTCATCTTCTCTCCACTGGCAGCTCCAAGTCTCCTTTTTCTTAAGTGGAGCAGGGCCAGCATTATTACTCAGAGGTAGATACAGAGGTAGATAAGGTTGCTACCTCCCAACTTCCTCCATGCCTGAAATTCTACCATTGGAGATTTGGGCATTTGCCTATGGCTCTGATCTCC
The DNA here is from genome assembly GCF_048564905.1 of Vicugna pacos. Taxonomy (NCBI): domain Eukaryota; kingdom Metazoa; phylum Chordata; class Mammalia; order Artiodactyla; family Camelidae; genus Vicugna; species Vicugna pacos. The sequence continues at coordinate 40,196,678 of NC_132996.1, forward strand.
CTAAGCAATTAAGAGGTCATTAATCACTCACACACACCATGCAATCGATTTTTCCTAAGCTGTTTCCCTGGAGATCAGATCAGTGAATGAGCATCCAGCTGGCTAAGCTTTACTGAAGCACAGATTAGAAGCACAGGTTGGGAAGGGTTGCTGGTGGTATCCTGGGCTCCTGAGGGGCTCAATAGGTATAAAGACTGGAGGAAGACAGGCTGCCTTTACCTGATTCCTGACCCCTCCTCCACTCTACTTGCCTCTCATGATCTTGATTGTCTGGGAGAAGGTCTGCACATGGGTGGTGGAGCTGGAGAACTCCATGGACATGTGTTCCGCAGCATCTGCTTGTGGTGAATGGTCGTCATGGTGACAGCAGGCATGGGCACTCACCTGGGAGGACCAGGGGGAGGATGAGGCCATGAAGAACAAGGAAGGGAGCGGGGGGGAGACTCAGAAATGCTCTTACATTTGTGTGTGTGTGTGTTGGGGTGGAGGAGGGACAGGACAGGTGGACACAAGGGGAGATGGCTGTGCACAGGAGAGGGTGAAGAGAGGTCAGGCAGCAAGCCTATTCTCTCTGGCCTCTCTTCTCTTCCCTTGGTGCCTCCCTTTTCTTGGTTGGCTAGAAGCCAAATGGGCCTGTCCCCCACTTATTAACCGCAAACCATTCCAAGTCCTTGGAGGGGGAGGAGTAGGGTTTAGACTTACCCCCGAACCCAGGAAGGCCCCGAGGGAATTGAGGATCCCTATTGATAGCTACATGGAATTAGTAGGGTGGTGCTGGATATTCCATCAGGAGGGAATGAAGTCAAACCTGAAAAGGAACTTCCTGACTAAGTCAAACTGGAGCGGGCCTTGAAAGGAAACTCCAGATCTTCTTGCAGGGCATCGGGGGAACGCTAAGATATATGACAGCACATTTCTACAGCTCTGCTTTTGTTTGTGACATGGTAAAGACAGAGGCTCAGTTTTGATTTCTTATACTTTTTTTTGAATCAGTAATTCAATCACAACATTAAAAAAAAACAATAATTAACATCTCTGTGAAGAGGCTCCCTCCCACTCCTAGGCCCCTCCATCACCCAACCCTCCCCAGCAGGTAACCACTTGTGGTCTCTAGGCTCCTTCTGGAGCTCCTTCATGCAAACATGAGTATGTTTTTGTCTTCTTCCCCTTGTTTACACAGAAGGTACCCCCCTTTCACTTGACACATCTTGGAGATCTTCCTGTCTCAGTTCATAAAATTTTCTCATTCTTGTTAACAGCTACACAGTATTCCGATGCATGGATGTACATGCCACCTTTTATTTAACCAAAGTGACAGTTTTTTTAAACCTCTATTTTAAGAGAAAGTGATGTCTGAGAGAAATAACCTGTCCAAGGTCACTCAGACTAGAGTTCTAGCTTCTTGACTCAAGTTCACTACCTTCCAGGGTGCCTCAAAGCCTTCTTCCCAGCCAGGAGGTTGGGGCTAAGCTTTACTCCCTCCTCTGCAATATACATCTGCCTGGTCTACTTTTCCCTCTGAGTTCTGAGACCAGTCCCCTGTCCCAGCTCCTGCTGTCCCTCTCTGGGCTCAGAAGGTAGCAGGCTATGCCCCTTTCTTGAGGGAAGAAAGAAGCCTTACCTTTGCATGACCAGTCTCTCTTAACCCCCGAACGCTGTGTCCACCACTCTGGAGGTGTAGCTGGTGCCTGGGCTGTAGACTGGCCAGTCTCCTTCCTCCTCTGCCCCAGCAGTGGAGCCACCAAGAGTCACTGGTTCCTTAAATGGTTCCTGGGGGCGATCCCTTACTCAGGCTCTGCAGCTGCCCCGGCTGGTTGGCACACGGCTTTGAGGGATGGGGGGCTGAGGCTGGGGCAGGGGCTGGAAGAAACAGGGTGGACCAGGCAGGTGGGAGGCTGAGGGTGGTGGTCCTGGGGTATTTTTCCTGTTCTGTTGTGCAGAGGTTTTGGCTCTTCATGCTGCCAGGTGGGACCTCTCTGAGCTGAAGGGCTCAGGGTAGAGTGTGCATGTGTCTGTCCAACAGGGCGTGGGGAGCAAAGCAACAGATCTGTGTTTTCCAAGGACTGGGAGCAGGTGAGCCGGGAAGAGGCTGGTGGGTCTGTCATTTTGCACAAATCCAGGGGGCACCATTCATGTCATGCTCTACATGTGGTACCTGCACAGCCTGAGTGGCCTCATGGGCCACCCTGGGAGAGGACAGGGACATGTTAGCTCTCCTCCCCCTCCTACAGCCCAACACCCTAATGTGGGCAGAAGGGTAGAAGGGCCCATCCTCCTGTTGGAGGGTGGGTGGAGAGCAGGACCCCAGCTACCCAAGCCACTCCCTGTTCTTTCCTCATTGTCTGTGGTATATCTTCATGCCCAGACCCTCGAACAGCCCACTCAAGGCTCTGCTACCTTGTAAGGACTTGCTGGTTGGTGAGCATCCCTGCCCAGGAGTGACCTCTTGTCCCAGAGTGACCCACACCTGTCAGCAAAGGCAGGAGAGCTACTTTTGCTGCGTCCCTGGGGGCTGGGGTAAGAATAGAGCAGGAGTGTCTAGGAGGCTCAGGATCTTTGCCTAGGGGCAGATTCCCAGGCTCCTTGGGTGGGGCTACTTTCAGCCCAGGACTTAACAAGGGAAATTGCTGGGCTGCAGCAGCTGTTGGGACCCACAAGCTAACAGAGGATAACTGGGCTGGCCAACAGGGAGGGGCCTGGGTGTGATCTGAATGTCCCCTTGCCCCAGCCTTGGCCTCTTTGGCCCATTTGTCAGAGAAGGTGGCCTGCCAGTCACTTTTCCTTCTCTAGAAGCCACCAACACCTGTCCTTGAAGCTTCCCATGGCCCCTGGCTCCTGGCTGGGTGGGAGGGTGAGGGTGTGTGAGAATCCCATCCAATGGACTTTGGCTGTTCAAAATCTGGATTCACTTCATACTCCTAATCTCCACAAGGGGGCAGTAGGGATCTTAAGGCCAGGCCTGGAGGCTGGGGTCGGGGGTGCGGCACTCATGTGTGAACCTGTTCTAGGAGGAGGGGCACTAGGAGGAGGGTACAGTGAGGCAAGGAGTGGAGGGGGAGGCAATCACATGGACCCAGGAGGCTAGTTTTGCTCAAAATGCTCCATTTATTGCTCTATTCAATGACCACGAGCAAATTATAAAAAGACACCAAATGTCTCTGTCTGCCGTGGAATAAATATTTAAAGTCAGCAATAAAAACACGTGGCTCCAAGATAACACATGTTGCCAAAGAGTCATGCACGCCCTGCTGATGGGCTCTCAACACACGCATGGACCCGGAACACACGCAGAGCTACACGGGGTGAGACTTCTGGGAGGGATATCCCACGGTGACATAGGAAAATGTTTCACACAGACCTGGGGCCGAGTCCCCACTCTACCCTCGGAGCTCCCTCTCTCCCACCAGGCTCCAGGTCCTCTGGGTTCACTGCCCCCATCCGTCCCCTTCCTCCCTGGCTGCTTCACAGGCTGGTCACTGCCTCCTGAGGGCATCCGATACTCAAAGGCTACCTTGGCCGTGGTCCTCCTCCCCTCCACCCCGACCCACAGACCTCTCCCCAGTGAGATCTCTTTGCAAACCCCTCAGGAGCTCCCCACGCCTGACCTCCAGGTCCTCAGGGGCCCCTGCCCATCCTGGTCCCAATAACTAAGGGCAAAGTGCAATCTGCCTGTTGGGAGGAGTGAGGCAGGCACCTCTGCCTGGGCTACTTAGGGGGTAGAGCTCATTACCCCTCTCCTGGGCCGAGGAGACACAGTGTCCGGTACAGATAGCAGAGATGGATGGACAGACGGAACACGCTGCAGCAGGACACGTGGAGTGCGGCACAGAAACGTTGTGGATCAAGTAGCAATGGAACCGTTGTTAAAAACTGAGGCCCCAGGTTGCAGAGTGTGGGTCAGGCCCTGGGGCCCCAGGCCTGGCCTGGCACATCCCTCCCCCATCCTGCCCCACTCCCCAATATGTACAGTAGAAGAGCTATGTTGGGGGGCAGGGGCCAGGCCAAGGCTGAGGAGGGGGAGCAGACTGAAGAGAAGGAAGCAGGAGAGGCAGGGACAGGGAGCAGGCCAGGCCGAGGCAGGGCCGTGGGTGTGGCCGGGATAAGGGCCCAGACTCAGGCTGGGTGATACCCAGAGGACCTCATGGGAGGAGGGTTTGGTCACTCTGGGGACTGGCAGGACAGCTGCTTCTCGTAGAGGCTCATGACGTGGTGCACAAACTGGTACTGCTCACACGTCTGGATCATGCCGCCCCTGCGCGGCAGAGACGCACAGTGGAGATAGGGTGGTAGGGGGATGGCTGCGGAGGCGCCCCAAACCCACAGAGTGCCAGTCATCTGTGAGGCACACCGGGGGCGGAGCCTTTGTGCAGCTTAGAGACCAAGCCTGGCCAGCCACGCCCCTCTGCCCCTTCCTGTCCCTCCCAGCTCTGGCATAGACAGCGGGGACACAGGTGACATATCCCACAAGTCTCAGCCCCTGCTCTTTCATCATCCATCAGCTGTTTCTCTCCCCTCTTCATCCAGCCACCAACTGGATGGAGCTCCTCTACCCATCTGCCCTCCCTACTTCCCGCCCGCAGGTCAGGCCCGCGCGGTGTGTCCTGCCCCTCACCCCACGCACACATCGTCTCTCTCTGCTGCCCCACGTGCCCCACCCCTGCCCACTGGCTGACCTGTCCTGACGGAGCTGGCACGTGGTCTTCAGGATGTCCACCACGCCCTCGTGCCGCAGCTGCTGGCAGCAGATGCTGGTGGCAATGAAGCAGCCAGTCCTCCCAATCCCTGCACTGAGGGCCAAGGGCACGGGTGGGTGAGGGGCAGGGCAGCCCAGGAGCGGGGGGGAGGCTGCCCGGCCCTAGTGGATTTCTGGGAGTACCCACCTGCAGTGCACAACGATGGGGGCGCAGCGGGGCCCCTCCTGCTGGGCTGCCTCCACCTCCCGCACCAGGTGCAGGAGTGGGGGGGCCCTATCTGGGGTCTTCTGGTCAGGCCAGGATGTGAACCAGTAATGCTTCAGGCCTCGCTCTTCCGTCCCACTCTGTCCAGGAGACAGAGGCCCAACCCAGATACATGTGAACGCTTGGAGCCCACAAACCAGCCCAGAGATGGAGGTGGGAGGAGGAACCACACAGGAGGGAGGACACAGGGAGTGGGACCCCAGGCCTCTGCCACCTACACCATGTTGCCCAGCAGCACCAGACAGAGGCCCGGAGCCAGTATGGCAGTGGGGGCTGGTCAGCAGCATCAGCACTGGTCTTCACACCAGTTCTGTCCCAGCAACTCCAGGACCATCCAAGAGAGGCGAGAAGTCCCTTCTCCAATTCACTGCTGTCTCTTGGTGACCCCTTAACAAACAGCCCAGTCACCCCCGGTCACATAGCCCAGAGCCCTGGGACTTCCTCTCATCTCAGTACACTTTCCTACCCACCCTCACCCTCTCCATGATCCCTTCTCCACCACCACCACCTCCACTTTGGCCTTTATCACCTCTGGACTGTGTGAGACCCTCCTTCCTCCTCCCTGACTGCCCCGTCTCCACACGGGTCAAAACTGTCTGTCTACAGCACATGTTGCTCTCCTGCGCAGAATACTTTGATGGCTCTCATTGCTGTCAGAAAAAACCCTACCCTCCCTAGTCTTCAGCCTGGCAAGTAAGACACACAGTACAGGGTGTACCCCTCCAGGCCCACCTCCTGCGAACTTGCACTGGATGCTCCCGCACTCCAAACTTCTGCATCCCCCGCCCCTTCCACGTACACACACACAGAGCTAGTCTATCTTTCATGCCCTTACTTTTACTTTCTCTCTGCCTGGAATGGTTCCCCGACTTGTTTGCCCCCTGGTGAACTCTTACTCATCCTTCAGAACCCCATTCAGTACTATTCCTTCCAGGAAGCCCTCCCTGAGCACCCTATTTGGCAGAGTATCCTTCCTCTGTGTTCTTACCTACTTCTAGCTCAGTACTTATCATTTTTATAGGTCCTCCTTGAGGAGAGAGTCCAGGCTTTGGACAGCTCTGTGTTCCCAGTACCCAACCCAGAACCAGGCTCAGGACAGGCTACTTGTAAAGGTTTATGGACAGAAGTAAATACCCCCAAACCCTAAGCTGTCCCAGTTCTTCCCTAACCAGTCCCACTGCAGTGAGAAGATGAGGCAGCCCCCACCTCACCCCAGCTTCTCTTTTAGGGGAAATAGGAAGCTGGCTCCTTGGGCCCCTGGGTTACCTGGCCGTGATAGCTACCATGGACTCTGCCCGGCACCTCCTCACCCTTTCTGCCCTCCAGCAAGCCTGTATCTTGGAGGTACTTAGGTGGACACTGCCCTGCAGGGGCTGAGTTCTCCCTGACACCCCATCCGGCACCTTTTGCAGTGGGAGAGGGCGGTTCAGAGGAACAAGTCTCAGGCCCTTGATATCCTATCCAGACCCTGTGGGTGCCAGCAACAGTGGACCTCCTAGGCTGTTTCTGGATAGGATGTCAGCTTCCTGGTGCCCAGCTCACCTCTTCCAGCCTTTGGAGTTATTATAGTGGCTCCACTGTCCTCAAACATGGGTCATCACATTTCTCAAAAACAGAACCTACTAATTCTCCTGACTCCAAAGGAACAATCTCCTTTATTCTAAGCCTGGAAGAAAAATCTTCAGGGTGGGAGGATACCTCCCCCTACTCTTCTGGGCTGTTTTATATTGCTCATATTTTGTATGCCTTCTTTTTCTTTTCTTTTTTCTTTTTCTGTAACCACTATCTCCCTGTGCAACCCAAATGCAGCAGGGAGTGCCTTCCCTCTGGTGGAAAGATTCGGTACTACAGGACAAAGCCCAGCATCCCAGGTGAAGGGATGTTTCTAGGCAGGATCTCAGAGCTCCGTTATACAGACAGTTCAGGAGGCTGCTGAAGCCCCCTAATCGAGACAGTCCTGGACTTGGGTGCATTTGAAGCAGATCTGGGAGGTATTATGAATGGCAGTGTAGACAGAGAGAGCCCCCAACAACATGAAATGCAACAGAGGGTTTGGTTCCACCTCTGGTCCCCAAGTCCATTCACCCCTCCCTCCCGCATCCCTGCTTATCAGCAAATCCTGGGAGTTACCCATAACTTGATTTCAGCTATTGGACCCTGTAAGCTGTGGAGTCCCCCTTCTTCCCAGCCCAGCCCAGCCCAGCCCCAGGCCTCACCCTGAGGGCGATGAGTCGGAGCCGGTAATCCTCAGTGTGGATAACTTTCCGCACAGTGATCTCGACGCCATCATACACCACCCGTTCCTCTGGCCAATACTCGGTGCACTTCTGCAGGGGCCCAGATCAGGCTGCGATACACACCCAGTGCCCCAACCATACTCTCCCCAATGCCCCTCCCGGGCCAGGGGGGAGAGAGATAAAAGGGCAGTAGGTTTGCAGTTAGATTGTTCAAATCTCAGCTTCATAACCTGTACATTACTTCTCTTTTTTGAGTCTCAGTTTCCCCACCTGGAAAATGGAAGTAATACCCATTTTGAAGGTCTTTTATGGGGGTTCAACTAAATGGGCCATGATGGGTACAGAAGTAGCCAGCATCAGCCTGGCAGGCTGGGTGGCAGCAGAACATTTTGTTTAAGATGATGGGCCCTGGAGGTGGAGAAGCCAGTGCCAGGCTCTGCCTCTGACTACCTGTGTGGCCCTGAGCAGCTGACTTAACCTCACTGAGACTCACATTTCTTCACCTTGGCAGGCGGTGAGGTGAACATACCCACCTCACAAGACTGCTGTAAGGATTAACATGGAAACAAGATGCTTAGCGTTGGGCACAAAGCAGCAAACACTTGGTAGGACATAGGGGCGCCTACCTCGTTCATCTCTTCGATGTTGGTGATCATGACAATGATGGGCGTGTGTTCCTGCCACACCATGCGCCAGAAGTCGCCGACCGTGCTGACAATGGGTCCCTGAGTGGCGATGTACGCCTTCTCTTCCCCACCATAGCCCTGTGGCCAGCCAAGTCCAGGCTGTGAGGGCCAGATGCTGTGTCCCCGGGCCCAGTCCCCACACTCAGACTCTTCCCAGGGGCTGCCAGGAGCCGCACCGGCTCAGGGACCAGTCTAGAGGTTGGATCCCGTTGGCTTGGTCCTCCCTTTCAGGGAGAGGCCATCAGGATGGGGCTACATACCCGGATGTAGTTAGCGTTGATGTAGGAACTCAGAGGGTCTTCGGGGTCTGGTGAGGTCAGACACACTCTGCTGTGAGGGTCTGGGGTGGGGGAGACAGGTGAGGCTGGGAGTTGACATGTGCAGTCCGTCTGGTGTAGGGCCCACTTTGGCCCATTTCAGGCTACCCACATTTCTTCTGGGACTCTTCAGATTCCTTCTTCCTCCACCCAGGAGCAAAACACTGACCCATCTGTGGCCCACTCAAGCAGATGGGGGCCCAGGATGAAGAGGAGGGTACAGAGAGAGGCCCTGAGTCTTTACCTCTGTAGCATCGATGCCTGCCCTTGCCTGTGCCCCTTAAGCTGCCCTGTCCTCACTGTGCCTCATGTTCGAGAGAGGAGAAAGCTAAGTCAATAAGAGGTTCCCTAGCGTATACATATCCTGGATGGCAGGGCCAGCAAGCATTTGAGAATACACTGTCCTCAATGTGATGTGTAAGCTCGTACAGCACATGGTCTAAGCCTCAGTTTTCCTATCTGTAATATGGGGGTAAAGATGCCTACTTCCTAGAACTATTGGGAAGATAAGTGAGGAAACAGACGTGGAAGTGCTATGTAAACTGGGAAGCACTTTATAACTAAGATTTGGGCAGGAAGCTGAGAGAACACATTACAATGAAAGAATAAAGAAAGGCTTCCACATCGGAGATGAGACTGTAGGGTATCAGAGCAGACCTACAGGTGCACAAAGGGTTCCCCCATCCCCAGTCTATTAACATGTCGAATCCCAAAGAAGCAGAGACCCCTAACGTCCTGCTCTTCCCTCTGGAGTAGGATCTGTCTTCTTCCAGCCAGAGCCTCCGGGGACTGAGTCCTCTGTCAGCCTGCAGAGGCTGGGACTGAGACGGGAGGCTGGGCTGGCCCGGATGCTGGGGCCCAGGGCTCTGCTCTAGCTTTGTCTCCCACTCGCTGTCCTCTGCCTTCTCTGGGCCTCGGGTTCTCTCCTGTGTAGGGAGGGCTGGACGAAAGGTACTCCCAGTGTGCCCCATATGGGGCTCTCAAAGGCAGTGTGAGGGAGCGGTCAGGAGCCTCCACCATCGACCAGCGAGGCTGGGTTCAAGTCCTGGCAGTGTCAGTGCAGCCATTTACTAGTCCCCCTGTGCCTTCTAGGTCAACTGGGAGCACTCCTCCCATCACAAACTCACTCATCTTGAAAACGTGCAAGAGTGAATGTCAGTGAGTCCTTGGACCAGCAGTGCAGCCCAGCCACAGTGAACGCTACACAGCCCGTCACTGCTGTTATTATCGCCATCGTTGCAAGTCTTACTCCAAGTCAACAGGCCAAAAGAAGGATCCCAGACCTGGCAGGTGAAATGGGAGGTGACAGGCACAAGCCCCCCCCCCAGCCCTTTCACGCCCCAGCCCCAGTGCCTGAGGTTTTGGCAGATGATCTGGGGATGGGGGTGGAGGGGGTGGGCAGCTTTGTGGAGAGGGGTGTGGAGGAGTGTCAGGAGTGTGGAAGAGCGAGGGTAAACAGGAGGGGGGCTCTGTGTGACCAGTAGGAGAGAGAAGCTGCGGGGACCACCTCCCTTCTCGTGCTGCCTGCCCAGATGAGGAGCCAGAGGTAGGCACCATCCCCCCTGGCCAGGTGCCAGGGCCTTTGATGGCGATGGTTCTATTGACCCTACTGAGCACAGACTCTGAGCCGAACACTGTGCCTGAGAGTGGGGATCCCAGATCAGCAAGGCCAGGTCCTGTCCCCAGGTCAAGCAGTGGGTGGCCTGTGAGCACTGGGGCAGAGGGAACAGACGGGACTTGGCTTGGATGGAAGAAGGGGGCACCTGGTCTGGGTCTGAAGGACCAGTAGGAGGAGGAGTAGAGAGCATTGCTCTGTCTGACTCAAGTGTACAGGGCAAGGTGGGGGTTGGGGAGAGATGAGGCTGGAGAGGAACCAGCTGACAAAGGGTCTTGTAAACCATGCTTATAAGGCTGGACATCAACCCGAGGACTGCAGGGTAACAGTGAGAGGAGAATGACTCAGTTACTTTTCTGTGGTGCTTCATTTTGGTGACAATGGTAGAAGATGGACAAGAGGAGAGAATGTGGGAGTCAGGAAACCAGTTAGGAGATTACTGCAATGATCCAAGGAAGAAGTATCAGGGGTCAGAGGGCCGCCCTGCCCTTCACAACTCCAGGGGGCATCATGGCAACGCAGTCCACGTAAATGGCACCCCTGGAACTGTGCAACATGGGAAGCCAATCCCCAAAAGGGCATTTGGCAGGGAGGATGGAGAGGGACGTGCTACATTTGAGGGATATTCATTCATTCATTTTTTCACTCATTCATTCATCTTTTCACTCATTGATTCATCCATCTTGATGCAGAATGTCTGTCATGTGTTAGGCACTATTTTGGCACTTGGGACTCAGTGGCAAAATGAACAGAAATTGCCCCCCAGTCGTTTTCTCCTCAATGCTGCCTGCTGGGTGACTGGTCACTCTGTACTGGGACTGTCCACAGATCTGTCTCCCCCACTAGACTGTGAGCTCCCTGTGCTCAGAGTCTGTGTCTCAGTCATGTCTGAATTCCCTGGCCCTGGTCACAGGCTCAGGAAACATGTGCCGAATGAATGAGAAAGCAAACCTCGGGGTGTCATGGATCTAAGGGGGGCTCTGCCACCCACCCCAACCTGGTCTCTTGAGGGCACAGTGTCAATTCTTGCTGGCCACAGAGAAGATTGTCTGTTGGACTCAGGAGCCTGGAGGTTCAGGGCATGGTTGGAGGCTGGATTTCTTTCAGGAATCCTGTGGGGACCAGATGGAATGATGGCCTGGCTCCTACACTCCCCCAGTGGCCATTCTGAGGGGACAGCAAAGCTCTATGTTGCGGGGTGCTGGAGCCCTTCCCTCCAGGTGGGACTGGGTGGGTGGAAGGCGGCAAGAGGAGGGAAGAGGTGTACAGCCCTGAATATTGCATCCTGGCCTTAAATGGTGCTTTGTTTAACTGGAACTACCTAGATACTGTGTAACCATGGCAACCACAAGTCGATATTTTTAAAGTTAAAAATAAGTCATGACATCTTACATGTTGTTGGAGATGCTGATGGCAGAACTGCTTTTTTAAAGCCTCGTTACTCCATAAACTGAGTGGAGTAGGTTTGCGGGGATTTGCTTTCAACAAACCACTTCGCAGGTTAGCCCTGGGGCCTGGGGCCAGAACTTGGCAGGGGTGACAGGCAGATAGGGGCCTGATAAAAGTTACCTGAAAATGACACCCCCTGGGCTGAAAGAGGAGTATCAGGTCACCTGGTCTAACCACACCCAAAGGGGAAAAATCCCTATCAGACCTTCCAGAGGATTGCTCATGCAGTCTTGCTTGAATACGTTCATTGATGGGGAGCTTACTATCTTGACAGGCAGTTCATTCCCTCATGGGGTGGCTCTGCCTGTTAGAGGACTCACAATCTGGCCAAACTGATCTCAAGGTAGACAAAAGAGCCCAACTCTGGGGCCACAGAGGCCGGGTTTGAAACTCAGTTTTGAACATCTTAGCTGTGTGACAGAGAATGAGTCACTTAACCTCCCTGAGCCTTAATTTCCTCTCTTTAAAATCTGCCCACTCTGCAGGGACAAAGGATGCAAAACCCTTTTCAGTCACCATGCACTGACAGCAGCTGCTGTCATCACCACTTCTCTCTGGGTTTCCACAGAGCTCAGTACAAGGCTTGGCTGGGGCAAGGGTCTGGAGAGTGCTATGTGAAGGGATGAAGTGTCCTCTGCCCCCTAAAGGGGGTGTTTCCCTTCACTGGGCACCTGCACTCTCCATCCCTTCTCCTCATGACTCCAGAGGCCCAGACCTGGGGTTAAGGCCTTACTCAGGGTGAAGGGTCACCCAGGTAAGGGTGTGCCCATCCCCATTCCCTGGGGCAGCCAGTACTCACTGGGAAGAATGGTTTTGTAGCGGTTCTTCCGCACCAGCCCAGGGATGTCATACTCCTTCGGATCCACAAAGTTCATGGGGATTTCCTGAAGGAGGAGGACACAGGGGTGTGAGAAGCTGTGGGCTGGCTTGAGTGCATGCATTCACTCAACAAACACTCACTATTGAGTGAGTGCACGTACAAAGCATCTAGAATAGTCCTGGTGTATGCTGAGTGCATAACAGATGTTATTATCACTGTTTACTGAGAGCCAGCCTGGCGCATAGGAGACACTCAGTAAATGGTTGATGAGCAAAGGAAAACAGGAAAAAAGTGACCTGGCCAATCACTGCCTCCTTCTGCACTCCCTGTGCTGTAGCCACACCGAGCAGCTGTGCTGATCCGTGCTCCTACCCTAGGTGTCCCCACCCCAGGACCTTGGGTTGTGTTGCTCACTCGGTGGTGATATCCACCCTGTCCTCATCATCTTGTGTTCTGTCCATTGTAAATGCCACTTCCTCCAAGAAGCCTTCCCTGATTCTCCAGTAGGAAAGGAGCCTCCTCCTGGGCTCTCAGGGTTGTATTTGCACCTCCCAATCACTCTCCATGTCAAAAGCTCCAAGTCTGAACTTCTCAGTCTGGAATGGGAGGTCTTCTTGAATCTGGCCTTTCTTTACTGCCAGCTGCTCTCAAGAGACCCTCCCTCCGGTTGTGCCGGTCTTTTCCCTGTGGCCAAACTGTCCTTCTCCGTCTAGCCTCCAGGTCCCAGATCATGGCATTCCACCTGTGGGGAGCACTCGTATCACCCTTCTTCATCTCCCCAAATCCTTCCTAGACTTTGGCCCCTCCCCTAGGTCTTCTGGGACGACTCCCGGGCCTGTCTTCTCTCCACCTCCCCTCCCTCTGTCCCCATGCTGTAGCACCTGACTATATGTGGTTTTACAGCGTTTACTGTTTTTGGACACACTAAGTATGCGCCATGTACAACAAGGATCATAATACGCTCCATCTAGGGTGGTTGGGAGAATCAAAAGAAGAAAAACCATGTGCAGAAGCGTCCATGGAGTGGGTGTGGGGGCCGCGTTCTTTTTATCTGGACAAAATCGATATTGATGTACTGAACAGGAGATGCTAAGAGGATGCAGGCCCCTTCCTGCAGGGGAGGTGTGGCCATGGGAACTCAGAGAGGGAGCTGAGATTGGGTGGTCAAGGAAGGCTTCCTAGAGGCCTCCAGGGTGGGGGATTACGGGGGGTGGGCGGGCCCAGTTTGCAGTGAATGGTCCCTGCAAGGATGAGGACACACGGCTGAAAAAGGAGGATCTGGCTAGCTCAACTCAGGTAAGGCAGGCTGAGCAGTGTTCTGGAAAATTTGGAGCGGTGGGTCCGAGGGTGATGGAGGGCTTCCCAGAGGGGTGACCCATCTAGTCCAGGTAGGGAGCAGAGCGGCCTGGGGCGAGGGGGGCTGTGAGGCAGGCACATGGGCTCCCCATCCCCCTGGTTTCTTCCTGCAGGGACACTCCCCCAGTGCTTGCAGTCTCCCGCCCATTCCTGCCCACAGAAGTGGGCAAGTTACGTGATGAGTGTGTTTGATGGAGGAACTGGGCTTTTGGGCCACAGCCCCTTCCTTCCTCCTTCTCTCCCGGCCCCTCTACCAAGAAAGAGTTAGAGGGCACCCAGATGGGGTGGGGCCAGTGATGTGTCAGCACCCCGGGGTGAGTGGAAAGTTTGTTCATTCTGGCGGTTGAAAGCTCACTACTGCTACGTAGGTAATCCTCACGTTAAACCCAGCCTTAATCAAAAAGAAACACAGGTGCTATTGTGATCTTCCACGCCTTAGCTCTTAACTGGTTGATTGCTCAGGCAGGTAAAACAGTGGTGTCATTTATTGGGGCCCTCAAAGCCCAACAGGAGGCAGCTGGAGGCTGTGGCAGAAGTCTAGAGGGGAGGTGATCAGGACCACCTTATGCTGGAGCCGCAGAATTGGAGAGATTTCAAAGGAAGACTAACAATGTTTGGTGATGTCAGGCAGGGAGAGGGTAGGCAAATGGGAGAGTCAGAAGAGAAGGCTTTCTATGGCTTTCAGAACACAGTCCTGGACGATAAAGACTTGGGAGTGCTGCAAACACTAATCACCCGATGGGCGCTTTGCACATGTTCTGCATCTCTTGAATCCTTGCCACGTCCCTATTTTTTTTATTCCCATTTCCAGATGAGAAGCTGAGGCCCAGAGGGGAAGCAGCTTGCCCAAGATAGTGGGAGAGCTGAGAACGAAATCATGTTCCTCCCTCAGATGCTGAGCTTGGGGTCCCCTGCTCCACTGCCTTGCTAGTAGGGGGTTGATGTGAACAGAAAGGGCTGCTCCCCTGTTGGGTAGCAGCTCAGGGAGACTCACAAAGAATTCTGCCTGCAGCAGGAAGGGGTCCAGGGCCTTCTCATGAAGCTCCTCGGCCTGGAGGATGCGGGAGGCGCTGAGCAGGTACTCACGGGCCGACTCCTCGCGTGGGGACATGAGATAGCCGAAGCCCTCTTCATTGCAGCCTGGCGTGCACATGTCCAGGGTCAGGGAGACGTTGGAGCCCCTCCTGGAAGGACCGTGAAAGGGGGAGTGAGTTACAGAGGCAGAAGGGCCATGAATGAGGGGCCTTGGAGCAGGAATATGAGGGAGGGAGAGATGGAGGTGGGAACCAGGTGGGCTCCAGGAAGAGGAGTGGGGGCGACATCACTCCTGACACATGGGTCAAGAGTCTCAGCTGGGAGGCTTAGGCCTGTCTCCCGCCTCCTGCTGCCTGCGGTGGAGCAGCAAACTGAGCGCCCAGGGCCAAAGGTTCCACGCAAGGCAACCTCAACAGAGCCCTTCCCTGCACTCTCCTGCCATTGCTGCAGGCAGTCCCTAGCCAAGGCCCAGGGAAGCTCAGAGACGGTAGAGCCTAGAGCAGAGAAGCAGGGCTCAACCCTCTGCATCCCAGCCTGGGGCCTGGCAGTCTGCAAGGACGTCTCATCCAGGAGAAGCCAGGGGAAGGCAGGGTCCCAGGGGCAGCACAGTGGCAGCAGGGATGAGCAAAATGAGCGAACTCTACTGTGCTCAGTGTCTAATGGCCAGAACAGGAAAGCCCTGATTGTACAGAAGGGAAACTGAGTCCCACAGAGGAGACAAAAACTGCCCAAGCTCGCACTGGGAGCGGGTGGCAGAGCTGAAGCAAAAGCCTAGGTTTTCTGACTTCTTGTCTAGTGCTCCTCATATGACATCACGTGGGCAACTCATGTGATGATGTGGCTTACCAAGCCAGGCTCTGGAAAGGGGGTGTCGACACCTCCCAGTGCATGCTCTGCGGGATACTATGAGACACTATACAAGTAGGGTTCTGTGGTCAGATGACTTTGAGGAATGCCACTTACAACCCTTGTTGATCTACAATGAACACAAGCATGTTAAAGGCCCTGACAAGTCCTGCAGGAAAGAAACCTACCCAAACCAAGGGGTGTATGCTCGAGTGTGCACATGTGTACACCCGTGTACGCCTATGTGCTCGTGTGCAGAAACAATATTTCTTAGCATGCACCTAGGGGCATTCTGATTTACATGAATCAGACCCGAAAAGCATGTGTCTACACTGGCTGGGCAATGAGTGCAGCTCTGTCCTGGACACTGGGAGTCAGAGTCAGGCATCTGTCCTTCTGATCAGGAGCTGAGAGCTCCAGGGTCCATAAAACCCACCCCTCCTCCACCCCTCCCACCTCTCCTGCAGACCCATGGACTTGACGGTCAGTGAGGCGGGGTCAGCCTCAGGCTTGATGTCCATCACGCAGTCAAACACAGGCGTCTCAGGGACGGGGTCCAGGTCCAGGAAGTCATCCTCGACCTTCTCCTCCATCCACTCCGAGTAGGTGAAGGAAGGCTGACGGCTCACCGACTGGCGCCTGTCCTCGGGGGGCAGTGTGGTGGGTGGCTCTGGGGG
Source organism: Vicugna pacos (assembly GCF_048564905.1). Taxonomy (NCBI): domain Eukaryota; kingdom Metazoa; phylum Chordata; class Mammalia; order Artiodactyla; family Camelidae; genus Vicugna; species Vicugna pacos. The sequence goes on from NC_132996.1 coordinate 40,212,674, forward strand.
AGCCCTCAGGAGGTGCCACACCTAGTTGGAGGCATATGGCATCATGGACCTAGGACCGTGCCGGCAGCCCCCAGGGTGATGGGGTGCCCACGGGACTGGACCCCATGCCCCTCATGTTGTCTGGAGCAGCCTTGCTCTCCTGGGAGCTGTCTGCATGGCACTGCCCCTCACCTAGACGGGAGGCTCCAACCCCCACCATGTCCTCCCGGCCCCCTCCCTCCCAACCCTCAGTTTCTTGTGGACTGAAGCCTTCTCGGTGGGGTAGAGGGTTCCTACTTTGGTCTTCTCCCTGCCTCAGCCCCTCTCTCCAGCTGAGAATACTGCAAACCAATTTTGAGAAAGAAAGTGTCTCTCCTCGCGGGCTGGGCACACTGGTGGAAAGAGACAGGTACCCTATCCTCAGCCCTACCCAGAACATCTAGCCTGTACGTCAGATGGGAGCAGCTGGGGACTGGGAATCAGGGTCAGAGGAGGGGAGCACCGAGGTCGATCAAGAAGAGCCTTACCAGGGTGGTGACAAGGACTACAGCCAGAGAGACCAGCAGCAGACTGGGGATGTCCCAAGTCCTAATGCCCAGCCAGGCCTGGGGAACACCAGACAAACAGGTCAGCGTGACTGATGAGGGGTGGGCAGAGTTCTCATCTGTTTCAACAGGGACAAAATCAAGGCTCTGAAAACTCTGGACTTGGTCTGGGTGGAGGACAGGGAGAAGCACTTCGGGGGCCTGGAAGTATCTTGCGAACACAAAGAAGCCCCATGCAGGTGTTGGTGGGACTGGAGGCCCCCAGGCACTCCCTCCTACCCTGGGGCTCCTTGAGCTTACTCACCGAGGGTCGCAGCTGCTCCAGGAGGGTGAGCCCAGAGGAAACCAGGTCCGTGGTGTTCTGTGACCAGATGGTGCCGTAGCCGCTGAGCCAGAGCATCCCGCAGGCGAGCTGGGGCGGGGTGGGGGTGGGGGCAGTGCACTGAGTTCGGAGCCTGGGCTCCTCGTCCCCATGTTCCCCCCACAAGGCCACCTTCGGCCTCAGCCTGGCCCCCAGGGTCCAGATTGTGCAGCTGAGGGAAGGGCCCAGGAACCATGTGCCCGGAGACGGCCCCACGACCCTCCCTGGAGAAGGCTGGCTCAAGGAGCCAAGAGAAAGCCCTTCCCAGAGGGGACCCCCCCACCTTGCAGGTACCCATATGAAAGATAGACAGGGAGTCCTCAGAAGGACCCTTGCAGGACCAGGAGATAGGGGCCAGCTATGTTCCTGATTCTGAGGTCAGAGTGTGAGCGGCTTAGCTATCCAAGCTGCGGCTCAAAACTCCAGCCTTCTCCTCACACCAGCCCGAGGGCTGGGGGTCACTGAGGGACACCGAGAAGGCCCCTCACCCCACCCTGTGCCCCCGGATGGCCATCTTGGGGAGGAAGTGGAGGCTGTCCCTCAACCCGCCCTCTCTCCAGGCCCTGCGAGGCCTGTGATGTCCTTACCAAGAACTGGGAGGCAGCCAACAGGCACAGGCTGCTCCTGACACTGAGGGAGTGGCTCCTGGTGCCTCGAGGTGGCGGCTTCTGAGCTGGCTCTGAGGGCGGTGAAGGAAGTGGGGGCGGTGGCATCTCTCTCTGCGAGGCCGTGGGCCCCTCGGCCTGGTCCAGTGCCTCCATCCCTACCGGCTGGGGGAGACCTGCGGAAGGCGGACACGCAGCCGGTGACCCGGGCCCCACCGACCCCGGCGGGCCGCTCCTTCTGCGGTGGCGTGGCTTCCTCTCAATCCGGGATCAGTCAGCGTGGCTCCACTCCCAGCAGTCACCCTCGATTAGCAAGGCAATATTCACCTACCTTCGTCAGAAAGAGCGAAGTGTGGGTGGACAAATTATTTCTCTTTTATTTCTCCAGTAACAGAGTTAAAATGGCAGGAGGTTTTTCAGGGAGTTAACATTGGGGTGTTTACACAGCTTCATTCTTTCCTATTTCTTAAGGAAACAAAAACCAACCACCTCAAACTCAATTAAAAGAGAGAGAGAAAGAGAGAGAGAGAGAGAGAGAGAGAGAGAGAGAGAGAGAGAGAAAAGACGCAGCATAACCAAGCCGTGACCCTGAACAGCCCACCCACGTGTGCCCTCTGAGGTTTTGTCTCTTGTGCTGTGCCGACTGGGACAGGAGGCTGGACAAGGTCACAGCCTCGTGCCCATCCCTCACCCCAAGACCCCACACTGGGCTGGGGGGATGGGGGACGGTCAGGATGATGCGGAGGAAAATCTCGTAGCAGAATTGAAAGCAAATGTCTGGGATCCAGTTCTGAGTCTGTACGACCTTGGGAGAGTCACCCCCTCCTCTCTGGACCTCAATTTCCGTAGCTCGAAAATAGAATTGGGTTCATCCCTTGGTTTTCTAACTGTGCTTTACTACGGAGCCCCAGCGCTTTCTCAGGTGCACCAGCTGTGACCAAGTGCTGAGTCCCTGTGCCTGGGCCTTGATTGTGGAAGCTATTTGCTACCGTTCCACGTACTGGGTTTCCTCTAAGATGATCTCAACACAAGGTTCCACTACTAAACAAGTCTGAACACCGCTAGCTTAGATCTGAGGCGCTGGTAGAATGGAGGGATTCCAGCAGCACCACCTGTGAGTCCCAGATGTTGGATCTCCCCATCCAAAGCCACACGGTTCAGTTTATTGCCAAGAAGAGAGGGACCAGCAAAATGGATGCGTACAGCTTGACGGTGGGGAAGCGGTAGTGCACATATCACTGTGTATGGGATAACGGACTCCTTTTCTGGAACACCCATAACCAAGGCCACGTGAGGCCAACATAGTGGTCTGCATGCTTGCCTGCTCTTGTGACAAGTATTTACTGAGCATCTCCCGTTACCTGGATCAATAGTGTGGGGCAGAGAGCCGGGTCCTGGAGATACCAGTATTTCCATCCCAGGCTTCTCCTTCCCAGACCTGACCCTGTAAGGCTCCCCATGGGCTGTGCTCCAGTCACACTCCTTGGCAGGTCTTCAGGTGAGCCCACAGTCTGTCTCCTCTGCCAGGAAATCCCTCCAACCTCCTGCTCCCCTCCCTTGCTCTTGACACATTTTGCCAAGTTAACTCCTATTCATCTTGTAAAACTTGACCATTTGTCTCCTGAAGGAGGTCCGCCCCTATCATACACACCTCACAACCCACGCCTCTCCTTGATATGACCATCAGAAACAACACACCTGGAGTGTGCACAGCCCGGCTTTGAGTGCTTTGCACGTGCTCATCTATTCATGGTACCCCGATGAAGTTGACACTATTATCCTCATTTTACAGAAGAGGAAGATGAGACACAGAAAGCTTAAGAGACTTGCTCAAGGTCATCCAGCTAATAAGTGGTCAAGGTGGGTTCAAACCGAAGCACTTGGGCGGATGCTGAGCTATGTCACACTCAACAACAGTTTGTAAAAATTCTCTGTTGCATATCATCTCCCCCTGTCCTCTGTAAGTTCCATGAGGGCAGGAGCATATCGGTTTTGTTCATCATGATTGTCCACAGCATCCAGCACCAGTCCTGGCATATAATTCTATGACAGACATTTCCTAAAGGAATGAATGATGATAAGTGGTAAGTGATAAATGAGGATAAAAATACGTTCTTTGGAAAGCTGTGATGAAGACAGTAGATACTACAGATGAAACATTAGGTGTGGCACCTAGCATCTATAGGTGCTCAAGAAATGTCAGATTATAATAATAACACATAACTCCTGTCTACAAAAGGTTCAAGTCAGCTGGGTGAAACAGACCAGTGGACACATGTTTACCATACAGAGCATTACATGAAAAAATCCAAGTGCTGGGGGAGTCTAAGGGCATCTACCTTTGCCAACGGAGGCTACAGTTACTAATCACATGAGCAGACACCTCAGATCCTGGCCAGAAAGGTGGAAAAGGAAAAGCTGCTGTTAAAGGATGGATCACATAGGAAGCCAAGTGTTTCCACTATTGATAAGCAGAGGGCTGATTACTCAAGTGGCAAGTTCTCCACCCACACCCTCAGAAAGAGCAGTCGATGTGTGATGGCAAATGTGGACGGGTGGGAGGGGTACAGCCCAGGGGCCACCTGGCTTGGCTTGTAACACACACGCTGTGGACTGTGGGCAATCTCTTCTCCTCCCTGGGTCTCAGTTTCCTTACCTGTAAGAAGAGGGACTTGAACGAGAACTCAGTGCTTCTCAGATGTTTCTGCCGTCCTCAGAGCATAGGGAACATGGGTCTTTGGGGGAAAACAGTAAGTCACATGATCTTGGACTTCACTGCTTTGTTTTAAAATTGGTAAGTGCTCTTTCTTCTACTCTATGGTCTGTCTGTACTTGTTTTGATCTTAAAATAATGCTTTCTTTTCCCCCCTCCCACAACTTCAAATCAAATTTATGCTTCAGGAAAATGTTCTACATTTATCCCGTGGCTTTGCCCTCAGGGGTACACGCACCCCAGCCTGAGAAGCATGGAAGCTGCCTGCAATAAAACGTCATCACACTGCCGTTAGAAATGACTCTGTACATGAATATTTAATAACAGGGAAAGAAATTTCCATGGTGTGGAGTGAGAGGCAAGGTTACAAAACAGTCTGATCTCCGTGGCCTTAAAAATTAACAAAGTATAAACGTGCATATAAAAAGGTGGGGGATGAGATGTTAACGTGAATGGCCCTTGTGGAGTGTGCCACACAGGGAACACCAGGCACACAGTAAGTGCTCAATCAATGTCCTGCATGGTAAATGGGAAGAACAGAAGCCAGGCAGTAACGACAGTTTTCTGGAAAGGGTGAGAGCAGAATGAATTTTTCCCCATTGTTTATGTATTCTAAATTTCCTCCAATAAGTAAAATAGGTACGTATGTACATAGATAAATATATATGTGTATGCATACACATACATGCTATATTTATTTGCAGTGAGAAAAAATATTTTTAAAAAGAGGTCACCGACATCTGAGTTCAGATATTATGAGATCCGGCTAGTATTCCCGGGTTCAGGGCCCTGACTCCCACCTGTCACATCCAAATGCACGTGGTGGGGAGTGGGGGTTAAGAGACTGAGATCCAGCGCAAGGCTCAGCGAGGCCCACCCAGCAGGAGAGCAGCCACTCAGAAGACAGGCCCCCCCCCATGATGCCTGAAGATCACTTTTGCATATGAAAGATGGCAGGTTAACTGCCTGGCACCTTATGGGGGTGGAATAAAAACTGCAGGCTGGCGGGGCCCTGTGAGCACCCCTCTGAGACAAAGGTGGAGGCTGTTTTTTGTTTTTAAATCTACAGGGTAGCCAGCAGCCCCGGGGGGGCTGCATGAATCCAACTGATGGGTACTCACTGAGCACCCAGTTAATGCCTACCTTTCAGAGCAGGGCTTACTTAAGAGCTTTTCCAGGTAAAAATCTAACATTTCTTCACTCCAGAAGATAACATTTTCACACACAGAGTATATTCTGCATGTAATTTTGGAGGGGCTCCATGAACCTCAGGTTAAGGACCCCTGATTTCTGGGGTGGGAAGCAGAGGTCTGTGATAAGATGGTGGAAATTGGAGGGTAGAGAACCGGGCTGATTTCAGTCTCTGCTCATCCAGCCGTGAGTCCAACACACATTGACTGAGCACCAATTATATAATTTGCCAAGCGCCGGGCGAGGTTTGGTGGACACAGCAGTGAACAGCCAGTGCCTGCCCACAGGGACCACCCAGGTCCGGGGCCCCTTGGTCCTTCCTAGAGACCACGCCAGCCCTTCTCCTTGCCCTGCCCTCCTCCCCTTCCACTCGCTGTCTTGTTCTGGGAGAATGCTAGCTCACTGGGCAGGCTCTGTGCTGCTTCCAGAGTGCTCGTGCGCACGCAGCTCCTTTGCTCCCTCGGCAGCCCTGTGAGGTAGACATTAGCATCATCAACCCTATTTTGCCAGTGAGAGGCGGCTACTTGTGTCAAGGGCTGGTTTTCCAACAGTTCACAGCGAGGTAGCAGCTCTGCCAGGCACGAAGCCCTGACTCAGAGGCAGCTTGCTGACAGTGACAGAGCCCCAGGCTTGCCTCCTGCACAGGTTGAATGGGGTTTTCCAGGCATAGAAACTGGGCTGAGCAAGGTCAAGTGGCTTGGCCAGGTACATGCAGACCTGAGATGCAAACCCAGGCCTTCTTGACATCAAGTGATCTTTCCACTTTGCCCAAAGGCTTCTCAGGAAAGGGTCACGGCAGCAAGGTCAGGGAGATGGCGAGAGTCTGGGAGGGAGGAAGGGAGTTTCTTTGTCCTTGAACCCTAACCAGCTGTTTGTGGGTGATGGGGCAGCTTTTGCGCCTGATCCTGGCTGATGGCTCCTCAAAGGCTGTATCATATGGACGGAAGATGCAACAGAAGGCAGGGCGCCTGGGTAAGGCACGGAGGCAAATGGCTTGAAGACCTGGGGCATGTGGAAACACTATGATCCCTCTCCTAGCACCCACACCCCACCATTCAGCTCTGCAGCCACCGTGTGCCCTGGGGCTGGTGCCGCAGGAGCCCAAGAACCCGTCAGTGACTCATCCTTGGAGCTGCTGGGGGCCAGCCACCAGGCAGCCACTGGAACTGGAGCCAAAGGCTGGCTCTGCCCATTCCTGTTCACATGAGGAGGGAGCTTCTGTCCCATTCAGCTCGTCTCTTCCCTAACGTGGCCAGGAGGGACCTCCCCACCATGCCCACACAGTCACAGGGGCCCTGACCAACAGAACACCATACTCAGTCCTGCCCAGGCTTCTAGAACCACTGACAGGCCCTGAGGGGCACCCGGTCTAGTTTGTCAGATGGGGAAGCTGAGGCCCAGGGAGAGAAAGTGGCTTGCCGTAGGTCAACCACCAGCCACACGCAGAGCCAGGACCACAACCGGCTAACACTTACTGAGAGCACCTGGTGCAGGGGCTGCTCTAAGCACTTCACGTACATTAACCCACTGAATCCTCATCACATTCCTCAGAAGGTGCTGCTCTTACTCCCACTTTATAGATGAAGAAACTGAGGCACATTGATGTTCAGTCACTTGGCCAAAGTCAGCTAATAAATGGGCAGAAGCTAAGACTAGAACCCAGGCAGTCTGCAGCAAGAGCCCCCAAACCATTAACCAACACACCAGATGAGACTGACTCACGTGATCTGCTCTCCACCCCACGTCGTCTTTAAGAAATCTCCAACACTCCCATCCCGCCGTGCGCCCACAAGCCTGCCCACGTCTCTGTGGGAGATGGAGTGGGGCTCCACTGCACCATTAGAAGTCCCCCTATTACATAAGGACACTTGTTTACAGGATCATTGCTCCTGCCTCACTGTGGGGACGGAGGGGAGTGGGAGGGATGGAGGGGCGCCTGGGCAGTTCTGTAACAGTGCCCACCTGCGGAGGGGTCAACCAACGGGGAAGACTCGCCCTCTGTTACGCTCCCTCTCCCCCAGCCCTGAGCCAGGCACATCATGAGCTATTCTACACCCACAGCCAGGCTCTGGGCTGACATGACTGTCCACACCTCCCCTGGGGAGCGAAAACAGCACAGAGAGGTTCAGTGACTTGCCCAGGGTCACAGAGTCAGGAATGGCAGAACCGAGATTTGAACCCAGGCCTCCACAATACATGATCTTCCTGGGATTCCATAGAAAGTTCTGGAAACCCACAAGAGGATGGGGAGGGCCACCTACCAGGCCTATTTTGAACTTTTGCTTGGGTAGGCCCTGAATGCAGAACCAAGGGAGGTGTTGCCAAGGAAACCGAGAAGGGCCAAGGGGTGAAGAGCCTGGAAGAAAGAGGCCCAGTAGGCCATTGCTGTCACCACAATCGTCACACGTCTCAGCACTGCCCTGGGCTCTGGAAGGGAGTGGCTGGCCTCACTGGGCATGGGCACTGCTGTGGTCGCTGTCCTCATCATGGGGACAGGCACGAGGGGTCCTTTTGCTACCTTTTAGGGGTTGTGTAGAAGGTAAACTCAGAGTCAAAGGGGATGTGATGGGGAAAGAAGATTCCCCCAAAATAATATTTTCACTTGGCCAACATTTACCAAGCACCTGCTCTGTGCCCTCAGGTGTTTCATGTCTCAATCCTAATGCTGACCAGCAGGACTGTAGGGGTGAAACAGCCCTGGTGAAAAACTTGTCCCTCTGGCCAAAGGCAAACTGATGGTGGGTGTGGGGTTCTGGGGACCTGCACTGGCTCCTCACTGCTCCTCCACCTCAGCAGTCCTGCAGATCAGTGAACAATCAGGCCAGCACCCACAGAGAAGAAGGCAGCAGGCAGACAGGGACCTGGGCTGGCAGCAAGTGAGTGCTTGATCCCTCCCGGAGGGTAAGCTGGCTGAGGGCCGGATCTCTTCACGTCTGCACTCCCTAGGCAGGCAGGCTGGCCCGGGAAAAGGAAACTGATTTGGGTCTGGGAGGATTCTGGAACATGGGTGTTCACCATTTATGAACTTGGGGCTAGCTGTTCACTCCTCTGTAACTTAATCCCTGTGGTGGTCTTCAAATGTATTCATAACTTCTTTCCCGTGCCTCCCACCAGTAGGTGGAGTCTGTGTTCCCTCCCCGGAACTGGGTGGCTGTGTGAAAGACGGGAGGGTGAGAGAGATTAGACGCAGCGGGTGCTCATGAAATTTGGATGCTGAATTGAAGCAATCACCCTGCCCTTCTGCAGACGGGCCAGTGAAGCAGGAGGGGACCTGCACCTCAGGCCCAGGAGGTTGGCCACAGAATCATTTGTTTGGGACTTTTCATTTGTGTGTTGTGTTTAAAGTGGATGTTCTGGGAACTCACCTCAAGCAAGGTGAGAAGCTGGACCCCGAAGAAGGGGGTGGGCAGCTGCACTATTCTCCCTTCTGTCTGATGAAGAACTCTCCAGAACTCTCCTCAGCAATTTGCTTCAATCCAGAGGCCCTGGTTCTTGGGCCAACACAAAGGGGAAGCCTGTGGGTCTGAGGTCTGGGCTACGCAAGTGTGGCCCCCTCCCAGCCACAGAGCTGTGCTGGGTCCTTTCTCTTAGCAAGTTCAGCGAAAGGCACGGTTCAGGCATTCGGTCCCCACAAGAACTGTACGAGATACAGAAGAGGGCTGTCCTCCGCTTATGGATAGGAAAACAGAGGCCCCAGAGGCTAAATGACCAGCCCAAGGCCACCGTGGCTCATGGACAGAAGAGCCAGGACTCAGACACAGTTCGTCTGGGTCCGGCATCTGCTCTATTAACTAGACTTCACGCTGCCACCCCAAGCCGGGCCTCGGCTGCTTCCTCCTCCTCCCCGTCGGAGGAAGGCGGCCTGAGAAGAGCTTCAGCTCATTCCAGGACAGAGGGGACAGGGGCCATCCCAGAACAGGGGGAAGACGGGCCTTCTCCCCTTGGCACAGTCTCTCGTACTCTGACATGGGGTGGGGGTGGGGGGAGGTCCCAAGCGGGGAGGGGCAGAGAAAAGCAGGATTGGGACCAAGACGATAGGAAGAGGTCTGGAAACCACGGGTGTCTGATGTTTAGTCTGAAGAGGGAGAGGCTAAGAGACAGTGGGGCAGGAAGGCTGAATGCTGTCTGCAGACCCCTAAGTGGGCTGTGCTAGGGAACGGGACCCGTGTGGATGTTCTTGGCAGGCAGATTTCCAAGAACAGGTGTACCTTGGAGATATTGAGGGTTTGGTTCCAGACCACTGCAATAAAACGAACATTGCAAGGAAGTGAGTCATGAGTTTTTGGTTTCCCAGTGCATACAAAAGCTAGGTTTACACTCTACTGTAGTCTATTAAGTGTGCAGCAGCATTATGTCATAATAAACAATGTACGTACCTTAATTTAAAAATAATGCTTGTAGGGGGTATAGCTGAAGGGTAGAGTACATGCCTGGTGTGCATGAGTTCCTGGGTTCAATCCCTAGTGCCTCCCTTAAGGGACAAAAAAATAATGCTTTTGGATAAATGGCGCCAATAGACTTGCTTGATGGGGGGTTGCCACAAACCTTCAATTTGTAAAAAACGCAATACCTACCAGGTACAGTAAAGCTAAGTGCTACAAAGAGGTACGCCTGTAACAGGAACCATCTCTAGGACCTGGCCCTGTCCAGTCCGCACCGCAGCTCCTCTCGTCCCCACAAGTGGCTTGTTTCTGAGGAGGAAGCTCCCTGTAGGGGCTCCTAACAAAAGCTTTAGAGTCATACAGACTTAGGTTTAAAGCCTGACTTTGCCATTTACTACCTGTGTAAATGGGGAAGTGACTCATCTCTCCTCTGGACAACAGATCCACTTGCTGTCTGAGGATATCATAGGGTAAAAAATGCACAGTTCTTAGCCTGGCGCCTGGCATGCGGTGAACGCTCAGTAAACAGCAGAATTTAGAGAGGAGGGGGAGGAGGGGAGGGGAGCATGAGGGCCAGGCAGCAGTACCCCGCTTCCATCTGCCTGGTGAGCCCCTAGCAGGGGGGCGGGGGTAGACAGTGGGCTCCCTGCCCCAAGGTGGGCAGCGGCTCTGAGGCTGCCGGTTGGCACCTGGGGTCGGTGGATGGAGTGGCCTTGGGCTGGGGGTGGTGGAAGTGGGGCACCTTTGTCTCTTATCAGTTAATTAAATCTGAAATGCTAACAAGCTTTCAAAACAAAAGGCAACTCAAGTTCTCTTCAGATGGGATATAATAAAATGGTTCTATCTGAAATTACAAACAGCTTTGTTGCTGCAAACAATGGCTCAGTTCTTTCTGCCTCCCTGGAGCGGAGGTCCAGAAGTACAAGGGTGAAAAGGGTCAATGAAACTCTGAGGGTGCAGTGCCTCCTCCCTCCAGCCCACACTGAGAACTAAAAGAACTGACAGAGAGGCCCCCGGCGGAGGGTACCAGAGGTCCCAAGGGCCTGAGACTTGAGCACAAACTTGTGAGGAGGGAGGGACAGACTTGGGAGAACCTCTTGCTCCACCTCCCATTTCACAGATGAGGAAACGGAGAGTCAGACGCAGAACGAGGATTGGCACGCATATCTTTAACCCTCTGGTTCTCACTCATTAAGCCAGCATGGGACATTTCACAGGGGCTGCCTGTGGGCATCTGAGGGTCTCAGGCCCCCTGGCAGCAGAAGGCTGGCTCCTGGCTTGGGGTTCCCTGGTGGGTCCTGGTCTAGGAAAGCCCAGGTGATAGGAGGTGAGCAAGAACAACCCAAGCCCCTCTGGGGACAGATGTCCTGACAATCCCAGTCCTCCAGAGGCTGCCGCCCTCAGCACCTGGGGAGATTTACAACTCTGGCAAAGCATCAAGAGGCCCCTGTGACGAGTAGGCTGTGTGACCCAGGCATCTCACTGCCTCTGTGGGCCTCAGAGGCCTTCTTTAAATTCAGAGAATGTGCCCAGGGGTCTTTAAGGGCTCCTCCAGGGCTAAAGACTCACTGTCGGCTTAAAAAAAAAAATCTGAGCCCCTGCTTTGGATTCATTCAATGGCTTCCTCTTGTTTTTAGGATAAAGATAAAAATCCTTGCCATGGCCATCAATAAGGGCCCAGCACGCTCTGGCCCCTGCATAGCTCCCCAGCCTCCACCCACACCATTTCCTCCTGGCTCTCTGTGCTCCAGCTTCTCCCAGATTCGCTGTTGGAACCAGTCTGGCAAGTAGAAAAGTCTGGAAATGACTGATTCTGCTCAAAGAAATTCTCACATAGTCCTAGGAAGCATGTAAGCCCAAATTTCCTCCAGTGTTGTCTGTGGTGGAGGTGGGGGGAGCTGGGCACCTGCATACCCATCACCTGGGGGAGTTGGTAGGCCATTTGCAGGACACAATGAGGAACACTAGGCAGCCCTTAGGAGCAACGGATCAGAGTACATGTGGTACCATGGAAGGATTTTTAGAAACAGAGCACTGAGTGAAAAGAATGAGATCTAACATAATAGACACACACTTAAAAAATGTATTTGCACATAAAATATTGCCACCTATTCTGTAAGAGCACACAGAAACAAGCAAACAAAATGCACATGAAACACATTAGAATACATTAACTATGGGGAGAAGGGACATGGCAGTGGGAGGCAAAAGAGGAGAATAAGTAAATGAATGAAACTAGAGAGGGACTTTGTGGGGACCCCTGAAGATAACGGGGCCATGCACAGAGCATGACTGACAACACTTTAAAACCTACAATCATTTTCCCCTCCTCCTCCAAATAAAAACAAAATCGGGGGAGGGAAATAGCTCAGTGGTAGAGTGCATGCTTAGCCTTCACGAGGTCCTGGGTTCAATCCCCAATACCTCCATTAAAAAATTAAAAAAAAATGAAAATAAAGAAATAAAAACAAAACCAAACTGCTGAGTTGGAAGTTGGGCCGAGATCCAAGGGGGAGAGAATAAATGAAAGCAGAGGACCCTTCATTCTGTCTGCAACCTGGAACAGGACAGTTGTAGAGAGAGGAGTTGCTCCTTGTGCCCTAGGGCAGGCGCTCTGGCTGCTGGAGTCAATACCCCTGCAGGGGGAAAGGCTCACAGACTTAGCGAGAACAAAGGCCCCTGAGGCTCCCGTTCTCTAAGCCTGTTCACCAACAGCACATGACATGAGTCATTTCATTGGCTTTCTATGGGGGAGGGGGATTCCATGCCTTGGTGATTGTCTTCACAGATGCCCCTGCAGGATCAACCAGCCCCCACGAAGATCCCTGGGGCCGGGTCAGCTCCAGGTTCTGGGCCTGCCAGACTGAGCAGCCCAACTTGGAGGGAGGTGACTCACCCCGGAGGGCCCCCAATCCTCCCAGCTACCACTCTTGCCTGGCAAGGATGAATGAATATTTCAGGGTGGCCAATCTTATAAAAATGATTTTGGAAAATATGAGTGGAAAAAAACCTGTCAAAGCCCAAAGGAGACCCAAGATATCCATAATCCTACCACACTGAGAAAGGCACTGGTTTCCTCTAGATATATTTTCTGGTATTTTTTCTCTCCTTGTATGTGGATTCTTTTCCCCCATAGACCATTCTGTATATAATGGGCCCTCTCTATCTGAGGGTTCCACATCTGTGCACATGGAAGGCAACTGTGCTATGCCACTTCATATAAGGGACTTGAGCGTCGGTGGATTTTAGTATCTGCAGCAGGCCCTGGAACCAACCCCCCGTGAATGCCGAGGAATGACTGTATAGGAATATCCTGAGAATGTGCCTCTTTGGATTTCAAGGATTCAACTCTTAAGCAGTATGGTAGACAGCCTCCAAGGCGTCTGAATGATCCCCGCCTCCTGGTATTCACACCGAGGTGCCAGACATGTAAGAAAAGCTTTCTTGAACCTTCTATTCTAGCCCAGAACCAGGTAAGTGCAGCTGAGTGAATGACCTCAGCTGATGCCATAGGGAACAGAAGAACCACCCAGCTAAGCCCTGCACGAGCCTCTGAATCAGACAAATAAAATGGTTGTTGTTTTAAGTCACTAAGTTTGGAGAGTTAGGCAGCAATAGATAACCAAAGCCGATGCTGGGACCTGAAAAGAAGAAATGAACTTAAAAGGAAGGAAGAGGTTTCTTTTGTTTTGTTTTTGTTTTTTAAGGTATAAAGAAGTTCCTGAGAGCTGGGGTGATTAGCCCCCGGGCCAGGCCAAGGGGGAAGCTGACAGCATCTGTTACTCCTATCTTAGTTATACAAAGCATGTCCATTTATCTGAAAGGGCTTTAGCATCAGCCTGTGTGGAGGCAGGGGCCTGAACCAGATGGCCTCTTTCTTCCTGTTGCAAAGACTCTCTTTCTAGACTCACCGTACATCCAGGTAACTCCCAAGAGTATCAGAACTGTTTCTGTGCTGGTGAAGGAAAACGGGTGATTGGCTTCTGCAGCAAGTCTGGTCCCTCTTTCCACCTGACTCAGCAAGTAGACAACACTCCGACATGTGTCTGCTGGTTCTGTGAGGTCCCAGGCCTGCGGTAGGGAGTCGTGAAAGACTCGCAAAACTGTACTATCCACTCCATTTCTAAAGGACTGGCCTGGGACTTGACGCCTGGGCCCTGGGAACACGCAAAGGTTTTTTGTTGTTGTTATTGCTCACATCTACATCCTGGAACAACCGTCACCATCATTATTAGCTATCATTTTTCGAGCACTGTGTAATCAACATTTTATATGCATCAGCTCATTTAATTCTCACAAAATCTCTGAGAAGATCTTATCATATTACCACCCTCACTTTAGAGTGAAGAATTTGGAGCTCAAAGCACTCAGACTATTTACCTGAGGTCATGCTGCTGGTCAGTGGCAGAGCTGACTGGAACCCAGGTCTGTCTTCCCCTAGAACCCCAAGACCCAGCTACATGGGCTCCTGCCTCCATATTCGTCCTGGTGTCTGAGAACAGTTAACCTCTACCGTCGCTGACCGGCGAGTACCCAGGTTGGTACTTCTCTCCTCAATATAATGATATCATTACATACTGCTCTCTAAATTCGAATTCTTAGCACATCCAAATGGTGCTTTGTTTTTCTTTAATTTCTGTTCTGAAAACTCAAATTAGGGGGAAAGGTATAGCTCAGTGGTAGAGTGCATGCTTAGTATGCTTGAGGTCCTGGGTTCAATCCCTGTAACCTCCATTAACAACAAAGAAAAACATGCTGCTAATTGGAAAAAAAGCGGACTGTGACAACTCAAAGATAATTCATTGTGCCATCAGCCACAATAAACAATAAACATCTAAATGCATTAAAATTCTTGAATGAAAACAGAGAAGTCAATAGCACCTAAGCTGCTGAGCACTGACGGTACGATACAAGTGCCATCTCAGTAAAAATACTTTATCCAGGTCTGTCTTCTCTACATTCGTCCATCTGGGCTCCTGCACCTGCTCCCAGGCCTGTCTAAACCAGTACCAGGCACCAGATTAGGGGGCTCTGTGAGAACAACGGTTGTCAGGTTAGGGGGGCAAGGCCCAATCTGAGGTTAACCTTTTCCTTAAAATGCTTTGATAGCCAGTTCCTCAAGACATGAACCAAAACCCCATTCACCCTTCAGGTTAGAGTTTAAGGGCCATTTCTTCCAGGAATCCTTCCCTGATCCCCCAAGAGAAGGTGACATTATTTTTGCACCCTTCCATGGCACCCTGTGCAGGGACAAGGCCTGTCTCACCCTTCACTGTATCACCAGTGCCTGGCCATCACTGGGCACATAGTGGATGCTAAATAAAAGCTTGTCAAATCGATAACAGGTCAGGCTGCCTTTTCAGTTGGCTTTGTTGGCTTCTGGACAAGACCCTATCCACGTTGTGATGGGACAGCTGGGAAAGCTATGGCCTGACCTTCCTGATGGCCAGGGATAGTCACTACATGATGAGGATAATGGAGATTTCCTCAATACGTGCCTCCCCTTTGCTTTATAAAAAGTCACCCAGGATGGGCAGTGGTCTCCTGCTGTGTCCTCCTCAGAGGAGGGTCCATCTAATACCCTTGATGAAACAGAGCCCAGGGCTGGGCTGGGGGTAGCCTTCAAGGTCCCAAGACTTAAGGTGTGAGGAAGTCAGCTGTTCCTACCAAATGGGCAATGGCCTACTTAGGCCCTCGGTGTCTACTCACAACCTTGCCCGGGCCCAGCTAATCATGACACACTTAACTCTCAGGGTGGCGGTGACTGCCATTGCTCCAACCAACTGCTGGCTGTAGGAGGGCTGTGGGGGCACCTTGTTCCCGAGAGCAGTGCTGCCTTTAGACCCGGGCCCTATGCTCCCTCTCCTCTGGCCATGCCACTCCCCATGGGGTGAGAGGGCCACAGGGCTCAGGCGTTGTGCCCAGGCCCTCCTTTCTAGGCCATGCTCTGGCTACTGGGACTCCAGAACTCTGCCCAAATGATCTGAAGCCTGCATAAATGCAGGCACCGCCTTCTGAGTGTGGACATAACCTTCCACTTGGGTATCTTTAGGTCTGAGAGGTGCCCAAGGGTCAGCTATGGGGGTGGCATGTGGACCATGCTTACATGTGCAGATGAACGTGCCCCATGCACGCACACAAGGGCCCTGGAAGTGCAGGACCGAGCAGGGGGTGGCGCACCACCAGGGGCCCCATTTGCAGTCTGATCTTGGTCCTTATAAATGTTAGGAGCAGGTCTGCCCATGAACCTGCCTGCTGGAGATGCAGTGAGCAACTCGTGGTGACACTGTGCCATGACCAGCATATACTGTTGCCTTATCCATCTCCTTCCTCTGCTCTGTGCCCCTGAGGAAGCCACTGGTTCCAGGCTAGGCCTGCATGGTGCTATTCAGGAGGGAGCAGAGGCCCCAGAGTCAGCAAGGGTGCCCTACACAAATGTGAACATCTACACACAGAAGGGGGTAGAGTGTGAGTGTGGATGTGTAAGTGTGTTTGGGTGACTGTGAGCAAATATATGAGCAAGGAAGTGAGCAAGCGAGGGGGAGTGCAAGAGAAGAGGAAGGTGAGCACGTGAAACAGAGCGAGTGTACATGGGAGAGGAAAAACCTGTGTGCACACGTGTGTGGACCTGGGAATTGTGTGCAAGGAGGGCCAGGAACGGGAGGGAAGGAGTGTGCCTGCTTGTCTGTCTGCGTGAGAAGGGGCATGGTTGCAGGAAGGAATGAGACCTACAGAGGGAACAGAGAACAAACAGGTGTGCCTAGCTCTA
The DNA here is from genome assembly GCF_048564905.1 of Vicugna pacos. Classification (NCBI taxonomy): domain Eukaryota; kingdom Metazoa; phylum Chordata; class Mammalia; order Artiodactyla; family Camelidae; genus Vicugna; species Vicugna pacos. The sequence continues at coordinate 40,229,219 of NC_132996.1, forward strand.
AGAAGCATATCTCGTGGAAAGGGGTGGGCCATGGGGCCATGGAGCTAAGAGGTGCGGGTGTGCAGGAAGAAGACGGCTCGAAGGTGCGGGAGCTCGAGGGTGGGTGTGTGCCCGCCCCCCACCCCACCCATAGCTGGGTGAGACATAGACAGGGCATGTGCCTGGGGACTGCATGTGGGTATGTGCACGTGCGTACATGAGCAGGAGGCTGTGACAAGTGAGAACAAACACAAGCGTGTGAGCGCCTGCGTGGAATGCCTCTGGGGGTGCACGTGGGCGCGTCTATCTCTGGGACAGCTGTGGGCGATACCTGAGGATGTTTTCGTCCAGGAAATCTCAATCTGGGAGGACTGGATGACCTGCTTGGCGCTGGCTCAGGTCCGGGTGACCGCGGCCTGGGTGACCACGGCCCAGTGTTGGCCATGTCGCCTCCACCTGGCAGTGCGTGTGGGAATGAGTGAGTCACTCAGGCATGGTTGGCCCTCGCTCTGCCTCGCCTGTTAGTCTTGCCCAGCGGGGAAGACAGCTGGGAGGGGGAGAGATTACTCGAGGGCTGTATTTTTACACCACCATTATGCAATTGCTTGCAGTGCCCATGGGCTCATTCTAATAGTCCAGTGCCTCAATTCTGGGGGCCAGGATACCTCCATCTCCTTTTACGTCCAAGCTGCAGCTTAGGTCAGTGGTTGCACAAACAGGGTGGACGTCTACTCCTTACCAGGCTCCAGGACCACCCTATTTTCAGTGCCAACGGCCCCCAACCCAGCCCCTGCTGTCCTTTCCCACTCCTCCCTTCTCGGCTTTAATTTTCTTCAAAGCACTTATCACCATCAGCTGTACTATATATTTCACTTAATTATTGTCTATCTTTGCCTTAATAGCAAACACCTATGTATCACTTGCTGCATTCCAGGCACTGTTCTGAGCTCTGGTCGTTCATTTAATCCCCCAACAACTCTACATGGTACTGAATGTTACACCCGCCACCTTGTAAATGGAAGGCACAGAGGGGTTACGTAGCTTGCCCACGATCACCCCAATGGTAAACGGTGGAGCCAAGCCTGGGTCCAGAATGCCTGCTCTTAACTAGTACACAATACTGCCTTGTGAGGGTGGGAAATTTTCTCAGGTTGGTTCATCGTTGACTCTCCAGTGCTCACAGAGTGCCCAGCACATGGAGGTGGTCAATGAATAGTCAGTAAATGAATGAAGAAATGAATCAATGAATGTTGGTCACGGAGGATGGAATAAAGACATAGTTGCCTCCCATGGAGGAAACAGACAAAAAGTTATTGCAACACCAAGACAGCATCGTGGGAGCCTAGAGGGGCACATAACTTGCCAGACTTCCCAGAGGAAGGACACAGATGGGGACAGGCACAGCGACATTGCTCGACTCCTCCCTGGGGACAGGACTTAGTTCTTCTTGCCTCCCTCCACAGGGTGCCAGGAGTTGATGATGGCTCCCTGGTGACAAAGAAGGAGGAATGGGGTAGTGGCCAGGAGCATGGGTTCTGGAAAGAAACTCCCTGGAGTGAATCCTCACTCTACTAAACATGAGCTAAGTGACCCTAGATAGACTCTCTAGCCTCCCTGGACCTTGATCCTTTTTTTCTATAAGATGAAGACAGCAAATAATGCCGACCAGCAGAGAGGGTAGCAGAGAGGACGACGTGAGACACACGTTGTGATATTGTGACTTATGACTTAAAAGAAATACATACTTGGTCATTCAGATGATTAAAATACATATTTCTTATATATATTTGGTCTTCATCCACAGTTCCTAACTCACAACTCCCAAAGCATTTGGAATTTCTTGAGCTATAAGAGCAGTGGGATAATATTTGGTCTCTTGTCCTCAGTTCCCGAAAAAATGCCTCAGGGAAGGTGACTTGTGGGATTGTACAAAGGTGGGGGCTGGTTGCCAGGAGAACCAAACATGTGATCAGAACACTGGAACTTTCCAGTCCCAAGCCCGACCTCCAGGGAGGGGAGAGAGGCCGGGGGTTGAATCATTCAACAATGACAACAATTTAGTCAATCACACCTCTGTAATGAAGCCTCCAAAAACATCCGAAAGGACAGGCCCCGGAGAGCTTCCGGGCTGGTGCACATGTGGACAGGTGGGGAGAGAGGTGCTAGCAGACATGTGGATGGGCTGGTGCACACGTGGGCAGGTGGGGAAAGAGGTGCTGGGAGACGGCATGGCAGCTCTGTGCCTTCTCCCCATGCCTTGCCCTGTGCATCTCCTCCATCTGGATGTTCCTCTGTATCCTTTAATATCCTTTCATAATAAATTGGTAATCAGTAAAGTGTTTCTCCAAGTTCTGTGAGTTGTTCTACACTAATTGAATCCAAGGAGGGGGCTGTGGGAACCTCTGCTAGATAACCAGTTGGTCAGAAGGACAGGTAATTGCATGGACTTGCAACTGGTATCTTGAGTTGAAGGCAATTGTCAGAACCTCAAATTTGTGGCGAGTCAGAGGTACAAGTCACAACCTGGGCTTGCGACTGGCGTCTGAAGTGGAGGGCGGGCTTGTGGGATTGAGCCCTTTACCTGCGGGATCTGAGGCTATCTCCTGGTAGGCAGTGTCAGAAATGAGTGGCCCTGCCCTCCTGCGTACCTGTAAAAGCACATAGTACAGTGCCTGCCCCACAAGGAAGACAACGTGCGCGGTCCAGTGGAGGTGACCAATACTCTTCTCCCATTCTATGTTGGTTGTTGGCTTTCGGGCAGAATGGGAGAGCGGGTTGGAATTAAACATATCATATGTATTACTGTGGCTTCTCTGCGGTGGCTTCACCCTGTTTTCCAGAAACAGTCCAAAGCAGGGCAGGGACTATGTTTCATTCACCACTATATCCCAAGCACTCAGGATAGTACCTGACACATAGCAGGTGCTCTGTAAGTATCTGCTGAATAAATGCTTGTGTGATTACGTTGATTTAATCCTTATGAGGGTAAATGTTCATATTGTTGTTGTTTCCATTTGCATATAAAGGACTAGCGGACCAGCAAGGCTAAGTGACTTGTCTATAAACCCACAGCCCATATGCAGAACAGCCAGACTCAAAGGCCAGACCCCATGCTCTCTCCGCACCAGGTTACTCTCTGAACTCCTATACATCATGTCCTATTTTTCTGTGGAGTTTTTCTAGCCAGTGGGGCCATCCCTGGTTGTAGAATCATCTCTGAATTCTATGACTCATATCTGAATCACAGAGCTGTTTCATAGTTGGAAGGGACTTGTGATGTCATTGCGACCTCCCACCCATTGTGGAAATTTCCTCTCCAATGTCTATCCAGGCAATACTTGAATGCCTCCAGTGACGGAACACTCATTTTCTTCCCCCCGAGTGATCAAGTTCCATGACTGGACTACTTTTAGAGTCAGAAAGTTCTGCATCCCATGGGCCAACAGTCCTCTCTTTAATTTCTATGTATGAAATATATGCCCTCTTCCTAAGACACACACAGAATGAACATGCTCTCCTCTTCACAAGACAGCCTTTCAGATGTTTGCAGACAGCTCTCACATCCGTTTGGAGATGTGGAGACTTCTTTTCCTCAAGCCAGCCGTTTCAGGTCCCGGCAGACTCCTATGTGATGGCATCCAACCTTGACCATCTCAACAGGCCGTCAGAAGTATTTTGGGCACCCCCTACTGGATAAGGTGTGAATTGCATCCAAGGGGTCCCTGCTCACTGGGATGCTTGAGGCACTTCATCAGTAGCTGGGGTGCTGGGGCACTGGCTCACAGGGTGACTAAACCGTTTATTTTAGAGTTATCGCCTCAGAGTCACATCTAGGTGTTTCCCACATCTATCTAAAAGAGTGTCACTGAAGACTCGACCCTCAGGTTCTTCGCCAATCATGAGGTTTCTCACAAGCTACATGTTTGAGACTTCAAAATTAGTATTCAAGAGCTGTTGTTTTTTCCTTAACAAAAAGGTCTGGAAGGAGAGATATGAAAATGTATGCAGTGTCATAGGATCATGAGGGTTTTTTCTTTTCTTTTTTTCACTTGTTTCTATTTTCTAACATTTTTACAATGATTATTTGTTATAAGGAGAAAAAAAATAATACTTTTATAAAAAGAAAAAAACAAAAAATACGTCCCCTGCCCTCCTTCCTCCATTCCTCCCAAGGCTGCTTATCATGAGTTGGGTATTTGGTCTACAACTGGGACAAGTTGCCACCCCATGGGCAGTCTGCCTTGGTGTTGTCTCTGCAGTGACTGCAATGGCCTGTGGTCCAGATACCATGCTCCCCACAATACAGTCAACCCAGCTCAAGCAGCATGATCTGACATTCACAGATCATGACAGAGGCTTCGCAACTATCAAGAAGTTTCTCCACATCATCCATTCCACTTTTGGTTCATGCCACAGTCAGGTTGTATTTCCTAATCTTACCTTTTGAAGTCTGCCCAACATACCACCGGTCAGTGGTCATGTCCCGATCAGGCCCAGACTCCCCATCCCTTCACCCCTTTCTCCACCCTCCTGCACACCCTCAGCAGCCTGCTCTCCCCTCCAGCTGAGCCTAGAGTAGCTACAAATGATAATAGGTCTGAAAGACAACAGGGATTAGAAAAATAAATCCCCATTTAAACAAAGACCCACGGACGAGCTGAGTCACTCCTCTCAAATGCACAGATTCCCCAGGCTCTCCTCCAGCCCCAGTGCCAACAGGGGCTCTCCCTCCATTCGGAGGTTGGGAGGCACCTGGGTGCTCGGAAGACTCACCTGGCAGCCTCTCGCTGCAGCACATGTCCAGGGCCCCTCCCTCGGAGTCATCAGCAGTGTGGTTCTCTCTCTCACTCCTGCAGCAGGATGAAAAATGTGAGATGAGGCTGTTGAGCTGGGATCCAGACAAAACCCTAAGCAAGGAGAAAAAAAAGCCTTCCTTTCTTGCTCTGTGTTCCTTGAAGTAACTCCATCCCATTAAGGGGACTGAGGCAAAGACCGACCTATGGAGGAGTCAAGCCACACAGGCAAGAGCAGAATTCTACAGATGTCTTCCAGGTGGAATAATCAGCAGCAGCATCACCACCATTATCATCACCATCTTCTCTACCATGGAAGGAGGGCTTACTATGTACAAAGCACTTTACAAACTATCACACTGAGTCTTCATCAAAACTCCATGAATTAGGGATCATTCCAGCAGCTCAGAGAAGTTCAGTAACCTGCCTAAGGTCACACAGCTCATTAGGCTGGAGCTGGGCATGAAATTACAGTTTAGGACTCCAGGCTCCCTATCACTGCTGTGCCGTTCTGCCTCCTAGTTCCTGTGGGTTTGAACCATGGGTGAGCAAGAGGGATTTGGGTAACAGACAGTCTGTGTCCACCTCCCCACATTTTGCACATTCCCTGTGCCTTGGATAATAAAAAGTGGCATGCAAAACTTGCCTCCAGGAAGAGCTAGAAAATGGAGCTGTATATACAGTTGCATATTCTAAACGCTCTATTTCTTTCTGAAATCAGAAAATTCTCTTTCTAGCTCATCAGGTCACCTTCCAGGACTGTGCTGGGGTCTAGCTCTTCTCCTTTACCCAGTGAGCTGGGAGAAGGTTGCTGGAGATTAGCCAGATCCCAGGAGGTGTTCGTAGTTTGACATATCCTGAGGGCAACTGTGCTGTGTGCAGGGCTTCCGGCTTTGGGAATGGCCTGCTGTGCAGGTGTGTGGCTCTGCCTGCCCTTCACGTCTGACCCCTGGAAGTAGCTGACTGATCCATGGCTGGACACATCAACCAGGCTGGGCCAAGCAGATCCTCTACCCTGCATTTTTTTTTTTTTTTGGTTGAAGCATAGTCAACAATGTCGTGTTAGTTTCTGGTGTACAGCATAGTGATTCAGTTATACATATACGTTTATATACCTTTTCATATTCTTTTTCATTATAGGATATTACAAGGCATTGAATATAGTCCCCTGTGCTCTACAGTAGGACATTGTTGTTTACCTATTTTATATATGTAGTTAGTATCTGCAAACCCTGAACTCCCTGCACTTTTCAGATGCATTCTGGAGGCCTAGAGTAGCCACAGTGCCCTGGAGAGAAGGTCCAAAACCATCTGCTGCCCAGGGCCTCGGAGCGGCTTCATTCCTGCCCATCTTGAGTCTTGACTGGGCAACATTGTCTGTCAAGGCCATGAGAAGCCCCAGGATCCTTCCAATAAATTCCAACATTTTAGCTTAAGCCAGCAGGATTTGATTTCCGAAACTGGCAACCAAAAGAAACTTTATTATAGCCTTGCTAGCATACTACTTTCAAAAAGTCCAAGAGGTCAGCCGCCTCTCTGCCCACGAGCCCTGCACTCCTACCTCTCAGACTGGTCCTGAGGCTGATTTCAGGCCAAGCTGAAGATCTGATACAGTTAAGGGCAGACAGGCTGGGTTAAGGGTGACCCTTTTCACTTGGACATCTTGTCTCAGCCGGCACTGCATTTTTTCTCCCCTCACTCTAGTTGGCAGGGTCTCTGAGAATCCCAAATCCCAGAGCCCAGATCTCCTGCAGAGAGAGTGCTACTATCTTCAAGGCCCTTTAAATGTCTCCGGAGTCTCTCCACTTTTCTCTCTCTTCACCACCTACATCTTGGTCCAGGGCCGCATCTCTTGCCTAGATTACTGCAGCAGTCTTTTAGCTGGTCTCCGGCTCCCACTCAGGATGGCCTCCAAAACATTCTCCACATGGCTTCAATACATTTGGCTTCATAAGTTGTGCAGTTTATAACCTGCGCAACTGGATGGGGCAGGCCTGAGCTAGAATCAGCTCTTTCAAAACTCAGCATTTATCATACAACCTCCCTTAAAAAAGACTTTAACGTACTTTTTTAGAACAAAGATAAAAATCCTTTGACATGGTTTACCAGATCTTGCATGGTCTGATCCCTGTTTACCCCCTCCAACCTTATTTCATGCCCTCTTCCCCTTTAACCTCTGCACTCCAGCTGTACGGGATGGGTTCCTTCCTTCACAGTGCCTCTGCACATGCTTTTCTCCCTGACTGGAGAGCCCCTGAGCTCTACTTCCCAGTACTTTTTACTCATAGCACTTGACAGAATTTGAAATTTCATATTAACTCATGCCTTTGATTAGCATTAGAGTGTAAGTGACATGAGGGTAGGAACCACCACTTCTGTTTTATTTACCATTGTACCTTCAAAGCTTCGCACACTGCCTGGCTCATAGCAGGTGTTCAATAAATAAACAAACACTTGTTGAATAAGTGAATGTTGCCCTGACCTTCTTGAAAAAAACATCAGGAACCTCAAACACGGCCATTATCTGAGCTGCCTTGTGGCAGGTCTCCGGAACCCTCCTCCACAGCTACTACCCAGAGCAGGCACAGAATCGCACATCTGGAAGGCCCCTCATTTAGCAGAAACGGAGGCACAGAACAGAGGTCTGACTTGCCCCAGGTGATACACCGAGTGAGTGGCCACGTGGACTGGGATGGAGACCACCTATCCCCTACCTCCTGATGCGGAGAGTTTTCTTTCTTGATCTTCAAGAGTGTCCCCAGTGGAGGGCGGCTCCAGAGGCCTGGCCCCTGGCTGGGTGCAGAAAGGTAACCACGGTATCCAGATACCTCTGGAAGGGGACCCATGTGTGACTCACAGCTGCTTTCACACCTTAAGCCTCCCAGGCCCCAAGCCGTGTTCAGAATAGCTCAGCACTGCATGTGTGCAGCAGACTCTATAAATAAGCTTCCTAGAAAATGACTAATTTCATAATCAGGAAAGCAGAAAGAGTAGCACCTCTCATCTGTAGAGGAAAATGGAGCAAGAGCCTGCTCTCGGCCCTGGAGTCGAAGGGCTCCAGGCAACCTCGCCAAAGCCTGCGTGTCTAGGCTGTTCGGAGGAGGGTTTTAATTAGATTTCCAAAGAGAAGAGATGGGCCATTCAGGCTGATTGGAGAAGCCCAGTCTCTGGGCACTGCCCTCCGTCCTCTTCACCAAGAGAAGAAAGAGCTGTTTGCAGCAGATGACTGCAGGCTCCTTCTCGCTCCTTCCCCACCTCTCTCAGCCAGGCAGCAGGACCAGAAAACTGGTCTGTGACCACGGCAGCAACTTGCTGGGCTGGCCCCCCACTGCTGTTCTCAAAACCAGAGAAACCCAGAGATAAAGGGACTTGGCGATCACCCTGCCTGTCCTTCCCTCACTGACGGAGAATGTCTGGGGGTGGGGGTGGGAAAGAACTTTTCCAAGCCACCACCCCTCATTCAACAAGCATTTGCTGAGCACCTCCTGTGAGCAAGCAGCAGAGTTCTCCCAGGAACACAATGACAAACAAGCCAGGCCCTTCCCTCCACAGCTGCCAGTCTTCCAGGGAAGACCCCACACCTGCTTTAATAGATTGTATGCACGTGACACCTTGGGGCGCTCAGCTTGGCTTGTTGGGAGGGGGCTGTCGGGGGAGTCTTCTGGAAGGGCATGATAGGGCTGGTTCTCAAAGGATGTTTCTAGGTGGATGAGGGATCACAAGGGAAGGACTTCCTTCAGAGTGCAAATGGCAGGAGTAAGGCACGGAGGCCTGAGACGTCTGGGACATTTGGGATTAACTGGAAGCAGGCTGGTCAGTGGGGTGGGGAACTGGTGGAGGCCAGGCTTCCACAGAGGCACATGAGCAGGAAGCAGGCCTCACTGCTGGGAATCCTGCCTCCCGAGCAGGGCAGCCCTCCTCCACATGACTGGGAGGCTTCCCCGGAACTGAGAGACGCCACGGGCTTCCCCATCCCTGGGCTGGCCAGGTCTGCAACAGGAAGGGCAAACAGCGGCACATGTATGAGGAATGGACATTAGACCCAGCTGGTGGCAGCTGATCTGGTCCCAAACGGGTCCTTTTTTTTAATTGGGGTAAAATTCACTTAACATAAAATTCACCATTTTAGCCATTAGAAAACATATAAGTCAGTGGCATTTTTAATATTTTCACAATGCTGTGTGTCTACCACCCTTATCTAGTTTCAGAACAGTTTCATCAGCCCAAAAGAAAGCCCTTACCATGAAGGAGTCACTCCCATTCCCCCCTCCCCAGCCCCTGCAACCACTAACCTGCTTCCTGTCTCTCATGGATTTGCCTGTTCTGCATATTCCCCATAAATGGAATCAGATACTATGTGCCTTTTGTGTCTGGCTCTTTTCACTTAGCGTAACATTTTCTAGGTTCATCCCAATTGTAGCATGTACCAGTATTCAATTCTTTTTAACGGCTGGATAGTATTTGACTTTATGCATAGACTGCATTTTATGTATCCATCAGATGATGATGGTCTTCTGCGTTGTTTCCACTTCTGGCTATTGTGAATAGTGCTGCTACAAACAACTTTTAAACTCTGCTCCCAACATGCTTACAACTTTGGTCAATCCTCTCTCACCCTGGGCCCCTGAGGCCTCATCTATAAAGTAAGGTGGTCAGATTCTAGGCCCCTAGAAGCCTGAATGTCATCACTATCATTTGTCCATTTGTGTGGGAAGGTATTATGTACCCCCAGCTACTCCACCAGGCTGGGTGCTAGAGACCCGGCCTGGACCAGCCCACCTTATCATCCTGGAACTTGTGGCTGGTGGGGGAGACACAGAACCTGTAATGCTATGGGCTGGGTGCAGCATTCTAACAGAGGCCTGCCTAAGATGCGCTGGGAGCACCTCACCTCTGCTGTGGGAGGGTGGGTGGGCAGGTGGATGGGTGAGTGCTGTTAGGATGCACCCTGGAGCGGATGCCAGCTTTGCCCAGGACGTATGCAGAGAAATAGCTGACAGGTCTGGGGAGGGAGGCAGAGGAGCTGGCACCTTCTTCCAAGGTGGGTGAGGGGCGAGGAGGAGCTGGGATGCTGAAACCAGGATTCCTGGGTAGGAGGTTGAGGCCCCAGGAACCTCCAACCCAACCCCAGGCAGACATGCCCTCTACCTTGGGCTTCATGCTCCCCAGGGCCCCCAGGGCCCTCCAGACATCCCACATGGTCAACACGAAGCTCTGTCACTCTCCTGAAGCCCTGACCCCTCCAGACATCCCTATTTTCTGAATCAAACCTGCCCACTCCCACTTCTCTAAGTCTTTGTTATTGCTGTTACCTCAGCTTGGAATTTCCTTTCCTTCTCCTGCCAAATCTTACTCATTCTCAACATTGCCTCTTCCGTGAAGCACCGGCTGATCTCCCACCTCCGGGCTCCCCCACACCCTGGGCTCATACTCCTGTCTCTTGTTTGGTTCTGCTGCTACAGTTAGCTGTTTGTGCACCTGCCTCTCCCACCAGGCATCCAGTGACATGGGAATATCCCTACCCCCTGCCACCTCTGCATCCCAGGTGTTCAGGGCTCAAGCCTGTTGATGTACAAGTTAAAGGTCAAATGGAGGGCAGTGGCAGGGCCTTAGGATTAGTGGCTTTGGGGGCTCTAGGAGGACAGAAGCTAGCTAGGAGCTTCCTAACCTGGAGAAGACGGTCAGATCATGGCCAGAAAGAGACCCATAATGCCGTCCAGGTTTTCATCAGCATGTTCAGTGTGCAGGGGCAGAGGACATGCTGGCTTCACAGAAAACCAGGCTGACCACTTCATGCAAATGAGTTGCAAAGCATGCAGGTGGAGAGGCCCTGCCCTCCTCCCTGGGGCGGCTGCAGGGAAGCACACACCTGCTCCCTCATCATCCCTCCCAAAGTGTCTGGATGGGGAAAGGTGCCATCTGGGACCAGGGCAGGAAGCTTTCTCAGTAAAAGGCACACTGGAGATGTGAATGGAAGAGAGAGGCCAGCTTCAGAACATCCAGATGGGGAAATCGAGGCAAGAGAGGTTAAGTGACTTGCCTCAGGTCACACAGTGCGTGAACACTTATTTTCAGGTAGTTAAAAATCCAGAGTTCCCTTTGGGAGTTAACTCTCTCTTCCGCAAGTGCTCTGCCTGTCCCTTGCCCCAGGGATGGCCCAAGACCAGCGATTAGTTACCTGTCATTCTGTGTCAGAGCCCAAAGCCTTCTAACAAGTAGCTTTCCTACCTAAGTCAGTCAGTTTCTGTTGCCGGCAACCACAGAGCTCAGATTGATGCGTGCAGCAAACTCGTGGAACAGATACGCTCTGAGCCCAGGGCTCCCAATGCTTAGTTCACTGCTATTTCCATCCTGCCAAGCTGCCTACCCTCCCTGCCCAGCTGTCCACTGTCCAGCCATCTGTCCCCACGTCTGAGCAGACTGCAAACTCAGAGCGTTCTGGATCCTAAACACAGGGTCTGAGTGTTCTCTGTTGGGATGTACCCAGATGAATGATGACTTATCTTCCATTGTGCTCTGTTGGTGGGAGACAGGGGCATGGGTGTGGGAATGGCAGACACCCAAGAGAAGGGAAGATGGAGGTGCTGGAAGGGCCCAGACTGCAAAGGGGTAAGAGAGTTTTCCATCTTTTATCTGATTCAGGGACTGGAACATTCATTTCTTCAACTAGTATTTACCAAACACCTACTACGTGCAGGCCACAGTGTGAGGCCCTGGGGATACAATGGACTGTAGGCTCTCAAGGCATAATGGGGGAGTACAGGTAACAAAAGGCAATGGGACACAGGTGGCCTGTTTGATGGGGGAAGTGTAGGGTGTTGTGGGGGTGCTGTGGGGGTGCAGGTGAGGCCCCGAATGAGGCAGAGGAGTCAGGGAAGAGTCCCAGGAAGGAATCTATGATGAGACCTGAAGGAGAAGTGGGGGGGTCAGCAGCTGCGGAGTGAGAGAGGAGCAGGTGGGGTGTTCTAGGCAGAGGAAGGCACATGAATGGGCCTGGAAGTGAGAGAAAGTGGGGCACTCTAAAGGAACAGAAAGAAATTCTGTCTGGCAAGGGGATGTGGGAAGGGAGTATGGACAGGGAAACGGACTGAGGTGCTCATTTGGGATGTTCTTCCTTTGTGTTTTCCTCCCCTCTCCTCTTCTTTTCAGAGACGGATGGCAGACCTTAGTCCTCACGACAGCCCTAGGAAGAACATACTATCATTACCTGTAGTTTCTAGATGAGAAAATGGAGATTCAGAGAAGTGCAGTGACTTGGCCAAGGTCACACAGCTAGTAATGACAGATCTGCCCCTCACTGCCCATATTCCTAAGCTCTCTTTTCTTCTGGCTTTCAGCCTTTGCAGAAAACAATGCTCTGAAATCAGGAAGAGAGTGAACATGAACGAAACAGCAGACTACAGCAATTGCATTGTAGATGTTCTTTTAAAAACCCTCGCCATAGGTCTTTGGGGGCAGCACTCCCATTCTACAGATGAGGAAACTAAGGCTCAGGGGGTAAAATGACTCTGCTAGACTCACACAGTGGGTGAGTCAGCAAAGTCTCCTGAGGGAGACTCCAGTTCCCATGGCTCTGAAGGAGCTCGCTGCTGTGGGGCCATTAGCTTTGTGTGTCTTACAGGAACAGAGTGACAGGAAGTCCTGCCCTGGACCCTGACCTCAGCTTTCTCCACCTGAAGTAGCAGCCCCAGAGAGCTGTCCTTGGGAGACTGGCTGGAGTGGACACTGTGCATAAAGGTGGCAGCTGTGCTCCATCACTGGAGGAAAAAATGCACTCTGTGGTCAAAGACCCAGCAGCCCTGAGCTCTAGTCCTAGGCCACGGTGTGACTCTGGGCGAATCACTTCCGCTAACCTGAGTCTCAGTAACCAAAAACGAAAATCAAAGGAATTGAATTTAATGACTTTTACGGGCCTTTCCTTTAAGGTCGTTTGAATTCTGGGGCTGTCAAGATTTGATGAGGTGGAAGTGGTGGAGCAGCAGTGAACCAGCAGAGGGCGCTCCCAGCACCAGGGAAACAGCCTTGGTCCAGGGATCCTGGGGCAGAAGCTGCCCAACCTTCAAGTGGCGAGGGAGTTCCCGCCGCAGCCAGTCACCAATGGAGGCCAAGCTCAGCTGTGCTGATTAGTATCTGCTGCAGACAGTCCTATCTGTGTGGTGAACAGGAGTCCGGAGGAATATCAATGGAAGAGAAGGGATTTCAGAGTTCAAAGGTCATCTGTTTTAACCCTCTGCTCTCAGATTCTGAAAACACCCCCTTCTGCTCCCTTTCTACAACCAACCCCCTTCCCCAGGTATACAGTTTAATTTACAAGGAGAAAACAGGCAATTACAAATGTGAAGGCATGATCACACCTCTTGGGGAGGGAGGTGTTTCGGTATTTCCATTCTGCTTGACGCTCACTCCTACCTATAATGCCTTGGGATGTACTTTCCCCCTCAGTGGAAAAGCCCCCTTTTCCCTTGTCTGCTTGGAAAACCCATAAGACCCTGTTCAAATGTGACCCCTCCCTCAGGAGAAACCCCCTTACTCCCTAAGGAAGAACTGGCTATTTTCCTCTTCTGTTCTCATGCTCTGCTTGGTGATTATCTATTGATGTCTGTATCCCCACCTCACACGGAGCTACCTGTACACAAACTGGTTTACAGTCAAGGCAGCCTCCTTCCTTCGAGCGCGTCCTGAGAGCTGGATAACATGCCAGGTGCTGTGTGTGCATGACATCATTATTCACTTCTCACTACAACCCTATGAGCTAAACACAGTTCTCCTCCCCCTCCTACACATGATATTAGGACTTGGAGAGACTGAGTCACTTGCTCAAGGTCACCCAATTGGTAAGTTGGCAGAAGCAGGCTTCAAACTCACTTTGCCTCCACCCAGGCCCAGGCTTTATTGAGACCACTGGGTGTACGCTTCTGATGTGAATGTTCTGTTTCCTGTATTTAATACTCTACCTGACACCATGCAGATACTCAAGATATATTCTCAAAAAAATAAATGAAAAGTGGGCTAGAGTTCAATCGTGTATAAATGGCTCATCAAAGATGTCACAAAGCCCAGGCTTTGGGGCTGGGCTCTCTGAGTATGAACCAAGGCTCCCTCACTGGCTGCCTGATCTTGAGGAAGATACTTGACTTTTCCGTGCCTCAGTTTCCTCATTTGCGAAGGGGGATAACTGTGTCTACACTTGAGAGATTACTTAAGGAGAAGAAGTTAATTTTGACCCTCACACGAAGTTTTTACATGACATGCGTGCAGAATGCTTAGACAGGGCCCGTTAAGCTCCTAAAAATGCTGTCATCATCCAGTGTGTCAGGTGTTGCTTGCTTCTCAGTTAATACAGGCCTTCTCTCCCACAGGTGAGGTCCATGGAGGCTCTGGGATGAGTCTAGTGGTGTGCTAGTAAATTGGTTCTCAGAAAAAAAATTTTTTTTAATAAAAAATTTTAATAGCCACGATTTGTGGCATTTGCCGATTTCCCTGGTGTAAATGCTCCTATCATGGCTGATTTCAAGCTGAGAATGAGAGCGTCATGCTGCCAGCCTTGGAGGAGATCAGGAGTTTAACTCACACTCTCTGTGCCTCGGTTTTCTCATCTGTAAAATGGACCAGCAGTAGTATCAAACACAAGTATTACTGAGACGAGAAAACATAAAACTCTTATAAGAGTTCCTAGCACAGAGTATGCTATGTAAGTAGTAATTAATATTATCGTTAAAAGTTTTCACAACACTCAGCCTCACTGCTGCTTGTTTGGCTCTGACACTGGTCCAATCCCAGCGCCTGGCCTTCTGCCCAATGCCCTGGCAGGCAGAGTCTTGGTCTCGGTCATCTGCCTTCTAGGACTGCAGCCCTGTCCACCCTTGCAGCTCTCACTCCTCCACCTGGGACTAGAATCCTGACCAAGCCTGTGCTGGTTACACATCCACCTTGATCACAAATGACTTTGTACTTCTGATCTCTGTCTGCCTCTGGTTTCAGCCCTAGACATCCCTGGTGCCAACTCTGGGCCCAGACAGCCAGGGCCACCTGTGTCCGGCTCTGTATCCTTCACGATGATGCTGTCTGCCATCTGCTCTGCTCTTCATCGTTTATAAAGTCACTTCTCATAGGGCTTGTATGCACTTACGGAGGGGACAGAGCTAGGTTTGTTCCTACCTGCAGCCTGGGAGGCTCCTAGCTCCTGCTGTCCCTCACTGTGGGGTCCAGTCCTCCATCAGGGACCCCACCCTCAGCCTCTGACTGAACCCTTCTGTGTTCAGGCCAGGAAGATCCTGGCACATGAAGGTCTGGTAAAAGCATCAGGCAAACTGAGTCAGAGGCAGGGCCTGGGTGAGGCAGGGCAGAGGCTGTTTGGAAATATTAACTGGGTCTGAGGCACTTTTGCCAGGAGAGAGAATAGAGTGTGAGCCGGGAAGCTGAATGGAATAGGAAAGAAAAAAAAAAGCCAGAAGGGACCAGGAGTCAAGATTGAAGGTGGTCTGACTCCCTGAATTCAGATTTAATAAATAAAGCTGCATACCTACTGTGTGCTACGTGCTTTCTGATAGCTTATTTCATTAAACCCTTGTGTCAAGCTGGTGAAGAAGACATCGTTACCCTAGTTTGTGTAGGAATAACAGACACTCAGAGGAGCTTGCGACAGGCATGAGAGGAGGTAAGTGGTCACCTGGGTCCTGCTTTGGTAACCAATGGAGAAGATAGGCTGGAGCCTGGTCCTGGACCAAGGATGGTTGATGCTTTTACAGCCTCATGCCAGGGGACAGCTGGAAACCTGGGGCCTGGGTGGGCCATCAACAGAGGTCTGCAGTCATGGGTGGCATCCCTCAAAACAACAGACCAACAGACTGGACATTCTAAGGTCACACACCTTAAGGCAGTCACAGTCCTCTAAAAAAACGATGGACTCGGCAGCAGAGATCGCTGGTTGAAAGGCTGTGCTCTGCCACCTTCTTTCCCACGGGGTCCTGGACCAGTGTCTTAACCTCTCTGAGCCTTGGTTTCTTTCTCTGGGCCATGGAAGCCATAAAAGCTGCCGGCTGCAGCATTGTGCTAAAGACAACAGAAGTGACCAAAGTACACAGAGTCCGAGGCAAGCTGGGGCTGACGTCCTCCATGTCACCACTGCTGATCTGGCTCAAAGCTTCATCTCTGGGCTCCCTCTAAGTCAACCCAGCCTGGGAGATGCTCCTGCTCTTTGTACCAGGCGGTGCCATCTGCTACAAAGCTGTTTCCCGTTTCCTCAGGCTCTACCAGGTGTTCCCGGAGCTAATGAGAACAATGCAGCAGAGAGTGGCTTGAGGATGAGCCGGGCCTCTCCCAGCAGAACTGATCCTCTCCCCTCTGGAGAGCCCTGGGCTGTTTCCAGGTCCGCAGAGTCAGACCCAGAGCCATCAGGAAGGGGAGATGCAAAGAACTGAAAACCTGACTTCATGGGATTCTCCAAATCCTCCTCTGCCATGAAAATTGCCCCACCTCCCAGCCACACTCACTCCTGCTTCTCAGCCTTTCTCTCCCCTGTTCCTCCTTCAGGCCTCCCTGCTCCTCTGCTCTGAACTGTGGCCTCTTTCCTTCCAAGGCCTGCCTCCACTCATGCTGCCTCCAGGAAGCCTCCCCAGGGAGTAGAGCACACTGACCTCTCTTCTGGCTGAATTCTTCTGCAAGCATTTTGATTTGTGACTGGACATCTGGCAATGGACCACACTCCACCCGGGGCTGCTCCCTGGCTCTCCTGTCCATGATCCTGGCTTCTGTGAGCTGCCCAGGCTGTGAAGGGGCAAGGCTTGAGCTTCCTTCTATATTCCACATGACAGGGAGTCCAGTGCATAGAAGGAGGGATGAAAGGAAGGGCAACTTATATCCAGCTCTTTCTATATATCCAAGTTTGGAAGGAAGATGGGAAGGAGTGACTAAATGGGAGGAAAAAAAGGAAGGAAGAAGTGGGGAAAAAGGAGTGAAAGGGGAGGGAAGGACAGCTATGTGAGACTCAGGACTACAGTCACAAGAGGATGGATCAGGCCATAATCCAGGCCGCTCTGGATCATGCTTTAAGGCTCTCTATAGATGACCTCTGATTATGTAACTCTGGCGCAATAGACTCCTTTGAAAAACCCTGGAAAGCCATCTCCTCCAGGCAGCCTTCCCTGATTGACTCTGATCTTTTCCCCATCCCCTTGGCTCCCTGAGCTGTACTACTTTGCACTCCTCAATGCCCATTCATTTCTCATTATGCCAGGTTTTCTGGGGAAGCGCTGGAGGTCTCTGCCTCACTGGCAGTGAGTTTAACTCTACATTTATCATCTGTAGCCAGGGATTATACTGTTTTTTCACCACCTTTCTTTTAACAATTTCGTAGGGTGCTCTGGGGATATATGTTGCAGTTATTTTAGACCCAGTTTGCCTCTAGGCAGTCTTGAGACAAGACCTGCTATAATCTTATATCCATTTCTTTCTTATCGGGCCCTGTGTGTTGAGCCCGTGGGCATCCACAGATGACTAAGCCCCTGTCCCTATCCTCAACTAGCCTGTAGTCTCGCAAGCAAAAATGTGCTAAATGTCAACGGTGGCTGTCTAACTCGAGTGCCTGGGAGGGCACAAAGGGAGAGTCTGCGAAGCTGCACAGAGAAGTGTCCTTGAGCATCTCAAGGACAAGGATGAGTTCACCAGACAGTGGGGAGGGCGTTCCAGGCTGAGAACACCTCAGGGGCAAAGGCTGGGAGAGGTGAAACAGCAAGGTGTGCCGGGAGAAGGAGGCATCTCAGTGTGGCTGCACAGCGCACAGGAGAGGGGACTCTCATCACACGGCAGAGGGCTTCGGGCTTCGGATGAAGACACACTGACTTGAACTCCCACCCCGCTTCTTCTCAGTGGGATTAAGGACAGGACTGCCATCCTAGCTGGCATTTAGAGATCTATGTGTATCTGGGAGGGTTGGGGGTGTAACAACGGATGAATCTCAAAAGCTACTTATGACACAAAAGACCACATGCTATACGAGTCCATTCACATGAAGATCAAGAACAGACAGAACTCAAGTACGATGACAAACAGGAATGACGGTTACCTCTGAGGGTGGGCACTGGCTGGGAGAGAGGAGGAAATTTCAGGGGTGATGGAAATGTTCCACAAAGCAATCCTGCTGATGCTTATTTGACTTCACACAATTGTCAAAACTCACTGGATGGAACATTCGAGGTCTGTACATCGTGTTCGTAAAATAGACCTTAAAAATGCATGTGAGTATTCTTGGCTGTCACAATCACTGAAAGCTGCCCCTGGGAAATATTTAGGGGAGGGGGCCAGGGATGCTGCCAAAACCAAGAACTCTCCCACCGAAAGGCCTGTTGAGAAACACTGCTGCAGCCATGGGGAGCTACAGCGGGGTTCAGAGAGCAGAGAAAACTGGCTCCATCTGGGTTTTGGGAAGATGGGATTTGGTG
Organism: Vicugna pacos; assembly: GCF_048564905.1. Classification (NCBI taxonomy): domain Eukaryota; kingdom Metazoa; phylum Chordata; class Mammalia; order Artiodactyla; family Camelidae; genus Vicugna; species Vicugna pacos. The sequence goes on from NC_132996.1 coordinate 40,247,430, forward strand.
GTGATGGAAGTCCACAAGCTGGGGCATCCTGGGGCAGTGAAGTGACACAGGTGGACGTACGACCCCATGGCCACTCCTGGCCCGGAGCTGCCCAGGCCCAGAATGGGCTCTGGGACATCCCTCTAAGGCATCCCAGAAGGGACTAGAAGGAAGCCAGCGAAGGGAGTCAGAGGCAGCAAATGTTAGAGAGAAAAGGAACCGTCCCACTGCTGGCCTCCCTGCCTCATGATGAGCACCAGGGATACTGACTGTGATCACCTTCCTCTGAAATGCAGTCTCAGTGAGGTGGGACGTCCTGGGAGGCTGGCGAACAGGAAGCAGGGCTGAGAGCTGCTGCTGCTACTGAAAACCATGTTCTGAAATCGCAGGTAAAAGAACACAGCCCACTTACACTAAAATGCTCACTTGACCCCTTCCTTCAGGAAGCCTTCTCTGATCTCCAGGTGGGACAGATGCCTCTCCTGCGTCCCCACAGCCCTCAGCTCATCACCAGAGCACAATTACTACCTAGTTGTGAGTTCAGGTTCTGCCACTTACTCGCAGTGTGCTCCCGGCAAGTTACTTCAGCTGTCTGTTTCCTTATCTATAAACTGAGGATAATAAAAACCTTCTGCAATGAACTGTGGTAAAGACTAGGTGAGGGGGAGGATATAGCTTAGTGGTAGAGTGCATGCTTAGCATGCATGAGATCCTGGGTTCGATCCCCAGTACCTCCATTAAATAAATAAATAAATAAAAATAAACCTAATTACCTCCCCCCAAAAAACAAAACAAAAAGCAAAAATAACTTTTTTTAAATTTAAAGATTAGGTGAGGTAATGCAGTAAGCACTCAGAAAAAATAATTATGTGCGTCAGTACAGACCACTGTTGCCAGTTACTCTCTGGTGGCCCCAACAGACACCCACAAGTTCCTTGTGGGCAAGGTCCTCCTGGTGTGTGGATTTCCTGGCACAGTAAATACCTGTGTGCATGAATGAATTCCATCCCCCAAGATCTCTCCTGAGAGCTTTCCTCTTCCACCCACGATGCCACTAAATCACAATAATTCTTCAGAGATGGAGGGAGGATTCATTTGTATTCTGTTCCCTTGTCTTTCTTCTCTATTGCCTCCAATGCCATGCAGAACCTACACAAAATTTACTTGAAAAAATTAGTGGTTTCTTTTTGGGACCTCCACTCCTAAGACTACATTTAGTGGTCTTTTTCTGATGAGTACACAAACATCCTTAATTAAAAGCACCCTGTGGTTCCTTAAAGAGTTAAACATAGATTTATCATTCGATCTAGCAATCCCACTTCTAGGTATATACACAAAATAACTGGAAGCAAGGACTCAAGCAGATAACCTGTACATGAATGTTCATAACAGCATTATTCACAGTAGCCAAAAGGTGGAAGCAACCCAAGTGTCCATCAACGGGTGAATGGATAAGTAAATGTGGTGTATACATACAATGGAATATTATTCAGCCTTAAAATGGAAGGAAATGCTGACCATGCTACAACACGGATGAACCTTGGAAACATTACGCTGAATGAAATAAGCTGGACAAAAGGACAAATAAGTGTATGATTCCACTTCTACAAGGTACCTAGAGTAGGTGAAGTAGAACAGAGGTTACCAGAGAATGAGGGGGAGGAGGGAACGAGGAGTTACTGTTTACTAGGCACAGAGTTTCAGTTTTGTAAGATGAAAAGAGTTCTATGGATAGATGGTGATGATGGTTGCAAAACAATGTGAATGTACTTAATGCTACTGAACTATATACTTAAAACAGTTAAAAGAGCAAATTTCATGTATTGCACCATAATTTTAAAAAGGCACCCCAAATCAAATAACAGAACGCTAGAGGGACTCTATGTGAAATCAGACACGCCTCTATTACACCCTCAGTGCTCTGTGTCTTGAGGCTCCTGGCCCATAATCTTCCACTCCATCCTCTCTTAGGCTTCCGCTCTGGTGTCCACCATTTTCTTTCTACTCCAGGACCCAGGGCCACATCATTTGTATCCATGAAACCAATCTGCATCTGTCCATAGTCAACATGTTCTTTAACCTTGTGTTCTTTATAACGCCCCTCTCCCTGGTCCTGGCATACTCCCTTTGGGGTGTTTAAATCAGATGCCTTGAGAATCTGAGATGGAAAAGCTGTGTGCTGCAAGATATTCAAGACTATTCAAGACTATGTCCACCAATTAAGAAATGGTTAAATAAAGTACAGTTAAGCCACTGAAGCTAGAAGAAGGTCACATATAAGCACAGTTTTGAGAAAATGTTAAGCGAAAAATGCTGAGTACAAAACTATATGCAGACTGACTTCAACTATTAAAAGATACAGGTCTACAGAAGAAATGGTATGGGACATATAAAATCACGGCTAATCTTACATTTGTTCTATGGTATGGTTGTGTTATTTTTACAACGTAATTTATTTTATAAAGGCTGGGCAACACCCTTAGGCAGATGATGAAATATATAATCTTTGGAGTTGACTCCAGACATCCACGTGCCGCCCACCACTGAGGTCCACTGAATCTCTGAGTGGCTTCCAGAGAGCTGGAGGAGAGGGGAACATTTCTACTCTTAAGAAAGACATGTTGAAGCTTGGTATGTCTCTAGTGACTTCACCCAACCACCTCACCACGCAAAGGAAGGGCAACTGTGGGTCTGCATTTTCATAGCAGTTACCAGATCTGGCCAAGAACAGTTTATCCTCCACACTAGCCCAAAGTTAGGAATTCTCACCAAGATGCCTGTTCACTTACAAACTGTGACTCCCCTGCATCTAGCTCGAGGGGGATCCCTCTCCAGCTCAACATGCTGCACCCAAGAAATGGAAATTTGAGTCAAGGTTGCTTGAAGGGGGACACAGGAAGGAGGGTGGCTTTTATTCCATGTACCACAGCTCAGTGGGAAAAGCTTTTTCCTGTGTAAGAGTCTGGGGATTCTGGAGCTTTGCCAGACACTGGTGGCCAAGGTGCTCATCCCACATCTCACCATATGCAGAAAAGACGGAGATGATATTGAAGAATGGTTTCAGGCAAGGAAGAGCTTTTTGGTGACGACACTGTTCAAAAACTAAAAAGGTTTCTAGTTCCCCCCTACCCTTGGGGCTGCCCTGAGTTTCCAATTTCTAGAGGTGACAAGATATGCAGAACCAGACAGAATTTGGACCAGGGTGTCTACAGAGTCTAGAATTCTAAGAAGACTTAGACCATCTGTCAACATTCCCCTCAAAAGGTCCAGCCTAGTATCTGGCTCCATCTGCTTGATAGAAGCATCCATCTCCTCGGAGACGGGACCACCTGCCTGCCTCTCATCCACCAAATCATCTGAGTGCCACAGGGAGCCACATCCCCATATTGTGACAGTGGTCACTGACCTCCAGGAATACAATAAGGTAGGCCTACAGATATCACAGATCACAGTGTTTAGTGCTTTAGGGGTCCTAGAAACCCCAAGCCCTACTTCCTCCAGATGGGGACACAGTATGGGAGAGGCGGAAGGTCCTTGGCCCACATCACTTAGTCATAAGTAAGCTTAGGACTGAACACACATACTTACACACAGACCACTGTGCTGACCCACACTGGTAAGAACGTATTTCCTGGCGTGTTGCTTAAATTTTTGCTAAAGGCTGCCATATATTTTGAAACATTCACACATACCCTGTGTTCAACTTAATGCAGACAAAAAGCTTTAAATGATTAACCATCTTCTGGAGTTTTTCCATTCCCACTTGTAGATCCATTTAAACAATTAATTAGGTGCTTGAAGAATTTATACCTCTATAAATAGTTTCTCCCTCCTCACTGCCCTCTCTGCCTTTTTTGGGAACCTGTCAATTTACTGGAGAAGATGATAATTCCTTGTCCTGCAAATATGGGCCTTTGTGCTAGTGATAAGTTTCTTTAAAATCTCTATATGGAAAATGGCTGAGGGCATAAGAGTTGCACAAGGGGAAATTTGAAATGAAGCCAAAAGGTTGCATATTTGCACTGCAAAGGGGATGAGGGAAGACCAAAAATGTTACCATTTTAATTGTTTTACAGTCATTTCAGGTATGTATTACTATTTCATCTTAGTAAATAGCCATACTGAATATGCAGATGTCACTCAAATTTCATACTTGAATGATATCACAGACATTCATATTATCTGAGCTTTATCATTTTGATCATACTACAGCTTACTGTACCCTTACTATGCCATAATACCTTTATTTAGTCTAAGATATTTGCATTTGCATTTTTGTACATAAATGCTGGTTTCTGACATTCATTGATTCAACAACTATTTAGTGAGCCATTGCTGAATTTGGAGCTTCTAGGCATGAAGAACATAAGGAGAATAGGATTCATTAACATCGTGTGATTTCTTATTTCTCACACCTGTAAGCACCTACATGATCTGGGCCAGCCCCTCTCTCCTACCTTTTTCATTCCCACCCTTCCTCTTGACCTATGTCGTACAGCCACACTTGTTGTTCCCTGTAAATATTAAGCTGTTTGTACCCCAGGGCCTTTGCACTTGTGCTCTCCTCTTCCCATAATGCTCTTCTACCAGGTCTCCTCCTCACTTCACTCAGGTCTTTGTTCAAATACTACTTCCTTAAAGACAATTCTATTTAAAGGTAAAATCTCTTTCCCCCGTTCCTCCTCACCCTGCTTTATTTGTCTCCTGAACATTGCTCGCCTCTTGAAGTGTTCTATCTTTGCTTATGTTTTCTTTTGTGTCTCCCTTGGTAGAGCTTGGGCAGAAAGTTCATCTTTTTCAGCAATGTATCCCTAGAGCCTAGAACAGCTTGGCCTGTAACAGATGTTTGGGGAATGAAGGAAGGAAGGAAGGAAGGAAAGAAGGAAGGAAGCAACTGGCTCTGGCCAGTCTAGGGTGCTCCATGAGCCAGCTTTGCTGGAGTCATTATGGTTCCCTGTCAGATCCACGGCCCCCGGTCCCAAGCCTCCCTCCACCTTCCAGTGGGGCTCTGTCTGTGAATGGCACTCTCAGCTACTCAGGCTCCAAACGTGGCCATCACCTCTCATTCCTCCCTCCCTCTACTCCCACATCCAACCTACTACCAATTCTGGTGACACTGTGGCCTCCTGCATCAACTCCTTTTTCCCTTCATCCTTACAACCACCCCAGTCCATCCTCTCCTTATCTCTTACCTATACCCCTGTCATTGTTTCCTACCTGGGCTCCTTGCCAGCAGGCTCTCCCCGTCCAATCTGTTCTCCACGGGGCAGCCAGAGTGAGTTTATCCTAACGGTCACGTTTTGATCATGTCTCTCCCCCACTTAAAAACAAAAGACCAATCCCCTGGCTTGGCACTCAATGCCCCCAACAACTGCCTCCACCTCCCTAGCCAGCCTTCCTTCTCACGGCTCCTCTTTTATCCTTTTTGTACTGGTTGGAATGAACCACTTTCCAATTACTACACATGCTCTACAAGCCCCCACTGCCTACTCTCTGCTTATGCTGCTTCCACTACGTGTAATCGTTTCATTTAGACCCAGCTCAAACGCCGAGCTTCTCCAAGAAGCCACTTCTGATCGTCCAGAAGAATAAACTCCTTCTCAATTCTGTCCAAGGGGTCATCTGTCTCTCTTTTAGGACCGGTCTTGGTAAAGGACAGGCAACGAAAGAGTTCAGAATCAGTAGTCAAATGACCTGAGCAGGAGACAACTTTCTGGCTCTGAGACTTACAGAACACATCCTTAGACAAACTGCACTCTGAGTCTTTACTTCCCCAGGTATAAAATGGGAATAATAACACTACTGATATCAACAGGATTAAGTATAAGTGACAGAGTGTAAGAAAAGCTTTGACTGTACATAAATGATCAAATTCAATCACCCTTAAGTGCAAAATAACTGATAAACACAAGTGCGACTTCACCCAGGGAGGTTCATGGATGTCCTATGCTGGCCAAGCCGAAATCCAGGAATAGGTCAGTGGGGGAGTGATATCTTGCAGGAGAGGGGCTTTGAGGCTCTAAAATCGCATGTCCTTGGGCAATCTGAAGAAGGGAAGAAGTGGAGGGGTAGATCCATAAGGCTAGGGCCTTAATGGTATTAATAGCTACCGATTCGGGAGCTTTTTTTTTTATGCCCCAGGCACTGTGCTAAGTACCCTACATAAATGATCTCATCTCATCTTATTCCCTCGCAGAGTAATGGAAGAGGAAAACCAGGCCCACAGCAGTTATATAAATAAGTGCTGCCCTCCCTCTTCCAACCCCCCCGCAACAGTTTAGAACTAAAAGATACCCTGAAAATCCCCAATCCAATGATCTTATTTTTCAGATGGAGAAATCGCTTCCCAGAGAGGATTCACTGAAATTGTCCAGCCCATGAGGAGGACACTGGACCTGGAACCCAGACTCTTCACTCTTTGGGTGAGAGCCACGGCACTGCAACCACCCAGGGGCCACTAGTCATTACGAAGTCTATGTCAGTGGCACTTCTGGAACACAATGCCGTTTACATGGATGACAATGTGAGTAGTGGCCCCTGAAGTTATGCCACCTGGTCACCGTGGTTCTGCTCCATGCCAGGTTGCTCCTCCTACCCAAGAAGGAAGCTCCTGAGACAAGAGCCTCAGGCCCCTAGAGACTGAACATGGCCCTCCTTGCCAACTCCCCCAGCCAACAGAGTCTTCCTCAAAGGTGACTGACTTCATCCATTCACCATCTAGCTTGCATTCCTTCAACATGCCTCTCGGGGCACCCTCTCTGCACCAGGCATCAGGTTCGGCTCTGGGGACACCCAGCTGCCCTTGAGGGAGCCACCACCCAAGCCTGGTGAGGCTGTAACTTAAGCTGCCCCAACAGCTCTGTCAGCGACACCAAGAGGCTGCCCTCCACAAACGTCAAGGAGGGAGAGGTGGCCAGACATGAGAGACTCAGGGGCCCTCTACACAGGGATGATGAAGGGAGCCTGGTTGGAATAGAAGACCTAGCCCTTAATGAAAAGGGGAGAGGGAGGGAGAAGGCATGCAGTCAGGTCAAAGTGGGGAGGGAATGACTCCTTGACCATGAAAACACCTGGTCCAACTGAGGACACTGCTCAGTGACTCCTGGGAGAGCCAGGACTAACACCCTGGAACCTGATCTCCTGACCAGGACTGCTTCATTCTCCCAAACTAAATCTCAAACCTGGACTGCTTGCTTAAGAGAGATCTCCTTTGAGACTGAAAGAGAAAAATTAAAGGTTAACCCCCCCCCTTTTTTTCTTCCTTTCTTTCTTTTTTTTTTTTACAGTAAGGATGGTAGCAAATGAAAGGCACCTGCCACTCCAAATGGGGGGCAGGGCTGTAATTACAAAGAGTTTCTTGATACACTCCGGTAAAATTTTGGGTTCTGGGGCTTCAAAGAGGATAAGGTTGGAGTTCTATAGGAGAGGAAATGAGTATGAAAGCCAGGGACACTAGATTCTAATGTAGGCTTTGACACTAACTCTCTGGTGACCTTGGTCAGCCACCTCACTGGGCCTCAGTTTCCCCATTTGTAAAATGAGGGGGTTAAATGAGTTTTCAAGGTTCACCTGGTCTTGACCCTCTAAGCCACAAGATTCTTGGTAAGGTAAGTCTCTCGGGGCTCTGATCTGAGCAGTCTCCAGGTTTTGCAGGATCCTGGGCCTCATCCAGGAAAAGGGGGGATGCTGGGGGAGGGGAACGCGCTGGGCTTTTATTTTGGAGGTGGGTGGGGAACGAGTGGTTTAAGCTACACGGTCCGGGGGAGGCGAAGCGAAGGCTGGGAGCTACAGTTTACAGGCCAGGAAGCTAGCGGCGATCTCCAACCTCCCCCCGCCAGAGCTTCAGACCCTGGAGAGGTGATGCAGCCAAGAGCCGCGCACCAGCCACGGCGGCAGAGGCTCCGACCCCGACCACCATCCGGATCCCACCCCTCCCTCCCCAGAACCGCGCACGAGCTTCGTGGGGAGTGGCTGCTGCTCCCTCCCAGCTATTCAGCGCCGGTTCCCCTCCCGGGCGTGGGGGACCCTTCCCCCAGTCCGGGGGCGCCGTGAGCCCCATGGGGGCGTGGCGGGGGCGGGCGCCGGCTTCCCAGCCCTGGGGTCTGGAGGAGGTCACAGTTGCGGGGCCTCCCTGGGAGGGACCCCGCGCCCTCCACCTTCTGGCTCCCTACACAAAGGCGCCGACAGAGACGCCGCACTTACCAGCCAGAGCGGGCTCCGGGCGCCGGCGAGCTGGCGGGCAGGCTGGCGGGAGGATGTGCGCGCGCGAGTGTGCGTGTGTCCCTGTATATGTCTGCGCGAGTGTGTGTGTGTGTGTGTGTGTGTGTGTGTGACAGGGACCGCGCCGAGCTCTGTGCGTCTGCGTGTGCGGGGGCGTCCGTCCGTCGGTCCGTCCGCTCGGCGCTCCGTCCCGCGCTCCGTGCGCGCTCCCTCGCCCAACCGCCCCACCAAATGTGCTGGGGCTGCGGAGTTGCCGGCGCAGCCGCGGGGTCCGCTCGGCACCCTCAGCCCCGGCTCCGCCCCGCCCCCGGGCGGGCTTGCGCCGCTCCCCGGGAATTGCGCAGGGCCCGCGGGGCTGACGGGCGTGGGGGGCGGGGAGCTCCGGCGGCGCCCAGGGCCCGAGAGGGGCCGAATCACAGACCCTTAATCCCCAATCCGGATCTCGGGCGCCCCCACCCCCCAACTTCGCTTGGAGTCCCCGCAGGCGCCGCCCCCGCGCTGAGGTTGCCTGGACAGGGAAGGCGGGGGAGCGGGAGCACCGCATCCATTTCATTCATGATTTTCTCCTCTTGGGAGCCCCGGGCCTGGGCTGCGCCGCTACGGCAGCCGCCAGAGGGACCCCGGCGGGGCAGTGCGCGCTCAACCCGGTGCAGGACGGACAGGCAGGCATATAGAGGTAGGGGAAGCGAGACAAAGGGGTCATAGCCGGGGGGGGGGGGGGAGTTCCATGGAGGGGGTGCTGTGGCGCTCTGTGAATGTTGCCTTCAGGAAGCCGTTGCCACACATGCACAAGCGGAGTGGTTCCATACCGGGGAGCACACAGTGCCGGGTGCACAGAACCCGCTCCAGGACGACTCGGAGAAGGCACTCGCCTTGCCACCTTTCCTTGTTCAGTCTCTGAGGAGCAAAACCTCCCTCCACCACGTCTCACTCTGCTGGCGCGTGCCCCGGGGCGCGAACCTGTCTAGGCTTTCTGGTGGGCACCAGGGGTCCGTACGCGCAAGGAGCTGCCCACGCGCCCCATAGTCCAACATTCCCCAGGCTGGCACCTCACTGCCATTCCATCCTGGCGGGGGATTTTTGAGACGTTAGGAGGCACGCAGGGCCACGATCCTAAGCTTCGTTTCTATATGGGGAAACCCAGGCTCACCATCATAGCGTCGCCGTCCTGGTTCTAACCATCGTCCTCTTTCGCCTGGATTTCTGCAGTAGCTCCTTACTGGTCTCCCTGCTGCCACCCTTGCCTCCTGCAGTTGATTCTACGCAGCAGTCAGAGCTATCCTTTTAAAACATAAGTCAAATCGCTCCTTTACTGGAAATCTTACAGTGGCTCTCCAGGCATCCAAGTGAAAGCTAAAGCCCCTATCATGGCCTGCAAGGCCTCCCATGAGTTGGCTCCCTTTTATTTCTCTAACCTCACTTCCTTCCATTCCAGTCACACGGGCATTTTAATGCATCACCAACATGGCAGCCACCCTGTGGCCTCAGGACCTTTGCACTGCTATTTTCTCTGCCTAGAACTTTCCCAAGTTAGTCACATGGCTTGCTCCTTTACCTCTTAACTGTCACCGCAGAGGCCTTTCATGACCACCCTATTTTTTTAATACATATTTTTATTGAAGTATAGTCAGTTTACAGTGATGTGTCAGTTTCTAGTGTACAGCATAATTCTTCAGTTGTACATCAACATAAATATATTCGTTTTCATATTCTTTTTCACCATAGATTACTACAAGATATTGAATATAGTTCCTTGTGCTATACAGTATGACTTGTTTATCTGTTTTATACATATATGTTAATATCTGCAAATCTCGAACTCCCAATTTATCCCTTCCTACCCTCTTCCTCTGCTGGTAACCATAAGTTTATTTTCTATGTCTGTGAGTGTGTTTCTGTTTTGTAAATAAGTTCATTTATCTTTTTTTTTTTAGATCCCACTTATAAGTGATACCATATGGTATTTTCTGGTTTCATAATTTTCTTTTGTATTAGCTTGGGTTTTTTTGTTGTTGTTTTTATGACTCTATTGCATGGTTTTGATTTGTGGTTACTTTGTTTTTCAAGTATGTTAACCCTTTACTATATCTGTTTGCTTTAGACTGGTAGTCATGTAGGTTCAAACACATCCTAAAAAGAATGTAGAAAAAAAAAAGAAAGAAAAAGGAGAGAAAAAAATCTATATTTTCTTGCTCCCCTCTCCTACCTTTTATGATTTTGATGTCCTTTTTTTTTTTTTACATCTTCATGTTTATTCTCTTGTAACTCATTGTAGTTACCACATTTCTGCTTAAGGTTTTCTTGTTTCTATAGCTTCATGCTTCTTTTCTATTTAGAGTAGACCTTTCAGTATTTCTTTTAGGATAGATTTAGTATTGCTGAATTCTTTTGGTTTTCCCTTGTCAGTGAGATTCTTTCTCTCTCCTTCTACTCTAAAGGATAGTCTTGCTGGGTAGAGTATCCCAGTTTGCAGTTTTTTCTTATTCAGGACTTTGAATATATCTTGCTATTCCCTTCTGGCCAGCAGTGTTTGTGTAGAGAAATCAGCTGATAGCCTTATGGGTTTCCCTTGGAACTAACTCTTTGTTTTTCTTTTGCTGCCTTTAGAATCCTTTCTTTATCTGTAACTTTCTTTATAATTAACTTTTAATTATAATATGTCTTGGTGTAGGTCAGTTTGGGTTCTTGTTTGGGACCTTTTGTGCTTTCTGTACTTGGATATTTGTTTCCTTCTTTAGGTTTGTAAAGTTTTCAGTCGTGATTTCTTCAAATACTTTTCAATCACCTTTTCTTTTTCCTCTCCTGGGACCCCTATTATGTGTAGGTTGGCACACTTTATATTATCCCATAGCTCCCTTATATTGCTTTCATTGGTTTTTACTTGCTTTTCTGTCTGTTATTCTGTCTTCTAAGTCACTTATTCATTCCTCTGCATTATCTGGTCTGCTTTTGACTCCCTTTAGCTTGGCTCTTATCTCAGCCATTGAGTTTTCTGTTTTTAATTGGCTCCTCTTTATAGTTTCTGTTTCCTTTTTATAGTATTCTCTGTCTCTATTCACAGTCTCTCTTACTTCCTTCAGTGCTTTTATCACCCCCTTTTTGAAGTCATGATCTAGTAGATTGTCGAGGTCTATCTCATTGTTCATTCTTTCAGTGGATTTCTCTTGTTCTTTTAATTGGGAGTGGTTCCTCTGCTTCTTCATTTTACTTATATTTCTCTGGCTGTATGGGTTTAGGAGTATCAGTTATCTACTGTGGTCTTGAAGGGCTGTTTTTTCTTGTTTGTTTGTTTGTTTTTATTTAAAATGGGAGTGTTCCTGTGTAGACTGTGTGCATCTAATAGTTTTGTTACGAGGGCTGTTTTTAGTAGGGATGGTTGCCACATCTTTCTTCCATGCGTGTTGGCTGTTACCCCTTTGACTGGGGATGTGGCTGGTGTTGTGATATTTATAGGCTGCCCTGATTGTTGTTGTTGAGCGGGGCCTCTTTTTTGTTCTGTGGCTGTCACAGCCTTAACAGGGACCAAGTCTGTTCCCCTGTTGCTGGAATAGAGGCTTCTAGACCCATTTCTGAGCTGTGGTATGTGGTAGGCAGGGTTGGAGCGCATCAGGTGGGAAGAGAGTCACTGAGTATACCTCTACAGGAGATGTCCACTGGGAAGTGCCCTCTGTGGTGTTGTCTGTCGCTTGTTATGCGGGCTTAGAAAGTACTCTTTGTTGACGCTGCCTTTGTCCCCACCTTAGTTGTGGGAATGTTGGCCACCCACTCTGGTGTCCCTCAGGTTCTGGACCTCAGGAACCACCAGGGCGGATCCGCCATTGTCAGGTGCTAGGGCCCGCTGTAGTGAGCATACAGTCACACACCCGAATCTGTGGTGTGCTGCAGGGTCAGTGCAGACCCCAGCCCCACCTCCAAGTATGGTACAGTACGCCGGCATGCTATATATACCTGTACTTGCCCCCATTGTGCACCAGAACTCCACTCACTGCCTGTTCATCCCAGAGGCGTGGGTCCACAAAGGGTCCAGAGAGAGCAAATCCACCCTCTCTGCCTGGGGCTGTAAACAAATCTCAGTTCTGCCTGTGAAGTTGCAGGGCCACTGGGTATGGATTCAGCTTTCAGCCCAGCCTCTGCAACAGCAATGGTTATGACCAAGCCCCACCTCTCTTTTCGCGAGAACACACCAACAACAGAGCCAAGTGGAGTCAGGGGCTATGACACTGCTCTGCTGCACCCCTCCACCCCACACACACCAGCAGTAGTGCTTTTTTATGAGGGTCCTAGGCTGTTCTGTTCCGCACACACCCTCAGCCAGAGCTCACACCGCCCTCCAGTCCCCTGAGGCTGCCTCTGTGCAGTGGGCCCAGCCGCCTCCCTGGGCTCCTCACCGATCTCCAGCAGCCAGTCCCGACTTGCCCTCCTGGCTTGCGTCTAGGGCTGGGGATCGCAGGGGCCCTCCGTGCCCATTTATCTTAGTTCTGTCTGCCAAGCGGCTGCCGCTCTCCCCTCCAAGCCTCAGAAGCTCTGCTTCTGTCCCCTCTGACTTCCTGGCTGGAGAAGGGGTGTCCCAGCGTGAGGGTGCCTTTCTTTCTTTTCTGCTCCCTCCCTGCAGGACTGGTCTTGCTCCGATTTTTTTCTTTTTTCCTCTCACTGGATTTTGTGAGAATCTTCCTGTGTTTCGAAGCAAGAGACACTGCCACATTTCAGTAGGTGTTCTGTGCGATTCAGTGGGTTTGTAGATGTAATTCTTGGTGTATTTGTGGGAGAGAGCGAGCTGTGAGTCTCTACTCCATCATCCTGGCACCTGCCTCTAGAAGTTCCACCCTATTTTAAGTGCAGGCCAATTCCCCTCATTTTCTCCATGATAGTCATGACCTTTATTTTGTTTTCCCTGCTCTGAAGGCTCACTGGCCCTTCAATTGAGCTCTCACCTTAGTCCTCTGGCATCCTGGTTCTCCAGCTTTACCACACTATTCTGTTCTTTAAATCCTGTGTTTTCTTGTTTCTAGACTTTGTTCATGCTGTGCTTTCAGCCTGGAATGCCATCTCCCCATGTCTCACCTAATTTTAAAGTTCCAGTTCAAATTCCTCCTTCTCCATAGAGCCTTCTCTCATATTCCCAAGGATGCTCAGACCTCATTCCTTTCTGTTTACTGTAATAGCAGTTTGTTGTCTTTTCACCCAAGTGTGCCATGAAGTCCTGGGGTAGGGCTGTGTCTCCTCTCTCTCCAGTTACCAGCACAGAAGGCACTATCAATACATGTTTTGGACACAGGGCAGTGAATGGGCAGCCCTGGGCTGAGCCTTGATTATCTTTTTTTTTTCCCTAGGAGGGGCACAGAGCCCAGCTGGGTCTTGTTATCCATAAGTAGTTTCCTGTGGGACAAGGAGAAGGATCAAATGCTAGATAACCAGGCCATGGTGCTTGGTCTGTCTGAAAGCTTGGGTAGACATGTCAGCCAGTGCTCAAGGGCCTGCTCTCCCCACCTGAAAGCATCATCTCTGTCATTCAGCATAGAGCTGATTTTTCCCAGACAGTGTCAGTGTGACAGTATCAGCTACCATAAATGAACATTTAGTAGCTGCTGGGCACTGTCTTGTATGCTTTCAATGCACTATTTAATCTTCATGGCTGCTTTGCGAGGCAGGCATTTTGATATCACAGTTTCAGAAGAGAAACCAGAAAGAGTAAGTGACTTACTTAAGGTCCTACAGTAAATATGTGAGGGGTGTGTGTTTCCAGTTAGGATTTAATTAATTCCAAAGCCCAAGCTCATAGCACAGAGACCCTCGTGGCTGATGAGGTGAGGGAGCCTCGGCAAGGTCACCCTGACTCAGATTCTTGCTGAAGCCAGCATGGGAGTCACAGAGGCATGGCACTCCAGGAGGGGCGGGACCTTGCAGATTTCTGTCAGTGGTGCCTTTGATGCCCTATGGTAGAGGCTAGCGGTTACCCTTCATAAAGTCAACTTTAGAAGTCCGGAGCTGCCTCCTAAGCATTCCTGCCTGTGTGCTCTGGGTTCAAAGCCCAGCCCCAGAGGTCAGGTGTGAATAACAATGCCCATCTCAAAGGGTTGTGGCAAGGAAGGAGTGAGACAGAATACCTCAAAATAGTAGGGGGTCAAAAATTTTCTTTCTCCTTTGCTTCTTGTAGGGAGTTTCTATCACATGAGGATATACCTAAACTCGTCTTCTCACTCTGTTTCTGCCCTGTACACCCTCTTAAGTGTTCCTGCTTCCCCTAGTCCATTGAGTGTTGCCCTGGGGTGCAGTTAAGGAAAGAAAGTCTAACATTGAGGGCTTTACAAATAAGCTATCCATATTGCTTCTGTGTACTCTCTCCTTTCATCTTCGCAAGCACCTTAAAAGGGAGATTCTGTTATTACCCACGAGGAAACTGAGGCACAGAGAGGTCCAGGGCCTTCCCTGTGGCTCCAGTGCTCACTAATTAATGGCAGTAATGAGATTCCAACCTACATCTGACTCTTTGTACTCAGCGAGCACCCCTCTTCCCTAACCCCTTCACCATGGAAAGTGACCCCATCCATTTCCTTTCTCGTCTCTGACAAGAAAGAAGGAGAGTTCTGTGAGGCCCATGGCAATGAAGCAGTTGTGAGTTTAGGAGGATTTAGGCTTCTTGAGTCATTTTGTGTGACTCATTTACCCTCTCTTGATGGAGGGAGGAAGAGGGTTTTGGAAGAGAGAAAGATGGTCTGAGTAATCAGAGAGTGTCTTGCTGGTGGTTTTTGATGGACTATTAGAGTCAATATTTCTTGCTTTTGACCTCACTTGCGTTTCATTCTATCAGTAATGAAATGTTTTGCTTCAGTGAAAATGTTCCCCTAGCCAGATTTTTATTTATTTACTTACTTATTTATAACCTACCCCAATCCACAAAGGATTTCAGGTTGCTTACCACAGGAGAAGAAACCATAAAACAATGTTAAAATATCAATAAGGATAGAGAATCAGGACGAAGAAAAATGTAAATAAACTTGGAGAGACAAGACCGGGGCTTAATAATAACAGCTGATGTTTATTGGGTTCTTGCTGCATGCAAAGGAATTTGTGTACATTATTTCATTTACTCCTTTAAAAAGTCCTGTGAGGTAGGTGCAATTATTTTCTTTGTTTTGGGGTATAGGGAGCTGAGGCTCAGCTTAAATACAATGTTCAAGGTCACAGAGCTAGTAAGTGGTAGAGCCAGTCTTTAACTCTAGTTTGATTTTGGAACTGAGGCCCTCAACCACTGTCCTGTCCCACCTGTCCAAGGGACAAAAGACCACAGGGGCCTCTAGAGTACTGCACTTGAGCCTCAAATTCAGTTTTGATCTTCTTGGATATCAAAATGGAAGGGAACCACATAAACAAAAGAAAGGACAAAAATCACATGATCACCTCAATAGATTCAGAAAAAGCATCTGTAAAATTCAGCATCCACTTATGATAAAAACTCTTACCAAAGTGGGTTTAGAGGGAATGTATCTCAACATACTAAAAGCTGTTTATGACAAACGCACAGCCAGCATAATACCCAATGGTGAAAAGCTGAAAGCCTTCCTGCTAAAATCTGGAACAAGACAAGGATGCCCACTCTCACCACTTCTATTCAACATAGTGTTGGAAGTCCTAGCCACAGCAATCAGACAAGAAAAAGGGATCCAAGTTGGAAGAGAAGAGGTAAAATTGTCACTATATGTGGATAATGTGATACTATATATAGGAAACCCTAAAGGCTTCACACAGAAACTACTAGAGCTGATAATTTGGCAAGGTAGCAGGATACAAGATTAACATATAGAAATCAGTTGCATTTCTTTACACTAACAATGAAGTATCAGAAAAGGAAAGTAAAGAAACAATCTCTTTTAAAATTGTATCCAAAAAAATAAAAATGCTCAAAAATAAATCTGACCAAGGAGATGAAAGACTTATACACAGAGAACTACAAAACACTGATTAAGGAAATTGAAGATGACTTAAAGAAATGGAAAGATATCCCGTGTTCTTGGATTGGAAGAATTATTATTTTTAAAATGGCCGTACTGCCTAAAGCAATCTACAGATTTAATGCAATCTCTGTCAAATTACCCAGGACATTTTTTGCAGAACTAGAACAAATAATCCTAAGGTTTATATGGAATCACAAAAGATCCAGAATTGCCAAAGCAATACTGAAGAAAAAGAATGAAGATGGAAGTATTACCCTCCCAGACTTCAGACTATACTACAGAGCTGCAGTAATCAAAACAGCATGATTTTGGCACAAAAACATGCCAAAAACATATGGATCAGTGGAACAGAATATAGAGCCCAGAAATAAACCCGCAGATTTACAGTCAATTAATCTTTGACAAAGGAAGCAAGAATATACAATGGAGAAAAGACAGTCTCTTCAACCAGTGGTCTTGGGAAAACTGGACAGCCACATGTAAATCAATGAAATTAGAACACCATACACAAAAATAAACTCAAAATGGCTTAAAGACTTAAACATAAAACAAGATACTATAAACCTCTTAGAAGAAAACACAGGCAAAACATTTTCTGACATAAGTCTCAGCAGTGTTCTCCTAGGGCAATCTACCCAAGCAATAGAAATAAAAGCAAAAATAAATAAGTGGGGCCTAATTACCTTTATAAGTTTTTGTACAGCAAAGGAAACCATAAGCAAAACAAAAAGACAACCTATGGAATGGGAGAAAATATTTGCAAATGATGTGACTGACAAGGGCTTAATTTCCAGAATATATAAACAGCTCATACAACTTAATAATAAAAAAACAAACAACCCAATCAAAAAATGGGCAGAAAACCTAAATAAGCAATTATCCAGTAAAGACATGCAAATGGCCAATAGGTACATAAAAAATGCTCAATACTGCTAATTATCAGAGAAATGCAAATCAAAACTACAGTAAGGTATCACCTTATGCTGATCAGAATGGCCATCATTCAAAAGTCCACGAACAATAAATGCTGGACAGGGTGTGGAGAAAAGGGAACCCTCCTACATTGCTGATGGGAATATAGTTTGGTGCAGCCATTATGGAAAACAGTATGAAGATTCCTCAAAAAACTAAAAACAGACTTACGTTATGATCCAGCAATCCCACTCCTGGGCATATATCTGGAGGGAACTCTAATTCAAAAAGATACACCCCAGTGTTCATAGCAGCAGTATCTGTAATAGCCAAGACATGGAAGTAACCTGAATATTCATTGACAGATGACTGGATAAGGAAGTTGTGGTATATTTATATGATGGAATACTACACAGCCAGAAAAAGAATAAAATAATGCCATTTGCAGCGACCTGGATGGACCTGGAGATCATCATTCTAAGTGAAGTAAGACAGAGAAAGAAAGAAAAATGCCATAAGATATCACTCATAAGTAGAATCTTAAAAAAAAAAGTCACAAATGAACTTCTTTACAAAACAGAAACAAACTCAGACATAGGAAACAAACTTATGTTTACTAGGGGAAAGGGGGTGGGAAGGGATAAATTGGGAGTTCAAGATTTGCAGATACTAACTACTATATATAAAATAGATAGACAAGATTCTTCCTGTCTTGTATAGCACAGCAAACTATAGCCAATATCTTGTAGTAACTTATAATGAAAAAGAATATGAAAACAAATATATGTATGTATATGTATGATTGAAACATTATGGTGTACATGAGAAATTGATACAGCATTGTAAACTGATTATACTTCAGTAAAAAATTAAATTAAAAAGTAAAAGTCAGTTTATGTATTGATTAGTAATTAGCTATTAGATTGGTTTTGCATGGCCTCCTACCTCACCATCTTGGCTGCCAGCAAGACCACGGTGAGGGTGTGTGCCTGTGTGCATGTAAAAATCCCCTCCAAAAAAGAAGGAAGGCTCATAGCGAAAAAAAATGTGACAATGAATATACACATGTTCATGTAGAACTGAAAAATTGTGCTCTACACAATTTGACACATTATAAAATGACTATAACTCAATAAAAAATGTTAAAAAAAATAAAAATGAATAAATAAAAGAGATAAAAAGAAGGAAGGGAAACAGCGAGTTACTTGGAACTAATGCTCTCATATCCTTCAAGTTTTTGTCACTTTCTCAGTGAGGCCCACCCTGACCACAATCTTTAATTGATACTGGAGCCTACCTCTTCCTGCCCCCTTCAGTAGTCCTGGTCTCCCTTTGTCTTTGCTTTTATAGTCACATGTTTTACCTTCCAACATATTGGATAATTTATAAATTATGTTATATATTTTAAATATTATATTACACACCACGTACTTTATATAACACATGAGGTTCTATAATATATTCTGTATTAATACATTTATTTATGAACTACAAGTTGGATACTTTATTTAATATGTTCACTGTCTGTCTTCTTCCACTAGAATACAACATCCTCATGGGCGTGGATCCTTGTCTGGTTCAATCACTGATGGATCCCGAGGGTCGCGGAAAATGCCTGGTATATAGCAGGTACTCGATACATTTTTGTTGAACACTTGAATGACAATTTTAGAGAGGAAGGACAGAACGATATATGTAAAGTGGCAAAGCAGGTTATTTTTCTTTTTTCTTTTTTTGCTAGCTCATATTTTCTTTCCCTTCCCTCCTGCTTTCTTTTCTCCTTTTCTTTCTTTTTCTGTACTCATTTCCATGATGAAATTGAGGCAGTTCTAGCACTTAGCTCTCAGAGCAAGTCTGATTCTGACGGTAGACCCTTAGGGTCCCAGTGACCTCAGTGTCATTGTTATAGCAAATGCAGAAATGGGATTCATGAGGCTGACCTGGGTGGGGTCTCTTAGTGAAAGCTGGACATTCTCTCCGCACCTAAATCAGCAAAGGTAATCCTTTTAGGGGTCTAGGAAAAGTGTCCGAGTACCATTCCCAAGGATTTGGGTTTCAGAGCAGATGGCTATGGGGATGGAGATGGGAAAAGGAAAAACAGAACTTTTGTGTGAAACAATTGATTTAAAGGGAGGATATCCTTGTGTTCCTAAGAGCTCACCTCCGGAGTCATATTTCTTGGCTACAAGCCCAAAGAATGAAAAGCCAAGGACATTAGCGAGGTTTATCAGAGGAGAGCTGGAGCTGAGACCAATTGCTGGGGTGTGTTCGGGTGAGGGTGTGATGTGAGCTTGCTTAGGAGCTGGCCACAGATCCAGGCCAAACCTTTAGGAGCCATAGACACCAGCCCATCAGCTCAAGGTGAGGGCCAAGGGCACCTGGCTGCCAATCCCAGGAAGAAGCATCAGAAACACTTGTCTCAGGAAGGGTGGGAGTCAAAATTTGTGTCTCCCGTGGCCACTGCTCTGGGCTCCTGCAAAGCAGACTTACTGAGCACCTACTCAGAGTTAGCCACTGTTCTAGAAGCTGGGTACATGCTAGAGAACAAGACGGTTTCTCTGCTCTCTTGGGATTTAAATTCTGGTGGGGATACACTGCCGATGAAAACTGGGTTAAAACAATGAATAAAAGGATAATTTCAGACAGTAGTAAGCACAATGAAGGAAAAGAAAAGAGAGCGGGGTGGTGGGGAGTGTAGGTGGAGAGGAGACACTTTTGGTGGGGAGTGCTCGGGGAAGGCCTCTCTGAGGAGATAACATTTGAACCAGCACTTGAGTTATAAGAGGAACCAGCTGAGCAGAGAAGGGGACGAGCTTCCCCAGGCAGAACTCTCTCTTCTGGGCAGGGCTGAAAGGCCCGCGTGAGAGATGAGGTGGGAGAGGCTGGCCAGAGTCGGGCTGCCGGGGGTCTTGAAGGCTGTGGGAGGAGTTTGGGTTTTATTCTCAAGTGCTGGGAAGCTACAGGAGGTTTCTCAGTGGGGAGAGTGATGAGCTCTGGACTTGATCCGAGGGTGTCTGAGACGGCAGCAGCAGCGTAGAAGCACCGAGAACCCCAGCCCTTCTCTCTCAGAGGGCCCTCAGAGGCTGTGTAGCCCCGTGCTCTCCACACTGGCTATGTCTCAGAATCATTTGGGGAAAACGTTAAAAGAATATGGATTCTCAGGCTCCCCCCAGAGGAAAAATCTGGTTCAGTGGGATGGAGGTGAGGCTCAGTCTTAAGGAAATTTCCCCGAATGATCCTGCTTATTGGCCAGGGTTGGGAACAACCAGCTCGGTCAAGGCCCCCCTTCAGGAGGAGTATACTGAGGTTCAGGGAGGAGAAATGCCTTGCCTGAGGTCACACAGTGAGTTAATTGCTGACCGGTTTCCTGACCCCGGAGCAGTGCACGGCCAGGGGTCTCTGGCAGCAAGTCACAGAAGTGACCATTGGCTAACCTAAGCAAAGGGGAATTTATTGGAAGGCCATGGGGAAGCTCTTGGATGGAAGGGAAGACTGAAGAAACATGCTTGGAAAGGTGGGTTCAGGAAGCTCCAGAAGTTTTCAGCATTGAGAACATCTCCACAACCACCTCCAGGTGCCACTGGAAGGATGCATGAGCACATAAGTTCTCCTCCTTCTTTCCTGCCATCGAAGTCCTGGGAGAGTGAGTCCGACTGGCTGAGTTCTGGTTGTGGGCTCACCCCACTGACTAGGGGAGGGCACACCTTGATTGACAGTCCCAGCCAGACTTCGGAGAGTTCCTCCAAAAGGATATCAGAAGTTTGTTACCAAAAGAGCAGCCAAAAATATCCATTATGCGTGGCACCTCAGAGGGTTATAAAGATCAGTCATCATTGTCATCATTGCTGTGATGGTAGCAATACTGATTCATTTAATATTTACAATGTGCCAGGTACTATTCAAAGTATGCTACATATATTAAGTAATTTAACTTGTACTTTAAGGCTATGGTGCAGGTACTGAGGTAGGCACTGAGCTAGGAAACTGAAGCACAGAGTAGGTTTGTTAGCAACTAATGTCTAGATTCTGTTTTTATAGATTCCAAAGCTCATTCATACCTATTGTCTAATTTGCTCCCCATAGCAAGCTGTAAGGACAGACATTTTTTCAGGTGGAGAAAGCAAGTGCACATGGTCTAGAGTCACACAGCTAGTAAGTGGCAGAGTCTTTGGACTCATCTAGTCACTCATTCATTCACTCATTCATAGGAATAAAGGTAGGGAGATAGAAGGCTGATGCAGTGGTTCAGGCAAAAAATCATGGTTGCCTGGATTAGGATGATGGCACTGGAGATGGAAGGAAGTGAATGGAGAAGAGAAAGAAGTGGAATTGACAGGACTTGCTAATTGGATGAGCGTGGGGGGTGGTTTAAGATGAGGGCAAGGTTTGGACTTGGATAACTAGGTGAAGAGTGGTGCCATGTACTGTGGGTAAAGACTAGCTGAGGGGCATTCTGGTTGGGAGAGGGGATGACACGCTCTGTTTAGGACAAGTGGTGTTGGAAGTTCCAGTGGGTCAGGGATGTGGAGAAATACAGGGGTTTGCAAAACTTTTGCCTCCAGATCCGATGCCCTACCCACAGTGCCTTGCTAATTTAGAATCTCAATCTGTAAGAACACTCAGAAACCCAGTTTGTCAGATCAAACTTTAGAGATTCTCCCTCTCATTTCAGATGAGGAAACAGAGGCCAGAGCAAAGTTGCTGAGCTAAAACCAGATCCTGAGCTTCCCAGAAGGCCCCTTCCCTACCACCCACAGTACCCTGGTTCAGAGGGTGCACACTGGAAACCTGAAGCTCAATCTAGTCTCCAGAAGGGCTCTGTTTGGCCTACAACTAATTCAAATTAGTTGCCATCATTAAAAAGAAATTAGGACATTTCAAGTACAAATCCATCCACAGAATATCTGGTAACTTCAGGCTCACATGCCTACATGACAGTGACCAATGGATCTGGGTAGCAATTGCTCCCTTAAGGCAGGGCATGTCCAGTTTTCCACAGTCTCCACTCTTCCCCCCATAACTGAGGGCATGTGTTATTTGCCATTTATCAAGATGCTTGCTCTGTTGTTTTTCTTAAAGGGGAAAGTCATGTATTTCCTGTGACCTCTCTAAAATATCTTTTATCTGACCCCAGCTTGCTTCATTTCCTGGTCTCTGTAAGCATTTGAGTTTTGACCCCATCACTTACCCTCTGTGAACCACACAGTCCTCATTTGTGAAGTGAGGCGTTTGAATACAATGATTCCAAGGTCCTTTCTAGCTCTGGTTTCCAAGGCTCTCTAAGTCTGCACTTTGGAAGTGAGTTGTGCTATTGACAATGCTTAATTGTTCTGCAGATGGTTTTTGAGGGATTGCTCACCCTTGACACTTTTGTCCTTGAATGATGATTTATCTAAGCCCTTGGAAGAAAAATGCCTTTCATTTTGGGAGTTTATCCTTCATCTTTTGATTTTGGAAAAAAGATGAGTACTTCAAACAATGCAGCGTAGCTGCAGTTGCTAGGAAGGGAGTGTAGTTACAGAGGCTGTGTGGAGACAAGGCCATCAGAAAACTCTTGTCTCCCTTCCTGCCTTCCCTTTTCTTCCCTCCCTCCCTCCTTCATTCTCTATCTGTCTCTCTTTCTTTTGAGCAAAGATGTCATAATCAATAACCCCTTCTACAAAGACCAATCGTAGTCACCAGTAGAATTTAGGTTGCCCTGAATACAAAGGTTAATTTCTTAAGACCACTCCCACCAGCCAAACTATTAAATGCTCAGTGAAGTGACCTCCTGGGTTTTAATTCTGGTTCTACCACTCTATTGTCATTTGACCTTGGGCAAGTCATTTATTTTTCTCTGGGCCTTAGTTTCCCCATCTGTAAAACAGAAGGTTGAAGGAAATGCTTGGATTCTCTTGCAGTTCCTTCCAGCCCAAATATTTTAGAAGGAGACTGATGAGATTTAGAGAATAAGGTAGCATCAGCAGGTAAGGTCTCTGCGACTTTCTTTCCAGGTCAGCAAGGCTCTGGGACCCCTTCACCTTAAAGCCATGATATTCAACTATAGATCTTCGGCTTTCTCTCCTCTGGCTAATTTAGTCAATGGTAAAATAAGGATTTCTGTCTATCCTTCTCAGTAGATGTGATGTGTCCTGGGTATCTGCCTTGCTAAGAAATCTTACTTTTGGCATCATTCCTTTATTGTAGAAAGGGCCAGTACCAGGACCTAAATGTCTCTGATTAGGTATTTTTCAAGTCCAGTATAGCCCTCAGACTCTGCAGGTCTCCAGCCGCAGGGATGATTGTGACGATTTAAGCGACAAGTGCGCCCCCTGGTGACCTATGTAAAAATCGCAGAGAGGCTAGCCATTCAACAAATACAGAACTTAAATACTGCGTCTGCCTAACCTTCAAGTCAGGATTAGAAAAATGGACACGTATGTCCTGTAAAGTAATATACAGTCTACAAATGGGACAGTTATGTCTGTGAAGCTTGTATTTCCACTCTCAGAGCCAGCTTTTGGCCACTTGGCATGTCCACCTTCCTGCCCTTCAGTTCTTGACTTTGCATATTGGGGCGAGTGTATATTGAGTTCAATACCGCCATCCTCCAGTCACACATGTCTCTCAGTGCAGCAGTGGAATTGCTTATTCCAGAAGATAGTCAGCTCTCTGTTGTTGGAGAGGTAGAAGCAGGTGTTGCCGGTATCCTTCTTGGGAATGTTAGAAAATGGTAGGGATAAGGTTAGATTCACTGATTCAAATGATCAAATATTTATTGAGTACCTACTATATCCCAGAAACTTCCTGAAAGACAGGATGTACAAGCTGTGAACAAAACAAAGTCCTTCTTTTATGAGCTTACATTTTATTGGAAATAACCCCCAATGTTATCTTCCAACCAGAGATTCTAAGATTCATTAGTTCCAAGTAATGGTAGTCTGGTGTGGCAAACATTTGTAACAGATTTTGGCCAGGGACTCAAGGTCCTAAGGAGATTTTGTATATGAGAGTGAGAGCAATTGAGGCCTCTGGACCTCAACCTGACAGACAGGAGCCCTATAACTAGAAGCTGTTCTGCGTCCTGAAAGTGGAGAGGCTGATTCAAGGTCTTCATCCTGGGGGTAGCTTGTGGATGGGAAGAGAGGACAGAGAAAGAGGACCATGTACAGGCATCAGGAGTTGCATATATTCCCAAGTCACCAGAGTGGAAAGGCATCTTGGAGATGATCTCTTCTAACATCCTCATTTTAGGGATGAAGTAACTGAGACCCAGAAAGGAGTGTCTCTTGAAATCATAATCAATGATCTTCAGAATAGTAATTGAAAATTTAATTTGTATGTATTGATAAAGAAAACAAACATATTATAAATTAGTATAAATAGTGTGATTCTAATTTTGATTAAAAATCATGTGTGATTACCTTTTGGAGCTAAGATTGCAAAAATTTTAAAATTTTTTCAGTATACATTGATGTATTTAAAAATATTCTACAGTGAGAATGCGTAATTGTAAAAAAAAAATTATTCAAAAGAACTTGTATTTTCAGTGCTTCAGAGGAAATACACCAGCACCCAATAGCAGTGGTGGATCACACACACGTACAATTGTTTCTTTTTCACTTTCATGAATTTTCCATGTTTTGTAAATAACTGTTGTAAAGATTGCTAGTTTTCCTAGTATGCAGTTCTCCTCTCCTGCTGGGCATACAGCTGGGTTTCCCTTCCTTGGGGATTATTCTTCCGTGGATCTTGCACTTATTGTAGGATCATATGACTAATTCTGGCCAATAAGTGGTGACCCATGTAATCAGAGGAAATGGTCAAGTTTGCCACAAGGCCACCGCATTTAATTTCCATTGTGAGTCTTTCTAGCAACAGGGAACTCCGTCTCGTGTTGAGATTGAGGTGCCTTGAGATGGAAACTTCTTGCATTGCTGAGCAGTAGGCCAGGGGGACAACTGTTCTGAAGGGGTGCCCAGACATGCTATGGACTTTGTATGAAAAGGAAATACACTTTTACTGGGTTATGTCACTGAGATTTTGGTGGTGTTTGTTGCCACAGCATTACCTAGTCTATACCAACTAATATGGTAACACATATAACATATACTATAGACAACTTACATACTAAAAAGATTACCATTCATAAAGTGTAGTCAAACATGTGCCATAATCAGAAATGTCTATGTCAAATATTGTATTAAATTATATTTTTAATGAATAATCATACTAAGACCGATTTATAATTAAGATCACTTTTTTTTTTCAATTAAGGGATATTGGTTTGTAATGAATTGTTAGCTGAACCACAGACATGGAGTATTGGGAAGGATCACAAAGTTTTATCTTGTACATTCCACAAGTTGATACAGAGGTGTATAGGAACCATCCAATACAAATGAGTTGTCTAAACCAGTCAGTTCCAAAATCTTGACAGGCTGAAATACCAGGAGAATTTTAAAAAATGAAGACTCCTAGGTCACACTTCTGGAGTTTTGATTAAGGAGGTCTAGGGTAGGACCTAGAAATGGCATTTTAAGAAATTCACCATGTGATTTCAATCGCAGGCCTGGGAACCACTGGTCTAGTAGATGGCTTTGAAATTGCATTTGTCATTACTTAAAATTAAGCTTTGTTTAAATTTTGCATTCACATTAAACCTGAAATCACTTCCATAAATTCAGGTCAGGTTCTCTAGAAGCAGAATCCAACATGGGGATTCACATGCAGATGATTTGTTGAGGCGTGCTCTCAGGAGAAACCTGCGAGGGAATGAGGCAAGCCAGGCAGGGAAGGGAAAGAATATGATTTCAGCGAAGTCGAGCCTCAGCATGATCTTGCAGGGAGTTCGGAAGTGCAGATTGCTCTGCAGAGCTTGTCCTACCATGAGTTAAGGAAACCAGGCTTCTATACACCCCCACACACTGGGCAGTCATTGGCTTCAGGCAGCCTGGGTCGAGGGTAATGTAAATGGTGAGGTGGCTCCAGTCACCCAAGGACAATTTTTGGGTGGCATTTGGAGAGCTCTTAGCAGGAATTCAGTTGGCAGCTGGGGGATAAGTGTACCAAACTGGAAAAAGGGGCCTCAGGGGCACCAGTAGCATTTGCCCTAGGCTACCTCTCGCACCGCTTAGATCCACTTGCATCTCGGATTGACTTCACTCCATCTTGTCTCAGCTTCTCCGGGGTTCTGGATGGCCACAGTTGGCAGTGATTGTTACAAGAGAGGAATGGGTTGAGTTACAGCCCCTAGTTCGGCAGCTACCCCCAGGCTGCTGCTGACACATTTCACCTCCCTTCTCTACCACCCATTAGAGAGTCTCTTCACCTCTGCTGAGCATTTCTGCTGGTCTAGGTGGCTTGACATGGTGGAATAACCCAGACCCTCAGGGGGTCTGAACCCCTTATTTTCATGTCCTTTTCAGGCCATGATTGCTCTATTTTGCCCATTTACAGTTAAACTTGGCCTGTGAGTAAGAAGAGACAACCCAGTGGTAACCATTCCTCCTTGTCCACAGTACTGTGGCAGCAGCCCTACCCCCCGCCATGGTGGGAAGGGCCAATCACTCCCGAAGTCTGATGAGACCTTGTTTTGACCATGGTGTACAAAGTGTCCAAGAGGCAGCCATAGTGTTAAGTTCAGTGAGATTCTTATTTTGTATGTGTGTGGATGGTGTGAGAATGGTGTGAGGATGCTCCCTGTGGGGACCAAGACCTCTAGACCCACAGTCCAAAGTTATAGGCTTGGGAAACACACATTCCCTAACAGGGAGTAAACGTGAGTGGGGGCCTCTTTGTTGCTGGACGGAATATTCTGGACATTCTACCTATAGCGGCCATTGGTTTAAGGATACCTGGCACCTTGCCTGCCTCTTTAGGAGGCCATTTAACCAGTATCAGATTAGCCACTTTTGGATTACATGGTATGTGATAAAGCCAGTGGATTCCATGTGCCCACTGTTTTCTTCTTTGGTCATCGATAAGGTCCCTTGGCCCAGGGCAATGTGGTCTATGGTTTTATGTTGGTAAATCAGATACTCTGTGCAGGACTGGGACTAGAGTGAGGTGCCTAAGGTGCAGACCTTAAGATGATACTCAGTCTTTTGTACTCCCTCATCTTGGTTCTGGCCCCCGACTCTGTGAGCTGTCAGCGAATGGAGACACTCCAGATGGGAAAGGCAAATGCTACACCCAGAATATGTGCCAGTCCTAGTCAGGATGAATTGCTGCCATTTCCGGGATGGAAGGTTCCAGTTATGGCTCAAGTGCCAGTAGGTGGCTGGTTGGCCTCCTTGAAGGATGGTGTCATCCTGGGGGCCTGAGTGTTGGTCTTTGCTGCTGACAGGTTGGACAGCAGCAACAGCAACCAGATCAACCTTGGTGAGAGGGATGTGGTGCTGTGGGGCCCGTGCTTAACCTCCATCTCTGTCACCATGGCTGTTCCACTCGTGATCCCGTTACACCAACACTAGGGTGGCCAGGGACAGAGGCTGCTAACATCTGCTGGACCCTGTCCACTTGGTTGTTTCATACCTCTTCTTCAGTAGAAGCCCTCTGGTGGACCTTAATGTGTGACACAAAGTGTGCGGTTCATGAGTTTTAGTAATATTCACAGAGCTGTGCAAACATCACCATAATCTAATTTTAGTACATTTCATCACCCCCCAAAAGAAGCCCTGTACTGTTTAGCAGTTATTCCCCATTCTTGCTCCTCTCTCCCTACACTTGCCCAGCCCCAAGCAACCACTAGTCTACTTTCTGTCTCTAAAGATGTATCTATTCTGGGCATTTCACATAAATGGAGTCATATACTAGGTGGTCTTTTGTGTCTGGCTTCTTTCACTGAACGTAGTGTTTTCAAGGTTCATCTAAATTATAGCATGTATTGGTACTTCGAAATGGCCATTGTATAGATACCCATTTTGTTTATCCATTCATCAGTGGATGTATGTTTAGGTTGTTTCCACTTTTTGGCTATCATGAATCATGCTTCTATGAACATGTGTGCACAAGTGTTTGAGTGGGCATGTTTCTTCATTTCTCTTGGGTATATACCTAGGATGGAATTGCTGGGTCAGATGGTAACTCTTTGGCATTTTGAGGAACAGCCAAATGATTCCCCAGTGGCCGCACCATTTTGCTTTCCTGCCGGCAGTGTATGAGTGTTCCTCTTCTTCTACCACAGATACCTCTGGTACCGTGGGATCTCTGGGTCACATGGCCCCCGTGACAGGGTTGCTCATGCTGCAGACCGAACTTGCTGCAGAACCCTTGCTTGCCTTGGGTTCCCCTCAAAACTGGCATCCTTCCATATCACTGAGTAAGTAGGTCAGAGCAGTATCCCCCAATGTGAAATATGCTGCTTCCAAAACCCAAGGAGGCTAACCAAGGCTATTTCTTGGTGGCAGTAGGTGTAAGTTACAATATCATGTCTTTTACTTTGACGGGAATGTCCTGGCAAACCACTGAACCCCTAGAAACTTCACAGATGAGGCAAGTGGGCCCCTGAATTTTTATAATATTTATCTCCTGGATTTGTGGAATACTTGCCACTTCCTGGTTATCAGGTCACATTCATATGATGTCATCAGTACAGTGGACCAATACGATATTTTCTGGAATGTCCAGATGTTTCTTTAGAATATTTTGTGACAGAGAGCATAATTATTGTATACTCTTGCCCATCCCACCTGAAGCAAACTCCTTCCAATCCTCCTTCCTGATGGATATTAAAAGCAATGCATTTGCCAGATCAAAAGCAGCACCGTGTACCAGGGGCCGTATTACTATGTTCTAGTAAAGATGCCAAATCAAGAACGGCAGCTGCACTTGGTACTACTGCTCAGTAGATTTCAGTAGTCCATTGCCATCTGCCATATTCATTTACTTCTTCCAAGGGTCAGACTAGTGAAACAAATGGACATACGGTCGAGATAATGACCCCTGCATCATTTAAATCTTTGAGGGTAGTACCAATCTCTGCTTTTCCCCCAGGAATGCAATGTTGTTTTTATTTTTTATTTTGTCTAGAAGAGGGTGTAGTTCCAGGGACCTCCACTGGATCTTTCATGCTACAGTAGCTTGTACTCCATAGGTCAAGGAACCAATATGGGCTTTGCTAACTGCTGGGTAAGACCATTCCAATGATATATTTAAGAGCTGGGGAGATGGCTGCCAGTTGGTCTGTGGACACAGTGGGTTCTCTGTGAGACGGGCTTGGCCCAGGACTCCATTTTTCCCTTGGCCTTCATCTGTCACTTCTCAAACAGGGGACAATGATGGTGCTTTGGGTTCCTGGGTTTCTGTGTCAGCTCAGACTCTGAATAACAGCCCTCTAAGTACTTCCTTTTACTCGAACACTGATATGAGAGTTACCCAAATACTGGCAGTTACCCAAATACTTTGAGGAAGGACTGGAGGAATCACTACTCTACACTTACTGTGGTATTTCAGGGCACTTCCCCAGGGGGACTCGGCCTTTCTTTAAAAAAATTAAAATACAGTTTTTTTTTAAAGGTGTTAATTTTGTAACAGTTTTAGACTTACAGGCAAGTTGCAAGACTAGTACAAAGAAATTTTTCATACTTTCTCCCCAAAACCCCATTCAAGTTTCCTCAAGAAGGTCCTTTGCTTGGAGATCATCTTTCTAAGTAAAGTAAGCCAGAGAGAGAAGTACCATACAATATCACTCACATGTGGAATCTTAAAAAAAAAAAAAAAGACACAAATGAACTTATTTACAAAACAAAACAGACTCTCACAGATATAGAAAAACAAACTTATGATTACCGGGGGGAAAGGGGTAGGGAGGGATACACTGGGAGTTCGAGATTTACAGATACTAACTACTCTCACTGTTCTTACTAAGGCCAACCCCATGCGGTAGGAGTAGAGGATGCAGGGTCAGATGACACAGCTGGTCCAGCTGGGGCCACTGTTATCCAAGTCTAAGGGTTCACTACCCAGAGCTGGGAGAGAACAGGGGAAGAAATATTTTGACCTCCCTCTCCTGCTTTCTGATCTCTTTCCATTGGCTGGACCAAAGAAGCCCATGTGTTGTAGTCAATAGAAGGTAGCCTCCAGGGGCACAGAGGAAGGCAGAGAAGGGTGGAAAGTAGGTTGAGATGGGGGCAAATGCATAATAACCAGTACTTATGTGACCTATATACTGATTGTTTCCAAATTTATATCCCTACTGAAACGTCTTAATTCCAGACTCACATATCTAGTTATCTGTTCAGTTAGTTTACCTGTTGCTCCATAAAAAATTGCCATGAATTTAGAGGCTTAAAGAAGCACTTATTTATTGTCTCATAGTTTGCATGGGGCAGGAGTCAGGGCATGTCTTAGCTGGGTTCTCTGCTTAGGGTCTCACAAAGCTGCCATCAAGACAAATGTGATCTTTCATATGTGATCATATGTAGCTTCAAGGGTTTCAACTGTGGACCTGTGTATTTAAAATGGTGGAAGTCTTCCCAGCCAGCAATCTGAGGGACTGTGTGGCTCTCCGGGTGATGGAACAGAGACCATAAAGGTGAAGGGTCTTGGGTGCTAGTTGCTACTCGTGGATAGATACTCATTCTTCAGTCTGGGTTGAATCTGCACACATCAGTCCTGTTGTACGGACTGTTGCGGCCGTGACTTTTGGGTAGTTCCAAGTTGTCCTCCTAGGGGAGCAGGATTGAAACAAATGACCATATCTCTCTCGTGATGGTTATGCTGGTGAAAATTTATAATGAGAACAGGGTTCTGGGCTGTTCTGCCCTCTGCTTATGGAAGCCCCCAGAGACCTGCAGGGGGGAAGAAGAGGCCTCCCCGTGCTGTGACTGCAGCTGTCATCCAGTTGTGGGACAAATTGCTTACGTACATTTGCTGAACCTCAGACCTTGCAGAAGGAGGAGCTGAGAGAGTAAGTCTATGGCAAATGACAGTAGAGTGGTTATGAAAACGGAAACCTTCATACTGTTTCCATTAAGGCTTTCTACCTAAAGAATCACATTGTCTGTAATAAAGAGAACTTCTTTCTGTCCATTAGTATGCTATTTATTTTTTTCCTCTTATTTCACTGGCTAGGATCTCCAAAACATTGTTGAATAAAAGTCATGAGAGTGGGTACTCTTGTCTTATCCCCAAAATTAGAAGTAAAAGTTCATTCAGTATATCGCCACGAAAGTATAATGTTAGCTGTAGATTTTGCATAAGTGGCCTTTATCAGATTTAGATGTTATATTCTTACTGTATTTATATGTTTAAAGTACATATAAACACACAAACTCCTTTAATCTGTTAATACGATACTTACATTGATTAATTTAAAAGTGATTAAAATTTTAAAATCATGTCTCTTACACTTACTGTCATTTTTACCATTTCTAGTGCTCTTCCTCTTTTGACATCAAAATTTCCATTCAGTGTCGTCGAACTCTTGTATGAACTCTGGCTAGTGTGTTTTGTAGTGCAAATCTATTGACAATGAACTATCTCAGCTTTCAATTGTTTGAAAAAGTCTTTATTTTACCTTCTTCCTTGAAAAATATTTTCAAAGGGTGTAGAATTTAAGGTTGGCATTAAAAAAAATTCAGTCCTTTAAGGGCTGGTGGCAGATGCCACACGGGCAGCCCAGATGGTACTTCTGCCACTTGTTCCGTTGAGATCATGCCCGCCTGCCAGCACTCAGGTGGGCCCTCTGCCCTCTCTCAGGTGGACACCGAGGGAAGGGTTGCTTGTTAAAGGCTCAGTTTCCAGGCCAATCAGCTTCCAAGTCAGTAGATCCGGGATGGGACCGTGGTCCCACCCCACCCCGGGCCGACCCTCCCCCACTTTACAAGTAGGAAGCTGAAGACATGTTGCCTTAGGCTGCCCAGCTCTCTCTAAGTCTCAGAATTAGACACGAATACATATGGAAATTTACTATATCACAAAGGGTGTAAGTTAAAGTAGTGGGTAAAACATGAACTATTCAATGAATGGGATTGGGGCAACTGATAGTCATTTAAAATAAAATAAAGTTGAAAACATGCTGTGTGTATGATGTTAGGATAAATCCAATTATACTAAATACTTTAAATAATGAAAATACAATAGTACCTGGATAAACCTTATGAAAATTCTTTTTAACTCAAATTGGGGAAGATTTTTCAAAGTACAGCACAAAATTCAGAAGACATTAAAGAAAGGATTAATAAAGACAAGAACAGAATGAAAATTTTTGGCATGGCATGAACCCTCATAATCAAAAGATAAGTAGCAAGTTGGGAAAATATTGGAAACTCATATCCAAGACAAAGAACTAATTCCTCCTACTTGTAAAAGTTCCTGTAAAATGATAATTCTATATCCAATCAGCCATAAGAAAATGACTATAGGTTACAAATTCACAATTTCTAGAAAATAAAAATGACTCTTAAACATACAGAAAGATGAGAAACCAAATGTATAATAAGAGACATGCAAATTAAAACTATACAGCGTTACATTTTACTCATTGAAATATGAAAGACCCAATAGTTTAGCAGTGTACTGTGCGGGAGATGGGGTGGGACGAGATACTCACATACATTTCTGGTGGGAGTGAAGACTGAAAGAGCCCCCAGCAATTTGCAACATATAAAAACATATATAAAGTGTCATAGTTTTTCTACCTGTAATTCCTCATCTAGGAATTTATCCTAGAGATATATTTGTGCATATGCAAGAGACACATATACAAAGTTAATAAATGTAGAATTAATGGCAATAAAAAAGATTGGTAATAGCCAAAATGGCCATCAATACTGTGTAAATTATGTTTCATCCGTACAATGGTACTGCATACTATGCTGTATTTATAGCTGTATAAAAAGAGCAACAAATCTGCATGGAAGGCCCTCCAAGATATATCAGGTTTAGAAAAAGACAGAGCACAGGACAATATAGACATGTGTGAGAAAGAATAACTCCATGTATTATACACATATATACATATATTACATGTATAATATATAATATATGTATTATATACACTAATCCTCATAGAAATTAATCTTTATACTTGTTTTAGCATAAATTTCTCAGGAAAGATTAAAAAAAGTAATAACCATAATAATTGTATTTGTCTTTGCAGAGAAGGCATAGATGCCCAAGGGCCTGGAACGGAATGATCTTTTTCAATATACGCATTAAACATTTTTTAACCTATGAATGTATTGCTATTTCAAAAATAAAATTTTAAAGCAAGGAAAATAAATTTAATGATATAGCCAAGAGGAGGAGCTAGAGATGTAAAAAGATGAGAGAGAGACAGAGGGTGTTGAGGAAGGAGGAGGAAGAGGAGGAGGAGGAGGAGTGAGACAGAGAAACAGATTGAGAGAGAAAAGAGATTTGCTATAAAGGAAAAGTGGAGAAATCAGGCTGTGGATGGAGGAAAATGTAAAGCTGTGTGGTCTTTAAGCCAGGAGATAGAATAACGTGTTGGTATGGTATTGGGAAACTCCAACTGAGAAGGAACATTGAAGATGCAGACGGGAGAGACAGTCATTCTCTAGAGTGTCTCCGTGTAGGAGAGGGGATGGGAACTGGCACACAGGTGGAGAGGATGGCTTAGGATAGGAGTGTGCAGAACCTGGCATGACAGGAAAGACAGAGAAATGAGCTCAGAGGCAGGTTGGCTGGAAGATTTGGTGTGAGCACATAGAGAAATTTTCAGCAGAGCATCATCTGAGAGTGATAAAAGAGTGAGGAGGAGGTTTCAGGAGAGAGATGGTGTGAAATGTTTCCCTTGGAGAGAGGGTAATTATGGAAACCTTACATAACCACTCAGCAGAGCAAAGTGGATACCTGAGGTGTGTGGACATACATTGAAAGTGAAACTGTTGGGCATGGTTGGATGTTGTTCTCCAGCTATACTCAGCTGCCTGGCAACAGGCATGGAGTTAGTGGTAGATTCAACCAGGGCAAAAGACTTGATGGGCACTTCACTGAAGATACTTACATGGATGGCAAATAAACACATGAAAAGATGTTTTCCATTCCTCACCATCAGGGAAACACAAATTAAAACCACAATACCACTACGCACTTCTTAGACTGGATAAAATAAAAATACTGATAGTTTCAAATATTGATAAGGATTTGAGAAACCGATCTTCCAAATGTTGTTCGTGGAAATGTAAAATGGCACAGCCGCGCTGGAAAACCCTTTTGCATTTACTTAAAAAGTTGAACATACACTTACCATACAACCCAGCAATCTATTCCTGGCATTTATACTAGAGAATAGAAAACATGTTCACATAAAACCTGTATACAAATGTTCATGGAAGGTTTATTTATAATAACCAAAATGAAAATAAACTAGGTATCCTTCCACTTCTGAATACTGAAACCAAATGTAGTACATCCGTACCATGGAATACTGCTCAGCAATTATAAAAAATCAACAACAAACTGTTGATACATATGACAACTTGGGTGGATCTTGAGGACATTTTACTCAATGAAAAAATCCAAAATCAAAAGATTGGATGCTGTACGATTCCATTTATATAATATTTTTGAAAAGACAAAGTTATCAAGATTAGAGAACAGATCAGTAGTTGTTAGAGATTGGGAAGGGGGACGGAGTGGGTGTGGCTATAAATGAGTAACTGAAGGGAATTCTTTTGTGGTGAAGAAACAGCTTCATATCTTGAATGTGGTTGTAGTTATATAATATACAGTATGTGATAAAAAAGCCCTAGAATTATATATAAGGCATAAAAAATGAGTGCATGTGAAATCTAATTTGATCTAAGTGTAGGTAATTTTATCATACCAAGGTCAATTTCTTGGTTTTGGTAATGTACTCCATTTATGTAGAACGCCACCATTGGCAGAGGCTCAGGGATGGGTACACAGGACTCTATACTCTTTTTTTGCAATTCCTTATTTGTCTGTAATTAATTCAGAATGAAAGTTTAAAAAAAACTGAAAGGTTAGTCTGTTGGACTGACTATCTACATGGATTTTGAAGACACAGAATCAGGATGGGGTTATGCTGGAGAGAAGTCTATAAACCAGGCATACGGCCCGAAGATAATGTAGTAAGAATACGTATACCAACAACTACAATTTCACATATATTAAAGTTTGGCCATGTTTGTTTCCAATATCTCCTTAAAAATTATAAATAAAATGTTATAGACACAGCTAAAGTTCCAAACCTACATCTCTTCTCTCGTCGATCTCTTCAGAACTTCTGAAGATGAGATGCATTATTTGGCGGGGAGGGGGAGCGGGCAAGGAATAGAGACTTTATTAGGAAAACCGGCTGACCAAGAAGATGGCAGACTAATCAATGTCCATCTTCCCCAAGTCAGAATTCAGGCTTCTTTTATACTAAAAAGGGGAGGGGATGTGGTTGGTTGTTGCAAAATTCTTGGTGTTGGAATCCTTTGTTCTTGCAGCCGTCCACATGGGTCATTCTCTCAGATGTGTAACAGGATATTAAAACAGAAGTTTTGATCTAAATATCCAGATACTAGAGACACTGTATTTCCAAAGAGGTACAAGATGAGATACAGAATTTAAATATGAGATTTCTGATAATTGGTTACCATCCCTTACACCATCATCCATATCAAAGTTGTTAAAAATTTTAGAGTTGAATTTTTATATGAGGAATAAAACATCAAATTTAATTGAAAGATGAACCATCTCCCCTGCTCCAAGTTTGGCCTTTGCAGACAAAAAGACTGTAGCAGAGAAGGGGGTGCATTCTGTTGCTTCTCTCTTTCCCTCCCCTCTTTCTCCTTGTTCCTCCTTCCTGTTGTTCCTAGCTGTAGTTTCCAACCCTGGAATATATTCCGGAGAGGAGGGTCAGGAGAGAAGGACTTGCCTTTTTGTCTAGTCCTGCTGGGGTAACCTCACTGGCTGTCTCTGGACTTGACAATATTGTAGAGTTGACTCCAGCTAATTTTGCTCATGCCAACTTCTATCACTTCAAGGCTCATTGCTCACAGTACTCCAGTCCTGTGACCCTTCTTAAGAGGGATCTAACAACCACAACCAAATTCTTGGAATGTCACAGGGAATGCAACTTAGTTGTGTACTGATCACCATCCTCTAAACATCTTCTGTACTTTTACTAGCAATGCCACTGTTACGCTTTTTCTCCCATTTCCATCTGTTCAGATCTATATATCTTTCCTTGCCTACCTCAGAAGTTTGGTGTGCCTGGCAAAAGTGACACAGGTTACTTGTGTGGCGAATTGTAGAGTCATCAGTTCAAACTCCAAGTATTTCAAGAAGCCTTCTCTGATTTATGTGCCACCATAAACATACTTTTTAATAAGATCTTCCCCCTCTGTGCTCCCTATCTCTGTGTTTGTATCCTGGAAGAACTCAGAGCCAATTAAAACAATATGTTAGGTGTGTGTAAGATCACTTCTTCCACACTCTACTAGAAGCTCCTGGAGAACAAGAACCAAATCACATCTATTTCTACAGCCAGCATTGGTGCACTGGCAATATTGGTGCCCAATACATATCGTACCATCGTATGGAAAGAGCATTATGCAATTTCTCTGAATTCCAGGTAGCTGTCAAATTTAGCTTCACATGAGTAGAGTGTATGCTCATGGTTATAGTCAGAGTGTAGACATGAACTTCTGAGGCTGCCTGACTTCTAGTGGAAGTTACCTTCTGTCCTTGTCCATCATGAAATCAAACTCTACCACCTTATTCTGAAGACAGATAACCAACCGCAAATGGCAAAAAGTCATACTGGGGCAATCCCATAACTTCACTATCCAAGTTGTTCATGGAGTCGGTATGAGAATCCAGGTTCTCTGACTTCAGGTCCAGTGCTCTGCCCAATCTAGCACTTGAAGGTTCTATATTCCTGAATATCCAGGATATCTGGATGCTGGGGTGGGTTTGGCTGGAAACAAAGACTTCCTCTGCTGGAACATAGGGTAGTGGGAATAAGTAGAGATGCAATGCCTGTGGCCTAAGAACCTGCAGACTCTCCTTAAAAATGTTTTCATGAATTGTGCATTGGTGTGATGTCAGAGTGTGGGCTGGGGGCTGTGAGAAGATTCAGTATAGTGAGCCTAGCGAGTCTACCAATTGTAAAACTTTGGCTGAGGATGTTGTCCAGCATGGTAGCCACCTGGATTCATACTGCTGTGCTTTGCCTGGGTGGTTGGGTGTGACGTTTTCCTTCGGGATGGAAGCAAGACAACTTAGAATTTTAAAATGATCCCTCCTCTGAATGCCCTTGACCCCCAAATGTAACTCTGTGACAGCAAGGAGCGCAATGTGTAGCTGTCTGTCCCACACTAGGCTCCTTCCTTCCACAGACTGTGAGCTCCTTGGAGATGAGTATGTTATCTTTGAGTCTCCAGTGCCTGGCATGGGAGCTGGAACACAGAAGATGTTCAGTTGTTATTTATAGAGGGAACAGAAGAATGACTGAGAGACTGTTCTATGAGAAGCCTACTTAATGATATCTTCAAGACTAGAAATAGACAGGTTAATTGCGACAGTCTATTAAATGGCAATTATAAAAAAGGGTACATTTGTAATATAAATATTTTATTTTAACTCAGAATTTCCTCACCAAAATAAAGGAGAGAGAACTTTTCTTTGATTATGGAGTAGAAAATATAGCTCTACTCTTTCTTGCAGAAAGCACATCCATTCAGCACTGTCTATGGTTTGTAGTTTGGATTTATCAGAGGAGAGATCTTAATAGCATGTGTATAGCATTCTGCTTGATGATGTTTTTCAGTATTACTGCATTTTTTTCAATCTTGTATAGTCAGGCTCATACCTAATTAAATTAAAATAATATTGAGACTAGCTTTTATTGCCCTTTTAAGCATTCACATTAATTTTCATTGAAACCACAATTCTCTTTCCATCTTCATTGATTTACATTATATTTTGATAAATTAGGTAATTACATAAACAAGTCCAACTGGCACAAGCAGGACTGGAAACAAGCGCAATTGGTTCTTGCGAAGCAGATGACTCAGTGCTGTAATGTCCAGATGTACTAGATAATTAGTAAATGGTCCTGAGGGCTCAGCGGTTACTGGACATCAATCAATACAGATAGGTCTACTAACCAGAGATTTGTTTGAAAGGCGTTTACTCTATATAGAAATAGCATAGTGCTTTATCAAGTAGGTTTAAATAATGTGTGTTGAATTCATGCATAAATAAACAGTTGTGAGTGACACCTCCCAAAAGGTGCCATGAGGGACTTTCACATCTTTTCTCTTTTCTTGAAGAAAGCTCCTGAATATCATACATGATCCACCCCCAAGGCAGAGCTAGGAGGATAGCTTTTGCGTAGTTTGATGCTGTTTTCAGGCGTATAGATAGACATTACGAATTGCTCTATCTTCTTGGATAATTCGCCCCTTTATAATTATGTAATGCCCTTCTTTTTCCCTGAAACTTTCCTTGCTTTGAAGTCTGCTTGGTCTGAAATTAATATAGCTACTCCTGCTTTTTAAAATTGGTGTCAACATGGTATATTTTTCTCCATTCATTTACTTTTAATCTGCATGTGTCTATATATTTAAAGTAGATTATTGCCATAATCAATTGATTATGCCAATCTCTGTCTTTTGATGGGAGAGGTTAATTCTTTAAATGTAATGCAGTTACTTATAGGGAAGAACTTCTGTCATTTTGCCTCTCTTGCCAGCCTGGAATGCTGATGTGACAAGAAGGATTGAGGCCACTGAGGACTATTGAGATGAGAGAACCTCTCTAGGGATGGAGGAGCAACAAACTGGAAGGAGCCCTCATGTCTAAAACTGTCAAGCCACCATTTATTAGACCATTCTAGGGCAGAAGTTTACTTAAACAAAAAAAAAAACCTATCAGAACATGTTTCCTCTTTTCTTAATACAATCGTTTTCCAAGGTATGTTTGTTGGTAGTGAGATTGTTCCATTAAAATTACACTAAAGAAAGAAGATGCAAAGAGACAAAAACAAAACAGAACCCTGAGGAGGTTCAGTTGAAGATTGCACACTGAGACAGAGAAAGTCCCAGGGAATGCAGCTTGTGTGGTGGGTGTAAGAGGGTGATGGATATTCCCCACTGGCCCTCAAGGTCTTCTTTTCGTCCTTGTCTACCCTGATTTTCACTCCTGAGTTAGGATACATCGCTGTACCTGATCAGTGGGCTCCTTTTTTTACGGATCCTTGTTGACTTCAGTCAAAGGACAACACTGACAAGAAATTGGAGAGCCTGTGAGCAATAAGGGGTTTTTAATCTACCTCCTGGCTCTCTCCCTGCTAGGCTGTGGGTTGGCAATGGCAGTGTTACTCTACTTAAGGACATCGTCCCTGTTTGGTGGCCCACTAGAGCCACAGCTACACCTATGGTTACAACTTCAGCCTCTCTGAGTTCTGGTAACTGATCCTTCCCTTTGTCCCTCAGCCTAGGGTTAGCAAAAGCTTCTTCCAATTGGTTGCCTTTGGAGGTTTCACCATTCCTTTCAAACTTTCCCTTAACCTGCACATCTTCATAAATTGTTCTTTAGTTAAAGTCTCTTCAATCATTCCATCTCTTTGGGCCATTTCTTTTATGCTAGGACACTGCCAGACACACAAAGGGGAAAACTTTAGAAAAACAAGGAAATCAGTGAAATCTGGTAACAGCAGTTTAGCTTTGAGAAGCATACATGTTTCCTATCCTACTCTCTAAATTAAGGGAAGCAGCAAATTCCTCACTATGACAGCAAATTTAAATGGTTGGGATGGAGGAGAGAACAGGGAGAGGACCCAATAAGGGAATACAGTGTTGTTTTCCCAATTTAGAGCTCCCACAGTTGAGGCTGCCAGCACCCAAAGTTGCCAGGAGGGGACTTTTGTCTTTTTTCCTGTCTTTTTCTGCTGGAGCCCCTATGGTTCCCTGAATACTCCTCCCCTAGGTGGAGTTATGTGAATGTGCACTAACAGGAAAAACCCAACAGGGGCTTTGGAAATAAATACTTGATAAGTGTACGTTTCCTCCATTCTTCTTGCTGGAGGTGACAGGCTGACCTGTGCTGAAGGGAAGAGCTTCCTGGGATTGACAGTCACTAGAGGACACATGTCTGCCTTGGAGAGGTACCAGCAGGAGCAGGGGTGAAGTCTGGTGCCTGAGCGAGGCTTATCAAGATACTGCACAGTCCCTGTGATTTCCTGTACAGGGACCTGCTGGTAAATGAGAGCGTGGAGTTCTCTGAGTCATGACTCCTCACGAGATGTTTCTCAACATTTGGTCCAACTCTTTTCCTATCTCTCAATCTCTGTCCCTCCCCACCCCATTGGGTGCTGGTCCCTGCAAGGGATTGTTTTTGTAGCGTCTTTTGCTGCCAACTGCGTCCTTGGGCAGCAATGCTAAGAATAAAGCACACCCTCCTTACCTGTCATTCGAGGTTCTCCATGGCCCATCCCACCCAATTCTTGATTATAGTAGTAATGTGTGCAGATTTACAATTTGACATAGAAGTGTTTCAAATAAATGGTGAAAGTCTTCCTGAATCCTATTCTCCAGAAGCAACAATTTGTTTCAATTTTTCTTCTAAATTCTGTTATTAGTTGTGGTTATAGATTTGAATTGTAAATGTATATTTCCAATTTTTAACTTATCAGTATAAACAACAAGATCAATTTATTCCCCATATAAGATTCCCTATATAAGAATTTAGAATATGGCTGAGATATTTGGAATTATCAGACTGGAAATTTAAAATTACTGTGATTAATATGCCAAGGAGTCTAATGGAAAAGGTGAACAGCATGCAAGAGCAGATGGACAATATAAGCAGAAAGATGGAAACTCTAAGAAAGAGGGAATGCTAGAATGAAATATTGCAACAAAAATGAGGAGTGCCTTTGATAGGCCATCAGTAGACTAGACAGAGCCTTTGAGAGAATCAGTGAGCCTCAAAATATGTTAATAGGAACTTCCCAAACTGTAAAGCAAAGAGAAAATAGAGTGAAAAAAAAAACAGAACAGAATGTTCAAGAGCTGTGGGATGATTGCAACTGATGTAACATATGTGTAATGTGAATATCAGAAAGAGGATAAAAGAGAGAAAGGAACAGAAGTATTTGAAGTAACAATGGCCAAGAATTTTCCACATAATTGACAGGCACCAAACCACAGGTCTAAGTAGCTCAGAGAACACCAATCCACCAAGCAGGATAAATACAAAAACAAACAAACAAAAACAAAAAACAAACAAACAAAAAAAACAAAAAAAAAGACTATAGGAATTCAGTTAATTTGGGGACAGAGAAAATATTCTGTGAGATATTGTAATGGTAGGTGCACGATATCCTGCATTTGTCAAACCCACTGAACTATACAATACAAAGACTGAACCCTGATGTAAACTAGGGAATTCAGTTTATAATGATGTATCAATAGTGGTTCATCAATTTGAATAAATGTGCCACATTAGTGGAAAATGTTAGTAATAGGAGAAATTGTGGGGAGGAGTGGGAGTACATGGGAACCCTCAGTAATTTCTGCATAATTTTTCTATAAATCTAAAAGTGCTTTAAAGTATAAAAGTTATTAAAAAATGAATAGAAAAACCACCAACAGGATAAATATTTATAATGCACATAACTAACAAAGGACTCGTATTCAGCATATAAAAACTCTTGTCTTTTTTTTATTGAAGTATAGTCAGTTTACAACGCTGTGTCAATTTCTGGTGCACAGCACAATACGTCAGTCACATAGGAACATACGTATATTGGTTTTCATATTTTTCATCATAGGTTACTACAAGAAACTGAATATAGTTCCCGGTGCTATACAGTAGAACCTTATTGTTTATCTATTTTATGTATATTAGTTAGTATCTGCAAATCTAGAACTCCCAATTTATCCATTCCCACCCCCTTCCCACCCTGGTAACCATAAGTTTGTTTTCTATGTCTTTAGTCTGTTTCTGTTTTGTAAATAAATTCGTTTGTATTTTTTTTTAAGATTCCACATATAAGTGATATCATATGGTATTTTTTTGCTTTTTTTTTAACTCTTGCAGATAAATAATGAAAATGGGCAAAATGTAAACAGACACGTTAAAGAAAAACAAGTAGCCAGTGAGCACATGAAAAGATACTCAATTTCGTAAGTCATTTGGAAAATGAAAATCAAAACATAGCGAGATACCACTTCACACCCATCAGAATGACTAAAATTCAAAAGACTGGCAGTACCATGTTTGTTGGGGAGCAGGGAGCGCCCCTGGAGCTTTCATATATGGCTGGTGGGAATGGGAACTGGCACCACCACTTTAGAAGAGAGTTTAGCAATTTCTCATAGAGCCAAGTGTACATCTCCCTGTGACCCAGCAATTTCAATTCAGGTTTTTTTAATCCAAGAGAAATGAAAACATATGTTCCAAGAAAGACATGAGTAAGAATGGTCACAGCAGCTTTATTCACAATAGCCAAAAGTGGAATACTACACATATATCTATCACTATGAAAACAAGCTGTAGACGCCCATCTGATGAAATAGTATTTAGCTATATAAAAGGGAGAAACTGCTGGTATATGCAGTGCAGTGGCACAAGTAAATCCTCCAAATATTATGCTGAGTGAAAGAAGGTGGGAACAAAAAAGTACATCGTGTGAATCTAAATACATGAAGTCAAAGTTCAGGCAAAAGTAATCTTTGGTGACAGAAATAGAAATAATAGTTGCCTCTGGGGCAGGAGGAATGACTTGGAGGGACATGAGGGAACTTTCAGAGGTGATGAAAATGTCTTATCTCTTGATTGGAGTTTGAGTCACATGGGTGTATTTGCTGCCAAAACTCAATGAACTGTGTACACTAATGATCTGTGAACTCTCTCTCTTAATTACACCTCCATTTAAAAATATTAAAATTATTAAGAGGCAACATTTAAGCTTAGTATATTACTTTTATAGAACAGGTAACATTTTTGTGTAATTAGATTACTAAAATCAATGTTGTGAGCTCTTTGGAATAAAAGGTAAATCTGACATACATCCTGTCCCCAGAGAACAGAGTCTAATAAAACCCACTGGAAACCTGCATGAAGGATCAGTGAGCCCCGAGGCGGGGAGAATCAGGGCAAAGGCAAAGGGGTGAGAATGAGGAGGACTGCACATGGGATTCTATTGGAGGGCATGTGAGAGGAAACCACAGAAAGACAACCCACATCAAACCTTAAATACTCTTTGATGTTGATTTATCAGGTTATAAACCTTAACTTTATGCTTGCAAAAGTTGAAA
Organism: Vicugna pacos; assembly: GCF_048564905.1. Taxonomy (NCBI): domain Eukaryota; kingdom Metazoa; phylum Chordata; class Mammalia; order Artiodactyla; family Camelidae; genus Vicugna; species Vicugna pacos. The sequence continues at coordinate 40,290,721 of NC_132996.1, forward strand.
ATGGTGAAAGCAGCAAACTTATAGATGGTGACTCAAATCTGTAAATGGCAATTTAGTACAGATTGACTTAAAAATTCATCTCATTCACTCATTAAGTTATTTATTCAAAAAATATTTATTGAGCTAGGAAGATATCCTAAGCCCTGCTGAAATCAAACAAGACTGCTCTTTGGGGCTAGGGTGAACTTTAACTCTTTTAATTGTTTGGAGACAGATTGTAAAAAAAAATGACCACAGAAACTTGTCAAAATGTAATGTTCTTTTAGTTCCTACCAAGCGCAGTGACCAAAGAAATTCAGATCTTTCCTGCACTGCTTTCAGCTTCTGCTGAAGGTGGAATTCTTCAAAAGTGGAAACAGTCCTGGACCCCAGAGTTGGTGAAGCTCCCATGGGAATAGGGAGAAGGCCCCTGGAAAAGACAGTCCTTGAGACACTACACTCAGTGTTTGTGTAACAGGCACTGTCTCCATCCTCACTAGCCAAATTATTACTTTAACCGTTTTAAGACCAGGGGCTCAGAGGCCGAGAGAAGTTAAGAAACCTTCCCACACCAATACAGAGAAAGTTGGCTCTCAGAGACACGTATATCTTGTTGTTGTTTTTTGGGGGGGGGGTAATGAGGTTTACTTATTTATTTTCAGAGGAGGTACTGGGAATAGAACCCAGGACCTCATGCATGCCAAGCATGTGCTCTACCACTTGAGCTATACCCTCCCCCCTAGAGCCACATATATCTGATCAAAGCAGAGACTCTGAATCAGGACATCAGACTGCTGCCCGACATCTCTTGGGTTTCCTGAGGAAAGCTTCCTTCACTTGCATCCACTTCTGATACATCCTCCAAAGCCTTCTGGAGAACCACCTTGAGTGTCTGCCATCCCCGCCTCTTCTGCTGCCGCTGCCTAAAGGAGCCAACGAAGAAATAGATGATGGGGTTGGCACAGCTGTTGACACAGGACAGGCCAACCATCAGATGGTGAGAATAGGAGAATGTTAACGGACCATGAATGATCCAATATACGTGGAACCAGTAGATACCAAAGGGGAGACCGCAGAGGAGGAAGACCAGCGTGGTGAGCAGGATGGTCACATACAGCCTGGTCAGCTGCATCTGCTGGGATTTACAGAGGATCCTGACGACCAGGGCCAGGCTGGACCCAGAAAGAAGCGCAAATATGAAGATCAACCACCCGGCAATGACGAAATCAAACACTTTACACAAATCAGGGTGAAAATCCTCCAACGGGAAGTGACAGTACATCCCTTCCAGGATGCTCAGAAGCAGGGACAGGGCCCAGAGCAGGGCACACACAATAACAGACAAGCTTTTGGGGCGGCGGCAGCGGTACCAGATGGGGCACAGGACGGACAGGCAGCGCTCGGTGCTAATGGCGCTGAGCAAGCTCAGGCCCTGGATGTAGGCAAAGTTCATCACAGGGATGAAGAAGTTGTAGAAGAGTGAGATGGAGTGGAAGGCGTTGATGAACCTGAGGGAAGTTATAATCTGGCAGCCCAGTAAGAGGAAGTCGGCTCCCGCCAGGTTGAAGATGTAGACGGAGAAGGCGTTCCTGCGCAGGCGGAAGCCCAGGAGCCACAGCACGGTCGCGTTTCCTGCTAGTCCTCCCGCGGCAATGACCACCATCAGTGAGAGCAGGGTCCTGGTCACCATGTCCAGAGTTTCAGGAAGGGCCTGGCCACTTACATTCATTGATGTGAGTTCGGACCCCCAGGCTGGGGTGGTTGGATCCAAGCTCAGAAACCCTCCACTGGTGACCCTGGGAACACAGACAAGATGTGAGCACCTGCTACGTGGGAATTACTGTCTCCATGTTACAGAGGAGGGAACCGGAGGCCCCCAGATATGAAGATACTTACTGTTGTCTACACAGCCCTGGAGTCCTGGAACTTGGATTCAAACCCAGTTCTCTTTGACTCAGTTGCCTGGATCGTCTCTACTGCATACAGACCCTCTACTGAATGGAGGAATGTCACCTCCACTCAACCTGCCAGGCCACAGGAGGCAGGGGGAGAAAAGTCTGGACCGGTTACGTGGGGGGGACTCTGAGCTCAGTGTTCCTTCTGCCTGGAACTGAGGTTTCCTCTTAGGGCCAGGAAGTCGGAAGCCTCAGGCATGACCTGTGGGCAGTCTTAGTGACTAAGAAGGGTGCACCCACCAGGGAGAAAGGACATCATGATTTAGGGGCACGAAGGGAAGGTGACCTCTTGCTATGACAAGTGTGAGTACAGCCAGGCCTCCAGGGCTGGAAATGGCCCAGTGTATCAGCTTTATGAGGACAGGAAGTGCTTTTTTCATCCATTGGTGGGTCCCCAGTGCCTAGCTCTGTGTGGTGGCCACAGTTTAAGTAACTTTTATAATGTATTTCTAGAGAAGCCCAAATCACAAACTCAGAATACAAATACCTGTGTACCCCATCCTTAAAAAGCAACGACTATACTCCATTCTCAAGGCATTTATGGTGATAATGAGAGATAATGCTGAAGAAGTGACACTAGGTAGATGCAGACACACAAACAGGCAATCAAAGACACAGACTGAGGTGACACAATGAGAAACTGATCCAGTCGCACTGAGACAGAGAAAGTCCCAGGACACACCAACAGTGAGGCGGCTGTAAGAAGAGGTAGGTTTTCTCTTATTTGCCATCAGGGCTCATTTCTGTCTTCTCTACCCTTCTGTGTGTCCTGTGCCTCACTGGTCTCTGTGCTCCCTCTCCCTCTGGTTCCTACTTGCGTTCAGTGTGAGGGAGACACTGACAGGAGGCTGGAGGGCAGGAAGAGAGTGATGTGGGGCTTTTAGCTCCCTGGCTCTCTCCCTGCCAGACTGTGAGTTGGCAGTGGCGGTGAGGACAGAGCCTCTGTCTGGTGGCCCTTTTCTTCAGCCACAGACACAACTGCAGCTACAGCCACAACCCTCCCTGAGTTCTGGTAACTGCTCCCTCCTTTTCCTCTTCAAGCCCAGCAACGGTAACAACTCTCTGTTACGATTTGTCTTTGGGGGCTTCAGCGTCCGTTGTAGATTTCCCTAAGCTCTGCCCACACCTTTATAATCAGTCCCTTCATTAAACTCTTCTCAGTTACCCCATTAGGTTATGTCCTGTATTTTCTGCTGGGACAATGCCAAATATAAGGATACCAAAAACAAACAAACAAAAAAACAAAAACCCAGAACAAACACAACCTCCCTCCCCCACCCCCCGCAAACCAACAAAACAAAACACGCTGAATAGCAAACAAATCTGTGAAACCTGAGGTTAACAACAATTTAGCTTTGGAATGCAATAGCAGCATGCCATCTTGCTCCCTAAATTAAAATTAGCAATATATTTCTCTCCATAGTTGTAGATTTGAATGTTTGGAGGGAAAAGAAGCATATAGGGAGGTAGAACAGCTGCAAAAAGAACCTGGTTGACTCCGTTTGGCTCTCCCATAGTCCAAGCTACCAGCACCTAAAACCTCCATGAGGGAGCTTCATGTCTCCCGACTCTTGCTGTTGGGTGCCCCTGCTCCCTGCACGCCCTACCTGGTGAAGTCATGAGCCTGTGCACTAATGGGGAGGAAACAAATCTGCCTTTGATCGAAGAGAGTTCTTGAACAGACTCTTACCTTAGCACCATTCTTCTTGCTGGAGGTGGTGAGTAGACAAGAAAGAGCTTCACTGGGATTGATAAATAGCAGAGAATGCCTTTTTACCTTGTGGATGGGCAGAGCAAGAGAGAAGCCTGGTGACTGAGTGAGGCTTATCAAGATACTGTACAGCGCCTGTGATTTCCTGCGCTAAGGGTGCTAGCAAATGAGATCCTGGAGATGGGTGAGACAAGAAACCTCATGAGATGTTTTGCAAGTGCCCTGACTCCGATCACTTATCTCATTCTGTCCTCATCCTACCCCATCCAGTCCCCCTCCTTGCGAGGAATGTTTGTCCTTGAGCCTTTCACTGCTCTCCATGAGCCTGTGCAGGAAGCAAACCCAGCAAGCAATGTGAGCTTTCATAGCTAAAGAATAGTTTGCTTGGCATTTAAGGCCCTGCATGGCCTGTCTCACTTGATCTTTTCAAATTTAATCATGGAAGTAATGTATGCACATTAACTTTATTTCAGATGACACCGAGGTGTATAAAGTAAAATGTAAAGTCTCTCCTAATCTCTTTCCCCATTAGCAAACAATGTTTTCAGTTTCCATTCTCAATTCTTTTAGAAGTTAATGTCATAACTTTATATAATAAAAAAACTACATTTTAATTTTTGATTCTTCAGTATCAACAGCAGGGTATATTGAGTTCCTTTATAAAGGATAAGGAGTTTAGCATACCACACACACTCTCTGTCACCTTTCTCCCTCTACAGCATGAAATCTGTTAGCTAGATTATTTTCAGATCACCTAGAGCCAACCAATATTTTCAGTCTTAGCTCCTATGAATTTTTTCATGTGCCCACGCTGCCACCAAAGTGAGTTACTTGTCATTTGCTTTGAAAACTTATGAAGCATTTAAGACAATCAGGAAAATGTATTCACTCATTTATTCATTTACCCAGCACTACTGTGTGCCTGTACTGTGTCAGAAGATGTGATGATAAATAAAACACAAGGCCATGCCCCTTATGTTCCAAAGGAGCTGGGTGAGCTCACCCTGGGAGTGAGTGTTCATGGAGAAAAGCTTTGAGACTCAGCTTTAGGGCCTCCAACCTCCAGAGACCTGGAAGAAGAGGAGGACTCAGCCAACACATTAGCAAGAAATAGCTACTGAAGAAAGAGTAAACGAGGAAAGCATAGTATCCCAGAGATGGCACTGAAAGTCTCGTTCTAGAAGGTGGGAGTGAGCAATAGTGTCAATTTTACTGTAAAGATTGAATAAGATGAAGACTAAGGATTGACCTTGGGATATACAATGAGGAGTCACAGCCTATCTTGACATGCATGGTTCTAGTGGATAGTAAGGCTGGAAAATTGAATGTGTGGGTTTGAGGGAGAATGGTGTGATAGAATACCTGGAAAAGCCCAGAGAATCAACTTGAGAAACAACCACAAAGGCAGGTAGCTCAGAAAAGTAGCTAGGTACGAAATTACTCTGCAGAAAACAATAGCTTTCCTATATAGGAAAAGTTAGAAAATATAATAAAATGAAAGCTCAACTACTTCTGGAAAAAAAAAAAAAGCAATAAGGACTGCTCAGCCTTCCCAGATATTAGAATGTATTCTAAACCCTCAGTGAATACAACAGTGAGGTGGTAACTTAAAAAAACACAACAAAACAAAACAAAACAGGCAGAGAGATTGATGGAGCAAGGCAGAAAGTCTCAGGAATCAAACTTAAATGCGTATGGAATCTAGCATGTGATAGAGGGGCCATTCCAAATGAGAGGGGGCAGAGATAAAATCTTAAAAATAATAAGTTAATAAACATTATTGGGCAACTGGGAAGCCATCAAGGGTAAAATTTCGTAGGAATCATACCTCACATCTTACACAGTGTTAACTTTCAAATGAATTGCATATTTAAATAAGGAAAGCATACAGAATTAGATGAAAATGTGGGAAAATTATTTTATAATCCTAGACTGGGGAAGATCTTCCTAAGCATGACACAAAACTCAGAAGCCATAAATAAAAATACTGATTAAAAAGAATTAAAAATTAAACCTTTTCTGCATGGAAAAGACCACCATAAACAAGTCAAATAACAAACTGGGAAAAATATTTATAATGCATATCTTGGACAAAAAATATCTATATCTGTATCTAATCTCCTACACATTACTAAGAAAGAACCCTAACAACCTAATCAGAAAATGACCAACTCAGTTCCTAGAAAATCCATGTTTCTTAAACATGAGGAAAAAAATGCTAAAACCTACTCTCATACTGATGAGAAAGGGTAATTGAATTTCTATCAAGATCTTTTCACCTCTGGATTTTCAAATATCCGAAAGCTGGGTACTGTGTGTCAAAGAGTGCATGAGGAAAGCGGCACGCCCTTGTGCTTGGCGCTCCCAAGCACAACTTTGCCCCACAAGGGAAGCTGCTCACAGGACTCTTCACACAGACCTACAGTGGTGAGAGGTGCTCCTGCAACCCTGTGAAAATTGAGGGAAGGGTCATTAAGATCATCAGCTTACCAGGAACAGATCTCTAAATCTTCCTGTTCTTAAAAGATTTCTCAAAAGATGGGAGCAGAAGAGGAAGTTCTTTGGTACTGCCCAGAATGTCACTGGTGTTTCAGAAGATGGTTTTTTTCTGTGTGTGTGCTCAACTCTTCTGAAAGTTTTACACCCTATTTTCCAGGCAACTACTGTAGCAATTTTACAGATTTGTGTCAAGTCTAAGGGCCACCCGCAGTATGGTAGCTATGTCGTCACAGCCCTGCACCTGGACACTAGGGTTAACCAGCAGATGGTATTTCAGCCCCCATTCCCCTCCTCTGCCTTGTACTTTGGTGCAGTGTACAAACTGTACAACTCTCCTCAGAAGTCTGCCTTCCTCACAAACAACACCAAGACCTTAGAAAGCCTTAGCTTCTCTCTTCTTCTTCCCAACCTACTGTGCTCCAGTACGTTATTTTGACTCTGTTCTCCCATTTCACATCTCACATCTTCTATTCCTTGAAATATGCTCTTTAGAAGTTCCTTTCATGAGAGTCTAGGGGTGGTAAGGGCTCTAATTTGTCTCTGTCTGCAAATGTCATTGTCCACCCTCATTTTCTAGAGGTGGTTCTTCCAGGCTGGAATTGTATAGGGTGACCGTTACTGTCCCCCAGCACGTTGAACATCCATTATCTTTAGCTGCCGCTTACTGCTGTGAGATTGGTCATCAGTCAAGTTGCCATTCACTTGCAGTGATCTGCCTTTTTTCTTTCTAAGAGATTTCCTTTTTCTCTGGGGCTTTCCTTTCTCCAAAATGTGTCTAGTGGCTTTCTTTTTATATCATGCTTGGGGTTTGTGGTGTTTCCTGGATTTCAAGATTGCTGTCATTTCACATTTCTGAACAATTTTCTGCTCTTTCCCTTCAAATACTGTGTTGTGGTTAAGAACACAAATTCTGGAGCCAGGCTACTTGACATCTCTAAGTGACCTTAGACAGTTGTAACTTCTCAACGTTTCAATTTCCTCATCTATAAAATGGGGATGACATTATTACCTACTTATTGGTTTGTTGTGACAGGGATATATTGTCAGTACTACATACTTGTTAGCTCTTATGATCATTTTCTTATTATTATTTCTCTGGAAGTCTCATTCGACATGTATTAGAGTTTCTAGTCTCTGTATCGCTTAATGTCTCTTTCTTATTTTCTATCTTTTTGTCTTCTAGGCAGCTTTCTGGGTAATTTCTACAGATGTATCTTCCAGGTTACTAGTCTCTTTTCCATTGTGTCTAATCTTCTGTTTAATCCAGCCACTGAACGTTAAATTCAATTTTCATGTTATTAATCTCTAGAAGTTGGACTTGAGATTTTGTTTTTAAATTTGCTTTGCCATTTTTTGTCTTGCTTCTGATGCTGGCTCACATTGTCAATTCTCTCTTTTATGTCTAACCCTGTTCACTATAGCAGTATTATAATTCTCCATCTGATAATTCCAACGCTGAAGTCTACGTATGTCTGATTTTACCGTCTCTTATTTCTTCTGTCACATTCATATGGTGCCTTGTTTCTATATGTATTTGTAATTTTTGACTATTGCCTGCTCACTTTCCTTGGGACTTTATTTGTGGGAATTCTTGGAGGTCTGAATTATAATTGAGTTCCTCCAGAGAAGACTTGTACCTTCTTTTGCTAATTGACTGGGGGAAATTCCCAGCATGGCTCTCCTCTATCAGGATGTCCCCAGAAACCCCACCTGTCATTTGATGTTTTAGGGAGACCATAGCTTGTGCGAATTTGCACCACAATGTGTCTCATGGCTACAAATTCTCAAGAGAAAATTTCTCATCACCCAGATCTAAGCTTGATCAATTTCTTGGTGGTTTTATTTCTCACTAGTGAGAAATACACTAAAGGTTTAGTCTTTTGAGGCCCCAACTTTTCATAGGGCACTCCTGTTAGACATCCCACCTGTGGATTGTTCTAAAAGTCTATCTTCCATCCCTGAGAGATCATGCAGGGGTTGTTGTGGCCATAAGAGGAAATATGAAACTCCTTCTGAGAGCAAAGGAGATCCATTCAAGGAACTTAAGCCAGGAAGTAACCTGTTCAGCTCTGTGCTTCAGAAAAGTCTTTCAGGCTGCCGGGAGGAGAACATAGAGAATATAGAGGAAAATCTAATCTCTAGTCATACTTCTGCGTAGAAACAACTGCATAAATACTTCGGTATATGCAGACCAAGTATTCAGCTATTTATGCCATTTTGTAATATGTTGTATATTTCCAGTTTGATAATTAATTGTGGAACCTGTTTTGTCTTAGTTCCTCATCTGTAAAATGAGGTGCTTTCCACTTGTGATGAATCTAAAATGAAAATCTCTGGCACCTGTGGAGGCTTCTCTCCTTCTTGTACCTTCCCCTTCCCTTGGACTTGTTTTGCACCAAAGAGAGAGGAAACCTCAAATGGGGATCTCCCTGAGGCCAAACTTGATCCCAGGATGACTGTCATCCATCAGGTCCTCAGTGGTTCCCAGAGGCTCCCTTTTCATCACTGTGATATACTCATCAATCTAGGTGCCTCTCCATGGCCCCAAATTCTGTGTTACGTATTCTTTCCATTAGAATTGAGAATGCAGGGCAGCGTCATTTAGAAAATCCCTGTAAAGGACAGCTTTGTTGGGGAGTATGTGTTGCAGGGAGGATGTGTGTGTGTGTGTGTGTGGCTGATTTTACTACATGAGCTGCACAGATAGATATTTTGGAAGCGGGTGGCTCATCCCTGTGTCTGGGCCTCTTCTCATGCCAGTCCTTGCAGTTATTACTAACCACTGAAAGCCAAGCAGATGCAGTGAAATCAGAAAAGGGGGATATCTTGATGATGTCATTGGAACTCTGGATCCTACTATGTCTGGAGCGACGTTATCTACTATGTCTGGACACCCAGTTATCTGAACCAATAATGTCCCATTTTTGCTAAAACTAGTTGAATTTGGCTCTGTCCTTTGTTCATGCAGCTACAAAAATGTCCATATCAAAGCATTTATCACATAGTACTTTAAGCATCTGAAGACATATTTCTCTCCCATTGCACTATGAGCTCTTTGAGAATAATCAACATGTCTTTGAGTCCCAGGGCCTGAGATAGTGCCTGACCTATACTCGGCAAATATTTTTTTAAGTGCTTGCATTTGTGTCTGCAAGAATGCCTGAATTAATGATTGAATAGATGACCCAGAGATGTGAGAGTGGGGAAGTCATTCTGGGCAGAGAACTTTCAGAGCTTAACTGTGAGAGACCTCTGCCAGTATACAAGCAAAACAAAATGAAGACCAAGACTATTTGAAAGGTTAAATTCCACTTTAAAATTGCCCCACCGTTTAAGAAGCCCAGCCCCTGTGGAAAGTAGAACTCCCCTGTCGTTGATTTAGTCTCCCAATTACTGTATGATTTGGATTTGGGAGGCAATGTGTTGAGGGAATGGGGGAGCAGATCACAGTGACAGAGAATCACAGGGGAGTCCAGTAAAGAAGAAGCAGATGACACTGAAGTTGGAAGTGGGGACAGGAAATTTTCTGGTTGCAAAATCCTTTCTATAAAATGCCCTTTGAAGAGTGGGCCTCACCAGTCTCTTGTCTCTTCTTGACCAGGGATGGAAGACTCTGGCTGCGTAATCAGAATGACAGTCAATCTATGGTGACCCAGCCATGTGGAGTTGGGGGACTGGATCAAGGTTAGCTGAACTGGCTGGATGGAGGGAAGAACAGTCAAGGCATCAGAGAAGGAGGCAAGCTGGGGAGAGCTGGAGGTTAGAGAATCCCTCGTGAGAGCAAGCGTGGTCCTCGCACAGGAAATCACACGACTTCTCAGTCTCTCGATGACACCAGAAAAGGCAGCAACTGCTCCAGGGCTTTCCCACCAGAGAACCAGAAGTTCGCTGCAGGGTCAGGGGCTCCAGGAAGGACCTCCTGCTTCAAGGCAGCTCTGAGCTGACTTTCTGCTGGTATGAAAAGAAGGAAGATAAAGACTTACTGAATTTTCTTTTGATTCCTTTGTCTTTTAGCTCAAACTCTTCTTGCTCAGACAAGGGCTGGGTTCTTTAGAAAGTCAGAGGATCATGGAGACAGGAGTTCTAGGACTCCTAGGAGCTGTGTGGTCAGAGAAGCCTGCGGCCAGTGGGGAGAGCCAGCTCCTTTCTTTATCCTTCATTCCGTGTCCTCCCATCTGTCTGCCATTCAGATCTGCTGTCAGGGAACATGGCCTGGGGGAACTCTAGGGGTGGAAAGTTGTGACAACCAGTGTTCTAGTTTTCCTAGTTGGAATTTCTTTTTCTTCTAAGCATCACATAAATTTATTCACACATATTTATTGAATGGCTATTTTGTGCCAGGCACTGTTGTAGGCACTGGGGAGAAGGAGTGAACATCACAGACAAAAATCCCAGTGCCTGTTAAAGTTGCATTCTGGGGATATGTGGATATCTTGGCTTGGGCTGCATGCTGCTCTGGTTGACTTTTCCTATTTGATATGATCGTATTCAATTCAGTGTAAGCACCCTGTTAGCTGTGAAAGGCATGTGTCCACTATACCTTGGTGTTCCTTTCTTTCCTAAAGCTCCCAGCATTGTGCTGACCCCTGTTTGTTTCTTTCATTCCATCAGTGTCTCTCGAAAGCTCATGGATGCCAGATGTCCTAGGAGGAGAGGACCTTAGTGACCACATTACATTTGGGAAAACTGAGAGTCAGGGAGGGCACTTGCCATGTCTATGTCACATACCCATCAGACAGAGAGCAGGGAATGTAACTCTAGGCTCCTCCCTGGTGCTGGCACTGCCCCTTCCACCACAGAGCCCTCCCTTTGACTCCTTCACCATTGGGTGATCTTGCTGGGGCTGGAACTGCACTGATATTCTCACATTTTCAGAAAAGGCAGTGTGTTTTCAAGGATATGTTGGGGCACTGTCTGAGGCTGTGACCGCTGGAGGCACAGGACCAGGCCCTACTGGCTGCTCAATTCTGAAAGACCATAGCAGCCAAATTGCTGCTTGGACTGACTCTAGTGGAGCCTCTTGCTTCACGATCAAGGTGATGGCTTTCTGCCTACACGTGGCCCACTGGATGGGTTTGCTCTGTGCCTCTGTCTGCCTGTCTCTTCTCTGCCTGTCTCTGACTCTGGGTTTTCAGCTGTCTTTGTGTCTATCTCCACATGGCTCTAATTCTGCTTTTCTTCTTTCTGTCCCTGGTTCTGTATGTCTTGCTTATCCATGCCCACAACCCCAGGCCTTCCCATCACCAACAGTTTGTCGGCCCTCTGTAAGGCCCCGGTTCTTTTCCTAACAGCTTAGCCTGGGGCCTCGGAGATGTATGAGGAGCATGGGAGAAGCAGGAGGCGCAGGGCTTCGAAGGTCTCCGGAGAGCGTCTGCTGGTGTTAGAGCTGGAGTACTAGTGTCAGACGCTTCCTTGAATTGGCCATCAGCTCCGGGGTGTGCATCCAGGCCCCAGGAGGGAAACCGAGCAGCGGGTATCTGGTCCTTTGGTAGCAAAAGTGTGGGGACAACGGAAAGGGAAATGGGCTGGGAAGAGTAGGTCCCAGTAGTCCTGCTGACAGCTGAAGGAACAGTTCCCTGGAGTTGGGCTGAGGACACTTATTGGGACCAGGGGTTTATGAACAAAGGATGTTAGTAAGTCCAATATTTGTAAATACCTCTACATACTTTGTGAAGACAGTGACAAGAAGATTCTGGTGTATTTCCACACATTTTTTGTTCTAAGGGATGTCCAGGAACAACTAGAAGATCCCTGACTGTGGGCCCAACCCCTCCACCCTGCCTGACCACGCTGGCCCCAGGGGAGTTCTTCTGAGGGTTTTTCCTTGAATCCGGGGGGGAGGTGTGCAACAAGGACCTGTTCTGATGGTTTTCAGGGTCCTGGATTTTCGGGAACCTGGATTTTGTTGACTTAGCTCATTGCCTTCTATGGCTGAGTGACAAGTGGAGTGAGCTTCTCCATCCCTGTCCTCCACTGACAGCCTCCTCCTTTCCTGTGTGCTGATCTTCTTTAACCAGGAAGTCTGGGATGCAAGTTGCTTTCCTAGTGCCTCACACTGTCATCCATGCCACCTTCTTCTCCCGCACTCTGGACCTGAGCATCCTGCTGGCTGTCAGCCACAAGTACTACCTCTCTGCTGTCTTCATGCTCTGGCAAACCTGGCCCTTGGGCCCAGTACTCATTAGCTATGTGTATTCTGCTCGGTGTCTATTCCTGATAGTGGCTCTTTTCAGAAGGGCAGCTGTAATCTGCACAACTCTCTTGCTTCTGGGCACCCAGAGCCGGAACTCACTGTGTGTATATTTATGGTGTGTGTGTTTCCAGCCTCAGCCTGATCACTGGGTACAGCACAGCTCCCAGTAGTGGCTGCCTGGCATGCTTTCTATGGTCATCTTGCTCTGTCCTCTTCTGACTCCTCTATGGGTGGTGCCCCTCTATATAGTTTAGTTCCTTGTATGGTGGTTGGATATTTACTCTGGTGAGAGCTTAATCTATTTTGTCTTGGGATCTTCTGTCCTGAGTAAACAGCAGTGCCCCCCCCTATACTTCTTCACTGCCTCCCAATGAATGCAGTCTATGGAGATCCAACCATATGCTATTTATGAAATATTAACTTAAAACCTAGGGATACAAGAAGATTAAAAGTAAAGGAATGGAAAAAGATTCACTAGGTAAACACTAATCAAAAGAGATATAATGTAGTTATATTAATATTTATGGTTATAAAATGAGTATAGAAATGAATATAGAAGTTTTTAAATTATAAGATGATTACATTTTCTATATTAATAGAAAAATATTAAAAACATAATTTAAAAAAAGAACCATTTATAATCTCAAAAATGCAATTAGGAATAAATCTAACAGAAAATGTATACAACCCTATATGTAGAAACTTAAAAAATTTTTTTGAATGACGTTAAAGATTACCTTAGTAAATGAAGGGATAGCACATGTTCATGGATAAGAAAATTTAACATTATAAAGATATGAATTCTCTCCAATTTCCCTATTATATACTCAATGCAACTCCAATAAAAATCTCAATAGAATTATATGAAGCATTGATAAACTGAGTTTTAAATTTAAAAAGAAACATCAAGAATAGATAGTACGATCCCAAAAAAGAAGGGGAGAAAGGACCTGCACTCTATTATAAAGCTCTCATAGTTAGGACTATATGGTACAGACCTAGAGATGGACAAACTGACCGGTAGATTAGAAAAGACAGCCCAGAAGCAGGTTCAGTCAAATACCAAATTTTGAAATACGGTAGAGTGAGCATGGGAGATAAATGGGTAAAGGAGGGACTTTTTATTAAATAAACCCAAGAAAGAATAGTTTTTGTCACAGAGGGAGTTTTTGGTGCCCACCAAAAACAAATAATAAAATGTCTTAACTCAAGGTCACACTTTGAGTTACTGTGACCTAACTTAACTTCTATACAGTCCTCATTGTGTGACCTTCAAGAAGCTACTTAATTCCCTTGGATCTTCTTTTCATCATTCATAAAATTGGAATAACATCTTTCTGCACTTCTTCTTAGGGATGCCGAAGCAGGGAGAAGCCAAGGGCAATTTTTTTTTTTTTAACATTTTGGCTTCTGGTTATTGAAATAACACATCAGATGAAGAGGAGATAGAAAAGAAATGTGACATTCCACATGGCGCCACTAGGTGGCAGTCAATGACTATTGTGGGGCTCATGTCTTCCTTGACTGGCCAGCAGGGGGCTCACGTCCATGAAGTTTGGGAAGAGGTCTAATTTAAAGTAGGATAGTGAGGGGACCCATGTTATTTCCGGCTGGTTATTCAGGGATGGCAGTGAGCACAGCTATTCCTGGCAGTGTAGGGGAGTGTCTGTGAAATCAACCTCCGGAATGTCATTCCCAGTCTCAGAGCCTGGATCTACCAAGATTACTAACATAACTTGGCTAACAGTTAAGTTGCATAACCTCACGGACTCTCAGTTTCCTCTTGTGACGTGGTGATTGATGCCCACCTGTAGGGTTGTTGCGAGGTACTCAAAGGCAAGGGAGTCCACAGTACGGGGTAAAAGCCCTGTGATTATCAACAACGTGTTCACCTTCCTCACCACCGTCTTTATTATCCCATTCCCTCCCCACACTTCCACAAGGCCTCTGAAGCTTGGTCCTGAAAGCCAAGTCCCCACGTCCAGCAGGGTCTGAAGCCGCTCAGCCCAGGTCTGTCCCCAGGAGTCTTTGGGGCCGGCAGTGGGTGGGACCCCGCTCTTCCAACTGTTGCTGTGTCTCTGTTAGAGCCGACACCTCGTGTAAACGTGGGCTGTAAACTGCAGAGCCCTATAAAGATGTAAAGGGTTGTAATAGCTGGTGTAATTCTCTTAGCTCTCACTGGGCCGTTTGGTCTCATGGTCTCTTAGGTCCCAGAGAGAACAGCTCCTTTTCGTGTTTTTCTGGCTTCAGGGAGCCCTAGTGACTTCCGTGTCACCCTCCCCTCCCCGAATTCCTTAAGGCCTGGCTGCCACCGGGGTGAGGCCTGCCAGTCTGGTTTTCTGTAGCTTTCCTCTGCAGTGTTTGGCCAGGGCGGGACAGGGCGAGGTACCTGCTGGGATTGGCCAGGGTGGGGCGGTGGGGTGTGCGTGAACCCCATGGTGATGGTCTGGGCAGCCAACCCGGGAGGACGGCAGAGGCGGGGCCTGGGCCTGGGTTCAGCCTGGGCCTACAGCTCCCTGAGGGAGGGGCTGCTAGATGGAGGAGACCCCTGGGGCCTCCAGTTCTCTGTGCTAAACCAGCTCCTTGTATGGGGCTGGACTTTAGAAAACCAGTGTTGGGGAGTTGGGCTCATGCCCAATTTACAGAGAACTGTCCTGTTTGGAGTCATGTTGGGAGCATGCAGGGGAAGGGCTTGCTGGAGCAGAATACTGAACAGAACATAAGGATACTTGTATCAAACCGCCTTCTCACGTGACTTTCAAAGGCCAAACAGTTCCTGCCTCCAAGCCTCCGTGTGTGCAGGCTTCCTAGCGCTCGGTGCTCGGCCCTCTTCTCTGCTGCTGGAATCCCCTTTATCCCACAGAATCAATCAAATTCCCCTTTTGGAATATACCCTGGCTCACAGGGACAATCTCCTCGCTGAATCCTGTAGCCCCTGTGTGTGTTGCCCCAAGGTTTGACACATGCTGCTCTATAGTGACATTTATGAGCCTGTCCTCCAGGTTGGAAAACCCCTGAGACCAGGGACCGCATCATTCATTCATTGGTTCATTCATCCATTTATTCAACAAATACTGATCGAACACCCATTGCCTGGTGGGCCCTGTTTTAGGTCCTGGGATTTGCGCAGGGAGCCAGGACTGAAATCCAGCTCCTGACTCCTGGTCTGTCACACTTTCCAACATCTCCTATCCCCTGCCCACCTCCCCCAGAGCCCAGCCCCCTGGCTGTACATCAGGGAGGCAGTGTTCAGGACCTACCTTCCTCTCAGCCCTGACTGCTGATCCCCTGGGTGTTTGTGGGCAGGTCTAGGGGGCTGGGAGGCACCTCTCTGCCACCTCTGGACACTACCCATCAGCAGCCAACAGTGACTCTTCCTTTCCTTCTATGCCTCTGCAGCCTCCCATGGTGGCCACGGGACCAGGCCCAGGTTCACAGGGCCTGGCTGGAGACTTGGTCGGCCACTCCTGGCCATGGGACCTCGGGCAACTCTCGCAAGCTCTCTAAGCCTTGGTTTCATCACCTCTAAAAATTAGAGAGCAAGAGCATCTTCTCTTGAGGTGTTATCAGAACTGACATTTCGCACCTTCCAGAAGTGGTAGCTCCTGTCCTCTCCACCTCATTCCCACCCATAGGTCCGAGGGCTGCAGTCAACTCCCATCCTCGGCAAGTCAGGCTCCAATTTAGCAGACCCGGAGCTAGGAAGCCTGGTCTCCCTCCTCTAGCATCCAGTCCTAGACGGAGTAATAATACTAATAATAATAATAGCAATGTCTCTTTTCTCGGTAGTACTTACTCTGTGTCAGGCATTGTTACAAGCACTTCACGTTTAGTGACTCATATAATCTTTACTATACCCATATAAAGCAAGTACTCTTATCAGCCCCTTTTTCCACATGATGAATGTGAGATATAGAGAGGGTAAGCAACTTGCCCAAGATCACACAGCTAATAAGTCGCCATCAGAAAGCAAGAGATGTTCCGGATAGCTGTTTTACTGCTGGTTGCCACAGCAATGGCCAAGGTTGAAAAGGTGAGCCTAGGAGATGTGAAGTGGGGCATAAAAGATGTTCAACACAACTAGGCCCCTTCCGGGGCACCCAGCTGCTCTGAGAACCAGGCCTCTGCTGTCTCATCCTTCATTTGGGCCTACTGGGCTGTGCTGCCTAGTGTCAGAAGGGGGTGGTCCTCTGGGTATACAGAGCTTCCAGGAATTCTCCCAGTGTGCCTGAGCCCACAATCACTTGCCGTGCTTTGAAGTAAAAGCCAAAGAGCTCACACACACCCCAGGAGTGAACCATTAGGTTCTCAGATATGTTTCCGTGTGAAGATTTCCTCCAAAACATTTACCTCTAACCACTTCCTAAATTGCTTGTGACAATTCAAAATGCCATGTTCCAGCCTCCTTCCATTCTAAGGATCATAGGAGAGGCATCAGCCAGAGAAATGCTAAGCTGAGGGGCAGTTCCTGATAACTCAGCCACCTGGGGGGTTTCTCAAGAGCCCATGGCATCCTCAGCTCAGTCGGGGCTCTTGGTGGCACTAGGACAGAACCAGAAGGGCAGGGCACACATCTGCTGTGTCTCAGCTCTGAGGTTCTGTTTAAGATTCCATTTGGAAGGAGGTTCTATGCTAAATATAGAATTTGAAAGCTGCTGGGCTAAATCATCCCTAAGATCCACACTGGCTCCCATCTGCAGGAGCTCGTTTGTTCATTCCAGAAATATACTTCGAATGCCAGGAGCTCTGCCAGGCAATGGAGGAGTCAGCGGAGGGTGAAAGTTTTGTGGTCTCTGCCCTCATGGATGGCAAAACCCAACATGGAAAAAGTCAAAAAGCAAGAAAACAATGACTAAATAAAATAGTTACAGGCTGTGAAGGGTACCATGAAGGAAATCAATAGGGGATGGGATCTGGAGTTATGTGGGGAGATGTTTAAGCTGGAGGATGAAAAGGAGCCAGACTCGACAAGAACCAGGGGAAGAACATTTCTGGTGCAGGGAACTGCAAGTGCATAGGCCCTGAGGCAGAAAAGAGGTTAGCTTCTACTATGGCTGGAGCAGAGAGAGGGAGAAGGACTGCCTAAGAGTTGGGTTAATTCTAAGTGCACCGTCATCAAAGAGTTCTAAGCAAGGAAGACATGCTATCCATTTACATTACAAAGATCACTTTTCTGCTGAGAAGAGAATGCCTTTCAGGGGCAAGGAGCTCCATTAGGAAGCTGCTGTAGGAGAGGAGGATAATGGGCTGGGGGTGGCTGTGGAGATGAGAGAAGTAGACAGTCTGAGTCAGAGCTGGCTTGATTTGCCGAAGGCCCTGGTGTGTGTGTCGTGGGGATGGGTGCAGGGGTGAGAATCCCACATTCTGAAAGTCTACAACAAACCCCGTTTTCCCACCTGCAGGAGGCGGTGTTCCCAGAGGTTCCTGCTCCTCTACCCTCATTTCCTGGAGTACTTCTCTTTCTTCTGTGTCACCTGCGTTCTGTGCTCAGACACTTAGAGCTTATTTTCTGCCTCAGGACCTTTGCACTGCCTAGGATACTGGCCCCTTATCTCCACATGGTTGGTAACTTCTTGACACATCCCCTCTCCTAGCCAGTTTTCCCTGAACGTACAACTTGTACTCCTATCCTGACCACCCTCCACCCCAGGCATGCTCTATCTCCTCCACCCTGTTTTTTCAGGGAATTGAGTTTTGATAACTCATCAAAGTTTTAAAAAATTGAAATATATTTGATTTACAATGTTGTGTTAGTTTCGGGTGTACAACATAGTGATTCAGTTATATGTATATATATTCTTTTTCATTATAGGGTATTATAAGATACTGAATATAGTTCCTTGCACTGCACAGTAGGACCTTGTTGTTTATCTATTTTATGTGTAGTAGGTTATAGCTGCTAATCCCAAACTCCTAATTTATCGCTCCCTCCCTTTTCCCGTTTGGTACCATAAGTTTGTTTTCTGTGTCTGTAAGTCTGTTTCTGTTTTGTAAATAAGTTCATTTGTCTCATTTTTTTAAGATTCCACATATAAGTGATATCATATGGTATTTGTCTTTCTCTGTCTGACTTACTTCACTTTGATAATTTCTAGGTCCATCCATGTTGCTGTAAATGGCATTATTTCATTCCTTTTTATGACTGAGTAATATTCCACTGTAAAAATACACCACATTTTCTTTTCCAGTGATCTGTTGATGGAATTTAGGTTGCTTTTATGTCTTGGCTACTGTAAATAATGCTGCTGTGAACATTGGGGTGCATATATCTTTTTGAATTAGGAGTTTTCTCCTATATGCTCAGGAGCGCCTAATCCTATTGTATGTTCTTTAACTATCTGAAAGGATCTTGCCCATTTAGCTGCTCGTTCCTTTCCGCACCTGCCTCCACTAGAATGTAAACTCCATGAAGTGGGCAGTGCATGGCGCTGTCTCCTTCAGGGCCTCTTACCTGCAAAGGTAGCTGGGGTGGCCCTGCAGTGATAGGTCTTTCCACAAGAGGGCGCCCCATAGATTTCCATTTCAGTTTCTGGCTGGAAAATCTCCCAGGAGTAAAACTAACAGAACCCTGTCTGAAATTTCACAGTTTACCTAATGTCTGTACTAATTACACATCCTGTCATGTAATGTGGTCTTTTGTGTTTCTGAGAGTAAAAAAATGTTCTTCTGTGGGATTTCAAGATCTTTCCTTTGAGATGGGGGAGGGAAGACATAAGGACCCTGTTTCCCTCCCGTACCTCTTCGCCCTCTGCTGAGCTTACCCTGACACTTGCTTGAGAGAACTTACACTTACAGCTCCACTGACTGTAGCCTGAGACAGATTACCTTTGGACAGGTGGTCCATAAATTAACATTTTCTTGATCATAAATATTTATTTAGCCATGACCCAGAGATTTCCCAACCAACTGGGTAAGACTAAGAAACGTCAATTCAGTTTGATGAAGGCTGGTAAGGGTTTAACACAATAAGGGGACAGAAAGTGCTGGCTGGTGATTGATCATTGCTCTCACTGGAGGCAGCTGTGAGCAGCAGAACGAGCGCGGGGCCACCATGAAAACCTGGGTGTGAGTCCTGTTTTGAATCCGGGTCCTGTTGCCTTCTAGCTGGATGGTGGTGGCTCTGAGCCTGTCTTCTCTGCCCGTGAGAATGACAGTGCTCTGGTGGACACGAAAGGTGCTTTGTGAACAGGTACACACATGGTAGTGGTAGAATGGGGCGTGATTATAACCCTACTTAGCGCAGTCTCATTTGAGACCCCTCACACTGGGACTGAGGGTCCCACCTTGAAAGAGGGGCTCATGTGGAGTTGAGAGGGGACCCAAGGAATGTCTGGATGTGTCACCTAAGTAAGAAGGAGGGCTGGAAGTAGTAACTGGGAATGGGGGTGGGGGCGTGGGGGGCGAGGGAGGAAGCCAGGGAATCCCAGAGCCAGGAGGAGTGGCCCAAGAAAGGATGGGCCGGGCGGAGGGATGATTCTAGGAAAATGTTTCCGATAACATTCCCTGCTGCTGACACAGGGCAGGTATGAGCAGGCTGCATTTAATGGCCAAGGAGAGGGTGGGCATGTTCCAAACTCTTTTCTAATAGAAAGTGTACTGACTTTAATACAGAAAGCTAGGAAAACATATTCATCGTTAGTAGGCACTTGAAAATTTTTTCAAATCTGCCTGGTCGTTTTTATAGTCTCTTGCTCTTTGCTCACTTTTTATTTCTTTAAACATATTACACATAATTGTTTGGTAGTCTTTATCCCAATATCTGAGGTCTGTGTGGGCTTGATTCGATGGTGTGCTGTTGCTGCTGCCTCCCACTCATGGTGGTCTGTTTCCTTGGATGTGTTAAGCCCTGCTTTGTGGAATCCTACGATAATTCTGTATGGCCTGGCTTGAGGTGCATTCCTGCAGGAGGACTTGTGATTGCTTCTACTGGGTTTCAAGACATAGTGACCACAGACTATGGTGCACTTGAAATTTAAGGATCATCTGGAGGGTTCTAAGACCAATCTACCATGTAATTTCAGACTCCTGCCACATAAGAGGGTCAGCCAGTAGCTCTCAGATCTCGGAGGACTGTATTTTTCTCCAGATACCCCAAATCAAGGCTGATACAGACACTTTCCCTTGGTTTTTATTTTTCTTTGGTTTTTTATTTGTTTGGTTTTTGTCTATTGCTTTCTCTCTTTTTTGGGAGGGTTGGGGGGAGATAATTAGGTTTATTTGTTTATTTTTGATGGAGGTAATGGGGATTGAACCCAGAACCTTGTGCATACTAGGCATGCTTTTTACCACTGAGATATACCCTCGCCCCCTGTTTCCTTTCTTTGTTGTTCTTCTCAATCACCCTTTCCTCAGGCCTTAGCTCTTTCTGAATCCTGGCTTTATGTGGAGGGCTCTCCAATGTGACGCCCCGCCCTGCATGGGTACAAAATTAATGCAGAGCATTACCCCTTCCCCTGTTCCTAGCAGAGTTCTCTGTTGAACAGCTCTAGGCCATGAGACTGTAGGGTCCCCCAGGGTAATGACCATCTCTTCACATGCATCCACTAGGAAGGGTCAGGCTTCACTCCTGGCCTTAGGTTTCCCTTCCTTGAAGTCTCCTCCACTGATTTGAAAATGTGTTTTAAAGATTGTTTTTCCTAACATTTTGATGTTTCAAAGGCAGAGAGTTTCAGGGAAGCCTCGCATCACCTGGAACTTATTAGAGATGCAGAATTTCAGGTTCCACTCAGACCCACTGAATCAGAATCTGCATTTTTATAAAACCCCAGGGGACCTGTATGTAGGTTGAACAGCATGGCTTTCCTTTACCGTATTACCTGAAGCACAAGCAGGAGAGGCAGTTTGCATGGATATTCTAGGATTAAGGCAAAATGACACTCTTTTTTGCACTTCCACCAGCTTCTCCCTGAGTCCGGTGGCTCAAATGAAGAGAAACACTAGGATTATTAGTGGTATCTTTGTCAGCTGCTGCCTTTCTCAGCCCCACAGAGACCCTGAATGGACAGAATCAGCTCTGAGCAGTCCCTGAGCTGAGGGTGACCCCCAGGGTTGGGCCCAGGGGTCCCAGTGCTGTCCCAGCCTTGTGCTGACAGGGTCGGGGAGCCCTCATGCCTCCTGAGTTTCCTTCTCCCACCTGCTCCCCTCCCCGATGTCATCCCGTCTTCATGACTGACCTTCTGCCTTAGTTTCCCTGCTCTGAGCAGAAGCTGGAGCTGGTCCTGAACCCCTGCCTTGACCCCTGTCTTCTCTCAGCAACACAACATAGCGAAAGGGATAGGATTTTGTCCCTCTGTATTCAAGGATCTATTTTCCTGGGAAAATAAGTGGACAAAGGAAGCAGTTCAGAGCCCACTGTCAGGAACCATAACTTTAAATAAGATTACTTCAAATTCTGTGCAATAAAATGTCCACTGTCAATGGACATTTAGGTTTTTCCATGTCTTGGCTATTGTAAATAGTGCTGCTGTGAACACTTGCAGCAACACGGACTTGGAGATCGTCATATTAAGTGAAGGAAGCCAGAAAGAGAAAGAAAAACACCATATGATGCCATTTATATGTGGAATCTAAAAAAAAAAGACACAAATGAACTTAATTACAAAACAAACAGACTGACAGACATAGAAAACAAACTTGTGGTTACCAGGGGAAAGGGAGTAAGAAGGGATAAATTGGGAGTTCGACATTTGCAAATACTAACTATTGCATATAAAAACAAGATCCTACTGTACAGCACAGGGAACTATATTCAGTATCTTGTAGTAACCTATAATGAAAAAGAATATAAAAAGGAATATAGGTATGTATGTGCATGACTGAAACATTATACTCTACACCAGAAATTGACACAACATTTCAAACTGACTATACTTCAATTAAAAAAAGCAAAAAGAAAAATGTCCACTGTCCTGCCTGACCTTGGCTTTGCATTAACTGCCTCATGTACTCAGCAACACTGACTTGCAGTACGGTTCCCACTTATCCAGCACTCATGCTGAGCCAGGTCCTGGGCTCGGCACTTGCTATGAGTCATCTCACTGAATCTCCACCACATCCCTGTGCAGAGATGAGATGAGTGAGGCTCGGGGAGTCTCCGTCAGTCCACTATCCAAGATCACAGGGTTGGTAAATGGTAGAGTTTGGATTAGGACCCAGGTCTTTGACATCAAAGCCCATTCTCTCTCCACTCTAGTCTGCTCTCCTGTGTACAGCTCCCAGCAGAGTGCCTGGCACAAAGTAAGCCCTCAGTACGTGTTTCTAAAATGAATGAATCTTGTCATGTAAAGACTACTGTTTATTGAATGCCTGCTATGTGCAAATACTTTCTCTCTGTTAGTTTGGATTTTTAGAATAATCCAGAAGGGTACTGATAATTATTATTTGTTTTAAAGATAAGCACACCAAGGTTCAGAGAGGTTAATTAAATTTCCCAAAGTCACACAGCCGATGAGTTGTTGATCCAGGAAAGGCAAGCCTTTCTTTCTGATGCCTAAACCTGTGTAATTTTGGTGTTACCATCTCATCCCTCCTAACGTGGGAGATTTAGCCTTGGGAAGGGGTGTCTCGGGGCTGACATGTTACCAGTGGAGCTGGAGAGCCTTGAGCAGTGAATGAGAATCACCTGGAGACTGGAGAGTGTCTTGAGTGTGAGCGAGTGAGCCTCCCATCTTGGTGGTGTTAAATGCCGAAGACTGACAGAGGGTGACTTTGACAGTCTAAAGCACTGTCACCTGCTTGGTCAGCCCTGGAAATCTCTGGAGGGGATGACTCAGATCTATCTATTCTGAGCAGGGTAGTTCAGAAGAACACAGTCCTGGTTATTCTCGTTTCTAGGAGGTATTTGGAAGAGTCTTGATTGATGAGGAAATCCCCAGGGAGTGATTAACAACTCTCAGATTGGCTTCCTTCCTCCTTTGCCAGCCTCACCCAGTGAGCAGCCTTTCACCGCGGCTGGTTTCTTCCACACGTACAGAAGTAGAGACTGTGACACTGCAGGTGCTGATCTTGGGTCTCAGCTGAAGTAAATGGGACCCACCAGGTTTACAATGGAATTTCAAAGGGCTGGTCTCTTAAAGTGCCATCTTCCAACCAAATAATGAGCTCAGAGCTAGGAACATGCTGAATTGTCCTTCAAAGACAAGTAATGTGTATTGTCCCCCGCCTGCCACATGTGTTGAGTCAGTCTTCCTGAAGTCCACCACCAGCCTGGGACTTCCAGCCACCTCCTTATCACACTGACAATCTTCAAAACTATCAGTAGTAACAGTAATGATTTACATTTGTGCAGAAGGCTGCAACTGATGAAGTACGGCTGTGTTCATTCCCATTTGAGCCTCGGAAGACCCGTGTGAGGGGTAAAGTGGGAATGTCGCCCAATGGACCAGGAACGTGGGACTCTGAAGACGGAGCACTGACGGGACTTGAGCAAAAAGGTACTCAGCTTCTGAGGAGCAGATCCAAGACCCAAATCTGGACTTCTTGATTCTAAGTTCAGCTCCAGCTACTGACTGCCCTTCTTGAGGGAGATCATGTGACTTGCATCAGCGCAGCCCCTCGGAATAAATAATCTTACATAAGGAGAAGAGTTTTACTTTCATAACCTTGAAGGTAAAAGTGCTTCAGTGGATCATCGTAGGCTGTGACTGTTCCCACCCCCTCCATCACACCTCCCCTGTGTCACAGCAGAGAATCCTTTGGGGGCTCCACTGTAGTTACGACAATGTTCATGCCTCTTTTCATGGGGGAAGGCAGTATTGCATGGTGGCTGAAAGCACAGGTTCAAGTCCTGCCTCCTCTTCAGCTGTGTGGCCTTGGACTCAGGTAGCTAACCTCCCGGAACCTTGATTTCATATGGCTGACCTCATGGGGATGTGGTGATGATTAAATGAAATAAAGTACTGGGAGCTTAGCATAGCGTTTGGCACGTAATAGGTGCGCATTAACTGTAGGTCGAACCCTGGCATTGCCAAGGCTTATTCTTGAAGCATTCATTCAAGCAGCATTGATTGAACACATGTTCTGTGCACTTGGCTCTCTGGCTTCTCACAGCACGTCTGTGAGGCAGGCACCATTATTCCCATTTTATACGTGAGGAAACTGAGGCTTACTTGTCCACTACTGTCTTTCACACATGTCAGAGCCAGGATTTGAACTCAGTTCTATCTGACTCTTATTCCAGTGCTCTCCTGTATATCAGAAAGTGACTGACATGCAGAGATTAGAAAAGGGGTATTATTGATGAGGAGTGGTGACGGGAGCCCCAGAATTGGGGTATCCAAGGATTGGACCTCCCAAGGTATGGCTCTCTCACACTCGCTGTGCAACTTTGAGCCAGTCACTTTGCCTCTCTGGGCCTCACTGGCTTCACCTGCATATCAAGGAGGTAGGACAGATCGTCTCAAAGATCCTTTCCAGCTCTGGCCTTCTGTGATGCTCCTCAGATTTCAGAAAGATTCTCGTACATGATCCTGGAATGGAGGAAGTATAACCAAGGCCCCTGAAATGTCAAATCAGTTTGCCTTGTGGACCCATGTGTTTCTGCATGAATTCAGAATCTGCAGAGGAGAACTCTCTAATTATCCTGCAGGGACTAGCCCAGCTAGTAATTACACTTATTATTTTTAATTGTATTTTATAAGATGCCTTTCATCCAAGATCTCAAAGGGCTTCTCAAACATTTATTAGCAGAGCCTTTCCCCCTCCCGAGTAGGTATGAAAGGCAGAGACTGATTTTGATGTCAGAAAGAAGAAGTGGGGGGAGAGAGAAGCGGCCTGAGATCCCGACTTTAATTTCACCTCTGAGTTCAAAGTGGGAGACAAGAACAGAAATTTGCCAAGGAAAGGCTTACCTTCAGAAGCGGTTCAAGGGATATTCAGTGAAGAGCAGATGGATCAGGAAATGTCCCTCCTTTAAAAAAAAATCAGTTTCTATGTGCTAGAAGAGGGTCATTCAGTTTGGCTCAGTCCAATTTGACTGCTTCATTTCCCTTTAGACTTGTCCATCAGCTGTCCTTTGAGCTCCAGCTCTCAGGCCTGTGCTAGGGGATGTGAAAGATATAAGGGAAGCAAGGGGCTCCAAGTGTGCCCGTGGCGGACTCGGGCACTCTGGGGCAAGCACTAGGGCACAGGAGCCGCCCAGGGGAGCCCTGGTGGGAGGGGAGGGAGAGGTGAGCTTGGGTCCATATGCCAAATCCAGGGACCTGATTGACAAATGACATGGAAAAACCATTTTGAGTAGCTCATCATGAGAGTCTCTCCGCTTCTTCCTTCTGCACTCCCCTGTACTGTAGCCAAGACACCAGGGGGCTGGTACCAGGTTCCTTTCATCCCTGTTCCAGAGAATGGATAGAAGGGAGCACCATGGGGCATGAGAAGCTTTGCTTTCCGAGGGCTGGGGGAGGGGCCATCGGTCCTTCCTGCTGGTGTGTGAGCTTCTGGAGGACAGAGCCCGGCCTGCCTGTTCACCACTTCCCCAGCACACATCCAGGCACAGAGGGTGCATGCTCAGAACATATTTGTTGGCTGAAGGAGCAGATCACAAAGCTGCCACTCTGTTTCAAGACTTGCAGATGATCTGATGCAGGTCAGAGAAGGATCCTTCCTCTCCTCAGCTTGGAGGGATACACAGCTCCAGGGACCTCAGAAGAAAAAGACAGAATTCACTGTCAAGTTGGGGGCGAGCTCATGATGTGGTGAGGTGGTGTGGGAAGCAGGGCACGTGGGGTGAGGTAGCAAAGAGGAGGATTGTCCTGGCTACTGGGAGCATGAGGATCCTTTAGCAAGAAGGCTGGGATCTATGGGGCAAGGCTTCCAACTCTTTCCCTGATGGGGGCTCCAAGCCACCATGACTGGTACACTCAGGATAATATGGGGATGCAGCTGTCAGGAGAGAAGGATGAGGCCTGGCCTTGCCCACAGGGAGCTGGTAGTTTTGTTTTGGAGATTAGGCTGACACACAGAGCAAGCAGAGAACCAGGCACGATTTGTCACTGCCTAGATTGCTAGTTTCCTGAGTGCAAGAGAGAGGGTCTTAGCACGGGTCTTTCTTATTGGACCAGATGTAGGTCTAGATACTTTTTCCACCCCAGATACACTTAACGATTAATTGTCACACTGGGTGACATGAAACGTTAAGTGGCTGAGGTCAGAAAAGGGACAAGTCTGGAGGCCAAGATACTGGGGGAAGCTTCAAGAGGGAGGAGAAGCTGTGGTCGTTTCTATTAAATGATCATGAAAAGAATACCAGCCCACCCGCACCTTGTCAAAGGGCTTTCGCATCACAAGACGCCTATGCAGTGAGGATGATCAGGAGGAAACAGAGGTTCCAAACAGCAAAAGGGCTGCCTTGTAGTTCCCCACTGAGAGGGCAGCTGAGGGTCTTCCTGCCCAGAATCCATTCCCTTCTCTTCTGGGGAAGCCACTGTGTCCTTACTCTCAGTCTGAGGGGTTTCCTTGGGGCTGACATCTTCTCTAGATTTTGTAGGGGCTCCCAGGACTCAGACCCAGTGCTGGGCCCTCCTGGTCACAGGATTTGTCCAGGGATGAGCACATGACCCACGCTGGGCCAGTGAGAACCATCTTGAAGACTTTCTAGAACCTCTAGGGGCAAAGCACTCTTTCCTTTGGGGGTGGCAAGCCAAGAATGTTGGCCTGGGCCTTCTGGGGGTGAGCCTGGCCACTGGGTAGGGAAAAACTGTCTAAAGATGATGCTAACACAGAAGAAACCAGAGCTGCAAAATAAAGAGGGACTTTTGCAAGCTCTTGATAACTTTTCAGATATATCAATCAATGTATTTCTTTTTTAATTCTCTCTTAAGCTACTTAGATTTAGGTTTCTGTCACTCGTAAGAGAGAAAATCCTGCCTTATATGCCTGGTGAGTGAACCAGATCCTGGTCTCATCCACCTCTCCATCCATCCATCCACCAAAAACACATACATTTAATGAATAAAGCAGTTGCTCAATGCATTTTTGAATGAATTAGTGAACGACTAATTTGCCATGATGCATTTGATGTCAGAGAGACATCCAGTTCCCTTTAATGCTGGTGGAGATTTGTCAACAAAGGGCAAACCTAGTTCAGAACTCAGAACTTGAAAATCAGTCAGAAATTCAGTTCCCCAAGGCAGTACTGCCTTTCATCAGTGTCATCAGCACACAGCCAGACATGGCCTTTCCTTTGCCAAACATGATTCGGTTATGTTGGTGCCACAGCCCACATGGGAGGGTCCAGAATGTCACTGACAAGCTTGTGGGTTTTCCTGTTGGAGCTGATGCCACTATTGTGAGCTCCACAGTGACACGAGGGTGAGTTGCCAAGGAGGGCTCACTTGCTTTACCCTTATGGGACCTGTTTTGCCTGTTGTACCATGGTGATCACAGTACATGCAGAACTGCCCGAGGACCACAGAGACAAGTGCCAGCTCTTTCAGATGACTTTGTAAAAAATCCAAGAGTCAGAGCACAAAGAAATAAGCCAGTCAACTGTCTCAAATTCCTGTTTTTTGAAGGAAAACTGCGACTCACAGAGAAGATGGGAAGTACTCAAGGGCACACAGAGAATAATTAGAAGAGACTACACCTGGACTCCCGGCTCCCAGTCTGGTGCTTTTCCTGCAATGCTGCTCTCCCTCCCTGGGCCACATTCCAAAACAGGTGGAGTTTGTGTCCAAGGGCTTATTTCCTCTTTGATAGTTACAGCTGTTGGTAGATCAGGGATGCTGTGAGCACTGGACTGGATTTCAAAGATGTTCTTCACATGATTTGCTGTCCTCTGCTTATGGGCCACATGGCACAATAAGGACGGATGGACACGGAGGTCACATAACTGGTGG
Organism: Vicugna pacos; assembly: GCF_048564905.1. Classification (NCBI taxonomy): domain Eukaryota; kingdom Metazoa; phylum Chordata; class Mammalia; order Artiodactyla; family Camelidae; genus Vicugna; species Vicugna pacos. Next base: position 40,318,891 of record NC_132996.1, read on the forward strand.
GAGGGCACCTTAAAAGTCACCTTGCTCGACCTCCTTCTGGCATCAGAATTCCCTGTACGACGCCTGGTGATGCACTGGTCAGATTTGCTGGTGGCAGAGGGTTGGGGGTGGGGATGGGGGGAGAGAGAGTTTTGCTCTTGGTCCCCTCTCTCTCCTGACTCTTCAAGGACATAAATCTGTCCATTGCCTCCTCTCTCACTCTTTAAAATCTCCAACCTCTTTCTCTTTCACTCCTTCCTCTGGATTAACAAATATTTTGGTTCTCCTTTTCTTAAGGCCAACAAACCAATGAACAAATGATGATTCTTCTTTTGACCTTTCTCAATGCTTAGTGACCTTCTTATCTTTCTCTTCTTCCACCAAATGCCTTGACTCCTTGACATCTGCCGTCCACACTTCCTCCTGATCCACCCATTCCTTGATGTTTGGGCAGCCTGGCTTCTCTCAGAAGTCACTGATGACCTCCCAGTTATGAAATCTGGTGTCTTTTTTCTTTAAGCCTTACAGTTTCTTGTTTCCTCTGTATTATTTAAGATATTGCTCACCCAGTGCTCAATCTCCCATGATATGATGTTCCCCTGGTTCTCTTTCTTTTCCTTGGGCCTCACTTCTGATCATATCTCTGTTTACACTTCATAGCACACTTGTTTTGAGTCTCTTCCCCAGAGACCTTGTCCATCCATTGATGGCTGTGTCCATTCAGTGCTCAGCTGAGAGCAAGCTGCTGTGCCAGGAACTGGAGATTCAGAGATAGATCTTGATCATTCTTGACCTCAGTGAGCTTGTTTTCCACTGACAAAGCCAGAGAAGTTCATCCCAATACCATGTGATGACAAATGCTGGACCAGCGTCTTCCCAAATTCAAGGAAAAGCAGAACTGAATCCAGAAAAGGACTTTTTCAAATTTTCCCATGTTACAAAAGAGGAAACTGAGGCACAGGGAGAGGAAGTCGGTGTCCCGCAGCCCTACAGAGAGTTGGCGAAATAGCTAAGAGTAGACCTGAAGTCCCTCCAAATGCATCTTTGGTGGAGAATGGCTAGAGATGACCTTTCTAGTGAAATAGGAAGGTATTGGAGTGCAAGAGTATTTGGAGTTTTCTCCAAGATACAAATGCATTTCACTGAGTTCTTTCTGCAACTCAAGACCCATCATTAGAACCTGTGTTTTACTTCAAATATTCCAGCAAGGGGCCACATGGTAGAGATCCTAGAATTGGAAGTTCTTTATGAGAAGGGAGAGAAACAGTACCTTCTGAACACTTAATATGGGCCATAAAACTAAGACCCAGAAGTTAAGTGATTCTCACTTCAGTTTTAAAGCAAAACCAGGGTTGGAATTTAGGTTTCCTGTCCCTGGTCTAATCTTTTCATGAGGCCAAGAGCCATAAGCTGCCTGAGCTGGAATGCTGGGCTATCACCTGCCCAGAACAGAGAGGGGATGACTGATTGTGAGCCTTCTGAGTGTGGGAGCCCCCTGCAAACCCACTGTGTGCATTTGGGTAAGAACCTGCCCTCGTCTTTACCCCCAGACAGAGCGAGCATCATGGGCATGCAATTTCTGAAGCTGCACAGGACTCTGTGCTTAGAAGGGCCACAGGCTTGGTCCGATGTTGCCATCTTGAAATCCTTAATAATTGGTGACCAGGGGCCCACAAATGATTTAGCCAGTTCTGCCCCTAGATTACAGCTTTTCTTGTTGCCGCTCAAAGCACTTCCCAGATCACTTATTTGGATAGGTCCCTGGTCTCCCTGTCCTTATCTCCCTAGGAAGGGCTATTGGAAAGATCATCTGAAGGTGAACTAGGCCAGACAGGTACTTCTCTGAGTTGCCTGGACAACTTCCTGTAAGGGTTTTACTCTCCCTGGACATTAAGGAGCTCTGTTCTCCTGGGTCTGCCTGTCACAGCAGAGTGTAGGATCTAGCTTTGCCAGACCCAGACCCCGACCCCAAACCATTCACCACTTTAACCGTCTCCTCCTTTGGTTCAAGAGCTCTTGGCCTAGAGAAGAGTCCAGGCAAATATGGTTCCAACCCACCTTTGTAGCATTTGCTCTCAGTGTTTGTGTACAGAGAGTCTCTGCTCTGACACAATGTCTTCCTTTCCTTCCCTAGGTGAACCTTCAATACCCTGATCTCTACACTTGTCCTTGCCATCCTAGGGCACTGCCTATTCTCATTATCTGACATTCCCCCATCCTTCCAGGTCTAGCTGTGGTCTTAGCTCTTCTCTAATGGGCTGTCTCTGACCACCCATCCTGTATCCTCTCTCCCAAGAAGGCCGCATGATTCCCGAAGGCAGACCCAGGATTCCACCTCTGTTTTCCTCACCAAACCACACACCCAACAGTGGTCAGTGAGTAGTTGCTGGTGCCTTGATTTTCAGCAGAGGAGAAAAGGCAGGAAATCCATTTCTCGGTGAGGCTGGGTCATGTGCTCCCAGACACAGCTTGCCTGCTACTGGAGGTGAGTCAGTGAGAGCCTTGTCAAACCTGTTTCCCCAGCTGAGGCTCTGGGCCCAGGCTTGCCCCCAGTGCCCAGGGTACCACAGATCTCACTGGGGGATGTTACCTCCGATGTTCAGGGAAGGGAGACAGCTTCCTGCCAAGGGCAGAAGGGTGTGGGGATGCTAGGGCAGAGTTTACCAGGCTCCAGAAGGGGGTGCTTACTGTTTTCTGAGTGATCAAACTCTATCCAGAGTTCTGGCATCCTGTGATTAGATTAAAGGTGGGAAGTGGAGGAACTACCTAGAAGAGGAGGGGCAGGAACCCATGCCAAATGGGAAGGGTTGTAGGAACTAGGGATGAATAAATTGGAGGAAAGAAAGCCTGAGAGAATGTGACCCATGTCTTTAAAATGGTCAAAGAGCTGCTGTGGCTGGCAGAGGTGGACTCATTCTGTGTGGTCCCTCAGGGCCAAAGTTGGACCATGGCAGGGAAATTATAAGGAAGCAGAGCTCTATTCAAGCAAGACTGTCAAGCATGGAAGGGTCACAAAGCAGAAGGAATAAACTGACTCTTCCTCAGTAGGAGTGGCCAAGCAGAGATTCCAACCCCAGCTGATCCCTCAACTCACTTCTCGTTCTCTGTACAGCTTGTCCCTTCACTTCTCAAAACGATCTTTAAAATCTCATTTTCTCTCCTTAAGCCTCTGATCTGTCTCTGGTGTAAATGCATCAACCAACCCTTCTCCACCACTCTCTGGTTCCATCATCTCTTGCAATAGTCTCCTACATGCCCCAGCCAGCCGCCAAATTCCCACCAGTCTACCTCCATGTTGCCAGAGTGAGGTTTCTAACATGCAAATGTGGATCTGCTGCACTCCTGCTCAGAGCCCTTAGCCGTGGATTCCTGGTGTCCTCATGAAACAGCCATGTTTCCATAAAAAACACTCCTTCCTATCCTGAAATGATATGTTATCATGTGCAATAGAAAATTTCAATGTTCACTTCCTGTTTTAAACAAATTCACTCAGGCGGTGATGCAAGGGGCAACAGGAGACTCCTCGGGATCCATTATGAACGGTATTTGGTTGCACAATATGATTGCAGAAGGAAGACTCACTGGGGAAATGTTTGGTTTCCGTAGCATCAAGCTCATTCTAGGTAACCGTGGGAGGGTGACTAATTTTCTGCAAGGAACTGTCGAGGTAGCCTGCCTCCCAGAGTAGTAATTGACTTCTGTGACTCCTGTAGAACCTGGTGCTGTTATCTCACTTGGCAGAAACAAACGGACAGGACATCAGTAGCCAACAATATGAACCCTGACCTACACCTCACCCCTTACCCAAAAGTAAACTAGAACTGGATCATAAAGCTAAATGTAAAATGTGAAACCATCAAAACTTTTAGAAGCGAACATAGGAGAAAAGCTTTGTGACCTAAAATTAGAAGAGTTCTTAGACGTGGCACCAGGAAGCACAATCCATAAAAGGAAAAAATAAATGAATTAGGCTTCATTAAAATTAGTAACAAAAGACTCAGTTAAGAGGATGAAATGGTAAGAACCGACTGAGAGAGAATATTTGCAGACTACCTCTCTGACAAAAGACTTGCTTTCAGAATAAAGAACTCGGCACTCAGCAGTTAAGACAACAACCAGTCTAACTAGAACATGAGCAAAGGACTTGGACACTTCACTGAAGAAGATACGCAGATGGAAAAGAAACACATGGAAAGATGTTCATCATCGCTCGTTGTTAGGGAAATGCAAATTAAAACCACAATGAGATACCACTACACACCTATTAGAAAGGCTGAAATAAAAAATCCTGATAAAACAAATGCTGGCAAGGATGTGGAGAGGCTGGATCTTACATATGCTCTCGGTGAGCGTGTAGAATGGTGACAGCCATTCTGGAAATCTGTCTGGCAGTTTCTTAAAACATTAAACATATGCTTGCTATATGACCCATGAATCTCAATCCTAGGCATTTATTTCAGGGAAGTGAAAACTTATGCTCACACAAAATGTTCATAACACATGTTCACACAAAATTCCCATACACAAGTGTTCATAGTAGCTTCATAGTAGCTTTCCAGTTTGGTAGTAGCGCCAAACTGGAAACAACCCAAGTGTCCTTCAACAGGTGAAGGTGATGGGGAGTAACCCTCAAAATGACAAAGACTGTGTCTCTTGGCTCTGTCAATTAGGCAGGTGGGAGCCAAGCAGGATTTTCATTGATTGAGAAAAATTTTTAAAGTGATACTTCTTCCATTTGAGTCTTGTGGGTTACACTGATTTCTGTGTGTGTAAATATGAGAGATAGAGAGGGAGGGAGGGAGAGAGAGAGAAACATGTCCTTCATGCATTTAACCCAGCACTTGCTTTGCAGGTCACCTTGCTGGGACATATCAATTATGTAAAATGAGGGATCTATTGATTGAATTTTAGCACAAGTGCCCTCCACCATACCCTCTATTTGGCATTGTTTTTTTAAAAAATCTCTGTTTAAGGCCTCATGTGGTAGAGCCAGTATGTGCATCCAAGTCTGGCTGAACCCAAAGCCCATCACTCAGCATTAGAGTGAAGTTAATTCACCAAATGATGCCTGGAATGGGATTGCAGTTGAGGCTCTAATCCCAAACTGAGAGATGCCTGCCATTGTTCCTGAAGGCAAACTGAAAGGGAGGGTGGCATCCTCCTCATCTCTGCTCCACTGCATGTCCCTGTGCTCCAGCCCTACTCTGTTCCTTAAGCCCAGTGTCCCTGCGTCAGTCATAGCTAGACCATGTGCAGTGACTTCCATTTGCTTTCATACATGACCCCCTGCCTTGACTGTCTATTCCAAGAAGAGCCCTAAGTCTTTTCTCTGTGAGCTACTGTTCAACTCTATCTCCCTAGAACGACCTTGCACAATTAGTAGTCCTATAGCCAAGGACAGGACTTCAGCCCTGTCACATTTGCTTTTATTCCTGTCCGATGGTCCCAGCCTTTCTAGCACTGAAACAGAATGTGTTGTGGGAAGGCATTGGAATAAGACAGATTCTTTGTATTTATAAATGCAAAACAGAAACAGACTCATAGACATAGAATACAAACTTGTGGTTGCTAAGGGGGAGAGGGGTGGGAAGGGACAGACTGGGAGTTCAAAATTTGTAGATACTGACAGGCATATGCAGAATAGGTAAACAAGACTATACTGTATAGCACAGGGAAATATATACAAGATCTGTGGTGGCTCATAGCAAAAAAGAATGTGACAATGAATATATGTATGTTCATGTATAACTGAAAAATTGTGCTCTACACTGGGAATTGACACAACATTGTAAACTGACTATAACTCAATAAAAAAAAAAGTTAAAAAAAAGAACAGATTCTTTCCATTCTTTTTTTATGCAAGACTTTGAACAACTTTATTACCATTTTAAAATTAGTTATTATAATCGGAAGTTGGTTTTCAACAAATATTTCTATAATCAAGAATGAATAATTGAAGTTTCTATGGGAAGAATATATTTATTTAAAAAATAAAAATTATGGTTTTATTTATACAAGGAAGTTGAGCCTGTCTTTGTGCAAGGCTGCATCTGCTGATGTGTGACCTTTAGCCACTCGCAGTAACTTCTGTGAATGAGAGTAACCTGAGTGCTCAGAACTGCTCCCCTCTGTTTTGCATCCTGATGCTGATCTGGCTTGTGTCACCTGGGAAGGTCTGTCTCTCCTCCTAGAGACTTGCCTGCCTGAGTCCTGCGCCCTCTCCCACAGTAATTAAGTGTGTTGAGATGTCTGATCGCTGACGTCAACCTGACCCTCAGGATGGGGCGAAACCAAGGAGCCAAACTCATTATCACCATTAGGATTTATAACAAAAGAATCTAAACAGTTCCAGTCATCAGGGGGTCCCCAGGGCTCCTGCAAGTGTCATCATGCCATTACCTTCATCCTGAAGTTTCTCTTTCCAGTTTCCTTTCCCAGGATGGTGATGGCTTTGTGGTATTTCCTGATTATAAAAGTAATAGACATTCTTATTTTTTTTAAATGTAGAAAGTTACAAAGAAGAGGTAAAAATCAACCATAATCTCAGTATTCCCTTCCAGATATATCACTACATCCTCCCTTGTTCTAGACTATGGGGCAGAAGCCTTTTTATCTGATAGTATTGGGACTGTGCTTAGTGAGTTAAGAAAAAAGTTAGTTGAAATAAGAAATGATAATAATAACAAAATGTATGCATAGCTTAAATCTGTTATTTTAACTTAAAATAGATCTATGTTTTAATATAGCCTTTTATGTCACTGTCACTTTGCTGAAGGGAATTCACCTTTGTCTTTCTTATGTAGAGACCGTAATAGTTTGTCTCTAAATTCTTGTTTTAGCTTCTCTGAAGAAGAAAGAAAACTGGAAAACATTTGTGAAGCATTCTGAGAATAAAATCTTGAATTCTCACGGTACTCCCAGTCCATTATAGCTACCTCACTACAATAGCAGTTGAATTCTTCAAAGCATTCAACTTAGCTTTTTAAGATAGATTTTTGTTTTCACTCATTTTTTTTCAATTTATATAATATTTAACTATGAATATAATAGCAAGTAAATTGGATAAAGAGGCTACAGAACTCTAAAACTGACTCTTGCTAAAACACACGAGCTATCTGGTGGGAACACAAGTGGGTGGGCACAATGGCACACAACCTTCTATCCAGAACCTTCCGTGGGCCTGAGCATCAGCCCTGGAGGTTTTCCAGGTGGGAGGGGAAGGTTGACTCAACCGATGATGTCAATTAGGAGGATTTACACTATAAGCAAACACACACACAACACACACTGATGTAATCTATTCACAGAAGGTGAGATCACACTATACATGTGGCCTGCATTTTGGTTTGTCATGTTGTTTATTTATTTATCTTTTTTTTAACATTTTTTATTGATTTATAATCATTTTACAATGTTGTGTCAAATTCAAGTCTTCAGCACAATTTTTCAGTCATTCATGGACATATATTTGTTTATTTATGTAACCATAAATACAGCCCAACATCATCTCTTTGAACCATGGCGTAGTATTGCAGTGTATGGAAACACCATCTTAACCTAACCCCTTACTAAGACCTTTTAGACTTTTTCTTTTTCTTTCTTTTTTTCACTTGCTTATATTTTTAAATACTCTTTTGATTATTTCCTCAGGATAAATTTCTAGTAGTGAAATTGCTACATCAAAATATATCCAAATTATTAACACTTTTGATACACATTACTACTGATTCTCCAGAACATGTGTACCAGCTTATATACCTCCAGGAATGTAACCCCTAGATTTTCCTGTTGGCCCCATAGCTTCAGCCCTCCTCGCCCAGCCTCCTGGTGAGCAGTAAGGACTCTCAGAAGGAAAAGGTTTGAAGGGTGTGAGGTGAGACTCCCCCACAGAGATGCCAAATGGGCTGAAAAGTGGTACCAAAGTGGTGAACCCATTAGGGACAGGAAATGCTCGGAGAGGGGAGGAAGTGGAGTGGGACTACCTCTTCCTTTCGTGGAATCTCAGGACAGCATTATGCAGCAGAGAGCGCCAAGGATGAGACCCCCAAAAGCCCTGTCTCTGATGGACAGCTCTGTCACTCGCAGGTTGTGTGACCTTTAGACAAGTCATTTAACCTCTCTGAGCCTCAGTTTCTTCATCTATAAAAGAGCATTATCCTCTATTAGAGCATTTATCTCAGTCTACCTTTCCTTACATACAGCTGGACGTGTTGCAGCCTGAGTTTCATTAAGGAGTTGCTGCGTTAGTGCAGGGAAGGAGCTGACCTTGGACTTCTGGGCTTGCCACTTGCATCCTGTTTGGCTCCTAAGAGTAAGTCCTTGCTTGCTACCACAGTGAGGGTCTTCACCTTGAACTTGATAACCACATTGCCCATATTCTCAGTTCCTATCAAACTGGATCCAGAAACATCTGGAGACTGGGGAGGAGGGTGAGGGGAGTAGGAAGAGAATTGCAAATGCCTCAGACAGTTCCACCATATGTGTCAATTATTAACATTAAGTTTCTTTCAACATAACTTACCTGATTTTGAACTTCAGACTGTAAGACCTTCCTTCCTGAACCTGCCTGCTCCTGGGCTCCCTGTCTGGTCCAAGCTGCCTCTGTCCTGCTTGGCTGTACCTCTAGTTTGACAATAACATTTCTTTCAACTAAAGCAGTTCCTTTAAAATAACAACTCCTGCTCACGTGTATTAAGCATGCATTGGATGTCAGGTACTGTGGTAAGCATTATACATACATTATCCCTACTATCAGTCCCAGAAAGTAGGCACTCCCATTTTACAGATGGAGAAAACTGTCTCAGCCAAGGTTAGCAGTGTTCCCAAGGGCAAACAGCTAGAATGTGAATGAGCTGGGATTTGAACCAGTCTGTATGCAACCAAGCCTCTGTTGTTAGTCATTGCCAACAACCTGGGGGGGTGGGGAGGACAGGTGTTCAACCTTTTTCTCATCATAGAGGAGCAAGCTAAGTCTCAGAGCATGTCAAGCCACACAGCTTGTCTGTAGCAGAACCAAGCCTAGAATCAGATCCCCAGAAAAGCACCCTAGCTGGAGCTGTCACCCGAAGGGGTCACCAAAATATTGAAGGATAATCTTCTGACTCCTAAAGTGGGAAAGAAAAGAGGAGACACTTTGAAGTCTTTTCTTTTTTTTTTTTAATGGAAGTATAGCTTTTTTTTTTTAATTGAAGTACCATCAGTTACAATGTGTCAATTTCTGGTGTACAGCACAATGTCCCAGTCATGCATGTACATACATATATATTCATTTTCTATTCTTTTTCATTAAATGTTATTACAAGGCATTGAACATAGTTCCCTGGGCTATACAGCAGAAACTTTTTAAAGTCTATTTTTATATATAGTGGCTAACATTTGTAAATCTCAAACTCCCAGATTTATCCCTTCCCACCCCCTTTCCCCAGTAATCATAGATTGTTTACTATGTCTGTGAGTCTGTTTCTGTTTTATAGATGAATTCATAGTGTCCTTTTTATTCTTTTTTTTAATATTCTACATATAAGTGATATCATACGGCATTTTTCTTTCTCTTTCTGGCTTACTTCACTTAGAATGACAATCTCTAGGTCCATCCATGTTGCTGCAAATGGCATTATTTTATTCTATTTTATGGCTGAGTAGTATTCCATTGTATAAATATACCACAACTTCTTTATCCAATCATCTGTCGGTGAACATTTAGGTTGCTTTCTAAATGAAAGTATAGTTGGTTGACAGTATTCCAGGTTTGAGGTCTTGAAGGGGATTTAAATTATTCACTTAAAGGCTTTTTGTTAAGAGCCCATGAATAATCTGTAGAGGCAGCGATGTTGTCCCTGTCTTTATCTAAGGGAATCTTGAAATGCATATGTAAAGTGACAAAAATGCGTATGGAGTTGGGGGAGAGCACTTCCTGTAACATCAGGAAAGAATTCCTAGAGGAAAGCTTTTTCATTAGTCCTTGAAGGGTTGATATAATTTGAACAGAGTTGGCGGTGCCTGTATACCTGGTAAGTGTGTAGTCCAGACTTCGGGCTGACACATACCAGATAGCTATCATAAGCTGAGCAAACAGCAGAATCAAATTTACATGTTTAGCGATGTTGTTTTTAAGCTAGCCTTACCGAATGTGTAGGCTATGTTTGTTATTCTATTCAATGAAATAAAGAGAACGATCTCCTATGTTTCAGACCTGTGCTTGCTATCCTGAACCTGACTTCACAATCTCCTTGCACTGCATTTTTAGGCAGGGGTCTTCTCAACAATCTTCCCATGAGTTCCTATTGAGGACATATCTTCTTTGGTTACATGCTTTAAGTGTTCCTAAAGTGCTTTCCCATCCATTATGTCATTTGATCCTTACACTGTCCCTAGGAGGAAGATGTGCAGGAAGTATTCCCATTTTAGACTAGAGAAAATTGAGGGTTCAACATAGGGGTGACAAATAGGCTTCAATTCCTATTGAATTCCTATTCTCAGACCACTGCTTTGAGGATTCTGAGGTCAGGTCCAGGGGTGCAGCAAAAACTAATGCTATGATCAATTAGCAATGCCTGCCCTGAACACAAATTCGGAGGCACCTGTGCTGGTAAGTAAAAGGACTCAGGTTTCCTAATTCCCAGCCAAGGTTTATTCCCATTGCTTGTTCCTCATAGAGAGCTTGTGGGAGAAGATGCAGGTATACAGATACATGTAGGAAATGGTACAGAGAAAATGCTCAGTGTGGCCCTCCAAAAGATACCCTTGTCCTGATCTCTGGAATCTGTGAATGTTACCTTCTATGGAAAAAAAAAAAGTGTGTGTACGGGGAGGGGGTCTTTGTGGGTATGATTAGGTTAAGGATCTTGAGGTGGGAAGAGTATTCTGGATTATCCAAGTAGGCCCTAAATGCAATCATGTGTATACTCTTAAGAGAGGGGCGGAGAGAGATTTCACACATAGAGGAGGTGAAGATTTGTTAAGGAGAGATTTGGAGATGTGTCCACAAGCCAAGGAATGCTGACAAGAAGCAACAAGGAATGGATTCTTCCTGAGGGCCTTTAGAGGTTGTGCAGGCCTGCCAATACCTTGATTTTGGCCTAGCAATACTAATTTCAGATTTCTGGCCTCCAGAAGTGTAAGAGAATACATTTCTGTTGTTTTAAGTCACCAAACTTGTGGTAAACTGTTACAGCAGCCACAGGAAACTGATACACTCAGTATGTGTTTTTTTAAATTGAGGTATAGTTTATGTATATTATATGTTTCAGGTGTACAACAAAGTGATTCCCAATTTTTAAAGATTATACTCCATTTATAGTTATTATAATGTACTGGCTGTATTCCCCATGCTAAATAATATATCCTTGTAGCTTATTTGTTTTATATTTAGTAGTTTGTACCTCTTAAGCCCTCGCCCCCGTCTTGCTGCTCCCCTCTTTCCTCTCCCCCCTGCTAACTACCAGTTTGTTCCCTATATCTGTGAGTCTGCTTCTTTTCTGCCATATTCACTAGTTGTTGTAATTTTTTTAGATCCCACATGTAAATGATATCATACAGTATTTGTCTTTCTCCATCTGACTTACCTCACTTAGCATTATACCCCTCCAAGTCTATCATGATGTTGCAAATGGCAACATTTTGTTCTTTCTTATAGCTGAGTAATATTCCATTGGAATATTTTTTGTATATATGTAGATACCACATCTCTTTTATCCATTCATCTGTTGATGGGCACTTAGGTTGCTTTCATATCTAGGCTGTTGTAAATAGCTATGAACATTGTACACTCAGTAACACTAATTTCCCCCCTCTTTGTGATCTTTCTGAGCTCTGGAAAATACACATGCATATGGTGTAATGTAACAAATAATATGTAGTTTCATAAAAATTTCATTGCCAAGAGGAGAGATCTCTATTATGTGTAGGTATGTTTAAAGCCAAATCCAATGCCTACTAAGACCATGCTTAGATGTTTCCTATACAAGGATGTTTATATGGATACTAATTAAGAATTAATCACTCTGCTCCATTTCCTACCAGAATGGTTGTTTGTCTGACATTTTCCTCAGTCCATCTTCAATAACCCACAGGTAGGATAACAGCATTTTGAACAAATGTGAGCCTTTCATTCTAAGGGAAATGTTTGCCTCTACATTCTGAGGGTGGTTTTTTTGTTTGTTTGTTTTGAAGGTGTTAGGGCTGCAGTTCTCTCTCCTTCAGGAAGAAGCTGATAAAGAAGCAGAAGTTCAGCCTGCCATAAAACTAGTACAGAGGCAGAATTAGTATCCAAGGCCAGCAAACTGGAAGGCATAAATCATGTCATCTCAGCACATTACCCATGGAGCCTAAATTGGAAAAAAAAAATTCCATTATGAGAAATGAAATTCTTAATAATGAAATCTTATTCATGGGTGGAGGTGTGTTGGGGAGGTTACAAAATGTGACTTGGGAGAGGCTTGGAATGTTAATATCTGAGGATTCAGAAGATGACTGACATAGATAATCACAATGCAAATATTAAATTGTGAGTCACTATGCCACCTTTTTTTTTTTTTTAATATTCTACACATGCCACACTCAGGGGAAAACACCTGCTGCAAGAAGATGCAGAAGACCTGGAGCCATCAGAAAAACATTGTCAAAAGAGCCTCAGTGACGGTTTTCACCAGGCTGGACATCCCTGATGGCTGGCTGGTAGTTCTGCGTGCTTTGCTTGGGCTGAAGGTTGAAGGTATTTGATCCAACCCCACCCCCACCCCATTTCAGATGAGCAGCCTGAGGCTTAGAGCCCAGGGGTCTATAGTGAGTTAATGTGCAGTGGAAACCTTACTCCTTGGCCTCTGCCCCTCCCTAGTGATGATGCCGCTCCCCAAGATACGCATTGCTTTTCTGTCAAAGCCGGTGTGGGCCTCATCTTCAGCCTCCCTGAGCACTTGCTGAATCAAGTTAATCTATAACAGGTATTTATTGGGTGGGGTTAGGAAGCTGGCCACTTTACCCTTGGCTGGGTAAGAAAAAAGTTCCATTTAGAGTGTGCTGTTCTGGTTAACTAGGCCCTACCCCAGTTACCTAGAGAAACAAGTTTCAAGTTGTGTTGGGACTGGCAGCTGGGAATGAGTAGGATTTATAGCCCTTTAGTTAAGCCAAGTCTCTGGCCTAACATAACCTCAAATCACTGCTGTCTTTATACAAAGAAATCTTCAAGGGATGCCACATGAACTGACATCACATCACATACTTTCATTACCACCCAACAACACGAAACTCCTCCATCCTAAGCAAATGCAGTATTTTGTCCAGCAAGTGGGTGGATATCCTTTCTTTTTCTTTTTTTTTTTTTTTTTTGAGACTGGGTAATTTATTTTAGTAGCTGCAAACTCCTGAAAAAAATGACTACTTTCTCAATATGGCTCTGGTAAGCCCTGAGGAGGTATGACTGGTGAAAGCTATGGCAGCCCGCACAGAGGACAGTTTAGGAAAGTTCTTTTGTAGTCAGATCAGCAGTTGAGAGATATCTCAGCACGTGATCAACATGCCACTGTCCATTGTTCTCTCAGTGCTTTGGACCTTGGGGGGCAGGCCTGATGAACATGGTTTTTGTAGTGAACAGCCTCTACCCTGCTACAGCTCCAGACTCCCCAACACATGCTCAAATGGTAGATGAAGAATGAGCAGCATGGGCAACTTGTTAATTCCTTATTGATTTCTTCATTCAATCAATTCATCTGGAAACTCTCCTTTCACCTAGCTTTGTGCTTTCATGTGGCTTCTCTCCACCCTCCCTCCCTCTCCCTCTCCCTATCCTGAAAGGAAGTAGGAATGACTTTCTGACAAGAGAGTTTGGGAACCAAGCTTTGCACATACAGCTCAGCCTCTTGCTCTACCCTTTGGGATCTGCCTGCCTGTAGGGAGCATCCATTCTGGTCCACTCCAGGCACCCAGACACTCAGATGCTTGCAGTGGTCCAGGACTACCAGGAATTGTGATTGGGTAAGTCTCTGATTAAGGGGGTGAAGTATTAGAAGTCTGTTGGCTAGCAGACCTAAATCTCTTTCTCTAATATTAGTTTTCATCACTAACAAAGCCGGTATTTTATCTCTATGTGTCTGACTTGTGTGTGTGTCTCTTTTAATGGGTTCTGAACTTAAGTGGAGTAAAAAAAAGCCTAACAATAAGCATCTGCTTTGTGTAAGAACTGTGAGGGAACAACCAGGTTGAGTAGGATGGGATCACATATCTCCAGGGACTTATTGTCAGTGGGAAACAAAGAAAAGTTGGGTGAAAACCAGCCTTAGTTTTAGTGCTGAAAGTCCCGTGTCCCAGGACATCTCTCAATTCCAGGAAGACAAGGATGGTTGGTCAGCTATGAAGTGAAGAGTTCATTATGGGATAATGCAATTGTGTCATAGCAAAGGAGCATACAGGACCCTCAGAGAGAACAGAGAACTTCCTGGAGAGATCAGGGAAGCCTCCAGAAGTGCTGTTTACCTGGCAGTAGCAAAGGGCAGAGATGTGGGGGTATATAAGTGGGGAATTGGGTGAGTGGAACTTTCTGCTGTCCTCACTAGCTCTCTGGTATACCCAAGAGGTTAAAATTCAAAGAAGGCAAGCATTTGTTTTTAAGACCACACAGTGAGTTAGCCAAGCTGGAACCTGACACCAGACCTCCTAAATCCTTAAACCAAGTCCCATATCCCTCAAGACCCCCAGGTAGTTTTGTAATTAAAGAAATCTGTTACAGTTTGTCCATGGATGATGGAGATATCATACTTTATTCCTCCAAGAAGTCTCCATTACCCTCTGGAATTTAAATACCATGATCGTAACAAATAGAGAAAAAAATAAAATTCCCAGTAGTTGAAGTATGTGTGTAACTGGTACCTACAACCTTCTCCAGAGGATTGCCCAGGGACTGACTGATGTCGATATACAAAGCCCAACTCCTCTGCCTCAAGGCAGGGCAAACTCGGTGCAGTTTACACTCCAGAGTCCCTCATGGCATTGGGCTGAGACCAGACTTTGCTGAAGTCACATCCTTGCTTTGTTTCTTCCTCCTCTCTATAGTAGTCAAGATTCTCCAGAAAAACAAAAGCAATAGGATATTTATTGATAGATGGGGGAGGGAGAGAAATTGATTGATTGATTTTGAGGAATTGGCTCATGTGATTGTTGGAGCTGGCAAGTCCGAAATCCATAAGGCAAGTTGGCAGGATGGAGTTTCAGATAAGAGTTGGCCTTGCAGTCTTCTGTCTGAAGGTTGGGATTTGTATGTTGCAGACTGGAGGCAGGATTTTTTTTTCCTTTGGGAAACCTCAATCTTTGCTCCTAAGGCCTTCAACTGATTGGATGATGGTCATCCACACTATGTAGAGTAATCTGCTTTACTTAAAATCAACTGATTGTAAATATTAATCACAACTTAAAAATACCTTTACAGCAACATGTAGACTAGTGTTTGACCAAACAACTGGTCACTGTAGTCTAGCCAAGATGACATATAAAACTGACCATCGCATCCCTATGTTCCTAAGAGTACATCCTCAGTAAATCACTCTTGTATTAATCCTTGTCTCATACTCAGCTCCTAGGAAACGTGCACTAAGACCAAGTGATGCTTTGTGCCCTGCTGCACTACCTTGTTGGTTTCAGGCTTGCTTTTGTGTCATCTACTCTTCCCCTCCAGTGATAAGTTCCTGGAGAGCACGGCTTTTTCTGGCTTGCTTACTGCCATAACCCCAGTCCATGGAAGAAGCCTTAGCACATAGCACTTGGCTGCTCTTTTGTCTGATTTCTCTCAGTACCATTTCCACTCTGCTTTGTTCTGCTGTATGTTTTAGGGAGGCTTGGGCCCTGCAACTACATTCCCCACACTCTCCTGCTAATAGGATCTGTCAGTTCGATACTGGTGGGAGATTGTCAATAAGACAGGAGGAGGGAAGAGGCTCTTTTCCTGCTTTGGACTTTTATTAGCATCCTTCCAGCAGGCGTGGAGAGCAACAGGTACCTGCCTTTGGTACCTGCAGGTGGGGCTTTTTCCTCAGAGCCTAGATCTCCAGCATGGTCCCAGTACCAGCACACAGTGTCCCCATCACCATCTTAGCACTGGCCACCTTTGGGAAACCTCTGTGGCTCAAAGCATCACCCCAAGCCCTCTTTCCCCAAGGTCTGAACTCTGGTAACACCACCTCTGCCCTGTTCTTCCAGCTTTAGGGGTGGCAGCTTCTTCGAGCAGTTACTGAACTTTAGGTTACCTCAGAGACCTCCCTTTTTCTCTCTCTCTCAGCTCTTCTAACACGGTATAGTCACTTCCCTATGTTCAGTTCTTTCTGTTTAAAATATCTGGAGAGGTGTATGTTCTCATAACTGGACCCTTCCAACTCTGACTGATATTTAGGCCCTCAATAAATACTTGCTGAATGAATAAATTGTAATGCCAAGCTAATATTCTTAGAGTTCACCATTCAAAAGAAAGAAATCTATCTTTTCCAGCATCCACAGATCAACTTACATGGAAGGACTCTGGGTGGCCTTGGGTGAGTCACATGCCACCCCCTCTCCACACATTTTGGACCAATCCTTCTGGGCAAAAGACTGAATCAGCACGTTGATTAGTGAAGCCTGGTTCAGGGACTCAGCCCTGTGGTTCACAGGCTGCTGAAATTGACAGTCCCACCTGAACCACTTGGGGTGAGGGGGAGGTACTTCCTCAATGGAAGGAGGGAGCTAAGCAGAAAAAAACATTTCCCACCACAATGAACTTACGGTCTGCAGAGAAAAACAGACACATTGAAAGACATATCACACGTTGGGCGAAGCATCAAGTGTTCTGGGAGCACAGAGGAGCATTTACTCTAAAAAGCACTTTTGCAGACATTGTATAATTTGTTCCCCATGATGCCGGCCACTCTGAGGTAGGCATTTTTCATCTGCATTTTATAGAATCTTCTTTGGCCTCTTGTGACTGGTCTCTTCTACCCTTTTTGACTCAGAGCCCCTCTCTGCCCAGCTCCCTTGGCCAGGCCACACCACTCCCCGTTTTCCTTCCCACATCCACATATCTCAACTATTCCTTTTTATGTAGAATTCTCCTGAAGGAAGAGTGATTGTGAACAACTTTTGCCTGGTCCCATGACAGTAATGGCGCCTACTATCATACAAAGCACACCAGATGTCTTACACACATTCTCTCTTATCGAGTCTTCTTTGTGACTTCACAGAATAGTAGTAGAGTCCCAGACATATTGTGTGACTTGGCCAGGGGTACACAGCTACTTGGCAAGAGTCAGAGTATAAAGCTACCTCTGTCTGGCTCCCCAAACAGCAGCATTTCCCCTCCTTTGTCTTCATGCTAATGGAGGAATGGTTGAAAGAACTGGGGAAGTTTAACCAGGATGACAACACCCTTAAGGGTGTCATTAGTCATTCAAATATCTAATGGGCTCAGAGATGGAAGAGAGAATTCACTGGAATTTATATGGCTCCCTAAGGCAGAAACAGGGCCAACTATAAAAGTTAGAGTGAGGTAGAGTTCTGCTCAATATAACCAAAGTGATGGAAGGTAATGTGGGTGTTAAAGGAGACAGTGACAACAGCTTTTAAGGGAGTTGGGAGAGTGAGAGAATCCTGGCTCAGGAAGCCGATTGGGTGGCAGGTTTTTACAGATCCTTTGACTATGAAATTCCTCCTCGCTTTCTGCCCACCCCATTTCCTGAAGTTAGAATCCTCACAAGGCTGACCCAAGATTCCAGGTCAATTCCAGACTATTGATTCAAAAAAAAGTCAAAAAGACACATTGATTGTTTAAAAAAAAACGCCACAAAAACATGTTTTGGTAATCAGATACACCATAGGGACGTTTTGCAAACTTTTAGGCATCTTGACATTTTAATCTCCCTTTCAAATTTTCCGGAGTTTTTAGTTTCATATTTATCATTTAAAAAGTACTCCATATTTATCTAGTTGAGACAATTCTTGCTTGAAACTGTTTTTACTGATTTTAATATTCTGTCTTGGACTCTAAGTGAATTGCCAGAGGAAAAGAATCCGGATGGGATGTGAGCTGAGAGTCTAGTCTGTGTCTCAACTCAGAAGCATCTTGTTGATGCTTACTTTTGTCTCCATCTGCCCGCCTGTGGGTCCATCACCCCGGGCTCTGTGCTAAGATTATGATATGGAACTGCCTCTTCTTCCTGAGGCAGGAATCCAGTTTGCCCTTCACCATGAGGAAAGTCACCCATACGTGTGCATAGATGTTTGGGGCTGAGATCAAACTATAAGCAAGCAGGACCCTATGGGGCCTTCCCGGAACAGACTGTCCCATACCACGTCCTCCATCTGCCTATTTTCTGTAGAAAAACTTTAGTCTCCTAGGTTTCCCCGAGTACCAAAGAGTACATTTAATCAGAGAAGTGAGAAAATGAAGAAAGCAAGGCAAATAGTCAAGCAAGACAAAATAATAGTTTAGCCATTAAACAAAGTCAAGGACCTTTAGTTTCTCTTCAAGGGCTATAGATAATATTCTGAGCCATAGCCTTGGAGCTGTTTTGCAGAGACCGAAACCCCCACCAGGTGGAAGAAGTGAACTGTGTGCACGTAGACCCCGGACCGGTTAGAACCAGAAGCTTGTTGACGCTGACTCCCCATTACCTCACCACCAACCCATTAGAAGGACGTCCCCTGAACTGATCATGCACCCAACAAGTCCACCCCATCCGCCCCCACCACCTTGTCTTCAAAAACCTTTCCCTGAAAGCCTTCAGGGACTTCGGGCCTTTTAAGCACTAGTTACCTGAACTCCTTGCTTGGTGCCCTGTGATAAACGCTGCACTTTCCTTCACCACAGCCCGGTGTCAGTAGGTTGACTTTACTGTGCGTGGGCAGGTGGACCCAAGTTGGGTTCAGTAACAAAACTAACGTGGCCTTGGCACTCAGGACTCCCTTCCTTCTTGTCTGTGGCATATAAGGAACTACATGAATGGTGTTTCCACGGCACATATTCCTAAGCACATATTCCACAGCACAGGTGTGCTGTGTCCAAAGTCCCATTTTCAGGTGAGGAAACCAAGACCTACAGAGCTTCGCTGTCTCTCCAGAGGGGATTCAGCTAGTAACTGGCTGTGTAAAGATTTGAAAGCTGTGCCTCCTGACTGCCTGGCTCCCCTCACTGCCCCACACATCTGCAGGCTGCCCAGTGCCTACACTGATGGAGGGGAAGCTGGGGCTCTGGCCTCAGGCCCTCTGTGGGGCTGTGACCCAGCTCTGATCACGGCTAGAGGCTGGCCTCTAGTGCCCTGGATTCAGGTCACTAGTCTTGATTCTCCTCTCTAATCTGTCCCTCCCTGGGGCTATCCCAGCCCAGAACTCCTCCTGGTTGGGTTACGCGCAGCCTCCCCTGCCTGATATAGCTGGTGTCAGGCCTTGTGCCGTGGGTTGTATCATCGCTGCCCCAGCAAAGGTGACTGCTCTGCTCCTGAACCAGTCCTGAGGGAGGCAGGGCCTGTGTGGAATTTGAAACTGAGTCAGGTGACTAACTGAAATTAGGAACCATTGTGCCCTGGGTTCAGCTCCAATTTATAGCCCTTTGTCCTCTTTTCCTCCCCAACCTTGTCAGCCAGGCCTTAGGCTGGGCTTCTGACAATCTTTATTGCCTCACTTGCATGTTATCACCATGCCTAACTGTGTGCTTGCACGTCGAAGGCTTTGTACTAGCTCTGGGGATGCAGTGGTGAACAGAAAGGACACGGCCCCTTCACTCACCAAGTCACAGACTAGAGGCAGAGACGGACAAGGCAGCCGGTGGTTATGATACAGTGAGGGAAGCACCAGGCTGGGATGCTGTGGGACGTGGACCATGGCAGTCCCTCCGGCCCCGGGGGGTGGGGTGGGAAACTTTGTGCAGCACATCCAGTCTTTCCCCTCCTCCCCCACCCTCACCTCCTCCTTCTTCCTCTCTCTCCCCTTCTCCTCTGCATGCCTATTATTTAAGAGCTACTGTTCCAGGTGTTATGTGGAGTTGGTTCTGGATTTCTGTGACCCCTCTCAGCAGGTCCTGGGCCATGTTTTGGTATAAGTGAAGTCTATCTTCTCCCGTGTCCTTATGCTTTTGTTTCCCAACCACCCGGGAACTCTGTTCCCTTCACTGCCTACTGGTTGTCCCTCATTATCCCACTCTACCGTGGCCTCTCCCTCTAGGAAGTGCCCCTAGCCTCAGTATTACCTCTAGCTCATGTCTGCCTACTTTCAAATCAAAACTGGTGTTTTCCCAGGACCTCCCGACAGGTGCACTGGGATTAAACTAATTCTCTTTATTTTCCTTACCCTCTGTTGTGGGTTGAACTGTGTCCCCTTAAAAGTTGTGTTGAAGTCCTAACTCCTGGCACCTGTGAACGTGGCCTTATTTGGAAATAGGGTTTGCAGATACAATCAAGGTAAGATGAGCTCATGCAGGATCAGGGTGGGTCCTAATTCAGTGACTATCTTTATTAAGAAGAGGGATATTTGGACACAGATGGAGACACAGGGAGAGTGCCAGGAAGGAGGCAGAGATCAGAGTGATGTGCCCACAAACCAAGGAAAGAGTAGGCAAGGAAGGATCCTCCCCTAGAGCCTTCAGAGAGAGCACAGCCCCGCCTACACCTTGATTTAGGACTTCTAGCCTTCAGAACTGTGAGAGAACAAATTTCAGTTCTTCTAAGTCACCCAGTCTGGTGTTTTGTTATGGTAGCCTGAGGAGACTAATACATCCTGATGAATGTATTTACTTATAAAGACAGCTAGATGTCTAATTCAGGGAATTCCAGGTGTATGTCCCCTTCTCTGCGAATTGTCTTTACCTATAGTCCTTGCTAAATCCTTTGGTGATCATGGCAAAAACAAGCTACTCATCACAGCTGACTGGTCAGGGTAGATAAGTGACTGAGGGCCATCTGAGCCATTGAATAATAACCAAATGGATTATTTTTCTCAAAAGTCTGAATGAGGAGGCATACAGACAGTGACTAGCAGGTGCCAGGTCTGTAAAATCTTGTAGCATTGGTGTCAATGTCACATGCAGGCAGATGTTGTGGGGAAGTAGGAACCATGAAAAAATAGAAGGAACAGGACAGATATCTAGAGGCACAGAGACAAGAGAGAGAAAATAGTGACCCTGGCTACCTTAGTTCTTGAGAGCATCTCAGTGCTTAACTCTAGTCTCACAAAAGACTTTGAAGTAGGTAATAGGGAGCCACAGAAAGTTCAAGGGAGGGGCAGAATTTCACTCTATCATTTTATTCAGCATTCTGCCCCTCCTGCCGTCTCACCTACTACTGCCCTTGCCAATAACCCATACCTCTAGTGGTCAGATTCATCAGGAACTCAATGGCTTTGGGAATGAACTCGGTGTCTTCTGCTTAGAAAATCCAGATTTTGTCTGGATTCACCAGCTAACCAAAGCATGGTGTGGAATTCTTTCATTTAGAAACCGAGATGACAGTTAACCAGTTCAGCCTCTGATGGGCCCTTCTTGTATATTCTTGAACAACTTGTACCACAGCAAGCCAGCTTGGCCAGTTACCATGGACACCACTCTGTTACTATAACTGGAGCCCGACAGGCAGCCACTAACAGCAGATTTAAACAGGGTCTTGTCCTCTAGTGAAGGCAGAGCTGAGGGAAATGTCGCCTTTCTCACTAACATAGTTTAGTGTGCAGGATAGGGTGGTGGAGGAAAGAGAAGGACATTTAGTTTTATCAAATGTCACAACCCAATGTCTAGTGAAATAAGGAGTAAATATTGGCCAGTGGAACATTGGTCATATTTCCTATAAAGTCATGAATATTCCAGAATTGGGTCATGATCAATGTTAAGGCGGAGTTCTCCCTAAGATCTCAGGTTTTCTCAGTTGCCTTTGTACCTAGTAACAGCTAACATTTATATAGCACTTACGGCATGCACATTACACACAGTCATTTATTTCATCCTTACAACTACTCTATGAAGTAGGGTCTATTATTATTCCCATTTCGCAGATGAAAGCATGGAGGCTCAAAGTGGTAAAGTTTCTTGCTAAGAAAGTGAGCCTCTAAAACTCATGTCCCCCCTTGATTCCCCCAAGTATGCAGGAATTTGAAAATACCTTTGAAAAAATACCTGCATGAGGTTTTGAAAGGCCCTGAACTTGTAGCCAGTTCCTAGACCCTGAACTTAACTCCTGTCACATAGGACATAGACAGCCCTGCCCTTGTCATTGGATGTTCCGGGCCTGGGCTCTTCCACAGGCTTTAGCCTGATGCCTGGGTGCAATTGCTAAAGCTCCCTGAGCCCAAGTCTATAAAATGAGAGGCTAATCCCTGCTTTGTTTACTTCACAGGGATGTTATGAGTCTCAGTCTAAAAGAAGCAAGGGTATTTTGCAAACTGTATAGAGCCATCAGTGGGATTCTTTAGCTCAAGTCAACATTTTTTTGAGCATTTAGCCTGGTTTGGGAAGTGTGCTAGGTGCCTGGAATATAAATAAAAATGAATACTATAGGGTTGTTTATTCATTCAACAACTGAGTAATGAGTGGCTGCTAGGGACTAGGGACTGGGTTCTGTGCGATGAATTGTATCTATGGCTGAGACAGGGCAGGTCCCATACTCACAGAACTGTTTATGGTACGTAGAGAAGATAGATGTTCAAAACGTGAATTCAACAATGTTCCATGGGAGCTGTTAGAAGAATTATCGGTGCTATGGGGCACTTACCAGGGTCCTATCCTGGTCTGGGAGTCCAGGAAGGTCTTCCCGAGGAAGTGATACTTAAGTGTCTTCCAGGAGCACAGAGACTAGGGGTGATAGGTATATAAACCCATAAATACAGAGCTGTGATGGATGGATATAGAGGACGTGGGGCAGGGCTCCTGCCATACTATACTAGGGTCAAGGTAGATTTATTACCCAATCCCGAGAGTTGCTGTCACGATTTGGATACATCCAGAAAATTTTCCATAGGAGTAGGTATTTAAACGTGTGATGACTGCAATCAGGTGACTAAGATTCAAAATAGCAACCAGAAAATACTTCCTGCTTCAACTTCTCTCTCTCTCTCTCTCACACACACACACACACACACAGACACCATATGAATCAGGTTAATTTGCAAGTAAAAATAAAATGTGCCCCTTGTCCTCCTAACCCAGACCCTATTACTGTGGTTCTTAAAGCATCTTATTATCAGATCTTGATGATTTGTATATAAACGAAGGTAAAGAGTCACTCTTTTTAACAGTAAACTTTTTCAAAGATAGAAGACAAAGATCGAGTGAGGCTTCTAAACAATCCCTGCTCTGAACCCCAGCCCTGAAAATCCACGAGGTTGGTTTTGTTTAGAAAGCTGAGGCTACTTGAGGGCTTGTGAGTTAGCCATGAGTGGGTCAGAAGAGTTGCCCTCACCCTATCTTTACCGCTAATTCTCAAGGTGATCTTGGACAAGTCACTTCCCTCCCTGAGCCCCAGTTTCCCCATTTATAAATAGAGGAAGTTGGGAAAGTCCTTTTGAGCTAAGTTTATGAATTATGAAAAGAATCCTTTACCCTACCCTGTCCCCCAGGCTAACGCGAGTCCCTGGGTTACATTCTTGGCACTTTTCCTCGTTAGCACTTAACACTGTCACTTGTTCTTTAAAAAAGATCTGTTTATCTCTATCACTATCTGCCCTCCTCCCCGAAAACCTTGAACTTCTGAAGAGCAGAGGCTGTGCTGTTCACCACTGCACTCATGTATTTTAGCCTGTATCTGGCCCACGTTAGCAGCTCAATCAACATTTGTTGCCTAAAATGTTTCCAGCAAGCACTCATCCCCACCCCAGCCCTGCTGGCTTGACCAGGGAGTCTTGGGGTTTCCTACCTGGTGTCTGTGTGAATCTCTATGCTGTGTGTTTTGTTTTTTTTTTTAACATTCTAAAGGGTCACTTTGGTGCCAACATTGAAATAATTGAACCTCCATTTCAGAAACAAAAAATTGCCCCCTGTCCTTCCTTTCTAGGGCCACGGAAGAAACGAGGCCAGAATCAAAAGTTCAGTCAGAACCAAATCAGTTGCTGCCCGTAGTGTAACAGCAGAGATTAGTAAACCTTAATGTGGAAATTTTTTCAAAGCCAGGAATTGTTAGACATTGTGCAGTCAGCACTTCTTAGAGTGATTTATGGAGCTGAACTGCCTTTGATTTGCTTTTGTAAACGATCACTTGAGCTGTATTCATTCATTCGTCCAGTTGTTTGGACAGCACTTCTTTTAAGGCTTTACCACATGCCAGACTTGTACAAAGTATGGCGTGGGACAAAAGATTGATGTGCACCAGAAGCCCACCGCCAAGTAGAGGAAAGAGGATCTACCCAAGAACTACCTAAGAGATCAGTATTTGGAAGCCTGTTTGATTAGTGTCTGTCTCTTGCTGCTGGACAGTAAGACCCAGGGAGCCAGGAGATAGGTTTTTTTGTCTTGTTCCATATATTGAATCTCCAGTGCTGAATGGTGCTTGGTCCATAGTAGGAACTCAGTATATATTTGCAGAACGAGGAAATTAGTGTCATCTAAAAAAGATGTTAAAAAAGTGCTGTAGGGATTGAAGAGGTAGAGCTTAGTCTCAGCTGGGGACATTTCCTGATCCCTGAGGGACCATCGAGGTTAGGGTTAGTGTTCCTGCTGCTGTACTCAGGCCCATTTTACAAATGAGGAAACTGTCACAGAGAGGGAAAGTGATTTGCCAGAGTCACACAATGTTTTTGGCTGAAATTTGTTCCCCTCCTCCCCAAATTCCTCCATTGAAGTCTTAACACCTAGTACCTCCGAGTGTGACTGTATTTGGAAGTAGGATCTTTAAAGAGGTATATTAAGATGAGGTCATGTGACAGGGCCCTACTCCATTATGACTAATGTCCTTATAAAAGGAGATTAGGGCACAGACAACATGCACTGAGGGAAGATGACGTGAAGGCACAGAAAGAAGACATCTGCCAGCCAAGCAGAGAGGCCTCAGAAGAGACATCCCTACCAGCGTCACGATCGTGGACTCTGGCCTCTAGAATCATGAGAAAATAAATTCTATTGTTTAAGCCACTCAGCCTATGGTGCTTTGTTATGGCAGCCCTAAGCAAATAGATACACACAGTAAATAATGGCAAGGTTTGGATGGGAACCCAGTTCTGCAGAATCTATGCCTTAGGGCCTTTCCACGACACCATCCAGCTGGTCCACTTGGGACCCTCTGCAACTAGCCCTGCTGCTGGGGACGGTGATGATGATGATAACAGCCAACCCTTACGTAGTGCCTATTGCGTACCAGCACTCTTGTAAGTACTTTCTGTACAATAGCTCAATGAATTCTCTCGACAGCCCTGTGAAGTAAGCATTGTTATTGTTCCATTTTTACAGATGAGGAAACTGGAACACAAAGAGACTGAGCAACCTGCCCAAGTGCATCAGGCAACTCTGTGCTGGATCCGGGATTCGGACACAGGCATGGATTTGGATTCAGCTCCAAGAGCATGTTCCTACCCATCATGCTATTCTCCAGGGGTATGTCTACAAGCCAAAGGCATTTTCAAAGATGAGAGGTAATGATCACACTTTGAGGGCTCAATGGGTATGCTTTCATATAGCCACTAGTTATGGAGACACTTATCCCCATTTTAATTATCTCAGTAGAGGCATGAAACAAATGAACAGAGGGAGGCAGGAATCTTGCTAAAGAGAAGAGTGTTGAGATTTAATTGTTCCGAATCTTCTTGGGATATGTTAGGATATCAATGAAGAAGGATTGAAACAGCAGATTTCAAGCCTCAAGTTAAAAAACATCTTTTAAATCAGTCCTTGAAAGTGAAACAATCAAACCACCTCAGCCAAAGCACTACGCTGTAAGCGCCCTGGGTTTGAATCCTCTACTACTTATGACAGCTGAGTGACTTGGGGTTTATGAAATAGGTCTGAACTACAGTTTTTCCTTCTGGGAGATGGGGAAAATAACACCCATCTCACAGATGAGACATACTACATGCAAAAACACCATCAGAGTGATGATACATAGTAAGTGATAGATACACAGAGCTCTTGTTAGTTAAGTAAAATGACCACACTGAAAGGCTTGCTCCTCTGTGAAGCCTTGCCCAGTGTTTCAGTCGAGCCTGTCCAAATTAATTGCTTGCTCCTCTCGCTCTTGAGGGAAGTTTGCTTGCACTTCTATTTGTCACTCAATTTGTCCTTCCTTGCATCATAGAAATTGATGACACACCTATCCAACCACCCATCCACTTAATAAAATTGTGCCAAGCATTTTCCATGTCCCATTGTTATGCTGGATACAACAAGGTCCCACTCTCAAAGACATGGGTCTTTGGGGGCATTCAGGGTTGGGTGTGCCCAACAGGCAGGGGCACTATAAAAGAACAATAATAATAATAGTAAAAATTCACAATTACATTGTATTACAGTATTTATCATAGGAAAACCCAGCACTTTATGTGATTTCTAGACACATATTTTATGATTTAGAACTATTTTAATAGAACAAGGGAGTCATAATGTTTTCAATTCTTTTCCAATTTAACTTCCAAAGATTTGGTTTGTCAACAGATACATTAAAGAATAATTACAAAGACTGTATTAAGTGCTGGTCTAGAAAAAGCTCCAATGTTTTCTGTTTCCATTGCCCCACTAGATTTTCCCAAGAGCAGAAACCAAGCCTTCTAGCTTCATAGCTGTCCCTCAGGCCAGCTCCTTCAGTGCAGTATACAAGAAGGCCTGGGGAGTGCGGGTGGGGAGCTCTTGCCCAATTCTCCTCTAGCCTGAGAGGAGAAACTCATCTATTTTCTGTTTTGTGTGAGGAAACAGAGCCCCAGATGGTGAAAGTCTTGCCCAAGATCACAGGAGTGGAGAGTGGCAAACGTTTTAATAGTTAACATTTATTGATTCCTTCTTATGTCAAATATTGGTTGAGGGGCTTTGCATGCTTTTTCTCATGTAATCTTTCTGACAATTCTGTGAAGTAGGTACATTTATTTTCCCCATTTCACAGATGAGGAAATTGAGGTAACGTAAGAGACTTTCACAAGGTCATCTTAGCGATTAAGCAGCCAAGTCCGGATTGCTGTCAGTAGAGGGTGGTTGACGTTGGAATAACAGCCTAATTCTGGACCTGTACGAGCGTTAGGACGAGGCATGTAGGACAGGTGGACGCCTACTTGGGCGAGCAGTCTTAGCGTCCGGCGGGGGCGGGCCGGAGGCGGGGCCTCCGACTCGCGGTTCCCCACTAGCCTCCTCGGCCGCGTGAAAGTCCTGCCCCCAGCCGAGGACAGGTCAGGGATTGGCTCTCCCGAGGCCGATTGACGGCGCAGGGCGCAAGCCGGGGCCGCGGCGGAGGCGGGGCCGCGAGCAGGAAGTGGGAATAGAGGCGGCGTGAGGCGGGCTGGCCGGCGGACAGCGGCCGCCACTCTGCCGGGTCGCCGCTACCACTGGGGAGATGGAGGGGCCAGGACTGGGCTCGCAGGTGAGTGCGGCCGGGCGCTGGCTGTCCCGGGGGCCCAGGGGGCGGCGGCGACTGTGAGGAGAGGGAGGGCGTGGAGGTGAGGTAGCTCCCAGAGGGGCCTCCGGAGGCGGCGGG
The DNA here is from genome assembly GCF_048564905.1 of Vicugna pacos. Classification (NCBI taxonomy): domain Eukaryota; kingdom Metazoa; phylum Chordata; class Mammalia; order Artiodactyla; family Camelidae; genus Vicugna; species Vicugna pacos. The sequence goes on from NC_132996.1 coordinate 40,346,466, forward strand.
GCCGGGTCTAGGGCGGGGTAAGCCTGGAAACCGAGAATGCTGCAGGGAATTCTCTCCGAGACGACCGGGAAGAAAAGGAGAGGGCACACTGATAAGTGCCATACCGGCCCTCTAGGCTCCACCCGCGGGCCGGGGCCCCCCTTGGGGCCGGTACCCGCCTTGCGCGGCAGGGACCGCTGTGGGGCCTGGGAGGGGAGCGTGGCCGTTCCTGGAAGAGGTGTTAGGTGACACACCTGAGTTGGACCACCCCGCCTTGACCTTGGCCTGGAGTCTGTGAGGTTCTGTTGGTTTCTTTTTCTGCCGTGGCACCTGGAACCCGCCTTCGCCCCACCTAGCCCTGTTTCAGCCCTTGTTCTCACATCCTTGCTTACGCGAAAGATTTGAGGCAGTTTAGGCTGGAGAAAGGGGGCTGAAAAGGGGAGCATGTTATCTTTATCTGCAAAATCCCAAGGGACTCTAGTCTGCGTAGGCGGTCTTAATAGAAACCAGATGTAGTTCGAGGAAACAGAAAGGACCAATAGGGGAAGTTATCTGATGTACATGTTAGCTCCAATAGAACAAGATTTTTGTCCATTTTGCTTATGGTGCTGACTGGCATATTATAGAAGTTCGCTTAATATTTGTTAAATACGTGAATATTCAGATTCAGCCAACATTTAATAAGTGCTTAGCCTATGCCAGATGCTTTTATATGCATTATTTGATTCCAGAATTGAAGCATCCTTAAGAGGACGATATCTCCATTTACAGATGAGAAAACTGAAGCTGTCTCCAGTTGGAGTGAGTTAGGTAGTAGATTTTCTGTCCCTAGTGGAATTCAAGCAATTTGAGATGATTGGATTAGTTGGCCTCTAAAAAACACCTTTCCAATCTTGAGAGCATTCCTCACACTCCCCCTTTCCCTTCGTTCTTTCAACAGTCTGATGTAAGTTTAAGTGAGAAACAAGACAGGTGGAGAAGTTGTCAGGTGTTCTTGGATTTTGATACAATAAAAAAGGTTTGCAAGCAGACTGGATATTATAAAAGGGTGTAGAATCTTCAAAGGGAAACTGTCTTTTTTTATCCTTTCAGAGAGTTTCAAGGAAAATTTGGTAGGAGTAATTATCCTATCTTAATTACTGCCATTCATTTACAGAAGCCTTCAAGTGCTTAAAGTTCATTCCCTCATGCTGAAGGGAGGATTGCCCTGCCTAAATTCCCTGACAGATGGAGGGAGAGAATGATTCAGAGGTTGAAATTAATGGGGCAAGGTAGAGAGATCATTGTTGATAACAATAATTACTATTAACTTTTTCAATAATAAAGATCTTACCTGTTTACAGTGCACTACAGTTTGCAAAATACTTCCATCTTCTTGATCCTCACTGTAACGCTGTGAGGTGGAGAGGGATTATTACTCCAGTTTGAGAGATTAGAACTGAGGCTGAAAAAATCGGAGTCATTTGTTAAAAGTCAAATAGCTGCTAAGTGACAGAGCAAGACTTCATTTGCTCTACCAGATGTTAGGCACTGTTACAGGTGCTGACGATAAATCAGAGAACAAAACAGACAAAAACATTCCTGCTCTGATTGAATCTGGTTTCCTGATTCCAGCTTTAGTGCTGATAGGTTTTTGCCAGAATCTGCCCATACTCTCTGGTCCCCAGTTTCCTCTCTCAGCTCATTTTTTACTACTTTCTTGTTTGGTCAGTAAACCATGGCCCCACTTGCCCCATGGCCTTTGTACTTACTATTCGCTCTGTCTGCAGCACTCTTTTCTCATATACCGGCATGGCTTATTTACCCAGCCTTTGTAAGGTCTTGACACAGATGTCACCTCAATGTGGCAAGCCCTCCCTTCCCATCATCACTGTGACCAGCAACATTCCCTAGTCTCCTTCCTTGCTTTATATTTCTTCTCAGCATTTAATACCATTAACAAACTATATAAATAATTGTCTGATGGGTACTTAACTCTAGTACTTCTGCTAATGCAATGAGAAATCTTAATGGCTGTCAGACCTTTGTTTCTCTCTTTGTTTCATTTGATAATCTGTCAGGATTTTGACCCTCATCAGTGTTTAAGTATGGTTTTCTAGATCTTGGTTTTCACTTAACTCAATATACTTTAACTGTACTTGTTTACTACTTAGAAAAATAATTTGATTCTCTATATTTCCATGTGAGAAATATATGATCTCTTATATCTTAACTATGTTCCAGTCATCTATTGCTGTGTAACAAACCATCCCAAATCATAGTGGTGTAAACCAGCCATTGTCATGCTCATGGACTGTGTGTCAGGATTTTGGACAGGGGAAAGCAGGGATGCTTTGTTTCTACTCTGCCACATCTGGAGCCTCTGCTAGAAAGACTCACCATCTGGGATGACTTGATAGCTGGGTCTGGTGTCATCTGGTGGTATCCTCACTGACATGTCCAGCAGTTGATGCTGACTTTTTAGCAGGGACACTTGCATGTGGCCTGGGCATCTGGACAGCATGGCGGCTGAGTTCCAAGAATGAGCATTTCAAAAGGTAGAAAGTGGAAGCTGCTACTTATTAAGTGCTGAGTCTGCAAACTGGCAGAGCATCACTTCTGCAGTGTTTTATTACTGAAGCAGTCACAGAACTCAGAGTTGAGAGGAAGGGATATAGACTTTCTCCTCTTGATGGAGAAGTAGCAAAGAACTTGGGGGCTTTGTTGTAAAAATCACCATGGGTGTATCCGTAGCTCTCATATATAATTTTTACAATGTTCTGCTTTTTGTCTCCCTGTGGAGGAGAATATTCAGTTAGCTACAAGTCTATTTTGGTATTCTTGACCCCCCTCCTTTTTTTAAAAAAATTAATTAATTATTTATTTGTTTGTAAACATTTTTTAAATTGAGTTATAGTCATTTTACAATGTTGTGTCAAATTCCAGTGTAGAGCACAATTTTTCAATTATACATGAACATACATACATTCATTGTCACATTCTCTTTCGCTGTGAGCCACCACAAGATCCTGTATGTATTTCCCTGTGCTACACAGTACAATCTTGTTTATCTGTTCTACATTTTGAAATCCCAGTCTGTCCCTTCCCACCCCCCATCCCCCTGGCAACCACAAGTTGTGTCTATGAGTCTGTTTTGTGTTTTGTATTTATGGTTTTTTTTTTTTAAGATTCTGCATATAAGCGATCTCATATGGTGTTTTTCTTTCTCTTTCTGGCTTACTTCACTTAGAATGACATTCTCCAGGAACATCCATGTTACTGCAAATGGCATTATGTTGTTGGTTTTTATGGCTGCATAGTATGCCATTGTATAAATATACCATATCTTCTTTATCCAGTCATCTGTTGATGGACATTTAAGCTGTTCCCCCTCTTTTTTTTTTTTGATCGTGTCTGTTGTGTTCACTGCTGTATCAAGGTATCTAGAACAGTGCCTGACATATAGTAGGCATTTCAGTAAATAGCTGATGAATGAATGAATGGATTGTGGCAGGAATTTTATCTTATTCATCTTTTGTCCCAGATTACCTAGTACCCTGATTGGTACACAGTAGCTGTTTTAGTAGGTGTTTTTTACATTTCCCTGAATGAATGATTAATGAAAACTCTTATGAGTTTGCTGGTGTCATGAAAATTTGCTTGGTCTATTTTGTTATCTTAACATTGTAGGCAGTTTGGTAGCAGTTTTACTTTCATTGCCATGAAGGATATGTGTTTATGCAGTGACATCTTTACCAGTGTTCGTGTCAATAAAGAGACTACTGTAACAGCTCCTCTCAGAACCATACAACAGGGAGTTGGAAAGACCTTAATAGTTGTGTTGACCCGCTCCTTTCATTTTACAAATGTAGAAACTGAAGCCCAAAATAGGGTAGGCGATTACGTACAACCAACCTGAAATCTGAGATTTGGCCTTGTTCTCAAGGAGTTTACCTTTTAGCATGGTAAAAATGAAACAGCTAGAGAAAACTTAGAAAAGCATATATATATTTTTGATAACCAGAGAGTAATTTCTAAGAAGAGTGTAGTATTATGACAGACTTTGCTTTAATCTTTGTGATGGGAATGTATGGTTGTTTTCCTTAGACATCTTAATGTGACCGCCCCCCAAAGGAGGTTGTCTCCTTTCTCCCCTGTAGCTCTTGTAGCAGGCTTTTGGGAGGGGAGTGAAATCTAGGGCAAAGGACATAGCTTAGAGCTGTGGTCCCTAAGCCTTTTTGATTGTGGATCCTTATCAGTAAGGCAGTTCTGAGCTTGCACCCTTAGAGTAAAGCCCCACCTAATGTGAAAAGTAGGACTTATAATTTTCACTTTTGTTAAAGTCATGTATTGGGAGGTTAAGGGAGTGATGAGTGATGCCTGCACTGTTGAGCCGGCTGGGAGCTCAGGCCTCCAGCTGCACAGTTCAGATCATCCGGGTACTGACTGCAGTTTGTTGTCCCTTGTTGGCTCTTGATCACTTTAACTTACATATTGATGGGGATGATTCTGTGTCACATGACTGGCTGGGATGTAAAAAGTTCAGGTCCCCTCTGTTTTATGTACCTAGGGACTGAAGCAAGGAGCCATTTTCCAAATTCATGTTGTCATGGGGCACGTTATTGTAAGATTTGACAGTATGTTTCTAAATTGTATTTGGTAGTGAATTGTTCGCTGTATACTCATGGTAAGATTCTGGATTAAAGGTAGTAAATATGTCTGCTTCAAATCAGCCTTTTTGATACTTGGGAATTTTTTTAGAGGGCGGCTGTCTTTCTATTAGGTCACATTACATTGTCTTTGTTTTTACTTCATGTGGCCAGTGAAGAGCACCTGCTATGACTAGAAGTGTCAGCTCTGCCATCTTCTTGTCTGCTTGTACTTATACTCTTGTTACTATTTCAATTCATGGCTTCTTTATAGTACTCAGTTTAAGCCACTTGCTCATTTTGGGAGGGGTAACTTAATTAAAATTAGATAATATACCTTGAAAATTCCTTAGCCTGATGTATACTGCAATATTCTGAAGGTCCCACTGTATCTCCTCTGGGTTGTGGACTTTTTGCCCTGCCCCCAAGTTACCTTGTAAATGGACCATAAGGAGTGACCTGCTTGATACATACATCAAGTGAGGCTGCCAGTGCTAAAAGTTAGTAAAGCTTAAAGAAGCCAAATTTATACATTTTTGTGGTCCCCCCCCCTTTTTTTAAGATAAAAGTCATTATCATAGCAGCTTTAATACGTTCTTCTATTACCTAATAGGTCACTGTATATGTCCTTGAGTGCACTTGCCTCACTTCGGAGACCATTGACTTTGAAAACAGGCTTTGAGTTTATATAATCATTTTTAGGTTTTACTTTGATCTGGATTTAGGCAAAAAATGATGACATGAATAGAAAGTACCTTCTGTTTTCTCATCTTTGCCACCTATTTTGCCATTTAATCATGTATTGCTTCCATTATCACTTCACTCTCTTTGTCTCTGACTTATCTGCCTCACTAGACTTAAACCCCTGGAAGATGTACACTCATGTCTTCTGTGTTTCTAGCATAATATTTTGTACATCATAAATACACAGTAATTAATTGCTAAATATATGAATGCTTTTAATTGTGGATATTCTTTACATTAAAATGTATAATCCTCCTCAATTTTCTGTATGAGAAATGAAGCTGATATCCTTAAGGCGTAATGAGAAGCAACAATTTTTATCTGTACAATTCAGCACATTTTTTTGTAATGAAAAAAATCTATATATAAACAAAGGCTTAGTCTTCCTAACATACAAATGGAAAAAGATACACAATCCACTAGAAAAATGGTAGACTGAAAAGGCACTCCACAAAAGAGGAAGCACAAGAGCCAATGAACAACAAACAAACAAACTCGGATCATTAGCAACTAGGGATGGAAATGAAAAACAAGGTGCCATTTTTTAGCCATCAGATTGGCAAGATTGTCAAAAGTTGATAGTATTCAGTTATGGGGAGGTTTGTAGGGAAAACGAACACTTAAATACTTGCTGTTGGGAGTGTGAATTAGGGAAGGTATCTGGTCAATATCTGTTTATGTTTAAAATACATTTTTTTTTTACTTAGCAGTCCTGCGTTGGGGAATCAATCCTCTAGAATGTACAGGATGCTAATTATAGGGCTATTAATAGAAATGAATGCTGAAATCATCCTACATGTCTAACAGCAGGGAAATGGTTGAATAAATTATGCTAGATCTATACAATGGAATAACATTCAACTGTTACTTATTACTGACCTGCGGGGCTGTACATGGTGTATTGTTAGGTGAGACAAAGGAGTTGGTGAATAATTATATAATTGGACCCCATTGTTTTGTTAAATAAATATAAGAAGAAAATGATAAACACCTATGTATACAGTATAATGTTATATATGTTGAAAGTGGATGCACTTAATGAGGAAGGACACACCAAACTGTTAATAGTATCTCTGCTGGTGCAAGATTGGAAGGGAAAGAATCCTGATTATCAACTCTTCATTCATTTTTGTATTGCTAGAGCTTTAAAATGGATATGAATCATTTTATAATTTAGAAAAATAAGTTTATATAAAAAGTAGACTGATTGCTCAATTTTAGCAACATCTGCTATTTATTGACACTCTAGAAATTGTTAGTATGGTTCACCTCTTTCCTTGACCCCTGCCTTCCAGTTGGATGTAATTGTAGTTACTGTGATATGGTGGAAAGAATCCTAAAGTAATATTCTTATATTTTAATCTGACTACCTATATGTATATTTTTAGCTGTTTGTGAGTGTGTGTGTGTGTAAAATAAGAATGTCATGTAGTGAGGTTGAATTTATCAAATTAATCAGAACTAACCTATTCAAAAAAAAAGCATTTGTGGTTCTGGCTATGAGTAAACTGGAGTAAAGCACACTCCACCCTGTCGATCCCACTGAATGCACTGGGTGGAATACAGGTAGTGTCTATATAAAGATTCTCAAATGTAAGTTGCAGCAGGTAGAGTGGGGGAGAGGACCAGAACTGAAAAAAACCACTGAACCAGGAGCTAATTTACCTTTTTTTTTCCATTTGGGACTCCCCCCTCCTTTCCCCTCCCTGGACTTGAGCCCTGCAGACAGAGAGCACTTCTGGAGAAGCCCTCTAGTTTAGGTTAGTGGAGCAGGAAAGGGGTCTTCTGGCAGCACAAGCGCCTGAAACTCTGAGGGAGGAGAACGTCCTCTCTGAACAGAGGAGTTGTGATCCCGTGACAGCTGTTCTTAGGAGTGACACCCAAAGCATGGTCCATAAAAGAAAAAAAATTGATACATTATACTTCATCAAAATTAAAAAAATTTTGCTCTATGGAAGAGACTTCAGAAGTGGGAAGATAAGCTACAGACTGGGAGAAATTATTTACAAACAACGTATCTGACAAAGGATTTATGTCTAGCATATATGACATAAGGAACTCAAAACTTAACAGTAAGAAAACAACCCAATTAAAAAGTGGGTATAAAGCCAATTCACCAAAGAAGATCTACAGATGACAAGCAGTTGAAAAAATACTCAGCCCCGATAGCCATTAGGGATATGCAAATTGAGACCATGATGAGATACTACAACACATCTATTACACTGACCATATCAAGTGCCAGAGAGGATACAGAGCAATTGGAACTGTCATATGTTACTAGTGGTAATGCAAAGTGGTACAGCCACTTTGGAAGATAGTTTGGCAATTTCTTATAAATTTAACATCTACTTACCAGATGGCCAAACAGTCTCACTCTTAGAGAAGCGGAAACATATGTTCACACAAAGTGAATGTTTATAGCAGCTCCGTTTACAATTGCCAAAAGCTGGAAAAAAACCCCACATGGGTTGTTTGAATGGATAAACTGTGATACATTCATATTACGGAATACTATATAGCGAGGAAGAGTTAACTATTAATAACATGCAGCAACTTGGATGAGTCTCAGAAGCATTATGCTGAGTGAAAGAAGCTAGTTGTGGAAGATTATATTTTGTCTAATTCCGTTATGTAGCTTTCTCGGAAAGAAAAAAGTAGTGATGGAGAGCATTATCAGCAGTTACCAGGAGTTGAGATAAGGGGAGGGCATGACTGAAAAGGAATATCCCAAGGAAGTTTTCGGAGGAGTTGAAACTGTTCTGTATCTTGATCGTGGTAGTGGTTACATGAGTCTATACATGTGTTGAAATTCACAGATTACCACAAAGTCAATTTAATTGTAAGGTAACTTAGAAAAAAATTAGTATTTGCCCCTTCAGTGTAACCCACTGAGGGGTTGTAGACTTATTTCTATGAAACTATCATTTCTTAAATCTTTTTTGGAATTCCTGGAGAATTGGTGTAGATACATTATTTCAAATATCTTCAATTTTCTATTCTTAATATGTATTTTTCCTTTGAGAATTTTTTTTAAACAATGATAAGTTATTCAGAGACAGGTCTGATGAATAAGGTGGATGAAAGCTGGGTAACAACTTTATGGTAAAGAACAAGATGGGATTATAAAATAATAAGCCAGTTTTGATCTCTCAGAATGATTTGCTAGATATTTGATGTGAGCCTCCCCCTTGAATGCAGCTAAAAATACCGAATATAGTATAAAATGTTAAGCATTTTATATTTTTGATGCTGTTGTAAATTTTTGAAAGATTCCTTAGGATTTTCTGTGTATGTGATCATGTTGTCTGCAAATGAAGGTGGATTTGCCTCTTTTCTAGTCTATATGCATTTTTCTTTATTATTCTATGTAGGGCTTCAGTACAGTGTTGATTGGAAGTGGTGATAGTGGGCATCCTTGCTTTGTTTCAGTTTTTAGAGTTACGTCTGTTAGTTTTAGTATCAGGATAATGCTGCCTCCTAAAATGAGCCGGGAAGCAGCCCCTCTGTCTTCTGAACGAGCTGGTATTATTTCTTCCTTGAGTATTTTAATAGAGTTTGTCAGTTAAAAGTTGTGTGGATCTGGAGTTGTTTTGTTTTGTTTTAATGGAAAGTTTTAAAATTATGAACTCAATTTCTTTAATAGAGTGCTACTCCATTTCTTTTTAAGTCCATTTTGATAACTGTCTTTCAAGGTATTTTATGCATTTCACGTAGGTTGTTGAATTTATTGGCATAAAGATGTTCACAGAAGTCCTTTATTACCCTTTAAGTGTTTGCAGAATCTTGTAAAGATGTTGCCTTTTTAAAACCTGCTGTTTGTCATTGACATCTTTTTTCTTGATCAGTCTGACTAGAAATTTATCAATTTTTACTGACTTTACTCTTTCCAAACAACCAGCTTTTGCTCTCAGTGATTTTTCTGCATTTTTTTTAATATTTCATGGATTTCTCCTGTATCCTTCATTCTGTCTGCTTTGGATTTAATTTTTTTTCTCTAGATTCTTAAGGCAAAAACTTAGATCACTTATTTTAGATTTTTCTTTTTTTCTATTGTAGTCATTTAAAGCTAAAAATTAATTCAACAATGCTTAGACTGCATCCTACACATTTTGATAAGTTTTCATTTTCTTTCAGTTAAAAATATTTTCTGATTTTTCTTTGTTTTCTTCTATGACCTATAGGTTATTTAGAAATGTGTTGTTTAGTTTCCAAATATTTGAGAATTTTCCACATAGCCTTTGGTTAATTGATTTTTAATTTAATTCCATTGTGGTCAGAGAACGTGCTCTGTATGAATTCAGCCCATTTAAGCGTGTTGAGACTTGTTTTATGGCCCAGTATATTATCTGTATTGGTGAGTATTTCATATACACTTGAAACAAATACATATTGTATTGTTGAATGGTGTTTTATGAAAACATCAATTGGATCAAATTGGTGGTTAGTGTTAAATCTTTTCTATCCTTTTCTGATTTCTCTTCTTTTCTCTATGCTGTATGGTTTTCTGTTTACTTGTTCAATCAGTTACTGAAGGAAGTCTTGAAATATCCAGCTATAATTGTGAATCTTACTATTTTTCTTTTCAGTTCTATCAGTTTTTGCTTCATGAATTTTAAAGTTCCTTTTCGGTGCATACGCATTTAAGATTGTTATGTCTTGATGAATTGGCTTCTTTTATATTACGAAATGTCTGTCCTCATCTCTGGTACTATTTCTTGTGTTGATGTCTACTTTGTTTTATATTAATAGAGCCACTACATTTCCTTATGCTTAGTGTTTTTGCATGGCATATCTTTTTACTTTTAACCTATGTATGTTTTTATATTTAAAGTGGGTTTCTTATAGATGGCGTGGGGTTTTCTGTTTCATTTTTTAAAAAGCCAGTCTAACAATCTCTGTCTTTCATTTGTTTTCCTTTAGACCACTTGTATTTAATGTGATTGTCAATATGGTTAGGTATAAATATATTATCTTGTATGTTTTTCTTTTTCTTCCCTGTTCTTTGTTCATTTTCCCCTACTTTTCCTATCTTTTTAAAAAATACTGAGTGTCTTTTAAGTAGTTTATCTCTGCTGTTGGCTGATTACTTATACCACTTTGTTCAGTTTAGTTAGAGGTTGCTCTTCGGTTAACATTATATACTTTATCACTGTCTATCTGCAAATATTATTATAACATCTCTTACAGCACTATACTTCTGTTTCTCTATTATTACCAAGACATTTAAAAAATGAGAAAAAGTCTGTTATGTTTACCCATGTAATTACAGATACTTTCCCATGTAGTTCTGGCACTCTGTTCCTTTGTATTGATTCATATTTCCATCTGGTATTATTTATCTTTAGCCTAAAGAACTTCCTTTATCATTGCTTGTAGCATAAGTCTGTTGGCAATTTTCTCAGCTTTTGTTTGTCTGAAGAAGTGTATATTTCACCCTAATTTTTGAAGAATATTTTTGCTGGTATTTCCAGGTTTACAGTTTTTTCTTACAGCTCTTTAAAACTGTTGTGCTTTTGTCTTCCGGCTGGTACTTAATGATAAGAAGTCTGAGTTCATTCTTATCTTTGTTTTTTTGAACATAATACATCTTTTTCCTTGGGCTGCTCTCTTTATCACTGGTTTTTAGTGATTTGATTATGATATACCTTAGTGTGAAGTATGAGGTTTATTCTGCTTGGGTTTGTTGAGCTTATCGGAGATGTGGGTTTATAATTTTCACCGAATGTGGAAGACTTTTGGCCATTGCTTAGTCAAATATTTAAAAATATTTCCTTCTCCTCTTCTGGGACTCCAGTTATACACATTCAAGAACTTGATTCACTGGTGAGGGGGATGGTATCCTTGGGGTGTGTCCACCACAATTCTTTGAAACAGAGATCTGGCAATCTTCCTACTGTCAAAAGCCAAGACCCTCCACCTACTACAAGTAACAAGATCCATTGGTGCCTTTATGGGTCTCCTTCATTTATGAAAAAATATATAATTTGGAATTTTCTAATATTAAGCATCTAATCCTAGTGAACAGAATTAAGATGAAAACCTTCCCTGGAATATACCTCTAGGACTGAAAAAAAAATTTAATCACATAGATATTGTTGATAGTAGCAAATGCTTCCTGATGTAATTGAATGTAACATTAATTCTCTTACTGTGCCTTGTCAAATTACTCTTACTCTTCAGTGCAGGAATCACAGCCATGGCCCCCACCCTCCAGGATTTGGCCGACACGGAGTCTGTGCACGTGAAAACCAAGAACTTGCTAAAGCAAGAGACGCTCTTCCTCTCATAGAGGACTCTAGTAACTGTGACATTGTGAAAGCTACTCAGTAAGTCTTCCCAATGATTTGTTTTATCTCAGGGTTCTGTTGAATTATAATAACATGTATATAGTTTCTGGCACTCCAATGTACACCTTCCTTACCTCATACCCCAGTGATAGTATGTTTGCCATACCAACACCAGAGCACTTAACACACTGCACCTTAGTTGTTTACTATTAGTCTCTCCCATTAGATCATGAGTGGCTTCTTAGCAAAAGCATGTCTTTTTCATCTTTGTAACCCCAGTACTTTTGCACAGTTCCTGTGCTATATTTGGTGCCCAATAAATGTTTGTTGAGTGAATAAATGACTTTAAATGACACTAAAACTAGACTCTGACTTTGAAACATAAATCTGAGTCTTTTAAAATGCACTACAATCTAAATATGAAGGTGGGATACAAAAATATCAACTCACACGTGTGTTGTGGGTATTTTAAACATTTATTTATGGAGTACTTTCCCTATACCGGTTGTGCTGGGTGCACTAGAAGAAAGTCACTAAAATAGAAATAGGTTTTCTGACCACTTGAAATGATAGTGGATTGTTCTGCGTGTGCTGAAAATGAAGTGTATTTTGAAAGTTTCCCCCTTAAGATCTCCATTTGTGGCTATTTGCATTAAGTCATTTCCAGCGTTTTCACCCTCGTGAATCTCACTGATTATTAATATCTACCCTACCTCTTGCCACTGAACATATTTTGAAATATTTTGTCTGTCAGACTATGTTAATTAGTAATCCATTTTCTTAATAATTAAATATAAACCTCATCAGAGCTTCTAATCTGCATGAAAGAAACTAATGTTACTGCACTAATTTGATATAATTTCTGTCAAAAGAAAAGATGTTTGGTGATTAGTTAACCTGTTTGGCTTTACTGTAGACTAATGTGTTATGTTGGTTAAAAAATAATTGACAGCTATTTGAATTTTCTAATTACTAAATTATATGAAATCTAGAGGCCCTGGGAACCACTACTTTAGGTGAATATAATTTGATATTGTTTATATTTTTATATTTATATGAAGATGAGAGTGTTCTCAAGGTAAATAGATTATTTGCTTTAACTAGAATGGAAACATTTAAGTGTTTCTCTGCTACTAGTAAAGCTCTTTTATGATAATATGAAATATTAGGTTATATTCACGGGAAATCTCAGTAAAAACTCGTTAAATGTCTTTCCTAAAACATTCTTCCAATCTTGGACCTTCTTAAGTGGTTATGGGAAGATATTTAGGTAGTATTTGGGAAGGGCAAAAGAGAGCTAGCTAGAATAGGTGTTTGTGTGTTTTCTAAACCACCAAAATCCTAATTAGTATATACTCCTTTTATATTTCTCATGTGAAGGGAGTATTTCATTTAAAAAATGGAGAATATAAATATAGGTATCATTATCAACAATTCATTCTCTTATTATTTTCACTTAGCATTGTCAAATGGGTATCTCTATCTTGTAAAAAATGACATAAAGACAGACAGACAGATGTGCACACGTGTTTTGGTGAGGCAGCAATTATTTAACAGTGTGGGAAACAGACAGTTGTGCCACTTGGCTTGATTTTGACACTTGAGGGTGTACTGAAACTTTCAGGTCCCGCTAAATAGAAGTAAGTTTTGAAGAAAATGCTAAATGGTCTGATGGGACTCAGTAGTTTCTGTTGAGAAGAATTAGTGCTAATGAATGGTTTTAACCATTATTATAGCATTAAAAAGAGATATTTCTCTTCTGTTTTTCATTCTGATAGTCAGTTAAATAACTCTCTTAAATAACCTCTTAAGTCTATCCCTCCTTTTCCATTCCTGTTGCCTCTCTTACTTTAGGCTCCAATTGCTTCTCACCTGTATTTGTTGCAAGAGCCTCTAAACTGGTCTCTCAGTCTTGGCCTCACTCTCCTCTAATTAGCTTCCATACTGCCCTTAATGTGATCTTTCTTAGAACTGAAAGTGTGAATGCTTTCCTCTTTAAACTTTCAGCGGCTTCTCCTTGAACTGTAAAGTCTAAATTGCATAGTATGACAGAGAAGGCCTATGCAGCCTTTGCCTACCTCTTCTAACCTCATCCCTTGCCATTCCCTTTCTTATGCTTCATGCTCCTGCGGTGTTAAATTGCTTCTTTTTCTGTGAACATCATGCAGTTTTGCATCTCTGATTTTTGTACATGCTATTCCCTCTGCCTAAAATGCCTTCCCTTCAGCCTATAAAACATAGCTTGTATATCATGTTCCAGCCTTCAGGAAGGGCTAATCATTCCTTCCTTTTCTGTACCTATACCTGTCTATATTTTATTGTTGAATTTATCCCATTCCAAGTTTGCTTTTAGTCTCTTCCTTCTTGTGAGGTTATTGCACAGGCTTTGTTTGATTCAGGGATAAGACTGTAGTCAGGAAATCAGCACCATGCATTCCTGATGCATTGTGGAGGGTCAAATGAAATTTATCGAAGGCAGGCAAATGTGATTGTTAAAGTTTATTTAAGAAATTAAGTTCAGCTCTAAATGGATTAATCTGATCAGTTGGTAGCCAGTTTACTTTTTTTTTTCTCAAGAACCAGTGGATTTATTTTTTTTTTTGAGAGATAAAACCGTTTTAAAATTTACATAATGTACTGTTCATTGTTTCTAAGAATAGTTTAGAGCTTTAGCTTTTTAAACTCATAGTTATCAAGGGAATAAAGCCAACCACAAAATAAGAATCAACAGAATGCAGTAATCCAATCATAAAGGACAGTCAAATGTGCTTATACATATTCAAGAAATTAATCATCTAAGTTATAAATAGTAGGTAGTTCACTTGTGTCCTTTTTTTAGATTCCACGTATAAACTATCATATTAGTCAGGTTTACTTTTATTGTTTGACTTTACAATCCATCCTTTTTATGAATATCTTTGTTAATTATTGTGTTTCTATGTTGCCTGAAAGATTGGATAAAGATATATTTAAAGGAAGAAATTTTGATATTTGAAATTATTTTGATGATATCAATTATGCCTTTTTTTCCCCTCTTACTTGAGATACGGGATTTTTGAACGATGTAAAGAGTTGGTAGAAGCAGGATATGATGTCAGGCAACCGGACAGAGAAAATGTGTCACTTCTTCATTGGGCTGCTATTAACAACAGACTGGATCTTGTAAAGTAAGATGGAATATATGTGTGTTGTTTGTGTATTTATAATTCTGACCTCTCTTTCATTTGTCTATTTTCTTCAAATGCAAGTCTGAATGTTGAACCATCTCTAATCCTTTATTGTAAATGAATACTTGAAACTTTGTGCGATGCAAATTAGTTATCATAGTGTTGAAAAGGACCTTAGAGATCGCCTGGACCAGGACTCTCATGGGCCCCAAAAGGAAAATTAAAAATAAAGCCACAAGGGCCCTTCAGAAAGATAAATTTCAGGCAATGAAATTAAACATTTTTTGAAAACTAGAAGCATAATACTAACAGGCAGACTCCTTTTCTGTGGAAATAAACTGGTGTATTGTTTAAGTAATACAATATATGAAGCACAGCTTTGAACTCATGAAACTAATTCCTGTAAACCACAGAAGAAAATGTCTCTTTACCTTAAAGATTCACTTTATATAGTGTAATCCCATCTGTGCCCCCCAAATGGAGACTGAAACTCTCAAAATGTCTAACTTTTCTGAAAGGATTTTGACTTAATGTTTTGCTACTTAATTTTGGAATTCATTCCCACATAGTAATTCTAATTTTAAACTGTTAAAAGTGACATCATTTTACCTTTCTTCTTGCAAGTTATGTAGAATATCTGTGGTAGGAGCCTTTTGAATATAAACCATTTTAGGAGTGTTGAGGTGGTTAGCGTGTGCAGAGAGTGGTTATTATGTTTGGTGTATAGTTATAATGGAATGCTCATGACAGCAGAAGTGATTACTTACATGCTGAAGAGTATTTCACCGGGATTTGTTTGATGCTATTGTGTGAATCTTTTGGACTTCTGTAGAAATCTGAGTGTTTTTTTGGGGGGGTGGTTATTACTGTATTTTCTGTTTTCCAATATGTCTATTATTAAGAACAACTGATGTTTCTTTCTCAGTATGAATTTAAAGTTTTAAATCTTATTTATGTTTGCTTTTAACAGGTTTTATATTTCAAAAGGTGCTGTGGTAGATCAGTTGGGTGGAGATTTAAATTCAACTCCTCTTCACTGGGCCATCAGGTAAAGGTTTCTTTAAACACTGAAATTGCTGTTCAAAATCAAAAGTGACTTAAACTCATTTTCTGAATGTTACAGACCGGCACTTTCCAATAGAATTTTCTGTGACGATGGTAATGTTCTATTCTGTGATGTCTGATATGGTAGCCACTACCCACATGTGAAATGTGAAGTATGGCTAATGCAATTAAGGAATTGAAGTTTTAATTTTATTTAATTTTAACTAATTTGAATTTAAATAGCTACATATGGCTAGTAGTCCATAGTGTAAATTGCATTTACAGACCATTTGAAAGGCTCGCTCTTTTTTCCCTTCATTTAAAAAAAAAAATCACAGTTTCACAGAGTTTCCAGAGATGATGTTTTTGTGTTTAATTTAGGGCTCCTCTATGATGTTCAAACTCAAATATGTGTATTATGTTTTATGATAAAAATAAATATCTCTATTATTTGATCATATGGGTAGCTGTGATAGTTCAGGGAACTGTGAACTTAGTTCTTTTCTCTGGTAGGTACTGGCTGTCTGAAGCTGAGGTTAATAAGTGCCTGTCTTGATACTTTAAAACTTTCTTTTTCCAAAATGGTTATATCATTTTATTTATTTATTTTTTCCATTTTTTTAATTGAAGCATAGTCAGTTTACAATATTGTGTCAATTTCTGGTGAACGGCATAATGTTTCAGTCATACGTATACATACATGTATTCCTCTTTATCTTTCATTTTAACTCCACTTTCTGTGGTGGGTGTTACTGACATGAACCTGAAACTAAAGTAAATAATTGTTCATTGGGGGCAAGGAATTGAATCTTTTCTCCATAACCAAGAATTTTTAGGAATCTAGGGTTAGCTCATTCCCATTAAGCTGCTGAGTGCAGTGCTTTACAGAGAAATGAGCCGTATTCAAATAAAAATATGTAGCTCCTAAGAATAAGATTATCACAGTATACCTGCAGCCTATGAATTTTGTATTTCAGTATATCTGCTTCATGTTTACTTTTTGTTTTTAAAATAGGAACAGTGAAGTCTAAGTGGTTTTTAAATTTCTGTTTTTACTGTTAGTTATATAAAATTATTTACACATGGTAGCAACGTAAGGTTTAAGGTAGATAGGGAGGTTATTAAGTTTATTACCTGCACTCAAGAAGGACTGTCCAGATAGTTCCAAGTTTGGAACATCTAAGACATTTAGAGAATCTCTAGTGTTTTAAAAATCTCTGTACTGTTAGGAAATACTTTTTATATCTAATCAGGATCCTTCATGTCTTAGGAATATTAATTTCTTCCTGAATTTTTTTTCTTTTTTGCATGCTACAGAATGCAGTATAATTTTTGTCCTCTATTTACAGACAAGGACATTTACCTATGGTCATATTATTACTGCAGTATGGTGCGGACCCCACGCTTATCGATGGAGAGGGATTCAGCAGCATCCACCTGGCGGTATTATTTCAACACATGCCCATTATAGCATATCTCATCTCAAAAGGACAGGTGTGTTTTGAAACGTATCTTGTAGTCCAGCCATTGTAAATCTGGAGGGATTTGCAGAATGATTACTAGTAGTCTGTCCTGATTTTTAAAGTAGAAGTTATAGATATCCAAATGTTCAAATATTAGCCTCGGTAGGTCTAGCTATTGAATACTGCTTTTCCAGCTTCATTGGAGCAAAAAGGATGGGTCATTTAGTTCAGTAACATGTAATAGATGTTTCTGAAACTTGTAAGCCTATAATAGTTTTCATTATGATCCCAGCAATTTGCAGAGTTTTTCAAAAACGTGACTTCAAAGCCTGTATTTTTCTTCTGGTTGAATCTAGAAATGGAAGTCAGATCACTCAATTAACCCGTCATTGGCTTTCATTATTTGAGTCCAAATGGAGACCAATTTGAATGTGCGCTTCTTATTGTTCTCTAAAGTAATTCCATGAAAAATGACTTGCCTTAAGAGGCATCCACTTATGACACAAGTTAAATTATAGGTTGTTGGCAGTGGGAGTTTCACTGTCACTATACTTGCCAGGGATATGCTTTCTGGTAGCAAGTAGTTTATGTATCAGTAGGCTCGCCTGTAAAGGCATGGAAACATGTTTGCACAAATGCTGTTGGAATGATCGTGTTCTCTTTAAATAAGCACTTTCTCTTAGACTTAGCCAGTTGGAGTAGAATAATTATAACCTCCTGGATCTCATTTTGGAAAGATGTGTGAGGCATCATCCTTTTTCCCTCTCTTTGGGCTCCTTCCTCCAAGGCCCATAAGAATATTCAGTAATTGATTTTTTTTCCCGCTTGGTTGATGTATTATTTTAAACCTCAAATCTGGGCCCATTTTGTTAAATGTTCTATTTTATTAAAAGCATACCTTCACGGAAATATGATTTCCTTTTTTCCCCCTATATTCTGGAAAATAGAAAAGAATTTTTCATGTTTGCCACAGAAGATAGAGAGTTCACTATTACTGGAAGTGTTTAAGCAGAGACTGGATGACTTTGTGTAAAAGATGATAGTGTGAATTAGTGTGTCAGCTAAAGTCTAAACTAGATGACTTCTAAGGTCCCTACTGTCTCTTATTTTATTTTTTTTATTTTCATTGCTCATGATCTTTTTTTTTAACATTTTTTATTGATTTATAATCATTTTACAATGTTGTGCCTACTGTCTCTTATTTTTGATGGTGATTATCAACATTGTTCTCTCTTCCTTAGCTCTCCCATTCACAACATACATTTAAAGTCATATATTCACATTTTCCCTTTAAAAGTATTTTGTAGGAATCAATCAGTTTTTCACCCTATGGATGTGAAGCAGAACACTTCTTTTATTCAAATGATATTTGAACCCTTCTTGTAGACACAATGGTGGTGTTAAATGCATTAAAATGATACTTGTACTAAGAGAGGAAGGAGAAATTGAACTGTGTTTACAGTTAGGCCGATTGACTCTTCTTTTTGAACAGAGTGTGAATATGACAGATTTGAATGGGCAGACACCTCTCATGTTATCAGCTCACAAAGTACTTGGGTAAGTGAATTTAATTGAATTGCCTCATTCTGACCCTTGATTCTAGCAATTTAAGTATCTTTGTCTATGTGAAATGATACAACATTCTGAAGAAGAAGAAAATAAGGTTTTCTATCTTGTGACTATGATATAGACTTTTAATGGAGTTGTTAGAGAAGCACCATTGAAATAAATTTTCTCTTTTCTGATAGCTTTGGGGAAAAGTTTGAAAGCTGCTAATAAGAAAAAATTTTTTGGGTCTCTCTCCTCTCTTCTCTCTTCTCTCTCTCCCCTCCTCTCTTTCCCTCTCCCTCTCCTCACTCTCTCTCTCTTCACTCTCTCTCTCTCTCTCTCTCCTCGCTCGCTCTCTCTCTCTTCTCGCTCTCTCGCACACGCCTTCTGAGATGGCCCACACTATGTCTCTGGAGAGTGTATCTACCTTTACTTTACCCAGCACCTCCTTCCCCCGTACAGCTCTCTAAATAAATCTACTTTTACTCAGCAAAAAAAAAAAAAAAAAAAAAAATTTTTTTTGCAGAACAGGTAGAGATTCCATAGCATATACTTACTAACATGATTTCCAGTTCTTAGTTTACATTTTTCAAGAATGGCTACAAGTTTAAATGCTCCCATAATTTGACATCTAGATGAGAAATATGCTTTCCAGAAAACAGTGAATTTTGAGATTCTCTAACATTGTTGACTGCTCTGAAAATATTAATTGTAACTAATCTATGAAAATAGTCTGTTGATGTGTTCATATCAGTTACATATTTAAGTTTTTCTGTGTATTTATTTTTCACATACATGTGATTAATGAACACCATATTACCCAGCTTCTGATATTCTTTTATTCAAATACACACTACAGTTTGCTCTTTATCAGTATCGTTTCCAGTGTTTTCTTAATTTCTGATTCAGCTTTTACTTAGGACGTCTTTCCTAGGAACTGAGTTAGTTCTGATGCAATTTCCTTTTTGTTCATGGAGTGGTGGGGTTGGGGGTAGAATTTTGTCAAAAAGCATTTTGTTATCTTTTGTGATAACTCTGAAGTTAAGTGTAACATTTACAAATCTGGATAGAATAAGTAAAGTAGTATATCATTTTATTAAAGGAATCTCTTGAGTAGTCATGAAAGAAGAGAAGGTATTAAAGATGAAGTAAAAATATTTTATTGAATTCTGCTTTTAAGTCCATAACTTTCAATGATAAACAAATATTTTAGGGCAGTATTTATACCACTGTATGTAATAATTGGCTGGAAAGAGAATGTGAACTTAGCTTTTGGTTTATCTTTACAAATATAATGTTATACATTTAATTTTTTAATTAGATAAATAACTTAGCATTTAATGTAGGCCAAAGTTAAATTCATAGTTTAAAAAAAACCAGTAGAACAACATGAAAGGAAAAGTTTGAAAAACAAAAGCAATTATTCTACTGTATTAATGTTAAAATTACATTATGTAGCAGACTGTCATTTAATAGATATCTCTTGGAGCAAGGAGGTTGCACCTTTCCTGTTAATACCTAGAGTAGAACTCTGCACAGGGAAGTTCCTCAGCTTTCAGAATACTTACCAACTGGTTCATTGACAGGGTCATTGTTTTCATTTACCCTTCAAATCATTCATTTTTCTAATACCCCTTGATATTTTATTGTTTTGAGACAGGCCAGAACCAACTGGATTTCTTTTAAAGTTTAATCCTTCTCTAAACGTCGTTGATAAAATACACCAAAACACTCCACTCCACTGGGCAGTTGCAGCAGGAAATGTTAATGCTGTTGATAAACTCTTAGAAGCTGGTTCTAGCCTGGATATCCAAAATGTTAAGGTATGACCAGGTTTTTATCTCCCTTAGTTTATTGTATCTACGGTTAGAAGACTGGTACATTAACATAAAGATAAGCTATACATACGTTTTCAGTTACCACAAGATAGGTGTAAACAATAATAGTTTGCTGCCCTTGGAATACATACATTGAACCTATGATTCTGGTGATTTTTTAAATAAAATGTTTATCACCTGTGCTATATCAAAAATATAATCGAAGAATATGAAAACTAATATATGTATGTTCATGTATGACTGAAGCCTTATGCTGTACACCAGAAATTGACACAACATTGCTCTTTTTTTTTTTTTTTTTTTAGGGAGAAACACCCCTTGATATGGCTCTGCAAAACAAAAATCGGCTCATTATTCACATGCTAAAAACAGAGGCCAAAATGCGAGCCAACAAAAACTTCAGACTTTGGAGGTGGCTGCAGAAATGCGAGGTACTTTCTTACAGGGCCTATTCTGTGGGCTGTGAGAACTGTTTTGTTCATTTGTCTTTGTTTTTTAAGGCACCAGAGAGTTGGCCTAGTGCTGCATTGTATCTCCTGATAAAATCTTTTCCATATATCCCATAACCCAAAGTTGGAAATTTGGCACTTTCATTGGCAATTTATTGTTGGTCCTTAGCTAGATGGCTCTAAAGCCACATGTTACCTTGTGAATATCATGGCATACTTCCACATGTAGTTAATGAGTGAACTGAAACACAGATGATTTAGATTCTTAGAGAAGCAAAAGGAAAAATACCTTGTTGCACAGAAATTTAATAGGAACTTTTCTTAAAGAACTTTTTCCTATTAAAATTTTTTTCAAAGGGAAGATAGTAACATTCAAAACGTTTTGTTAGAATTGTGAGGAACTAGACTTTTGAAAATCACAGTATTGCAAACTTCAAGCATATGGTGTTACTTCATTAAATAAAAAACATTTGAATTCCGAGAGATGAAACCCAATTTTATTCTTTTTTTAATTTGGCAGTTCTTCTGGGTGGTGTTCTTCTAAAGTTAAAAGTGAACGGAGTGATAGAAAAAGTCAGGATGTTCAACTTACTCTCATGAATGCCCAACACAATCTAAGTCATAACAGGGAGTATAATTCAAATTGTAAAATGGGGTATTGAATTAATTGCATGATATATTGCATCATCTTATCTGATAATAATTAGTAGTTATACTTTCAGAATGATTCTTTTCTTTTTTTAATGGAGGTGCTGAGTATTGAGCCCAGGACCTCGTGCATGCTAAGCATGGCATGCACTGTACTGCTAAGCTATACAATCCCCTACCTGAATGATTCTAAATTAACAGGCATGAGATTTCTATGCAGAGGGTCATCATGAATACTACACCTGTTTTGCAGTTAGGTATGCAGAGGGAGAGAGAGAGAGAAGTTACTCCTCAGCCTTCTTTGCCAACTCCCCTGCTTCCCCCCCCACCCCTTATTGGTAGTGTGCCCCAGGGTTTTGTCCTTGGACTTCTCTTCAATGTAGTCATTCCCTTGGTGATTTCATGTGCTTCCATGGCTTTAAAAGCCATCTATATGTTGACAGCTCTCAAAGTTATCTGTAGTTCATTCCTTTCCAGACTTGTATATTCAGTTATCTACTTGATCTATCCAGTTCACTGTCCATTAGACATTGTCAGCATAACAAATCCAAAACTGAGCTCCTGATCTCTCCCTTGTCTCCATCTATTCTGTGTACAGCTTTTCCCATCTCAGTAGGTAGCACATCCCACTCCCCAGTCATCTTTGCCTTTTCTCTGTCATACCACGTATCCAGTCCATCAGAAAAACATAATGGCTAGTTCTGCCCTCGGCGTATGTCCAGAATCTGACACTCCTCACTACTTCACCATGGCACTTTGGTCCAGTCACCATTATTTTTTCATGCGGATTTCTGCAGCTATCTGACATCTCCCAGCCCCTACTCCCCTCTGATGTCTTCTCAACAGAGCAGCCAGATGAATCTTAAAATGTAAGTCACATGCTATCATTCATCTGCTCAGAGTCCTGTGATGTCTCCCCCTTTCTCCCAGAATGAAAGCCAAAATCCTTACAATAGTTTACAAGGCCCTGCGTGATCCAGCTTTTTATATACCATAAAATTCACTTAGTACATTTGTCTGTCTTCCCCTGCTGGAATTTAAGCTCCATGAAATAAAGATTGTAAGTTCATTGTGTTCCAAGTGCCTAGAGCAGTGCCTAGTATAGGGTATGCGCTAGAATATTTGTTGAATGAGTACACTGTGTGGCTTATCTTTGAATGTTATATCTGGGATTAAAATTTTGAGATCCACCTTTAATTCTTATTTGTGTTCTGAGATTATGTTGCTTATAGATTCTAAGTTTACCTTTTGAAAAAAATCTAAACTTGTGCATTTTGTTATGCAAATTAGAATTAGAGGCATACTAAAGGTTTGATATCATGGGAAATTATCCATCTTCAGAATAGGGCTTTGAAAAGCAAAAATTGAAGAAGATAGGGCAAATATATTTTCCTCCTTTGCTGTTGCAAGAGCCCTGCTTGCTTCCAGGGTCATGTGTATTGCAGTTAAGGGACTGCATTGTGTAGGTGTGTGTAGGTGTGGCGCCTGGCTTCAATGCAGATAGCCCCACTGATGGTCTGTGGGTGTTTCATTCTTTTATTTTTGCTAGAATAAACCTGAATTATTAGCATCCTGAGGATGTGTCTCAGTCTTTGGCCTCCATGTGACATTTAACAGCGAGAACCACTCCCTTCTTGAAATTCTCTTCCCTGGCTTTACTAGAACCTTTCTTCTGCCCTCATATTGCCTTTCTGCTCGCACTGATCACTCTTTCTTACTTACCTTTTTGGGTGTAGCTTGTTCCCCTTAAAAGTTTCTGCTGGCCAAAATTCTGTCCCTTTCTACCTGTACACACTCCTCGGGACGTTGTTCATTCATAACTTTCCCACCTGTACACTAATGAATACCAAGTTTTCTTCTGCATGGTTGGTCTGCTTTTCTGACTCCTGGCTGTTTCCTAGTCAGTAGGCATCTAAAATTCCAGATGCCCTAAATGAAACTCATCTTTTCTGCACAGTTGTTCCTTCTAACCTTCTTTATTAGGGGATGGCCCCATCTGGTACCCAGGTTGGAACTCTTGTATTCTCTCCTTTGAGTCTTGGGTGCTTTGATTTTTGTGTGGTCTTTTTGTCTTGCTTTATGCTTTCTTACATATAATGCTGTTTGAAAGAAATTATTTTTTTTTAAATCTCAGCTATCATGAACACTTTTCTTAAAAGATTGCCATTTCTTGGAGTGGAAGGAAGCAAAACAAAACATGTTTAAACCACATTTTATGAAATGTAAGGCTTTTAGAAGATTGTTTGCAGGATTTGGAATTTCTCACACTTCAAATTTGTCAATCAGCAATTTCGAAAAAAAAACTGTATTCTGCTGTTGTATTAATTGTTATTGTATAATATATTTAGGTAGTAGCTCTTCTATTGAACTATTATTAGAGTCTCAGGAGATAAAAATCCGTAAAGTTAATCCTTCAAAATTCTGAATCTCTTAACAGCTCTTCCTGCTGCTGATGCTTTCTGTGACTACCATGTGGGCCGTTGGGTACATACTGGACTTCAATTCAGATTCTTGGCTTTTGAAAGGATCTCTTCTAGTAACATTGTTTTTTCTGACATCTTTGTTTCCAAGGTGTGTATATTAGTCTTTGTAAGGCTGATTATCGCATTTCCAATTTGAGTGCTTATTTCTATTATTAGTTAGCTGGAATCAGATATTTTTATTAAACTATGAATGCTACTTATCACATAGAAATATCCTCAGGGTGAGAGGGAAGGGCTTTGGTGGCATATGATTTGACTAGAAGCAAATTGGGTAATCCAGTAATTCAAATGAATTGACAGTTGGTGGAAAATAAATATCCTACCTAGCTCACCTTTTAAATTGTTAGTTTTGGTGAACAATGGGGAGATTTTTGTAACTATTTGACATCTTGAAGTATTTTTGCTCATTTTTCAGAGATTCTGTTGTTTCCTTTTCTAAACCTAAATTCATTTTGAGCTAGTTATTTTTACTCTTAGTGTTTTTTAGTTGAAACAACTTAATTAAATCATAAGAAGTTATAAAATAGTAACTATGGTATGGTTCTAGTTTTTGGACAATATTCATGCAAGATTATATATAGTCACTGGTTAAGAGTTAGAGTGCCTGGGGTCAAGTCAAGCTTTACCACACAGCCGTCCGACCTTGAACAAGTTGCTTTACCTCTCTGTGCCTCAGTTTCTTCATCTTCATAAAATGAGGATGATAATTGTGACAGTGCCTGCTTCATGATTTATATGTATACCGTGGTAGACCCCTGGCTGACACACAGTGCTCAATAATCGCATCACACCCCAATCTCTTCTTCATGCCTCCCTTTCCCAGAAGAGTGGCATCCAGTTCCTCACGGGAATAATGGGTGTCACCCTCGGATTGCTGTCCTCCTCTCTTCTACCCTTCTCCTTACCTCCCACACCCAGCGCATTACCAAGGCCTTCCTGCTCCACCTCAGTTGGTCTGTGATCTCCGTCTGTTCAGCCAGACCAACCTCCTAACTGGTCTCCTGACTCCAGCTCTTGTCCCCCTACAGGTCATCCTCACCTAGCAATCAGTGTGGTCTTTTCAAAAAGCAAACCAGTTTCTGTCTTTTCTCCCTACGTCAAGCCCTCCAGTGACTTTTCCCTGTTCTCAGAATGCAACCCACACTCCTTGCCTGTGAGGTATTATGTGATTCATTCCCTCCCTTCTGACATCTCTTCCCTTCACTGCCCTTGAGCTTCTTTCTCTTTCTAGAACACATCAAGCTCATGCCCACCCAGAGCCCTGGTTCTCACTTGTGCCTGTGTGAAGTGTTCTGATACCACATTGTTGCCCAGCGGGAGATGTCACTCAGGCCTCAGTTCCAATGTCCCTGACTGGCTCTTCCGGGTCACTCCATTGTGTTTTCTTCATGACGCTTAGTCACCGTTTCCTACAGTGTGAGGCCCAAACGAGCAGGACACTTGTCTCTCCTGTTGAACATTTTCAGTCACTGAGTGAAAGAGAATGCAACGACAATGATGCCTAGAAAAGACTAAAAGGAAATGGAGTGTTGCTCACTTCAGGGTCAATTATAGTATTCCTAGTCCTTCTTTTGCTTACCAGCGTTTTGTAGAAGCATGAGCTGCTTTTGTCATAACAGAAGACAAAGCATTAGAGGAATTTTACTCCTTGGTCACTCAAGAACAGGACAGAAGACTGGAAGTGAATTAGAATTAAAATGTTAAATAAAAGCTCAAATTTCTGAAAAATAGCAAAATGCCTAAAATTGCCTCCTATTCAGAAAACTTAGAGATATTCATTTGTTTTCCACTAACTGAATTGACTTGTTCTTCAAATAAATTAGAAGCCAAATTACAATCATCACTTTTTCTTTTTCTTGCAGGGAGAAAGCAAAGACTAGCAATATCTACTCACCTAAGATAGGGGCATTTGAAATTTTGTTTGTTTAATAGAAACCCACGTTATTACAAACTTACATGGAAACTTTGGTTTGTGAGTTGCACAAGGCTTAGCATACAGGCACAATTCAAATGAGAGACAGATTCATATGGTAGCTTTATCCATACTGCTTTCCTCTCTCCCACTTTGTAGAGTCCCAGTTTCACAAAGGTGAGCAGCTGTAAACTTCCACTGTTATTAGGCTCCACAGGAGGTTGCTTATCGATCCAGGCTGCTATGTGACACCCATCAGAGGTAGACAGGCCATAGTAGCAGGCTCTTACCAACCAGGTAGTTCACTGCACCACTTAATTAGGTCAAACACATTTTGCTGCACAATCTCAGACAGGCCATGCTATGGAGGTCACGTGGGCTCCTGTGGCCTATCCTGGTGGCATATTGGGTGCCTGAGGTTCGGGGTCTTTAGTTTTTCTCAAATACTATTTCACCATAATTGTGCTTATGGTCTTGATAGCTTTTTAAAAACCCTGTCATATCCATCATCAACCATTGTTTTTTTCTGGTATAAATTTTAAAATAGATCCAGGCAAACTATATTCATGCATAGATTTGCTATATTGAGTATTTAATGTGAAAGGCAGATTTTTTTTTTCTTTTTAAACTATGGCGTTAAACATTTGAGTAAGTTATATGTGGGCTTCCAAGTTGCTTGTGACCCAGGTGAGATGGGTGGTGTTTGATGACTGTGTCACCGTTAGGCTTTACGTATCTTTTTATATTGAGTGTCTGCTTCTCCAGCTGATTACGGGGTGAAAGTGCTCAAGGTTGTGTGCATCAGTGTATTTCAAAAATATCCTTCTGGCCTCTAGAACAAAGCTTGTTAAAAGTGAAGGTGAATCTCCTAAGTCTTTAAACTTTTGCATTTTGGAGTATTTGAAAATACGATATGCTCCCCAAAAAGAAATACAAGTATGATGTTTCAATATAAATAAAAGATTCATTGAAAATATACAGTTGTTGGGAATGAAATAATGTATGAGTTAGTTATAAGAACTAGAATATTCACTATGACACCATTGGAGCTTCAGAAAAAGAGCTAGAGCATTCACTTGAGAGTCGTGGTGCTTCGGTTTTCTCACAAGGAAAGTGGGGTGATGATGGTGTTCACTCTGTTACCGCATGGAAAGTGGCACGTAGCACTCAGTAAGTGAATGCTGTTATGTGAGGGCATCATTATTATTACTATTATTATTTAAGGGGATTTAGAACTAAAATTAATGTGATTCATACTTGTTTTCACTAATACCTATGTTTCTCCTTTTTTCTTTTAGGTTCTTGGTCACCTATAAGAGTCTTGTGTACTTACCGACAGTCTTTCTGCTAAGTTCCATTTTTTGGATATTTGTGACTTGGCTTATCTTATTCTTTCCTGATATCCTTCAAGCTTAAATTTAAATGCATATCTCCCTTTGCTTTTAAAAATTAATAATGCCATTGTTAGAAATTTAGATATTAGAAGAAATCCAGGGAATGTAAGTCAAATTTATATTCATTTAATGATTCTGGTTAAAGATGTTTAATGTTGAGAATCTACTCAATTCTGAAAATGATCTCAGAGTACACTATGGAAACAGCAGGTGTCTAGTATTTATCACTCATAGGAAAGAAAAATATAATTAGTTGTTTTACTTAGATACATAGAAATTTGTTGTAGTGCCTTGATTTTCTTTTTAAGGTCAGACGGTTCTTTTAACTTGGTCAGCAGTTATAGTTGGTTCATGAATCTTCTGGGTAAGATGACCTGTGAGGGAGGAATATTGGAGGAAATGTGTCCTCCTTAGCAACGGTCAGTGCAGTGTTGTTATCCAAGGCAGTGATTGTCAATGCACAGTAAAAATAGATCTGCATTGCCACCCAAAACATATGTGAAACAAGTTTCAGAAAATAATAATCCTAATGTGTGCTTTACTCTGACATTTTGTTACTTTATCCTATTCTGTTTCCTTTTTTAAAAATGCTGGTCATAGCCCACTTAATTCTTTCATGACCTATTAATTAATGGATGGCAGCCCATGGTTTTAAAAAAAAAATGTAAGGAATTGGCTTATTCCTGAGAAGGAGGGTCCCCAGGCCAAGTCTAGCTTAGGAGTGTTTTGTATTTTTAGGATTGGCCAAGCCCAGTCACCTAGAAGTGAGGATAGGGGTTACTTCTTGGTTTATAGCTATTTGTAGCTCCCTTTAGGAAGGAGGAATTTTCTCCAATTTTCGAGATTCCTGCCTCTTTCAGGGCTCCTTTCTCCCCTTCCAGGGACCCTAGGAAGCTATTAGAGCCTTGCTTTCCTTACAGGTAGGAGAAGAAGGGACGTGGTAGATATGTACCTTAAAGCATATTCCTTTAATTCTGTGTTATTTCTCTTTCTGATATGACACATTTGAAAATAAAGAATACTGTTTAGGAGAGAGATGCATACACTCAATTCAAGCATATTTTTTCATAGGAATAAATGTAAAGGGAGAGAGGCATGTGGTTCTCAGAGTGCATACATACATCTACTGTCACGATAGCATGCTTTTACTTTGATGATGCTTTTTAATTCTGAGCATTATCTCTAATATTTTTTAGATTCCTCTAGTCTAAATGTCTAAATGAATGGCATAACTTGACATGGAGGTCCCCTGACTTTTTTCAAAAGATTTTGATTACATTTAACCTTTGTCTTGTTATTATTGACTTGAGGGCAGCTTTTTAAGCACTAGCCTTGCTACCACCACTTATTAAAGGCTGGGATGATATCATTATGTGATACAAAAATACTTGATCACTTGTAGAAATGCCGAGGTTGGTAAATGCTAGGGTAATCAACATGATAGAGGGCTAGGTGATATTTTTATTTGCCAACTCATGTGCAATGGAGTAAGTATGGTTTTAAAATTGTATTTCTTGATGAATTTTTAATATTTGGGCAACTCACATTATTTCTGAATTTGCACAAAATGAGGTAGTTTTTGCATTGAATTATTTCAGATTTTCAGCATCAGTATTATTTTATTTTATTTTTTTAACATTTTTTATTGATTTATAATCATTTTACAATGTTGTGTCAAATTCCAGTGTTCAGCACAATTTTTCAGTCACTCATGGACATATACACACTTATTGTCACATTTTTTTCTCTGTGATTTATCATAACATTTTGTGTATATTTCCTTGTGCTATATACAGTGTAATCTTGTTTATCTATTCTACAATTTTGAAATCCCAGTCTATCCCTTCCCACCCCCCCCGCAGCATCAGTATTAACAAAAATGTAGCTCCACTGTAGTTGCAAAACTTCAATTACAGAGATATTCAGTTAATATTCAAGTTAGTATTCAGTTGATGTTACTGCTGTTCACTATTTGTGAAGATGCCATTACATCAGAAGAGCTGATTTGATTTCCACAGCTAGACAGCATCTTCAGATGTTGGAGTCGACAGGAGGGGTATTTTACTCTTATGAAACAGCATAAAGCCATGTGATCCAAGTACTCACATGAGTCTTCTGCTGGTGAGAGCATGTTGGTCAGTAGGTGGCACCATCAGATCAGTGTTTTTCAAGCTGAATGTTAAATTCTGTTTGAACTGCTGTGGGTGTGCACTGAGGTCCTGCCCTGGAATGACCCATCCTGAGCATGTGTATTAATCTTGTCCCATGCTGCCAGGTCTGGGTTGCATGAGGCTTCCATTCCCACAGCCACCTTGCCCATCATGGGAAGAGGGTCTGGGGCACTGTGTCCCTAGAGTATGGTCTTTGGAATCAGACAGAATGAATGGGAGCTTTGGCTTCTTTTCTTACAAGTTATATACCACTGGGCAAAAAACTTCACTGAGTCTCAGTTTTTCTGTAAATTGGGGTTAACAGCAAGTTCACAGGATGGCTGCAAGGATTACTATGCTGTGATGTCTGTGAAGTGCTGACCATAGTCCCCATTGCATAATTGGCATTCTGTAAATAATTCCTATTGTTTTATTATTGTTACTAATTACTCATATGAATAAAATCTGTGGGGAAGGCTACATGTTGGAATTAATTTTACGAGCAGCTCTAGTTTAGCTCTTCAGTTTCTTTTTGTATGTTCAGCAATAATGTGTTTGGTTTTTATGAGGTGGGTTTGAGAGAGACAGGACCTTACTGATGAGTTTGGAAGTAAGATTAAGATTCAGGAAAGAGATGGTGAACCACTGAATATTACATTTTTGATTCCAGCTATAACTGGGTTAAGTTTAAGAAGGATGCATACATGTGAAGTCTTACATACTGGGTTTCAGAGAATCAGGGTGTAGAAACACACACTGTGGTGAGAATGACATAGCTTTGGGTCAAGTGAAGAAGAGCCGGGGGGCTTTGACTACAAGTTCAGTGTGGGTAGTGCTGCAACTTTCAAGGAAGCTAATGTGTCCACTGATAGATAAGGAGAATTTGAGTGTCCAAGCAAAAAAAAAAATTGCTGTGTTTCAAATTCTGTTCTTTTAAAAGAGACAATGGCAAATGTGAGCAGGAACAGAGAAACGTACCCAGAAAACCGTGTTGTATGAGGAATGATGCTGCTGCTTACCATGGAGGTGTGAGCTCTGCCTTCTGATTTCTAGCGTTTGGAAGCCTGTCATTTGGAAGCCAGTGCATTGTACAGAATGAGCACTCAAAATTTATTGGACAGAAGAGGAATCAGTTTCTGTAGGGTATATCTATAAGACAGCTATAATGTACACCTACAGTGTAGAAAAAGGAGCTAAAGAAGGAAAACCAGTTAGTCCAAGTTACCAAAAGGCAGATTTTAGATCCATGTCAAGAAATTTTTTAACTTCAGAAGGGTCACAAGCTAACAGGGGAGGCTGAAGTGTCCACAATAACTGTAACCAGGCTAAGTGCCGTAGAATAACCATTCTTAGGTGCAGGGAAGGGAGAGAATCCTTTTCCGTAGGGAATCAGGAAAGCCCTAAAGGGGAGGGAGGGTATAAGTCAGGCCTTGAAGGCAGTTAGGACTTGGACATCCTGAAAGTGTGGTTTTAGGAGTAAATGAGGTGAAGTCAGGAGCACTTAAGGGCAATGAACCACACAAAGCAAGGGCATGGAAGCAATGAATGTCTGGATTTTCTGTGAAGGAATGTAGTACAATGCAGCTTACTTGGAAGGTGAGAGTCCATGGATTCTCGTGGGATTTGTTTTGAAGATTATTCAGAACAGGAGCCCCAAATTCAGTCCACTCAATGTGAGATTATCATATGATTCAACTGAATATATTTTTGACACTGTGTCATGTGTGTTGATCAGAATTTTATGGTAATTAAAATTTCAATTTCACATAACTTTTTCAGAGCCTATCTCTTTCTTACACCCCTGCAGGTCCACCTGCAGATAAACTGATAAGCTAAACCAACAAGATTTGTTCCTGCCTCCCTGAACCAGATGTGATTGTGCTAGTTTTTGTGGATTAGAGGAGTGCTTTTCAAACTATAATGTGCATGGGTCCATGGACCACACTTTGAATAGCAAGGGTTTAGAGTGTATTTTATGGCCACCTTTTCCACTCTGAAGTTTGGCACAAGACATCTTAGCAACACCTTGGAAGGCAGATACAGTTACTGTGTCAATAATGACTTAAACTGGGCAAGGAGAACTGTTTACTCGTGGTGTATTGGTCTATTGTACATCCATATATCTTCCCCTGGAACAAAATTTTACTTCCTATACAAAGAATTTGTACCACTTCAAAAACCCTTCAAAGTGGGTAATGTTTACCCTTGAATCATTTTATCTTAATTTGTCCGTAATATCTGCCTTTCCAGATAATATTTGATCTGTAATCACTTTGCAAGGAGAGCATTTTCTTTTGTTTCTAGATTAACTCAGCCTAATACAATTACAAGGATTAAGTTACTATAAACTTTACAGTAGGAAAGTTTTGCAAGCGTTTATCTAATATATAGGGAAATATTTTTAGTTGGAATCTCTGAATTAAATGGTTTGGGGTTTTTTTTAATGATTTTGGTGAAATGATCGGAAAATATTGTTTTAGATACTCACAGGAAAGCCACAGTTACACCGTTAGAAATTAACTTATTTGGATCTGGAAGGTTTTTCAGTTTTTAGGAGGTTCTTCATATATTGCAACTATTCCTATCAACATTTTATGAGTTTCAACTAATGCGAAGAGATTAATTATTAGCCAACTATGAGCCAATTCCTATAGGATTAGAACATAGGATAGGGCCAGCTTTGAGGGTAGGGATGTGTGTACATAAGGGAAGGTGAGGCTAGAATGTAGAGAAAGAGATTCTTAGGCACCAGTGATAAAATTTGCTTACATCATAATTATGCTATTTTTCCTGGAAGTCTGATATGTTCCTTAACTTGGCTTTAACATCTAGGAGGCACCCCTGTCTATTTTGTTTTCATTTTCAGCATAACAGCTTTCCTCTACTTTTTCTACAAGACTTGGGCCACTGATCCAGGCTTCACTAAGGCTTCTGAAGAAGAAAAGAAAATGGTGAGTTTTTTTTGTAATATTACTGACTTTTTTTTAAAATAGGAGGGCATGTAAACTACGGAAGGTCACAGCCATGTTGGTTTTTGCCAGGGCTGCATCTCCAGTGCCTGGCACCTAATAGATGTGACATGAATGTTGATTAAATCAGCAAATGAGATTTCTCCTCTGTCATGCTTATTTATATGAAAGTTTAAAAAATATTTTTATTTTCTATTACATTAATATCCTACCAAGGCTTTTTCAGATACAATTTCCATCAGTAGATATAAGCTCCTACTTCTTTGTAATAATACTTATATAATGATCTTTTAGCTTAAATTCCCCCATCAAACACATGGAGGGTATCTAGGCAGGGGCTAAGGGGAGTCCTTCTCCTTACTGGCTAAGGAGATGCCCCTTCTTTTCCTTGGATGTGAGGAAGATGTCAGATGATATGGTGTGTCTTCCATTGCTCGTGAACATTTAGAATTTGGGGAGGCTCTGTTGTCTTCTTTGTTACTTAAAGCTAATGTTACTGAAAGGCTGTGCCTTTGGTGCTTATAACCGTTAGTTCTGATGTATACAGGTGTTTTTTGTTTCCTCTTTATGAGTGTATATGTGTGTATTTATTTTTCTCTAGCAGATTAGGACTGGGAGATTGTTACCATTCATGGCGAGAAGTAGGGGTGTAGTTTCTGTACATTCTAATTTATTGGCTATGGTTGAAAATGCAACCTTGAAAAGTCACATATTTCAAGCACAGAATTATAAGGTGGCAAGCCTTCCAAATTGCTTTTCTAGCTACCTCAGTTTGGAGAGAGCTGTGAGAATGGTATATAACCAGGCATCATCCATTCCCCAGTAAAACGCAAGCATTAAGTTCACACTTGATGTCTTTCAGAATATCATCACTCTCGCAGAGACCGGCTCTCTGGACTTCAGAACATTTTGTACATCATGTCTTGTGAGTGAGTCTTTTCTTTATAATTTGTTTTTCCCATAGTAAAAGCAGATTCTTGGTTACATCGCCCATGTAAGCATTTGTCAAGTCTTCATGGTATCTTTATACACCTTTCTTTTTACCAGGTGTAAAATTTGTTTTTTTAATTTTTGCATTACTGTCAACAATTTTCTGCCTTGAATATATGGGAGAAAGATGTTTATAATGTCTTGAAATTGCCTGTGGTTAATGTCTTTGTTTTATTTGCTTTGTCCTGCCGTGAAGCATATGTTAGAACTAACTTGGAGTTAGAGGTTCATGAGGACCCTAGAAACCACTTATTGAAACCTTTAATTTAGCAACTGAGGATTCATAGCCTAAAGGGAAGAAATAACTTTCCCCAGATTTTTGGCAGAGCCAGAAATGTAACTTGGGTTCCCTTTTCCTTGGTGCAATTCTCATTCTGCTCTGTGGTGCTGCCTCATTTCCCTCAGTCAGTGTCAGTAGGCTCTGGAATTCAGATCCCCTTTAGTGTTGGTCTCATTAAAAGATACATGTGAAAGAAAACAGTAATAAGGCATTCCAGAGCCTCTATGTGAGCTGATGCTCTATTTAGGATTATTTGTGCCAGTGTCTTTACGATTTAGGAATAAGATTTTGCTTGTGATTTGTTACCACTTTGAGACTCTGATTTTTGCTTGGATTTCTCTTAATTACCCCCTTAGATCAGGAAGCCGTTAAGGTCACTCCATTGCCATGTGTGTAACTCCTGTGTGGCTCGATACGATCAACACTGCCTGTGGACTGGACGGTGCATTGGTGAGAGAGTCAAGTTTTCATAGGCCATTTTGAAGTTTAGCTATGTTTAGTTATGGGTGTGACTCAGAAAAAATGGAAAGACATTTTAAGGGGTCCATTCTGTAGCTCTTCCTTGCCAGAGAATTATCTCTGTTGTTTTACACTTTGGGAAAACTGATTGTTTTTTTTTTTTTTTTTACATTTTTTATTGATTCATAATCATTTTACAGTGTTGTGTCAAATTCCAGTGTTCAGCACAATTTTTCAGTCATTCATGGACATATACACACTCATTGTCACATTTTTTTCTCTGTGATTTATCATAACATTTTGTATATATTTCCCTGTGCTATACAGTGTAATCTTGTTTATCTATTCTACAATTTTGAAATCCCAGTCTATCCCTTCCCACCCTCTACCCCCCCCCCCCCCCGGTAACCACAAGTCTGTATTCTCTGTCCATGAGTCTATTTCTGTCCTGTATTTATGCTTTGTTTTTGTTTGTTTTTGTTTTTTAGATTCCACATATGAGCGATCTCATATGGTATTTTTCTTTCTCTTTCTGGCTTACTTCACTTAGAATGACATTCTCTAGGAGCATCCATGTTGCTGCAAATGGTATTATGTTGTCGGTTTTTATGGCTGAGTAGTATTCCATTGTATAAATATACCACCGCTTCTTTATCCAGTCACCTGTTGATGGACATTTAGGCTGTTTCCATGTTTTGGCTATTGTAAATAGTGCTGCTATGAACATTGGGGTGCAGGTGTCGTCCTGAAGTAGATTTCCTTCTGGGTACAAGCCCAGGAGTGGGATTCCTGGGTCATATGGTAAGTCTATTCCTAGTCTTTTGAGGAATCTCCACACTGTTTTCCATAGTGGCTGCACCAAACTGCATTCCCACCAGCAGTGTAGGAGGGTTCCCCTTTCTCCACAGCCTCTCCAGCATTTGTCATTTTTGGATTTTTGAATGACAGCCATTCTGACTGGTGTGAGGTGATACCTCATTGTAGTTTTGATTTGCATTTCTCTGATAATTAGTGATATTGAACATTTTTTTTCATGTGCTTTTTGATCATTTGTATGTCTTCCTTGGAGAGTTGCTTGTTTAGGTCTTCTGCCCATTTTTGGATTGGGTTGTTTATTTTTTCCTTATTGAGTCGTATGAGCTGCTTATATATTTTGGAGATCAAGCCTTTGTCGGTTTCACTTGCAAAAATTTTCTCCCATTCCGTAGGTTTTCTTCTTGTTTTATTTCTGGTTTCCTTTGCTCTGCAGAAGCTTGTAAGTTTCATTAGGTCCCATTTGTTTATTCTTGCTTTTATTTCTTCTAGGAGAAAATTTTTGAAATGTATGTCAGATAATGTTTTGCCTATGTTTTCCTCTAGGAGGTTTATTGTATCTTGTCTTATGTTTAAGTCTTTAATCCATTTTGAGTTGATTTTTGTATATGGTGTAAGGGTGTGTTCTAGCTTCATTGTTTTACATGCTGCTGTCCAGTTTTCCCAACACCATTTGCTGAAGAGACTGTCTTTATTCCATTGTATATTCTTGCCTCCTTTGTCGAAGATGAGTTGACCAAAAGTTTGTGGGTTCATTTCTGGGCTCTCTATTCTGTTCCATTGGTCTATATGTCTGTTTTGGTACCAATACCATGCTGTCTTGATGACTGTAGCTCTATAGTATTGTCTGAAGTCTGGGAGAGTTATTCCTCCAGCCTCTTTCTTTCTCTTCAGTAATGCTTTAGCAATTCTAGGTCTTTGATGGTTCCATATAAATTTTATTATGATTTGTTCTAGTTCTGTGAAATATGTTCTGGGTAATTGGATAGGGATTGCATTAAATCTGTAGATTGCCTTGGGCAGTGTGACCATTTTGACAATATTGATTCTTCCAATCTAAGAGCATGGAATATCTTTCCATTTTTTAAAGTCTTCTTTAATTTCCTTCATCAATGGTTTATAGTTTTCTGTGTGTAATTCTTTCACCTCCTTGGTTAGATTTATTCCCAGATATTTTATTACTTTGGGTGCTATTTTAAAGGGGATTGTTTCTTTACTTTCTTTTTCTGTTGATTTATCGTTAGTGTAAAGAAAGGCAACTGATTTTTGAACATTAATTTTGTAACCTGCTACCTTGCTGAATTCTTCGATCAGCTCTAGTAGCTTTTTTGTGGACCTTTTAGGGTTTTCTATATATAGTAACATGTCGTCAGCATATAATGACACTTTTACCTCTTCTTTTCCAATTTGGATCCCTTTTATTTCTTTCTCTTGCCTGATTGCTGTGGCTAGGACTTCCAGGACTATATTGAATAGGAGTGGTGATAGTGGGCATCCTTGTCTTGTCCCAGATTTTAGTGGGAAGCTTTTGAGTTTTTCACCGTTGAGAACTATGCTGGCTATAGGTTTGTCATATATAGCTTTTATTATGTTGAGATATGTTCCCTCTATACCCACTTTGGCGAGAGTTTTTATCATAAATGGGTGTTGAATTTTATCAAATGCTTTTTCTGCATCGATTGAGATGATCATGTGGTTTTTGTCCTCTCTTGTTGATGTGATGTATTACATTGATTGATTTGCGTATGTTGAACCAGCCTTGTGTCCCTGGGATGAACCCCACTTGGTCATGATGTATAATCTTTTTTATGTGTTGTTGGATTCTATTTGCTAAAATTTTGGTGAGGATTTTGGCGTCTATGTTCATCAGTGATATTGGCCTATAATTCTCTTTTTTTGTAGTGTCTTTGCCTGGTTTTGGTATCAGGGTGATGGTGGCTTCATAGAATGAGTTTGGGAGTATTCCCTCCTTTTCAATCGTCTGGAAGAGTTTGAGAAGGACTGGTATGAGTTCTTCTTTGTATGTTTGGTAGAATTCCCCGGTGAAGCCATCCGGTCCTGGACTTTTATTTGTAGGGAGGTTTTTAATTGCTATTTCTATTTCCTTTCTAGTGATCGGATTGTTCAAGTGTTCAGTTTCTTCTTGATTCAGTTTTGGTGGACAGTATGTTTCCAGAAACTTGTCCATCTCCTCTAGGTTATCCAGTTTGGTTCCATATAGTTTTTCATAATATTCTCGTATGATATTCTGTATTTCTATTTTGTTTGTTGTAATTTCTCCATTTTCCTTTCTTATTTTGCTAATTTGTGCTCTCTCTTTTTTCTTCTTTGTGAGTTTGGCCAGAGGTTTGTCGATTTTATTTACTTTTTCAAAAAACCAGCTTTTGGTTTGGTTGATTTTTTCTGTGGTCTTGTTAATCTCTATTGTATTTAATTCCTCTCTGATCTTTATTATTTCCTTCCTTCTGCTGCTTTTTGGGGCTTTTTGTTCTTCTTTTTCTAATTGATTCAGGTGGTGGGTTAACTTGTTTATTTGAGATTGTTCTTCTTTTTTGAGGAAGGCCTGTATCGCTATAAACTTCCCTCTTAGCACTGCCTTTGCTGTGTCCCATAGGTTTTGAGTGGTTGTGCTTTCATTATCATTTGTCTCAAGGTATTTTTTAATTTCAGCTTTGATTTCCTCATTGATCCATTGTTTTTTCAATAACATATTGTTTAATCTCCATGCTTTTCTTTTTTTCTCCTTTGTTTCTCTGTTGTTGATTTCCAGTTTCATGGCATTGTGGTCAGTAAAGATGCTTGAGATAATTTCTATCTTCTTAAATTTGTTGAGGTTTCTTTTGTGTCCAAGTACATGATCGATCCTGGAAAATGTTCCATGTGCACTTGAAAAGAATGTATATTCTATTTTTTGGGGGTGTAAAGCTCTGAAAATATCCACCAAATCTAGTTTTTCTATTGTAGTATTTAATTTCTCTGTTGCCTTGTTTATTTTCTGTCTGGAAGATCTGTCTAGTGATGTTAATGCAGTGTTAAAATCTCCAACTATGATTGTATTCCCATCAATATCGCCCTTTATCTCTGTTAGTAATTCTTGTATGTACTTAGGTGCTCCTATATTGGGTGCATATATATTAACGAGTGTAATATCTTCATCTTGTATCACTCCTTTAATCATTATAAAATGTCCTTCTTTATCTTTCTTTATGGCCTTTGTTTTAAAGTCTATTTTGTCTGAAATCAGTACTGCAACACCTGCTTTTTTGGCTTTTCCATTTGCATGGAATATCCTTTTCCATCCTTTCACTCTCAATCTATATGTGTCCTTCTCCCTAAAGTGGGTCTCTTGTAGGCAGCATATTGAAGGTTCTTGCTTTATTATCCACTCTGCCACTCTATGTCTTTTGACTGGAGCATTTAGTCCATTAACATTTACAGTAATTAATGATAAATGTGTGTTTATTGCCATTTTGAACTTATCTTTGCAGTTGAATTGGTATATCCTCTTTGTTCCTTTCTTCTTCCTTTTGTGGTTTGGTAATTTTCCTTTGTATTATCATGGATTTTATTTAATTTTTGTGACTCCCTTGTAAAGTTTTGACTTGTGGTTACCCTTTTTTGTAAATCTATTAACCTATACCCGTTTTTAATAAACTGATAATAACATGATCTCAAACCCATCCTACTGTTAAAAAATTTTAAAAAAAGAAAGAAAAAAAATTCTATATTTCCCTGCCTCCCTCTCTCAGTGATTTGTATGTCTTCTTTTATAATTTCGTGTTTTCTTTATTTGTAATTCATGAGTTATCACCTTTCCAGTTGTACGTTTCTCATTTCTGTAGCATCCTGCTGCTTTTCTATTTAGAATAGCCCTTTCAATATTTCTTTTAGCATGGGTTTAGTGTTGCTAAACTCCTGCAGCTTTTTTTTGTCTGTGAAACTCTTTATTTCTCCTTCTATCCTAAAGGATAGCCTTGCTGGATAAAGTATCCTAGGCTGCATCTTTTTTTCATTCAGGGCTTTGAATATATCTTGCCACTCCCTTCTGGCCTGTAGTGTTTGTGTAGAGAAATCAGCTGAGAGCCTTATGGGGGTTCCCTTGTAGTTCACTCTTTGCTTTTCTCTTGCTGCCTTTAGAATCATTTCTTTATCCTTGACTCTGGCCATCTTGATTATGATATGTCTTGGTGTGGGTCTATTTGGGTTCTTCCTGTTTGGGACCCTCTGAGCGTCCTGTACTTGTATATCTGATTCCTTCTTTAAGTTTGGGAAGTTTTCAGTCATGATTTCTTCAAAAACCTTTTCAATCCCCTTTGATCCTTCTTCCCCTTCTGGGACCCCTATTATGCGAAGATTGGGACGCTTTATATTATCCCATAGGTCCCTTATGCTATTATCATTATTTTTTATTTGCTTATCTTGTAGTTCTTCTGAATGGGTGCTTTCTGTTGCCCTGTCTTCTAGATCACTAATTCGTTCCTCTGCATTAACTAGTCGGCTTTGCACAGCTGTTAGATCATTCCTCATCTCTGTCAATGAGTTTTCCCATTTTGCTTGGCTCTTCTTTATAGCTTCAATTTCATTTTTGACATATTTTATTTCTCTAAGCATTATCTCTTTTAATTCCTTCAGCAATTTGATCACTCCTTTTTTGAAATCTTGATCCTAGTAGGCTATCGATGTCTATTTCATTGAGCTTTCTTTCAGGGGATTCCTCTTGTTCTTTTAATTAGGAAAGGTTTCTCTGCTTCTTCATCTTGCTCAAACCTCTCTGGCACTGTGGTTTATGGAGTATCAGTTGTCTATTTTGGATCTTAAGGATTTTATCTATCTAATGCCTATTTAGGAATAGAACTTAGGAAAAAAAAAAGAAAAAAAAAGAGAGAGAGAAAGATTTTTAAAAGAAGGGAGAAAGAGGGTTTGAAAACAATGTATAATGAATAATAGAAGAGCGGGTTGAAGCAGCGTATTAATCGGGTGGAGACGTCCTTTTAAAACCCTTAAAAAAAAAAGGGGGGGTGGGGAGATGAATATATGTGTTTGAAGCCTGTGTCTAATCAATAACAGGACATCAAAACCCAAGAGAAATAGAAATGAATTAAGAAGTAAAAATTAAGAGAGTAATTGAAAATAGAACAGGTAAAAACAGATTAAAAAAAAAACAAAAACAAAAAACAAAAAAACAAACAAAAACAAAACAAAAAAAAAAAGGGGGGGGGGGTTGTCGGTGTTCTCCTGGAGTGTGTGTGCTTTTAATGTGATGTCCTTCTGTCTTCCTCCTGTTTTGGAAGCTCAGCTTGTTTTCATAGGCCCTCCGTTGGCGCCCTCTTCTGTGCTGCTCCCAGCACCTGTCGGCAAGCAGATCGCGCCTCCTCCTAACACGGGGTCAGATGCAGCTCTCCTCTGCTGCGGGCGGGCGGGTCACTGCCCCTCCGGATGCCGCAGTCAGATGTTGCAGACTGGCCAGGCAGGAGGGCGGGTCGTGCCCCCTCCCAGCACCTCGGTCAGGGGTTGTGTTCCTGCCCGACAGGCGGGGGGCCGCTCTCCCCCTGCCTGCGCCGCCGGTAGCTCCGCTGCTCTGTAAGGCTGCGCGCTCTGCGCCGGCGCTCCGCCCTGGTCGCGCTCCGCGGGTGGGCTGAGGAAGACCTAGGGGCAGCCTCGTCCCTGCTCCGAGCCAAGAGCCAGCTGCTTGTTTGTCTTTGTGGAGCAAGTTCTCTGGGGGACCAGAATGAAAGGACCCTATCTGCCCAGGGCTGTAGGCCCGTCTCAGTCTGGCCCTTGAGGCTGCTAAGCCCTTCGGTGCGGGCGCAGGTTTCGCCTCTGCCCCCGCCTGGGTGCTCAGCGCCGGAGAATATGGCGGCTCTGCCTGGGCCCCGCCCCTCTTCCCCTGAAAAGTTTCCGCGGGTTTTCAGAGATGGGGGTATGCACCCTTCCCCCGAGAGCACAGCAACCTTGCTGTTTTATGGAGGGCCCAGGTTGTTCTGTCCTGTACACCCACAGACCCGGCGCCCAGCCCCTTGCAGTCCCCTGGAGCTGCCTCCGTGCAGCCGCCCCCGTCCTCGACCCGGCTTGTGCAGCCTGGCCCTGCCTGCCGCTGCCGGCCCGCGTCTCAGGATGGGTGTTGGGGGGACGCTCTGTGCCCGTTTAACTTAGTTCTGTCAGACAAGGGCTGCTCTGTACAGATCCGAGCCTCGGAGGCTCCCCCTCTGTCCTGCTGGCCTCTCAATTGGAGAGGGGAGACCCAGCGAGCAAGCGCCAGTCCTCCTTTGCCGCTCCCTCCCCGTGGGACCCGTCCCTTGCTGTTGTTCTTTCTTTTTTCCTTTTCTCCTACCAGATTTTTGGCGTCTTTATCTTTTGAAGAGGGCGATGATCTGTTGGAGTTCCGCAGGTGCTCTGGTTGGCTGAGTGGGTCTGTAGATGTGGGTCTTGGTGTATTTGTGGGAGAGGGTGACTTACAAGCGTCCTTCTACTCCGCCATCTTGCCCGGAAGTGAAAAAACTGATTGTTGATGTTGATAATAATAATTAATGTCATTTGTTTAGTATTTTAGCATTTATAAAGCACCTTCACATATAATATCCTATTTGATCATCAGAGGTTGGTATTCTCTCCATTTTAGAGTTGTAAATATATAAAAGGTCAGATTATTTGCTTGAGGTCACTTTAGTAGCATCAGTCTTCCAAATAGCAAGTTTTTTCCATATTTTGTGTCTTGTCCCTCATTCACCTTCTCTACTTGCCTCCAAGGCTCAGGTAGGAGCTAGAATCAGAGACAGCAGATCTGGGGATTGCCTTCTGCCCAGGGAATATTCTTTGTCCTGATCTGCAGCCCTGGGTTTGCTCTGACCCGTCGCAGTACAGCTGGGACTTTATTATGAGGAACTTCAGAGGAACTATGTCATGGGTCTTCAGGAGAGAATATGCTTTTATAATCCTGATGAACAAAAGGCTTCATCAGCTCAGACAGGTTTCCTCAGTGCATTCTGATGTTCTCTACTGTTCCTAGAGGACAGGTGAAGAGATCATTCCTGGGCCCCCAGGCTTCATGGACCCTATCCCACCGTAAAGATGAGATGATTGGTGTCGTAACAGGCAGCCTTGAATGGCAGTGGAGAAACAATAGTATGAGACCACACACTTCTCTCACACTGCATTTACATGGGGTCTTCACATGCATCATCTGCTTTGGTTGCCACAGGCCTGTGAAGTAGAAGGGATTTTGTCCCCCTGTGTCAAATAAGAACACTGAATCAGAGAAACTGACATACCTGTAGTCACACAGCTTGTCATTCATAAATCTGGGTCTCCTGAGTCCAATTGCTTCTTCTGATGGGCTTTGCTACCTCGGGAGAAAGTGGGAACATGATGGTAGCTGAGGAGCTTTTGTGTCATTAGCATCAAAGTGCTGTCATCTCCGGCATCAAGAGTGTGGCACGTACCACAGGGGGCATGGCTCACCCCTTCTTTGCTTCCATAGACCTTTCCCAGGCTTCAGGTTGCCCCTCTGCTGTGTCCAGTCTCCTGCAATGTATCTGTTTAGTGCTGCCCCTCATATTCATTTTGTCTGTTCCTGAGACCAAGTCAATCCTTGATGTCCAGAAGTTTTACTTACATAAACTTGTTACATGGAAGCAAGGAAGAGACAGTGTATGATTTGCCCAAAATCCTGCCTGCTCCCCTCCCTCCAGCCCTGTATAGGCCATCCTAGAGCCATATGTGCTTAGTAAACTTTGTTCTGTCCAGAAGAAGTGTCTTCTTTTAGGAAGTAGGTAAATAACTATTAGTTCAGTTAACGTGGACAGCTGAGCATGACATATCAGAGCTGTTTGGCTTTGGTTTAGTAGTATTTAAAAGCAAAACATTGGTTTATTTCTTTTTTACTTTGGTGGAGATTTTTGACAGGGAAGTGGTTAATAAGGTCTTAATCTGGAAAATTGTTGTAAGAAAGTATTAAATATGTTGTTTTTCTTTTTGATATAGGTTTTGGCAACCATCACTATTACATATTCTTCTTATTTTTCCTTTCCATTGTGTGTGACTGGATTATATATGAATCTTTCATCTGTAAGTATACATTTTTCTTATAGCAAGTTTATGCACCCACACTCACACATACTTTTTCTTGTAAACCCTTATATGTCACATTCTGGCTGGGTAACTATAAACCATGCCTAATAAAAATGAAATGGATGCCTGTAAGACTCTCAGCATTGGGGAGCTGCAGGAAATGCTAGAAGAGGTTAGTTGTCAGTACTTTGGAAGAGACTGTACTCTGAAGTGACCTTGATAAATTTGAGAACTGGTCAAAAATAGAGATTTGTTTAAGGTAAGTGCAGATTTATCCCCCATTTTACTTTGAAATGAGTAAAAATCAGTTGCTCAAGTATAAAGCAATGGAAGTGATAAGTAAATAAAATAGGGGTAAAAAATGGTAGTAGAGAGGTTGAGGGAGGAGGGAGGTGGTCACAGTAATTAAGGAACAAAACTCAGAAAGCTCGTGCCATTTAACAAATATCAAGTCACAGCTCAAGACCTGATGGGAAAACTAGAACAATTAGTCAAAGGTTGGAAATAGTAACTTGGAAGAAAACATTAGATACTTATTCTGTATCCCTGAGAAAGGAAACTGCTCAGTAGCAGTGTGAAAGGGCGTTGAGGAATCTCATGTCACGGAGTGACACTGAGCTGTTCCAAGGTGATCGACTAAGAACAGGGTTTAAATTGAAGCAGGAAGGATTTTGGTTAGCTCTGAAGAATTGCATGACTTTGCTTTTCAAACCTTGGACTAGGTTACCTAACTGGAAAAACTCACACTGCTTGTAGTTTATTTTGACTTTATTTAACTGCTCATTATTTATTAAACTTTCAGGAGAATTGTATTCTAGAGGCAGAGGCTTCACTACTAATCTGTTTCCATCCACCCTCCTGTTATGCTCAAGTCTTAAATTTTGCCAGTAGAACACTAATCTATTGCTTGAACTAAAATCTGGAATGATTCAGAAAGACGTCAGAAGTTTTTTAGTACATTTTTTCTTTTCCCTTTAGCATCCCAAACCCTACTGCTCCTTAAACACCCATCCCCGCCCAGCCCCTCACCCACTGGCTTTTCTCTAGTTTAAATTTTGTTTAGTTTTTGGAAGATAATTCCCCCGGTGCTGTCCCCTAACCTCCCAGTTACCCTCCCCAGAAAAATCCAGTATTACAAGTTTTGTTTAGGGTTTCATTTTTAGAGATTGTTAATTAATATTTAGGAAATGGTCTATTTTTAGCCCTTCCAAAGACATGGAGAGGGCCTCAGTTACCTTGTCAGCCCCTTTCCCACCAGATACCTTAGGTGTCTCCAATCACTAGGGAAAGCTTTTGTAGCTCAGTACAAATGCCACTATCTCCAGTGGGCCTGAGTCAGAAGGTTGTGATCCCTGATCTCAGTTCTTGTCAAAGGCCATCAGTGTTCCTGAGCATTGGAATTTTAAAACCTCTTAGGTTATGTCCTGTAGTAAGAAATAAAAGATTTTTTGACAATGCTTTTTTCTGTTGAAAGAGCTGCCCTTTTAAGGCCAGACAATAAGCATATTCCTGGAAAACCCTTTTAAGCTGGCTCAGGGACCCACTTGTCCCTTGGACTTGATCTTCGGGGAGAGGAGCCAGATTTTACACACTCTTGTCTCTCTCCATTCTCTCTCTTTGC
The DNA here is from genome assembly GCF_048564905.1 of Vicugna pacos. Lineage (NCBI taxonomy): Eukaryota > Metazoa > Chordata > Mammalia > Artiodactyla > Camelidae > Vicugna > Vicugna pacos. The sequence continues at coordinate 40,391,402 of NC_132996.1, forward strand.
TAAAAATAGTCACCTTTGTTTGTTGTCTATGTCCAGCATAAGACTGTATTGATAAGGACAGAAGTAATTTTCCATCACATTCATTCTTTCCAAGTTGCATGCATTTGTTCCTTCCTCCTCTTTGCCTTTATTCTCTGACTCTCAACCAATTTTTACATTATGTTTTGTTTCTTAGAAACAGTCCCACTGTATATTCACTTACAACTGTATAGACTCGCTGAACATATTTTGTTACTTTTATCCCATTATATTCTGACAGTATTTCTTTACACTGAATGAGGACATCATGTCATTTATCATTATTTCACAGATAGGAAAAAGGAACTTTTGCCCCATTTTCCTAAAGAGAGGCTGTGCTGTCATACTACCTTCTTTGTTTATCATGAATGCTCCTGGTGCTAGAATGGTGCTGTACACCCGCCTCCCTGTGTGATACAGTTCCAGCTACTCTGGCTCCGTGCAGCCTCCATCCATTTCCTCTTTTGCGAGGTCTGTTTTCAGGATAGGCAGTAAGTAACTCAAAGTGTCAGCATCCTGCAAGTTACAGGGAGAAAGATTTTTGGATCATTGTTAGAAAAAACATGGTAACTTTCAGAGCTATTTAAAGATGAAAATGACCTGGAGAGATATCATTAGCCAATGACTACCTGATAAGAATGTATTATTAATACATATTAAAGTGTTATATTGCATAAGAGAGTATATGTGGCCATTTGCAGCCCTATCTTTGATAAATCTGAAATCAGTCCTATGAAAATTCCAGTTTCAGAGTCATGCTGTGTTATCAAAAAAATTCTCAGAAAGGAGCAGTTGAAATCCATGAGCTGAAAGTAGATATTCTTTCCCCCTCAGCAGCTGTTTTCTCTGCCTGCTGTTGGAAATTATATTCTTTTTTTGTCATATCAGGTACATGGAATGCATCTTTCTTTGCTGTCCTAGTGAGAAGCTCTAAAGACAGTGTAACTTCCCTTAGCTTTTTTTTACCTTAATTGTTACTCTATGATGATTGCCCTTAGATTGCTTCTGGTATATATTCATGAGAAATGGTTGATGAGACTCAAAAAGTTAAAAAAAAAAAGATTTTTAGGGCTTAAATGGACAGACAATTGGTAGTAAAGTTATAGACTCATTTTCTTCCTGTCCCAAGAGCTCTTAAGTGCTACTTTGGGAAAGTGTCTAAAACTACTTACCAAATTATCAGAGACGTTTATTAAATCTCAAGGTGCAAATCTACGCAATTCTAATTTCAAGAATAATTTGTCCTTTATGAATGGCCATGATACCTATTTAAATTCATTGATTTTACTTAACCTTGAAAACTTGTCCCCTTATTTCTGCTGCTTCCTACCTGTATTCTCCTTACTGCTGCTCTTGGCTGCATGAGTTATGGGGTCAGTATCATGAAGGCCATAGTGAAGGCCTCACTGTTGATTGGTATATAAGTAGATATTCCTGGGGAGAAACTGAGCTGAGACCATATGAATCGTGTTCTCTATCTTTTTCTTAGGGGTGTCTTGTCTCATGAGTTCCCTCACCTGGCTTTTTTCCCGCTGTGGGATTAATTACGATACCAATGCAGAAGTACACTCAGTAACTGTAAATGTTGTTAGGTTGTGTTCCAATGGTATCTAGGTGCTAATAGGATTTTTTGTGCCCACAGCAATGGCCTGTTGATCTGAACCCTTGATAAAGGTTTATATTCAGTTCTGTAATTGACCCGTAAGTTGCCGTAACATGGATAAGATAATTTTCTAGGACAAATATTTATTAAATAAATAATCACTCTCAGTTACCAAGTTCTTAAACAATTAACTTATGGCAAGTGCATTTTATGCTGAATATGCTGATTTTATTGATGGTTTTATGGACCTTTTTTGCTTTTATTACTTCATTGCCAACTACCAGCACGATATTATCATAGCCTTAACAGATGCCTTTTTTTTGTTTAAATCTTTGTTGAGCTAGCATTTGAAAGATAAAATCTTAAAGCTGAGTTCTGACCTATGCCATCATGTCTTACTTTCTCTATTTCCTAAATAGAACTGCAGTGGTTTTAATCTTTGTGAAGAATGATAGCTGGTTTGCTGCCTTTTTAAATAATGGGTTCCTTTTTTGTGAATTCACAGATTGGTCAAATCATTGTGCCACGACATTCAAAGAAGATGGACTGTGGACCTACCTCAATCAGATTGTGGCTTGTTCCCCTTGGGTCTTATATATCTTCATGTTGGCAAGTTTCCATTTCTCATGGTCAACATTTTTATTAATAAATCAGCTCTTTCAGGTATTTATTTCTTTTGTTACAATGCCTTTGAGTAAATTTCTAATAACCCAGAGTGAGGTAGAAAGACTTGAATTTCAGATCAGAAGACTTAGATTCAGATTCCACCTTTGTCACTTTGTGGGTCTAGTCATGTCATTTGACTCCTGAATTGCAGTTTCCTTGTCTATAAAATGGGGATAGTAATGCCTGTCTACTCTCACAGGATGGTTTAAAGTTTAGAATAATAAGTTGTTGGTGTAGGAGTTATCTAATCTAACCACCTTATTTCATAGATAGAGGTACAGAGAGGTGAATTGAGTTGCTCAGGGTCACCCAGTGAATGGCAAAAATGAGAGCTGGAAACTTAGGTCTTCTGACAGTCCATTCAAGGGCTTTTTCCATCATACAATAAAGTTATATGGTGTGTGAAAGCATGGTATAAACTGTAAACAATTGTGCAAATGTGAGATGATTATGTTCCCTCACTTTTTCCAGCCCTGTTTGTTATCCTTATTATTATGCAGTACATAAGTAGATAGAAGTGGGGAAGGAAGGAAAGATACATCACTAACCAATGGACGTGGTAATTACACTTGCAGAGAAGGTCATGACCATTAGAAAGTTCACACTCCAGGCGGTAGCCTCCACCTTCAGCTTTCTCTGAAGCTTCTATCCCTTCCCTGCTGCCTGCCTGCCTGCCTTTATGAGCGTAACCTAGTTCTCATTGTTGCTATGGCCTGCCCTCGTAGAATGGACAGCCATGATCAGTATGAGCCAATTACCGCCAGACCTCTGATAATTAGAACATTACTCGACAAAAGCACAATGTATTCCATTTTCATGGGCAAGTAACCAATTCTGCAATAATAATACAAAAATAAAGTAAGAAAAAGGAAAAAACTTCTAAGGAAAGGAATTAATTAATAATACTGACTGAACTTGGTTTCTAAATATTCATCCTTATCTCCTATTTGATATCTACAGACTCAGATAGTGAGAATGGATGTTAGCATCAATCATTATTAATATTAATTGTGATCATCTATAATATCTAATGTTTATACATGCTTTACATATTCCAAAGCACCTTCCCATCTATTGCTTCACAAACGCTTGAGATTCAGACTGTGCCAAAATAGTGTTTCCATTTTATGGATGAGAAAACTAAGCCTAAGAGATACTGAGTTCCTTGTTTACGGTCATAAGGCTCAGTAGGAGGTGGAGTTAGAAGTAGAATCTAAGATTTGAGACATCAATTCTAATTCTTTTTCTTCTTTCCTGGACTCTTAGAACAAGTTATTTGAGACTAAAATATCCTTAATTTTTAGTGTATATGTCTATACTCTCTAAGGCAGAAAAGTGGACTCAAAGTTTTGGAGAGTTTCTAAATATAAGAATTGAAAGTAAAGTCAAATAAAATCCAGTTATTTGAAGACTTTTATCTCCTGTGTGTGTTATTGAGTCACTTTGACTGTAGACTGCTGGCAAGGACCCTGGGTTTTATTCTCACACTGACTGAGGTGTCTGTCCCAGTTCTGCCGGTTTCTAAGCTGTGCAGCCTTGGACCAGTTAGTATCTCTATCAGCCTCTGCACTGAATATTTTAAATACATTATCTCAGATCCGTAGACAATCTGATGAGGATGCCTGGATAATCTCTGATTTGCATATAAGGAACCTGATGTTTGGTTGTTTTGAGAATTAGATGAGATATCTCAGTGAATAATATGGGTTTTAATCATTTGGGAGTTGTTTAAGTTACCTTAAGTATTACCCTACCACAAATTTATGGATTTAAATGTTCTTCACTTCAGATTAACTTTTTTATTTGGTGCTTTTCAAAGACACACTAAGAAACATATACAGGTTAAGATAATTATGCTAATACTGATGTTATATTGTTTTATTCATCTGAAAGTTGAATACTGAATGTGTTAAGAATCTAAATATGACCATAAGCCCTGGCTGAAGCAATCATTTCATGACTCTAAGTCAATGCACTGTGCTTTCTTGAAGGTTAGTAATAATCAGACAATCAAAAAAAAATGCTCAGTGACTAGATACACAAAGGGGAGTCTAGTTTAGAGCTGCTGAGTCCTTGCCCTCACCATGATCCTTGGTTGGAAGGCTGGATGATGTCGTCTTTGAGGGAGAACTGAATGTTTGCCAGTGTCCTGTGGTGCACTGCTAAGAGTGATGGAGCCTCAACATGGTGGTATTTTTCATGTACCTTCCAATCTTCTTTTTCAGATTGCTTTTCTGGGCCTGACCTCCCATGAGAAGACCAGCCTGCTGAAGCAGAGCAGGCATATGAAACAGACACTGTCCCTCAGGAGGACCCCATACAAGTAAGTGAGACCTACTCTGCCCTCTGAGTCTGTGGAAGGTGCTGGCCTAGCCGTGGGTTTCCCAACCTAAGGTCACCACCTGTGACTGTGCTGCCGTCCTCTAACTGGCCATCTGGTAGAGTTGAACCTCTTCTTTCTTGGACGCCTCAGTGACAGGAGATGAGTGATAAGGTCATGAGCCCCAAGGTGGTAAGAATTTGGGATTTAGTCTCCTGGACTCAGCACAAACAGTAAGTGACTTTGAAGTTTTGCCAGCGTGGGGAATCTCTTCACTCAAGCCACATGGTCACAAGACTGCATATTGCTAGCATGAAGTCAGTGTGAGATAACGAAGCACGTGGCTGAGAGAGCCGGCCACAGAACTCTCTGTAGAAAGCGTTCTGTTGTGAGCTTTGCCAGGATTTTCAGCCTGGCTTTCTACTACGAGTAATTCCTACAGCTCTGTGTTTAAATGTGCCCACTAATGTCAGGGAAAAGCTAGTTTTTCAGGTTTGGGATGTGTTCTCCCCAGAGCATTGGTTGTATAAATCCTGTCCTCAGCTGAAAATGAGGGTATTTGTAGGAAGGCCATCATCTTATGCTACAAACGATCAGGCTTTGAAGCTTATCTCCCTGTCATACTTATCGGGATCCAGAGGCCAGGAGTGCTGCAGAGGTGACCTGGAGTCCTCTAGGGATTTGAAGGCTCACCGCATATCTCATGAGCAGTCTATTTTAAAGCACACTCATGGTGCAAGATGAAACTGTTAGGCTGCTGGACAAGGGAATCAGAGCCTGGAATATGACTATGATGTGTTTAGAGGAGAGAAACTGACTTAATTGGGAAGAGACAGCCAAAGTGCTGAAGAGTAGAGAGTAATGTTAAGCTTGTGACAGTGTTTCAAACTGGCAGTCATCATGAAGTCCCTTTCTCAGTGATTAAACCAGAAAAATATTTACTCCACCAAAGTATGGACATCTTTGTGATAGAGGTGGAATTTTAAGCTGAGCCTTGAGAGATGTGGTGTGGGGCATGATGAGGAAGGAGGGAAGGGCATTCCAAGCCCTAGAGAAGAGTCTGAATAAAGGGCTAACGGTGAGAGAGCTGGGGCATGTAGGGAAGTTGCTGAGTAATGGCAATATTACTGGAGGAACTAAAGGTAAAGCATTGGAGCCACTTTGAATCTAGCTTCTAAATTCTGCTCAAGCCAAAGACTGGTCTTACTTGTCTTCCCGTAAGTTATTTTCACCTACTGGCTAGCACTTGCGCTGGGCCCTGTCAATCCCCAGAGTGCCTCCCTGCCTCCACCCCATCAACTTCATGTGGTCCGCCTTCTTCCTAGGAAGCTGCCTTCTGAGTAGCCTTGGTACTTTCCTGCCCACTCACTGAACAGCGACAGCGGCGCAATCATCCGTCCACACAGCTGTGTTCTGATGTGTTTAAGGCGTGGGATTAGGCACTTGAAAGATGGGGCATATGCATAAAAATAAATATTCATTGTAGATGGAATAGATGATAGTGTTCAGGAATTCAGTGGAGAAAAAAATGATGGTGAAGACATGTAGTCAGGAAGGCTCCAGAGGGGGAGTGGGCCCATACCTGGGCCTTGAGAACTGGTTGGACTTAAAGGAAGAGTAGGGTTGTGTGGGTTCCAGGGTAGAAGACTAGCCCCACTAGTTGTGATCGTGGGAAAAATAAAGCCAGGGTAGCCGTAACAAAAGGTCTATATAGATGAGTTCAAAGAGCCAATACCTTAGGAGTCCTGAGGCTTTATTGTGTAGGGCTGTTAATACAAAGGTAAGGAATTTGAATTTGAGCTTCTGGACAGAGGAATGTTTTTAAAGAAGTTTGATTGGGAGATGAGGGGCTATGAATATACAGGTTTTTGGAGGACCTGACTCCTTCAGTATATAAGATGAAGAAATTGACATAGAGACATTTAGAGGGTTTCTTAGAAAATTTAGAAGAATCCTGTCTTGTTGATATGTTTTTCTGGCCTGTCTAGCCTTTGAGATACTCAAAGTCTGAATTGGAGCAGTGAGAATGGAAAGAAAGAAGTTTAATGATGGTAGTGACTGTTCTAGTGAGTGGGGACCCAAAATGGACTTAAGTCACTGGACAGAAGCCAAGGAATCTCAAAATAGAGATTTAGGTCCAGAAATGGAACTCAGCTTCAGTCTTAAGGGCCATGAATTCAAGGAAATGTCTGATTTGCCTATTCCTGCAGGATCTTCAAAGGATGTACATTGTAAATTCTCAGTGAATGATTATGGTTTGAATGAATGTTTGTCAAATGTTAATAGGAAGCATAGTAAGACGTGTTCTCTTCCTTTCTTGGCAGCCTTGGGTTCACACAGAACCTCGCAGATTTCTTTCGGTGTGGCTGCTTTGGCTTGGTCAAACCCTGTGCAGTAGACTGGACGTCACAGTACACCATGGTCTTTCACCCAGCTAAGGAGAAAGTTCTTCGCTCAGTATGAAGAAGACAGCCCAAAACTCTCACTCTGATTTGTTTGTGTTTATGTCGATGTCCTGTGGTCTGCAAGTGAAGATTTAGAATTCACCTAAGCCCAAAGGAAAACACAGGTGGTTTTTAAAGCCATTTGGTAAAAACAGAAGTTCTTGAGAAGGACATTACACTTTTTCAGATTTAGCAAGATGGACTGTTCCTAAACAATCTTCTTGGCAGACATCTAAAAATAAACATTTTTCACAAGAAAACGCAAGTTCCCCCTTTTTTTGGAGATAATATTCACCAATTATGGAGAAAATATGGTATTTTCAGATACTTTATTGGCTGTTTCAAAATAGTACTATTCTTTAAACTTGTAATTTTTGATAAATTATTTGTCTTTGTTTTATCTATAAATATGTAAAAAATATTTAAATAGATGTACCTGTTTTGCTTTCACACTTAATAAAAAAAATTTTTTTTTGTAGTTGAGACTTTCTGATACTTGACACTTCTAGAATTTTAAAATGAGGAAAGGTGTATATAGGACATAAACATTCCCAGTTCCAGGAATGAGTTGAGATCACCATTAACACCAACAGCAAGATTTAATTTTATTTTCCATCTTGCTTAGAAAATTGAACATAGGAAGTCTTAAAGATTAATTAGTATTTGTACTTAGTACCCTCAAAATATTACACTGGTGTGATTGTAATTGCTAATTTCCCTTGTTCTGGAGGAAATGCTAATTCCACTTGAACTTTTTCATGTGTGTGTGTGTGTGTGTGTGTGTATCATGTATATGTAATACATATATATGCCCCTGGACATGACGCCTTCCTGCTGAAAATCCTCCCTTAGGTTCCCATTGCTCTTGGGGTAAAAGCTACAGGCCCTGAAGGACAGAGCCGTGTTTTGTTTACCATCTTACTTTGGACCACTTGTCGTACTCTAACCACCTTACAGTTTCACCTCTCAGTTCCTCAAAGATCTGTTCTCCTTTTTTCTACAGAGCCTTTCAGATAAGGAAACTAAAGCCTAAAGAAGTTTATATCTTCTCCAAGGTCTCATGGATACTAAGTGGGGTAACCACTCTAGAGTCCCAGCCTTCTAGATACCGCCTGACACGTATGTGCTCAATAAATATTTGAATTAACTTTTTGAGTGAATGAAGGGTTTTAAAGCAGGACGCAATGTGCTCAGAATTGTGCTTGACAACCAATTCTCATCTGAGGGACAGAAGGACTTTTTCTGGCTATATTCTCTCTCTCCCTTCCTTTCCCACCAACCCCTACCAAGTAAATACTCTCAAATTGTGATCCATAGACCATTTAGATCAGAATCATAGGGATGGGTAGGGGCCTGGGACTCACTTACTTAAAATTGAAATTCCCAGAGCCTCTATCTTCCAGCACATCTAATTGATATGTAACATGAAAAGCACATTTCATTCATTTTAAAATTATTCCACAAATATTTATGGAGCACCAAGCTAGGTCTTGCAAGCCATAAAACATTTAATTGGGCATGCTAATCATAGAATTTACAGTCCAGAAGGGAAGCTAAGATAAATGAGACTATATATAATGTATATGTAGAATGTAGAAAACACTAAAAGCCATGATGGGTACAAATAAAATATTGTTAGAGTTAAAAGTTGGGGAAAGCCTCAGGGGGTGTGATCAAGGAAGTATTTATGGCTGATAGGGCATTAGAAAAGGTTTTCAGTGATAACTTTGGAAATAGGGAGTTGGAAGTGAAAGGCATTCTCATGGAGAGAACTGTATGAGTGAAGACAGCAGGAGGAGAGAACTCTTAAGTGAAGACAACAGGAAAGTCTGAAGTATAGTCGGAACAATGACAGCCTGGGTCTATAGAATGTTTGAGGTGGGGAGCTTGGTCGATAAGTTGGAGAGGTGGATGAGAGCTAGATGACCAGGGGCCTGAACGTTAAGGAGCTGTAAGATTAAAGTGAGCAGTAAAGAAATAAGCTATTTCTTTACTCTCTTGTCACTAAAAGTTCTTGAAAACATTGTCAGTATCTCCAAGTCCTCTCTCCTGTCCTCCTTTTAACCCGTCTGTGGTCAGACAATCCCCCCTCCCCATCGCTGCATGTAAACCACTCTTGTCAAGCACACCAGCATCCTCCATGTTGCTATGTTCGGTGTCGGTTCCTGAGTCCTCATCTTACAGAACCTGCCGGCAGCATCTGACAGGCAATCACGCCCACTTCCTTAATATACTTTCCTCACCTGGCCTCCAGGAGAGAGCACTCCTGAGTTTCCTCCTCATCTTGCTGGTTGCCCTTGAGAGCCGGACATCTCCATTGCTGTTTTTCCATCCCTACCATTTAATGTTGGAATGTCCCAGAAGCTAGTGCTTGATCTTCTTGCCCTTTATCTAAACTCACTTCCTCTTCCTTGATAATCTCATCCAATTGCATGGTGACATATATGATCTGTGTGCCCAAACGCCCCAGTGTTAACTCCAGTTCAGACTTCGTACTCAGACTCCAGACTGTGTGTGTACTTAATGTGCTCACTTTAATGTCTCATAGACGCATTAAGTTTAACATGTCCAAATTGAAACTGAACTTCTGAATTCTACCCCAGCCACACCTGCACAAATAAAAAATTGATTTAAAAAATAGATAAAAGTAAATGTATAATTTAAGAATAAGTAAATAAAAAATAAACAGCCCTGTTCTCTACTCTTTGTCTTGCCCATATCAGTTGATCAGAAACTCCATCCTTTCAGTTACTCAAGGCCAAAACCTTAGAATCTTTTCTTGTAACTCTCTTTTTCTCATAATACCCCAGATTCATTTCTTTTGGGAAATCCTATTGGCTCTCTCCTCAAAATATATCCAGACTTGAATCCTTCTGGCCACCACTGCTGCTGTAGTCTCAAGTTACCATCACTTCTTGCCTGGATTACTGTGGCCCTCTCATGTGGTCTCCTTGCTTCCACCCTTGCCCCACTACAAGCAGCCAGCGTGATCCTTGTACAAGGCAGGTGGAATCCTGTCACTCCTTGGCTCAGGAACCCTCCAGTGGCTCTTCATTTCACCAGAGGAAGAGCCGAAGCCCTGACAGTGGCCTGCAGGGCCCTGTAGGATCTGACTTCTGCTTTCCCTCATGCTGATCCCACACACCTGCCAGGCTGCTTCTGCCTCAGGCCTTTCCCTGCCTGGACCGCTCTAACTCCAGAAATCCCCAGGGCCTTTCCTCCCTGCTTTCCTTCAGATGTCAGCTTCTCAGGGAGGCTTGCCCTCATCCACATTTTGAAAGTTGTAATATTCTTTTTTTACCCTTTTCCTCCTTTTTACACTACATTTTTCCCATAGCACTTACTACCTTCTAACATACTGTATGATTTATTTAATGTTTTTACTGCATCCTGTCTCCCTCCCCACCCCATTGGAATGTAAGGTCCACGAGGGATCTTTGTTTTGTTCACTGATGTATCCCAGGCACCTAGACTACTGCCTAGCATGTAGTATGTGTTCAGTAAGTATTTGAATGAATGTACTGAATAAGGCTGTTGAATGGAATTGAAGGGTTTTTAATCAGGATTTGATGTGATCAGAGTTGTGTTGAAGACTGATTCTTAATTTAGGACCAGGTGTTTTTTTTCAAGTTATATCCTGTCTTCCTCACTCACCAACCTCTGCCAACTTAGTGTTCTCAAATGGCAGTCGATAGACCATTCACATCAGAATCAAGGGCTAGGAGTGGGGACAGAGGGTGGTGTCTAGGGCCAACATGTTTAAAATTCAAATTCCTCATTTCAGACCTTTTAAGTCAGTCTCTGAGGAGTGGATCCTGGAATCTGAATTTTTGTCAGGTTCCCTGGTTAATTCTTACATGTGCAAGCTACAGTTTGAGAATCATTTACTTAAGGAGTCTACCCACCCACCCCCATTATTCTATTTTGGCTTTTCCCTCAGATATATGTAGGTGTGAAAGTTACAAAAAAGTTTGGGAATCTGTTTTATGCAAGGCACCCCGGGTTTGAATCCTGGGTGTATCAGTTATAAGCTGATACATGACTTAGCTTCCTAGTGCCTCAGTTTCCTTATTTGTATTATGTGGATAATAGTAATGTACACCTCCAAGTGTTGTTAGGAAGATTAAATGAATTAATATATATAAAGTGCTTAGAATTGTAATTGGTACATAGTAAGTGCTCAATAAATGCTGGCTATTCAGAAATCTTTGAAAAAATGCCTACAGAGAGGGAGAAGCTAGTGGTAGGGATGTGTGCCAAATCTACCCCTCTACTCTGCATTGTGTGTCTGGGCTAGGACTCTGAAAATTACTGTCTCCTTCCAGCTGACTTTCCATTAAGTTCTGCCAGTAGCCTGGAAGGAGGAGGGGAGAAGGGACCTACTCTGTCCTACTTGCCAGCTGTTCCCTCAGTGTTATTCAGACAATGGCCCTTCACCCCGACAGTGACAGTTGGAATCAGCTGCTTTTTCCCCAGAGCAGCTCCATGGTGCCCCTTAGAAGCACCAGCAGTTAGCAGGCAGGGAGGTCCCCTCAGAGGTCTGACCTCTAGACCGGGGGAGCGCTCTCCCTGAGGCATCTGGGTGAGGACACCCCCATCTCTTCTCTCTGTCTCCCCAGCCCCAGGGGTGGTGGCAGCTGCTTTCTCACTTACCATCTCTGTGGTAAGTCAGTGTGCTCCTTGTCAACTTTTTCAAAAATGTTAGCATCTGTTTAGCCAATTCCCTCTATTATTTTCTCTCTGTTAGAAAAACTAGTGTGGTTTCTGTTTTTCTGACTGGACCCTGACAGGTAGACAATGTTAGAGGTAAACTTTTAATCAAGGTCTAGACAACAAGCAGTGAAGGCACAGAAGAGATCCAGCAGCCCTGTAACTGACTGAACGTGGGCAGAGGAAGGGGAGGAGGAGTTCAAGATGGCTTTGAAGGATTGAACCCAGTGACTGAGAAGGTGATGCTGCTATTCTGAGAAGGAGAACAGTGTGGAGAGACTCGGTGGTGAGTCTGGGGCTTGCTGTTTGAGGTCCTTGCAGGCCATCAAATGGAAAAGTTACGACAGCTGGAAAGAGGCCAGGGTACGAGGGGAAGTCATCTGCCCAGATGGCTGCGACTGTCACAGGAGAAGGTAGAAAAATGAGAAAAATGAGATGAAAAGGGGAGTTGCCCTCCCAAAGTGGGAAGATGACAACCAGCGCAAACAAAGTGTGGGAGAGGAGGAGGGCAGGAATGCGACCTGACCTTCTGGAATATGGATCTGGGGAGCTGGGGAGAAAGGGGAGGGTGGGGAGGGGGTTGGGAAGGAGGGGAATCAGGAGGCAGACCTGTAGAATTCAAGGACAGGAACTAATTTCAGAGAGGTCAGTGGTCAGGAGCTAAGGCGAGGTTGAGAGGAACAACTGAGGAAAGAACAGAGAGTTTGTGGTTAGGAGGTGTGGCAGGGTTGGGGTGAGGGAGGCTCAGAAGCCAGATGCCAAGATGCTAAGGACTAAATGAGACCTAGTCTTACAGTTTGGCTCTGAAAGGAGAGGGGAGAAGATAGTAACTTGGCAGTAGATAGCAAGGCTGTGTTTTTGGTTTGTTTTAAAACCAAAGCAAACCCAATCATGTAACTGTTACACGCTGTCTTGCCGTAACTGCTTTCCTTTCCCCAAATGCCTGTATGGTCACACTGGAGACAACACGTTTGAACCCTCTCACAAATACTAGGCAAAATCCTGACGATGCTCCTGTGATTTAAATAGACTGGATGGGCACTGACAGTGAATATCTTGGAGGCAGCCCATCCAGTATTTCATGTGCATATTAGTCAAGAGAGTTAACATGATAGTAAATATCCCCCAAGTCTCAGAGGCTTAACACAACATAAGACTTATTTCTCCCTCTTGTCACAGCCGAGTTAGATGTTAGCAAGTATTCTTCCATGCAGGGACCCAAGCTCCTTCCCAACTGATGGCGCCACCATTTCCTAGGGCCTCAGTGTCCACTGGACCGTCTGTATCCACAGATGTACAAAGAGTGGAGACTCTCTGGGGGGTCTCAGAGGCCAGGCCTCCACTGGCCAACTCAGTCACGTATCCCAGTCGCTGCTAGGGAGCCTGGGAAATGGGGTAGAGCAGTGTGCCCAGGAAGCAGAGGAGACCTATGAATGCTGCTGAGCCACAGTAAAGGTCTTTGTTTTGTGTTTTCATTTCCAAGCTCCTTCACTCCAGTATATAACAGTCTCTTCTTTTAAATTCTAGCAGAATTTGCTTTTAGTCCAGCCTACAGTGTCTCCCACTTCACTCACTCCACAAATGTTTATTAAGTGCTTATTATTTTTTGAGCACTGTGAATACAAGTATGTCACATTCTACCAAGGAGGCAGGTGGGAGTTTAAAAATTCAATACAGTGAGATAAGTGCTGTGTTCATTATGTACCAGCTATGGGAACACAGAGGTGGATTAATCCTGCTCAGGTAGTTCAGGAAAGATTTTGCAGAGGAAATGGCATTTGACCTGACTTGATTAATAGGAGTTCACTTGGCTCAGGAGTTGAGTTAAGGGGTAAAGTTGGAGGGAGTTCCATTTTCCAGATATGCCAGTCAAAAAGAATAGCATTTACAACAGCATGATGGGGTAAGAGTACTTGGTGTGTTTGGAAAGCTTCAAGTCTTGAGTGTAGCTGAGGGTTGTGTGGAAGAGATTGTTTAAAGCTCAGTTGAATGGGTTAAGTTCGAGGCCAATTCTTGAAAGAGTCTTTATATGACATACTGTTGTGGGCAGAATTGTGCCTGCCTATAGCCCCCAAATCATCTGTTGACATCCTAACCCCCAGTATCTAAGAATGTGACTGTATTTGGTGATCGGGTCTTTACAGAGATAAGTGAAAATGAGGTCATTCAGGTGGTCTCTAATCCAAGATGACTTGTGTCCTTATAAGAAGATGTAATTAGGACCCAGACACACCCAGAGGGAAGACCATGTGAAGACACAGGGAGGAGGCAGCTATCCACAAGCTAAGGAGAGGAACTTCAGGAGACAGCAACTCCGCTGACATGTTAATCTCAGACTTCTAGGCTCTGGAACTGCATAAACATAATTTCGGCTGTTCAAGCCTCTATTCCGTGGTACTTGATTACGGAAGCCCTAGCTGACTGATACACATTACCAAAGAATGGAACGGAAGAGATGCATTCCAGGAACGTCTTTGAGTCAGAATCAGGGATTCTTGGGGAATGTGGTAAGGAGGGATGTGGGAGAGGGCAAAGCTAAGGATGACTGAAGTTTTTTGCCTCAGTCTCCTGGCTGGATGGATGAGGGGCTGGTAACTGTGAACTGCAATAGAGGAGAAGGTTGCATTGTCCAGTAGTCATCTCATGTGTGTCTCCCCTTCAGCAAGCCTGGAAGTCCCTAGGATGGGGGACTTCCTAGTGAAGGGCCAGACTAGTGTATTGCTTTTAAAGTCCATGCAGATTAAAGGGGACTTGATTTAGTTGATTCAGTTTATCACTGGTAATATTATTAATTACTCGATTGACAATGATAGAATCTCTTACATAGCTCTGGAAAAATGTTTACAAATTAAAACTATATTGTCCTAGGCTTCCTTCCCCAGAGAATGTGGAATGTACAGTACTCCCATCCTCAGGCTGTTTGAGTGGACTCAGTGGCTGAATCACCCCAGCAAGAGTCTCTGGGTGAGTAAAGCATACTTGTACATTCTCTTTAAAAGTGGGATGGCACACAGCCTCTGCCAGCCTTTTTTTTTTTCTGAACCATTCTATTAATGCCAATCAGACAGAAAAAAATGATCAGATGTAATTGCATTTTGAGCATCAAAAAATGATAGATAAATAATAAAGTCAGTGCAGGGCTTTATCTATGACAACAAGTAGGCAACCCTGAATAAATGCTCATTTTAAAGAACGCCTTCTTGGGACTTGGAGCACAGAAAAACCTGTGGTTGAGTCTAGTCTAGTGTTCCATAGCTTTTGTCAATAGGTTTTCATTTGCTTTCATTTTCTCCAAATAATTCAGAATTGCATGGTGGTGAGAGAAATGCTGTGGTTGTTAAAAACGGAGGCGAGAAAGTACACACGCGTGAGCCGTCGAGATCTTGCTGAGGAGGCAGAGGGAGATGTTTTTAATTGGCTGCATTTCATTTGTGAGTCTGGCAATTTGATGGAGGAGAAGTTTTCAGAAAATTGCCAAACCTTAGGGAATTGTCCCAGAATAAAAGAAAATCATCCTCATGTTGTTCGTAACACAGAAGCAGACTCCACATTTTGTTGCCATTTCTGAGTTTTCATGAAATGTGTAATAGTGCAAAGCCCATGATGGGACAAAAGGATCGGCTCTTCAGCAGCTTTATGAGTTTGATTTTCCTTTTAGAATTTGCTACCATGTTGTCTTTTTCCTCCGGGACCCCCTGTTTTCTTCCCCGTTGGCAGTAACTAGAAGGAAGCTTAGCTGGCAGATTCTAGAAGACTGCTTTCCTTTGCCCATTCATTCCTCCTCCTCACTCCTTCCTCAGTTGACACCAAAATCCATTGTATCTTCTGCACTAGTTTTTGGGTTTTTTTTTTAACTCTCTCTCTCTCTCTCTTTTTTAATTCCCCTCTATTTGAAAGAAAAGATTCAGAGACATACAAGGTTCCACTAAAACTTTTTATTTATTGCCTCTCCCACCCCAGGTATTGTAAATAACAAAGAATTTGTTATGGATTAGACTTTTAGTAATTTTCTTCCCAAAATCTCTTCTAACTTCGGGTAAAGACTGGGACCACCTCTGAAGAGAATTCTGAGGAGGATGTTTGTGGAGGGGTTTCCATCTGGGAGGGATTACTTGGCAAATGCTTTAGGCCAATGAGAGATCTGAGAAATGGTGCACTTTTCACTCTTTCCTTTCCACTTGGTGTGTAAGGCCCCCAAACCCAATACCTGTAGGGCCAAAATTTTTGGCGTAGCAAACTGTGAACAAGAGAGAAGAGGACAGGGGAGAGAATGGGTCGGTCAGCACCGTTACTTCAGTTCCTTTCGTCTGAGCACAGCCCTTTTATCTTAGAGAGGCATATTTTTAATAAATATGCTTATAAGTTAACTTTTAAATAAATTGAACCATATTTATTTTAGATCTGCTAACAAAAACTGTATATACTTGTTTGCACTTCACTAGGTGTGTTCGGAGATGTTTTCTCATTTGAGTCAGTATAATCTGGCTGCTGGTTGCCTGTCCAGCCTCACCCCCTCCCACCTCCTTCCTCTGCCTCCCTCCCTGCACTCCAGGCACTCAGAACTACTTGCAGTTCCTAGAATGAAACACAATGCCCTGGCCTTGGTGCCTTTATACTCACTGCTCCCTGTTCCCACAATACTCCCTCCTAAAGCCACGTTCACTCTTCAGGACCCAGAGGAAGGTTGTCTTCTAAGAAGCTTTCCCTAACACCCCCGGCTGATCACTGGCCTCTCTGTGCCACTGCACTGGTCCCAGCCCTCTTCTAGAGCTTTTATCACTTGAGAGTGCAATTACTTCTGTACAGGTTGATCTCCTTGCAGCTACAGTTTAGGGTTTTATGGCCTATGAATTCTGAGGACCCTCTGTATCCTCTACTGCCAGGAGAAAGCAGCTCATTGTAGGAGAAGCTTGGTGACCTAGAGTTTTGAACAGTAATGTCCTCCCTCTTTCCCCTCCCCCACTCTGACACACACATTTGGAGATCTTGAGACACCAGCATTGAGTGAAGGGGTGGGAGGACCCTGCTGAGAAACAGAATAGGCCTAGGAGGGGCTCTGAGGTTGAGGACACATTGCCTTGGCCCTAAAGCATCCCTTTCTCTTCATAGCGTCAGGAAGGAGCTAAGCCTCTGTTGCCTCTCTGCAAGATGAAGGGATTATGGAGGCAGCTGGGGGCAAAGCTGCGAGGACCAGAAGGCAAACCAGCTTGTCAGTTCTCTCCCTGTGATCACTAAGTGATGTGCAACATCAGAAACAGAAATGTCAGGGAGGAAGGAGATGGATGTGCTTAATAAATACGGGAGAGGCCAAACTGAGTTCATCTTCCCCCTCCCATCACCTTTATCTGCCAGTCAAGTGGACAGAATATTTAGGTTTTTGGAAGGGAATATGATGCTTTTGTCCAGACCTAAGGCCTCTTCCAAGGCCAGTCAGGACACAGCTTCCTCCTCGTCCTTCCTCCCCCAGGTGCCCAGCTGCCCTGAACCACTGGGCATCTGCAAGCATTAGGTCCCCCAGATGCTTCTGTAGAGAGGACCAGAGGTGGGTCAGGCAGGAAGTTTCTTTCTCTTAGGTGGCTTTGCTCCCCATCCCAAGAGCCCACACCCAGCTCAGGCTGAGAAGCCATGCATCCTGGCAGACACCAGCCTCTCTGCAGGGGCATAGCTTCCCCTCCCAAGAACCCTCCCTGGGAAGACATCTCAGGAGAGTCTTTGGAGCCACTCACCTTTGCAATAAAGTTCCCCGTCTTTGTCAGTGACGTTTGTGGACTCTAGACTCTTTCCACAGATGGCACAGCGAAAACAGGTCTTGTGCCAAGGCTGTGGGGCACAGAAGAGTAGGGCAGTTAGATATTTAATAAGGCAGGAAGGACATGTACTTCTGTGTTAAGTCCCCCAATCAGCAGCATATAGAGGATGGCCCCGCCTTAGCCTTTCATGCACCTAATTGGCCCTGAGAATCATTTTTACAGGGGTTTGGAGAAAATGCAATGCTATGGACTTGGCCAGTGATTCTCAGAACCCCTAAAAATGAATTTATCAAGGTGGTTTCCATATGTTCACTTTCAGAACAAACTAAAGAGAAAAAGGCTTCCCCTTTCTAGAAGATCAAAAAACAAACTAGAGAGAGGGGAACTTGGACTTGAGGCAGTGGGTAACATATTGAATGTAAAGTGAAGAAGAAAAAAAGGTGAAGAAATGAGCAGTCATCCAGGAAACTCAGCCTCATATGACTCTCCTTGTGTTTCTGATGTGAGAGAGTTGGTGTCTTGGAAGATGTCCTGCCTCCTGTGTATCTGCACATCTCCCAGGCCCAGCCCAGGGTCCTCATCCGTGTTTAAATGGCCAGTCCTGCGGTGGAGACTGCCCCTATATTTGAAGTCAGGCACTCTCCATGGACTTCCTCCCCCCATTTAGTATAAACAGAATTTTTGTCTGTCTTCAGGCCCAAATCCTTTGGCGAACACCCTGGCGGCAGGCCTGAAACCGGAGCTTGTAGACAAGAGTGCATTACTGTCTCAGACATCGCATGACCCCCCTGATTGCTAGGACATTTGTCAGCAAGCATGCTGCTCGCTGCTGTGAGGTGTTTGCTCTGTGCATCAGTGTGATGCCAGCAGCAGGCTGAGTTATGCAAGGGTGGCGGCTCCCAGGGCTGACCTCATTCTGGAAAGATTGCAGATCCTGAGGGCAAGGGGAGCTTGTGCACCTGTGTATCTCCAGAGCTTCTCACTGGGTGCCTCCCATCTAGTGGGTTAATGCTTATTGCATCAAATTCTACGAGTTCCAGTTTCCTAGGGCACTGCAGGATGATGGTCCCAGCCT
This sequence comes from Vicugna pacos, assembly GCF_048564905.1. Taxonomy (NCBI): domain Eukaryota; kingdom Metazoa; phylum Chordata; class Mammalia; order Artiodactyla; family Camelidae; genus Vicugna; species Vicugna pacos. Next base: position 40,409,988 of record NC_132996.1, read on the forward strand.
GGAAAGGTGGGTGAGGATGGGTGGCTCCTAAGTGGTTCCTGGGAGCTAAGGAGGGTCTGGCTCCCACCTGCCCACAGTTGCTACTTTCCTCTCTCACTCCTCCCAGCAGATCCAGTGAAACAGGCTCACTTTGAAGTCCTTACCTTGCCACCTCCCATCACCTTCTCAGCAGCATAGACTGACTTGCCACATCGAGGGCACTTCTCTGACTCTCCAAATTTTGCAGTAAACTTGGAAGGGTTGCTGGTGGTGGCTGAGCGTGCCTGCTTTGGGGACCTGGTGGAAACAGAGAGATGAATGAAACCTATAGAATTCCCTTGGCAAACAGTAGTAGTTACGTGACCTTGAGCAATTTACTTAACTTCTCTGTGCCTTAGACGCCGCATCTGGAAAGTGGGGATAGTCATGGTGCCTTCCTCACAGGGTTGTTGAGAAGGTTAAATGAGGCCACACGAGTAGAGCACTTAGAACAGTGCTTGCCTGGCATGTTGTAAGGGCCCATGAATGTTAGTCAGAATTCATTTACATCTTTCCTTTCTGTTGTAAAGCACTTAGCAAGTGTTCCATGTATGTTAGCTTGTATTATTGCCATTGTTGTGTTCTTATTATTGCTGTGATTGTTCATTTGGGTTTTTCTTGTACCATCGTGAAACCCACGGATCTGCTTTCCAAAATGAGTAAAAATATTACTGGGCAGGATAGGATCTTGACAGTTGATACTAAACAAACCATAGTCCAATGAGCTGACGCATTCCTCGTCACAATTCAAATTGTCACCCTGCAGCCAAAGGTCACCTGTCCTCTTGAGAGCAATGTCTAAGATAGAGGCATAATAATAACCCTGTGTTCCCATATCTTTTGGTGTTTCCTTGTACATTTATCATTTGAGTTTCACCATAACCCTCTAAAGTAGGCAGGGCTAGCTGGAGGAGAGCGAGGGTAAGAGGAGGAGCTGCCCAAGGTCAGCAGCTCGTAACTGGTGGAGCTGGGATGAAACCCAGGTCTCCAGACTCTCTTCCTCTCTGTGCAGCATCACAGAAAAGCCCTAACATAGAAGAGTATGCTTTGGTTCATTCAAGGCAGAGGATGCAGTTAGTACCATCTTTCTTCTTTAAACAGAGTCTCCAGTTGGGATTGAGTCATGAGAAAAATTTAAACAACTAATCACACATGCTTGCACTTTTCCAGGCTCTACTGTGGGCTACCTTTTTTGGAAAGGACCAGATGACTCTTCAGATGGTCTAACTGTTCTCTTGGGGATGCCCTCCACGGGACACTGCCTCTGTTGGGCTAGGCCTTTCTACCCAGTCCCACCGCAGAGCTGAGCCCGGGTACCAGCTGGCCAGACAGCAGCTGCAGGCCAGTGACTGTCAGTCTGTACTCAGTTTTGGGCTGGAGGTCAGCGTGGTCATCAAGTAGAACAGATTGGTAGATGGAGGAGGCACAGTGTGATAGCACTGGCAGGGAACCTCAACTCTGTATTGGCAACAGGCAGCCAGGGAGACCCGCAGAACAGTCATAATGATTGTTTACACCTGAGGCCCGTCCCACCCCCACAGACCCACTCCCCGTATGATGTGGACATTAGTCATCTTACAATCCCAGGGAAGAAATCTTTCAATGATAAGCACACAGAGAATGGCCATTGCGTCCCTGCCATATTTATATGATTTACACAGAAATGCTCAAAGGAGAAGAAAAGAGACTCCATGCAATTTTGCAAAGGTCAAACAATAGAATATCTGTACATTCTGGGTTTTCTCTTGACATGCAAACCAAGAGCCATGGTGTAAAAGTAATTGCCCTTTAGAAAGGCAGATAATTTAAAGAGAGTCTTTGGAGAGATGACACATTGTGAGAACTTGGTCAGACTGAGTATTCCTATTGTTGGCACGTCAACAATAGAGTCCATCCTCCCACTTCCAGAAAACGTTGCCATGGGAACAGAATGAACTGTCCTGATAGCTGGGGCTTTCCCAGCTGGGAGAAGTGAGGCAGTGACTCACTGTTGGAACTGGAGGCCCAGGTGTTCGCCTGTGTCTGTGCTGAGGCAGCCGGCGCCTTGTCCATACCCGATCCCCTTCGGGCCATACCTGCGCCCATAGCAAACCTTACAGTAGATCTCTGACTCGTGAGCTGCCACCGTGGTGCTGTCCAGAGCCTTCCTGCAGGCCACTGCGGGGAAAGGAGAGTCAGGCGGTTGGGGCTGAGATTCCTCCCCCATTCCCTGCACCTACAGTGCCCTGATCGGACCCAAGGGACCCAGCATGAGGGGCCCTCCGGCCAAGAACACAACTCTGATTCCTGACCAGAGCATCTGACCTGAGTCTTAGATTCCTGGTCAGTCCTGTTTCACAGATAAGGAAATTGGAGCACAGAGAAGGGAAATAATGTTTTCAGTGGTATCCAGCAAGAAAGAGGTGGAGGGCAGGACTGGCACCTGGTGTGTAGTCTCGGACCAGCTAAGAATGTTGTCCCTGAATTGGAACAACCTGCGTTCCTGAGGATCTCACCCCAAAAGACATGGGGGAGGTGTGAGTGTATTTGTGTAAGGGTGGCTAAGGGGTAAGAAGCTAAAGCAGAGGAGGGATTTATTTTTCCTTAATCACGTTAGAATCAGGATTGAGCAGTTTCTCTACTTCTCATGGCCTGTGATATTCAGAGAGACAGTTACCACTGAGTACTTTTGATCCAGTTCTGGAAGCAAGGGAGGTAAGGAAGAGCTGCTTTTAGGCTTGTATTGGCTCAAGCCGCCTCATCACTGTATATCACCTAATGTAAAGTATCCCCCATACTTTACATTATTAGTATAGCTATACACATACTATATATATGTGTTATACCTAGTATTTAAGGCAATCTCCTATTTTTCCAAAGAGAAGATTTATAGATTTATTTTGCCAATAAACTTTTAAGGATGTAAGTGAAAGTGTCAAGTACCTGCTTATATTTAATAATATAAATCAACAGTATGTTGATTTGGAGATGTTACTTTTTTCTAATCTAACACAAATTCAGGAAACAATTGTATCCAAATTATTCTTCTGCATCTTCAACATCAGCATTTCCCTTCTCACCAGTGTCTTTTTGAGGCAGCTGACCCAGCTCTCCAGAGCAGCTCATCTCCACTTCTGTCTACGTCTTTGGGAGGCAGCCCTGTTTCCCTGAGTAGGAGGCTGCCACTTGGAAATTGTATCTTGACAAGACTTACCTATTAGCAATAATATTAGGGTAGCTTTAAAAAGTGTATAGGATTTCCACAGCTTAACACCTCACTGTATTGCTTTGTAACGGTAATCCCTGAAGGTTGTTTACGGTGATACTCAGTGCTTATAATAGTGAGGTCGTACCCTCAGGAATAGTAATACATGTGCATTCAATTTATTCGCCTCCTTCAAAAAAAATCAATTCCATCAAGTGACCTCTATAAGCAAGCTAGCATTGAATAAGTTTGTTTCAGACTAATAAGTCTTTTTTCAAATGGTAATTGATTTAAAAAAAAAATAAGGCAATTGAATACAACAGTGAGAGAAGAAGATAAGGTTGTAGATGAGGTAGGATTGGCCAGAGGTTGGTGGTTATGTAGCCGGGGAAACAGGCATACAGGAGTTCATTAAACAATTATGTCAATATGGTGTGTGTTAAAAATGTCTGCTAAAAAAAAGTTTTAATAAATAAAGTAATTGAGAGACTGTCAGTATAGTGTCTCTATAACGTGAGAAACTTTATAAGGCTTTGAAGCCAAGGCAAACCCTTTTTATGAGGAATGATTTGGGGGGGAAGGCCATATATTTGAGCATATAAGGTATATACTGGGCTCTGCCCTGATTGTTGCCATTAGTTACTCATCTCCAGAATAACCTGTTGGATAATCATTGGTGTTCTAGACTCAGAGTTCCTTGAGGGCAAAACTGTTTCATCTTAACATCCCCAGGACTTAGCACAGAGTCTAGCCCTGAGTTGGTCCTTTGAAACTTTCGTTGAATGAACGAGTGAGTGAATGAATGAATGTTCACATGGGTGAATGAAGATCAGTGACTTGTCCACGATTATATAACAGTAAGTGGCAGAACCTCAGTGACTGGCCTCAGGTCCTTTGACTCCGACTCCAGTGCTCTTTCCTCTCTCCAGGACTGCCTGTGCCCTGTCGTGTCCTGGCCAGTCCTGTAGCCACCCCCTGGCTTCTGACCAGCTTTCACACACAGGCACAGTAGAGCTGTGCTGTCCAGTACTGTAGCCACTCGTCTGCCACAGGAGGTCCTCTAAGTGCAAAGTGTGCACCAATTTCAAACACTTAGTACAAATGAAAAAGAATGTAGAGTATCCTGTTAATAATGTGTATATTGATTACATGTTGGAATTATGATTTTTTATATATCAGGTTAAATGTTTTAAAATTAGTTTCACTTGTTTATTTTTTACCTTGTTAAAAATAGAGTTACTAGAAAATCTAAGTTTCCATATGTGGCTTGCATTAGATTTCTTTTGGACAGCGCTGACAGGAAGGATTAAGATTTGTCTAGAAGTTTGGAGAACACTGGCCTGGGGACAAGCTAAGGCAGACTCTGCCTCTCTAAACTCTATTTCTAGCAACTATGGGATGACCTTGGATGGGCAAGTCTTGTGATGATAGTATAGAAAATCATGCTTCACTCCAGGTTCCTTCTGTCCACCACTACAGAGACTCCCATCGCACCACAAGTTCTAAGGAGAATATACAAGGGTTCAAAGGGATGTACCAGCAAATGTTCAAATCCTTTCTGCCAGGGCTTCATGAAACAGGGTGGTGTCCTGCTTCCTGGGAAAGACAAGACACCCCTCACCATGGAAAGCATCCCTACCATTTCCTGTTCCCACTCAGACATCAAAGTTGATGGATTTCGGATAAAGAACCCTATCTTTCTTCTTATGACAACTTATGTGGTAAGTACACCCATCTCTATTTTATAAATGGGGAGATTGAGGCTCACAGTGGTGAAATGACTTACCCAAGATCATACAGTTCCAGTACATGGCAGAGCCCAGACCCAAACTCTAGTCATGTTTACTTCAATTCTGGTGTTCTTTCCAATATTCCTCACAACTCCCCACTCTTTTTAAAGAACACTAGCTGTATTTGGACAAAAGCCAGGAGGTTATGGAGTGAACTCTCCTGAGCAATGACTTCTGGATAATTGTGATGATAATGATGAATCTAATGGATATGAATGATGACTTAAAAATAATTACCCATCATTAAAACCTAAAGCATTAGTAGATCTGCCAACCCAATCACTCAGAGCAGCGTTTTCCCTGTTCCTCCATGAGAATTCTGTTTGTTGTGGGAGGTAAGGGCTAATGGAAACTCCTGCAGCAGATAAAACTGTTACTATTTCTGGAGGATGAAGTGTCTCCTTGCCCTAAGAGATGGAGCCCAGCCTTTGAAGTTCTGTTTGATACAGTTTGAGGCAGCATGACACCTTGTGTTTGCTGGGCTAAGGCATGGGGGTGGGCGGGGCATAATGTGGGGGGGATGTCTGCCAAATGTCCATCAAAGTTAACCAGCAAAGAAGGTAAGCAGCCAAAACAGCACTGTTCTCCCAAAATAGGATTAAGCTGCTAGGAAACTCTAGGATGCAGTTGTGTTGAAGAGACTGGATGGGGAGCCTCAAGGTACAGGCTCTACTGCAGATGCTTGTGGCCCAGGCTTAGAAATGAGAATTGATGTGTTTAACGTCACAGGAGTTGGGCAGAGCCAGACTCCCAGGTGGAACACAGAGTCTTTAATTTTCCCCTAGTTTGGACATTTGTAAAGCTGCATCCGCAGGGGATGGTAAAGGTTCCCTTTGTCAAGTTACTGGTGCCCAAGCCCCAAACTCTTCCCTGTCTGACCCTTCCATAATTGGCACGTGTTGCCCCCCGCCTGACACATGTTCTTTCTTGGGAAAGACCAGTTGCAGCTGGTTTCAGTGACAGCTGGCCTGTGGGAACAACACATGGAGCCAAGTCCATCCTGGCTGCAGATAAGTGATGGCTTCCTTCCTGTGCCAAGTCACACTTTATAAATGTCGCCACTGGGTCAAGGTTTTCACCACTGAGAGCTTGCTCTGACTTTGAACTGCAGGGAAGCAGCCTCTGAGCTGGGCCAGTGGTTGGAGAGAGGGTGCACAGTAAAGCATTATCCTGTCTTCAAGTGGGGCTCCAAAGTGGTATTTCTAACAAGTTCCCAGGGGATGCTGATGCTACTGGTCCCGGGACCATACTCTGAGAACTACTGATACACAATATCTGTGGCTAAACGTAAACTTCGAAGTGCCCTCAGGATGCTGAGGGACCCTGAGTGTGTTCACACAACTCACTGCAGTGGAAGCAGGTCTTGTGGAAACTCCTTCCATTGCACTGGATTTCTTCCGCGTGGTAGACGGTCTTTTCGCAGGCTCCGCATTTTGCTCCTCCACCCCAGTTTGGCATCCTGAAGACTCTCTGCTCAAGATCAAGTCTAACAGGGTATAAAGAAAATACTCTTAATTTAGGCAGCCACAAGAGGGAACCAATCCCTAATAGTGCTGTGGTCTGAAGACTGGGATCCAGCCTATTTGTTGTTAGTTCATTTGTTCATTCATTCATTCAACAAGTGGTTACTGTGTGAAAAATCACTGAGTAAGCTGAGGCACTTAGAGCAAGCTCTGAGCAAGTCCCGTTACCACTTTGGGACTCAATTTCCTCTTTTGTTAAATTTCAATAGCACCTGCTCCTATATATCTCACAGGGTTCTTAGAAGAAATGGATTAGATAGTTTTGTGTGTCTAAAATTATATACAAATATCCAGTATTATTATTTTCTTCTATCTGGGATTTAAAAAGTTACTTCATCAGAATTGGGAAAAGATGATGAAAATGGTATTTTCTTTTCATCTAGCTCAGTGCTTCTTGACTCACCTCAGATCTTGCTAGTATGCAGGCTTGGCAGATCTGGGGAGAGGCAGGAAATTTGGCATTTCTAATGGACTCCAGGCAGGGCTGATGCTAGAAAGCCTTCTTTTCAGATGTATCCCTCCTATCCCTACATTCCTTTTTTTTCTTTCTTTTTTTAACATTTTTTTTATTGAGTTATAGTCATTTTACAATGTTGTGTCAAGTACCAGTGTAGAGCACAATTTTTCAGTTACACATGAACAAACATATATTCATTGTCACATTTTTTTTTTTGCTGTGAGCTACCATAAGACCTTGTATATATTTCTCTGTGCTATACAATGTAATCTTGTTTATCTATTCTACATTTTGAAATCCCAGTCTTTCCCTTCCCAATACATTCCTTTCCAAGAAATATCATTGCCCAGGCTATGAGCTATATTGGCACTGCACAAGATCAGTAGTTTGGAAACTTACCTCCTGCTTTCAGAGCTACCTGTAACTTGCCATATGTATTGATATAAACTTCATAGCTTCTCTTTATGTCTGTTTTCCCACCTATGCTGTGAAAGAGTCATTCTCCTCCTTGCTGCTTCCCAGTGTTGTTTAGAGGACCAGATGAAACGAAGTATAGGAAGGTACTTGTCAGAGCTCACTGTGCCAGGTGTGATCACAGGAGCCAGGTGATAATGCTGTGAGTCCCCCACACCCTTCAAGCACATTCTGCCAGAAGCTGCTGAGAGCCAGCCCCAGGCCATTCTTGTCTCCACAGTAGAGAATTATGTTTAAGAAATACTAGACAAGGAGGGCCACAAAATTTTTTTTTCCTTCTGTGTCTGCGTGTAAGTATGAATCCAATTTTCAGTCTTCCCAGAGCAGAATTAAAATAAGCCATCAGTATCAGTGAAATCTCTGAAATCCTGCCAGCCTCAGGGGCACTGAATTTTCTCTAGGATCCCTTGGTTTCTAAGAAGCCTGGTGTGTCATCTTGTCATTGACACCAAACACTATCAGGCCATTCCAAGTGGCTGCTTCTGACCTTCTCTTTCCCTTCTGGGAAGCTGGTCACCTTCTTATAATAGTTGGCGATTAACACTAAGCCTTCTGGATCACCTGGTCCAGATTGTGCCTCCCAGCCTTGTAACAAAGACAGATTTTGCTAAGGAACAGAAGATAAATAGCAAACAGACCACGGAACCTGATACTAGGACCAAAGGAAAACTCTCCATGTAAATGTTCTTCAAGGCGCTTTCCCTGCTTCCAAAAACAGTGTGAGGGGAGCCAGGAACATCCTATCCTTCCTCTCAGAGGAGCAGGCTCTTCTTTTTGTTCAGTAAAATCTTAGAAAATGTATATATATTTTTAAAAATCAAAACATTCAGTGCTCCCCTATCTATTGTGTAGGTTGTTTAGGATAGTGGTGGGAGTAATGGATTTTGAGTTGAAAGGCTTGGGATCAAGTCTGCATTCATTCATTCATTCATTGACTTAATCACCATGCATTTACTCCCCACCTATCATGTGTTAAGCACTGAACTAATTACTTGGTGAGGAACCCAAGAGAGTAAAGTTTATAAAAATGAGTAATTTGTGTTCCCTAGCTTTGAGAAGCCTACATTCTAGTGAGGAAGATGGGCAGAAATCAGTATTCTCTGTACAGAGAAGAGTCTTATGAGGAGTGCTATGAGAACTCAAAGGAGGGGATGGCTCCCCATGTTTAGATTGGGGAAGAAAGCTTGAGTGGTTGGAGGATCACAGAAAACATCACATCTAAGTAGGGTTTTGAAGGGGGGGGAAAAGAGTTCCGTAGATAGAGAAAAGAGGAAAAGACACTTCAGAAAGAAGCACCCAGAAAGGCATAGAGACCTTCAAATGCTCTCAAAGAGCCCACATTATTTTTTATTCTTTTAAAATTTTTAGGAATAGGTTTTCTAGATTGCTACCTTATTTACAAACAAAGGGAGGCATAAAAAGTAGACATTTGGGGGTATTTTCTTAGCCAGCTTCTTCTTTTAATATCTATCCTTCTTAAGTAAAGATGATACATTGTTCGGAAAAGGGTAGAATCACATAATCCTGCTTGTGTTCATCTTGATCCTGAGTTTCAATGTAATATAAAACAGAGAATAAATATATACCCGGGAACATGACAGTGACACTTGTGAAATTAATGATGTGAAAATTTTCAATGAAAACAACCCTAGGTCAGGTTTCTCATTTCAAATCTTCAGTGGAGATTTTGATGACATGTCCTGCAAGTTAATGGGAAAGAGATGTGCCTCTTAGGGGTGTGTGTGTGTGTGTGTATTCAGTAATTGTCTACAAATGATACTTTTCAAAATGAGTATAAGATTACAGATAATAGCTTATTCACAAGGTAATGGAGCCTGGCACAGGTTGTTTTTAAGTGATCATAAATATCTGACATTCATATATCAGGACTTGAAACTCAAAATAGAAATCCAGAAGCACTCTATTAGACAGGTGCTCAGTTCCATTTCCAAAGATGGAAAGGTAGCCATGGGGGCTTAACACAGAAGACATCTCTGATTTCTTCTTCAGATGCTCAGAGGCCAAAAGGGAGAGGGAGTTGTAAAGCATCCTGAATTGGAAGATGCGGGTTCTAGGCTTGACCCTGCGGCCTTGAATTGGGTGAAAAATGACAATAATATTGTGTTCTGCACTTTCCTCACAGGACCATTGTGAAGGTCATGGAAAGATGATGGAATTTAAAGCAGCACTGAGACACTGCTCAAAGGTAAGCCACTGTTACCCACTTTATTTCAGGCTATTCAAATAGCACCAATCTGCTAATTAAGTCACTATGATTTGAAAGCGCATTTAGGTCCTGGCTTACATACATAACCTTGTCAGCCTCCTACATTGCTTTGGAATTCCTGTGTCTCAACACCCCCCTAACCGGGCCTGGAATGTGAGTTAAGCTGGCAAGATACCAAGGGATGGGCCATTTGTTTATCAGCGTTGCCTGGCACAGGCAAGGGTCAATGAAGGTGGGACACCAAATATAGGCTTGCCCGTCACTCAGCCCTATTTGTCACCTGGATCACAGTCTCCATCACATCACCTGGCACTACTCCCTGGGTCAGTCCCAACATGGCTGTGTTGTCACAGACCAAGTCGTGGGTCAGGATTGAAATGGGGGACAATTTGGGATTTATGAGGATGAGACAGAATACAGGACCCTGCTATGTCAACTGGGGAGAGGGTGGACGCCAGACTTTTGGATACCCAGATCCCTGTGAGAGACTACCTGGGTAGATTCGTAACGAATAATGCTACAGAAGCGATTATACTGAGAATGTGCTACGGGAAGGGCTGGAGAAGGCAGTAAACCAGAGGCAGGAGGCTGGAGTTCTAGTTCTGTCTTCATAGCTATGTGATCTGGGAAAGCCATGCAAGCCTTCTGCACTTCAGTATCCTCTCTCTAAAACAGGCGTAATAGTCCCATCTGTTTCACTGTCGCTGGGAGCGCGGTAGTAGTTCAAGTGCGTCAAATCACTTTGTAAACCGCAGAGTATTGTAAAATGTAAGGACCAATTAGTTCTGCAGTAACTCCAAGTTGTCATGTATCAATCTGAACTTATAAAACAATAACTGTGCTGTGTATCTTGGGCACTTTCTTCCTAATCTAACACTCTTTCCTTTTTTTAAACTACCTACTGTGGAGCTGAAAGGTGATACCTTAGGGCAGAAGTGGGTAGGGTAGAAGAAATGAGTGCTCGGTAATTCTGTTTCTTCTTTGTAGGAGTCCATTAAGGAACCAGGGAGGGAACCTTGGGCCACGGCTTTGAGGAGGGACCTCCAGTGACACTGCCATTTTCATCTCAGTGTTAGTTCATTTGGTTGTCCTGTTTTATGCCTGATTCCACATAGTGAGTTAAATTGTCTGCACTGACTGAAGCTGAGATTTTGGATCATAGAAACAGATATCTGAAATCTAAGTGATAACTATAATCATTACTAATATAACAATGTTGTTATTGAAGCCAGAGTGCCTGGAGCCCAGCCCTTGGTTTACACTTCATTTAATCTTCACAGCAACCCTTCAAGGTAGGTACTGTTACAACATTGACTAGAAATGGGGACTTGGAATCTGGGGAAATTACACTGCCCAAGGTCACATGGCTAGGTTGGAACTTAGATCTCTCTGACTCCAAAGCTGTGTTCTTGTATTAACATTAGTTACTATTTCTTGTTTACATGTCAGTTGCTTTATATATACTACCTTTAATACAACAGCCCTGCAGAGCAAATTTTGTGATCCCCATTTTGCAGGTGAGAAAACTAAGACTCAGAGAGCTTAAGTGACTTATCAAGGTCCCGCAGCTAGTAAGTGGCAGAGCTGCAGTTCAGACCCCCCAGTTAAGCTTGTTCTGTATCCCTTGTCTCCACTTCCACTACACTGGGCCAGGGACAAGGGTCAATGTCTTCATTAACCAAGCTTCCCAGTTAATGGGAATTGGGATCTGATTGACCCACTGTCTCGCCATGAGACAGAGCATTCTCATGGGTAGGAGTAACAGGGAGACAGAATTCAATTCAGTAAAATAAAGGGCTCTCTAAGAGTCCGTGCTATTCAAACACGGAAAGGGCTCTTTGGGGCTAGAGAGTTCTTTCTCACCATTGGACTGAGCATAGCAGAGGATGAATGTCCAAGGGGCTGCAATGGCAGTGAAGCCCCTTCAAGGGTCCTTCAAGCTCTGAGACAGGTTTAGGGACCTGATCGGTGACTGGAGCCTCACCTTGCAGAAAAGCTGCCCAATGGTGTCTCCCCTTAAACACTGCCTCTTCTCTGTTCTCTTAGTCCAGGTAAAACAAATGACGTGGTATAGTGGGAAAGCATGGGCTTTGGAAAGAACCAAGCTAGGGTTCAAAAAACACTATCTATTTAACCTTGGGCAAAGTGCTGAAAATCTCTGGGCCCAGTGTCCTCATGCATGTAAAGAGAGGATGAGAAGTCTTGTCTTTGAAGGTTGTTTTCAGGTTAAATAAGATAATAGTAATAGCTAAGATGCTAAATACATAAATACTTATACAGAGCAGGTATTTAATAATTTTAGTTGCTTTCATTATTACTATTAGTGTTACTATTTTATCTCTAGTTTTAAAATCCACTTTCTTAAAACAAGTAAATCTTTCCTACTTCTTTTCCATGACCCTTCTGTTCAGACTGTGAACCAACTCCATTTCTCAGCCTTCAGAGTGTGCTGTACGCAGGAGCGGAGGTAGCCAGGCCAGGGAGAGAGTCGGCCTTCTCGGGGGATCCTGGTGCCCAGTGTGAGGGACAGCACATCGGGAAGGATCCCGAGCCTGTGCCCCAGGACAGCCACTTCCTCACTTCGGCAGCTCTGGTGCCTAATGTCTGTTGATTTCGCTGGTGCTCTGGACTTTGAAGGGAAGCAGTGAACCCAAACAGAGTCCCCATGGCCCAGGGAGACCATGGCCTTCAGCTCCCTGGTATAGGACACTCAAGGTCATTGGCTTCTCCTAAGCTTCTGGACAGAAATATGAAGTCTCCCCATCCAGAGGCCCTTTCGCAAAGCTTGGGAAGCATAGGTCCCCTATTCCCAGCACAGAAATAAACCCAGCTCTCATCCCTTTAAAGTTCAGACAGAGCAGACATGCCTGCCCCTTAAACTAAGGCTATAATGCATGGGTCCTATCATATCTTTTCTGAAATTATCTCTGAGTTGTGGCCAACTTCTACTCTCAGAAATTCACTTTGTTCTATCTTGACCTTTATAGTTTGTTTTCAAAGACCACGTTGCATCCCTGGCTCTGCCACTTTCTAGCCGTGTGCCCCTGAGTGATTACTTTGCTTCCTTGAACTTTCATTTCTGCCTCTGAAGAATGACTTCTCGCAGGACTTTTGATGACAGTTAAATAGGCTAATCTTGTTCCATGCCTGCACAGGGCAGTAAACAACCAACAAATCATGATCAACCCTTTCCCATGATGAGGTCCACGAGGAGGCTCAGAAAAGGCCTTCCATCCTCCTTGGACCCAATAATAAGACAGTTATTGTCTCGCCTCCTGCTTTCCTTCACTGCAATGAATAACTGCAGTTTTTCACACTTGAAGGCATCACATTTCTCTTTGGCCATGAAGCCCAGCTCTGGATATACTATTCCCGGACATCTGAGCAGCATGCTTATAATTGGAAGTGCCTGCCTCAGGAGTTGTATTTCCTGTGTATTATACTCCTTGTCTGTGTCCTTCCTCCTGTAAAACAAATTAATCATCTTCTAACTCCTGCTCAGCTTGTTATTCACTCTGACCTCTGGACTTTAATCATCACATGCGTACTTAGCAGGAAATCCTCCTGCAGCCCATTGGGTTTGGCTCTGTGCCTTTTCTCAAAAGCCTTGAATATCTGTACTGTTTATTAATCTCACGAAGTGCTTCTCTATACTTTATCTCATCTGATTTTAACAAATCCCTTTGGGATAGGTGGTGTTACTTTAATTTTACTGTTCAGAAATGGAAACTCAGAGAAGTTAAGCGATGTTCAGAGCTAGAATTTGAACCGCTTCTATGACTGATAACTCTTCATTTTCCTCTGTGTCCTTCTGCGAGTCCCAGGGTTTCTAAATTTGTATTCTACCAAGATTCTGTCTCTGCTTCTTCTGAGAGGATCACAGTGATTTGCCTGTTGAAGGATCCTGCTCACTCTTTCCTCCTCTCTCTCCCTGCTGTCCCCACCTGCCTCCCCGATCTCCAATGGACAGCTTGTGTGTGTACTGCAGAGCACCTGTCTGGATCAGGAGGACACCGAGCCTAGAGATCAGCTGCACTCCCTGCCAACTGCCAGGGCTCAGTTTAAGGACTGAATTGTTCAGAATGGAACCAAAGCTGATCCAGAAGGATCCCTGACATTTTCTGGGTCATAAAGCAGTTTTCATACATTGTGATGAATTGGTTGTACCCAGCATTGAGATTCACTCCCAAAAGTAAACTGAGAACACAGGTTTTCCTGGTTTCCCTGCCCTTTTCATGCAGAGGCCACCCTTCCCTGCATAGGTGCTGCCTCTTCCGCCCCCTCTTCCAGCCCCAACACAGGAGATGGTCAATACAAGCTCACTGAATTGCATTGAATTGTGCTGCAGAGAGACAAGGCTCTTCAGACCTGTTCCCCATCCCCTCCTTCTTGGGGAGTCACCACCCCAGCTAAACAAAGGGAACAGAAATGAGAAGTGGAGGCTTTGATCTCTGGGCAGCATCTCCACTCAGACCATTGCTTAAAACCACTTCTCATTCTCAGTCACACTCATGCTTGTCATTCACTGGCATGTTAAAAAAAAAAAAAAAAAAAAAAAGAACCTTTACCAAAGCCTAGAGGAAACACTGGGACTCACACCTTATTCCCGCTGGGAATTAATTTTCCAAGTAAACAGAGCTTTTAATGGGTTTTCAATATAGCAAATGTCTAAAGCAAGCCTATTGCTAAACATCCATCCTTGGCATATTAAATCTACTTCAAACCAACAACTTCGTTGAGTATTTCATAGGTGCAAGACAGGATATGGTGAACTATAGAAATCTGAGTCATTCACCCACACCTTAGGAATAGCACAATTCCTTGTATTTTGGGCTTTAGAAAGCTGACTCCTGCTGTATTGTGTCTGTTGCAACCAGTTTATACCTATGCAGCACTTTACAGTTTAGAAAAATGTCACAACATCCATATCAGTCCTTGCAGAGGACACCAAGACCCTGAGAACAGGAAATTCCTCCAAGTCGCACATCCATTCATTACCTGGTCCCAGGACTAGAATGCAGGTCTCTTGACTAAGACGACAAGAAACATTCCACCATGAAGATAGTTTTGGATCAAAATAGTTCCTTACTCATTCTCTGTGAGTTTTCTTTGAGCCCCCAGTTCTAATTACCCTTTTAGGAATGTTCCAGACAACTGCTAGGTCCACACCAGAACCGGGCATAACTTGAGCCTGCCCGCACAGAACAGGAGGGGATGCCAGCACTTGGGATGTGGAACACACCCGTACTCTATGGGACCTGTTCTTGTCCCAACCAGCCGCCAGGCCAGCCCACCCCCAGCCCCGATGATGCCAGTTTCACTCTGCTTACCTGCCTGTGTGGTCTCTGTTGGCTCCACTGCACCAGGGGGCTCATGTCCTCTTTAAATACACGGGGGCCGTCATCAGCCTTGGCCTGCAGAGGGGAAGGGGAGGGAGGCGAGGGGAGAGGGTGAATGAGACATGAGTAACACAACTGCTATCAGAGGCTGAAAATAGCCGGTGACCAAAGCCCTGAGTGCCGTTCCCCGCACACCAGCTGCGAGGCCCTTGGAGACCAGTACCGCTGGGGTGCTGTTGTAATTGCCAATCACCTCTGGCGCCAAGGGATCAATTTGTGGAATGCATGTTTCTGATTGAGTGGTTGGAACAGGGGTAAGAGCAAAGAAGGATTTTACACCTAAAGTCATTTTTCTAGGCTCCTATGCCCCTGACCTTCCTGGAAATCAATGCGAGGTACCTGCAGATGAATCATGAGCCATATCTGGGCGCCCTCTGGAACTCCGAGACACAGGTCACTACGCTCATGAGAGAACTCAGAGCTAAAAATAAGAGTGATGGGTGTCTGAAATGATTCTTAGATAATCTCTTCAAAGATGCTTGGGAAAAAAAGGTCAGCTCATCATCAGGGTCCTGTCACTTCATGACCCCCCATCCTATGAGGAAAAGTTTCCTCTCAAAAATTTTGAGTTACTTTGTTATCTTTTTCTGCTTAAAAATTTAACATGACAGTGCATCCTATTTATGCCAAGTCTTGATAAGTCTCTGTGAACCCACGTTTTCTTTGGAGGTCTGATTTCCCTCTGCGTGATACGCACATATTTGGCTTTGATCAAGCATCAAGGACTCGCAGGAATTATCGAATTTGATAACTAACAAGAAGTTCAGAGATTTAATAGATTAGTTCTTCATGTTAATGGCTGAGGAAACTGAGGCACCTAACTTGCTCAACACCAGACGAGCCATTGGCAGTTCCCAGATTGAAATTCAGGTTATCTGTCCCTTAGATGAGTGCACTTTCCACTAGTGTTGACCTGAATGTTGAGGTCAGATGTAGGTAATACCCACCCAAGAGGTGTATGAAATCCAGTCCTTCAAATCAGCCATATTAGCCTGTTCGTTACACGCCCACAAAGCAATTGGTTCAGTGATGGAATATTTCACTATAAAGAAGGTTGTGGTAATTTCACAGATAAGGGCATAGCAAAACCTCACATGAGATACCCTGGTCTGTGTTTTCATGCAGAAGTGTGTATTTGTTGTAGAAATGGGGAAATGGCAAGTACTCTAGAATGTTAAAGTTAGAAGGAACTTTAGAAGTCTTCTAGGATAGCAGCTTTCAAGCTTTTGTATTTTTTTAGGATGATAATACTATTTTCTATAGATAATCTTAAATGGGACTTCAATATATAAAGCAGATAAAAGAGGGACTTCACTGCTTGAAATAAATAGGTGGTCTAATATAATAATAGGTGGTCTATTCATATAGCCTTTCTCTGAACCCCTAAAGTAGCTTCTAAAATACTTCTTTGAGACAAAACTTGAAAGTCACAAATGTGGCCCACAACTTTCATTTTATCAATATAGACATTAAGGTCCAAAAAAGGGATCTGGCTGGCTTAAGGGGAAATGCAATGTGTATAGTAGAATTATTTCTAAAGGAGTAAGGAAATGTTTCTGACCCTTAAAAAAAAAGTTTTCTAATTACACAAGTAACACAGGAACGCATTTTATTGTGAAAGACTAAACAATAAGGATGTATGTAGGCTAAATTGTTACAGAGCCCTCCCACAATCCTACTCTCCTTCCCAGAGTTAGCAATTGATAACATTTTTGGTTTTACCTAACTTGAGTCATCTTTTTAAAGGGTATTTTAGCCCATTCACCTTTATTGTGATTTTAAAATATATATAGTCTTAATCCTTTCATCTTATTTTGTTTTATTTTTATAGTGTTTCTTTTTCCTTTTCTGGCCTTTTATTGGATTTAATAGTTTTCTTTCTGTCATGTTTTTCTCTTATGACTTAGAAATTATTTTCTTCCTCTAACTTGAAAACTAATGCATATATATATATATATATACACACACACACACATATTTAATTTGTAGCCATATTTTGTTTCTTCTATGGGATGAGCAACTTATGAGAACCTCAGCACACTTTCACCATCACCACCTTGCCCTCTTCCTTCACCTTGACCTTGCAGTTACACACCTGCCCATTACCTCTCATATGTAGATTATCTGGGATTTCAGTTCCAGGTTGTAATTAGTTTTGTTAATTAGGCATCGGTAGTTTTTTAAACCAAATTATAAATGTTACTACTTTCTTCATTCAACTACTATTTCTTGTATTTTTTTTATCTTACATTTTTAACTCTGTGTGTGTGTGTGTGTGTGTGTATGTGTGTATGTGTGATAGAATGCATTCTTAATTCATTGAGAGGGTCTATTGTAAATGAACTAAATTCTCACATAATTGAAAAGGTCTTTGTATTAGTTTTATAGAACTGCCATAAAAAATACCATATACTGGGTGGTTTAAACCGCAGAAATTATATTCCCACAATTCTAGGGGCTAGAAGTTCAAGATCAAGCTGTGAGCAGGGTTGGTTTCTTCTGAGGCCTGTCTCCTTGGCTTGTAGCTGGTCATCTTCTGCACATGTTTTCAGATGGTCTTTCCCCGTGTGTGGCTGTGTTCTAATTTCCTCTTTTTATAAGGACACCAGTCATGTTGGATTAGGTCCCACTCACAGACTTCATTTTTACTTTTAAAAGCTCTATCTTCAAATACAGTCACATTCTGAGGTAGTGGGGTTAGGACTTTGACAGATGAATGTGGGGGAGATAGAATTCAGCCCATAACAGTCTCATTTTTGCCTTACACTTGCATGCTAGCTCAGCAATCTCTAGAGTTGCACTGTCCAAAGCAGTAGCCAGTAGTCACATATGGCTAAACTGAAATCATTTAAAATTAAATAAAGTTAAAAATTCAGCTCCTCACTCACAGTAGCCATATTCTAAGTGCTTAATACCCGCATGTGGCTCAGGCCTGCACCCTGAACAGCATAGACAGAGCGTGTTTCCATCACCGCAGAAGTTCTGTTAGATAGCACTGCTCCAGAGCTGCTGCTTCTGAAAAATGAAGCAAATCCCTTCTGCATTCTATGAGGAATAAACAATATTAAGCATGTGTTGGACACCTCGCAGGGTGTTCAATCAATGTTAGCTGAATGGTGACTCAGCAGTAAGCAAATGGTAATACTGGGACTAGACCCCACCGTTCCTGCCCCATTGTTCCCCTGGAGTAGCCATAAGTGAGTAAGCTGTTGTGCAACAGGACACAAAGAAGACCAGGCAAGGGAGTGAGATGGAACGGCGAGGGCAGTCTTCCCACATGCACGCCTTAGCACAGTCTCTTCATACCCCAAATCAGAATAAGCACTGTTCTATTTAATTCTCTCAGTCGCTTTGCAAAGACATTATTACACCCATTGTATGAGTGAGGAATGAAATAAATACAGCTCGTGAAGGCTCAGTAACCCCCAAGGCCACACAGTGGAGTCAACGGTGTGTCAGTGGCAGTGTCAAGACTAGAGTTGCTCCCTCCCCTTCGTTCTCCTAGAATAACTAAAAGCTGGAAAGTCATTGGGAAAACAGATCACTTAGCAGACAGGGAAATTCAATCCCAGGTCAAACTTCAAATCCCTTCTACAACATTGGTTCCCAAATTCATTTGTCCATGGTCCCCTCAGTAAACATTTCTAAGCGACACAGACATATATTTGTACATATGTGTATGTACCTATATATTAAAAACATATTACTGTGCTATTATATACATTATAAAACATACTCTAAGCTATGCACTAAAAAGATAAAAATGAGTATAATAAAAGTTCTAATTCTTTTTCTCATGCTCTAGTATTATTTTACATGCTGCCTAGGGTGCTGGCTTCTCTCCCACTTTGGAAACCTCTGCTTTAAACCATGCCATACAAAGAGGGGATATACTGTAGAGAATTTACAGGCTTGGGAGTCTCAGCTTTCATCTGCTCATCCAAACCACTCTGAAAAGAAACGTAATTGGACTATAATGTATGCAGTGTCAGCCATATTCATAAAGTAACCAGGGTTTTCACTATTTCTATGCACCAGTGGTCAGACATTTGTCATTGGCTCTTATTTCAAAGAGAGAATTAATTTAAAACTGCCGTTCAGAGGTTGCTCCTGGCCACGCGTCCCATCCATGAAAGACAGGGAAATGGGCAGAGACACTTACATGCATCAAGATGGTTCCTTTCTCCCGAGAGATAGAAAACAAATATGGTCATCTTCGCTGAAATGAAGTGAGACTTGGTGAAACAAATAATTGATGTACTTACGTCCTTCAGATTTTTTGTTATTGGCCTCGTTGTTCTCATGTCCACTCATCACTTGCTGATTATAGTGATAACAGCGTTCCTTCCATAATACTTTCAGCTTAAAACACTGCCAAGTGTTTGATTCTTTCTCAGGTGTGATCTCCCTTCTCTCTCTCTATCTCTTTTTCTCTGTTTCTTTCTCTCTCAAGCAGTGGGAAGATATAGGAGTTACTATTCCGTTTTTACAGGTGAAGAATCTGGCGTGAGAGGTGATGTCCCACAGCTGGTAAGCGGTAAAGCCAGAACTTGAACCGGGTTCTCTGCTCCAGAGCCAGTGCTCTGAGGGAAGTTTTAACTGCTCTGGTCAGCAGTGTGGAGTTGGAGAGAGGACACTCACTGCAGATCAGAGCACCTGCGCAGCCAAAGTACCAACTCAACTTCGTCTTGCACTGATGGATTAGCAGGGCTCTGTATACATCAGTGATCCTTTGGGTTCAGGCTGTTTCTACATGCACTATTTAGCTGGGACAAAGTCTCTAGAGAAGCCCGAAGCAGCATAAATGGGTATCACAGGGCCAGCAAATTGACAAATGCAAATCAACTCAGAGGTTCAGAGGTGAATCAATGGGATCATCTTCGGAGATATTTCCATAGTTTGAGTAGCATCTGTCACTGTTCACCTGTGTCAACAACAGATACTTAAGAAATGTTTTTGAATCCAGCCCTTCTTTATCCTCCTGCTCCTTTTATTGCCCTGGTTCAGATGTCTCACCTAGACGTTTTTTTAAAAAAATTTTATTGCTGCATAGTTGACCTACAGTGTTAGTTTTGGGTGTACAACAATGTGATTCAGTTATACATATACATCATATGTATTTTTTCTTTTCAGCATCTTAGACTTTTTCAGAAGCTTCCCACTCAGTTTCCCTACCTCTCTTCCATCTCACTCTGCTACTAGAGTCTTCATTCGAAACACAGATCTGATGACGGCAGCTTCCAGCTTAAAAACCCCATTAGCATGCGATCATATTAAAAACTTTCAACATGGCATTCAAGTTTCTTCATCTTACCCCAAATTAACTTTCCAACTTTTTCTCCCACCACTCCACTTTCCTTTATCCTATCTTCCAGCCTCTCCAGCCTAATCACTGTTCTCCAAAAATAGCCAGCTCTCTCATGCCTCTCTGCTTTGCTCATGCTCCAGCCTCTGTCTGGAATGTCCTCCCCTTCTTAACCTACCCCCTGGGGTGGAATCTTCTTCATCCTTCCATGAGCAGCTCAAATGTTGTCTCTTCAGTGCAAGCCTCCACCCCCCAACCCCCCATCCCCTTTCGGAGTAGGACATGCCACTCTCCACAATGGCCCCCAGACACTCCTCTCACACTTCTCATCTAATGAACTTTGGCTGTTTTTTCACATGTCATTTTATCTCATTAGATGGTAAACTCCTTAGGGGAGCAGAAAGCATCTTACTCATCTTTGTGTCCTCTGTGTTGGCGCCTATAGGCATTTGAAAACTTTGGGTCGAATTTATTCATCTAACTGGGTGGTTTTGAAAGGTCTCAGAAGGGCTAAATTCCTACCAGATCTGAGATAAGCAGCAAAAGATAAAGCACAAAATCAACAAGAAGAAATTGCTTATCTGAGCACACAGCCGCTCCATCAAAATGTTAGAATAAGGATTGGTTAGTTTTTAGAACAGTTGGAAGCCTTTTATTGGCTTTACCAAAAAGTTCATGCAGTGCCTAAAATGTAATCACACCATATTGAAATGGCCAGATATGGGTTTCTAGTCTTACCTCTGCCGTTAATTGAGCTGTGTGCCCTTCAGTGAGGCAGTCCCCCCTTTCTGATTTCTTTATTTACAAAATGTTCATCCTGGTCAGAATGACTTTTCAGGGGTCTCCTAATTCTAGAATTTGAAGATTCTTACTTTCTAGTTAGGAAAACTAAGTCTTATTTCCCTTTGAGTGTGATGGTCCTTTAGCAACAAGAACAAATGTTCTATATTGTCATAGAACACCTTTCTCCTCCTGGGGACCCATTACATAAAACTGGGGTATTAGAAAGAGTACAAAATATTTTATCAAGTGAGAGTTCCTGATATAGGGAAAAAAACAAAAGTAAAAGCAAAAACAACCAACAAAAGAAACTTCTTACTGCCCAAAACATCAGGGCTCTGGCCCTTTAAAGTTGAAAGGGCACTCAGAAGGCTAAGAAAGAGACCTCAGGAAGATTAGTTCATCTGATGGGTTCATAAAGGTGGAGGAGAGAATAAAGTGGTCACACATGAAGATGGTTTGGAGAGGAAGGAGAAAATGCTTGGAAGTTGAGTCTTAAACTCAGATCTTGAGGGAAGATATTCTATGATATGTCACAGGTACAAAGAGAATTAGAAATCTTCAAGGTGCTGAGTGCAGCTGTGTCACTGGCTCCTGTTAGATGCTGTGACAATTTCCTTTTGTGTAACAGGAAACTCAAAAGCCCTCTAATATTCTGAAATGCTATCCTGCCGTTTTTTTTTAAAGTAGGCTTTATTTTTTAGAGCAATTTTAGGTTCACAGTAAACTTGAGTGGAAGGTACAGAGAGTTTCTGTGTACCCTCTGTCCCCACTTGCACAGTCTCTTCCATCATCAGTATCCTGCACACAGTGGTACGTTTGTTGCAGTCAGTGAACCTACACTGACACATCATTATCATCCAAACTCTGTAGTTTACATTAGGGTTCACTCTCGATGTTTTACATTCTAGGAGTTTTGACAAATGTATAATGAGATGTATCCACCATCATAGTATCTTATAGAATAGTTTCCATGCCATGTAAATCCTCTGTGCTATGTTTATTCAACCCTCTTTCCCCCCAACTTCTGGAAACCACTGATCTTTTTATTGTCTCCATTGTTTTGCCTTTTCTGGGATGTCACATAGTTGGAATCATACAGTATGCAACCTTTTCTGATTGGCTTCTTTCACTTAGTAATATGCATTTACTAAGCTTCCTCCATGTCTTTTCATGGATTGTTAGGTCATATTTTTTGGCGCTGAATAATATTCCATCGTCTGGATGTACCACAGTTTGTTTAGCTATCCATCTACTGAAGGACACTTGGTTGCTTCCAAGTTTTGGCAATTATGAATAAAGCTGCTGTAAACATCCACGTGCAGGTTTTTAAAGTTTTCATTTCCCTTGAGTAGATACCAAGAAGTGCAGTTGCTGGAACATATGGTAAACAATATGTTTAGTTCTGTAAGAAACTGCCAAACTGTCTTCCAAATTAGCTGTATTATTTTGCATTCCCACTAACAAGGAATGAGAGTTCTTGTTGCTCTACATCCTTGTCAGCATTTGGTGTTGTCAGCATTCTGGATTTTGGCGATTCTAAATGGTGTGTAGTGATATTTTATTATTTAATTTTCAGTTCCCTAATAACATATGATGTTGAGGCTCTTTTCATATGTTTATTTGCCATTTGTATGTCTTTGTTGGTGAGGTATCTGTTCAGTTCTTTTGCCTTTTTTTCACTTGGGTTCATTTTCTTATTGCTGAGTTTTTAAGATTTTTTTAAACTGGAGGTACGGGGGATTGAACCCAGGACCTCACGCATGCTAAGTGTACACTCTACCACCGAGCTATACCCTCTCCCCATTTTCTTATTGTTGAGTTTTAAGAGTTCTTTGTATATTTTGGATAATGGTCCTTTATCAGATATGTCTTTTGCAAATGTTTCTTCTTGTCTGAGGTTTGTGTTGTTATTCTCTTTTCAGTGTATTCTGCAGAGTTTTTCTCATTTTTGATAGATCCATTCAAGCAAAGTTCTACTTTTAAATTGCTTAACAGAAATCCCACTTAACCAGAAATTTTTTTCTAACCTATAAAAATAGGCTGTGTTTTTTGTCTTTTCTTGACTTAGGAATTAAAAATAGAAGTTAGAAAAATCATCTGTGATCAAATTTGAGTTCTAAGTTGCAATGTGTGTTTCAAATATGCATTGAGGGGATGTCTTGGGGTTGGCAGACTTCAACCCAATTTCTTAAATCTACTTTTGCTATATCTGGAATCACAGACCAAGAGATCTTAACTAATGTGCCATAAACCCACAAGAGATAAAACTTACTTCTCACTGAGTATACATACTATAAGGGCAATGTCTGTCAGTTGGAATGTAGGCTAAATAGATGGTGAGATGCTTAGTGAGTGAGGAATAATTTCCTGAGATTAGCTGGAACCTAAGAAAGGTCTCCTGTTTCCTGGAAGATGGGAGGACTTTGCCTCGTAAGTATTTAGAAGAAAGTGGTCAGGACAACAAGGAGCTCTAGTCACAGAATGACATAGTGCTGGATGGGGGCCAAGTATACAGTGACAACTGTGGATCTTTTTATAGATGTGGATCCTTTTATAGATGCTGAGATATGGTGCCGGTGGCTTGTTGAGGTTATTGTTGACTTGCTTGGTGATATTTTGAGTCTATGAATTCCTTCTAGTGAGTTGTCTCCAAACGCTAGAATTTGAAAATGCTCTAAGAACTCTTAGAGACTTTGGAGCCAGTACAGTTAGACTGCAAAACTTGGTGATCATGAGACCCTATAATATTTTCAGTCTGTAAAGAAAGATTGCTTTCTTCATTCTCTGCCAGATGTGTTGAGGCAGATATCACGGGACCAGCTTCAGTAAAAATGTTTTCCTTCTCGATCATATGCTAGCTGAAAATTGAATATCATGTTCTGGAGATTGGGAAGAAATACTGAAAATAAAGATCATGTCCTAAGGAGTGATAAAGAATCCTAAAAACATGCTGTGTGAGGAATAGCCCAAGGAGACAGACACATAGAGAAGAATTGGTGATGGTGAGAATAGGAAAATATATAGCAAATCTTCAAATACCTGATGAACTGTCATATATGTAAGGAAGGAATAAATTTGTTCCAAGAAAAAACTAGGACCAATAAAAATAGACATTGTAGATAGGCTGATATTATTTCAATATATAAAAAAATCTTTGACCCATCTAATAACACGGTGAATCCTTTTTCCCTTTATGGCAGTGATAGAAAGTAAAAGAGTTCTTAACAGCCCACCATGGAAAAGAGTAGCCCAATGACTTGTGCCTGCCTGAGGGCTGAGATGTTTCTCTCAGATGATTCTCTCAGAATTTTAACCCACACACGTTCACACAATTCTAAGCACCTGGGGTGCCTTCTAGGTAACGGGAAGAGAAAGAAGAGAGAAAAATAATAGAAATCCCTCTTACACTCTTCGGACCCTTGGGATGCCTTTTCCCAATTCTTGTAAACCAGGAGATGGTTGTTTGAGTTTTAGGTGCCCAAACCACTGCTGCTGCCAGGGTGACAGTGAAGCTTAAGGACTAGGGCTGGCACTGAGGTCTGGGAGGAGAAAAAAAACCCAGAAAAATTAGAGGGATTCTCTTCATACTCTTCAGTTTTAGGGCCCCCTTTCTTGATCCTCTGGCTGAAAAAGGGGGTTTCTTTCAGATTTTTTTTGCTGTCTACACCTGTAGCACAGTTCTAGGACTCAGCCCATCCTCCCATCAAAGCCAAGAGATAAAGGAAAGAAAAACCAAGTCACCTCACTGCCGTACCAGTTGTTCAAGTTTTGACTTCTCTTCGCAATCTATTAGCTACTGTTTACTTTTCAGAGTCCTCGGACAATTGCTTTTGTATTCTGTCCAGAGGTTTTAGTTATCATCAGTGGGATAGATAGACTGTAATTGGCTTACTCTGTCTTGATTAGCACTAGAAATTCTGTAATAACAGTTTAAATACTGGATGATGACTCTTCCAGATCATTATTCTCAAACCTAGCAACAAATCTGAATTAGCTGGGAAACTTAAAAAAATACAGATTTCAGGGCTCTACCCCAGACTCATCTCTGAGGATGGGAACCCAAGGTGCTTCTGAGTTTCTGATGTAGCCAACCTGGCACCGGTTTTTGAGGGGCCCAGAGTTAGGGTCCAAGCTGGAAGTGTGAGAACCCCTGGGTGAGGTCCTTTCCAACCCCGAGGTCCTCAGGCTCTGTGTTATCCAGACTATCCCATTCAGAAAGCTGCATATTAAGGGAGGTGCCTGTCTATTCACTTCCCTCAAATTTTTAACTGAAGCTCTAGATCACATGTATCATCTCAAATAATGTCACAAAGCAGACTGAAAGTATAGAACTGATAGGCAAAGTCAAGGTATTAAAACCAACAGGAGAACAAATGGATTCCCAATCTGTAAGATTAGTTTCACGGAAATTACAACTTCTTGCAATAACAGCGGCAGTAAATTCTAAATCTGCTTTATGTGGTATTGGCCAGGAGGAAGACCGTGTGTAACAAGTCTGAGGATTAGTGGTTTCATTGAGTCTCCTTTTCTCCCTAGGATTATCCCTTTCCCATATACTTGACAAAATTCCTTTGGCTGAGTGCAGTTTCTGCTTATGAGCTAGGAATCACGAGTGACTTTAAATTTGCTTTTCGTAAAAATTTATTTCTAAGAGACCTCAGAAATCATTTCCTTGAGCTCACTGCTCTAATGATAGAAGAGGAACCAGTCGGAGAGATTAAGTGCCTTATTTAGCGGGCCAGAGCTGGGACTAGAAGCCAAATGTTGGCTCCATGGCCATGCATTTTCTATCAGACTGAGCTGACTCAGGTGAGATCTTGGATGCAAAATCTCCTGGCATCTTCACTGAGCCGGATCAGATAGCGGCGGTGGGAGTGGCTGAGTTCCATGCAGTGTATTTGTAAAGGGCACTTTGACCTAAAAATACTTTAGCTCCTGGATTTGTAGTTATGAAAATACTGGCAACCAAAATGACCCACAGCTTATAAAGAGCCAATTTATTGGGCACATCCTATTCTCTGGGCACTGGGAACTAGACAGCCCCTGGCCATCTCTGGAACTGCCCCCCTCTGCCCCATTTCCTCTCAAATGTGCCCCATGATATCGTATACTCAGGGTTTAATCAGCAGAGCAGAACCATGATGAATTATGAAGTAAGGAATTTTTTTTTTACAGGAATTAGACCTTGCACAATTGTTGGGGGAGCTGGGAGTGTGAAGGTTTCAAAGGGTGAGTTGGAAAATCAGAGCTGTCACCAACCAGTCAGTCCAGGGAGCCAAGAATTCCTCTTTTGGCGAACTCAAAGGCACAACCATAACATGGTGGGGTTTTTGTGAAATGGTGTTCTGGCTTCAGCAACTTGATACAGTATAAATCACTATAGGTAGAGAGCCTGAAATAGACATTGCTGTCACACCTCGAGAGCAGTGCTCCTGAGCTCTGTTCTGCTTTGTCACAAACAGTCTGGAAGCAGCATGTTTCAGCACAGTCTGAAAATGTGTGAAGCTTTCATGTCTGGAGCGTGGTGCTCTGGAATCAGCGCAGCTTTGCTGCCAGGGGCAGAGATGCAGGTCCACGCTGGCTTTGCACACTTCCTGTATAATTGGGACACGCTCCTTATCCTTTCTGAAATTAGCTTCCTCATTTGCAAAATGGGGCCAATAGCAACCACCTCGTAATATTGTTTTGGAGTAGGTATAATAGTAGATGCTCAATAAAAACGATTCCTTTTATCTCTTGAGTCCCACCCTTTCCCCTCATGTATCTAGGACATGAAGTGTTTCTCAGAATATCTCAATATCTATATGTAAGACACATATTTATGTATGCTTATCATTAAGAAATGCCCTTATTGTCTAAGTGCTGGATTTTGATAATGAATACAGATATATAATTTATAGTCAGCATTCCTGGCACTCTGTCATGTCCCAGATGTGTGGACAGTGAGAAGGACCACTGTTTGGCAAGAGAAACACCTGAGATAAAGCTCATGGTCTTTACCTCAAAGGAGAGAAATAGAATGCACCTTAAGTAGTTAGAAATCTAATGACTCGGACTGGTTTATAAAAGCTAAATGTGGTGACATCAGTAACCTGGAATCCTTCAGTTGTCCTGGGTTAGAGGAGAGATTGATCATGAGGGTAGAGAGAAGAAGCAAGTTGAAGCTGATATCAAAGTTGGAGACAGAGAACCATAAAAACAGAACTTGAAAAGCGTGATATCCTGGAGCCATTAATTTCAGGAAGATACAAACTTACTTATTTAATAGCCCTTGAGGGCATTATTGTATCACGGATGGCCTAAATTGTTTGTTGAATCTGAATTTAATAAAATAGTGCTCACGAGTTTCTGAAACATGAAGAAAAGTTTAAATTATATTCAAAGTACTCTGTTTAGGAATCTGGGAAGCTATCTTTTCATTTTAGAAAGACTTAAATCAATAATTAAAATTAAAATGTTTTTATTCAGGGTAAACTTCTAGAAGATTCACACATAGAGGATCTTATATTATCGAAAGTAGGATAATTGGCTTTGTTTTGCATAACACAGTGCTGAGCACGTGGTAAAACTGAATACTTTGTGTGTGTGTGTGTGTGTGTGTGTAATGAAACCTGGGATTGAACCAGAACTTTTAAAATAGATTTCAGTATATACAGGGCAAGCCAGACGCTGAGCCTAACTAATGGAATATGGAAGATTCCTTTGCAGACTTTCAGAAATGTAGTTTCTTGACTGTTGAAGGACACCGATAATGTATTCCCTACCTATTTTTCTCTAAATTATTGATAATCATGACAAGCCCAAATTAGTTACTGATCCAATTGAGCAAGGAATTGATCTGAATGCAGTCAATAAAACACTGAGGTATAAAATCACTTCTTTAAAAGTTGATTAAAAGGTTGATACTTTTTTTTCAGCCTAGAACAATAACACTTTTCTTTCCAGCTAATCTCTTATTTTAGGCTCTCAAGATTTAAAAACTACCAGTTGGTGATAAATATGGTAAAGAATCTGGAGTCAGCCCACACTCATCTATATAATTAATTGGATTGCTCAGACAGCTTATCTGCTTAAATTCTGAAAATCTCTTTATCCTTTATCTGCAGAAACACTAATCTCTTGAAAAAGGACAAGGCTGAGGAGACTTGTTTTAAAGCTGGTTTAAATACTTTTTTTTTGCATCAAATTCTATTGCTCTGGTTCTTGGGTGACTTGTACCTCTTCTTTCAACTATTACCCTTTAGGCATTTTAAGTGGCATGTTGCCTTCACCTGAATGCACCTGAGTTGCTTGGATTTTCTAGTGACATAATCATTTCTTAAGGCCTCTTCCATTCAACCTTTGGCTGGATTTCACCAGGCCCAGGGAACAGAGAACTAACGGGTCTGGGAACTGGGGTGCCTTGGCTCTGGGTTTCACTCTGTGATTTGGTAAGAGTCCATTGGTTACCAGGCACAGGCATGATGGGCAACTTTAAGCAAAGGAAACCTCTTGGAAGGCTAACAAACGTCCACAGGATCAGTGGATGACTGGAAATCAGGCTTGAACCTGGGCAGGTGCTGTGGTCTTTCCAGAGGCTGGGAAGCAGGAACTCCAGCAAGTGTTGCAGCCAGGACAGAATGGTAAGAATGCCCTGGGAGGATGAAATGGAACGTCAGAGTCCAGGGAGGCGGGCCTAGACTGGATGACAAGCCCACTTTTGCAAGATATGGGTTGGGACCCCCAGGTACAGTCCACTGGGCTCCACCTGGTAATTCCTTAAGAAGAAACTCATGAGGCAATTTGAGGAAAGAAATTTCATGCCAGGCAGATAACTTTGTCCACTACTGTGCTACTACCTGGCATCTTTAAGGTTGTTTCCAGCTTTAAAAATGAATGGACAGTACTTTTCCTATGAAAGCCTTTGGGGTTACCATGTCTACAGTGATATTTATTTCCATGAATGCCTATAACACCAATGAACAATAATAAGACAAACTGGGAGAAGACAGTTATGAACACTGGAAATGGCTTAGTTGAGCCAGCTGGGGAAAGATCTGCTTGCAAGCTTGCGCAGGTAGTCAGCATATTTCAGTTCCTTGTGGCTGTAGGTACGACTGACGATTTCAGTTTCTTACTGCTTGTTGGTTGCAGGCCACTCTCGCAGCTGCTCTCAGTTCCTTTGTTGGGTTCCCCAAACGTCATCACTTTGATTCCTCAAAGTTGGCAAAGCAGGCACATAATCATGTGCACACACTCACACAGACCCAACACGTTTACTTTGTCTTATTGGCTAGAAGGAAGTCACAGGGTCCCACCCACACTAAGGGGAGGGGACCCACAAGGGCGTGACCACCGGGAGTTGGGGGTTATGGACAATGTTACGAATCTGTCAGAATGGCAGAGCTGGGACAATCCCCAGAGCAGTCTTGAAGTCTAACACGTCTGTCTTTCTGTGGATCTGATTTCCCCAAACCTCAGTCCTAGGGAGGTGCTTCTCCATGTGGAGACCCAAGGGGGCAGAACAAAACCATGGCCTCCAGTCTCTCTAGCTTAGCTATAGGGGAGTACGAGGGGATGTCATGAGCTTCATCTCAGAGCCACAGCAGCTGTCTGTCTGGGTTGGTGTTTCTCTGTTCTGTATGCAATTGATCTAGTAGGCTCCACTGAACTGTTATCGTTTGTCTCTCTCTACTGTTTGACAACTTACCTTCTCTTTATTGCATGGACATGCTTGCTTTCTTCATTGATTTGTGTGTATATACTGTCTTCCTCAATGATACTATAAACACCCTAAAGGTAGGAGCCATTTCTTACACCAGGAATCACCCACATGGCTCCCAAGTAGGCTTATAAAAGCAAAGGCAGAGGTGCTTAGGGAGAAAGTAGTTCAAATTGGTTCTCCAGTGGTGTGGAAGAAGAGGGGTTTCTACTAAGTCACTGTGGAAACCTCCCCTTAGCCGTACTTTGTTGTGCAAACAAAATATGTATATTTGCAAGGGGTGAGCTTACAAATGCTTAGAATACCCAGAAACAGTGTGCTTGGTTCCTACTAGAGCTGCTGGGCATGCATCTGGAGGGAGATGGGTAATGGATGGATGGAGGGCCCACAGACATGGGTTAAATCCTTGCACACATTTAACAGTGTGTTTTAATCTCTGGGAGCCTCAGTGACCTCATCATCCTAGCATGTAAAGATAATGCCTTTAAGATGTGTAGCACAGTGCCTGGCACGTGGTAAACATGCAGGAAATAGACACTACGACGATCCTTTAAGACTCTGACCAGGGAAGGCACATATCAGTTCTTAAGTTACAATTCGTCCCATGGCAGGGAATCAAGGAGGTGCGTGTTCAGTACATTGTAGCTCATTCTTTCTTTTGGTGCTCATGGAGGATTTGATGTGGTAGTTCCTTGAGTGTGGACGAAATGAGAATCCTTCCTGCTGCTTTCCCCATCCCTGGAGCTGGGCCATTTGGAAATTGTGGTGAAAGGACTGGAGCTGCAGCCCCTTGTCTGTAGACAGCAGGAAGCCCAGGTAGGGCAGGGAGCACCCCAGTTCCTGTCTTTCCTTTCTCATCTCCCAAGATGTGGTAGGAAGCACGTGGGACTTAGCTGAGTATCCTTGGCCAAGCAATAGCTTTTCCGAGGCCATTTTCACTTCTATAAAAGTGGAGCCACATGGAGGATCAAGAGGGGAAGAACGTAGGATATAAACTTTGTTTCTCCAAGGGAACCGAGGATGTATACTCCTTCCTAAGAATATG
Source organism: Vicugna pacos (assembly GCF_048564905.1). Lineage (NCBI taxonomy): Eukaryota > Metazoa > Chordata > Mammalia > Artiodactyla > Camelidae > Vicugna > Vicugna pacos. Next base: position 40,440,894 of record NC_132996.1, read on the forward strand.
ACTCTGACGTTAGATAAATTTTCCTTTTCTTCCAACGGGGCCCTCACTGGCCAAATGAAAATGTTAAATACATTTGAGAAGAGTTTTAATTTGAACAACTTATGATTGAAAATACATTTTATAAATAATTTTTCCATAGACTTGATTGAGGATTGTTGTGAACTTTACAAAAAGACATACTGCAATGACAACAGATGAAAGAAATTACAAAAAATATAGCTACAGCCCTCTTATTTAAAAATACATTATACATCACAGCGTTTTCCTTGTGCAAAGTTGAAGAGGATGCTGTGTTAGACCTGTCACATATTCACTCAAAGGGAAGTAAACTTTAACACAGTTACTCTGCATAATAGTATAGGCACACCTGAAAAAAACGAATCCTTTTCCCTTAGAAGTTAATACACCATAGTTCAACATTTTACTTTTATTTTGTAGGACTGACGGCTGAACTTCGCTTAATACAAATATATATTTTCTCTCTGTGTGTATATATATAAGTAGGAAAACAAGTGTCTGTTTTGAAACTAAGCAAATCCCCAACGTATTTACAGTATTTTTTAGAGAATGTGCTCTCCAAATCAGTCTGAGTACATCTTCTCTATTATACAACTCTTTAGAAAATTAAGTGAAGCCAAATCTGGCAATTAATGGACATCCTCTGTTGAGACTTCCAGTTTTCGCTGTGGGACAAAGAGAGTCCCTACGGAGGTTTTACTAGCACCATCGAAATCCACGCAGGATGAGCCCGCTGGCTTTGTGGGTCCACCTGGGGTACGGAAGAAACTCTCGGCCACTAATTGGGATCCTTTGGGTGTCACAGGAACAGGCTGATTGGAAAGAGAAATGGGAAAAAGTCAAACCTACGCAGACAGGGACACCCGGGCAGCCTGAGACGACTGGATGGGAAGAACATGTCACACGGCGGGAACCTAGCATGCCTTGAGATCTGCCAGGGTAGCCTGGGTGAGTTTTACATTTTCAGTTGTTTTTGTTAAGGTGAGACAAAAAGCTCACAATAGCCCAATAATACGGACTCCGTGGGCACTCTTCCTGGGTTTGGAAGGCAGGCAGGCATTTAATCTCCTCACTTGCCCATCCTTTCCCTTTCCCAGGGAAAAGCAAAAGTTAACTGTACATCCGAAATATGTATAGTTTACTGTATAGGAACCATACCACAATAAAGGAGTTAAAAAAAAAAAAAGAAAAGCAAACGTTGAGCCTCCCATGATACTGATATTTGGGACTTACTAACCAAGGAAAAAAATAAATTAATGGAAATAGTCTCACCTGCTGTGCTCCAGTCACTGCAGCTGATTGTCCATTCATTTGGTTCTGGCTTGGGGCTGACAAGTCATACCTAGGGACTCTTCCTTGCTGGGTGCCTGCATTTTCTGGGGTGATGCTAACAGCCTCTATTCTTGGAGATACGGGGATGGTTCCAGGCCCGGGGCTGGCGGACACCTGCACACTGGGGGAGATGAGGCCCAGGTGCTGCAGGGTGAAGTTTACAATGGCTGAGCTTGGGTGCTGGACGGGAACGGGGTGGCTCGAAGTGAGAGCCGGGCTGTTCCCGACAGGTACGGCTGCCACGGAAGTTGGTGAGACCATTAGCTTCAAAGGTGTTACATGAAAAGAGGGAAAATTAACAGCAGTGAGTTCAGATGATGTCACTGGAATAACACCTGGAGAGAAAAAGGGGGGAAATATCTTAAAAGCACAGGCATTTGTCCGAGGAGCACATAAGGCTTAAGTGAACTTGAGGATGACCCACGTTTGGACAGTGTTTTATGTACACTCACCTGCGATTGGGGAGCTGTAGATCCTGTGGTTTGGGGAAAGTGTACCTGAGTTTTCTTTACTAGACAAAATGGACTCTGCCCCCAGGGCTGAGCACTGGGTGAGAGGGATTAGGTATCCTGATGGGAACAAAGTCTAGAAAACAAGGAGGAAGGGTTTATTTTACACACAAATACAGGAAGAAAAATGACCACGTGCCTCTTCCAGGACACATATCCCTTGGTGGTGGTTTTGTCTCATCAGACCAAAGCCTCCAATGGTGTGGGCCACAGGCAGGCCAGCTTTATGGCTCCTTGAAGACAATATCCCTCCCTGCTGCACTAATACTTGTCTTGAATAATACAGACCATGTGTTTCTTAGATGTGGCGCTAACTGTCAGAACAAGTTGAATGCAGCTGGACACCATGATGGCACTGCTGTGTTATTATCTGATTGTCCTTGAATTATGTAGGGTGGTATTTCTCGAAGAATATTCAGAGGGATGCTAGTTCTACAGGATGCAAGCAGCCACTACTTGAATTGTAGTCAAAGATGCTTGGAAAGTGCCAAATTAAACAAAGGAAAATGGTGTCCTTATTACAGAATTGAATTTCTAAGGGGCTTTAATAATGACAGGTGCTGTAAATATGCAAGAGGACATCTGTCATGTAACGTGTCCCAGGCTAACCAGCAACTGAACTTTTGGTAGTATTAATATTCAAGGAAAACATTTTAGGAACTGTTGATTTAGAGAAAGGGATTGCCAAACCATGGGCCAAAATAAGGCTTTCTGGCTGTTTTTGTAAATAAAATTGTATTAGAACATAGCCAGGCCCATTCATGTATGTATTGTCTCTAGACACTTTTTTTTTTTTAAACAGTGGCAGACTTGAATAGGTACAGCAGAGACCACATGGCCCACAAAGCCAAAAACATTTACTATCTGGTCCTTTACAGAAAAAGTTGACTGACTGCTGATTTAGAACAAAGGAATTATATAACTATACATTTTTTTCCCCTACTACTTTTAGGTTTTAATGATACCAAGCAAACAGCCTTATGAGATACAAATTAAAGGGCAGGGCACCAGAGTGCAAAAGCTACAGATAACGAAGAGAACTGATTAATTCATATTAGACACCCAGCTGTCATGCAGCAAAAGCTTGGGGCCGTAAGGTTATATTCCAAACGGAAATGGCCAGAGTGTTGGGTTGCGTGTGCCCTCCCTGGGCCTGCTGATCCTGGTACTTCTCTAAACAGAGAAAGCCTACCTGGGAGGCTGAGCCGCCTGAAAAGTCTGCTCAGCCTTACCATGAGCAGCACTGGCAAAAGCAAAGAGCAGCTCTTGTAAACTAGGCCCTCCTTTTATCTTCCTCCTCCTCGCCACTGTCAAAACATCAGTCTGCCCTTTGATCTAGCTGTTAACAGGTCTGGTCTTTTTCCTTGGGAACCGGTGAATTCAGAATCCACGATGCTAACAGTGTACTACCAACTTTCACTTTGGTTTCTTAGGTGCTTAATTCTATTCAATATCTTTACTAGTAGGTTCCTGGAAGGCTGCAGGGATAGAGAAACTTTAAGTGATCGATTTAGGTGCTTTACAAATAGCTGCTCTTTGCTATTTTTGACCGTCCTCTCATAGTACAAGGTTTTCTGGTTGCTGCTTTGACTTCAAATCTTCAGCAAAACCTGTAATACTCCAATAATAATTCTTTTTCAATTTCCTATAAACTACATTCATCACAAAATTTTTTCACCTATAATGCCAATTCCTTTTTAAAAAAAAATTAGAACTATTAAAGTAGGATGAGGGAATTTGACATATTTCCACTTGCATGTCTGCTTATCTAGCCTTCATTAGCACTCTTACTCCCTTCGTCTTACATCATCCCGTTTTATTTTCACCATATTTCTTATCATTCACCACCCGATATGTGTGTGTTTGTATACTGTCTTCTCTCTGCCCCCAGAAGTGTAGATTCTCAGTCAATGTCTGTCGAATGAATTAACACAGGAATCTCTCACTTTCTTTGTGTTGCTCAGTTCGAACTAAAAAGAAATGGTCAAGATGAAGTCAGAGATGAAAAAAGCAGGGGACATGAAGAATCTATCCAGTGAAAACCCTAATCCTGAATAACTAAGTGAGCAACAGGGAACCATTACTAAATCATACCCTCTGGCCTGGAGAGATTATGGACCTCCCAGAAAATTGAATCAAGCTGAAGCCTTGTGATTTTCCCCCACAGCATGTATATTAAATGCAACAAGATACTATGCTAAGATAATGGATGTTTTGAGTGGTTACCATGAGGCCATCCTCAGGGAAAACTTGACAAACTCTATAGCCTCCTTAATGACAACAGTTACAGGTAATACCCTTCAGCTTAGATGGTGCCTTAAAAGGATCACAAGCCCCTTTATGTGTCACATCATGTAATAAATTCACTTAACCTCACCAAAACTGTAATATGGCCCTGGGGCAAGCGCTCAAAAGCAACCGTCTCCAAAAGCAGGTGCTGGGTCTGATGTGATCCAGGGCACAGTGCTTTACACCCAGGAGATGATCAGGAAAAACTGGCAGAACAAATTTTTTATAGATATGGGAAAACAAGATGTAGAGAAGTAAGATAACTTGAGTGAACAGCAGGGACAAAATGAGAGATTAACTTTTGCTTCCACGTTTAGTGGTGTTTGTTTATTCAGTGATGACAAATTTCGTATATAATTGTCCTAAGGGAGGAAAACGAGACAATGCATGTAAAAGTCCCTAATACTTCTGATGTCTGATATGTGGGCAGACATCTGATAAGTGTTAATTCCTTCCTGAATTAAACTCCATCTAGGAAAAAAATTATCCAGAACATCAAAGTCCCTAGAAACTAATGCATCCAACATATCTACAATTTGCCAAGATAAATTTGATTTTCTATTTACACAAAATAGAAATTTTGGTTTAAATTTTAGGGAGAAAGGAAAAACAGGGGGCACAATTTCTCTTCTAGACAACAGATGTCTGTTACATGACATCAAACAGACCTCAAGGAATGACTCAGAAAGCAGGACTTAAAGGAACCCTATGCACCCACTCATTCATTTGGGGTCACATCTGCTTGTAAATAATTTAAGATTTTCAGGACAGGTGTTTGCATTCTGGTATGTGACAGACAAATGGATTTAAGGACAACCACCTGGAGTGCTTTAAAAAGAGAGCAAATAATCCCTTCCTCCGCAGGTTAAAAATGTCCCTGCTGTCATCCCAGTCAGGGGATTAGCTGTCGGAAGCCTTGTTTGGATTACGGGATGCAGAGGAACAGTTCCCTGTCTTCCCTTCCCTGCTCTTTGCTCTGCTAAATTTCACAAACCACCAGATCCTCCTCTAATCAATGGGGGAGTTCCTAAAGCTTTGCACTGTTCAAGGCTGTACTTACTGCGGAGACATTTTCAAGTCCTTTTTGGTCTTCTTTAAATTTCTTTTTGGAACTGCTGTCCTCGAGCAAGCTTGCCCTCTTGGCGCCTCTTTCCCCAGCAGGCTCCCTGTCTTTGTTCTTTGTACCTTGTCTCTCTGGCCCTGGCAGCAAGCTTCCAGGCCTGGTCGGGGCACTGGGCTTTGCGGCATCACTGGCTGTATTCTCGGTCATGGCTTCTGTGGAGTCTTTTGATCTCATGGCTTTAGAGGAGGGGGTGGAGGAGACCGTCGGGCTCAGACCTTGGGGCGGTGTCATGGTTTGGGCTTGGGCAGGCTGCAAGTAGATGGCATACGATGGGCCCGAAGGGGCCTGAGGTAGGATCACGGGTACCGCCGATGACAATGGGCTGGGGATGAGGGGGACCACCCCCAGGGGCTGGATGAGGGACGGTGCTGTCATCTCCAGCTCAGTATTTGCTGGCGTGTCCAGAGGGGCCAGTGGTTTGCAGTGCCCAGATCTTGCCAGCTGTAATTTCACTTTTTTCCTGGGTTCACTAAAAGACAGGATTGAAAACATGACACAGTAGAAACACATTTTCTCTAAAATGTTCTACCACTTTAGATCGCCCTAGATTGAAGCCATGCTTTTATGACATTAGCAGATAGTTTCTGTAATGATTCTGTATGAGTGAGAGATTAGCTCACCAGTTTCCAAGGCTGGTGCTATTCTTACATAAAATAAGTAATCCTAATGATGCAACGTCAAGTGATGCATCCTGTTACTAAAGAGCGTTGCCAACCTACCTTGATTGCTCTTCTAACTGCATTTTGCAAATAGCTGCGAGCTGAGCCATTTTACTTGGGAAGGGTGCCGAATTCTGAGAAGCCTCAGCTGATGAAATAAAAAGAAGGTGGGGGAGGGGGTCGGTCAAAGCAAAAGAATACACGTTCCCAGATGAAACACCACTGAAGTCAAAGAAACAGGAAACATGCACCACCCCCAAAAATCACACAGCAATTAAATGATAAGCTCCACAAATCACTTTTCATCCTTTAATTCGTATTTAAGTTAGGCTTCAAGCAGGTTTGGGTATACGCATATTGAAACAATTCTCTAGCAAGTCTGGTAGGAATCAAATAAGCTAAAAAAATCAGATAAAAAGGAATTCTTCCAGGCAGAGCCCTGACACAATTGAAAACATACCTTTGTTGGTTTTAATAGGGCTACTGGGAGCAGAATTTATCTTTCTCCGATCACTTTCTATGCTCTTTACCAGTTTGATGAGAGATGGGTGTCGAGTGAAGTTTGGTTTCCCATGGGTGGAAAAGAGGTTTTTGGCACAGTTCTCTTTTGAAGATCGCTTCACTTCCAGATCAGAGGGAGCCACAGGGAGGACTGGGCTGAGCCCTGAAACAGAAAAGGGCGGTGTGTTAGCACTTGGTGATTCAGCTTCCTTCTGGGGTGTGAAGTCAAGTGAGGTTCTAAAACAATTTGAGGAATTGAAGTGGCAGCAGTTAGAGAGCACCTACTATGTGCCGGACTTTATATTTAAAGGGCTTTACCTACAAAAGCTTATTTATTTTATGAAATAAATTCTGAGATAACAGTTCACACCTTAACATCTCTGAAACCCACGGTATCTTTTTTTTTTTAATTGATGTCTAGTTGATTTACAATGTTGTGTTAGTTTCAGGTGTACAGTAAAGTGATTTGGTACCTTAACCAGTGGCGTGCGACGGCGTGATTGTTAGTGGTTTTTCTTTCTTCTTGATATATAAAAAATGATGCATCTTGTAAAGGGTGGTATCTTAATCTGATGAAATACGGTGACTCTCACTGCTCTGGACTGAATTACTTGTATCCTTACCTCAAGTTCCTGGGTTGAAACCTAACACCCAGTTGGTATTAGGAGGTAGGGCCTTTGGAACGTGCTTAGGTCATGAGGGCAGAGCCCTCTTGAATAGGATTAGTGCTCTTATAAAAGAGACCCCCACAGAGCTTGCTAGTCCCCTTCCACCACGTGAGGTTACAACGAAAAGATGGCTGTCTAGAAGGCAGGTCCTCACCAGACACTAAATCTGCTGTCGCCTTGATCTTGGACTTCCAAGCCTGCAGAACTGTGAGAAGTAGATTTCTCTTGTTTATAAGCCACCTAGTCTATGGAACTCTGCTATGGCGGCCTGGATGGACTAAGACACTCTCAACAACTGAGGTAGGTACTTCTTAGGAAATGCAACCCCCTTCAGGCATTAACCAACTGACTCATGGTCTCTCAGCCTGTAGAATATAGGTCTGCAATATGAACTTGACCAGTCTGGCCCAGAGCCTGTGCCCTGAATCCCTGCACCAAAGGACCTCTCTTTGAGGTTATATCCAAAGTCTTGATAACATTGCAAAGGTGCCATTGTTTTTCCCACTTGCGGGTGAGATGTGACTGGCCCAAGGTCACACAGCTGGGATAAGTGACAGGGCTGGGACTGGAACCTAAGTCTTCCTCTGCCTCCATGGCCCATGTTCTTGCTCTTTCCAGCACTTCTGTGTGGGGATCTTGGTGGAATGCCAAATGCCAGAATCCCAGAGTTGAGATGGAGGCTAGAATACTGGTACTGGGATGAATTCATTTCATATTCCGCACATGCACAGACTCTGTTATGGTCACTGAGCAGCATAATGATGACAGCAGTCATCTGTTATGTTTTGTGATGCTTTCAACTTTCTCAAATCCTTTCACATACAGATTCTTCCTCCTGCACAGGGTGTGAGATGGTGATGGACCTTGGGTTGCTGATGGAGCTGGGGGCCAGGCTTTCCATATTGGCACTCATCTTAAACTGTCTTTTCAATCACTTATATATGTTCTTTCCATGTGCGAGTGTTGAGTAGGAGGGAAAGAGAGAATATCTCCAAATGTGCATTAATTCAAAATGACGAAGCAATGAATGAAAGAAAACAAATACGTACCACTGGTATTTGGACTGATTTCTGGGCCTGTCCATTTAAAAGCTGGTTTTCGGCCTCTTTCCTCTGTAACATGAACTTTCTTGATAAGATCCAGGCTACTCAGAACATTAGCTATATCATACAACCTCCTAATTTTCGCTGGGGGAAAAAAAGTATATCCATCACTTAATGGAAAAATGAAAGATCAAAGGACTTTGCTTCATAAGGACTTCATGTATGTTCAAAGAGCTATCCTAACCATCAATGTCAGAGAAATATGTGACTCTTGAATTATTCTAGTGATACTGCTTTGATTAAAACAAAAAAAAATAGTTTTAAATATTGAAGAGACTCACTGCTGATACTGAATTTTGAAATGACAAAAGCACACGTTGGAAAAGGAAAAAAATGACTCAATGAGATCACCTATTGGGAAACATGTTACAGATTTTCCAATAAAAACTCACCATTGCTGGGCATCCTCTAAAGAGGATTCAGAAGAATTTTATGAACAAATAGAAATACAGCATCAATGATAAATGTATTGCTTTCCTGCTTGTGATAGTTTATAAAAATAAAATTGACTTTATATCATAAGCATGGAAAATTCTATAGCCCATCAAAATTTACAGATGTTTATACTGTCCACGTGTAGTATGCAAAGTATAGATTTGTTAATTCTACAAATCTTACATATCTTGAAAAATTTTGTTGCACAAAGTCTGCCTTTACTTCAGCTTGATAGTACAAAGTTACAAATTGAGCCCCTCCCTTCATAGCCATGCCAGAAGGTTCTGAATTCCTTGGGGATTCAGCAAATTATGCATCTGCAGTTCCTGGAATAGTTTCCAAGGCTATGACTAACCAGTGAACTGGAGAGCTGAAAGCTGTCTGGTGACTCAGAGAAAGCAGTATCGGGATGTGTTTTTTGAAATGACAGATCTCCCAAGCCAACTGCCAGCATTATTGCCTTAATCTCTACTTCGTTTTGTCTTTACAGAGACATTATCAACCTGGGGATGTCTGAATATACTTTCATGGGACCAGTACCGCCTCACAGGGATGGAAAAGGTCTGTGACAACTCCCAGGCATCCTCCAGCCTCTGCTTTGGCTTGGGGCAGCTCTTTCTCACCACTCAGCTGGGTCCCCCAAGTGACCCATGGCCCGGCCAGCCTCATGCCCTCCATGGAGCTCTGCGAATGTCCCCACGAGAGATGGGTGTGCAGCAGGCCCCTCCCCATCTGCTGAGCACTCCTTTCCACACCTCCTCTCTGCTCCTCTTTGTGGGGGTTCCTGCAAATTCTGTTCTATAGGCAAGGGCAGAGTTGTGTTAAGAGCCCAGTCTATGGTCTCTTTCCAACCTAGAGCAGATATTCTGGCTAAAACCAGTCTTTCAAAATGGCAAGAAGTTATTTACACCCTCGAATATGAGTCAGTGGAAAGACCAGAGACCTGGGTTCCAGCCCCACTTTACAGTTTACTGCTCATTTAGACTTTAGATACTATAGGTTCTACCTGTGTCAGTGGGGACAATGTTACAGTATCAAATGAGGTAACATTGAAGGAACTGTATAAGCCAAAGTGTCAGGTAAGAGTACTTATATATGTATCTTTGGATCCTGCAAGTTAGCTAAAGCAGTGTCATCGTGGCTTCTGGGGAGAAGGGAAGACTTAGAAGCACAACTAGAGATGATCTGCTTATATCACAAATGTATTTGGAAATCAGTTAATAACGAAGATTTTATTATTTAAGAGTAGGTCCCAAGTCCACGGTGGTCGTGTCACTTTTTTCTTTTAAATGAAGGTACTGGGGATTGAATCCCGGACCTTGTGCATGCTAAGCATGTGCTCTACCACTGAGCTATACCCCACCCCCTCATGCTACTTACTTTTAAATTTGCTTTTATCCAAGTCTTCCACGTGGTCCTCCCCAATTAAAATTTTGGCAGCGACTTCGAGGCTTACTATCTGAGGCGTGGACACCAAAAACAGCATCACAAATTTCTGGCTCATCACTCTTAAAGACTTGTCTTTGCGGCTGTTTACAGAGGCTTTGGAGAGGGAAGAGGATTAGAGAATTAAAATCCGTGAAGGGACAAGTGATTTCTAAAGTCACCGTCTAAAAATACCACAACCTGATTGTTGGGGTGACAGGCAGCATCTTGAAATTAAAAGCAGCAGGAGCTTTGAGAGCCGTTCCCTAAGGAAACTTTCCTTTAGACTTTGGAGAAGCACCCTGCCGCCTGAGCTTTTCCACATCAGCTCTCACCTGCCCGAAATTCCACTCCAGGGAGTTCGACAAAACACATGTCGGAGTGTCCATTCTGGCCAGGGTTTGCTTTGATGAGCGGATCCTCTATACTGTAACTCTTACTGAAGTCAAACTCTTGTTCGTATTCTTTCTTTTTGATCATCATAATCTGCTCCGCGTACTTGTTCTCCTCCCCGACGCTTTTCAGAGTTCCGAGGGTTTGGTTGAGATTGTGTCGCCCGTGCCAAGTGTACCTGTTTTTGGCGAGGCGGCTCACCATGTGTAAACTCTCCAGGACGTTGACGATGTCGTAAATGCGGCGGCGCTCGACATCTACAAAGAACGAGCAGTTGTCCGTTACTAGGATCAGGTTTTGTAACGTGGATAGAATCAAGTAACTTTTTCTTCCATGGGTTATTAGTCAGCAGATTCTGGATTATATAACTTTATGCTCAACGAAGAGTGTAGGATGGGAAAGGTGTGTCCCTGCTCTCAAAGGATACAAATAATTAATATGAATTAGAAAGGGACATTGTTGGAGCCCTTCGGATGTGCCATACAAATTTAGGCCCACTTGTGAGATAGGTATTATTATCCACACTTTAGTGATGAGGAAATAAAAGCTTAGCTGGCTAAGCTGCTCACCCCAAGACTCAGAGCAAGTAAGTGGCAGAGCCAAGGCTTCAGACCTCTAAATCCCACACTTTGCAATCCATTTCTTATATTAGTTTCCAGCACACACGCACACGCGCGCGCGCACACACACACACACAGCTGTCATATAATAGGCACAAGGTGCTGAGATTCCTTGCTAGCTATGCCCTTGCCTGAAGGCCTTTGTGCTGGGCTGTTGCTTCCGGGTGAAATCCCTCTCCCAGATGTCCTTGTAGCTCCCTACCTTGATTTTTTCAAGTCCTTGCTCAGATGTCGCCTTCTCAACAATGCCTGACTGGACCACTTTAAATTTAAAATTAAATTAAAAATTGCAAAGCATCTCCCTGGCCCTTCTGATCCCCCTCTACCTTGGTCTACATCTTCTGTTTCCCACAGCACACATAACCTTCTAACATATGTTACAGTTACTTACTTATTATGTCCTTTGCGTATTATCTATTGCCCCCACTAGAAAGTAGGTTCCACAGGAGCAGAGGTTTTGTCCTTTCTGTTCACTCCTGTTATCCTAGCTGCTAGAACATTGCCTGACATATAGTAGGCGATCAGCACATACCTGCTGAATTAAAGGGTACATCCTCCATAGCTTCAATACAGTGTATGTGAATAGATGAATCTAAATGGCATGTTCTTAAAATGTGAAATAAAGTTGATATGTATAAACATGTATTAGAAGGTCAAAACCTTCTTCATGGGGTGATAGCTAGATATTAAAATATCTTGCATATCTCTTCACATTTTCAGATTATAGTATTTTCAGCACTCCAAAGGTACCCCAAATTTGCCAGACTCCTTTCTAGCTGTAACTAGATTTGAGTCCCAGGAGAGAGGAATAAAACAGGATAGGGGGAAACAGTGACTTTTGCCAAACACAAAACACTCAGTAAACACACTCCTTAGAATAGTGCTTTGTGTCAGGGAGCACTAAAGCCCTGCTCCCAGGCACAGAAGCCCATCCTCAGGGTAAACTGTGAAGAAACCAATCTGCAGCCTGACTCCTTGCTGAGAAACAAGAGGCAAGTTCAGAGTTGTGGCTCTTTGTGAAATAAGTCATACAACAATATTGCCTTCTTTTAAAGCTTCAGAGCTTTCCAAATGCAGCCAGAGCACTCTCCACTGTGATGCTTTGCTTCTGTTTTAAGACAACTGATATTGGAAACTATATGTCTTTCTTCTTAAATTAATAGGGTTTTAACAGATTGCCAATTTCCATGTGGCCTTATTTGTGTCATTGCAAACACTGGCTACACGAGGGTGGGTCTGAAGGAGTAAGTGTCTAAAGTCATTTTAATGATTAAGCGTTTCGGTGGGCTCTTTGCATACTTACTAAGTTCCTCGGCCACTTCGTCAAGACAGATGTCATTATTCACAGCAGGGTTGGGATAGTTGGGATAGCGAGCTAAGAACTTATGACACAACAATCCTAAACTTTTCTCTTTTCGACTGGGTTGGGATTTCTCATATTCATCTCCAGATAAGTGTTCCTACAAAGGAAGATGTAAATAATGTCTTACTGGGAAAGATTTATTAGGGGCATCTGCGCTTAATGACTAACATTTATTGTTTGCTTCGTTAGCTGCAAAATGGGAGGGAGAAAGGTGGGAAACCAGGATCGACTGCCTGACAGATCTGAAAGGGGAGCAGTTCATAAATAAGTTACAGATTCCAAATTCCCAGGGCTGTATTTGATGGGGTCCAAACCTTTCCAGGGATCAGGGTGGAGGGGCGATGCTTTATATTGCTGGTGCTTCAACGGCTACAACTACCCTCATCAAGTCCCCCCTCCTCCCAACTCCGCCACCATCTCCACCCAGTCCTCTGCAAACATACGTGTAAACAGTCTTTGGCCTCAGGTAATCCGTTTCTGTTGTCAAACAAACCCCTTTTCTGATCTCTGTTGCGGATCTCAGGGCTCACAGCACTGATAAGCATTTTGAGGTTGGCTGTTGGTGTCCACGGTTCTCCTGGGGAGATTTCCTTGGGTTTGGTGGGTGTGGTTAAAGGGCCAAAGTCAGGCTGGATGTCCGCCAACACTCTATTTGCAGCAGTGGATTCTTTCAGGGGTGTTTTCATCAATCCCCTTTTATGTGGCTCGAAAAAGAGGTTCTCCTGGTTTAAAACAAGTCAGTTATTAAATCCACTATAAAAAGATTTATCAGATAGCTTTGGACTCTAAGAACTGTATAATAAATAGAATATTGCTAAGGAGAAAAATGCCGAGTGGGATTGTTGAGTTGACTAAATCAGTAACTTTATTCCAGTGATTGCTTGACCTTTCCCCATTCTAATAGCTATTTTCCATTTTCAATTTTGCAACAAAGCGTGGACTTAAAAGTTTCATCTCAAGTTCCAAGAATTTAAAAAAGAAAACTTTAAGACTTCTAATTTTAAAACAGTTTTATTTTCAAATAATTCTAGATTTAGAGAAGTGTTGCAAAGACACTACAAAGAGTTCCCATATACCTTTCAGTTAGGTTCCCCTAATAGGACGGATAATTTTAAATGATTCCCAGACTCTTTGGAGTGACTTCTACTCATGACACTGTAATAAGTAAAGGTCTCCATGGCAGAACCATTCATCTATGTCTCCATCTAGCACAATGACTGCATGGAGTGAGTACTTAATAAAACCTCATTGATGTGGAAAGGTCAGAGAGCCAAGGTAAAAAGGGTGACGGCTAGCATATGGACAGACTTGTTGGTAAATTCCAATGGGGAGCAAAATCCAGAGTGCCCATGAGCAGGATTTCTGACCAGAAAAGTCTGCTCTTTCAATATTTAACCCTTTCACTTTACAGACGGAGGAAATGGAAACCCAAAGAAGTAAAATTAGTTACCCGGGACCACAAAGCTAGTTCCTGGTAGAGACTGGACTGCCACTGAGATGTAAGAGGGTAAGTTAATAGCAGTTCATTCGTGAGATTAATGGAAACTATATTTCTTCTACTTTTGGCCACTGGGGACTTCACACCTTCTTAACATCTGTATCTATTTTAAGGGAAATGCCTGGGATGGCAATAAGTGAAAGAATGGAGAGATTCACTAGTTCTTCAGTGACTTTAGGAACCAAGATCAATGGGATTGTCTTCTATGTCTATGACTCCTTAGGACTTATCAAGTGATTTTCCATTTGTATTTTCACCTAATCCTGTAGTCCTGTTTGTGCAGAAGAAGTCATCCAGGCTGAGAGAGATTGCACAGGACTTGAATCTGAATCTCCTCCATCCAACTATGGTGCTCTTACATGGAAGCTGGTGTGAGGGACCCAAGGGGGGACTCTCCTAAGAAGGTGCACCTGAGAAGTGCTGATCCAAGAATGGATTTTTCTCAAGGTTGCTGTCCTTTGCCTCTGACCATCAGAAGCAAAGCAATTCTCTTATTTGACTAATATCTAAAACGTTTAGGAAATTTGCGTATTTCATTTTTTAATCTATCAGGATTTGGAAATCAATCAAGATAGCCCAATGAAAGGATCACCCCACACTTAAAAGAAACTGTTGACTTAGGAGAAAATTATCTTAAAAAGAAATTCAACCTCAAATCATGTCAAATGCCTTTTCTATATTCCTATTGTTCAAGAATTCTCAGAAATATTATAAAGTAACTAACAAATTTCATTATTCTTAAAAATACTTTTTTTCTCTACTTATCTCTTTAAAGATTACTTTGACCCTTGTAACTCTTCCCCTCTTCAAAAATTAAATTTCCCTTCTGAGTTTTTATAGGGGCTAAACAAAAAAGGATGTGGCATTAATCAAATATTGGATATTGACAAATTATAGAGTTAAATCAGGATAATATTTCATTTAAAATTGCAAGGATAAATATTGAAGCTTTAGGTACCTTTTCATTCTCCATTCTGTAAATTTCTCATACATTTAGAGTTTCTTTAAAAATGAAAAATCTGGAGTTCCTCCCAATATTCTGATGGTTCAAGTAGTCCAGGTAGTCCAATTATAAAGTTTAATATCCTTGAAGAAAAAAGGAAATAGAAAAAGTTAAAGAAAAACAAAAGCAGGAGATCCGTTGAAAATACTTTCATGGACACCACAGGCTACTACTGTAACAAAGGCTAAAGAAAACTGGCAAACTGCATTTACATTTTATTTCCGACCAGAGACAATCCCACGGGGCAGAGGACTCCATCAAACGCCAGTGGATTTCTTCAGCAAACCGATCCGCTGTCATGAGATTTCAAACCACCCACAGAGTTTCCAGTGACAGCTCTCTCCCACCTTTAGAGAAGATAAGCCACTCTCCAGACCCCACCGAAGGAACTGCAGCAAGCACAAGCACCCACCTGTTCACAGATCAGAGCTCGGGGCTCAGCGAATGAGCCAAGGTTCCGGCTGAGCAGACACGACCCCAAATATTTGGATTAATGTCTGCATCTAGATGCCTGAATTAACACGTGCATATGCTCAGCAGTAAAGTCTTGGGAAATTGGTAACTTCCAAATTCAGTCATTAAGCTCCAAACGTACTCTGGGCATTTTTAAGAGTGCCTTATGATTAAGACTTAAAAAAAAAACTTCCTTAAAGATGCGGCTTCCTTAAAGTGCTGTGTACTTGCTATTCAGGTGGCCAGTTCACGGCAAAATGTTGGACACCACCCACCATGGAAGGCTGTGTTTACTCAATAAGGCAACCAGGTACAGTCCCCCTGCCGCCACCGGCTCCCGCGCCCCGCGCACTTCCCTTGCGCCAGGCCAACTGCCCCTCCCCCCGGGGCCAGTCCGCGCGCCGCAGGCCTGGCAGTTCCCAGACAGCATCCTCGCGGTTTCTAGGGCAACGATTCTCGACCAATCAGACTGCAGGCCGGGGACCTGCGATTGGTTGGCGGCGTCAGGGGCGGGTCCGGGCCTTCCGCCTTCGATTTAAAAATTTGGCGCGGAAAGCCAGACCGTGGCCAGCACCGCCCCTTGGCTGCGCGGGGCTTGAGCGCGGGCAAACCCGCGCCCGGAACCACGGCATCCCCGCCCCTCCCCCTCGTTCGCCCCCTCCCCTCTGCGCGGGAGCTCAGCTCCTCCCTCCTAGGCCCCCGGCGGAGCGAGAGGCGGGAAACGGCCGCCGCTGCCGCTGCCCGCCTGATCCCTCTCCCGGTGCGGGGTTTGCCAGGCGCTGCGTCCCTCTGAGCCCAGCTGACCTGTCAGTTCACCTCACGGTTGGAGCCGACGGGTGCTGAGCGGGGACTCCTCGGCACCCCTTCCCCGCTCAGGCTCGGGAGCCCGCGTGTCAGGCCGTCAGTCGGTCCTTACGCCGCGCCGAGGTGGGTGCCGGAGGGAAAAGCCGGGACCGGGACTGGCGGGCCGGCGGGCGGGCAAAGGGAATGTGACCGTCCAGGAGCAGTCAAGCCCCCGATTTGAAATTAACCCGCTCCCGGCGCGAGCCGATCCCGCGGTCGGGGAGGGCCGCTCCCCTCCCCCACGCCCGCTCTTCCCGGCCCCGGACCTCGCGCGCCAATCCGAGCCTCCAGACTGGAGCCGGCGGCGAATCAGGGTTCAGGCGCCGCCCTCCGGTCCCGCCTCCACGACAGAGTTGGGGGAAAAGTTCTGCAACTTTTTTTTTTTTTTTGGCATACACCCCCGCCTCCCCTTGCTCAAAGTTGGGGAATGCTGTTTAGTCCGCGTGGGGCACGCGGAATGGGACGCGGGCGCTCTACGATCCCCAGGCTAGTGCTGTCCCACCCCTTGCCCAGCTCCAAACCCGCTCACCTGCCCAGGCAACCCCAGCCAGGATCATTCCCCTTTCCATCCATGACATGCATTATTGTGCCGCCCACCATCTGCCCGTGGCTTTTAGAAATTGGGGTGTGGAGGGAGAAGCTTGGCCAGCTGGTGCCCAAATTCGGTGGGCGCGGGGTCTTGGCCCAGACATGAGAACTCAGGTATGGGAGGAGGAGGAATACGGTTGAAAACCCGCCAAGCCTGTTCCGGGCGTCCCCTGTCTTCCCTCTCTAGGTCTCCTACCAGCTCCTCCCTTTCCCCTCCTTGTCGTCTTCCCTCGCTTTCCCCTTTTTCCGGTTTCTGAGCCTCGGGCTGCTTCAGCATGGACTATTGTAGAGTTCTAGATTAATAGTAGGATTGAGAAACGCTCTAGTCCAACGTCCTGTTTTGCGGATGGGGGAAGCCGAGGCCCCGGCGGCAGCGCCGCGCTGCCTGTGCCTGGATTGTTTGCGCCGGCGTCGGCTTCCTCCGCTGTTCTTTGCCTTAAGTCGTTTCCCCGTTCTGAGGACCTGTGCTGGAGCTGCAGGACCGCATGTATTGCCCAACAGAACTAGATCAGGGCGCCCATCTATCGACTGTTTGGTTTGAGCTCTTCCTCCTCTGTTGTAATCTCGCGTCTCTTAAACTCCAATAAAGCCCGGGGCCGTGATCCCCTAGTCCTGTTTTTTATATATGTGTGAGTGAATCACCCCTTGCTGACTTGTAGCGTTGGATATTATTATATTCCCGGACGCGATGTAAGGGCGGGGATACTGTGATACTTAATCTAAGATCGTTGTGCTCTAGGGACCAGCTGGAGGGCCAGCGGTCCTGGTGGCGAGCGGTGGCTTTCTCTCCCGTGGAACGCGACCTCAGGGCGCGCAGGGTGACCGTCCCGAACGGTTGGCGCCGTGGCGTCCCGGTCCTTCCCTCTCTACGAGCCGGGGCGCGGATCCTATCCGGCTCAAGAACGGGCTTCCACCTGAAAGCCCGCCTTACGCGCAGTGCTGTGCAGAAGTCTGCGGCCACCTATAGCTCTCAGATTTAAGACAAAGTGAGGTCACTGGGCAGGGCCCCACCCGACAGCACCGAGCAGCTGGCTCTTTCTGAGCACCATTACATCTTTTTTTGAGCAAGGTGTGTTTGTAAATGCATCAACGAAAGGTGGGCAGTTGTGCTGCTTTAGCCATGATCTGTTTCACAGATTGTTTGCCACCCCCACCCCCAACCCCGCACTTACAGAAGAGTGCCTGTCGGGCTCTGCCCAACCTACCTTAAGTTTTTACAACCTGGGAATCCTCTTTAAAGGGACTTTTTTTTTCAGACGAGGACGGTCTGATGCCACTGTGTTCTGAGGCAGTGACTAATGCGTTCACATCTGTGATCTATAGGGGCATTCATACCCCAGGTGTCTGAGTGCCAAGTACCTGTCAGGCAAATAATACAAGGAGCAGCCCCCTTTTGTGAGGCTGCACAGGTGGCATCTCATTTAACTCAGCACAGGTGTTAACCTTGGGTTACCATCCAAAAAGCAGAGTATTTTAAAGTAACAAACTCAAGGTCTCAGGGTAAGTGGCTGGGCTGGGATTTGAAACTAAGTCTCTTTACTCCTAAGTGCTTTGTGCTGAATGCCATGTTCTCCACTGTGCTTGGTCAGTCCTTACTCGCTTCACTGGATAGTTGTGCCCCATTTTATAGAGAAGAAAACTGAGGCACAAAAAGGTTTAAGTGATGGCCAAGTTAGCTATAGGGTCAGGATTATAATCCAAGTCTACCTGCTCCCAGTTCATATATCCTATTTACTGTCTCTGAAAGTTCTGTAAAAGCAATGTTGGTGACACCTTAGAGCAGCCCTTAACCACCTAACTCCTCTCCCAATAAAACAAAATATAAAAAAATGGAATCTGTAATTCTTATTTTTATGACAATTGTCATATCTTATTGACACATGCAAATTATAATCCAGCTCACTGACTAGGACAAAAAGTGGCCTTATTAAGAGGAATATGATATAGTTTTGAAATCTTAACTACTCTTTCATGTCAAAGTAATGAAAAAGAAAGCTAGCTGAAACAGTTCTATTCAACACTGTATAGTGTGTCGATTTGAAATTCAGCATGAGTGAAAGGAAGGATACAAGATTATTGAAAACTTTTATGTTTACTGCACAGCCCAGGAGGAAGAATGAGAGGGCAGGTTTGAAATCTTTTTTCTTGTTTTGCTATCAAACGTGTTTTTCAGTAATCCAAGGGAATATTCGTGCATTTGTTTCTAGTCTTTAGTTCACCATGTTGTGTAATCTGTGTCTAACTGAAGTAGAGCAGTTTTTTGACTCTGTGCTACCACCCTTAATGTGAGCACAGCTTGGAGGGTAAGATGTTGTGTAACATGTTCAACATTAAACAATGAGAAAAGATATCAGAGGTAAGGGAGAAAGATAGGCATCACCTGAGGTGTCTAGATTCAAAGGTACCATTCAGGATTTTGGAATCATGTCATCAGCATTAGCGCCTCACACACTGGGTTGAAAAGAGCAGGCTCTTCCCCTGCTGATCAGAGCAGACTAAGGAAGAAGCTGCTCTACGCAGTGGGCTCCTAGACCTTTCCATCTTGCTGTCGTATTGCCGCCCCTCCCTGCCCGGCCCAAGTGCTTCTATCACCAGCTCCCCTTCCTGATCCAGTGGGGACAGTGTGGGTTTGTGCTTTTTCTGCACGGCCAGTGCAAAACAGCTGGCTAGAGCTTTAAATTGCACAAATCCCCATGCGCTGGCTTAGACTGCAGCTGCTTACCACCAGATCTCAGCCCTCTTTGGGCTTTTTAACAAGTTGGTAACTTTCTCCGAAAATGACTTGTGCTGGATCCAGTTTGGACAGGGTTTAAAGAGGGTGGATTCGGTGACGGATGCAGGAGGATGGGAGAGCCTGGAGTTGGCTTATGCTGACTGTGGACCTAGACTCAGCGCTCGCCAGGCTGTGTGAGGTTTGCTCCAACTCTCCAGGGTCTTGCTGTGGGTCAGCTCTGCGTGGGTGTTTGCAACCCTGGGCTCAGCTGCCGCGGCAATAGTTGCTGCCATTTATTGAGCAATTACTGCATCTGAATTTTTTAAATTCTTTGAGGATAACAAAAGAAAATACTGAGGAACTTTTTTTTTAAATAGAATTGGAGTCTGAGTTCTGTCCTCATTGTCTTACTGCGTCATCTGATCCTAAAATAGTCACAGAGCTGACCTTCTAGGCTTAATGCTTATCCTGCACTGGAGAACCCATTTTTCAGGTTCCAGAATATTGAAAATATATACAGATTCCTGGGAGTTGGGCGCAGGAATTTAGTACATGGAAAAGTCCCAGTCAAGACAGGAATCCCATAACCTTCCTGATCAGGGATGGCTACCCTTTGCTTGAAGTCGGGTAGGGAAGGGGAACTGTGCCAGCCCCTTTGGGCAGGTTCCTCACACCCTGTCCTGATCATAATCCTGTGTGTGCATCTCTGTTACACACACTGCTGTGAGCTCCTGGACGTCACAGAGAGGAAATTCCTTATAGCTCTCTCCCCCCAGTGCCCAGCTGGGTGTTCGGCCCAGAGCAGGGGCTTGATAAGTGTTGGTTGAATGAATTAAGTGCTTGGTGTAACAGGTGAGTGAAAGAGGCCGAGTCCTTGCCCTACTGGAATTTACAGTCAAGCAGTAGAACAGTGTCTGGCACAAAGTGTTAAGTGCTATTATTATTACTACCATCATCTTATTTTTTTCCTGTAAACATGAGACTTCTCTGCCACTCCTCAATTTAGCAAACGTCTTTTTTCCGTGTCCTACCTCTGTATTACTTTTTTTTTTTTTTTTTTTTTTTTAGTTTTCTACAGTTATTTTTCTTCCTAGGAACCCAAGTTCTGTCCTTTCCTTCTTTCAGCTCATGTATATGGGTCACTTGCTCTGAGCCTGGGGACCGTGCTGGGCTCTAAGACCCAGTGGCTGCCCTTGGATCACAGCGACAAAACCAAACTTTCATTTATTCACATCCTTCTTTCTCTTTCTCTCTCTCTTTTTCTTTTTCAGGGACATGGACTTCATTTGGACAGGTTGTCTACTTTTCTGAGTCTTTCAGACTACTGCTTCAGAGTCCCTGGAGGTGACCCGGTTTCTCCAGGAATGATCATTGAAGTCAGATTACATAGGTTTGTTAAACCTCAGCCAGCTCTCAGTTGCTAAGTCTTGGAGAAGAGAGCCAGGAAAACAGAGCAGGCTCTTAATCAGCCAAGTTGGGCTGGGTGCATCTCCTGCTTTGGGTTACAGGCACTCACCAAGCATTCTCACAACCCACTTCTTCCTCTTGTACCTTTCTTCTAATTCATTAGCTCATGTGAATTCCCCATAAAGTCACGGCTTTTGGGATCTGACTTGACCTCATATACCCCATGATATCCAGACATATGGTAGAGTTTAACGGCTCACTGCACTGCTTCATCTTTTAGGACAGAGATTGGCTAGGACGTACGTCATTAATTTTGTTGACAAAATACTTAGGATATTTTGAAAGAAGTAGATAGCTGTCCTCTCGGTTTTAATTGCAAATGCTCAATAAAAGTTCACAGTATTTTTCAGTATGGAAATTGGTTGAAGTAATTGCCTTTGAATCTGTCCATAAAACAGTTCTACATGTGCCTTTAAAAAGAGCTAAACTTGGTTACAAATTCAGTCCTTGGAATAAAAAGTTTATAATTGTTTTAAGGTTAGTTTGAATAATGTGAAATGACTTTTTTTTTAATTAAAAAAGGGAAAAGTAATTGTTAACCAAAAATTTTAGAGGCTGGTTATCTTGGTGTCATTGTGATAATAATGCCCTATCTGTATTATTATCTGTGATAATAATACCCATGGCTAATTCTTAGTGAAACTCAGGGTCTGGAGAATGGAGAGGCATCTTCTTGAGAGGGGACAGGATGCCGATAAAAATTCAGAGTGAAATAGACCTTGGGTCAAAGCCTACCTCAGCATTACAGCTGTGTAACCTTATGCAAATTACTTAACCTCTCTGAGCCTTACTTTCCTCTCCTCCCTAAAATGGGGATCAAAGTACCCACCCTGAAGTGCTGTTGTGAGGATTGAATAAGATAATGGATATAAAGTGCTTAGCACCATGTTTAGCATATTACAGTAAGTACTCGGTAACAATTATTACATATTATGATAACTCAAGCAAATCCAGACAAAGCAATATTCATTTATTTTTCTGGTTTTAATGACTCTGGGGAAAAAGATTCCCAGTAACCAGATGGTTTGGCCAGGAAACTGTTCCTCCTGACCAACTGAGTCTGCATCTTTCCACCGTCTTCCCCCACCTCCCGCCGCCCCCTGCAGGAGGAGCAGCTGGCTCAGTGCTCAGCTGTTGGGGGACAGGTCCAGTGTCCATGGAAGCCTTACAACTTGAGGCCTTTTTTTAGGACTTAATTTCTAGAAATGCTTGAGAAAGCTACTCTGAAGAGGAAAAATACTCAAACATACTCTTACCTCTTATTAGAATTAGTAAGAACATCATAATTTGAGGTTTCCTATCTAGTTTATTGGCTCTGTTAGTACATATTGTCCTGCTCTTTGCTCTCCTGTCTTTTTGCCCCCAGCATGCATCTTATTGATTCTAATCCTAGGCCTGGGCATGGAATTTGCCAACTGGATTAGAATAGAAGGACTCCAGTTCTAGCCTTGGCTGTGGCACCTTTAGGTCTGTGACCTAGCATAAACCACCTACCTCTTTAAGCCTCAGTTTCCTTCTCTGTGAAAGGGGCTGGTAATATTTGTGACATAAATAGTTCATAGATTGTATGGCACCAACAGAAGCAATGTATGTAAAAAAAGATGTTTGAAAACAATTGCTATTTGATTATAAAGAAATAGTCTTATTAGTACAATGAAATCTCTTGCTAGTTTATTGATTTCCACAATAGGAGCTTTTAAGTGCTGTGTGATCTTAAATAAGTTACCCAGCTCCTCTGAACAGCAGTTATCTCCCCTCTGATAAGGGGAGAGCAGACTTAATTACTTAAATCTCCCAGTGTTTAATTTTATGCTGATGTTGAGCTTCCTTGGGAAATTGAAAGAAGCACAGGCTTTGAAGATTGGGCTCAACCGCCGCTTCACAGATTACTGTCTTTTTTTCTTTCTGGACCCTTAAATATTGTCTCTGAGGGTTCCTAGATATTTTTGAAAACTAACTGAGGTTTGGTTGAAGGGCAGTTTTGCCTGTAATGAGATGTCAGCTGTGAGCAGAGCTCCACAGTGGTGGAAAAACGGATCTGGCCAAGATTCAGATCTAGAATTTCCAAACTCCAGTGGCCCACTTGCTAGAACCAGTTTGCTTTTGCATGTTGAATTTTTGTTGACTAAGTAACAGTGCTCCCAGAGCTGGGATGGTTCATCTGTCCTCTTGCCATTGGTTCTGCTGCTTTCAAGGTGTGACTCAAGCATTTCAGACAGGCCTACCCCCATCCACCAGCCCCTAGTCCAGGGGTTGAGCCCCTGTGTCCACAGGCTTTTGAAGTCCACACACACACACACACACACACAACAGCCAACTGGTCAGCAGCCCCTGGGATCATCTCCACAACCTTTGCCACAGGAAATCAGGAAAAGCCTATGAAAGCTGGCATTGCCTGAGAGGTGAGTGAGGGAAGGAAATGGTGAGGTCCTTGCTGAAAACAGAGAAGAAATTTGCCCAAATTCATAGTCTGATTCCATCAGCAGGATCCGGGATTGTTGCTCACTGCTCTCCCTCCTGCTGGGTCAGAATCAATACAGTGAGCTGGTTTGTCTTTATTCTGACCTGAGTGTGTGCTGACCAGGGCTTCTGTGGGGCTTTAGCATAGTGAAAGGATGCTGGTGGTTCTGCAGGATCCGGAAGGAGGATCTTCTGTCATCAAAATATGAAAAAACCATGTTCAGGGGAATTTTAGTGCAGAGTTGCTTAGTTCTTAAATTTATTTATTTTTTGTATTCTCTACTCTGCAGCATTGGGTTTCTTTTCTTTAGCATTTACTGAGAGGTCCCTAGTGGGGGCAGGTACTTTGCAGGTGCTTTACATTATCATAATATCATCATATTATTTCCTTCAATCTTCACAGTGTCCCTGAGAGGTAGGTGGTTTTTAATCTGTATTTTGCAAATGAGGAAAGCTCTGGAGGTTCACACTGGCTGAGGGCAGCACAACTAGCAAGAAGCATAGTAGGGACCCTCTAGATGTCATTCTCAATCCTGAGTTCAGAACTTCTACTCTGTGCTGCCTCCTACCAGGAGAGCTTTGCTTGGATAATATGCTGGGTAACTGGGGATCAGAATCTTGGCTTGACTAGCAAGCCTCCTTTTCTGTCTTTGCTCCCCAAGTTCAAAACCTTACAGTTATCTCATCCTCTCTATCCGTGCTCTGCACATCCTCTTGGTCACTAAGTCCTGTCAGTTTGTCTTTCGCAACATCCCTTGCATTTGTTTTCATTCTCATCCTTATGACTGCACATTTGGACTATTTCAGTAGACTCCCAGCTCCCATTGTCACCAGTCTTTCCCTTTTCCATCCTTTCTGCTCACCTTGCCAGATTCATCTTCCTTTGACACTGCTTTCTCCTAAAATGTTTCATTTAAAACATCCCAAGGGCTCTTTGTGGTGTACAGGATAAAATCAATACTCAGGGCTTTGGCATCAAGATCTCCCCACCTGACCCAGCCACGACTTTCCTCAAAGCTCCTTTCCTGCCTTACTCATCACTTCCTGCAATGACTTGATGTTGACTGAGGTTTTCTGACCTCGGCATCTTTGTCCATGACATATTCTCTGCGTAGAATGTTATACATCTTTCCACCTAGCCTCCCATCTGTTAAAATCTCATGACCTACCTGAAGTGGTCTGTCTTGAATGAAACTTCCTCCAGTTGTCTTGCAGGAACCAAGGGCGCTTGAGCATTTAGTAACACTTCAACAGTGCACTTCACCTGTGGCCTCCCTGCAGTTATTTGGGTGCCAACAATTCCTCCCTAATCCCAATGTAAGGGTGGAACTCCTAAGTGTATGCTCCCCCCAATGCACCTCCGCCCCGTGTTCATTGTCATTGGCATAGCGCCTTGCCCACAGGGGCCTTACTTGGTTGAGTGAGTGATCTAATGAATGGGGGAAATAAGTCACTTATTGAGTGTATTGATTGTATCTAGTGTCATTTTCACTGAAACCCTTTTGGCGTGTATAGGAATCACTGTGTATAAATTGGCCAAGTGCTTTCATAGCTAATGTCCGTGGAGTAGATATTTGACAGGCTATTTAACAAAAAAAAGTAAGCTAGGAAGAAACAAGTCACTTACTGAGTGTTTACAAAGCCAGGCAGTCTTCCCAGTGCTTTTATAGATAATGATTGGGGAGCAAGGATCTAATCCTTGCAACTACCCCAAGAGGAAGGTGGTATTATTTTCCCCATGACAGAGATCAGGAAACCAGGGCACAGTGAGCTGAGCGAACTTGTCAAAGAATCAGCGATGCACCCAGGGTTCAAAGCCTAGCATTCTATCTCCAAAACCTCGGCTCTCACTGTGGCTGCCTCTCCAGGACTCTACCTCACCCTGAAAGGTCCCGGCCCGCTGATAGGTGCATTCTTATCAGATGTACTTCATGGGTTTCTAGAGTTATCACCTGCGGCAGGCTCAGGGGAGTCTGAGAACCGGTAAGATCCAGCTCTTCTTCTCTGAGCTGGTACATGAAGCCTGGTTACCTCGGCAGTGTGCACTGGGCATGCTGATGAGCCAATGGAACCAGTCCCCAGGGCTGGCGTTCCCCAGGTGATAGGGGCTGTGTAAAAATAAAGCAGGTTTTCCATGTCCTGTGAAGCATGGTAACCTCAGGACACACTAGGCAGACGATGGGCCTGGGCCTCCTCTAACCCTTCATTTCTGGTGAGAGATGATGACTCGCTTAATAATCCTGATCGGCCTAGCGCGCAGACCCTCTGTTTATCACTCCTATCTCATAACTAACTTTCTTTCATATTTTCCTTAAAATTCCATAATTAACTTTCATATTTTCCTTTACAACTCAATCTGTGCACCAGAGTGACTGCAAACCCATATTTATTTAATTTAGCAAACATGTGCATGTGCTGCAATTAGACTCACATGTTGTGTGATCAACGTCCTTTGCTAATTGCATAATTCCTTTTGCATTTAATCGTCAGATGGCATCCTTTTTTTTTTTTTTGTCTACGTGGTTTGCTGCTGGTTGTGAACTGCATATGGAATCTCAGGCTGTGGCACCCGCAATCATAGAACCAAAGCCATTCTAGAGCTGCCTGCCTTGTTTACAGGTGAAGAAATGGAAGCCCAAGAAACTGAAGGGACTCGCCTATCCAAACTACTCATTATTAAGAGTTCCTAAAGATGGGAAAGGATGAGTCCATCTGCAAAGAACATCTCCCAAACCATTCCAGCATAGACATTCCATGAATAATTCAAGCCGGTCTTGACAATTAGCATGGAGCCTGAGTCTGGACATGATTAGGCTGAGCCTAAAAGAAATCAGGTAATGGGCAAGGAAGAATCTTAGGGTGTTCTGAAGTTATAACCCTTAGCAGTGGTTGCTTAGCTTCGGGCTGCTTATTGCCAGCAGATGTTTCATTAAAAGGAAGGCTGGTGAACTCCTTCCCTTCCTTCTGCCTCTCTGGAAATTTTTAAATTCCTCAATAAAGCTAGGTTAGGAGAGAGTGGAGGGCTCACCCAGGAATTAGAGATTAGCATAGAAAGGATCAGAAGATTAGAGTTGAAGGGGAACTCAAAGACCTTCTGGGCTACTCAGCTTGTTTTACAGGACGTATCTAAAGTCACAAAGTTGGTAGCAGATCTGGGACTCAAGTCTGTATCCCCATCCGCACTCCAAGGTTTTCACACTCCAGCGCTCTGCTAGTGAAGAGACCCAGAAGACAAGATGTGGCTTGACTCCCCTCCCTCCTTCCCTTGGTACCTTTCCATTGTGCCTGGCAGTACCCAGACAGAGGTGTGAGGATGCAGAAGCTCAGACCTTGATATTGGCTGGGATGAAAGAGCCAGGGAAGGGGCTCTGCCCACCTGGAGATGGCACCTGCCCCCCAGCGTGGAGACTTTGAACTCAAAGGATTGAGGAGAATGCAACGGTACCCAACACAGTACGGGCCCGTTGTAGGAACTCTCCCGATATTTGTGGAATAAATGTGCATGCTGGCCAGGGGATGAGGATGGGGCGATGAGGTTAGACAGATAAAAGCAAGCTAGCTATTGCCACCTGCAGTTTCTTTGCCTAGAAAGCAGAAGAAACCATGAGAAGCCTGTCACAGTGGACTTCGTCTCTTTATCTGCCCAGGAGGAAAGATAAGGTTATTCATGTGGATGCAACACAAATTATTGGGGCTGGAAAATACAGTCCAGAGGTTTGCTCAGTAAGAAGAGGTGAGTGGCTCGTGGCTCATGGCCTCTGCCACATCTCCTGAAGTGGGAAACCTTCCCACTGCCGCTGACAGCCATAGGGATGCCTTGCTCTCTGAGCCTCTACTCTGATGCTTGCCGCCCTCTGTCAGATATGCCCTCTGAATCTCCTGGTTCCTAGTGCAGTGTCTGAGGAATAGCAGGAACTCAGTAACTGTATATCGAGTGAACAAATGCAGGGATTGTACAGAGATGGTCAAAGGACTATTAAAAATATTTTAATAGTCTGTATAGATGGCCAGAGCAATATGATGAAATTTACCTGGTGTAAGTGTGACACAAAAGCTTAGTTTCAAAAAATCCATTGCCCAAATAAGGAGTGGATGATCTTGAAGGGGTACAGTTCATATTAAAAAAGCCAATGGGTGTGGGTGTGAGTGGGCCATAGATGGTGGTGTAGCTGCTGAAACAGGACTGGATTCTGAAAGAAGCCACATCCAGGTCAATGCAGGTAACACTCCCTATAGATTGAGCTCATGCAGGTCACTCAGGCATGATGCTCATTTGGGGTTTTATTAATAACCACCCATTAACGTGGGTCCAGGGCTTTAGTTTACCATGTTTTCCCAGCGTTATCTTGTTCTGCCATCCTAATGAGATGGCTTCTATACCAGCAAGGGCAGGCCGACTTGCTCCAGTTCACCTAACTAGTAGATGGCTGAGCCCAGCCTCCTGACCCCTTGTTCATACCCTTTCAACAGCATCAGGCTGCCTTTCTGCAGACCAGAGCCCCTGCCGTGAGACATCTGAAAGCAAGGTCGGCTTGATGCTTGTCAAGTTCTGTCAATGTTGGACACGCTCAGATGGGCACCTCGCCATCAGGCAGCCTGACAGTGATGTCTCAGAAACCACTTTTCCCAACTCAGAGAGGGATTGGACGGGCCAGCTCACGCCCGCAAGAACAGTGACCCTGGCCTGTTTCAAAAACCAACAGCAGACAAACATTGAACATCACTTCCCCTCTGAGTAAGCCCAGGAAAGAACAAACCTCTATTCTTAGATCTTCAGGTCCTATGGCAAGGATTCATGAGCTGGGCTGTGAAGAGGAAGGGGAAAGGGGAAAGTGCTAACATCTTTCAGGTACCTGTTAAGGGTCTGGTCCAAGACATTTCACATTTATTTGAGTTTTCTGTTTTTAATGCAGTACTTGTCTCAGCAGCCTCATTGCTCACTCTGGTCACCACTGGACTCCTCCACCCCGTGGTGCTGGGTTGTCATAATAATCTCTCACATTCATCTGGCCTCCCCCAGTGGTTGTCTTATTCTCTTCCAAAAAAAACCTGTGAGGAGAGGAAAAAACTGCTTGCTCTTACTAATATGTGGGCTCTAAGATAGTCAAATATATAGAAGCAGAGAGTAGAATGGTAGATACCAGGGGCAGGGAGGTAGGGGAAATCGGGAGACATTGGTCAATGGATATAAGGTGGTAGTTATGTGAGATGAATGAGTCCAGAGAGCTAATGTCTGGCATGATGGCTATTCTAACAGCACTGTGCTGAATATTGGAAATATGCTAAGAGAATAGAATTCAGGTGCTCTTTATCACAAACTGATAACTGAGGAGATGACATGTTAACTAGCCTGACTGTGGTAATCATTTCACTGTGTGTATCAAATCATCATTTTTATTAAAAAAATTAAAAAAATCTTGTGAGCTAGGTAGGGCAGAGATTATCCCTTCATTTCACAACGATGCACAAGAATGTTCATTTGTCCATCCATCCATCCATCCTTTCATTCATTCATTCAACAAATATTTGTTAAACTATTATGTTCTAGGAACTGTGCAATTCATTAGGGAAGCAAGTGTATGGGAAGCTCTTGGGAGAGATAAACAAATTCGTATAAGAAAAGGAGGTATCATATTTGAGACTTGTAAGTAGGAAGGCCGCACATTTAAGTAATGGGGTGGTGGGATGTCATTGCAGATCATGACCAGTAGGTGGCGCTCCGGGTCCCAGGAGGCTCAATAGCCCTTTTAGCCTTCCACGCTAAAGCTTTCGTTTTATATTCATTACTGTACTTAAAATCAAATTCTAAGTCATATCATTGAAAGGCTGTATTCAATTTGATTTTAATTCCATTTATTTGCCGTTAATTGTTCCATGCTCCTCTAAAATGGTTAAATTAAATCTAGTTGTGTCAGGGCTTTCTGGGTAAGTGACAGACATGTCCAGGAAATTCAGACTCCTAAATAAATTAGCACCTCCAGTCATTGGTACTAGGTCCCAAATTCCTTTCTTAGGAAATACTAATGAAAAGTTAATGCTATTGGGAAAAGATCTGGAAGGATACACTCTAAGATGTTAGTGGTAATATCTCCCAGTGGTGGGAATACAGATGGTGTTGTTTTGTTTTTTCAGACTTGTCTGTCCTTTATTCATTTTTCACAGTGGGTGTGTATTAATTTTGTTTGTTTTCAGTTTTCCATTGAAGTATAACCTACAAATGGAAAAGTATGTAAATTGTAAGCAAACAGCTTGGATTTATATCTTTACACACACGACTAACCTCCACCCAGATCAAGAAATACGTTACCTATATCCCCCAAATTTCCCTTAGGTACCTTCTCAGTAACCCCTCCCCCATTAGAATCACTGGATTAGTTTTGCCTAATTTTGCACTTCATGTATATGGAATCATATAGGGTATCTTCTTTTGTGTCTGGACTCTTGTTCAGTATTAT
The DNA here is from genome assembly GCF_048564905.1 of Vicugna pacos. Lineage (NCBI taxonomy): Eukaryota > Metazoa > Chordata > Mammalia > Artiodactyla > Camelidae > Vicugna > Vicugna pacos. The sequence goes on from NC_132996.1 coordinate 40,470,812, forward strand.
TTCTTTAAGCTGATGTGTATAAATACGTAAAAACTCACCAATCTGTTCTGTTGTTTTGTGTAGCAGAAATCTGCTTTTTCATTGGTGTGGGGTATTCTGTTGCGTGAATATATTGCAGGTCTGTATTTTTATAATCAGAAAAAGATTTACTAAAAATGATTACATATAGACATGGAAACTGCTTTCTTGTTGGAGTCAAAGAAGACATTTTAACTGCAAGAAAATCTTCAGAGTACGTGGAATTAGACATGCAGGAATTGGTTTCAACATAGAAGCACAGGGGCTTTAAGAGAGAATGACGACTTAGCTGTTAGACAGCAGATAAGGTTAGTCCTGGCTCTTGACTCCTGGCAAGTCACTTAAGTCACTTGTTCTCACCGAGACTCAGTTTCCTCATCTGTAAAGTGTGTAACATTACCAGATTTAGAGGAAAAGAAGGGAAAACCCAGAACATCCAGCTGAATTTGAATTTCAGATAAGCAATGAATAATTTCTTAGAATAAGTATATCCTGCGTATTGCATGGGACATACTATCCTAAAGAATTACTCTCGGTTTATTTGCAATTCACAAGTAATTGTATCTGGCAACCCTAAAAACATGTGTAACAATACTCCCTGCTCACATGATAACAACTGTTTGCGAGGAAGTGTTCCCGTGCAGAAAAGTATGTACAAGTGAAAGAAACTAGAGGGCCACAGAGGCGGGGAGGAGGGCCACGGGATTTGGAATTGAGCCCCGTGCGCCTCCGTAGGACCGGGATCTTGCCCCTCAGCCCCCACCCCCACCCCAGTGCGCAGCCCCATGGCTGACTGAGGAGACGGGTACCGTTTTCTGTCGAACGACTAGTGGGATTTGATTTCCAGCTTCTGCACTTACTTGATTTTGCCATTAGGTAAGCTAGTTAACCACCATGTGTTTCTATCTTCTTTTTTTGTTGTTGTTTCTGTCTTCTTACGGCATTCCTTCAGCACATCTTTCAGGCAGCCTAACTGTGCCAGGTACTAGGGAGAGACCGATGAACCAAGGAGGTTTCTGCCCTTCTGGAGTTTTATATTGTAAGGAGGGAAGGGGAAAGTAAACACAAAGAGAAAAAGACGAGTTTCTGACAGTGACGCGTGCTGTGCTGGACCCAGGTGGGGGTGTTAACAGAGGGGGCCAGAGGTGCTATTTGGATGGGTGAGAGGGAGGGCCACTCTCAGAAGTGATGTTGAGCAGAGACCCCGCTGATGACAAAGAGTCAACCTGGAGAGGAGCCGAGGGAAGGCGCCTCCCGGGCAGAGGGAAAAGCAGCTTTTCTTACCTGAAAATTGGGGATGAGAAAACTACCTTCCACCCCACAGCCCTGTAAGGATTCAAATGAAGGGTGGTTGATTTGTGAAGTTTTCAAGTTCCCCACAGGTGAAAGGGATTATGAACTTTTCTCATTGAGCCTTAGCCTCAGTTCTGAGACCACCTGGAAGCTTAGGACTACTTGCTTGATGTGTTAGACGTAGCAGCGCTGTTTAGTGCAATGTGGGTGGAATTGTTTCTGCCAGTCTGGCGAGATAAGTACAAATGCTGCAAGTGTTTAAAAACTTTGATATTGCTGTGACATCCACGCATATGTGGTGTTTTTAAATTTTTTGCATTTTATTTTTCTATTAGTCTGGGATGGACTGAGGAAAAAAAACACCAAGCCTCCAAGTGGTTCTTCACCACAGGTAGCTTGAAAAGCTTTGGTGTAGAAGCTATAGAATGAGAAAAATCTGGGCTTTATTGCAGCTCAATCTCTCACTAGCTGGTTGATCTTAATTAAATTATTTTATTTCCCCGTGCCTTGGTGCCTTCACCTATAAAGTGGGGCTAACATTAAATCTTTGAGATGTCAATGAAGTAATGTGTATAAAGCACCCAGTGCAATGAGTGGTACAAAATGTTAATTTCCATTGCTACTAGTACCTTACATTCATTCATTTGGTCAACAAATATTTATTGAGTGCCTAGTATGTGCTAGGCCTTCTTTTAGAAATGGGGGTGGTTAAAAAAAAGGAAAATCCCCTCTTCTTAGCTTTTGTGGGGAGAGATGACAATAAATGAACAAGGAAAATGAGTAAGTCATATGGTGGTAACCACTGACAAAACTGGAGGAGTGGAGAGATGGGTGGGGCAGACAGAGAAAGCTTCACTGAGCAGAGAGGAAAGAGGTGAGGGAGAGCGAGCCAGTTGACTACCTGGAGAAAGAGGAGTTTTAGGCAGGGCAGGCAACAAGTGCAAAGACCCAGAGGTTGGTTCATACCCTGCCTGGTGTGGTCAAGGGGACAACAAGGAGGCCAGTGTGACAGAAACAAGTCATGGGGGGAGAAGAGGCTGTATCTGGCTTTGTGATGCTCCCCGTCCCCAAATCCAAGTCGGGGACCTTTAACCTTCTTTACTGCACTTCTCAGCCTGAAACCCACAGAGGTTTTTACTAGTCAGGCCCTGACTCAGACTCAGATGGATCTTTTGCAGCTAAGTTAGGATCAGTTCAAAAGGTGCTTGTGAAATCAAGTCTAGATTTGTGTCACCTGTCCTTTTCAAGGTACCTGAGCTTTTCAGGTTCTTAACTGATCCTCATTTTTCGCAGATTTGCAAATTCATCTACTTGCTTAAATTTGTTTGTGATCTCCAAATCACTACTCGGTGGGCTTCTGTGGTCATTTGTGGATGTGTACAGAGTGGAAAAATTTGAGTCTCCCATCTGGCATGTTCCCAGCTGGCATGTTCTGACTTCTCATTTCACTTACAGTGTAGATAAGTGTCCTTTGTGCAGTCTACTTAGGGCCATGCTTTTTGCATTTTGGTGCTTTTTGTTGGTGATTTTGCTGTTTAAAATGTCTCCCATGCATTGTGTTGGAGTGCTGTCTAGTGTTTCTAAGCACAGGAAGGCTGTGATGTGCCTTACACAGAAAATTTGTGTGTTTGGTGAGCTTCAGGTGAACTTCATTCGCCTGATCTTGGCTTACAGTGCTGTTGGCTGTGAGTTCAATGCTAATGAATCAACAATATACAGTGTATTGAATGAGGTGTAAACAGAGACACAAGTAAAACAAGGCATGTACTGATTGGTTGACAAAAATATTGTGACCAGAGGCTCACGGTAACCTATCCCTGTATTTCCCCTAGGAGCTCTGGTTCAGTGTCACTTTAATTCATGGTTTGTGGTGACTTTATAAAACGTAGCTACTAGAAATGGCAAGAATCGCCTGTATGTGGCCAAGCTGTTTTCCAGAGAAGTGCAATCAGTGTGCACTGTTCTGGGCAGGATGTAAGAATGCCTGTTGTACCCCACATCTGCCTCCATTAGATATTATCATTTAAAATAATCTTTTCTAATTTGACAGGTGAAAAGACTATTTAATTCTAATTTGCATTTTTGACTCCCGTGGAGGGTGAAGCTTTCTCCTAGTTTGTTAACGTCCCTTTGTGACTGTCCATCACATTTTAGGACGCATTTCCTGGAGTCCTTTGTGAGAGGAAGGATGGAAGTGCTCCCAGGTCATCCCAAGAGCAGGAAGCCAGACCAGGGCTGCAGGCGGTGAATTTTTCTATCACAGGATTTTCTTCAAGTCAAGGGACACCACAACTGATTGTGTCCCTGGCGTGTAGAAGCCCTGTGCCAGGCGTCCCTGGGGTAGCACGGCCAGCTCTGTGTGACACCAGTGCTTCTGATCGTGTGGCTAGAACAGAGCTTTCCAGGCAGAAGCCTTGGTAAAGAAATATCTCCAATCTGCTGGCTCAGGTGGTCTCGGGCTGGTTCCTTAACCTGGGTCTCAGCTGCCTTTCAGTAACAATGGAGGTGATGTAATAATGCTTTACCGCATGGATTTCATGTGTGGATAAATGAGTTCCTGCAGGAAAGTCACTTAGAACGAAGCCCAGCCCCTGTAGCGGCTCCACACATGCTGGCGTTGTTATTAAATACCAAGAACTGTGGCGAGAACATCATCTTGTCCCAGAGAGATGTGCTGAGGAGACAGACGTGCGCGCAGGAAAGAATCCAAGCTTTTTGCACGTTGGTGGGCATAGTTTGGGAGATAGCCGCTAGTGAGGGGTTGGGATTTCCCTTTCTGCTTTTCTTTTGCTGATTTCTTGAGCTTAAATCACTTCACATCTCGGAATCTCAGTGCCCTCACCTGTTAAAAATATGGGCAATAGATTTAGACCGTTTAAGAGGAAAAGATGTGGGCTAGGGGACCTGATTTCCCCAATAGACACATCTGTGATCTGTTAAATCTTCAGACTCACCTGATGCTTTACCTCTTTTGAATGTCACCTCCCTCTTAGTTTCCACCAAGTAAGTACCTTTCAGCACTGGCTTGTTTTCTGGCTGGAGGCTCTTCTGCCTGCCTCTGTGAGCAGAATCAGGGTGTCCTTCCCTCTCCCTCCTGTTTGCTCCTCTCTCTGGTGTCTTTCCTGCGGCTGCGGTCAGCGCGTCTTCCTCGGGAGTTGTTCTGCACTTTGAACACTTAGGCAAGTCTCATCTTTTTATTTGCTGCCACCTGGGTAACTGACTGCTGTGCGTGCTGCCTGCACTGGCCTCTGTCCCCTTGGAGAATTAAGTTCCCTCCTTCATTCCCACTTTGATCCTGTGCAAACCAAGCTCACTGTGCCTAACATTCTCATGATGTAATTCCTACCCTTTGGCAAGGTCAGACATTACTTGGTTGTTTGATGCTTGCAGAGCAAATGCCCTGACTACCTTTCTGATTTGGGAATAAGTGATAAACGTGCTATCAGCATGTAGATTTCTTGCTTTCCCTACAAGTTCTGGGTGTTGGGTTATCTCAAGACTCCTGATCCTAAAAAAAAAAAAGACTCCTGATCCTAAGCCCCTAGAATCTGAAATGAACATTATTTGCTCTTGCTGCCACCTTCTAAGTGGCAGCACTGTGAAAGTGGCCTTCTCAGCTCTGTAGCTGTCACCTGAGCCTTGGCTGTCACCCGGGCCTTGGCTTGTCAAGGGAGGAAGGATTATGTGCAGTATCAATAGTCCTTTTTTGCTCTTTTTTTCTCACTGGTTAATACTTTTGCCCTATAGCTGGTGCCAGCCTTCTCTGCCTGCCAACTTCTAGGCAGATTTAGTGCAAAAATCAAGTATATGGCAACACATTCCCCCTGTTCCTTGTCAGGTCACTGCCTCCTTTCCAAACCGCTTGCCCACTGGTGGAGCATTTGAGTAGCTGCTGGTTCCTGAACCAGCCCGCAGATTTCTCTGCCACCATCAATGGAGACTGTCTTCTTTGTCCCTTTTAAAGAGCAGTTTGAACATGCTGTGCTCTCCGACTGGAATATGTCCTTCTTATTACTCATTTAACAAATGCATGCCATTCATTGTTCTAGGTTCTGGAGAGGTAGCAGTGAACAAGACCGAGTCCCACCTCACAGTATGGATGTTCTAGTGGTGTGTGTGTGTATGCACGTGGGTGCACATGTGGTTGCTTGGAAATAAGTGATTTGGGAATCACTGGTAATCACTTTCACTGGTAAATGACTAAGAATCAGAATGCAGCTAAGTGTCATTTAGCTGGTGAACCTCTACTTATCTTTCAAGGTGCAGACCAGAAGCCACCTCCTCCATGAAGACTTCCTGGATTGCACTGCCACTTTGATGCTTTGTCTTTGTCCTGCTCCGTGCATAGGCCTTGGCCATAGCTCTTGACGTGCTATGTTGTGATATATTTCTCTACAGGCTGGTTTCTCACCTGGCTTCTTGAGATCAGATTTATTTTCATTTCCCCAGCATTAGGGAGAATGCTGGCACAGTAGGAGTTGATTACAAGTTTGTGAATGAATAAATGAATGGGTGAGTGAATGAAGGAAGCAGTTGAGGTGAGGGGTGCTCCCTCTGTGTGTCTGGGTAAGTGATTCTGCTGTTTATTCTCTTAGTAGTTAGAGCCAAGTCTGAATGTCACCTATCAAATGGATACTGACTTGCAAACGTACTGGAAAAGCACAGTATGATGAAAGTCACTTGCCCAGCCAAACCCCATTACCAAAGGCCAGGGAATCCCACATGTAACTGACTCAAAACCCAAATGAAGGCAAGCAATCCTCCTGCTTGGACCCTCAACTTAACCCAAGTATCTGCCATCTGTTGGAATTTGAACTGATTTAAAGTTGTCTCTGTGCCCCACCTGCCCTGACAAACCAAATTTCACTTATTTTACTTGGTAAACTGGTTATAATGGGAATCAAACCTCTAATTTCATTCCAGAACAGAATAAGGGGTTTGAAAATATTTTCAACTCTGCATAAGTCAAGACTTCATTTCATTGGCATCCTTCCCTCCTGAGAGTCTGGTGGTCTTATATGTCAAATGATGCCCCATTGGACAAATCATCACAGCCACAGAGGTGGGCAGGACCTTGCCCTCATTTTCAGAGGGTGAACAGAGAGCCAGCCTTTGTTGCTTCCAGAGCACATTCAGAGCCACATCTCATTCGGTCCCCACAATGGCCCTTCGAGCTGGGCAGGCCCAGGGTATTACTCCCATTTCTAAGATGAATAAATGGAGGCCAAAAGAGAATCCATGACTTGCCCAAGTTCACACACTCACTTGTCACGTGGTAGAGACAGGATTCAGGTTTTATTTTGAGGGGTTTCAAGTCAGTTTCTCTTACCTTGGTGACTCAGCCACACCCTGTGGTCGAGGCCAGTGGTGCACCACGTACAGTCAGCCCCTTGTGCCCTGGCATTCACAGAATTTAGTTCCCCAAATAGTTAGATCTTTGCTGAATGAATTTGTACTCCAAGTTAAAGAAAACTGTTCAGTGGGGGACTGCTTTGTTCCTTGCCACCAATTCCCCACTTTTTTTCCCTTCCACTGTCAATACAATACAACCCTTGGTTTTAGAATAAAGAGCCTGGCGCAGGGGCGTTGTGGGGGATGAGCGTGGGAGAAATGCTGGTCTGCGAAGCGCTGCAGCTGCAGAGGTGGGATTAACGCCCGTTATCCTGAGAATTACTCTCTGGCAGGGGCCCAGGCGGCGATGCCAGCACCCACCCTCGCCCCATCCTGCACCCACAGTGGGAGGTGGTGATCCCCAAAGGGACTCTGTGGACTGGGGGCCATGGAGAATTGTCCATGACCCTGGCAGGAGGTTGGACACACCTCCAGGGGTTGTCTTTTGAGGAAGCAGAGTGCAAAGGGATCCTAGGGCCGGGGCATCGCCAGCTCCTGAGTGGGTGCTTCACCCCCTGGGGAGAGGCTGGTAAGTCATCAAAGCCCCAAATTCCCTGGAAGTGCTCAGAGTGCACTGGCTGAGTGGCACTCCTGCGGGCAGAGGAAAGGGCCAGAGAGGAAAGGCTGTCTGCCTCCCAGCTCCTCCCTGGGAAGCCTGCAGCCGCCTAGACGTGACAGAGAGTCACAGTGTAATGGGGCTGGAGAGGCCATTGACACATCCTCCTCAGGTGTCCCTGAGTGTCCCTTGGTGGTCCGGGAGATGACCTTAGGGGTCCAATGGAGAAATATTGAGTCTTAAATATAATAGTCATGCATTTTAATGTGTTTCTTCTATTTAAGGCAAGTCATATAGCTTTTCAGTTGGTGGCCATGATATAAAGCTTTTAAAAAAGAAGTTGACATAAAAATGAATTGGTTATAAAAAAATATGAAGAGAAGCAGCGTACGATAATAGTTAAGAGAGTGAACTCGGAAGCCAGATTTCCTGGGTGGGATTCCCGGTTCCACCCTCACCGGCTGTGGTCAATTACTTCCCTGAACTGCAGCTTCCTTAGCTGTAAAATAAGAGCCATTTCCCAAGGGTGTTTAGATGGTGACATGAGTTAATACTTACAAAGCACTTAGAACATCTCCCAGCTCATATCAAACCCTGTATAAGTAGCTATTAAATAAAATGAAATGAGTTGAAGGTGGGAGGGTGTATGGTGCAAAATTTGTGAGGATGTTTCCAGAATAACCGAAGGTTTAAGAAAGCTGGGCTTCTGCTGCCCTTCCTGTGACAGATGGGGAACCCGGAGACCCAGGGGGCAGAAGGGAGGTGTCCCGAGTTATAAACCAACCTGGTGTGGTGGAGCCAGGATGGAATCCCTGGTCACCTGGCTTGCTGTCTACTGCCGGCTTCCAGGGGTGGGCGCTTCTGTGGAGACAGAAAGGCAATTGGTCCCATGGGCCACACTCCGCAGTCTTCACAATGGGTGACACAGACATTTCCTCAGAGGAGCCCGAGCCAACCCTGACCTCTTGGACAGATACAGTCCTCTGAGTGCTGATAAACTGACACCATCTAAAGCAAATCCTATTTGAGTAAGCTCCCCCCAGGCCAGGGCCAGGCCTGCCAAGTTCACTGATGGAGCCTCAGGGCCTGGCCCGGAGCCTGACCCCCTGCAAAGAAGCCTCTGAACAAATGTTTGATGACTGGCTGGCTGACTGAAAAAAACAAGAGATCCTCTGTCATGCCCATTGCTTGGATCAGATGATCAACCGAGCAGAGGACAGGGATGTAATCAGGGGCCCTCTTGACTGTGTGTGAGAGAGACAGTGAGGAAGAGTCTGCCTGCAGGTGAGGCTGTTGAGGTAGGTCGGCGCCTGGAGGAGGTCCTTGCATGGTGCTGGCTATGTGGGACACTGAGCAACACCCTAGCATGTCCTGTGTGCTCCCTGGGACCTTTGGGAGCTCAAAGGTGAGTATTCCCTAGAGACTGAGAAACAGGTCAAGGGAGTTTGAAAGAGGGGTCCAGGATGCAGGGAGGTCAGGAAGGATGATGTTTATGAAGGCTCTTAGCTGCAAGGGCGAGACCCTCTAGGCAGGCTCCGGGTTTCATGATGATCATGAGCAGCTGATGAGGGTCCATTACTCTAGAGTTTACCTGCAGCACCGTAACACCGGGTCCCGACCACCACGTGAGGCCAGCCGAGCAGTTACTATAGTTGCCAAGTAAGACAAAGACAGCTCAGGGAGACTGAGTAACTTGTATGAGGTCGCACAGCTAGTCAATAGCAGAGCTGGACCCAAACCAGCTCCTGGGACCCTGCATCTGGTACTGTTTCTGCCAAACCAGGCTGCCTTCTGGTTGTGTTTATCTGAGTAACTGACCCCAGGTATGGTGTGGCACTTGGCACACGATGGTGGGGCCAGCCGCTACCTCAGGGTCGTTTGCTGATGAGTCAGTAGGACAAATGAGAAGTGGGAATGAGAGACAACAAGAGAGCTTATGGGGGTCGGTGGGAAGGGTGTCAGGTGGGACTGGAGGCTACAGGAGGAAGAAGAGGCTAGAAGGAATTCTCTGAAGACAGGCTGCCTTTTTTATGACTTTTATGATTGAGGCCAGGCCTCAACTTCACCCTCCCCTTGCTTTTGATTTATCAGAAAGTTTCTTACTGGTTCCCTAAATACTCAGAATAAATCTGGAATCCTCATAATTATCCCCCAGAGCCACACAACCTGGTGTGGCCTGTCATCCTGGCCCCTGCTGCTCTGCAGAACTTACTACATTGGCCATTTTTGCCATTTCTGAAACATTCCTGCGTGCTTGGGCCTCAGGGTCTTTGCACCTGCTCTTCCTTTTGCCTGGAATGCCTTTCTGTCTCAAATGTCACCCCCTCAGAGAGGCCCTCTCTGCCTCCTCACCCCCTTATCCTGCTTTATTTGTTTTCCTGACACTGGTCATTCCCTGGCGTTGCGTCATACGTGTATTTGTATCTGTCTCCGAGAAATGAAGCATCCCAGGGGAAGGGATTCTTGCCTGTTTGTTCATTACTTAGGCCCAGCGCCTCACACAATGTCTAGACCAGGTACAGATTAAATGTACCTGCTGAATGGATGAAGGCATTTTAAAGCCTTTAGCCCTCTGCAGCTTCTAGGTGTGCCATGTTCTCAGGAACAGGGATCCTGGCCTAGCTCGCTGGTCCTGCAAGGCCTCAGGACTTGTGCTTTATTCCATTCACTGGGTTCCTAGGAGAGGAAGGCACGTTTGGCAAGAGGCCGCCTCAGCCCTCCCATCCTCTGCCCAAACCAGTGTGTCCCAGTCCAGGCAGCAGATTCCAGGGCAGTGGGGGAAGAACCTTGAGGCTGAGCAGTAGACCCAGAGACCAGAGCAGGTGAGGGTGGGCAGAGCTGGGAAAGGTTGGGGTCAGAGAGCAGGTGTAGGGTATGGAGGTGGCAGAGAGGGGAAGTTGTCTGTGAAGAGCCACTGTGCCCATGCTATGTGTTTAGGGGTGCTGGTTAGCCAGCATGTCTGGAATGATAATGGAGTGCCTGTCCACGTGGCTCCTTGTGGCCATTGATTACTCAGAGATTCCCAGCTAGCCCTGGCTGGATCAAAGGGTCCATTTCCTGGCGGAAGCAATGACCACAACAATATGGAAATATTTCAAGACCCTTTATGCTCTCACAGCCATGTGTAGTATATTCCTTTGTTAGTTAACAGATGCTTATAGATTCCTTTCCAAGAACCAGGCACTGTAGGCCTTGCCTTAGTCACGTATAGCAAACCTCCACGTTTATAGGGTTAACATGCCTGCAACTAAATTAATTCATTATTTATTAAAACACACCAGCTACTTTATTGTCAGTGCTAAGAATAGTGCTTGCACACAGAGTGGTGTGCAAGTGATGTTTTTGAATCGCTGGATTAATGTATAGGTTAATCAGTTTCACCAGTTAAAAAATAAGGAAGTAGCTCAGAAAAATCAGATTTGGAAGTCTGACCCCTGACGGGCTCACCCTCAAGGCCAAAGGGCTCTGGTCTAAAGGAGAGGTTCTAAAACTTCGGGCTTTCACAGAACAGTGCATTTCTAAAGGAACAGTGCCCCCCAAATGCTAGAGTTGGCCAATTTTTCATTTTCTCAGTAAGGGATGGAGAATAATGTTACCAATGATCATTATTTCACAGAAGGATGACTTTAACATTCTGATTGTGTAAAGGATGATTCCAGAATCTTTAAAAATTGGGATGCATTTTGGCTCATTGGGAAAGCCACTGCATTGCTCTTAAAGATGTCATTTCACTGAGGATTGGTGAAAACTTCACTGATCAACATTCAGTGGGTTTCAGATGGCATTTGGGAGCCTCTGGCTTGGATGAACCGGCCCCTCAAATCCTTGCCTTTCTCTTCATCTGTCTCTCTAGTTCCTCTCTCCACCTGTTCCTTTCTTTTCTCTTATGTGCAGACACACAGAGGCACGTTTCAAAACTGCAAAGAGAAGCGTGCCATGTGTCAGAATTGGATGGAGAAGAAAGACTGTTTCTCCTATTCCAAGTCCGGAGTCCGTAACTCTGAAAGGAAAGGAGAGAGGGGGTGGGGATGGGGGGAGAATCTCTCCTGCCTCTCTTCTGACCCTCCTTATTACACTCTCCGTATTTGTTTATGATTCCTATTAATCACATGGAATAACCCTCCCGATTATTAAATGATAGAGATGTGCATTCCCTCAGCCAAACAGAATAATTAGTTCCTAAAATGAATTAACATATAGAAAAGCCTTAGTTCTATGGTGGCTGAAACTTAGCATAATGAGTTTATCAGGCTTAAAAGAAGCCCAGACAGGCTTTTTTTGGGCGAAATAAATACGCTGATTACAGGGAGGCTTATCCGTGCTGGCATCATGCCATTTGTTATTTATTTAATAAAAACAGTTCGAGTTGATCATCTGTTTTCAATATAATTTCTCAAGTCTCCCTCTCACAATTAACAGCCGTGGTGGGGGTGGGGGCGGGGAGAACATGTTCTTACCAGCCTCCTCCTGCAGGTCCCCAAAGTTGCTCATTTGGGGCATTCTTTGTGATTTAATAGACCTGCCAATCAGTGGGCCTGGTGCACGGATCTGATCTGGGTTGACAACATACTTGTCACTTGGAAAGGCATCTCCAGGACATCAGCCTTAGCAGTGAGGGGAACCAGTGAAGGGGAAACAATTATGCAAATTTAAACTCTCCCGAGCCCCCCCCCCCCCCCCGCCACAACCTGGCAAGAGGATAAAGGTCTGTCTTCTATCCCTTTCTCTCGGGGCAACGAACCCTATTTCCATGTATCTTCCGGAGGGATTCCTAAGTTATTTAAGCATCTTCAAAGTGGCTTTATGGACGCATGGTTGGGAAACAGGACTTATGGGCAATTAGGACCAAAAAAAATCTGAATTTTTCATGGTACCCACTAAGCCACTCAGGCTACTAAATTTATTTTTAATAGTGATAGTGTCAAGTATCCATTAAGGGACATTCAGATCATTTATTCATTTGTTTTTTCATCTAACAAGAATGTTTTCCACAGCACGGTACTGGGAGCACATAGAGCTTAGAGTTTGCCTTGTTCATTCATTTAAAAATATACATGGAACGTCTGCTGTGTGTCAGTTGCTGGGGTGGGATGGTGAACAAGGCAGATGAGGTTCTGGCTGTCCTGGAGCTTAGCGTTGGGATGGGTGCGTGAAGGAGCGTGGTGGCCATGGTAGTTCCAGCCCCATGTGATTCCCGATTCTTGAGTGTAGCTGGACCTAGTGATTCGCGGCTGAGAAATGGAACACAGCCAAAGTGGTGGGATGTCACTTCTGATTAGGTGACTTCCTAATCAGAAGACTGTGACTTCCATCTTGCTAGCCCTGTCTCTCTGTCTCTCCCCTTCTTGCTCACTCTGGTGAAGCAAGCCGTCACGCCATGAGATACTCTTTTGAGAGACCTATGCTGCAAGGGATGGGGGCAGCCTCCACTAGCAGCTCCTGGGAAGCTGAGGCCTCAGTCCCTCTCCTTGAGGAACTGAGTCCTGCCAGCAGCCGCATGATGGAGCTAGGAAGCAGACCCTCCCCCCTGAGCCTTGAGGGCTCTGCAGCTCTGGCCAACACCTTGACAGCAGCCTGTGAAACTCACAACCCGAGGACCCCACTGTCCCTGGATTCCTGACCCACAGAAACTGTGAACTAGTAAACGTTTTCCTTAAGCCACTGAGTTTTGGGACAATTTGTTATGCAGTGAGTGTCGATAATACAGGAAGAGGTTATGAACTGGTAAATAAAGGAAGAAAATATCGGCTGGTGATAAGGCTGTGCTGAGCATTAGTGAAGGGTGACATGCTGACAAGTGGCAGAGTGGCTGGAGACAGTTGGTATCTCAGGATGGGATGGACCCGAAAGTTGGTCCAGGGCCCCAGGTGAAGCTTCTATGTGTTCTGTATGTTCCTTCCAAGAGGCATCCAGCCTTGGGTCAAGTAACCCCCAGTGTTGGGAAGTACACACTTTCCCAGTTACGCTATTCCATCATTGGATGTGAAAAATATTTGCTGCTTGGCTGAAATTTTCATCCCTCTGGTTTATCTCCCTGTCTGGATTCTTCCACTTGAGGCCACACGCTTGCTCTTGTGTTTTGAGCCCCTCTCTCCTAGATAATCGTCCAGCCCTTCCTTGTTGCCCTCTACTTCCTGAGCTGGCTCTCCTTCCCTTCCCAGACTCTTGAATTCATCTGTTTTGATACTGCTTGTGGCCTTTACGATTTGACTGCCTTTCCAGGTCCCCTTGCTCTACTCCCTGGGCTCTCTCTACAGCCCCTGCTCGCTCCTGTGATCTTGGTGTCCCTGTAGCTTTAGTTGGAAATTCTGCAGCCTTGGGGTTGGCTGACTGTCCTCAGATGCATCATGCCAGACCTTTCATTCACATGGAGGTCCTTCCCGTAGCTGAAAGTGGCTCATCTCCTAGCCAGGCGAGCCTAGCTTCTTGGCGCTCCACACTCTCCCCGGTGTCTTCCTTCCCCCCTCCCTCCTCCACCAGCCTCAATTATCACTTCTGCAGATGACTCACTAGAGGATGGCTTCTGTCTAGCCAGCCGCCTGCTGGACAATTTCCTGTGATGATCCTTCTAGTCTCTTGAACTCAGCACGCCCCTTCTCCCATCCTAGAACTATCCACGGAGCTTGCACCCTACGTCCGTGCTCCTTCTGGTCAGCATCCCCTCTCCCCGCTACCTGCTGGACCAGAGCCTCCTTCACCATCTGGTATCCCAAGGTTCTGTCTGAACTTAGGGACAGCCTGACTTCTTTCTCTTTCCTCTACTTTCCATTCCAAATCGATCATCTAGTCTGCTGATTTTTCCTTCCCAGGGTCTTTTTCATCTGCCCCTTCCTTCTGCCACCACTGAGGCCTCACTCCTGAACTATAATAATCCCTGTCCGCCAAAGAATTCAATGCATGGGATGGTGCTGGGCATTGGGGGTGCAGTGACAGGCAAAGCAGACCTGGCGCCTGTCCTGATGGAACTTACAGGTTAGCGTGTTCAGCCATTCATCCATTCAAATAGGTTTCGAGCACCGACCATATTGACTTGGTCAAGTCCTAAATTTTTGATAGTTGGATGTGACTTCCTTTCAGCTTAGTTGTACTGAGGGGAATGGTTGCCAATAAACAGCTAGATAATTGCTTTGATAGTTGGTAGCGATAAGTGAGAAGAACCATCTGGAGAGCCACCCCAAGAAACATGGTTCTGAGGGTTTCTGGGCTGGAGCCTCACCCAGGTCTGCCTAACTCCCAGAAGCCCTGAAGTGATATCCCAGGAAAGGCCAGGACTGGGAAAGCCACACTCAGCTGCTGCCTCTATGCTCTTGGGATACTGTGAGTTCCCTTATCCCAGCCCATCTTCTTCCCGTCACCTGCAGCTGATCCACTTCAAGCACCTGCGTCATCCCAGGTAGCCTGGCCACTGGGGAGAGGGGTATCCTGGCTGCTGAGTGGGGAGCCGGGGTAAGCAGGCAGCAGTGGATAGGTCTGTGTCCAGACAGCTCCCTGCAGGGTCTCAGGGAAGGAACCCAGACCAGCAGGGGGTGGGGCGGTGGGGAATGACCTGGTGTAGCTGTGGACTATGGCGTGGGGGTGTCTGTGCCACGAAGGCTGAGGAAGTTGACATGGTATTGGGGTGAAAAGTATGTAGATTCTAGGGGCCTCAGAGCCTTTGCCACTAGGGTGTGGGTAAAGTGGGCTAATGTCCTTGAATTAGTGATTTGATTTCTCAGAGTAGCATGCATTTCATCTTAGATGGGACCAGTGGCACCAGCCTCAGAGGATTGCTGGAGGTTTACCTGGGGTAATGTGAGGAAGCACCTGGCGTGGAAGGTCAGTAAATGGTGGCTACTCTTGTCGTTAGGTTGGTGTTGAGGTTGGGGTCATGCAAAAAGAACCAGAAAATGGGAAGAAACCAGAGCCCTCAGAGAGTGTTTAAGTTCAAGCTGGGGAAACTAAGGTCCTCCCACAAATGCAAAGAGCAGCACAGAGATGAAAGTGGGACAAAGCTCAAGTCAGGAGGAGTGAGCAGGAGGTCAGAGATGGGGGGAGGCCCGAGGCAGTGGCCAGAAAGTTTCCTAGATTCTCAGCAGCTGCCTTTATTAGCTGTTCACTAGGGAGGTGGGACAGAGTGGGCAGAAAGTGGGGCATCTAAGTGGCTCTTCCCCTGGCTCAGGCCAGAATTGTTTCTAGAGCAAAGCAGAAGCTCCAGATGACTGTCAAGTAGCCCCGGGATGGGGGACTGCAGGGCTGTGGGGGCAGGGACCAAGGCAGGCCCATCAGACCTGGCCCACAGAGGGGGTGCCTCCAGAGAGATGGCCCTCTGGGTTCAGCTGGAAGCGCTGCACTTCCTCTCTTCCTGTCTGGACAGTTTGGGGCCATGTTCATGTCATCTCTTTCGAGGATGCTTGTCTGACAACTCTAGCCCCCATTATGACCCCTCTGCTCAGTCTACTCACAGCAGGTTCCTTCTCTTTCCACCGTACTGGGCTCTGTGTACACACTGTGGCATTTATTCCTCAAAGCATCCATGTGAAGTGGACATGATTCCCATTCTACAGAGCGGGAAAGTGAGCTCAGATTGATTAAGTAACTTTTTTAAAATTGAAGTACAGTCAGTTTACAATGTTGTGTCAATTTCTGGTGTAAAGCATAATGTTTCAGCCATACATATAATGCATATATTCCTTTTCATATTCTTTTTCATTATAGGTTACTACAAGATATTGAGTATGTTCCCTGTGCTCTACAGTAGGAGCTTGTTGTGTATCTATTTTATAGTATCTGCAAATCTAGAACTCCCAATTTGTCCTTTCCTACCCTCTTTCCCCCCTGGTAACCATAAGTTTGTTTTCTATGACTGTGAGTGTGTTTCTGTTTTGTAAATAAGTTCATTTGTGTCCTTTTTTTAAGATTCCACATATAAGTGATAGCATATGGTATTTTTCTTTCTCTTTCTGCCTTACTTCATTTAGTATGATGATCTCCAGGTCCATCTATATTGCTACAAATGGCATTATTTTTCTTTTTTGTGGCTGAGTAGTATTCCATTGTATATATATACCACAACTTCTTTATCTAGTCATCTGTCAATGCACATTTGGGTTGTTTCCATGTCTTGGCTATTGTAAGTAGTGCTGCTATGAATTGATTAAGTAACTTTGCCAGCGTCTCACAACTGGGAAATGGCAGGGCTGGGATTTAAAAACAGATCTGCCTGGCTCTGAAAACCCAAACTCTGCTCAGGACACTGAGATATTCCAGTTACTGTAACTGAATAACAAATATCTCCAAAATGTAGTGGCATAAGACAACCAGTTGTTGGGCTCACATGTCAATTCAGAGAAGGCACATCAGGGATGGCTTGTTTCCATTCCACGGGGTCCAGAACATCGGCTGGGAGACTCAAAGGCTGGGGCCACACTCTTTGGAAGGCTCGTTCATGCCCACGTTTGCTGACTGAGGTTATTTGAGGCGGGGGCCTCAGTTCCCCTCCGTGTGGGTCTCTGTGTGGACTAGTTTGGGCTTCCTCACAGTGTGGTGGCGCTGCCTCCCCTCAGTCATAAGTGAGGATGCAAAAAAGAGAGAACCAGGATGAAATCATATTAGCTTCTGTCACCCTTGAGAGATGGACATTGTCAGTTCTGCAGTGACCTGCTTGTCAAGGCCGTCACTAAGGCCCATCCGATCCATAAGGGATGGGAAATGCTCCACTTTTCGATGGAGGACTGGCAGGATTTGGGAAGGAGCTGTATGACCAGAAATGTTCATGCAGCAGGCTAGTTTTGGAAAATCCAATCTGTCACGCGAAGGAACCTGAAGGAACACGTCCATGTGATGGGGAGCTCACCAGGGCTGACCTTGTCCTCATCTCTGTGACTCCTGTGGACCCAGCCCTTGGAGGCACCCAGAGTGGTGTTTGTTGAGTTAAGTGAATAAATGCAGAAAATCCAAGTCAAGCTGTTTTGGGGGATTTTATTCTTCTTCTTCCAATTTCCCATTTACTGCTTTCTCTTGCACCCCTGCTGTTGAAATCTTCCATTTCATGGTTGCTTTGCTTCAAGGCTTGTATCTTCAACCAGAGATTCGACAGGATGCCATTTCATTACGGGCACCTGCTCGTATCTTGCAGGAGTCTCTGGAGGAAAGCTCTTGAAAGCCCAAAGGCTTGTCTTCAAACTTCCTTCAGAACCTTCAACTCTTGGACAATTGCACCTTTCTGCTTGGCCCAGCTGTGCTCAAAGCCTAGGGTGTTTCTCCCCTTGAGTGTTCCATGGACTGTGCATGGAGGTGAGAGGGGACCCTGAAACCATAGCCCTGGGGCTTGTCACGGGACTATTTCAGGCTTGAATCATACAGGGAGAGTGTGGGTAGGAGCTGGGTATGATCTTTGCCCATGCGTGCTCTTTGCTTGCCTGCCTCCTATCTGTCTTTCTTCCCTCCTTCCCTCCCTTCTTCCTACCTTTGCTACAGTGCAAGTCTGGTTGTTTATAGCTCTGTACTCACACGCTGATCCCAAATGCTGTGAAAAATCACACCTCTCTTTTTATCTCATTTTACGATGTGCTGCTGATGAGAGTTGCTGCAGACGGAACTCTGATCTGACAGCCTTACTCAATGGGAAGGGCCTGGCATCAGGCATCAGGAGAACTGGGGTCAGACCTGCACTTCCCCTCATCTGTAAAATGGGGAGATAGCACCATCTTCCTCCCCACCAAGGGCTGTTGTGAAGGTAGAAGGAGACCCTCGATAGGAAGGCGTTTTGCAAACTGTATGGGGCTGTATAAAAAGGTGTGGTTGCTCCTTTGAGTCAGAGCTTCTATCTGCCCACTGAATTGGAGGATGGAGAACATTCATGGCCCAAACCTTAGCCTTGCTACGGTGTCCTGATTGACCACTGAGCCTTTCAGAGCTAGGATACATAAGGGAAAATGTCTGTGAGAGACGATGTTCCCTCAGTCCATCAGGTAGCACTCTTTGCTGTTGCAGACACTAGCATCAGGACCAGATGCCAGCACAGGGAGAGAAGGTAGTTGCTAACGGGGTATTTGGGAGTTTTGCAGGCTCCCTTCTGACCGAGTCCTCTTTGCTGGCTTGCGGCGTTCTGAAGGTAGAGGTTGAAAATTCAAGTATTTCAGAAGCCAAATAGGGACGGTATGTGGGTGAAGCAGGCTTGGTAGGGACTGGGGAGCTCAGAGGCCTCCCCCTTTCCAAAGTGTACAGGCCCCTCTCAGCAACAGCCACGTGTTGTCGTACAGGAAGGCAAGCCAGGGTTTTCTTTTCCCCAAAGAAGCCAGATATCACATTTTATTTTAAATGCAAAATCTCTTGATATTTATTTCTTGGCAACATGTCTAAATTTAAAAAAAAGTTAGTGCACAGGCCAAACAAAATAACTTCAGCTGTTGAATTCAGCCCGTGGGCCACTAGTTTGCAATCTCTGAGCCAAAAGCCTGGGGAAGTCCCATGGGCTGGTGAAATACAGCCCTGTGACTCTTTGATTGCTATACCTCAGACTACAATAGTGGCTCTAAGTGATTGATATTAGATCTGTCTTTCCCTGCCAGGAGGGAATGAGGTTTTTTTGTTTTTTTGGTGGGGGGCAGGGGCAGGGGCAGGGGCAGGGGCAGGAAAAGGCATGCTGGTTCCTGCTCAGAATACAAGGCACTGGCTGAGGAGGACTGGATGGGGAGAAGCGGGCCGTAGCCCTCCCGCAGCATTAGGTTTGTGTGGGCACGTGGCAGCCGAGGGCTGAGGAAGGGGACACAGGCAGGCTGGCATTTTCCAGAGGAATAAAGGAAGGCACACGGGGTCCCTATTCCTCCCAAAGAAGACAGAAGCCAGCAGGTGTGCTCAGCAAACAGTCTCCAGCTCCATCGTCGGTGACCCCAGTTCACATCAGCGTGGAATTCTTTCTTTCACAGGAGCTATTGCCTATTAACCAGGGGAGGCACAGCAGTGGTGGCTTTTGTAGAAATCACTGGGGAACCAGGCTGGCAACTGGGGCTCAGACAACTGTACATTTTCTGAGTTTACAGAGCTTCCAGCTGGCTTTAAATCATTCAGGGGTCACATCTGGAGAGCAATGAGATTGAGCGGAGTTAGGAAATCTATGGCTCTTTTTATACAAAGTAAAGTAAAATTTCAAAATTTTTAAATCACAAAGAGTATGCTCATTATAAAGAAACTTTAAAATGCAGATGGTTAAAAGAAGAAAACAAATACTCAAAACATTTTCTGATCATATTTCCAGAAATATTTATGTATATGTACATGTGTACACATAGATAGAAAATATTTTGAACAAAATAAAGATGGCTTATACTTTACAAACTGTTAACTTGCTTCCTACAGCTTGCCACCCCCGAACCCCCATATTTCCATCAATAAATATTCCCCTTTGACATCTGAAGAATGATTATGTTTTATGGGTGAACTGTGATTTACTTTACCAATTAGTATTTTAGAATGTTTAGATAGTTTCCTTTTTTGATTAGAACCAACAGCATGATGAACATTCCCACAGATAAATGTCTTCATATGGCTCCTATTATGTCTTTAGTATGTATTTCTGAAAACATAATACATTTAATCAAAACTATTTAAAAACAGCTTTTGAACAAACTTAAAAAACTATTTCCTGAAAATATGTAACTCAGAAAATAGTATCAGTGCTTAGGGTGCTAATAAATTGCCATCGACACTTGGTATTTTCCATGTGACAATGTAAAGGTTTTATAGACATCATCTCAATCAGTCGCTCCACTGACCTTATGAGAAAGTATCATTATCCCTATTTTATGGATGGGAAAACTGAGGACCAAAGGGACAAAGTAACTTGCTCAAGGTTATGCAGTGAGAAATAGCAGAGCTGGGTTCGAGCCCAGCTCAGATTGACTCCAAAGGCCCTGCTCATATTTGTCTGTTATCCCCCGAGTCCCTTGCACATTGATAAAAACTGATGTCTTAAGAAGTACCTGATTTTTTTTTTTATTGCAAGCCTAAGTGTTCCTGCTCCCTTTTGGCTGCTGTTTTCATGGGCTGAAGAGTCTCTGAATGAACAGTTTTTGATTAATTAGATTTTTTGTTGCCAAGGAATTAATTGGGTCCCCCCTACCCCTCCTTTCTTGCTCAAAAAGCACACAAGAAAATGATTTTAGCAGTGGGGATAATTACAGAAAATGCGGTGTTAACTCGAATGGAATGCAAATATTTTAGGTTTTTTATTGTTCTCCAGGACCGCCAGGGTGGAAAGAAAAGAGTGAAATAAGCCTCAGCAGACATTAGGAGAGAGAGATACCAAGCTGGGAACCTCAGAGTCACTTTCTGTGCCTGTCTCTCTGATAATCTCAAAGAGAAGCAATCTCGAGGTTTGAGCCTGGTTCATAGCAGGAGAGCTGGGGCCCGCTGGAATACCTAGGTCCACTCACGCAGATAAGAAGGGCCCAGCAAAGGCACAGGGAAGCCAAGGAGCTCCTTTTTCTGGCACTTTCCTTGCCTGGTTGTCGTAGTTCCTCTGATGAGTGTGCATATACATCAGCCCCATGGCAGGAACACACCTGTGGGTTTAAACTTGGACGGCTGCAGGAGACACCTGTTCAAAGACAGAGACGAGAGTGGCTCTGCAAGGGGACCACTCCCCCATCAGCCGTCTAGGATGGAAGGGGGAGGCTGGAGGATGCCGTCCTTAGTTCCCCTTGTCTTACACGTTCTTGATTTACTTCTTTGTTTGGCTTGAACACCTCTTAGTATTTCCTGGGAAAAGAGTCAAGAAGATAAATTGTCTTCATTTTTGCAAGTCTCAACATCCCATTATTCTGCGCTCATCACGATGGATAGTTGGGGGATAGAATTCTGGGCTGAGAACTCGAATCTGGAATGCCTGTCTGTCTTCTACTACATTGCTACCTAAAGTGGAGTTCGTGGGCCGGGGTCAGTCTGCAAACGCATTCATCTGTGATGAAATAAGCACAGAAATTGAGAGGAAGCATTTCAAAACTTTTATTACTAGTTTGACTGTGTCATTATACGTTTATTGAAGCTGATAGTAAAATGTTGGTGGCTTTTAATTTGTGTGTCTTCTTTGAATTTCATTTTTCCTACTAATTATTTTCTATTCGGTTTTATAAAAGTAGCAGTCAGGGACAGATGGCAGGCAAAGTCCTTTGCCACGTGTGTTGAGAAGCACTGTTCTAGGGTATGGTGTTGCTCTTGAGAAGCCTTTGTCCATCTGATGGTAGTATTTTGTAAGTAGCCCCTTTTCCTGTCTGAAGCTTTTTGGGTTTTCTCTTTATCCCTAGGGTTCAGAATTTCACCATGAGAAGTCTTAATGAGGGCCTTTTGTCACTTACTGTGCTAGGCCCACAGTGAGTCCTGGAGACTCATTCATTCACTCATTCATTCATTCATACTCATTTCTTCCCTCTCTTTTTCCTCTGTTCTCTTTTACTGGAATCCTTGGTGGTTGGATACTGGGCCTCCTACTTCATATGTTGAATCTTATACTTTGTCCTCATGTTTTCAGTCCCTTTTTCTTTTTGTTTTACTACTTATAAGATTATTTAATTTTATCTTCCAACTCTTTTATGTATTTACATGGACTGTCATTTATTATTTGTGTATACTATCATTTTTATTTCAAAATCTTATTATTTGATTATCTATTTCATAATCTCTTCTTGTCTTTTTGTATGCAATATCAGTTTTTTTGAGGAAACTGAATAGATGCACTTTTTTTTTCTGCTCATTCTTTGCTTCCTGCGTTATATCGGTTTCTTTCCGTTTCCTTTTTTTCTGTTGATTGAGTTTAACCTCTCTTCACATTGATGACTCTTAAGATCTTGGTTGGGTTGTCCATTCCTATCTAATAATAGGATTAGAAAGCTGATGGATAGCTCTGTGTATGAGTATGGATATGGGGGTTTGTTGGTTGACAGATTTCACTCTTGGGTGATGGGGAAGGAGGCTGGCGCTTGCAGGAAACCCATGTATCAGGATGTGACAGTCTTTTTTTTTGAGACTGTTCAGATTCCCCAGAGAAGAATTTCCTGATCTCCTCTCTGGGGAAGGGTGGTGATGGGAGAGGGCGGTGTGCATATCTAGCTGCTGGTTCTGCATATCTGGAGGGAAAGAAAGACTAGGTATTCCAGTGTTCAGATACAGAAGGCCTGCAGCTCTGCGCTGCCCTGCCCTTCCCCATGGCAATTTTGACCAAGTCTTGAATGTCTCCAGGCTTCTGTGGGGCAAATGGGCAATCTGTTTGCCTTAGCCTCCTCTGCAAACATTTTAATGTGGGCCTTTCTCTGCCCTGCTACGTCATTCATCACTTCCAAAAGCTTGTCCTCTTCCTAAAACTGATTGAAATCTCTCATTCACTGATGTCCCCTTTCCCATTCTCTTTGCCTGAGGGGGAAAGGAGATAAAGGTCTGTGATCAATGGACAACTTTTTTTTTAATAGACTTTATTCTTTTAGAGCAGTTTCAGGTTCACAGCAGAATTGAAAAATACAGAGTTTGCACATAGCCCTCCCCACCCACACATATATACTCCCCTACCCTCAACATCCCTCATCAGTGTGGCATACTTGGTACGATGAATGAACCAACATGGGCACATTATTATCAACCAAAGTCCACAGTTTACATTAGGGTTCACTCTTGATGTTGTACATTCTATGAATTTTGACAAATGCATAATGACACGTAGCCACCACTACATGGAAAAGTTTTAACTAGAAGTTACATCCTGTACTTTTAGAGTTGTGCCAGACTATTTACTCATATTCAAATCCTTTTCATTAGCTTCAGCCCACTTTGGACTCCAGCGTGTGATGGAGTTGATAGTTTGATCACGCCTGTTGCTAGGTTGATATCATAGTCATGCCTATTGATAGCTGATAGGTTGATAGTCATAGCTTCCATATCTTCATCCTATTTAGTGATAAGAATGTTGAACAGGACAGGCTCAAGGAGAGAGCCCAGTGGCATAGTCCTAGAGCCCTCCACAGACTAGACACTGTGTCCGTCTTGTTCACTGCTACAGCCCTGGCATGAGAACTTAGTGGTTGTGGAATCAACATTTGTGGAATGTAGCCATCCTATCAAAGAAAGAGATGAGGGTGATCCTGTGAGGTTTGTTCCCTCTTGTTCATGAAATACTATTATTTAATTATCTCTTATAGGATTTTTCTAGTGACTGGTATTCAAATCATGTGTTGTAGCTTTTGGAACATACCTCTACTTTTTCTGAAAAGAAGAGCATTGCCTTTCCTGATGCCTCTCTTGGTCTCATAGATCCCAGTTCATTATCCCACTGGTCCTGGAGTTGCCTCCCCACGCTGGGTTTATTGATGTGGGCCTGGCCCATCGGTCTCATTTAAAAGAGCTAAAGGCTGTCTTACTAGTTCTCTTTGCCTTGTGTTTCAGTGTCTTTCTAAACATGTACATTCAATGCTTTCTGGTTTGAAGATTATTGTCCTTGACAGACCTAAAGGAGTTAAGGAGTTTTTTCTTTCTCTTATTTGAACATGGCCCTGAAGTACTGAGCCAATCACTTCCTTATTCTTCTTGGTCTGACCGTTGATTTTAAGAAAGGAGGATGCTAAGAAACCACTTGATCAGGTGCCTAAAATCTCACTGCTGCCTGAGTTTACTTTAATCTGTCTTTTCTTGGCTCCAGTGAAAATAGGTGTGTTTTCCTTGGTAGGGGGACCTGTTTCATCTGGCATTTTTAGAACACCTCCAGGATTAGCCATCCCTGATGGATGCAGGGGAACTGAGGAGTGTCCAGAGCCTGGGAGTTACCAGGTGAGGTGACGGTGAGAGCCAGGACTGCTGGACAGTGGAAAGGGGAGGCCGTGTGGCTTGAAAAGCCCTGCCTGCCTCAACCCTTAACCACCTCTTCAGCCTTGTCTCAAACTTACTCACTTTGTCCATTATGTTTGGTCTAGACAGGCCTTTCCGTTCCTCAAACCCAGTGAGCCCGTTCCTGCCACCAGGCTCTATGTGTTTGCTATCTCTCTACCGGATAGCCCACTCTTGGCCCAGGTCTGTGCACCGACAGCTGCTACTTGTCATTCCGACGTGAGCTCCACAGCACCTTCCTCTGGAGGCCTCCCCTGACCCCCTCATCCACACTGGGTCCTCCCCTTCCCCACCAAGTAAGCCTTATCTTTATTTGTTGTCTGTCACTCACCATTACCAGAAAGTTTCTGGCAGGTTTATTTGTTTCCTTGCTTAGGATGTCCTCCTCTGTCAAATGTAAATTCTAGGGACTTTATTTGCTTTCCTACAGCTGATTCACAAGGCTTCAGCCAGAGCCTGGCTCACTGAAGGAAGGCAATACATGTTTATTGAATAAATGAATTTGAGAACAACTTTGCCCACTAGATAGTTCTCCTGAGTGCAAGCCTTGACCATCACAGACACACCTGAGGATCTTCAGCCTACACTGTAGAGCAAGGGTCTGCAAACGACAGCTCATAGGTCAAAGCTGGCCCACCACCTGTCGTTATAAATAAAGTTTTATTGGAACACAGCCATGCTCATTCCTTTATTATCTATGGCTGCTTTCCTCCTACAGCAGCAGAGTTGAGTAGTTGAGACAAAGGCCATATGGCCTGCACAGCTGAACCACTTTCACTATCTGGCCCTTTACAGAAAAGATCGCTGACTGCTGCTCCAAAGGGAAGATTCTCTGGATTACGTCAGACCTTTCTTTCATGTGAATCAGTGCCATGATGGTGAGAGGCCCTGTTGCTTCCCAGCTCAGAGGCCTCTTTCATGCCAGTGTCTTTAGATGTGGGACTAAATCTTCCTGTTCATGAAACCATTGGCCTTGGCAATCTGCTTAATTCAGGTGCAAAACTACTTTGACCTGAATTATCTGGAGAACAGAGATCAGTGTGTTTTCTCTAATTGTTAATTATCAGGGTGACACATGGTAGGAGCCTCTCTGGCTGCCTGGCTTTTTATCTAGAGGAAGGGTTTAGCAGCATGCCTTGGTGGCATGAAAGATAGACTTCAACTGTAAGATTTTATTATTTTTATTATTTCCCTTTGCTTAGATCTCTATAAGAATCATGATGTTTCCAAGGCAACACATGGCTTGGGGAAATTGGAGAGAATACTCTTGATGCAAAGGGATAACATCACAGCCACCACAACAATGCTACCCAGCACGCAAATGTCGGGTATTTGGAGGGACCTAGTCATCTTGATTAGAATCTAGGCAGCATGAGTTGCAAAGTGGTGTAATCAGGCTCATGTTCAATAAATTTGCAAGCCCTCCCTTTGGTGCAGTGGAGAAGGGAACATGCTTAAAACAATGCACGGGACTTGGCTTCCGGGCTTATTCGGGTACACGGGTGATTGTCAGGGAGCATTTTATTACCTTGCCAGGATGAAGTAGATGCCTTTGAATCTCTTTTCTATTGTACATGTCCATTGGGAACACAAGTTTCTTTTATCCACCCAAAATATTAGAAAGCTTTTCAAATTATCAGGTCATTTTCCCTGAAATGGCACCCATTTCTTTAAAAAAAAATCTTAAAATACTTATTACAAAAAGAACTTGTTTATTGCTGGAAAATCAGAACATAGTTACTTAAAAATAAGAAAACAAAAAAATCAAACTACCATTCTGAGATAACCATTGTTAATATTTTATTATAAACCCTTCCAGGCTTTCTTATATATATAAACCCTTCCAGACTTTCATTTTATGGCAAAATATTATACACACTAGTTGGTAACCTGTTTTCTTTTTAATGAATGGTATGTCATGAAGATTTTTACATTCTGCTGGAGTTAGAATAGTATGGTGTCCACATCATGTGCTCTGAAGCCTGACTGTCTTGTTTCAAACACTGACTTGATCAATTACTAGCTCTATGATCTTGGGCAAGTTATATAACCTTTCTGATGCCTCAATTTCCTCATCTGTAAAATGGGCAGAATAATGGTGGAATCTACCACATTGGGTTGTTGTGAGGATTAAGTATGTTAACACAACAAAAACCCCGTAACACAGTGCCCAGCACAGGGGACCCTCTGGTGAAATGTTAGCTATTATTATCTTTCTATGTCAATACGTGTATTTCTACATCATAACTTTATTGTCTGCATATTATACAGTTGTACTGGTGTGTGAGCACTCTTTTCTGCTTTTCCTTTGGTTTTGTGGTTGTATCTATGTGCTTCAGTGCTGTGCATGCTTTAATACTGTGTTTGTACAACTCCAGCTCTGCTGTATACAGTGCATCTGAGCAGAGAGCACTGAGGAATCTGTTAGCCCTTTGGCTGGAGGAGCTCCTGACAATATTTGTGGAAGGAGAGGGGAAGGTGGAGGACTTTGTAGCTGTGGTACCCAGTAGGTAAGAGGTGATGCAGGGACTACACAGGAGTTTTTTGGTGTCTGGTCTTAGATCTGCTACTTCCTGAGCATCGTAAGCATCGCAAGATACTTAACTCCTCTAAACCTTAATTCCATATCTGTAAAATTCTAATTCTTTTGGTATCTGCCTCTTTGTGTTTTTGTGAGTGCTCAGTTAGATCATCAGTGTGGAGAGTTTAGCACTTGCCTTGTACCTGGCAACCTCTTAGTAAACATTAGATGCTATTATTAGAGATGGGGAGTTGCCATCAAACATGACATAACATATTCAGAGATGTTTATGCCTATATCCTCACACTTGTGTGTACATTCACACAGTTCATCTATGGAATAGTCCTTTGATAAATTATAAATTTATATTTCTTCTTCCTTTGTCTTCTATTATTATGGTATTGGGTCTCAAATTCACACTTACTTTGTATACTTGCTTTGTGATGCTGGGGCTGGGATTCTGCAAACCCCTGTCTCCTTTGCCAGCTGGATGGATTTTAGGCTCTGCCAGTAGGGGGATGCTAGATGGAGCCTGGAAGGCGGGAGGAGGGAAAGGAGATGTGCTTTTTCCTGTTTGCTTCCAGTTCCTGCCAGCATCACTCGACTTACCTGGGCAGTGGCAGTTGATTTCAATATAGCAGCTGACTCCAGTTTTCATTTTTCTTCAGACTCTCAAAACCAGTCTCATTGTCCCACCTTGGAGAGCCCAGCCCCAGCAGGTTGGAATGCCTTCCTCAGAGGTCTGGTTTCCATCTCCAGGGGGTCTTCTCCATGCTTCTAGGTCCCGGCAGCCCCAGACTCCTCCCCTCCTTCCTCCAGCCGTGGTGGCCTAGCTGCTTCCTGCACGCAGGAACCTCAGCAGTCCCTCTTTGCTTTATCAGTTTTCCTTTTCCTGGTAAACGGAACATCTAACATTGTATAAGTCTAAGGCGTACAACATAATGATTTGATCTGTGTATATATTGTGAGTTGATTACCACAGTAAGTTGCGAACAATTTTTATACTATATTGGCTGTGTTAAAATGACTGGTGTGGTTTCTGCTTCCTGACTGGACCCTGTGTCATACCACACACAAGTCCGCTTTCCCTGAAGGAGTCAGCTGAGAAGGACACCTTCATTTTATGAGTGAAGGTGTCAGCGTCTCTCTGGATGAAGGACGCTGGGAGTCTGGTCTTTATCCGGACATGCTGTGTGGACTCTGCAGAAGCAGACGAGCGGGAAGACCACCTGGGCACTGACTGTGCCTTGTGGGCACGGCTGCCCTGGGGCGGGGCCAGCGGGGGAGTCTAAGGCTTCAGAGTGAAGACAGGCTGGGAGGCAACAGGTTAGGAAAGAAGGAGAGTCGGGTGGAGAAAGGAGAGCTGTGGAGGAGGTCCTGAGGGCCGAAGGCTGGGTGGGGGACTGGTCACAGACGCTGGGGGTGGGGAGAGCAGGGAAACGCTGAGACTGTTAGTCCCCGTGGAGGACCAGTGGGCCTTTCATTTATTTACACATAGTGAAAACCGCCTGCACAATAGGTTGGTCAACACCACTTTCCTGCTTCATTGGTTTCCAAAAGAACCCACTGTTCCCCTGCTGAGAGAGTGTTTCCAGGAGCCTGTTCCAGGTCACTCACTGTGACCTCCTCCTCAGTATTCAATTCAGTCTGTCTCCCTGTCTGTCTGTCTCTCATTCTTATACACACGCACGCGTGCACACACAGACACACACACACACACGCACACTCTGTTCACGGGGGGCACTAGAAATCCCTGGCCTCAGATGGGACATCCCTTCCCCTCTCCCCTCCCCAGAAGTGGTCCTGCCCAGAGCCCGTCTGACCAGTGGGACTTCAAGAGAGCAGCAGCCCAGGCGCCACTGCCCTCTGACCCTTGTCTGTCCACATCCATAGGTGACCGGGATGCCTTTATCGAGTTCAAACTGCCCCTGGTGCTGCTGATGGGGGAGAGGGCACAGGGGCTCCTATGAGGGGAAGAGATGGATGACTGCCTCCATCCCCACCTCCCTCAGGCTGCCCTGTGTAGGGTGTTGTGAGTCAAAGCAGAGACGCTTCTGCCCTTAGCTTGGAAATTAATTCTTGGCTGCTAAATGAAATATACTCTACTTCTTGGGATAAGATTTAACAGGAAGAACAAAAGCATCCAGGGCCTCCATAAGATATTTTGAAATAAATTTTTTATATTGGAATGATTTCAGTGTTACAGAAAAATTGCAAAAATAGTACAAAGGGCTCTCCTGTGCTCCTCTTCTGGTTTCCCTGTTGTTAACATCATACATCATCATGGCACCTTCATCAGAGCTGAGGCACCAGTGTGGGTGCATCACCGTTGTTAACTAAACTACAGTCTTCATGCAGGTTGCACTAGTTTTTCCACTAATGTCCTTTTTCTGTTCCCGAGTCCCATTCAGGACCCAATATGACATTTAGTCATTGTGTCTCATGAATCTCCTCTGGCCCATGGCAATTTCTCAGTCTTTCTTATTTTTGATGACCCTGACAGTTTTGAGAAGTACTGGGATTTAATAGAATGTTCCTCAGTTTGGGTTTGTCTGATGTTTTTCCTCACGATGAGACTGGGGTTATGGATTTTGGGGAGGAGGACCACCCAGGTGAAGTGTCCTTCTCATCACATCTGTGAACCCTTCCTCCTTCAAACCCCCTCATGCTCCTTGGTCCTCAACCCTTTTCCCTACTCCCAGCCCCTGGCAACAATTGATCCTTTTTTTTTTCCTTGTCTCTCTTTTGCCTTTTCTAGAAAGTCGTATAAATTGAATCATATGGTACCTAATCTTTATTTTTTCAGTTTAAAAAGCAGCACTATTGAGGCATAGCTGACATATAGTAGACTATACATACTTACAGTTTACAATTTGATAAGTTTTGGCAAATCTTTACACTGGCGATATCATCACCACAATCAAGATAGGACATAGAGCCATCACCCTGAAAGTGTTCTCATGCTCCCTCATGAAGTTTTCCTTCCTCCTCTGCTCCCGATGTACTTATATACAGCCTCCTGGTGTCTTCCTTATTTTGTTGTGCGACAGCATTTGTATCTTACTGTCCTAAGGTGAGGTTGCCAGTGGTTGGCAGCATGGTCTCTGAGTTGGATGCTTGGTTCATATTTTAACCTTAGGCTTCCACTTAAGCTCTCCGTGCCTCACCTTCCTTTTCCGGGAAGATGGGGAAGATAATAGTACCTGCTACGAGGGTGGTTGTGAGGATTAGTTGGGTTGATCCACATAAATCACTTGGAAGAGAACCTTTTATACAGTGAGCGCTTAATAAATGTCAGCCGTTATCATCAGAATCATTACCATTGAGAGCCCAGGACAGGCGAAGACCACAGCTCTTACTGCATTTATGTGACCGTGGTGCCCAGCACAGGGGCAGGATATGTGAGGGACTCGGATATTTGCTGGATTTTGGACCCAGTGACCCCTCTGGAGAGTAAAAAGTTCCTGTGACCACTTAACATACTACCTGCTTGCTTGTGTTCTGCGATGAGACCAGACAAAACCCAAACAAACCAAAAAAGCTGTGACGCTTTTATCTGGGTAAATATAGCCATGACATGTCTATTTCCATGGTTTAGAATATCACCAGTGGAAATCTACTGTGGAAAATTGAGTACAAGACTTTCATCACATGATTTGCTGTGCTCAGATTTGGATACGCCCCTGGCGTAGGAGCCAGGCAGCTGAACCCCACACGGCGAGGAGCCGGCTATCATGCAGTTCGTACAGAAGTCAGGAAAGGATTCAGACGTTGAGTGAGCATCTTCTTCTGTGGTCTGTTAGAGCTGACTTGACTTTGCCATTTGCAGAAATTTTGTCACCTTGTTATTACAAAGCAACCATTATAAAAACTTGTTATATAGACTTACAACTAAATTATGTTAAAAACAAAGGTAATAAATCCTCAGTTATACTCACATTGAGAATAAATACTCGACAAATTATTTTACTGCTGTCTATGCTTTGGAGGTTATTTACATGAATTGCATTTGTGCAGTCGAAGTAGTATATAACGGTGTGCTATTTCCTGTCTGTCCCCATCTGTGTTCAGTGATATTAGATTGGTAGCTCTGAAGTGGCCATGCTAGGAGTGCTTACACCACATGTATTGGCAAGCACTTCAGATCAGGGCTTTTTATTCCTTTTTATTTATTCGGTTGGTAAGCATTTACCAGCGCACCTCTGATACCAGGCAGGAGGATGGTTGAACTATTTTGGTTGCAAGAAGCAGGGGCTCACTCAGGTGAGTTCAACCCAAGTGAGGAGGGGTTTATGCTAAGGGTATTTAGTGTAAGAAAAGGGAGACAGAATATCGTGGAGATTCAAAAATAGGCCCTGCCCCAGGGCCTTTTGGAGCTGGGGACTTAGAGGGTGGCTCCGGATGCAGGGTTACTCTGGTGACCCCAGAATATGGTCTGGTTCCCTGCTGTTCTCATAATACCTGCTGCTTTTTGTCTGGGTCTCAGCTGCTTCCTCCCTCCACCCTGTATTGTCTGTTGTTGCTGCTGCTGCTGGTCATCTCTCATGGCATTGCCTTGTGTTGATTTACCATAGCCATTCCCACTTTTCATTATTTCCTCCCACTGAAGACTGCGTTATTCTCTTTGTTTTATTGTTTTAATTTCTCAGCGAGGGGATCTAATTGATCCAGCTCATTTTGTTTTGTTTTGTTTTTATTATTATTTTTTTCATGCAAAGTGTTATCCACTGGTAGCTGGCCTATGGTTTACCTGGCTTTTGGCCAAGTGATTGTATCTGGTCTCTACTGTTGGCCAGGAAAGCACGTGGGGTCACATAGTAGAAATTTTGGCCTGGTGTATGTGAGGGAATAGAAAGATGAACTAGCAGAAGTGAAATAAGCCAGACAGATAAAGGCAAATACTGCAGCGCATCACTTCTATGTAGAGTCTCAAAGAATGTCAAACCCATAGAAACAATAGAAAAGTGGTTGCCAGGGGCAAGGGGAGGAGGGAAATAGGAAGAGGCTGGTCAGACAGTACAAACTTTCAGCTATAAGAGGAGTGAGATCTGAAGATCTAATGTATAATACGGTGACTATAGTTGATAACACTGTGTTGTATGATTGAAATTTTGCCAAGAGAGTGGAAAAGTTCTCACCAAAAAGAAAAAGATAAATATGTGAGGTGATGGATGTGTTGATTAACTCCATGAAGGGAATTCTTTCACAGTATGTATGAATATCAAATCATTGTGTGTGCTTTGAGTATCTTACTATTTTATATGTCATACCACAGTAAAGCGAGGGGGAAAAAAGATGAACTAGCTACTACCAGAAGGACTAAAATAAAAAGACTGACAACGTTTGGTAAGGATTTTGTGCATTGCTCCAAATTTCATGCATTGCTGGGATGGATGTAAATTTGTACAACTACTCAGAAGACAATTAGGCGTATCTACTAAAGCTTGTTATATACATAGTTTGTGATCCAGAAGTTCTAGTCTTGTAAGTGCCCAACAGAAATAAGTGCTTTTTTCCAGGGCAGGACATGCACCAGAATCTTCCTGGTGGTACTAGAGGTAGTAGTTCCAAACTGGAAACTCCCTAGGGTCCATTCACAGTAAAGTAGTTACCTAAGTTGTGGTAATTTCATACAACAGAAAAGAATGTGTTTTGGCTACACACAACAGCATGAGTAAATCTCAAAAATGTTATGCTGTGTGACAGACCATATTCCAAAGAGAATATACTCCGTGATATTCAAGAACAGATGAAAAGTAATCTATGGCAAGAGAGGTCAGAATGGTAGCTGGGAAGATACTGGCTGGGAAGGGGCGTGCAGGAGCCTCCTGGAGTGGCTGGAAATGTTTTCTCTTGATTTGGGTGATGGCAACCCAGATGTAATCATCTGTAAACATTCTTTGAACTGTATACTTAAGATCTGGACACTTTTACTATATGTAAGTTAAACCTCAATAAAAAGTAACTAAAAAGGGGGAAAATTAGGCATGATCATTGCCCCAAGAAGTTGGGGCACAGCCAAGAAGTTACAGCACATAGAAGGGGTGACTGACACAAAAAACACAGAAGTATAGTTGACAAAGGTAAACATGAATTAAAATATGTGTGAAGTGCCCTGGGACCTCAAAGGAAGGGGCAGCAGATTCTGCTGGGAGGAAAGAAAGAAAGGAAAATTCACATGCAAGAAGTAGCTGGTACATGCCAGGTGCTCTAATCTACCTCATTTAATCCTACACGCTCTTCCAGGACCACAGTTTATAAGAGAGGAAAGCTTTGGGCTTTTGAGTGATATGTGGGTATTCAACACAAAGTAGTGAAAATAATTATATCAGGATTGTGGGACTATTTATAATTAAAAAACCCTTTTGTCAAGGTGTATTGGTTTCCAGAGGCTGCTGTAACAAATTAACACAAACTTGGTGGCTTAACGCACCAGAAATTTATTCTCTAACAACTTTGGAGGCCAGAAGTCTGAAATCCGGCAGTTTTTGAGAAATAACCATTCCCTTGCCAGCTTCTGGTAGCTGCCTTGGCATTCCTGGGTTTGTGGTCACCTCATTCGTACCTCTGCCTCCCTCATCACATTGCCTCCTCCATATGTCTCTTTTGCAAGGATAGTTGTGATGGCATTTAAGGCCCACCCAGGTGGTCCAGGACTGTTTCCCCATCTCCAGATCCATAATTAATCATATCCGCAAAGACCGTTTTTCCAAAGAATGCAACATTCACAGGTTCCAGGGATTTGATGTAGACATCAGCCTGCCACGAATTTTTTTTTAATTGAAGTACAGTCAGTTACAATGTGTTAATTTCTGGTATACAGCACAATGTCCCAGTCATGCATATACATACATATATTCATTTTCATATTCTTTTTCATTAAAGGTTATTATAAGATATTGAACATAGTTCCCTCTACTACTGCAGAAGAAACTATTTTAAAATCTATTTTTATATATAGTGGCTAACATTTGTAAATCTCAAACTCCCAAATTTATCCCTTCCCACCCCCTTTCCCCAGTAACTGTAAAGATTGTTTATTGTGTCTACGAGTCTGTTTCTGTTTTGTAGATGAGTTCAGTGTCCTTTTTTTCTCTTTTTTTAAGATTCCACATATGAGTGATATCATGTGGTATTAAAAATGGTTTAATTGAATTAATAATGTATACTAGTTTATTAAAAATGAATAAGTAGGTGTTTGCCAGGCACGGAGGGGAGGGAAGGCTGGGTCTATAAGAGGGTCCTGAAATGTGCTCCGTGGGGGTGGTATCTCACCGTATGCTTGCCCTGGACCCCAGCCCCTTTGGTTGGAGGAGCACAGGATTCACGCCCACGTACACAAGTGTACACAAACAATTTTTGTTTCAGTTGCACGTTGGCCTAGCCTGGGACCTTCTGGAGATCTGGAGCCATCTCCAGCCTGCCTTTCACAGACCACAATCTGCCTCTCCAAAGGGAGGACATGTTGAACTGTCATATGTATCCTGAACTTTTATTTAAGCTACAATCCTTTCTTCAAATGAAAGCACGTGGTATATAATTGATAAAGAGCTGAAGTCTGAGTCCTACTTCTTGATGCCCATTCTCCCTTCTCCAAAGAACCCATTTGAAAATTATTACTGGTTCAGATCAGGGGTTGGCAAACCTTCCCAATAATGAACCATATCTTAAATACTTAGAGCTTTCTGTTTCATACGGTCTCTGTTGCAACTACTCAACTCTGCGGTTAGAGCCCAAAAGCAGACACAAACAATACAAAAATGAATGACATGATTGGGTTCCAATCAAACTTTATAGACACTGACCTTTGAATTTCATATAATTTTCATATCATGACGTACTATTCTTCTATTTAAAGATGTAAAAACTATTTTTAGCTTATGGGCAAAAAGTCAGTGGGCTAGACTTAGCCAGAAGGCTCAAGTTTGCAGACTCCTGTCTTAGACAATACCATCCATCCTGTGGAAGTTTCCTTAAGATTTAAAATCCCAGAATCCCAGAATTGGAAAGGAACACAGAGGTCACCAGTCTTTAATTCCCATCATAATATCCAGTTGCCATCCAGTGCCTCCCTGAGTTATCATCCAGTGCCTTCTTGAACTCCTGCAGCTGTAAGGAGCACCACCTCCTGGGCCAGCTCATTCTGCCTCCCAGACAGCGCTGATTGCTGGAGTTCTTCCCCATGCAGAGCGGCACCTGTCTCCAGCGAGAGCGTCTACAGGATACAGTTGGAACTGTGAAGCACAATATTAACACATCAGGTTAATTTCACGCTCTACTTGTCTTGGGCTGATATTAACGAAAATTAAATTTTGTGCTAATCAGCCTTAGCGTTCAGCATGCACGACGCAAATTTGTGACTTCTGGCAAGGGTGGTTAAATCGTATTTATGCTATTTGTACGATGCCTGAATAACAGGGAAATGCTATTGCCAACAATTAAACTCTCAGGTTGACAGATGTCACCACGAGCAGACATAGCCCAGTGCAAGTGGAGATTCTTCTTAGCAAGTTGCAGGCAGAAAGGACACAAACCAGGGAGCTGAAGTTAACTTTCAATTTCCTCCGTTCCTTTGGATGGCTAGTTTTGTAGGTTTGACCACTGCAAATGATTTTACTCCATGCCCTGCTTTCTCTCCTCTTCCCTCCTTTTTTTTGGCTTTGAAAAGTCAATATTTAGAGACAAGCAAGAAGGAATATTTTCTTCTTTCCTGGGTGCCACAGAAAGGAGTCTTTTGGCACCTGAAAAGCATTTTTGTTAGCCGCAGATGGCTTACTGGGTGAGAGCAGTGGTGAACTTAAGGGGGTAGGCTCGTTTTGATCTGCAGAGCTGGAGGAAGAAGGAGTGAATGGGTGAGACCGGTCTGACTCCAAGACTGTCTTCGCTTTGTAGGGAGAGATGCTTGCACAGCCTGTGGCCAGGGCACCTGGCGTTTTACTTGTGCTTTCTCTGTGATGAGTCAGTCACTAGCAGAAGTGCAGTGTGGACACCGTGTCACAAGTCTTATCTCCTGGAGAAGGTAAGAGCCGCTAAGCACACTGGCTCCAGATGGATACCTCTTCAAGGTCCTCCATATTTCATCTTCATCAACAAGAAAGCTTCAGGGGAATCGAAAGTCCTTCAGATCTTGGATAAACATTTCACCTAGCAGCCACTGAACGTGCTCAAATTCTTCAGGGAATCTGACATGTTTCTCTTTCTAAAGAGGAGTGTGTGCTCCGGGTTATTAAGCTACAGGATCAGCCCTGGGTCCAGAGGGGCAGGTAAGGCTTCCATATCTCCTGTTGGTAGGGTGACCAGCCATTCTGGTTTTCCTGGTTTTCATGGGATGTGGAAATTTCAGCACTCAAACGGGAACAGTCCCAGGCCAACTGGGACAGTTGGTCACCAGTGGTAAGGCCAGCTCACTGGCAAGGCCATACTGGCTGTGAAGAAGAATGGAAAGATTTAACATTGGTTGGTTAAAGAACCAGTGTCCTGTGGCCCTGGAGGCCCCCACTTCTCTCCTACCTTCTGCCTTGGCCACCTGCCCTTTCACCCCAGGATCTCCAGGTCCTCTTCACTATCCAGGAATTGAAGGGATCCCGCCTGGCACGGAGGTGCTCCCAGGACTGCTCTGTTGGGTCTGATTTGGAATATTGGCCCTTTCCAATATCATGTGACGTGCTGTTCCCCAAGCCCTAGCTACAACCTCACTTTTTCTCTCCCACCCAGGAAGGCGCATCAGAACGCCTGTGACAAATATTACATATTTGGCATTTGTATATGGAGGCTTCTATCAGTCACCCCTTTATTACTTGTAGCAAATATGAACAAACACATTTGTAGTGTGCTAGATATTTAATATGTGTTAATGTTACTGAGCCCAAGCTTGTACTGCTCACTGCAGGACAGGCCAATAAATCGAGGGATGAGTTGTTGGGGCAAGAAATAGCGACTGTATTTGGCAAGCCAGCGGACCGAGAAGACAGTGAACTAGTGTCCCAAAGAACCATCTTGTCTGAGTTAGAATTCAAGCTTCCTTTATACTGAAAATAGGGAAAGTCAAGTCAAACGTTTCCTGGTTCCGATCAGCCTCTTGAGGGAATGTGCTAATTTCTTCCTTCCTGCGGTCATTCACCGGTGGACCTGGTCAGGATGTTTCTTGTGAGCTAAACAAAGATATTTTAGCTTTAGGCTCATTACCTGGGAGGCAGAATTCCCACAGATGGGCTGTTATGCATAATTTAAACCTATCGGCAACATCCCTTTAGTGATTAACTTGTAGCAAAAGCAAAGAATATACAGGTTAAAGTAAAAGAAACATCCAATATGGAGTCAGATTTGTTTTTCCCTATTATATTAACTCATGCAGTTGTCACAGCAGCCCCCACAGGGTCCATTGCTGCTGCTATCTGTGTTTTACAGATGAGGAAACTAAGGCACGGAGAGGTTATGTAACTTACGTAATTTTCCTAAAGTTACATTCTGTGTGAGCAGTTATTAAATGGAAGTGGTCAGAGGCAGCCTTCTGGGGTCCTCAAGAGCTCACACAAAGCATGAAGTGCAGTGGGAGGTGGGCCTGTATACCAGGCATGGAGACCCAGCAGGCCTTGGACCAGGGCCACTGGAGTAAACATTTGTGTGAATGGACACCCAGAGACCAGATGGGCCCAGGGACATCACCGTGGCTGACAGTGGGACAGGTGATGATCGAGACCAGACATCTCTTTCCCCTATGCCTTGGTACCCCTGAACAAAATAAAGTAAAACAAAATTAATGAAGAAACATGAAGGAGAAGTGAAACTCCAGATGAAATAAAATTTCCCTGACTTTGGATTTCTGCCACTGTGGTACAGAACACAGATTATATTTCTTATAACCGTTTCTGCCTAATCTTCCTCCCTGCAGGGACTGGGAGGGGAAAACCCAGCTAGACTTGTCATCTGCCCAGGCTTTACCTAGAAGTAAGCCCCAGGGTCTCTGCTCTCAGTTGCCCAACTTAACCCTGCTCTGGGGCCTGGCTTGGGTCACAGGTTGGGGGGTAGACAAGGCACAGGCTCCCTTCCCGGGGGTCTCCCCACGTCTGAGCTTTCTGTGTCCCTCTCCCTCTGACAACACTGTGTGGAATCATCTAGTCTGGGACTGATGACTGGCTAAGGACTGGTCACATTTTCTTCCAGATCTGTCGCTGACAGCATAAACTCTATGCCTTGACTTTTGTAGGACTCAGGCACCTGGCACTCAGAAGCCCAGGTCTTGTAACCCAAGAGCCTTGAAGGCTTTTGAAACTTTGAATACCGTGGATCTGGCTCTACAGTTCTCCTTTCCTTCTGCTGTCATCACCCACCAGGAGTCGACAGGTGCCTTGTGGTCCACTTGAGCTGCTCCAAGGGAATAACCAGAACTACTGGGGGAGATACATCAGTTAATATCATCCACTTGCCCACTTACTTGCCATTCCCAGGTTCAATAATGCTTTTACGTCTCAACTTACTGGTAGTTGATCTTTAGTAAACTTAGTAAACTTCCTAAATAAAATAGCTAATGTATTTCAAGAACAGAAGCCCAGTACTGCTGGTCCACATCCCCTCCCTGGCTGAAGGGCCCAGCTCTCCAACTCCAACCCCCAAGATGTAAAACAGGTTTCATCTTGTGCACTAACTCTGATCAATGACCAGGATTGGCTGCTTGGTGTGCAGATGTGTTAAGAAGGATGCTGAGGCTGAGTCTGCGCTAAAGATGAAAGAAATGAAGTGATCGGTTGATAACACCTGACATATGCCTGAGAATGGAGGGAAGGGCACCACTCCTGCCAGGTTCTTGCAGACCTCATTTAAACTCAGTCCCTCTGGAAATTGTAGTGATGATTCCCAAGTAGATAAAGCAAAACCTTGTTTCCCCTTTATTTCAAAGCCTCAGATCACTTAGGCACCTGGATCTTTTTTGTTTGTTAATTTTGTTTTTTTAATACTTGGAGTTGCCTTTTCTATCATCACCTCCATGGAAGGTGGAGCCCTGTGGGCTAAGTGGGCAACTGGCTTTTCAGCCTCTGAACCAACAGGGGGCAGCAGAGAGCAGAGAAGAGCCAGTCTGGCTTGGGCAGCCCCAGACCCAGGAAATCTCTTCCAGTCTTCTGTTTTCCTGGTAAGAGAATCCTGTGGACTCACACTGTTAAGACTGGTGTCCACACAAGTAACATGGTCCAAGAACAGAGGGAAAAATGCAGAAGGAGGGAGGCTTTCTGGGGTTCAGATGGAGAAAAGCCTTTGTTAGATGCTCAGCTGCTCTGAGAATAGGAAGGAGGAGAAAGAATAAGAGAGAATAAGAGCAACCAGAGATATACCCAGTACCTGTAAGGTGCCCGGCCCCCTGTGAATGCTCATTCTTTTCATTCTCTCAAAGCCTGCTCAGATGAGAAAACAGGGGTTCATGGTGGTTAAGTCACTTGCCTAGGATCATGTGACTAAGGAGGGAGCTAAAATTTGGGCTCTTGTCTGCCCAGGCCTCCATGTTATGATGCCCTTCCATGAAAGAGGCAGGAAAATGCCTGACCTACGTAGGTTAGGATATCCTGGGGGGTTCTGTGGGCCCAAGAGAAGGCAAAGTGTCCTCTCTCCTGATGGCCTTGGATGCCCCATCATATTTAACCAACTCATTGGCTCATGAGTCTATGCATCATCTCAGGCAAGGCCAGGGTGAGAAGCTGGACCACTTTGAGATGCCCATGAGTGGTGGTGATGGAGTGAAATCTGTCAGGGAGATGGTGTTCTTATGGAGTCTGGTGGGTGGGCGTATCTACCCAGGGAAGCCCTCCAGTTGGGTGAGTGAGGGAGCCGAGTGCCAGCTTGTAGGCAGGTCCAAAGAAGCACTTGACCTTGGGCCAGCCATCTCTTAGAAACCCCCTATTACCTCTGCCCCATTTGAAGCTCTTATTTGCTCTCTTGTACTCCTCATCCTGTGCATCACTGATTGTGTACTCAATGGCCTAAATAATCTGCTAAGTGTGGACTAGATCATGATGAAGGACAGCCCCAGAAAGAGATAGAAAAGAAGATTGCAGAAACCTTTATGGAACTTTCAGAATTCATCATAGAAGTCATTGATTTAACTACCACCTGGGAGGTGGTTATGATACATTGGAAGACCAGGGGCAGAGCAGGGATTAGAATTTCTCTAACCTCTGTAGGCTCCACCCTGGGTTCAGAGACTTAAGCCTGGCCTCACTTAGGGGAACATATTGGAGCACATTTGAAATTATTGGGGTGGGCTTTGGAGCCTTGGCACCAGGGGTATCTTGCTGTCCTGCCCCACAAGTCTAAGAAACCTCCTAAAGCCACAGTCCTGAATCCAAGCCTGGCTCTAGGAACTGGGCTGCTGTTTGAGCAACTGTTTGTCTCCTGGGTCACCACATGCAGCTGCCTACCTTCTCTTGCCA
This sequence comes from Vicugna pacos, assembly GCF_048564905.1. Classification (NCBI taxonomy): domain Eukaryota; kingdom Metazoa; phylum Chordata; class Mammalia; order Artiodactyla; family Camelidae; genus Vicugna; species Vicugna pacos. The sequence goes on from NC_132996.1 coordinate 40,510,854, forward strand.
GTGTGTCTCCTTCACCCATCAGTAGGATACCTGCCCTCCAGTCTGCCGACAGAGCCACGTGGCTGAATCCCAGCTGAGGTCCAAGTTATGAACCAACTTCATTCAGTTCTTAATTCAGTCACTTTTTGGTGGTGCTTTTTTTCTTAAGTATTTTTTTTTCCTGATCATGAATACAGTATTTATTTTTTAGAGAGCACATTAAAACCTACAGAAGAAAAATAATCTCTATCTTTCATCCTTTCTTGAATCCTTCCCCTTGACTGCACTTACTACTACCTGATGCCCTGTGTCTTCTCCTTATTTATGTGATTATTGTCTGTCTCCCCACTTCAGGAAGGGAGTTTGCAAGAGGAGGGACTTTCATGTTTGGTTCACTGCTTGTTCCTTGGTGCCTAGAACAGCATCTGGCACCTTCGTAGAATGAGTGCATTAAATTCATGATGCCCCAAACTCAGCTCTAATTTTATTTTACAGACAGAGAATTTTTCAGTGTCAGTAGTAGTCTTCAAAAGCATCATTTTAAATGACTGGAAAATAATTACTATATGGACATCTAATCACGTGTTCACTCTTCCTGTGGTTTTGGATGTTGAAGGGTTATGCAGATTCAGTGATTCTCCATTTATCAAGCTATGACGGGGCCAGGCTCTGCTTTGTGGTGTGGTTGCTTGGTTCCTTGTTCCTGGTTGAATAAGCAGAGTGTCCTGTGGAGAATTCCTGTCACTGCCCTCTTTTAGCATGGGATCGCACTGCTGCACACCTCTCCAGATTTCTGGGTGAGCATGTGGTTGGGCTCTGTGTCCCAAGGGGAAGGTACCCAGGTTAAGGACAGCTGTTTTCATGCTAGCTACCTGTGTAACCTCTGTCAGGGGAACCTACCTGTGCTCGTGTCCTTCTCTGTAAGATGCTGGTTACACCTACCAGGAATTCCTGGGAGCAATGAAAAAGCTGTATGTGAAAGCACTTTAAAAATGACTCAGAAATCTATCACCCATCCTCTTTCACCTCCAGTTCCTGTTCCAGAACAGTCTTTTACAAGAACAAAGGCTTAAATGTTAAAGTCAGAAATGTTTTAGATCAGCCTCAAAGAACGTATGACTGCAGGGCCAGGTTCAGTACAAAAAGCACTTTGGAGCTTATTTGGTGAGATGTGACCTGAAAAGAGCCTAGGGACTCGACTTCCAGCAGAGCTCCCACCGTTGGCTCTTTGCTCGGGCTGTTCCCTGGGTCTGGAGTGTCCCTGCCCTCCGGGTCGGCCTGTGGAAGACTCGTTGCTTTCAGGATCCAGCGTCCAAGAAGACTTTCTGGAACCTTCGTCAAGTCCGAATTAAACTTCCTCAGGTGCTACACACAGTTGTGGCCTTCACCACTGACAGCTTATCCCCGGGGCTCTTTCGGTCTTTGAGCTACGGAGCTTGTTTGTCCAGTGTTTGCACAGTGATTCTTAGCCCTGGTTGCAGGCTAGGCTCACCTGGCTGCGAGGAAACCAGCGTCGGTATAGTTTACAAGCTGTCCAGGTGACGCAGATACACAGGCGGGGGTGGGGGCTGTGGGGGAGACCTCCTTCCACCCCTCACCTGGAATTTTTCTCGCAGTTTGTTCTTGCAGCCCACAGGCCCCCCTCCCTCACAACCCCAAAGGAGAGGTGGGTTTCCACTAAGACAGGATGGTAGCTCTGACTGGATAGCGTCAGCAGGGCATGGCGAACCGAATTCACAGTGTTAGCAGGCTGAAGTTCTGTTCCAACCTTGATGCCACCTGGCAGCTTGGACTAGGATGAATGACAGATGAGTCCTGACATCTATACACTCATGATGAGTCCACGAGCTGCCCAGAGGAGCAAGAAGCATCTCGCATCTGAAGTGCCCAATGGCTTGTGTTTGCTGTCGAGCGCTGAGATGAAGTTATTTAGCTGCTGCTGTTGTGGGGTCAACAAGACCCTTCTCTTGGGAATTCAGAGCCACTGAGTCACTTCAGGTCAACAGTAAAGACGTCTAGCTTCCACAGCAAATGGGCATTGTATGTCTGCTGTGGATAGTAAATTACGTTTGCTTTGTCCTGCGTCTTCGGTGAAGATACAGAACTTGGATCAGTGGGTACTGTGAGCACATCGTTCCTGAGTTAGTACATCTGTGGCTTCCTAGTACCCAAGCCTAAAGCCTACTTGAGACTGGCATTCAAGGCCTGCTACGAATAGATGGTCATTAGAGATCTCCTAGCCCGTCGGTTGTTCCCTGGGGTCCTTTGGGGGAGGGCGGGTGGTACTGGAAACATCCCTGATATTTTATGCCAGAATACGTGCATTTTTTTCCCTGAGGACAAGTCCATAAGCTTCAGGTTATCTAAGGAATCCCAATGATTAAAAAAATTGCAGGAGTCTGTTTTGTAAGTAAGTTCATTTGTGTCTTTTTTTTTTTTTAACAGGCTCACAGACATAGAAAACAAATTCATGGTTACTGGTTTCCCACTGTCTAGTGCCAGTGTCTAACCTCAGTTTGCAGTAAATGTTGGTTAGATGTTGTGTGAGCCCCAGTCCCCTGATCGGTGTGATGGAGGAGTGGTACCTGACAGGGTATCCTAGAACTAGACCACCTGCGATCAAATCCCAGCTCTGTCACTTACTAATTCTGTAGTTTTGAGTAAGTTAATCACCTCTTGGATTGAGTTACTGTAGTGGAAAAGTAGGGGTATGTTACTATCAGTCTCATAACACTGACAAATACATTTTCATACATAAAATACTCAAAATATTGTTTGGTAATAGGTAAACAATAAATATTAGCTTCTGTTCTGTGATGATAAGTGCACACAGTACAGCACCTGGCTTATATTAGGTTGCTCATAAAAAACTTCCCTTCACGCCCCTTCCTGACTCCAAGGGGGATTTTGATGCTTGAGATTCCATCCTTAGGAATTTTTGGTTGCCTAGAGCCTGAGAATCATGTGGGAACATCCTAACTTGGGTATAATAATACCGAGTGTATTATTCAGTTTGGTTACATGATATTTGACTATTCTATGCCAGCTGCCACTCTCACTAGGGATGTGAACTTGAACAAGATGTGATCCTCGTCTTGGGCTCACTGTTTAATGGGGATTCATTTATTTGTACATTTTGTCACTTACACGATCATTCAGAGCCCAACGCAAGCCTGAGATAATTGTGCACAAGTGTACAAAGTACAGTAGGTGTCGTGATCAAAGCTATGAAGGAACAGGAGGAGGGACAGAGAAGTTTTCCTTTGAGATGGTATCTGAGTTGAGGCTGGAAGTCTGAACCGAAGATGGTTGAGTCTGGGCATGGGACTGAGTAACAGGGAGGGTGGAAAGGACATGCCAGAAAGCAGCAAAACTGGAATAAAACCTTCGGGCTTGGACGTGCAAGTCCTTTATCAAGCAACCACTGCGCACCAGCGCTGTGCAAGGTACTAGACACAGGAGGGAGGTAAGACCCGTCTCTGCCCTTCAAAGTCTCACCGTCCACTGGGGGACACCCAGGTGTCCAGGCGAGTAGGCTGTACCTCTCCTTAAGACCCTCCTGCTCCGTCCCAAGCCTATCAATTATCAAATGAGTCAGATGGGTCGTTCAGTGTTGCCTGGCCCACAGTCCCCAGGGATGGGTGTGGGGGTGCCAGTGAAATTCGGGGTAAGCATGAGGTGTGGGCAGTGGGAAGCAAGGGTGTCATCTTGCAGAAAGAGGAATCAGATGGAAGGATTTGGAGGTTTGTGCCAGCCTCACACAGAGAAGCTGACTACAGCCTTCATCCCCAGGCTGAACAAGGTGTGAACTCTAATGTTTCAGTGAAGGTTTGGCGGTGGTTGCTGATGCCATTCACGGGCCTGAAGGGGGCCTTCTGTCCACTAGCCTGCTCTCATGCTGTGGACTCAAAAAGAGCCCCCACCTCCAAGCCCAACCCTTCTAACTCAACACACCTGGCTATGGAGAGGAACTCAAGTGGTGATCTCTGCCGTAGCTGACAACACCCATGTGGGCCACCAGCGTAGGTCTTCATTTAGAATTAGAAAAAGACCAAGAGCATGTCAGAACTACCAGGAGACTCACAGCTCAAAGGAGGGGGCTCAGGCTGAGGATTCAGGGCAAATATTTCTGACTGAAACAGAATTAACGTAGGAAACAGAGGAAGAAATTTACAAGTCTAATTAAAGTCTCAGAGGTATTTTTAGATTTTTTAAAGATTATTTTTAGGTATTTAAAAGATACTGAATCATTAAGTTAAGAGAAGGCTGATAACAATAAAGGAAATCAGACAGCAGACATTAGAAGACAACTTGGAGAAATTTTCTGGAATGTAGAGTACAAAGACAAGAGATGGAAATTATGAGGCTAAATGATAAAAATGGATTTAAAATAGAGCTAGCAGGTCCAAGAGCCACAAAATGAGAATACTGAAGTAGAGAGCATAGTGAAAAAAGAAGAAATAATAATCAAGGAAACATAAACAAAATTCTCCTAATAGAAGACATAGTGAATCTAGATGAAAAGGTCTCAGTTTCATCAAACCTATATTCATCTGACATTTTGGAATTCTAACCAAGAGAAAAATCCTACCATCTTTTAAACAGGAAAAGTAAACCAGCTACAAAGGAGGACAGGTCACGCTGTTACTGGGCTTCTCATCGGCAACACTAAATGCTGGAATATGAGTTAGAGGGGAAAAGATGGAGACTCCATATAACCATTCAAATTATTATTCTTATGTGAAGATATAAGGAGATACACCAGATAGACTCAGAAAGTATACTACCTACATAACCTTTAAAAAACAACTTGAGAGTTTGAGATGAACAGATGCCCACTACTGTACATAAAATAGGTAAACAGTGAGAACCTACCATATAGCCCAGGGAACTAGATTCAGTATCTTGTGATAACCTACAATGGAAAAGAATCTGGAAAAGAACAGATAACTGAATCACTTTACTGTGCACTTGAAACTAACACAATATTGCAAATCAACTATGCTTCAAATTTAAAGAAAAAAAAAAGAAAAAAAAACCCCAAACTCTAAGAAAGCTCTTTGGCCAACTACAAAAAGAATTAGCACCAGTCACTCAACAAAAAGGAGGACAAGTGTCTGAAACAGTGGTGGGTGATGAAACCCACAAAGCCTACCTGTGGTCTAGTGCAGCGTTGAGAGAGCAAACTGAGGTGGGAGACAGGCCTGGGTGCGAATCCTGACTCTTACCTTGTTGTGGTTAGAGATGTTTGGTCGTGTGTTTATTGGAAAGTCAGATAATGGCCAGGCCCCGTCCCCTTACATAATTGAGGACATATGCGCTACCCAGAAATAGAGGACTGAGGATCAAAGCCTCACCTTAATGAATATTTGTGCAAGTGGTCAGCACAGACAGGCAGACAGGGCCTTTTGGCAAAAGCTGAATTGTGTATAGATACAATTATACATTGGAGAGAGAGAGAAATCTGCAGAACGGACTATATCCTAACTGTTTTTCAAGTACAGAAATATGAAGGAAAAAGAAAGTCACGCTCAGATTTTCCTGAGGATAGAAAGCCCTAGCTGGGGGCAAGAAACAGAAGAGAGAACTCTGTAAATAGCTGTTGACCTCTAAAGAAAAGTAACTGCCTCAAAAAGCCAAGCCCAGGGTCAGCTTTGCTGTCCTCACCAGGTGAGCCCTGGTCTTGCCTCTGTGAGGCTGTTCACCTGAAACCTACTCCCGCTCCTTTCTGTGCTCCTGGGACCAGGTGGGCACTACAGCTTCTGAAATGGCTCACAGCTGAGCATCCTTAACTTGACTCACTCTTTCTTAGGAACACTTCAGGTACAAGTGTATGTTACCCCAAAATGTCCTCTTATATTCTGTTTTCCATCTCAAATTATGCCTGGCTATGTCATTTACTCTAGTGCAAACAAAACAAAACACAATGAACCAAATGAATACAATATGGAACATTCCAAATTTGAACATGAACTCTCTTTTATTATTAAGATACCACTGAGAAAATAAATGTCAAGATGTAATTCCCTTTGGGTGTAAAACCCAAAGGAAAAATGTCCACCATTTCTTCTTCTGTGATTTCCTTTTCTGCCCATGTCCAGCTGGAGAAGTCCCACTCGGATACTTGGACACCACCTGGATTTCTTCTTTTGTTACTTCAGCCTCTCTTATCTTTTACTGAAATGATTAAACACTTCTTCTGCACCTCCAAAATAAAATTCACCAAACTTCAGATTTCTCCCATGTTCCAGTTTCCTTTTCCAGCCCCAGATGGTCAGGACAGGGTAACACCTCTAAAGTGAGAGAGTAGATGGCCTTTGCAGAGGGCTTAACCACCAGTCTCAGATATGCCTATGGATTCTGTTACTCTCTGTCATGTCTCCTTTTAATAAACTACCAAATTCATGAGCACCCATCATTTTCCATGTGGCCTTTTTTTAACATTCAAGAGAACTGGCCCCAAATCGCTCCATATTACTGTGAATATAAACGCAAATAATTCTATATAGGACATTAACAAACCAAATCCAGAAAAGCATTAAAAGTACAACAGACCATCTGGTTCTAGGAAAGCCAGTATGGCTCAACATTAGGAAATATGTTAATGAATTCATTTTACTAATAGATTAAAGGAGAAAAACCATATAACTTTCTCCATGAGTGCTGGGATACATTTCAGAAAATTCAACATCTTTGCCTAATTAAAACTTTCAGTAAATTCTGAAGAGGAGGAAAAGTTTGAAAGAGAAAGAGTATAAGAAGTGAGCAGCAAACATCACATTTAGTCATATAATAGTAGAGGCCCCTCTAGTAAGGACAAGGACTGTGCAATGATCCTCCTGTTCCTGGGATTAGTCAAGATGGTGCTGGAGTCTTAGAGCAGCGGCGTACAAGGAAGAAATGAGAGCTACAAATATTGGAGGAAATAGACAAAATTATAATTATGTGAACATAGTTTGTGTGTGTGAGCTATCTAAGAAGATGGACTATTAAGCATTTTTAGCTGAGCTACTGGATACAAGAGAACTGTACAAAGCAACAGTAACCTTCACGTGTATTAGTAATATCTAGTTAGGCAGCACAATGGGTAAAGATTCTCATTTATAACAATAATGCCTATAAAACACATAGGAAGAGTTGTAAGCTGGAACATTTCAAGATCAATATGTGGAAATTCATAAACCTTTACCTATGTATGCGAGAGAAGACTTGAATAAATGGCATAACATACCTCATTTCTACATGAGAAGGCTCAACACTGTAAAGATTATAATTTTTCTCAAACTAGTGCATAAATCTAACTTATAAAGAACCCACTGGGATATTTTTGGTGAATCAGATAATCTTATTTTAGAATTAATCTGGAACAATAAATTCGAAAGCTGAGAAACTCTGGAGGAAAAGCATAATATGGAAACACTTACTTTACCACATACTAACACAGATACAAAGCTCCAGTGGTTCAAACAGTAAGATACTGGTGCAGGGGACCTTACCTGGGGAACAGAACAGGGAGAACATTGGACTTCGGCAAATAATAAAAGTGGGATTTTAAATCAATAGCGACAATAAGAGGTAAATTAAATATTATCGTGATAGTTAACTATCCACTTAGAAAAAAACCCCAAAAAGAACCAGAAGGGAATTTGGAGAGTATTTTTTATAACCTTGGTTTAGGGGAAGCCTTTCTTTAGCATAAAACAAAGTCCCTAATATGATGTAAAATACTGACAGATTTGACTAGATAAATATTTAGAATGTCTGTACAACAAAAGGCAACATAAACAAATGTAAAAGTTGAGTGACAGATCACAAGAAATCTATTTGCAACTCGTATAACAGAGAAAGGATTTCTGTGCAGGATATAAAAGATTCCTGCCAGTCAATTAGGAAAGTGCTAACAATCTGATTGAAAATGACCAAAAGGTATTGGAGAAATGCTTGCTGATGTAACAGATAAACCCTGAAATCTCATGGGAAATCCGAAATGATTGTTTGTGATTTTCTGGTAGCTCTCTTCCAAGCAGTGACTCGGAGATACAGAAAACTACATGTAGCTTCCAAGGTCAAAAATCTCTACTGCTGATAAGACAAGGTCCTGGCTCTAAATGGTCCTTTTATTTCAATAGGGGGAGATAGACTAAAGGAAAAACAAGTAAATGCATTTAAAAGCAGGATAATTTCAAAGAGTGGCAAGTTCTGAAGGTGGGGAACCCTAAAGTGATCAGAAAAGTCTTCTCTGGGGATGTGATATTTGAGTTGTGACATTAATGAAGACTAGAAGCCACTTATGTGCGAATCTGAGGGAACAGCAGTTCAGGCTGAGGAATAGCAAGGAAAAAGCCTTTGAGGTGGGACTGAGTTTGGCTTACTTGGACTGCACGAAGACAGTCAGTTTGGAGAATTGAGAAGAAAGTAGTAGAAACACAAACGGGGGATGATCAAGTTATGTAGGGTCCTACAGACAAAGTAAGGGACTTCGGTTTTTGTCCTATGTGTGATGAGGAAGCAAGATGGCACAGTTTCAGTGGTGTCTGCACAAGGGTCCCACTTGCTTCATTCTATAGGGAAAAAAAGACAATGCAAACAGATTTTCCCCCAGTTTTATTGAGATATTATTGACATACAGCACTGTATAAGATGTACAGTATAATGATTTGACTTACATATATTGGGACACAATGACCACAGTAAGTTTAGAGAACACCCATCATCTCACATAGATTCAAGGGAAAAAAAAGAAAAAAAAAAGGAAAAGAAAAAAAGGTTTTTTTCCTTGTGATGAGAACTCTTAGGATTTACTAACACCTTTTATATGTAACATACAGCAGTGTTTATTGAGTCATCATGTACATTACATCCCCAGTACTTATAACTGGAAGTTTGTACCTTTTGACCACCTTTGTCCAAATCTTCCATCTCCCACCCTCTGCCTAATTTGATCTCTTTTTAAATTTTTATTTTAGATTCCACAAGTAAGTGAGACCATACAGTATTTATTTTTGTCTGTCTGACATTTCACTTAGCGTAACGCCCTCAAGTTTCATCCACATCGTCACAAATGGCAGGATTTCCTTTTTTTTTTTTTTTTGGTATATTTATTTATTTATATTTTAAATAGAGGTATTGGATATTGAACTCAGGTCCTCATGCATGCTAAGCATGTGCCCTACCACTAAGCTATACCCTCCCCCACACAGGATTTCCTTCTTTTTTATGGCTGAATAGTATTTCGTTGTTTAGATGTGTGTGCAAGTATATTTACATATATATGTACACGCACACTACATTTTCTTTATCCATTCATCTATTGATGGACAACTTACTTTATTTCCACATCTTGGCTATTGTAAATAATGTTGCTATGGACATGAAGGTTCTCTTTAGCATAGTGTTTTCATTTCCTTCAGATGAATACCCAGAAGTGGAATTGCTGCATCATATGGTAGTTCTATTTTTTAAATTATTTTTAAATTTTAAAAATAAATCTGTACTGTTCTCCATAGTGGCTGCACCAATTTACATTCCCACCAATAGTGCACAAGGGTTCCACATTCACACCAGCATTTGTTCTCTCTTGTCTTTTTGATAATAACCATTCTAACAGGCATGAGGTGACATCTCATTGTGGTTTTGATTTGCATTTCCTTAATGATTTGTGATGTTTAGCACCTTTTCATGTACTTGTTGGCCATTTGTATATCTTCTTTGGAAAAGCTGATAGATTTTGAAAATGCTCTCTGAAGGCCTTTTTGAACCAATCCATGTTCATTCAACACCTCCTCTTTGGGTTGAGATTTGCTGACTAAAGTCTTAACATTTCAGCAGAGTGCAGTGTGTAAATGTTATGCAGAATGAATTACAGGTCTGTAGACATTCATTTCATTACCCTACCTTCTATTAGCAAAGTTCACTTTACGAGCAGCCCAAAATGATTTATCTTATGTTCGCTTCTTAAGAGATGTTTCAAATCCTGTGAACTGTAAGTGGCTGTTGAAATTGTTAAAAGATGTCCATTTTGGTGATTAAGAGGTCTTGTTGTGATTATGGAACGTGCCTTTCATTTGTCATAAAAATGCCAGTCGACAGAGCACCCATCACAGTGCCTGGCCCTCAGCCCATGCACAGGGCTGATGGAGGAAAACAAAAGTCAGTTATCAGAATGTCCTTTCCTCTCTGGGCATCGTTTGGATATGTTCCAGGAGGATGGGGCTGTATCCTGACACCTGTAACAATGCTTGGCCCATGGTGGGCACTCAGTCAATATCTACAAATAACTGAGTGGGCGAATGATAAGATTTTTCTGAACTTTAACCACATTTTCACATATAATAGACCATCCTTCTATGTGGGACTCTTGGTTTGATGACATTTCTTTGGAAAAATGGAAGTCCTTGGGCTGGACCAAGGATAGAGACTGGTGACACGGCACACAGGTACCTGACTGATCTGGTGCTGCCCACACCTCCCACCTCATCTCCACCTCTAGCTGCCCCCTCCCCACTGCCGGCCCCCAGTGCTGCGGCCACTGGTGGTTCTCAGCCTCCTCCTCAAGGCTTGTCAAGTGCTGTTCCTCTGCATGGGAAGGCCTTATCTGTACACCACCCTCACCTCACTGATCTGTATCATTAACACCTACTTATCCTTCAAACCCCAGCTCTGATGTCGCTTCTACCAGGACATTTCTCTCTGCCCCCATGACTGTGTCAGTCTCCCCTGTCATGCACTCTTGTGTGCTATTTTTTCAGAGTCATTATCAAAGTTTATAGCAATAATTACTTAATTTTTATTGAAATGTAGTTGATGTACAATGTTGTGTTAGTTTCAAGTGTACAGCAAAGCAGTTCAGTAATGTGTATGTGTATATATATGTGCATATATATATGTATATATTGTTTTTCAGATTCTTTTCCACTATGGGTTATTACAAGATACTGAATCTAGTTCCCCATGCTCTACAGTAGGTCCTTGTTGTTTATCTATTTTATATAAAGTAGTGTGTATCTGCTAATCCCAGAATCCTTATTTATCTCTTCTCTCCTTGCCCCTTTGGTAATCATAAGTTTGTTTTCTGTGTCTGTGAGTTATAGTATTATTTTGTAATTATTTTAAGATAGTACTGTGTTGTGATTAAGAGCAGGGATGAATGTTTGCTGAGTTCCGATATCAGCTCCGCCATCTATAAGCTGTATGAACTTGGGCAAAGCATTTCACTTTTTTATATCTGCTTCCTTATCCTTAGAAAAAGGATAATAGTAGTACCCGTGTTTAGGGTGGTTGTGAGAATTGAAAGCCTGAGAAATGTAAATGGCACTTAAAGTTAGCTATCATTATGTGATGGGTGTGTGTCTCCCCCAGTAGACTGTAAGCTCCATGAGGACTGGAATAGAGTCAATATTTTGCTTGCCTTAGGCTCCCCCTGCTTAGCAGCGTCTGGTCTCTGATAGACTGTCAATTAATTTTTGTGGAAGGAATGAATGAAAACGAGTGGAGCTTTTCTCCAACAAGCAGACGCGATGCTGGAGGAGGAGGCCTGCCCTGCGGGACACAGGCAGGCTCGCTCGACTAAGATGCCTCCACCCTCAGTCTGGCCTCCTCTGTTAGGTGAAGATGATAATGTCTTTTCTACTGGCCCTGGGGAAGGGGGCTCAGAAAGGATGGAGATCTGTTCTTCCTGTCTGTCCTGCCTTCCTCCCTCCCTGTCATTGCTGACATCACTAAGCCACTAGGCTGTTGGGAAAGGAAGCACTTTCGAGTGCACAGAGCACCTCCTGTGGGACAAACTGTGAACTCCATCAGCTCTGCTGTCTACAAGCTGGCGTTTCTAAAAAATCCAAGGTGCAGCTGACCCTGCTGGTCTTGGGTCTACATTTTGAGAACCACTGAAATTGAGGCATGTGCTCTACATGCAGGGGAGACGGGGTGATGGAATTTGGCTCTGGGAGAGTGGTCACAGGGGCTGTGATGTTTGTACAGGGCCTTGAAGGATGAGCAGGATTTTGCAGGATGGGGAAGGGGGCTCCATGCAGAGAGAATGGCAGGAGCAAAGGTGTGGAGAGATGAGTGTAGGTTGGCAAACAATCTTCCACAGAAAGGGCTCGAGGGTGCAGGGGCCGAATAGCAGGTCTCCTTCTCAGGCATCCTTTATTCTTACACCACGGGGAGAGGCAGCCTGTGGAGAAGACAGACCCAGGAGAGGACGGGATAGGCAGGAAAAGCTTCATCTCTCCAGCTTTGGAGTTAGATAGACGTGAACTTGAGTCTTGTCCTCACCACATACCACCGGTTGAACTTTCCACAGGTAGTTTACCTTTCTCAGCCTCAGTTTCTTCATCTGTGAAATGGGACTGATGGTGATAGTAGCTGCTTCCTAGAGTGATAGTGGAGAAAATGAGCCAATGGATGAAAGGAGCTCGGCTTCACGTTTGGCCCATGGTGGATCCCCAGTAATGGGAGCTGGCGTCAGCGGGTCGGGATGATGCAGGAGAGGCAGGTCTGGAGCCCACACTAGACTTGTTTGTGTATCTGCCTCCCCTCACCAGGCTGCGTCCCTCTGGGCACAGTCTGTGATACTTCCATCTGGGTCCTCCTGTCCCAAGCAGGGCCACAGCCTAGATGGAGCCCAGATGCTCAGGATTTGTGACTCGGGCAGGGATCTCTGTTTCTATGCAGGGTCAGGTGGTCTGGGCCAGCAGACACTTAGAAGGGGTACAGAATGGGGGAGGCAGATAAGCTGGAGGCGACCTCTGCAAATTCCCTAGCATGATATCCAGCATTCAGCCCAGTCCCCATAGGCTGGAAGCTCAAGTCCAGCTTCAAGCTATGTGGACTCCTCTCTCACTGGACAGTGAAGGGAAGAGGGCCTGCCGTGATGCCCTCATCAGAGCTTCTCCAGACCAAAAGGGCCATGACCTGGGGGCGTATGACCCGTAGTCCTAAGAGAGCAGGTGTCACCCGATAAGCCCTGTCCTTGGAGTCAGAAGGTTTCGATCCTACTCTCTTCTACCACCACTCCCCGTGACCTTGGTTGTGTGACCTTGGGCAGGTTATTTAACATCTCTGGCCTGTGGCTTCATCTGTTAGGTGAAGATGGTGATGTCTTCTTTTTACCGAGTCCAAACTTGTTCTGCTCGCCATACAACAGGCCAATAAATTGGGAGACAAGGTATTGGGGCAAGGAATAATGACTTTATTTGGAAAGTCGGCAGACCAACAAGATGACAGACTAATGTCCTAGAGAACCATCTTCCCCGAGTCAGAATTCAGGCTCCTTTTATACAAGAAAGGGGAGGTGTGGTTGGTTGTTGCAAACTTCTTGGTGTTGGAGTCTTTTGTTCTTGCAGCTGTCCACTGGGTCAAGTCATGCTGTCCCTGTAAACCTCCAATAAGACAAATGTTATTTTCTATTCTGCATTTCTATATTATCTTTATATGAATGGAAAAGTGTTAATACCCTTAAAGGTCAGAGCCTTGAGAATGGGCTATCCTGGGTGTTTCAGGCTCTAGGCAGCATTCTTTTACAGAATACGCGGAACCAGCATGACTAAGCCCAGGAAACAGAGCACAGGGTTAAAGCCAAAGGAACAGATCTAATACGGAGTCAGATTTGTTCTTCCTTATTACATTCTCTCTTTGAGTGCTGAAGGCTGGGTTACCTCTTCTCTTTGGGTGAGAAAACCAGCCCTGGGGAAGGGGGCTTAGAAAGAAAGAACAGTCATCTGTCCATCTTTCCTTCCTGCCTCCCTCTGCCCTCCCACTGCCACCATTTATTGTGCTTGGTGCAGGGTGAGCAAGGCAGTGTCCTGCATTCATGGTGCTTAATCTAGGTGGAATTAGAGGTCAGAAAAGCAACACCAGGTAAGAAATCAGCTCAATATTCAAGGAGATCATTGATAATGATACCAGGACTTTTCCAAAGTCCGTCAGTCTACAGAAATGGAGATGACCTCAGCCCAGGCACAGTGCAGCCTAAGAATGCAATGATTCTTAGAAGATGTGAGTAAAACCTCCCTCTGTCCATTTATTTATTCCACAACGATGTAGTTAGTGCCTGCTGTGGATCAGGCATGGTTCTAGGCCCTGGGATTCCAGATGCAGCAGTAAAGAAAGCAAAGCACCGCCCTCCTGAAATGTACATTTAGTGTGGGAAGACAGCAAATAAACAAATGCTGATGTAATTCAGTTGGTGATAAGAAGAAAACTGAAGTGATTGGGGGCGGTTAGAAACTTCATCTTCCTCCCTCCACCCGCCATGGTGGAACACTTCTCCAGGGAGGGGATAGGGGCTGTTTTAGTGTTGGTGATTTGGGTATGTAGACTGGGGCGCGTGAGCCCTGTGCTTCCTTCCTTCCTTTCTGCTGGCTGTGAGCCTGCTCTCAGCAAGCTCCAGCCTGCTCTGCTCCTCCAGCCTTGCCTTTTAGGGTCCCCTGCTGTCTGGTCCAGCAGAGCCAGGCTGAGTGGCCTATCTGCCTCGTCTGTAGGTCGGTACCCAGAGGTCCACTTGCCCCCAGGTTAAGCCTCATTTTCTAATGTCAGTTCCATTGGAAATAAAGGTGACATTTTGTTCTCTCATCTGCCTTGCCTTTCCCGTTATTTTGCTATTGTATTAGAACTAACATGGAATAGAAGGATACTTTTTAATGGTTCCTCAAACTTCCAGCAAAGAGAGTTGCAAGAATGATAGGAGGTGCTATTTTAGATAAGAGGGGTGAAGAGGACCTCTCTGATGAAGTGCCATTTTAGTAGAAAGATCTGAATGAAGTGAGAGAGAAAGCCACGGGGGAGAAGAGCATTCCATGGAGCAGGAAAAGCTTGTGCAAAGGCCCTGCAGCAGGCATTTGCTTGGTGTATGTGTGTGTTGAACAATAAGGGAGCCAGTGTGGCTGGAACGTAGTGAAAATAGAAGAAACTTATCTTAAGGCTTCCTGGCTTTCTGCTCCAGTTATTTTTCTGGATTGGGTAAAACCAGCAGCTAAAGGACCTAATGCAGCTCAAATAACAAATCAGGGCTTCATTCTGGAAGCCCACAGGCTATTGCTCTGTGCAACCTGCAAGTCTCTTCGATCCCTGCTTAGTGCCAGGACGTCCCTTTGAGTGCCAAGGGCTGGAGAGATGTGCCAGGGACCAGCCCACAAGACGCATGAAATCTCACAGGAGAGATGGGCAGGAAGGCAAGATTCACAAGACAGAAAACAGAGGTGACCCTCAGGTTGAAAGGCTTGAACCTAGCTGGGTGATTGATTACCAGGAGACCGCCCTGATTTTGTTCTCTAATTATGGTGTTTACTCGATGCGTCATATTGGGCCTGAAACCCTTAATACCAGCCGGTGCTGTTCATTGTTACAATGTCCTAATTAAGCTTTGATTTATATGCTAATTTTATTCCAAGTGTGTTCAAAAGGGGGAAAGTTATTAGACTTTATTTTGAGATTACATTTTAATCCTGGGGTCTGCTGGGTGAGCACCATGTTTATTCTGTCGGCTTTTGTTTCCTGGTTGTTGGTGGCAATTGTGATTATTTCCTTGGAGGGGAAAGATGATGAAGTGGTAAGGAGCTGTTTAGAGTTGGTGGGGCTTCTGCTAATTGGAATTATGTAACCTCTTGCCTTTGCCTTGACAGCTTTGCAATGAAGCTTGCTTTGACTGCCCAGCTGGTTAGGAGGGACAACTGGGGTGTGCCTTGGGGATGTCACAGAATGGTAATCATTTGGAAAGAAGTCCATTACATGAGGGAGTGATTGGATTTTGGAATGTGAGTGAAAATTGGGCTTTACCATATGAGTCCCTGAAATTTGTAAGGGTCACGTAAAAACTCTGGTGAGGGGAGCAGCTGGTCTTTGCTACAGATAGGATGCATTGTGTGTGTGTGTGTGTGTGCATGTGTGCACTCGCGTGCATGTGTGCTTACATTATAATTGATCCTAAGTGGATGTCATTTGAATTTTTCTGTTCAAGGATTAAAAAGTCTTGCCATGAACTCTAGGTCTATTTATCTCTAGACCTTAGGATGTTCATGTGGCTTCATAAATACCCTGAAATAATGTGTAAAATAGTTTACGTGTCTGCACGTGTGCATTTTTCTGGGGAAGGGGCCAAAGTTTTCATCAGACTTGCAGGAGTACTGACACTCCAAAATGTCAAGAATCACAGATTTGGGAAACATTAGGCTTAGATCTGTAATTAAATTTCCTGAGGTTGGCTGTGTGGCCTAAAGAAACCAATTACACAAATTAACAGATACAAATTACTATATATAAAATGGATTAGCAACAAGGATTTACTGTATAGCACAGGGAACTACAATCAATATCTTGTAATAACCTTTAATGGAAGAGAATCTGAAATCTATCTGTCTGTCTGTCTATCTATCTATCTATCTATCTATCTGAATCACTTTGCTGTATACCTGAAACTAACACAATATTGTAACTCAACTATACTTTAATTAAAAAAAAAGAAACCAGTTACCCAATGGCTCCTTCTCCTTGCCCATCCAACTCCTATCTCCCCAGGTCCAGGCTGGAGCACCCGGTGAGGGAGTCATGGGTCATGTTGAAGTGGGAGGGATGCTGACCTGAACTTGTCCCTTACTGAGTGGTATGGACAAGGACCCAGACGCTTTGCTCTGAGTGCCCTGAAAGTCCTTTTTGTCTCAGCTCCAGAGGAGAGTTGATTATAAATTAGATGAGGGCTCCTGAAACACCCAGAGATACGTGTTTTTCAAACCCCTTTTAACCTGGAGCATGGGTGTTTCACATGGCACTTGAGGAAATGGTCCTCCTTTAGGTCTTCAGTTCTTCTGATTGGGTTTTACGGTTTTTCATCCCCCTTCTCTACCTGCACCCCACCAACTAACAGTGAACAGCAGAGATGTTTAACAGGAGCATGTTCACTTCACATTCATTGTGAGTAATACAGGGTCTGTGGCTCATTTGACACCTTTACTTTATTCTAAAAATTAAACTTAGGGATTCTGATTTCAAAAGTAATTGTAGCAGCTAATATTAACCAAGCACTTACATACTAAGCATTTTATCAACCTTATCTCAGTTCCGCCTCCCACAAATCCTCTGGGTAGGTCCTATTATTATTCCCCATATACAGATGGAGAGACTGAGGCTCAGAGAGGTTAAGGGCTATCTTGAGGTCACGAATCTAGTAAGTGGTTAGCTGGCATCAAACCAGGGTCTGCCAGGCTCCAAGTCCATGGTCGGGACCACTATGCCGACCTGTCCCTATTGGACCATATTACTTGTTTAGTGTCTCCGTTCCAGAATTTTCTGCAGAGATCATTCCTCCATCCCTGTGAGAATGAAGACATGGAGACATAGAGGATCAGCTCCTCTAGCCCAGGATTATATCTTTCAAGGGGGTCCCAAGGACTGGTTTGTGGGAGAGCAGGGCTGTTACCCCAAAAGGTAAAGACCCCAGTTCCTTTTATACCTGAAAGATAAGTTTGCCGTCGGGAGATGGTGCATTGTGTAGTGAAAGATTTTAAAAGGTTTATTTCAAAAAAAGGAAAAGCGCACCTCCAAGAATGACAGGCAGGCTGAGCCAAGGGAGGGAGAAGGGCGGTTTCTGCCTCCCCTTTCTCTTATACCCTCGCTTAGAGGTGGTGTTCTGATTGTTGACGGCTCTTCTCCCTGGAATGCATAGTTGTTTTTTGGGCCCCTTTTGCGCATGTCTTTACACATGGTGTATACAGAAAAACCATGGAGGGGAGGGGCCTAAACCACAATGTTAATTATACTACAGTGAACACTGGGTGTGTCTGGTTAAGGCCTTTCTGCTACCTCGTGGTCATGGCTGTCGGGTTCTAACTGGTTTCTTGCTGGCACTCATTTAGAGGAAGTAAAGTCCCTTTATGCTGGAGGCAGGCATAATGCCATCTTCCAGACCATCCTTCCTCTCCTCCACCTGTCTACCCGGTGCCCTCAGTTATCTAACCACCTAACAGGGCTACGCCTCTAACGTCAGCTGGAGATGACCCCCAATTTGGACAAACTGCCTTCATTTTCTCTGGATGCCTTGGCTCTGCACCCCTCCTCAGCCTGATGTTATCAAAGCCTGCCATCTGACCCAGTTTAATTATGATGTGGCTTTAGGAAGGTTCCAACACTTGCTTCTGATGCTTGTATCTTAGCACCTCTGCCCTTCTTTGCTGCTTACCTGTATTTTTAACTTTACACCTTGGGTTCTGTCAGCTTTCCATATAGTGAACATTGCCCCCATTCACTTGCTCCAGAGGGAGAATCGTTACCACTTCCCACAGACGCTGACCCTGGGATGGAGGAGATGTCTGGTTTATTAGGCTCCCAGGTGACCCTGAAGAGTTTTCTTTGAGAAAATATCCTTTGAAAGTGGATAACAGAGGTTTTTAAAAAATCGCATATTATCTTCCCACCCCATCTTGAGGAATTCATTTTTCCTCTTTCCTTGTCTTTATCCACATGTATATAAAATGTTACTTAGTCATGGCAATGGTACGTATTCATCTTATGTTTATACTTAATGTAGTGAGTAGGAATTTCACAAGTTACATATTCAAATATGCAAAGATGATCATTTTATTTTTCTATAATTTAAATTCTGTTTTGAGCTCCCTTTACACCTGATGGCTAAAATGAAGAAACAAACAACCTCCTAATTTAATCAATTCTATGGAAACTTTATCCTGCAAAATTTCCTAATTGTTTCTGGGTAAATTCAGTTAATCCCGGATATTCAACCTCCCTCCTTCCCCCTGGGATTGTGACAAATTCCCAGGGGTCCCAAATGGCACCAAGATCTCAGTTGAGGTTGAGGGAGGCTTTTGATCCAGATTCGTCGAAGTTCAGTTAGGAAAATAGAAACCACATGTAATACAGGAAATTGGATACATCGATTATGGAAGGGACAGTGATTAGCTGCAAGGAAGCTACTTCACTGTTAGGGTTGGAGGGACACAGTGAGATGGCAGTGTTACACAGCCCAGAAGCCAGGACCCTCCAGCTAAAACCATGGTAGAGGCTTCTTGGATGGAGCTATAGGACTACACAGTGGGGGGCATTTGATGGGAGCTAGAATCAAAAGAGAGAGAGCCACAGAGGAGCTGGAGCTTCACCTGAAACAGGCAGACAGAGAGAGGAAGGAATACCCGGCTTCTCTCCTGCTGCACATCAGTGCTCCCCCAGTGCCACTCATTGGCCAAACCAGTTGGCAAAGGAGCCTGGGAAATGTAGTTCCCTGTGATGGAGAGCAGAGATGGGGTACCCTTAGGGTGGGGAATGGATCTGAGAATAAACAGGTACATGACCAGGTTTGACATCATCTGGCCCTTGCTGGCATCTACTGAGGAAGAACCAAGCCCTTTTTGTTCTTTGATGGCTGGTATCTATTCATGCTGCCCTCCTTGAAGACGTCCAAGGGCCAACTGCAGCCTCTGATCATTGCTGAGAAGACTCTTTACTTCCTTGCCCACACCCCACCCCACCCCACCCCAGACCTTGCCAGATCCATTGGAACCCCTATCAATACTTGTACACCCCTCTTGGAGGTCGTGGCAAATTTTGGAAAATTCATCATGCTGGGAGGGTGGGGTCAGAGGATACTCAAAGGGGTCACCCCAGTCTTGCGCTGTCCAGCACTGTCCTGTCACCATCCCTACTCCATGGTGTGAAACCCTGCTAGGGTGGGGTTGGTGGAGACAGTCTCCCTGAAATTCCCTAAGGAAGTGACACATGGGTCACCTCACCTCTCAGATTGCTCCAACCCTATTTTAAAAAATTATTTCCACGCCTTCCAAGGCCTTGGGGGTGAAAGGAGGGGAGGGGTGGTATAGGTAAGGGCATGGGACTTCCTGGAACTTCCTTCTCAGAGCACCCACCGGTACCTGACAGTCTTACTGCATTTCCAGGTCTCTAAGGGATTGTAAAGGAAAAAAAACAAAACAAAAAAACTTTTTCTAACATCTCAAAATGTTTTCTGGTCACATCTTATGGATAAGAATTAAAAGGATCTTAACTTACTTAGCCATTCCCTTGTTGGATATTGGATGGTTTTCAGCATTCTACTACTGATCTGATGGTGGATGTAGTTTAAGAAGGTGGAGCAGATGCCCCCCTGACCCTCCAGCCCTATTCATGGCAAAAAAGTGGGCCTTCTGCCCCTTGGCCTCCATTTTGTGCTGCTTCTCCCTGCCTCTCGGTCTTGGCTTTGTGTCTGCTTCACCCTAGATCATGGCTAAGGATGTGGTATCTTCTTTTCAACACTGGCCCTTGTTTCACACTATCTCTTTGGCTCTTGCCCTCTGGCTGTACCACTCTTGGCCACCCTGGGTTACTTTCTCCGAGGGAGGAAGGACGTAAGAGGTGGGCTTTAATTTCTAAGGCCCATGGTTCCAACCCCAGGTACCACTGATAAATCCAAAGATTATTTTTAAAATTATGTTTAATTTTAAAGTAATTTTAATGCATGACTGGGACATTGTGCTGCACACCAGAAATTGACATATTGTAACTGACCGTACTTCAGTAAAAAAAAGTAATTATAAATAGGAATATCTGATCAGTTTAGAAGAAATGGAAAACACAGAAACAAATGGAAAAAATTAAACTCACTCCAAAGTCCACCACTCAAAGGTAATCACCACAGATTCTACCAGGGAAAGGACTACGCCAATCTCGTTCATTTCTGTAACCCCAGGGCCCAGGCGTGTGGTAAGAGCTCAGTAAATATTGATAAATTAAATGATAAACTTTCACTTATTTTTTTTCCATCTGTTTTATACAAATGGACTCATACTCTACCTACTGTTTGGTAACTTTTTTGTGTGTAGCAATATATAATTAACATTTTCCCAAGTCAATAATTGTTCTTTTACATTAGTTTCATAACAATATAGTATTCAGTTGTAGAAGTAGACCATAATTAATTTAACTAGTTACTTAATGTTATATATTTAGGTTTTTTTCCTATAAAGTTTTTACCCTTCCAAACAACTTTACAGTCTTATACATATTTGGGTGCATGATTGTCCCAAAGTGCAGGTCCACACATTTTTAAGGCTTTTGATACGTTCTGTCTTCTAGGAGGCACGCACTTTTCCAGCACAATGAATTACACTAGAGTGTACATTCCATGAATTTTGTCCACTTACTTATTATACCATGGTGACTGTAGCCTAGAGCAGTGCCCAGCACAGAGCATGTTCTTAATAAACATTTTTTGAATTTGTTTCCCTGTGCCCTGGTCAATAGCATTTACTCTTACTTTTTTTTTTTTTTCCAATCTGATGGCAACCACAATAAAAATCATAAACTCATCCTACCTTCTATCCCCCAATGTTTAGTAAATTTGCTGGAGTTGGACCTAAATATTTAAAAACTATTCTCAGAACAAAAGCTTATTAGATATGAGGACTTGTAGAACTGGCATCTCTGGATTCAGAGGCTCTCTGAAGCTCAGGGTGCTGTGACCTAACCTGCTTACAACTCACATAGAGCCAAGCACCCCATTCCCGGGGGAAATTTCTGCAGGTAAAGGAAGGCAAAGCGATTCATGGCAGCAGCACTCACACTGATACATGAAGGATACATCTGTTTTGTTTTGTTTTGTTTTTAAAACACAAAGCTACCCTTCTGACCCAGAAAGAAGCGTTTTTTATTTTCTTTGAGGATTTGAAATACGTAGGCTTCCATCACTCAATCCCAGGGGAGAAGAGAAAACGGCACAGAGTGGTGACATCACCAGACTTCAAAGATGCCTTGAGAAGGACTTGTGTGAGGGGGTGGACCCTGGGGGTTCAGTGTGTGTGTGTTTGTGTGTGCGTGTGTGTAAGCATTAGTTAGGAGACAGCTAGGAACCCATCTAAAAGAGTCGAAGTGGGGCTTTTTTTCTGTGTGTCCTTGCTTAGCCTGCTGGGCTTTGAGTAGTTAGACCACTGGACACATTGTGAGATGAAAGGAATTTGCATTGATTTCCAGGCCACTTTCATCTGATGCCACAGGACAAAAAAAGTCTAATGGGGCCCCCTGTCAATGGAGAAACAAGACTCTAGAAATGCAAATACTCCCAATGTGCTATGCAAAGTAGCCAAGCCAAGGGCCCCACACCTGCCTTCCCAGGAAAGGTCATGATCCACATGCAAGAAGCTGGGGTGGGCGGCTTCATCATCAAAGCCAAGAGCCTTCCCTTTGAAGAGTTTACAGATACAATGTCAATGGAGAGTCACACACCCATGAAATGAACACTATTGAGATATGGGGTAACTGAAACTTCTACTCAAAATACAGGCGGGCACACCCATTCTCTTTTAGATGGTAGACTTGCTCTAATTTGAATGTCGTGGGATCCTGGACCCTGCACATTCTCTTGATGACACACCTAAATATTTCTGCTGTTGCCTGAGTCCATATCCTCACTCTCTCTTGTTTGCATTGCTGCAAACCGCCTCCTGTCTCCCTGTTGTAGTCTTCCCGACTGTAGACCATTCTTCACACTGGTCGCCAGAGATATCTTTCTAAACAGCTCATCTGACCATTATCACTCCCTCTTCTCCTGCTCAGTCCTTCAGTAGCTCCCTGTGGTTTTGGGGAGGAAGATGGCACCTGAGACTGCTACTTCCACACTGCTGCCTGATCCCTTGTCTTACATCTCCAGGCCTTTGGACACAAAGTTTTCCTTCCTAGACCCCCTAGACCTCCTCTTCCTTTAAAGTGTTCTTACTCTTTGCTTCCAAAGAGTCTTATAATTTATCAGCACACCTTTCCTATCAGCATCATAATCCTTGTTTTATAAACAATGCCTGTAAAACAACTAAGATGGATGTTATTAACTGTTTTTTAGATAAGAAACTTAAGGCTCAAAGAAGTTACAGTTCTTTACTCAGGTCACAGAAATAGTAAATGGAAGATCTGGAGCTTAAACCAGGCAGTGCAATGAGTCTTCTCTTGGCTTCACTAGATAAAATATTATCAGCAGCAGCAGTAGCTGCTGCAGCAATATTTATTCAACACCCATGCTCAAGTTTCCTTCTCAATAATGACTGACCTAGAGCTTAGGGAGGATTTCGACAGTGGTTCAGATCCAGGTTTCTGGGGACCAGACGACTGGAGTTTGAATCCCAACTCTGCATCTTACCAGCTGTGTGATCTTGGAAAAGTTACTTACCCTGTCTGTGCCTGTTTCCTGTTCTGCAAAATGGAGATAATTTTATGGGAGGGCTTTGAGGACTAAATGAGTTATTATGTAAAACTTAGAATGGTGCCTGGAGCAGTAAATGATATGGGAGTGGTGGCTAAGATTACCATTGGGCACAGTCATTGTTTTCTGCAGGACGCAGGACCTTCCAAGAGATACTGACCAACCACAGCCCCGTGCTGTGGCATCAGGTGGCCCCACCTTGATGAAATGTGCCCACTCTCCCTAACTTGCCCCGGAGGTGTGCACCCACCCAGGAGAGAGAAGCTAACCTACAGGTTGAGGTAAAGAGGTGGGCCAATCTGATCCACCTCCTGGCACCTGAACGAGGCCCACCCAGTTAGCAGTGGGGACTGGGGCTGAACGAGACAGCAGGTGAGATGCGAGCTGAGGAAACTCAGAGTGCAAATAGAGGGATCTCGCTGGGGAGAGAGGAGGGTGGGGCAGATGTGCAAAGAGAAGCTTAAAGCATGAGCGATTCAGAAGAAGTGGGTGTTTGCTAAAGCCACGGAGGCTCCTGCTGACTTTCCTGCCTTTCCTGCCCCTTTGAGGCCTGCGTTCCAAAACACATTTGAAGTCTGTCCTCTTCTCTCCATCCACCCTAAGCCACCTTTGGGTCTTGCCTGGTGGCTTCAATGGCCCGCTAACTGCTCTCCCTACTTCCTCTCTTCCCCCCTTATCCAGTCTTGACAATGCAGCCAAACCAACCTTCTGAAAACTTGTTCTTTTAAACCCCCCCACAGCATTCCATTGCCTTTACCTGTAGTCTGTCTGTCTGTCTGTCTATCTATTTTAATGGAGTTACTGGGAATTGAACCCAGGACCTCATTCATGCTAAGCACACACTCTACCACTGAGCTCTGTCCTTCCCCTCTTTCCCATTGCCTTTAGAACTGGCTTGATCTCATAACCCTCTTCTCCAGCCACACTGCTTTTTTTAATACATCAAAAGGGCCTTTGCACTTGCTGTCTGCTCTCTGTCTGTTAGGTTCTTCACTTGGCTGATTCCTTCAGGTCTAATTCAAATGGTCATCTCCTCAGAGAGGCCTCCCCTGCCCACCCTAGGAGATGCCACTCTCCCAAGCCTCAGTTACTGTTCATCATCTCATCCTGTTTTACTTCCATTATGACACACAACCCTATCTAAAATTATCCAGATTAGTTATTTGTTTCTCTGCTTAATGACTGGCTCCAATGAGAGAATATAAATTCCTCAGGGGGAGGAAACCTATCTGCCATGTTCACTGTGATATTTCCAGTAGTGTATGCATAGAACATCATAGATATTCAATACATATTTGTTGGATTTGTTTTAAAATTTTAGTTGCAACTCCATTTCTAGTACATATATATCCCCTCTTTCTTAAGAGATCTTGAAAGCCAAGAGTCTCCTAAAATCAACTTATAGCTTGGATCTTGCAAGCCATTCCAACCTCCCTAGAATGTCCCACTCCAAGCCCCTTTCTCTGTGTTTGATGCCTCCACAGCCCAACCGATGTGCTCATGCTGCCCGTGGGTGTTTCTTGGCAGGCCTGTTTTTATAGCATCCTCCCATGCTCGCAGAAGTGCCAGCCACTTGGGACTGGGGAACTGGAGCCAGCCCACCCGCTCTTTCACCCCTTGCCAGCTGATAATAGCTCCCTCCCAGCTACTGTCTATCTCAGACCTGATGACATTGACTCGACCCACTGTCGGTCAGGTAAACAGGATACTTACAGCTACTTAGCTGCTCAGCCATGGTGGTGCTGAATGAAGAATGATGAGGGAAGAGTTCGAGGGGAACCTACCAAGGGCAGGAGGGAGAGAGGACCAGAATGTCACAGCCCATCCATCTCTCCCCTCCCCACCACCACCACCATGACTATTCTGCTGGTGAGGATGCTGAAGTGACTTCCATGAAGTGACTCTTTGATAAAGTTGCAGAAGGGACAACACAAAATGAGGACTGTAGGCTGCCCCCAAAATGGAAACAACAGAGGTGAGGGTCAGGAATTTTCTTCAATCATAAACTTCTAACTTTACTATCATCTGGCTCTGACTTTTGTCAAGAGTGAAACTTCAGCTGCTTCCAAAAGATCCAAGATAAGAGTCATATTTAATAGGATCATAGCAAATTGATTTTTTCAAAACTGTGGAAGAGACTCATGAATTCTTCATGCTGCACCGCCCTGAGGACAGGATCTGCGCCTGGCCTGTTCTTCACTATATCTCCAGATGCTGGAGCAGTTCCTGGGACAAATTTCTTGGATGAATGAGTCCTGAGCCCCTACTTTGAGAACTTACTATATCCCCAGATCTATGTTAAGTATTAAGAGGCCTATAAAAGAAGAAATAAGTATTGTCAACTCTCTCTTTCATCTCTTGATTTGGTTGTAAAAGCCCCTCACCAGCTTTGTGACTGAAGGCAAGTTGCTCAACTCCTCGGAGCCTGAGCCTGTTTTCTCCTCTTTCCTTCACGAAACAGGATTAATAA
The DNA here is from genome assembly GCF_048564905.1 of Vicugna pacos. Taxonomy (NCBI): domain Eukaryota; kingdom Metazoa; phylum Chordata; class Mammalia; order Artiodactyla; family Camelidae; genus Vicugna; species Vicugna pacos. The sequence goes on from NC_132996.1 coordinate 40,536,485, forward strand.
CAGTATTGGCTTCACAGAGTTGTTGTGGGACTTGAATGATGTCAAGAATTTAAAGCAATTGGCATATCTTAGAGTTGCTCAATAAGTTATAATTAATTGTTCAAACAGTATGAAATATTGGCTGTCCAGAATTCGAGTCATTTTTGACAACTGAACTTTCTTAGTAGCCCTGGGTTTTTCCATTAAATTTCATTTGGCCAACTTGTATGAAAAGCTTTCCAGCATACTAAAATCTTCCCTGCCTTCTAAGACCCGTGTTGGATTCAGAGTCAGCATTACAAGGGTTCCATGTAGTTTAATGAATGGATGAGCTGTGTAAGATTGATTGCCCATTCACTAAATGGTCCCGGATTCCCCAAGCCTTTGGTTTTGTTTTTCATCGGTTTATTGGTCTCCTCTGTTGCTGACAGATTGTCCTCTCTTGCTTCTTAAAGTTGTCAGTTTGCCAACTGTAGGGATCAATGTCTCCCTCTGATTTGCTGTGGGCTTGGAAGGGAAATAACCAGTCCCATTAAAAGTGTGAGGAAACCAAGAGCAGAGCAGCTTTGAATGAGGTCTGGAGAGGCTATCTCCTTTATAGTGAACCTTTGTGTCATCTCTTTCGATTTCTTGGAGATCTCCTGATTCTTCATGTGTTCTTACCAACGAGGTCATAACGCACAGGCATGTTAGTTCTTGGTCTGTGTGGGCGCTCAAAATTTATCAGCTGAATGAAGGAGCAAGAAAACATAATCATATAGATATAATATACCAGAAACTTAAGGGGTCTGTGTGGAGGGAAGGGGTGCGGTGAGGGAGTATGGAGTGAGGTTAGTTTGCCACGTTGAAAGAGAAGATTGAGCTCAGTCTTAAAGGAAGTATGGTGGGTGAGGTTACAGCTGGGGATCATGCAGGGGTATAGAAAAGAGGGGTGGACACTCCCCTGTCCCTGCTGTCTTCATAGGCTTGTTTTCCCCCAGAAGGATGTGAACATAATTCTCCAGCCACACTGACCTCTTTGCTCCATGAATGCACCAAGTTTGTCTGCCTCCTGGCCTTTGCACTAGCAGCTGTCTCTGCCTGGAATGTTCTTCTTCATCCCTGTGTGGATGTACCCTTCTTATTACTCAGATCTGAGATGAAGTTTCTTCTCAAAGAAGTCACCTACAGTTACCAACCTTGTCATTCTCTATCACACTGTCCTATTTTTATTCCCTGCAGAGCCCTAATTATTTTCTCAAATAGTCTTGACTAAATATTTATTTCTTTTCCATCTTCTTCCCCTCTAACCACCAGAGCGGGGACCTTTCCTACCTTGTTCACTGCTGTGTCTCAGAATCTTTGTTGACAATAAAATGTATTGTAGGATTGAGTGAATGATCAATGAGTGAATGACTAGTCAGGGAGAGAAATGTGATATGAGGTGAGGATGGTGTGGTATGGCAGGTGCTGTGAAAGAGAAGGGTCCAAAATGCTATGGGATGCCAGAGAAGAGAAAAGCCAAAGCCAATTCTGACTAGGACTTTTGGGGAAAATTCTTAGAGTTCAGTCCTCTCAAATAATGAAATTCACCAAACCAAAAAGATACGGTGGAAAGGGCCATTTTCCATCTTCCTTCTCACACTGCTGGCGAAGTGGCCCTGTGTTCAGTTCACAGAAACTAAAGACAGGAGAGAAGAACATTTTTATACTTAAGATGCTACCTCTCTGGTGTCCCTCTGATGTAAGACAGTGTCTGAGCTGAATCTACCAGACCCGCCTGCTTACCAGAGGCTGAAGACGAGAGACTTTGCCCTCAAGTCTTCTTGAGATGGAAAAAGAAATGTTCCTTAATTTATAGAAAAATAGAACAGGCTTTATATTCCTAAAGTGCTTCACAATTCACTTGCTTCAGGGACCCCATAACTCTGAAAAAGTGTGACATGGGTACTCTTGAAGACAAGAAAACTGGGGTGCAAGGGGTGAGTATTAGGAGTCAGAAACTAGGTTAAGTGAGTACTTTTGCATGTCTCCCTTTCACTGTGTGCCGCAAATGTCTGATGCTGCCCAACCATTGAAAGGTCCCTTTTGCTACTGCTGATTGACTGCTGATCTGAAGGTCAGTGACCAAGCAAGTTCTTTCATGAGAACTGGAACTAAGTCCTGGAGGATACTGGGTAGTACACAGAGATCCTGACATAGACACTTGGAGTGGCAGCCGTGTTAGACCGCGGGGAAGGTGAGTGAGCGAAAGAGGGAGAAGAGAGGGAGCACCTGCTTCCCAAAGGCATGCAAGGAGCAGCCGCAGCGCCTAGACTTGCCGTTCCGGTCCCTGGGAGACCTGCTTATGCTCTGGTTCTGGATTTACTATGTTGGTGAAGTGGAAATAAATCTTTCTTCAGGTGATAGGAACAGATTTGGGGTTAGGACCCTGAACGGGTGATTGGATATACATTTTTAAAATTTGTGCACCCTGAATTGAGGGAAAAATCATCTTGCAGATGGCAGTAGGGGTTAAGGCCTTTGCTGCTACAACTCTCATTTGGGATTCCAGTGTGTGGGTATGAGAGAGAGGGAAAGAGAGAGGTATCAGACAGAATCTCTAACTCTGTCCACTTGGATCCTAGTGTACAGGTGGGGACTGGGGCACGAGGCATAGTGGCAGGAGAGAAAGGGAGCTATTTTAGGAAAATGTTCCCCCAGTATCTACCTCTAGTAGGTGAAGGGTTGTTGTGGAGAGGGGTGGATCAAAACCATCCGTGAAAATAAGTCAATGCCAACTCGGACTAGACTTGGGGAACACACACATACATGCCAACAACTTGTAGGCTCATGATCAGGCTACAGATCCAGCTACCTGGTTATTTCCTCTCTTTGGATTTGCCTGGCAAATCTTCATCATTTTGGGGAGAGGCTGTATTAGTCACAGTTCTCCAGAGAAACAGAACCAATAGGATATATATCTATATATTTATATATCTCTATCTGTCTACATCTATATAGCTCTTTCTCTTCCCCCATTCCCTAGACAGACAGACAGACAGACAGGGATTTATTTGAAGGAATTGGCTCAGGTGCTTGTGGGGTGTGTCAGGTCCCAAATCTGGAAGACAGGATGGCAGGCTGGAGATCCAGGGAAGCACTGATGTTGCACTTGGGAGTCCAAAAGTAGCTTAGAGGCAGAATTCCTTCTTCCTTGGAGGGACCTCACAGTCTTTTCTCTTAAGTCCTTTGACCAGATGGATGAGACCCATCCACATTATGGGAGGTGATCTGTTTTATTCCAAGTCTACCGACTTAAATGTTAATAACATCTAAAAAATAGTTTCATAGCAATGTCTAGACTGGTGTTTGATCAAAAACTGGGTACCACAGCCTAGCCAAGTTGCCACATAAAATTAACCATCACAGGGGCAAACTGGGTTTATTGTAAAAGCCCTTCTCCTTTGCAAGGTACATTATTGCTCACAAAGCACGAACTCACCCATGATCACATCTGATCCTTAGAACAACTCTGTCAGGAGGAATATTTACTTCCGTATTTTATAGTTGAGGAAATAATAGGTTCAGAGATAAGATGGTATAGCTGGTAAGGAGCAGAGAGGGGATTCCAGCCCAAGCTGTCTGACTCAGACCGGTGTTCTTCTAACTATAACACACTCCCTACAGCAGGGTATGTAATGTTGCTCTCCTACCATTGCCTTGCTGGTTGTATTCCTTACAGACTTGCAGGAATTGGCTAAGAAAGTGGCATTGTTTTCATTTTTCAATTCTGTCTTGGGATCAGTCTCCCTGGCCCCTCTGGGGAACGACCCAGGAGTACAACACGTGTGTCTGTGTTGGAGTGAGCACCAGCAGAGGTGCCCTTCCACTACAGCTGTTAATTCCCTCAGCACTGCGATCCTGCAGCTATGGCCTCTGATCTCAGTAAGAGGAGGCTTCTGCCCCATTCCTACCACCAGACCTGGGGAGTACATCCCCACTCCTGAGCCTGAACCTGAACCTCTTCCCATCCCTCAACCAGGGGCCCAGCAGCAAGACTGGCCTTCTGCTTTGGCCTGTGTCCTGAGCTCCTGGGCTGACAGCATCCTGAGAATGCTGGGCCCATGTGGTCCTCACCAGGTGGTGATGTGGCAAGACCTGCCTTTGGCTGTGGAGAGGCCCTGCAGCCTGGTGGCCTCCATAGGCTTTGGAAAGGCCAGGCCACCCTCCTGCCAGGACTGGTAGGATACCTTGCCTTCTCACCTTGGATACCCCCGGGGATGGAGCAAGTTTTGATTGGAGGATGAAATAGGGGGGAAATAAGAGGTCTTCGGACACTGAAGTGTCTACCCTACTGTCTCTCCAGGCATGTCTGTCTCCCTTTTTACTCCATGTTTGGGGAAGTGACCTCAATTTAAGAGATGAGTAAATGTTTGTTTTCACCAGTTCAGGTCTTATTTGCAAATAGTGCTGGGATCCTGCAATTCCTCCCACAGGGATACCTGTATTCCAGAATGACACCTAAAAGGGGTAGAGGGATAAAGCTGAGCACAAGCCTCTCCAATTTCAAAATGGTCCCGGAGGAAGGCAGAAGATGAATGAGGAACCTTCTGGAGGAGGGTCACCTAGGGAATAGGATGTGTGACCTTCTAGTTTATGGAGGCCTGTTAGTTAGCTGGGGAGCCTTGTTCTGTGTGCTCAAGAAGGCAGAAATGGGTCTTGATCTGGAGGCAGGATCAGTTCTGTGTTAGAAAGAACCTGCTGCCTGTCAGAGCTCTGCAAGAGAGAAGGCGCTAAGCATTGCCTTGGGAGATTGCCGGCGCTCCATTGGGAGAGAGGTTCAAGGCTGGACAGCTCCCTGTCCAAAAGATTTCTGGTTTTAGTGGAAGGCTGAAGTAGGTGTCCTGGGGCATTTTCCGACTCAGGTTCTCCAGCGATGCGGGTCTTCAGGTACATCTGTCCCGCAGAAAAATGATATCAACGGAGAGACCAGACAACTCTCTCTGGTCCCCGGGGCCCCGCCTTCTAGTAGCAGAAGCTCTAGAGACACCCGTGCCTCCCTGTCCAGTCCTTTAGCCTGGGAAGGGGTTCGGGACCCTGGAAGGGGACCAGAATGGCGAGGTCGCCCATTGGTTGTGAGGCGCCATGTGAACGGTGCTGGTTGGTTGGCAGGAGAGAGGAGGAGGCGGTTTCCCGGGTAACGCGAGGGCAAGGAGCGGCTGCAGCCGCCGCGGCCGCGGCTGAGGAGCGCGGGCCGGAGCGCTGTGAGAGACCGGCTGGAGGCGGCGGCTCCGCGAAGCCGCGTGGGCGCAGGTAGGAGCTCCTCGCACTGCGCCCCCGGTGCCGGGCCGGGCCGGGCTGCTTAGCGACTGGACCGACCGGGGGAAAGTTTGCCGCGCAACGGGATGAGTAGGGAGGAGAGGACTTGGGGATGCGCTGTGCTGGGCTCCCGGGGCTGGGCAGGGCGGGGACTGCCGGCGTGGAGAGGGGTGGCCCCGCACGGACCAGCGCGGGGGCCACACCTCCTCTCAGGGACTCTGCCTGACGGCCGGGGCCTCCTTGGACGGGTGGCCGCAGCATATAGACCCGGCGGGCGGACGCACAGCGACCGACGCACGCCGACGGCCGGCGGGCCCTTGTTCAGAGATGCGCTGGGAAAGTCTTCTTAGGCAGATGCCGGCTGGGGCGCGCGGCGCAGTACTCCGAGGCGGTTCTGCCAGGTCCCGGGCGCACTTTCCCTGGCCTCTCGCTACGCTGCCCATGCCCCCATGCAGAGTGGGTGTGTGTCCCTCTGGGTGTTCGTGTCTGACGCTAGGTGTATCTTGTTGTGCGTGTTCTTGTGTTTCTAATATCTTCTGTTTGTGTGTCTCTATGCGTGATTCCCCTGCTGCGTGATTGGATCTCTGGGTGTATCCTAACGTCTGGGCTCCTCTGTGTTTGCTGTTGGCGTGGGTGTCTGGAACGCCCTCTCCGGGTGCTTGTGTCTGAGTATCGCTGTTTGTGGATCCTTCTGTCAGCGTCTCCATGTATTTTCGGTTTTTGTGTGTGCCTCTTTCCTCTGTGTGCTTGTCTGTTTGTGAGTATGTGTGTGTTTTCTGTCTGTGCTTCTGTTTAATAGACACCTCTGTCTCTGAATGTAGGTCTGGTACCTGTCTGTGCGTGTTCCTCTCTGGATGGGTGTGAATCCTCTTGTGTGATCTGAGCTTCTGTAGAGGTGTGTGTGTGTGTAAGTCTGCGTGTGTGTATGGACCTCCGTGAATGTCTACTATGCGTGTGTCAGTCTGTGTCTGCGTCTCTCCGTATCTGTGTGTGTGTGTGGGTGGGTGGGTGGATCAGACCTCGGGGCAGCTAGGCCGGGCCTCCGGTTTCCCTGGCGCTCTCTCCCACGCTCGAAGTAGCTGCGGGCGGCGGGGCGAGGGCGGTGGGCGGGGAGGGGGCGCCCAAGCGCCGAGAGCCACGGCGCCTCCCGGGTGTGCGTCCGCTGAGCCGGCTCCTTTCTTGCCGGCAAAGGGATCCCAGAGGCGGCGGCAGCAGCAGCAGCCCGCGCCCCCCAGCTGGGGCCCTAGTGACTTATTTTTGTGTGTGATTCTTTCTTCGGGGAAGAGGCGGGAGCACGCTCTGCTCCCTCGCCGCGCGCAAATAAAGGCGCTGGGGCTGGCGGCTGGGTCAGCCCTCCCCGGCGGCTTAGCAGAAGTGGCCGGCTCGGCGGGCTCCCTTTGGGAGCAAAAAAAGCCCCCAAATAAAAAACCCAGTCCGGAAACCACCATGCCTCTTTCTTACATCTTATGTAACTTATTTATTGATTGATTAACGAAAGGCTTGATTTCCAAGAAGCTCCTCGTTTCCCCTATTGGCACTGAAGACTAATTAAAAATGCTGTGTTGGTGGTGAGTGTTAATTAGACCATTCCAAAGACGGATGTGCACCCTTGTTTCAGAAGCTTAACTCCAGTTATAAAATGAAACGGGTCAGGCTGCCCTTTCGCACCCCGCCTAATCTTTAATCCAGGTTTAAAATCCATTTTCCCAGTCTTGGAGCCACCTCCCGGCAGGAACAGCTGAAAAAAGGAAGAGGAGTAAGCAGAAGGTCACAGGGGCGTTGCCCAGTTTTAAAAACTTTGGAGAATTTAAGAAAGATGTTTCACCAAAATGGATACAATGGGTTCACAATTCCAACACCCAGGCAGAAGGATTATACCTGGAAAGGGGTGGCCTGTGGCTTATCTGCCACTTGGAATCCCAAATTGACATTTACCAGGGAATGGAGTTTTATCACAGGAAGGGATCTTTTCAAAGGTTGTCTATACATCCGAGGCTAGACCTTTGCCTGGTTCCCCATGTCCTGGGCTGTGCCTCCAAACCAATCTTTAAAATCGTTTTTCCTGGGAATTGCCCAGAAGGCAGGAAGGATTTGGGCATATGTGGGGTGGGGAGTTAAAGGCTTTTGGAGACTGTTTGACTAAGCAGGAGGAAGCTGGAGTGGTATATTCAGGATGTCTTCAGTGTGGATGAACTTGTCTTCTGGACTTTAAGGAGGAGCTGGGGCTTGCCTACAATGCTCCTCCACCCCTCTTATGGTCCAGTCTAGTCCAGTCTTTTTCCTCCCATTTCCCTTCACTGCTCCTGGCTGACTTAAGGCACAGAGAGCAGCTGCTGATAGGTTGGTGCATTTAGGGGTCCATCCAGCAAACATATTGACTTCTCAACAACCCAGAAAATATTCTGTTAGTCCTGCCTTTCAGTTTTTTTTTAAAAAAATTCAAATATGTTTTAAACTTCCTGAGATTTCTTAGGACAGGGAGCAATCAGAGCCTTTACATCAGGATTTGCTCTCATGAAGTCCACTCTTCCCAGTCGGGAAACCGAGAGCGACATCCTTGCTTCTCCCCTTTCTCGGGTACCCCCTCCCTGCCCTGGCTCTAGCATAAGGACAGTGACAGCCCCAGAACTGGTGGAGACTGACTCCTGGGGAAAACAAAGGGCTTGCAGGAGGTGCTGAGCATCCTGCCACTCCCCACTGATAGGGAGGTATTTCTGTGGCGAGAACGTCTGTCCCCATGTGCACTTGGGGCGTGTGCACCGGCTGGCATGATGGGATGTGACAGGGTCTCACCCAGGAGAGAGCTTGGGCCTGGTGCAGAGGGCAGAGCTGTTCTCAGAAATGAGACATCTCGAAGCTGAGAACGAAGCGGCCCCTCTGGAGAAGGCCCTTCCAAGTGGGAGACCCTTTTGGCACTGGCTTTTTTTCTTTGATTTTTATTCATGAGGAGAGCCAGAAGCTAAATGAAGTGTGGACTCTGGACACAGGCTGCTTGTGAAAAGCCAGATAACAGTGATCCTGCCAGAGAGGCATGAATATGAGCAAAGACTTTCAATTCAGACGTGGATTCAAATCTAGCCCCATAACTTCTAAGCTGTGTGACTTTAGGCAAGTTACTTGACCTTCCTCATCATCAGTTGTCTCATCTCTAACATGAGGCTAAGAATCCCTAATTGGAGTGAGATAACTGACACATAGCAAGTCCTTGATAGAAATTTGTTGATTGAATGAATATGTAAAGCAGTAATCAGCACCTGGCATACAGCACACATTCAATACATGTTAGCAGTTGTTAACTTTTGATCATTTACTCTGTGTCAGCAGGTGATCTTGACCTTTCCACTCCTATGTGCTATCATTATCCCCATTTTATAGGTGAGAACACCGAGGCTCAGGTTAAGTTCCTTGCTCAAGGTCACACAGTGAGTTAAATTGCAGAGGTGAGATTCAAGCCTGAATGTGTCAGAGTCCTCTAGTTTGAGGTCTCAGTTTAAATTCAGAAAAGAGGTAATCCTTGGAGCTAGTTTGCTAGAGTTTGTTTTGCTATCTGGAGCTAAGAAGCATGGATCTGAGAGATTTCACCTTTGCCAGGGATCCCTTGAAGTGGCTATGGAGATGGTGGTGGTGGGTAACTAGAGAGCTTTCTCTGGAAGTTCAGCTCTTTCCTGGGCCAGCAGAGGGCTTCACGGATGCTGCCTCTTAAGTCCACCACCTGTGGATATACAAGATGCCTGTCTTCTGGACACTGCTCTCATGGACTCTTGCCAAAGTCAGCACATCTGTGACTTGGGAATTCACTTGGAGAAATCCTCTCTGGCCAAGTGTTTCATGTGATGTAGGACAAGTCTCCAACCTTTCAAACGTTCTCCTCCTCCTCTGCAGCCCTTCGTGGCTAAGTCTCTTGTCCGCCTTTTAACCTGTTTTGGCATTGAGCCGTGCGGAAGCCTTTTGTGATAGGGAATGGCTTCGGCCTCATTCCAAAGTAGCCACCGGTCAGGACAGCTGCAAGGGAGGGTCTGAGGGCTTCTGTCTGATGCCCGCTGCGGCCGGATCTGGCCACAGCTCTCCCGGAGGCTGGCACAGCCAGAACTGTAGAATGGCTAGTGCGTTGATTAGAAATGCTGGCAAGAGACTAGTGCCTTTTAATAAAGAGCTTCCCCCCCTTTTTTTCTTTCTTTCCCAGCAGTGCTGATGCTATAGGAAAAGGCATTCATGATTATTTATTGGTGCATCTTCATGGGGATTCTCTAGTATGTTCCCACCCCTTGGAAGGGTGCATCCCGTGCAAAATGTTTTCTTTGGTGCAGAGGTCCCTCCTCTCTCCTCCCTCCCTGTCCTTCCGAGCTTCCGTGACGTCAGCCCGGAGGTGACTGGGTGCCTTCTCTGCCTGCAGGTTCTGAGGCAGGCAGTGCGGCTTGGCTCTGCTGCACAGTCGCCTTTCAGCCCTCAGATGATCTGGGCTGCTCTTTTCACTTCCCCAGTGGACCCTGCTGTCTCGCCTGCCACATGCTACCTCTGCAGCTGTAATTGGGGGGGAAATGTTGATGCCTTTTTGCTTCACAGACCATTGCTTCCCTGTCTTATCTTACCTGGGTGCCTTATTCCTATGATGATGGTGACGCACCCCACGTAGATTCGAGAGAGAACTCATTTCTGTCTCCGTCGTGCACATTTCAAGAACAGTGTCCTCTGTGTGTCTCTTCCCAGCAAGAGTGGGGAGCCCATGTGGCCCCCCCCAGGTGCTTGTCTATGGATGTGCTCGGAGGACAGAGAGGCTGGGAGGAAGATCGCTGGCTGCTGCTGGGTGTGGGCTCCAGATGGTGGGCAAGGAAGCCCAAACCTGTCCTTTTCCACTCAAGGCAAATCTGACTGTTGAACATTTTCTCCTCAGGTATGGGTCTTACTCCGTGGAAGAAGATGACAGCCCAGGAGGGCAGCAGCCTTGGCGATGAATGCTCGCAGGAACTGTGAGGGGCGGCTTCGCGAGCAGCTTCGTGGTGATTTATGGGAGTCAGGGGCTGCCGGAGAGGGATGTGGATGCTATCAACTCGGTGGATTAAATGCCCATTTACATTGTTATTGACGTATAAATTATTGGTGCCAAGGAGACAGTGAGGGAAAGGATTTCTGGGGCAGTGATGTGGCACATGCCCCAGGATATGGACTCATCTCTGCCCAAATCTGTCCTCTGGGCTCTCAGGAAGCCAGTCTTGGAACTGAAGTAAAACCCCAAGTCCCAGCTCTCATGATGCCGGCAGCAGCCGCTCTCATTGCTAAGGCAGTGATGGCGAGCAGGGTTCCCGAGTGGATTTTAAGAAGTCGGGAAGACCTTTGAAAAGGTAGCGTGGATTTCCTCAGCTGGCAGGAGCCGTGTCTGGCCACGTGCATGCATCACTTTTGCCTGGGTTATTTTATTCCTCTGTGGATTTGGACGCATCGCTGAAGGAGAGAGGGGATTTTGTTCCTGGGAAATGGAATCGGTTTCTGAGTTCAGCCAACAGCAGAAGAGAAAACTGGTTACCCATGGACTGGAAGATCAAAAGAGGGTAAGTGAGAACTTTGTTGCTTGGCTGATGGTGCCGGAATTGCTAAGGATGCGTCAGTGCGCCCAGGTGGTCGTCAGCGTGCGGTGGTTGTCACTGATGATGCTCGTTTGTCTTTCTCTGGTTAAGGAGGCAGCGTGGTGGCTCCTGATTTGCCAGGTCTTAGTGCTGGACTTGAAGCCTTGACTTGCTGGTGGGCAAGGGGAGAGAGAAAGAAGGGGGAAAAGGCAATGCTGGAAGTCAGAAAGGCAAAGATTTGTAAGCCTTATTAGCTCAGCAAGTTGACAAAAAGTGTTGGTGTTCTCTAAGTCAGATACGAGCTTATTTGTACTGAAACCCTCTTTGGGATTCATATGCTATTAGCACCTTTTGGAAATGGTACTCTTGACAGCAAGGCTTTCGTTTGAGTTATTCTCCATGTGGTTTGCTGGCTCTTGTGTTTATGGATCAAAAACATATTCTCCTCTGCTCTTTGGCCCCATCTGTGAGGATGTCACAGCCATTTAAAAAGGCCCGTTGAGTGAAGGTCATTTGCTGTCATCGGTCTGAAAGCTGCAGTCATCCAGGATCTGTGTCTACCAGTTAAAGTTCAACTTGTCTTCAAAAGCTAGACACATTCAAGAGTAGCATGGAGTGGCTGGTTGTCCAGAAAAGTTGAAGCTGTGTTTTCTCGCTCCCAGGGGAATTGCTGGGGCCAGGGGGTGGCAGGGGTTAAGTGCTACTCAAGCAAAGCCAGAGCCTGTGTTAATCTGAAAATAATTTCTGATATTTCCTTTGAAATGTTGTGGATGGTCAAAAAACTTCTGGTATTCTGTCCACATGGAGTGGAGTATTCTCTCTCCTCTGAGGCTCAAATACCCCTGGAGGTAAACACTAGCCTTACAACTCCTCCCTGTAATTTTCCATGGCTGTGTCTGTGTATGTGTAAAGGATCTTGTATAGAGTTTTGCTCTGAGTTTCAAAAAATAAAAATAAATGGAAACAAACAACATTTTAAAAACACAGCTCTTGACTCCTTTTCTAAAAAAAGTTTCCACTTCTAAAACTGCACTCACTATAATGCAGCAAGAATGCCCACTGTCTTAGGCATCTAGATAAGTGAAATTTGTTGTGATGTTTGATTTATTCAGTGTCTAACCTACTAGACCCGTCTGCTCCTATTTCTGCTGGAGCTTTCCGAGAGAGACGAGGAAAACCGATAATTGTTGTGAATAGATCCTGGGATTGACTGCATTTTACTAAGTGTGAGCCAAGTTTGGTATCCAGACACTTAGTGGAGGAACATTTGGGACCTCTGACACTGTAGAAAATTTTAATTGGGCTGGTACACCGACATAATATGCAATTATGACTGCCTCTCCTTGGCTAGGTGTGGATGTCTGCATCTCCCATCTGTTCTTGGCTCTGGCTGTGTTGGGTCCCCATGTACTGTGGAGCCTCTGGAAGGAGAATATAACCCCAAGTGAGGCTCTGCGGCAGCTGGGGTAACATCAATTGGTCATGCTCAGCTGACATTCATTTTAACTTGAACTCTAGCCGTCATGGCGATTATTAAATTTATAATGATATATGTAAGATCCATTTTAATGACTCTCTGTGCTTGAGTGAGCTCTCACTTGTGCTGGCAAAATAAGGCTTAATAGAGTATTACATTTCATTTCCTACTGAATTTTCCGGGCAGTGGTGGAAACTTCGCTTAGGAGGAATTAGATTGCTTTTTCTGATAGGCACTGTGATACAGTTCCATGTTGCTCAAGTACAGTTTGGGGGCTTCTAGAAATACCCCACTGCAGCAGCTTCTGTTGGCAGCAGCAGCCTTTGTTGGTGTGCGCCAGTGTGTGTTTGTGGGTAAACTCACACCCCATTTGTGTCAAGTGTGAAGCTAAACAAGCCTCTCCCGGCACGCAGCCTGGAATGTCTTGTCCACAGAGCTGAAAGGCGACTCTGCAGTGTTTTGGCTCCGATATCTCGGGTAAGCTGAAAACTCCTCTTCAGGGGGGATTGGCTGAAAATCCAACAAAGACACAATCGAGGCATCTGCTGGGGAGCTGGGAAGTCTCCCCCAGCACGCTTAAGTTACCATGCGTTCACTGGCGTCAGATTCTTGTTTTGTATTGCTGTGTGTGTGTGTGTGTGTGTGTATGTGTGTGTGTGTCTGTAATTCAGGGAAGGGCAGTTGTCGGGGGCTGAGAGACAAGGCAACGGGAGAGTGGCCGGCTTCATATTTCCTACCGTCCTGAGCAGCAAAAACCATTTTGGCTAAGGTTTGGTAGGTTTCATGCACCGCGTAGTACCTTGGCCCTTTTCTTGGTTCTCATACAGATGGACTGGCGTGTTGAGGGCTCCTCTGGGAACTGGCTCTTTGCGGGCACTTGCCAGTGCTTTCTGTGGCGAAGAGTGCTATGAACTGTGGGACCAGAGAGCTGAGTTCAAATGCCAGTTGCTCTCTGTGTTAGCTGTGTGACCCCAGGAAAGCTACTTAAATCCTCAGATTATTAGATTCTACATTTTCAACAGAGGACGATAGTATTTAATTACAGGGATCTTGTTAAGATTAATTGAAGTAAAGCTGGTAAGGAATTTGGCACTTGGTAATTACTTAAGAAATGTTTTATATATTCCTGGGACAGTTTGCAACGTGGGATTTCTTATTTTCCTTTTGTTATTACAAGGTTGCGTATGATTTTTGTTTTAAATCTTTAAAAAAAATACTCAAGTAAACAGATTCAAACAGAACAGAAGCTTTAGAGTATAAATTCCTCTTCTCTCTAATTCTATCCAGCAGTGACTGCTATTGACAGTTTGGTATACAGCATGCCTGACTACTCTTGGTTTGTGTTTCTTAATAAAATGAAATCACACTACATATTTTTTAATTGATGTATACTTGATTTACACTGTTTCAGGTGTACAGTAAGGTGATTCAGTTATATGTATATATTCTTTTCAATTATAAGTTATTATAAGATATTGAATATAGTTCCCTGTGCTATATAGCAGGTCCTTGTTATTTATCTATTTTATATAGAGTAGTGTGTATCTTTTAATCCCAGGTTGCTAATTTATCTCTTCCCTACTCCCCTTTGGTAACTAAGTTTTTTATTTGTCTGTGAGTCTGTTTCTGTATTGTGAATAAGTTCATTTGTGTCAATTTTTAGATTCCACATAAAAGTGATATGATATTTGGCTTACTTCACTTAGTATGATAATCTCTAGGTCCATCCATGTTGCTGCAATTGGCATTATTTCATTCTTTTTATGACTAAGTAATATTCCACTGTGTGTGTGTGTGTGTGTGTGTGTGTATATATATATATATATATATATATATATATATACTGCATCTTCTTTGTGCATTCATCTGTTGATGGACATGTAGGTTGCTTCCATGTCTTGGGGATTGTAAATAGTGCTGCTGTGAACATTGGGGTGCATGTATCTTTTTGAATTGGAGTTTTCTCCCAATATATGCCCAGGAGTGGGATTGCTGAATCATATGGCAACTCTATTTTTAGTTTTTTAAGGAACCTCCATACTGTTTTCCACACTGTATGTGTTTTTAAGAACCTTGTTTTTTCACTTAATATAGTGTGGATATCCATCTGTCATTACATATACACCTACGTCATACCTTTTAATGACTAGAGAGAGTTCTGCTACAGAAAGTGCCAAAAATTATTAATTAATCTGTTATAGAGGTACAGTTAGGATGTTTCCAAGTTTTGGCTTTTGCTCTGTGATCTTTTTTTGATATTATAAAATTCCTTTGTTCACCTATTCAACAAGTATTTATGACCTGCCTTCCATGAGCCAAGTGCTATTCTTGGAGCTAGTTATCAACTAGACAGACAAAATCTCTTTCTTCCTGAAGCTTATATTCTAGACCAGCACTGTCCAGTACAACATCCTTCAAGGATGCAAATGTTTCCATTTGTGCACGTAAATGTCAGTAGCCACTAGTTATATCTGGCCATGGAGCACTTGAAATGGGTCCATGTAGTTTAAATAAATTTAAACTTAAATAGACTCGTGACTAGTTGGCTACAGTGTTGGACAGTGCCTCTCTCAACAGTAAATATGCAAATAATTAACGTCATCTTTTTGCAGACAATGGCCTATGTGTAAAGAAAATGAATAGGGCTGGATAGTGTCATGGGCTCAGGAGGGGTGCATTTCATACTTATAATTATTTTTTAATTTCCTTTTAATTGAGGTGTAACTTACATTCAGTAAAGTCCTTCTTAAATTTATAGCTCAATGATTTTTTTTTTAGCCTCTTATACACCTGTGCAGCCACCACACAGATCAGGATATAGACTATTGCCCTCAAGAGGGTGAGTTGTAGCTGGATGTAAGGGATGCCCTCGGGGAGTGCCCTTTGAGTGGAGACCTCACTGATGAGAAGCAGCTGGCTTTGGGAAAATGGGACAGCTAATGTCACATGTGAACATGCCCACTCACCCTGCAGCAGGGAGGGCTGCTGCATTCAGAACTCTCCCTTTGGAGACTTACCTTGGTGCCACATATGGACAGTAGCTCCCCATGTATTCCTAGCACTTGTCAAATTCAAATTCTGTGCTGAAGTCAGGAAAAATCCAGTGAGGCACAGAGCTGCAAATTGCCACGGAGAGAAATTCAGCGAGATAAGTATTGTTTGGGGCTGTAAGAACCCACTTAACTAGCATAGATGGGAGAAGTAAAATTTCCCTGACAGATACGTATTGATCAGTCAAGGGAATGACTTTTTGATTGATTTTTCTTTACTCCTCTTTAGAATTTTGTCCTTCACAGACAGAGCTTTCCCACAGAGGATGAACACTGTAAAGTAAGAATTGTTCAGGGGTTTTTAAGATTCTTGATGACTGAGTGGCGACAAAGCTGGGTTAGTTGGAATATTCTCCTAGCTGTCAGCTTCTCAGCATGAAAGCCTCCTGGAGACAGTTTTTTTCAAATGACTTTGGAGAGGGTGAATTCGGGCTTTGTGTAATTAAAATTTCCAGGGTTGGCCGAACTGCTCTGGATTGTTAAAGGCTGCCCTACAAAGGGGAAGATACTGTCGTATTTGCCCTGTCAGCCTCTCCTCTTCATTGGTATTAGGGGCATCCCCGACTTCCCCATCACCTGTGGTTGCAGCTCAGAATCGTATGACCTTCTCTCCCAGCCCTCAAGTCCACTGCCTTTTCATCCCATCATCAGCCCTGCTGGTCCTGTGTCACAGTGTATCTGGCAGCTGTCTTCTTTCTGGTTTCGCTGCTGCCGCTCTTGATTCAAGTCTAGGAACTCTTGCTTGACTGGTTGTGTAGCCTCCCAGCTGGATCTCTTGTTTCCATTTCTCCTTTAGACCATCCTCCACTCCTGGCCAGATTACTCTTCTTGGAGTCTTCCTGCTATCATCCTATTCCGTGATTTCCTGCAGTGTCCTCAGAAGATGACACCCTCCCCAGCGTCTGGCACTTTACACTGTGCCCAACTGCTAGGGCATAATGGGTCAAAGCTCAGATCTCATTGGAGTCTCGTGGACCTCAGCTTCACCTCTGGAAGAGTTCTGTAACCTCCCTGAGCTGTTTTTTCAGTGGCATTTATTCATAGCTTATAAGATGCTTACCATGGTCCTGGAACATGGTAAATAATCAGTAAGTGGGAATTGCTGTGATGATTAGAGTCTTCCATTCTCTCTTATCGAGATCTTCTCTTCTCGCCAAACTCCGATTTCTGTTCCATGAACAACCCTTACATTTCCCCTCACATTTGGATCTTTGTTTCTGCATCATGTCCGTGTGTCCACCTCAAGACCCCTCACCCATCCTCCATGAAGAAGGCGTCCTCTTCCTGTTCTAATACCTTGTTCCAGTGCAGCTGGGGTAGCAGGTCACTGCATTCTCCTCATGGCCCAAATGTTTTCCCACATATCACACCTGTACCAGAGTGCTGGCTCATTGAAGGAGCTGGTCTTGTCCCTCTCCTCATTCCCTGACACAGTAGGCACTGGTAAATATTATTTGAATGAATGAATGAATGTTAATTGTTGCTTTGTGATCCTTCTTTGTCTGTGGTCCTGCAGCTGAATCTGATCTTGCAAAATGACTGGTGTACTATGTTGTCCACTCAGTGCAAGAAGAGAGATATAGGGTTCAAGGAGATGGTTAGGGGTTCTCTGCAGTGATTGAATACATTTTATTAGGGAGGCTGGATTGGATCTGGTTGAGTGGGCTAGAAAGAAGGGGCATACTGAAGCGATATTTTGAAGGATGGAGCAAAGAATTTGGGTTAGTGGCTAGGCTAGTCCTTAGACTGACAGAGAGGGATGAATCTAAAATGTTGCCAAATTTTGGTACCTTGGTGGCTGGAGAGGTCTTTCGGCCCTTTGGATGGAGCAGCTTGAGGTTATGACACCTTCTGATGCTTCTCACGGCCAAAGTGTTCTTTCACTTGGTTTGCATCAGTGAAAGAAAAATAGTTATTTCTTTTAGGACAAAGAAGGAAAACAAGACACACATATTTTAAGGTAATTTTTCTAAGCACATATGACTAAAATTAGTGAATCCTTCAGAGGGGTTAGGAAATAGGCCAAGGATTGGGAAAGTAACCAACATACTGAACAGCTGCCATGTGCCGGAGAGTATACTAGGCATTCATTTTATCTCATTTGTATCTCCCCCAAGCCCTTGATGTAGATATTATTAACCTATTCTACAGATACAAAAGCTGTGATTAAGGGATTTCTCCAAGATTCCACAGCTTATTTTGTTTGCTAGACTCCAGCACCTCATTGTAGTTTCACCTCACCTTAGGATTATATCTCTGAACTTTTTCAACTGGATTTTGCTCTAAAAATAGTTTTTTTCCAACTTCCTTTTAGTTGTGCACTTGTATCTACACGGATACACATAAGCATATACACACACTTGTGTGCATACATCCTCCTTGGCGGGATTGGCTTTTGTGACATCTTACAGTTGTTTATTCATCTGGGAACTATGTCCATCTCATTCCTCAAATCAGAGTTACCTGGCTGTGGTGAGGCTGAGCTTCTTTAGAGGAATTCTCCTCTTAGTGATCTGAGCTCTGACATGCTGACAGTGTGGTTAAGGCTCTGGACGGATGGATGCTCACATGTCAGGGAAAGATGTAGCTCCAACCCCAGCTCCCTGAACTCTTTCCAGATGAGCTGAGATGCCTGCTCTTCCTCCTGGGCTCATGTGCATTGCTGCCCTTTTGTAGCCAAAGGTAGCCACAGTTACAGGTTGATCTGCCTCCTGACAGCTCCCTGCCTGGATGACTCACCTGTCTTCCTGGCACGACTGGAGCGGGTATTAGCCAGACGCTCAGTGGATGGACACTGAGGAATTCTACAGCACATTTCACATGTCATTAAAGAATGGAAAGAGACTGTACCAGATGCAACTCAGTTCAGTCAGTTTTGGGGCCTTGTTCAGGTAGAGTGGGGGGCCAGGCCAATGCTCTGCTTCCATTTCAATGCAGAGACTGTGAGATAGCACAAGATCAGTCCCATTTATTCATTCATTCATTCCAATATTGTTTATTGAGTCCCTACTGTATGCCAGCCAGCCATAGCATCTCACAGGGTGGCCTAAATTGTGTCCCCTGCCCCCAGTTCACATGTTAAAGCCCTAAACCCCCATGTATATCAGAATGTGACTGTGTTTAGAGTCAGGCCCATTGTCAAGGAGATAATTAAGGTTAAATGAGGTCATAAGGGTGGGACTCTAAACTGATAGGACTGGTATACTTAGAAGAGGAGGAGACACCAGGGATGTGTGTGCACAGAAGAAAGGCCATATGAGGACATAGCCAGAAGGGGGCCACCTGCCAGTCCGGGAGAGGAGCCTCAGGAGAAACTGTATCTGCTGACACCTTGATCTTAGACTTCAAGCCTTCAGAACTGTGAGAAAATAAATGTTTGTTGTTTAAGCCGCCCAGTCCATGGTATTTTGCTATGATGGCCCTGGCAGATTAATATAGTGGCAGAGAGAGAGAGAAAGAGAGAGAGAGAGAGAGAGAGAGAGAGAGAGAGAGAGAGAGAGAGAGAGAGAGTGAGAGAGAGAGAGTGAGTTGGCTTAAGACATTTTACCTACAACAACCTAGACTGTAAGCTCCCGGAGAGCAGACACAAGGTCAGTTCCCCAGCATCCAACCCCCTGCCTGATGCCTGGTAGGTGTTTAGCAAATATTTGTTGAGAAAATACATGCTTGAAAAGGATGAGAACAGAGAATGGAGAAATTGGACAGTCCATGGGAACAGTTGGGATTTTGTCCTGTAGGTATTGAGAAACTGCTGGAGGCATCAGAATTGGAGAATTCCCTGGAAATCGTGGTTGGGAAGATTCTGGAATAAATTGAGGTGGATAGGAAGAGATGAGGGGGGCAGTGCAGGTGAGGGAGCCTGGAATCAGAAAGACCAGTTAGGAGACCACAGTAGTGATGTATTTGGTAATGCTATTCCAGGGCTTAGACAAAGGGAAGGAGGAAATGGGCACAGAGACAAGGAATAGAATATGAGGAATAGAAACTGGCCAGCAGCTGGATATGGTGGACTCATGTCCCAGATGGCATGAATCCCAGGAGTCTCCAAGCTCAGAGCCTCCCCACTGTGTCTGGTAGAATGGTGTCTAACAGCCCAGTGGTGCATTGGGTCATGACTGTCTAACATACCCCGGATGTCCTGTGATCTCCTACAGTGGTCATAATAGAGCAGTTAACACTGTCTCCACTTGGTAGATGAAGTGAATGAGGCAGGGACAGGTGAAGTGACCTGCCCAACGTCACACAATGTGTGAACAACTGGGTGAGGGTGAAGGTGTCTCGTCCTCTTCTCCTGCAGTCTAGGTCACTTGCTAGGGAATAAAACTGCCTTCCTCAGTCAGCAGAGACAAATGCTGATGTTTTGTTATTTTAGTTTAACTTTCAATGGGAAAGAAATCTTGGCATTTCTTGGACCCGACTTTAAAGATACTGGAAAAAAAGCTGGGTTATTTTTTATTCATAGAAGTTGAACAATAATTCAGGCACCTCACAGATGGCCTCTCCCCATTTGTTTGCAAGATACACATAAATTGCATGAGGATAGCTCTGAAATAAGTAAAATGGATTGACTTCCAGCTCTGTCCCAGCTGGCTTCCAGGAACCAAATTACTGAGTCCTCAGCACAAAGGAGGGCTGAGATTAGAGGGAGTAAGCATAAGAGGGAGTAAGCAGTGCCAACTCTCCAGCTGGCATCCTATGTAGGTATCCAGTGTAGGGCTGGCATATTTGTTCAAGCCTTTTACTTACCTGATTTCTTTAGAGAACTCTTTAGAGAACTTGAACTTCTCCTGTTGGCCTGTATTGTTTGACCATTCATTCCTTTCTTAAACTAGGTAAAGTTGTTAAGAACATAACTTTGGGGCTTTAGTACATGGATTGTTCATTTATCCTTTCTAGGCTCTGCTTCTTCATCTTGAAAATTAGGATGATAATAATAAAATCTTTGGTGAGGATTATGAGGTATAATGCAGTGGAAGGATTTAACACGGGACTTAGCACACAATGAAGTATTAAATGATATCTATTATAATGCTTACCCTGTTTCCCTTTCCTCGTTTAGCAAAACCCTCTAAGTGGCGTATCTGGGGAATAAAATTGAGAGTGGGGGATATGTGTGATGATTTTTAGTTTATTTGAGTTTACTTTTCCAGTTAACTGAAGATCATGTACAATTACTTCTAAACTTTTGTTACTGCACATCTTCCTCAAAGAAAGTCTGCTTTCCTGCTTTAGAAGTGCTGTTGATGCAAACAACCAAGTCTTCCTTTGTGTCAAAATCCTGTAGGAACTTCCTTGACCTCATCGTCCTTCACATTAATTTACAATTTATAGAACTCTGGGGTGTAAGGATTAAGCTAACTAAACCTTTTGTGTGACTCCAACACCCTCACCCCAAACCCCACAAGTTGCATTTTGCTTGAGTATGTTTTATGACTTTCATTTTTGGCACTTTGTGGCATCCCCTAAAATCTCAGCACCAAGGAAAAAAATTCTGGTGACCTAGAGGTGAGTTCCAATTAATCAAGATTTTCCTAATCTTGTCCTAGGTTACTTTGCTCCTAAAGCTTAGATCAGATTCTTCCATGCCTGCGGTTTGAATCAAAATAATGACATCTCTAACTCTCATCCTCAGGGCATTAATTTTTCATCTTCCTTCTCTTTGGGATAATTAGAAAGAGAAGAGTGTGGGGGTTGGGGAGAGACATGAGAGGAGACGTGGCTGGCAGAGCAGGAGTGGTTGTTTTTATAATGCAGCCTCTTCCGAGAAGAGGGGACATCTGAAGTCTTGCATCTGCATTCCCAGTTCATTTGAGGAAGCAGAGGCAAGGGTTGGGACTGGGGCCAGTAGCTGATGGAGCTGGATCAGAGTGGTTCCTGATGTGGGAACCAGGGGTCATTTGGGGAAGGAGCCAGAGTTGTGTAACTGTATGTGTTGGAGAGGAAGGTGGAGAAATACACTTAGGGGCATGTGGGGACTTCTCCCTTAACTAAGCCAAGGAAGTACAGACAAGGTTACTCAAAGCCTTGTCAGTTTCCTGCATCCACACTCCCTTGAACCTCTAGGGTTCACGTTGGGACTTGAAGGACAAGCATCAACACCATGATTACAGCTAGCAGGATCCTACATCCTTGGTCTCTTGTGAAGCTGTCACAGAGGTGCCAATTGGGGCACGTGGAATATGGTGCCTTTACATTCACAGTCTAGATTTTTGCTAGCTTCTTGGGTAGATGAGTGAGGTTCCTTCAGCAACTCTCCCCCCGCCACCACCACCAAGGGTGGATTGTCCACTAGAGGCTTCCTTGAGTGCATGGTTCTAAATTGAAAATATTTCTCTCTTTTTTCACTGATATCATTAAAAATGCAATAAGCAAAAATCCTTAACAACATGGGAAAATCTTCATGAAAACTAAAAAGTAGAACAAAGAATTGTAACTTTTACATCTTGTGCCTCTCACTTGTTTAAACCTGCATGTAATCAATTGCTGGAAGTCTCTCTTCAGTAACCATTCAGCTTCATGTTGATCTCTATTTTCCTAATACATCCTACCTTGTTTGGCACATAGTCGATGATCAGTACATACTTGTTGAATGAATGAATGAGCATCAACATTCTTAATTGGCAGAGCCGGGTGATGAAAGAATCTGACAGACACAGGTTTGTCCTCTGACTTTCTGAGCTAGACTCTTGGTAACATAGAGCAGTAGCATCTTAGAAAGGAGAAGGTTTTAATTGTCCTTGCTTTTGTGATGGAAGAAACGGTGTCTGGAAAGACTGCTTAGAGCTGAATGTTCTGCATTTGTACATCTTTGTGTATGTGGGGTTTCTTAACTTTGAAGACCCATTTTTAAATTGTGAATCTATTATTTCTGACCCCCACTGGCAGAGCTATGCCTTTTTCCTTTGAGTTTCCATAGTTCTGTGGTGATGGGTAATCTGGAAGGTTACTCTATTGATAAATCAGTGCAAACTATGCCCTTACATGTTGTAGCACATGTAAAAATTATTAGAGCAAGTAAGAGAAGCAAGGAGACAGAAAGTATCTTTTTGAAGCCTGTGAAATGTTCTGAAATGGAGACAAATTATGGAGACATTGATGAGAAGTGTTTGAGTTCACCTGGGCCCTTCTTATCCAAAAGAGAAGGCATGTGGTGCTAGGTTTATCGTGTTACTCTTTCAGTTGGTTCCTGGCATTCAAGAGAAACAGCTCTGTGCGGAAAGGTGCTGATTAAGATTGGTCCTTTGAGTGTCAATTAGGATGGTGTGATCCTAGTACTACCCAGTGACCACCCTGAATCAAAGGTACCACCATGAGGCTGCCTGACCCTTGCTGTAGTTGAGATTATTATGGTCCTTTCTCCCACTGCCCACACTCTTGTGAGAGGAAGGTACTTTCCTACTCTACTGATGTTGGATGTGGCCAGTGGCCTGCTTGAAATGTGGAGAGAAGTTCAGTGTGCCAGTTCCAAGCCTGGGTCATAAGAAACATAGTTTCTGCTTGCCCTTCTGGGAATTCCTGATTTCTTCAGTGACCAGAACATATCTCAGCCAGCTGCTGCTGTTCTATCCCAGGCCTCACAGAACAGACCTAAAGCTGAGATGTACATTTGAGAAGTAAATGCTTAGTTTTGTATGTGCCCGAAATTTTGGTTTGTTTGTTATGCAGCAAAAGCTGACTAATACATCCTGGAATCATATAGACTTTTACTGGGCAAAGCAGTTTTATCATGTGTGATATTTACTTCATAAGACAATTTACCAAAAAAAAAAAAACTGATGCAGAGTTTTTCAAATTTGAGTTCTAGAGCACTTGCCTCAGAATTACCTGAAAAAACAGGTCTGGTCCAGACCCACCAACTTAGAATATCTGGGGTTAGGGCCCATAAACCTGCATTTAAAATTCTGCATTCCAGTGATTCTAACATACATTGAAGTTTGAGAATTACTATCAACCAGTGACCACCTCCATCAGCACCAGAATCAGCGCTCTGCAGAAATGGGTTGAAGGAAAAAAAATTTTTTTTGAATTGCAAAGAGTTTCACCTAAGTTCCCTTAAGTAAAAAAGGAGTTCGTTGTCAATGGAAAGGACACATGCACTTAGGAAACCAGAGAAACATTGAGAAGCAGGCTTCAGGAAGGACTGGAATAAGGCAACTCCAGGTCCTGGATACTGTTTGTTCCTCTTTGGCTGTTGTGTCCCTTCTCTGCCTCTATCCGTACATCTCTTCCTTTCTCTTCTTCCCAGCATACTTCCTCCACTGCTCCTTATAGTTTCTTTCTCTTTTAACTTCAAGGCTGACGCTCATCACTTTCACCAACCATCACCCCATCTCTTTCAATATCACTGCTCTCTGAGAACTTCCCTTTGTGTTCTTAGTTCAGGGTCATGAGATGCTCTGATTGGCTCCTCTCATTTTGTCCAGCTCAGATGCAAATCCAGAGAGGTAGATCAGCCTCTGGATTGGCCACTCATGAGTTATGGGTGTGTTCCTGGGCCAATCAACTATGGCCATGGTGGGGGTGGGTGACATGGTTCATGGTTGAGGGTAGATTACTCCAGGAGGAGGCATGCATGGGCAGGCAGTGATTGACATCTCTATTCTTTTAGGTAGAATTTGATGGGAAAAGGATATAGAAACGGGGAGACACTTTCTGGGGTGGATGGTCAAGGGAATGATGAAATCATCTGTTGAATGTTTGTCTTTCTCACTGGATTGTCCCTGCCTTCACAAGACTCACCATCCAGTGGAGCAAGCAGGCATTAAATGAATATTGAAACAAAGATCTTCTGAGGTTCCACAAATTGACAATTGGAATATACCGGGGGAGACGGAGCTTTCAACAACAGAAAACAGGAAGCCAAATGGTAAGGTGGAAAGAACTTTGGCAATTTGAACAAACTGGGTTTGAATCTCTGCCGCAGAATGTATGGTGTTCTTTTGATTTTGAGAGAAGTTTCTTAATGTCTCTGAGTTTCACTTCCTCATCTGTAAAACGTGGATACTAATAGTTTCTACCTTGTAGGATTATATTAAAAGAGATAAAGTATGTGAAGTAACTAGCTCTGCGCCTGGTGTATTGCACTGGTGCTGATCAAAAGTGAACTTTCTTTTACCTGCCTCTGAGCTCATGCTAAGCCACGAGAAGTTGCACTTTGTAATTGAAGTGTTAGTGGATCTACTTTGGGACCACCATCCATTGTCTGTAGAAGTGCGTGGAGAAGTCACATTTTTGAGAGGAGTTGGGTTACAATTTCAGTTCATTACCTGACAGCTACAACTGGGTGTCCTGTCTTTTCCTTGGGCCTCAGCTCCTACTGGACAGGTGTGAGGCTTTTTGACTCCTTGGTATGGCCTTTTGCTAGTATTTGACATGTGGCTAACTTTAGGGGGTGAATCTTCTGGTTGGAAGGCTGGGCAAAGTTCCCAGCTGTAAAGCGTCTTTGTCCCTGGCTGCCTTCCATCATCCAGAGACCGTTGCGCCAAGCCCAGGGAGCCAACTCGCTCTGCCAATTGAGATCAAGAGCACTCGGAAACAGGAGCCCTGGATGTGTGCACTCTCTTCTCTTGTGGCCATCAATCACTGGCACAGCCCAGCTAGGACAGCAAAGGGGGACACGGCAAATAAGCAATTTGCATGACTAGAACAACATGAAGCCCTTTGCCTACGGTAACTGAAAAAAATCTAATTTCTGCCCATGTCCCTGGAGTATCTTCCTATTTGGATTCCTATGGAGTCTCCAAATCTTATTATAAATACAACTGAGGAGGCAGAAGGAATTCGCATGCTAGAGTTGGATTGTGAGGAGAATCTCTGGGCCCCACAATCATGCCCAGAGATGTGGATCTCAGCTAGATTAGGGAGGATGAGGTAGAGGAGCTGGGGAAAGACATGAATGAGGGCAGTGCAGATGGGGGAGTGGGGGCAGCCTGGAGGGTGGTGATGGACTGGGGACTGCTGAGGTCCCCTGGTGCAGGGATGTTAGTACCCTATCATCTTAGGCAGTGCTATTGTTCCCACTTTACAGATGGAGAAATAAAGGTTCGGAGAAGTTAGTAACTTTCCCATGGTTCCAGCAACTGGAAGCAGTAGACCTGGGTCTTGAAGCTAGCTCTGCGTGACTCCAAAGCCTGTGTGCTTTTTCATCAGATACCATTATCAGATGTTAATATACCACTAACCTGATTTCTGCCTTAATATTACTCTGTATCTGTTTTTAAATTGAGTCTCTTATAAAATTAGGCTTATCACAAGGCTAATATCAATGAAATCCTGGGTTTGATGTGCTACTTAGTTTTCTTTCTAATACCCATTAAAATAAAATCCTGGATATGAACTTTTTTTTTAACATTTTTTATTGATTCATAATCATTTTACAGTGTTGTGTCAAATTCCAGTGTTCAGCACAATTTTTCAGTCATTCATGGACATATACACACTCATTGTCACATTTTTTTCTCTGTGATTTATCATAACATTTTGTGTATATTTCCCTGTGCTATACAGTGTAATCTTGTTTATCTATTCTACAATTTTGAAACCCCAGTCTACCCCTTCCCACCCTCTACCCCGCCCCCCACCCCGGTAACCACAAGTCTGTATTCTCTGTCCATGAGTCTATTTCTGTCCTGTATTTATGCTTTGTTTTTGTTTGTTTGTTTGTTTTTGTTTTTTAGATTCCACATATGAGCGATCTCATATGGTATTTTTTTTTCTCTTTCTGGCTTACTTCACTTAGAATGACATTCTCTAGGAGCATCCATGTTGCTGCAAATGGCATTATGTTGTCGGTTTTTATGGCTGAGTAGTATTCCATTGTATAAATATACCACATCTTCTTTATCCAGTCACCTGTTGATGGACATTTAGGTTGTTTCCATGTTTTGGCTATTGTAAATAGTGCTGCTATGAACATTGGGGTGCAGGTGTCATCCTGAAGTAGATTTCCTTCTGGGTACAAGCCCAGGAGTGGGATTCCTGGGTCATATGGTAAGTCTATTCCTAGTCTTTTGAGGAATCTCCACACTGTTTTCCATAGTGGCTGCACCAAACTGCATTCCCACCAGCAGTGTAGGAGGGTTCCCCTTTCTCCACAGCCTCTCCAGCATTTGTCATTTTTGGATTTTTGAATGACGGCCATTCTGACTGGTGTGAGGTGATACCTCATTGTAGTTTTGATTTGCATTTCTCTGATAATTAGTGATATTGAACATTTTTTCATGTGTTTTTTGATCATTTGTATGTCTTCCTTGGAGAATTGCTTGTTTAGGTCTTCTGCCCATTTTTGGATTGGGTTGTTTATTTTTTTTCTTATTGAGTCGTATGAGCTGCTTATATATTTTGGAGATCAAGCCTTTGTCAGTTTCACTTGCAAAAATTTTCTCCCATTCCGTAGGTTTTCTTCTTGTTTTATTTCTGGTTTCCAGGATATGAACTTTTTAAAAAGTTTTTTGTGGTACTACCTCCAATAACATACCAACAGGGGTACACAGACCTCAGTTTGGGGAACACTGCCCTGTATATAAGTAGCAACATGACAACAACAGTAACAACATCAACCAGTCACTGAACACTCACCATGTGCCGAGCCCTGCACAAAGCATCAGAGCAGGAAGAACGTGGGCTCAGTAGTCAGACCTGGGTTTAAAACTGAAATCTGCCAGTTCCTTGACATGTGACCTTCAACACCTTAGTTATCGTCTCTGTGCCTCAGTTTCCTAATCTGTAAAATGGGGATGATAATAATAATATTTACCTTCTAAATATTGTGCTGAACATTAAACAACTTAATTACACTTAGACAAGTGCCTTGCACATATTAAGTGCTAAGTATTAGCTATTATTCATTTATTTAACAATTAATTAATGTTTGAGCATGTTCTGTATACCAGACACCATTCTGTAAACTTCACAACAATCTGGTGATGTGGGTATTATCCCCATTTTACAGATGAGAAAACTCAGGTTGAACAGTTTCCTCCAAGGTTTCCCAGCCCAATACATGAGGAAACCAAAACTCAAATTGAGATATGTCTGAGGCTCTACTGCAGTGATTTTTGCAGAATGCTTCCAACACAAAATATGTGGTTTGTATTTTTTTCCACCCAGACTAATTTTTCGACACCAGGTGGGTGTCCTATAATTCAATTCAGTTCAATCAATTCTGACACTATCTACCTGGAGTTTAGTGTCAGATCCCACAAGTTAAGGGCTCAGTCCCACAAGACTGCCCCCAGTTCAGGTGCTAATTGCAAGGCCAGACCACCTGACTTCTGACCAACCATCTGTAAGTCACAGGTTCCCACCACCGCCTCCTTGAAGTTTTCTAGAATGGCTCACAGAACTTAGGAAAAGAGTTTGCTTACTATTACTGGTTTATTATAAAGGGTGCAAGAACCAAATGGAAGAGACACACAGGTCAAGGTATGTGGATAGAAGCATGGAGCTTCACTGTCCTCTGTGAGCATGCACCCTCCCAGTACCTCACCGTATTCACCAACTCTGAACCTCCCTGAACCCCTTAGTTCAGGGTTTTTTATGGAGGCTCCAGTACGCAGGCTTGATTATTTAGATCATTGGCCATTTTTGAGTAAGTCAGTCTCCAGCCCCTCTCCCCTCCCTGGAGGTTGGGGAGTGAGGTCAGCCGGGCTGAAAGTTCCAATCCTCTAGTCATAGTTGGTTCCTCTGGCAACCAACCCCCATCCTGAAGCCCCCATCAAGAGTCATCTCATTAGCATAAACTCAGGAAAAACTAAAGACCAGCCACTCCTATCACTCAGGAAATTCCAAGGGTTTTAGAAACTCTGTGTCAGGAACTGGCGGTAAAGACTAAATATATATTTCTTAATATATCATGATATCATATACACCATAGTTGGTTCTTTTATCTACTCTGCCATCACTGCTTCCCCACAAAGGGAACCCCAATTCCTGTCAGAGGGATGCCTGCCCACTTATTTCTCAGAAGTGTGGCCAGACTTCATCCCCTCGGGCCAACTGAACCTCCTCGGCTGGTTTTCGGAAAGCAGCCAGTGTTGCCCTGTCTGTCCATCTTCCAACTTTGATTCTGGTTATGTGAGAATGGGTCTTCAGCTCCTATTAGCTTGTGGCCTCTTTGTGTCCACGACAGCGTCCGCCGTCCAGAGCACAGTGGGCAGTCAACACATATTAGAATGTGAGACTGCCGGCGGCACAGTGATCTGGAACTGGCAGACGCCACCATAACAGCAACAACACCAGCATTTGCACACAGGCATCTTGTTTTGCAAGGTGCAGGAGTTAACAACCTGTTTAACCCGTCATATAAAATAGTACTTTGCTTTACAGAAGATGTCTTCATGGAGTTCTTTTCCTTAGAGAACTTCAGAAAATTGTGATCGGTTGTTACTTTTCATGAATTTGTTCACTATGCAAAGCTAGGTTTACCCACACGGTATTTTGAGTTTTGTTTTTTCCTACCTTCCATGGAAAGGTCTCTGGGGCAAATTTTATCGTTAAGGGCATCTGAGCTTCCTTTTGAGGGCATCTCTCCCTCTTTGGGAAAGGATGAACAACAAATGATGATCTCATCTGAGGTGGTTTTTTGGGTGTGTTTAGAGCCCAAGTTGCATGCATATGGACGTGAGGATGTAGAGACAGTCACATGCACCTGGGCTGTGTCAGACTGGACTGGCAATCCTTGTGGACCCTGTCCACCTTAACCTTAATCTCCCCTTGTCTCCAACCAGCCAGCCCTCACCGCCCTTCAAGATTTATCTCCCGTTTCTGTCCACTTGAAACCTTCCCTGTCTCTTCTCTCTTGTTCTTTCTTCTATGACTGTTTCCAACTGTCTTTCTCACTTTATTTCCTACCTGATACATTATTTCATTGGATCCCACATGGGTTGAGAGCACGAATTGTAGAGTCAACTGTTGACAATCCCCAGTCTGTGACTTTCAGGTAGTCCCTTCACCTCTCTGTGCCTCAGCTCCCTTCTTTGTTGAAAGGGGCAAACAATAGCTGCTCTATCCTGGTTGTCTTAGGAGGATCAAATGAGATCATACAAGTATTTAGCAGGTACCCAGTAGACAGTAACTATTCAGTAAATGCCGACCAGGAACAGTGATCATGATTCTAACAGGAGCTGTATTCCCTAGTTCGAGGGTAAGATGCTACAGGGTGGAGGCTGGGTCTCCTGTTTGGTGCTCCAGAGTTGATCCTAGGGCTGAAGTCACAGAAGCACTCCATAAATACCCAGGGGATTTAAGGAGGCCTCCAATATCGTGCTTTCTCTTCTGTCTGCTTTATCAGAATTACATTTAAGTAAACTTAGTGTTTGGCTGGTCCTTAGACCCATTTTATAGAGTCCATGTGTCAGTGATTAAATAAAGGGCTTATTCACAAGTGTTTATTTTCCTAGAGTAAAAACACCCAGCCAAACCTTGTGCTTTTAAGACTCCTGCTCTTGGCCAACTAGTACAGCACAGAACAGAAGCCCAAAGGGAGAGCCACCCTTGCTCTTTTAGTGTGAAGGGAAAGCAGGTCTGATTCTAGAAGCAGCCAGAGAGGAAGAATTAGGAAGAGCTCTGGGAATGGGGAAGTCCTGTGGGAGATGTCACTAGCCAAAATTATCTCTCATTTCAGCAGCCACTAAAAAGAGCCCCACCTGGCCCCTTCCCCTGGGGGGTGACCTCGCCCCTGTGCCGGCGTGATGGGCCCCACAGGCGCAGGAGGGAGCAGTCATCAGGGATCGGGTTACCCGTGGGCATGACGTCAGGATGCCTCCTAAGAGCCTGGGGCTGGCCTCATGGAGAGGCAGCAGCTGCGCCCCATGCACCCTCTGTGGAGCCGGTTTAGATCTGAACCTCTGTGAGGATGGAGGGAGGGAGGGCTGTGACGGCCTCCATCACTTGTAAGGGAGCCAGGGCTCCTCTTCCTGCTCAGTCCTTTTGCAGCTTTCTCTGCAAGACTAGTTTGCAGAGGAGGGGAACCAGGAGCCCCTAGTCGGGCAAGAATCCAGGCATTTGAGTGGAGGGAAGGCTTCAGGTCCCTGGGATGGGCCTGCCAGAGCCATCAGTGGTGGATGGTAGGCAGAGGGATGTCCTGGGAAGAACTGGATCTGGAAACTGATCCCAGATGAAATCCTGGATCCAGACCTTCCGATGGGACCAGATGCAAATCATTTCTCCTCTCTGATTATCAGCTCCTCATCTGTAAAATCAGGACAATAGCACTCTTCAGGGATATTTCCCCCCACCTTTGGAAAAGAGAGCAGAGAGGCTATTGAGTGCAGAGAGACTGTCGAGTGCAGAGAGAGAACTCGATACATGGCAGCTCTTTGCTACCCCCTCCCCCATCCCATCCCTCCCAAAAACACAGACAGCTAGCTAGACTCTTACAGCTGCAGTTTAGTAGCTGCTAGACTCTTCCAATGATGAGTGGGGTCAGCTCTTCACTTCATGTGCTCTATGAAGCGCTATCTAGAGCCAGTTTCTGAGGTCTGGGTAGATTTCCCCTTTGATACCTGGGTCTTTAAATCCAGAGTCACTTTTGGGCAGACAAGGAAACCGAGGCCCAGAGTTGTCACACCCAGAGTGGCAGAACCAGACCCAGGCCCTCAGTCCAGGTTGTACAGCACTATTTGTCATTTCCTGACTTCTCAGGATCTTCTCACAGCCTCTAAGGATTTGCATGTGCTATTCCCTTTGCCAAGAACAACAGCCCCACCAGTTGTGCTTAACTGTTTGTCCTCTTTGAAGATTTTGAGCAAGTCACCGCCTCTGAGAAGCCTTCCCTGATTACCACTTCCTGGCTGTTCTGGTGACCCCTCCTCTGTGCTTGCAGGGCCACAGGAGCTGACCTCTGTGGTGAACATCTCACACTCCATCATGGACAGCTGTCCCCCTGTCTGTCTCCCCAACTTGACAATGAGCTTTTCAAGGATGTAGGCCAAGTCTTACCCATTTTTGTATTTCTGCTCTTGTGTCTGGCACATTGCAAGTCTCCAAGACCTCTTCAGGCAATGAATGAATGAGCAAATGAACAGAGAGAAGGAGATGGGTGATGCTCATGGTGGTAAGCTTTTCCAGAAAGTTTTCCACTGGCTCTGTTAAACAAGATGGCCCACCTCCAGCCCATCTTCTATTAGAGACTTCTCTGCCTCCTCTGTACAGCCACCCATTGCCTGAGCTGTATGTCCATCTTTGTGGGTCCTAAGGACTAGAAACCCTCCCACAGTGAGGTACAGAGAAGCTGATATTTTGGGTCTTTATTTCAGATAGCCCCTGCAGCTTTCTTGTGGCTCTGTCCTTGGCTGACATCCTGACAGCGTTCCCAGAAGGTGCATTAATGGAGACATCACTTTATTGCCCTCCAGAGCTGAGTGTCAATAACCCTAGTGTGCATTCATTCATTCACTTGTGCATTCATTCAACGCATTCCTCCTTCCATTAGGGCATATAATCACAAAGTGACTTTATTACTCACACAGCTCCAATGTCACTTGGAGCAAGCAATTAGATTTTTCCCAAAGGCCAGATTTGGGGGTCAGGAGGGCAGGCTGATGGAGCACTGACAAGTATTCTGATGTCACCTTTAAAATATGCAGTAGAATCCCTAAGTCATATGGCCCCTCCCCCACTTACCCACACGCCCCCATCATCATCCAGTAGTGGGGTTAGAGATACAGCTGCTTTCTTCCCTTCCCCAGGGCAGGGAACAGCCAGCCAGACCCAGGGCCCCTGCAGGATTCGAAGTCCTCAGAGTGGCAGTCATACTTATT
This sequence comes from Vicugna pacos, assembly GCF_048564905.1. NCBI lineage: Eukaryota > Metazoa > Chordata > Mammalia > Artiodactyla > Camelidae > Vicugna > Vicugna pacos. The sequence continues at coordinate 40,568,592 of NC_132996.1, forward strand.
TTGCTCACATGCAGACGCAAAGAAGCAAGCTTCTTCCTGGCCTTCCTATTCATCTTTCAGTGACGTCAAGACAACTCGGCGGACATTGAATGGGAGCAAGCTCTCCCGGGTACTTCAGCAGGATTGTCAGAAACTGGACCTGGGGGGTGTGTGGTCTTGGAAAGGTCATTTCACTCCTGTGAGCCTCCATTTTCCCATTTATATGGTGGGGCTAGCAATCCCAGCCCCTTCTCCCTGTAAGGTTATTGTGAGGATTAAATAAGGTCATGTTTGTGAAAATGAAAAGGATATTCCTTGAGTACATCCCAGGCACTATTACCATTTCCATTTTATAAGTAAAGGACCTGAGGCTCAGGGAAGTTAAGTACTTTGCTCAAAGTAACACAATAACTAAGGGTGTTTTGTCTGACCCCAAAGCCTATGCTTTTTATCACTATCTCATCTACTGTTTCAGATTTGAGCTATGTGACATTGAACGAGCCACTTCCCTCTCTGGTCTTCACTGGTACCGCCTGACAATGAGAGACGTGGCCTGGATTAATGCTAAGGCCCCTTTCAGCTCCAAATTCCTGGTTGTGCTTTAAATAGGGACGCATGCACACAGCACCCAACAACACTTACTTCCTCCAAGTCTGGCTTCTTTGAACATGGAAGGACTTGACCGTGCGCAGACTCTAGCCGAGAGACTGTGCCGGAGGAGCAAACAGCTTGCAACGCACATCTCAATAGCAGAGCCCAGCCTGCCTAAGTGGGAAATGGATGTTGTAATACAAAGGCAGTTAGCAGGGTCCTTGGAGGTTTCAGCAGGATGTAATTATGGTTCTTTAAAAAAAGGCTCGCATATGTTTTTGAGCAAACTTAACAGATGCCCGGATGTCATGTCTGTACTCTTTGGGGAGTCTAGGATGACTGATTTTCTACAGCAAGTTTTCGTAGCTCATTGGAACGACCCATTGCAAATCAATTCCTAGGGTGCAATTTAATGAAAGCTTTCAGTGGTGATTCAGATAAATAATCTAAAAACCTTCCTAAAATGACCACAACTTTTCTGCCTGGTCTACTGTGTGTTTGATAAACTAGATAGATAGTCCTCTCTGTAGTTATAGCTTAATGGGATTCCTTCAAAAAGAAATCTTTAGCCACGCCTGTTTACAGGGATTGAGGGTTTTAATGCTGTGTGCTTTATTTCTGGTGCGTCAACCTTTGCAAACTTTTGCAACTTCCTTAGAGATTTTTCTTTGAGCTGTGTGCCCTAGGGAGACCTTCTGAATGGTTTACTACCATTTTATTTTAGAATTAAATGCACATTGATTCTAAAGAATCAATGCCCAGTTAAGGCAGTTTGGGGGCCACTTCTGTACCCCAGCACACTTTATCTGGAAAAGTCTCTTGGAAACCCACGTCCTTCTGAGGCCGTGGAGAATATTGAGCAGCTGCATCAGGAAATCGAAAGATAACAAGCCTGGTTTCCTTTGGCGGGCACCTTGACGTCTCTTTTCTGGGCTGGAGCTCTAACTCATCTGATAAATTTCCAATCGAATCTTCTGCATTGAGTGATTCTTTTTACTAAGACCTGGTTGCAGGGTTCACTTCTCTGTTGTGGCTGCCTCGGGACCAAGACATTTTCTTGCTAATAATGAACAGTTGAAGACAGCTGAAGATGGAAGCCTTGCACGTGTCTGGTGTGGGCAGAATGTCAGCCTTTCACTTGCCTCCAACTATTCATAAGCCTCCATAATTTCATAGCCATCGATTTCCTCTCCTCCCCGGCACGCTCTCTCATTGGCTTGTTGCCCACATCCTGTAATTGTGCCAGTCACCCCCATGACCTTTCTTTTGCTGAGCCTGATTAATAATGTACTCGACACATTTCCCTGTTGCATCAAATACCAATTTGGCCTGAATGGGTGGAAGAATGGCTAATGAGGAGATGGTTAAACCTTCTTATTGGATAAGCCTGCTCCTTGAGCTGGTGTTCAGAGATGGGGGTTGGAGGAGGGGGAGAAGAAACTGCATTGTAACATTTTACTCAGCAAGTTTTTCTCCAACTCTGTACCAGCGTCTGATTCTAATTACCCAGATGCAGCTCTTGTGCAGGAGAGAGTGTGTCATCTGATATCGGGGGACTCTGAGCAGCCAAAGGCCTCAGATGACACAGCTTTGTGGCAGGTGTTTGCCCACTCCTCAAATGTTTTTGCTCAATATTTGGGATTGAGAGGAGAGTTATTACAACATGGAGTAGCATATTTATTTAGGAGTGAGGGAGGGAGGAGACCTGTCCTCTCTTTCTGCAACTTTCTTTGTGTCCTGAAATGTCCTGGGAGTGTGGAGTGTGCTCAGTCAGAGGATGGAGTTGGGCAACCACTGAGGAAGACATGGCACCCCGCCCCCCATGCAGAGATACATCGTTTGCAGCTGCTTTAATTAAAGGCCAGGTTTACTGACAGTTGATGTTAAGAGGCCATGTGCTGGGAGATGTGGTTTCCATGCTGTGTAACAGCAGGTAACTGGGCTCTCAACTCTGAGTTTTGGGAGGATCCCATGACTCTCTGGGAAGAGGCATTTTGTTGAGACGCCTGTAGCCTCACAGAACATCAGAGGTGGAGGTTCCTTAAGACCATCTATTCCAAGCCCCCATTTTACATATGGGAAAACTGGGGTCACAGTTAGGAAAATTTCCTCTGTAATCCTTACCATCTTTGGAAAAGAACTGCAGAAAAATGGAAGCCACTGCGTTGACTAAGTTTTATTGAGCATTTATTATGTGCTCTTCTGTGTTATTCCATACTAAAAACTCTACATGCATTTCATTTACTCCTCAGAAAAATTCTGGCAGGCAGGTCTCATTCATTATCTCTGTTTTACTGAGGGGGGGCAGTGTAGTTTTGAGAGGAAAAGTAACTTTTGGAGAAGTCAGCACTCAAATCCTCATCATCTGATGCCAGTTTGCCTTATGAATCACCATGTTCTTCCACCTTCTGACTGAGTCCAGTTTAACTTCTCCTCATTTTACAGGGGATGACACCCACAACTCAAAAGGGAAGCAACTTGCCCAAGGCCACCCAAAGAGTTAGTGGAAAATATTGTTATTGCTACTAAAAGTAGCTAATATTTATTGAGCACTTGCTGTGTACCAGAGATTGTACTGGAAGCTTTACTCCTCTTATTTAATTTTTAAACACAATCCAAGAAGAAGTTTGGTACCATTAGGTGAGGTACCACCTGGGGGGCGGGGGAGGGTAAGAGTAACTTATCCAGGGATTAATAGGATTTAAGCAGAAGCTCCAAAAGTCAAGTGTCCTAATTCTACTTTGTGAAGAAGGCCTGGCATCCCAGAATTCTGTACACACCCATTTCCATATCTCATTAAATCCCCATAGTAACCCTGTAGGCAAGACTTGAGAAACCGGAGATAATGCTCTGCTGCTAAATGCATCGTGCGCTCTCTGGCAAGTCGCTTCTCCCTGTGCCTGCCTCAGTTTCCTTATTGGTAAAAGGGGGGGTAGCATCCTCGTTTATGCCACAGGATCTTATGAGAAAGTAAACGTGCATGTACTTCACTAGCTGAAAGGTGCTAACCTGGGGATTGTTGGTTCTTGCCATTAAGTCCCTTTATCCTTTGAGGTCTGGAAGCTTTCTCTGTTGCTTCCTCCCTTCAGATCGCCACTGGAGGGTCCACGTTTGTTGTGAGTTAGATGACAGCTGGGTTTATATTTGATTCGGATGGAGCGTGGCCTGGGTATTAAATGCTGTCAGCAAGGCCTCTTTTCTAGCTGGCTCGGGGGGACAACAGAGCTCCCAAGGGCTCCATCCAGATGTGTGGGGATGCCTGCAGAGGGGAGCGGGTGGTGGGGCCTCCAACACTGAGTCCTCATTCCATTGTGCTTGAAGCATATAGAAAATATCAGTCCCAAACAGGAGCAGGCTGAACCCTGTTTCAAAATCCAGCCCCACGTCCATGAGATGGTGGAGAAGATCAGCTTGAGGGGTTTTGGTTATAAGTAATGCTGAGAAATGGTGGGGAAACCAGATTTCAGGACCTCCTGGCCCCATCAGCTGTGCATTCTAATCATTTCATAGCATTTGGCCATTTGGGCTGTTGGGGTTTCTAGGAAACCTTAGCCAGTCTTGTGTGTGTGTGTTTTTTTTTATTGGAATGGGGAATTTTGTTTTTTTCTCCAGTCTACCCTGATTTCCTCATTTTAAACTCTGCAGTACTTAATTCTCTCTGAAAGCAAGAGGGGGCAGATAAGATTTTTGAGAGCCAACTCGTCGATGGACTCTATGCTAAGACTTTGACACACATGACCCCATATCATTCCCACAGAAACAGATCATTCTCTCCTTGGGGGCTCACACGCTCTCGCTTTCTCCCTCATGTGAATGGTTTTGCCTTTTTAATCTTCTTTGCTGGCTCTTCCTCTGAATGTTGAGTGCCCTGGGCTCAGTCCTTCATCCTTTTTCCCTCCTCTAGGACTTTGGAGTTGGTCTTGTCCAGCCCTTTGGTTTACCTTCCCTCTCTGTGCCAATACCGCCCATGTTCACGTCTCCAGACTGAGCTGTGCACCTGGGTTGCAGACTCATACATCCTGCTTCCAAGTCCCCCAGGAAGTCTGGCCTCTGCCTGCCTCTCTGACCCCCTCCTTCCAATCTCCCTTTTAGCCTCAGTGACCTTCATGTCATTCCCAGAACCTGTCAACATATTCCCAACTCAGTCTTTGCACCTCTTGTTCCTTTTGCCTGGAAATTGGTTCCCCCAGTACTCACTTGACGACCTCACTCTTCACATAGGGCACCTCCTCTGACCATGTCATCTAAACCTGCCTCTCCGACAGGACCCCTACCTCCCACTTTCTGTGCCCTTTTCCTGTTGTTTTTGGTCATAGTACTTATCCTACCTGAAATGTCATGCTTATTTGTATTTGTTTTTTGTTTGCCCCTCCCCCCGAGATGTAAAATCCACGAAGGCAAACACTGCTGCTCACTGCTGCAGCACCAGCACCTAGAACGTGGCTGCCAGTGGCCGGAGCCCAGTGAGTGGTTGACAGATGTTAAATGAAAGGATACTTTGAGAGGTAGGACTTATTTCTCCAATTTTAAAGGTGAGGAAATGGAGGCTGAAAGATGTCATAGGCCCCTAACACAGGCTTTTTCCCCCTCAGAAAAGGTGTCCTAGTTTTAATCAAGATCACTTACATGAAAATAATACATTCATTCTGATAGCAATTTATAAAACTTATAACAGAGATCAAGCTTTCTTAGATGTCCAGACAACAAAATTCAATATGTGCATTTCTCAACAATTACGATGATGTATTATGAACATAATTTACCACATGTATGACTCGGCTGCTTTTTTCCCCTCAAAAACATGCTTTTCTGACTTCAAACATGTTATTGTTGATTATGTTGCAGTAATTTGGCACCCATAACTCTTTGTCAGCAACAGCAGATGACTGTTTATCTGGGAATCAAAATACCTGGTGCGTCCAAGGAGATTTTTTCGTAAAATGTTGAGCTGAATCAACTCCTTAAAAAAAATCCTTTGTCCTTCTGATTTCCTTCACTCTGGAAATGTCAGGAATCCAGCACAATTCAGAATCCGGACGTTCAGGGTACATAACTGTTCCCCACCTTGTCCCCTGTTTGGCGCACCTGGCAGTTTGGGGCCTGTCATGTCATCCAATTTCCCTTCAAGGCTTTTTCTCCTCTTTGGATTGGATGCCTGTCCTTGTCTCTGCATCAGAACCAGGCCCCTCCCCCCTTGATTGGTGGTCCCTCCGGCACACAAAGACAGGACTGTGTATCTGTCCCTTCCGGTCGGATGCTGCCTGGCTTGCCCAGCCTCCGGGTCAGAACTTGGACCCTGATGTCCTCCTTTCTAACCACGTTGAAATCTCCTTCTGGACAATGACACTTATACTTTTAGGTTCCTTCCAAATTGTAGCCCAGTGTTGGCCGCTATTGCCGCTCAGTAAAGACTTGTTTGTCCAGCTTCTCAGTTTGTGGCAGCCAGTTGTTCTCTCCATGGTCCCCTCATACTCGAGGAGTCATGGTTCCACAATCCGGGTGGGCTCTTCTGTGAGGTGATAGCAGGACATCCCCGCAGGAGCACGGTGTCCCTACTGCAGTCACTCGAAATCAGATGCGGCTCGATCTATCCCAGGGGACAGCCAGGCACAGACCAGGCAGTGAGAGACCGCTCGTGGAGAAAGCAGGGCAAGGCACGGGTGCTCCCTTCCTTCTGATCTCTGCTTCTGTAGTTATTTCCTGTTTAAAAATTTCTTATTTGTGCAAAATTCTTCTGGGGTTGTTTGTTTCCTGGTGCTTGAATTTCACTATCTACCCCCTCCTCGCCAAGCTCAGCTCTCACTCTACATCAGTCTTAATTTACTGTTCTCCCAGCCTCTCTTTCCTATTAAATTAGATATTAGACATATCCATCAGCCAGTGCTGTTTGGGGGTGGAGTTTGCAGCCTGTGCCCGAACTACTGAACATTGTGGCTTATATGGACCTGAATTTATCTACAGAATTACACCCAAGCCTGTGCTTTCACTTGTGCGGGTGCTCAGGTCCTGTTATTCTACCTAATGAAACACTAACCTCCCCCTCTCAGAAGGTATCAACAAAAGGATCCCATGCCGTCATCCCTTGGCAGTCCCACAGATCTTTATGTTATATCTTCTGGTGGTGATGGTGGAACTGTGTGTGTTTATGAGCATTATATTAGCCTTTCCTCACAAGATTCATTTTTATTAAAAACACAAATATCACTATAAATATCTTGGTAGGAAGGCTGAAGAGGATTTCAGGAGAAATGAGGCAAAAGGATCAAATGTCTATAGGTTAACCTGTTGCTTAAATGAGAGACAAGATGGCGTGGACTTTTTCTTACAGGTAGCCTTCATCAATTCTTCTTTAGATAGGATGTGACAGCTAAGAGCGTGCTGGTGTAAAGACATGTCATGGGGAAAAGGCAAGTTGATGGAAATTGTTTTAAGAAAAATCTTGTGTTTAGAAAAATCATGATCTCTACTTCTGTAGTTATTTCCTGTTTAAAAATTTCTTATTTGTGCATTTCTGGTTGTGTGGGCCAGTGCATTCCCTTGTTATTTAAGCTAAGTTAAAATGGATTTTCTTTTACTTGCTGTCAAAGCACCCTGATTGTAAGTAGCAGTAGCATGCACACAACACTTGGTACTTTACAAAGCACCTTCACATCGATGGCCACATTTAAATCTCGTTAAAAACTACCTTGAGGTAGTTACTACAGAGAGGAAAACCGAGGCTCTAAGCGAATGGGAGACTTGTCCAATGTCGTATCACTAATGAGTGATGGAGCTGGACTCGAACCCAAGTCTTTCCATTTCTGTTTCAAGTTCCTTCTACAATCTCACACTGTCCTTCAAAGAAATAGATTTGTTCATTTAGTCAATTATCTATCAATCAATCAGTCAGTCAATCTGTCTGTCTGTCTGTCTATCTATCTGTCTATCTATCTACCTATCTACCTACCTACCTACCTACCTACCCATCCATCCATCCATCCGTCCACCCTCCCACCCATCCACCCATCCATTCATCTATCTGTCTATCCATCCAAAACTACTCATTGAGAACCTGTTATATACCAGATACTGTCTGGAACTCCCAGTTTGGTAGGGAAGACAGTATGTAAATGTATAATTATAGTCAAGTGTGACAAGTGCTTGAGCATTAGCACTGAAGCTCTGGAAAAACAAAGGAAGATTGCCTGGTCTGGGGCAGTGGTCAGGGAGAGCTTCCTGGAGGAAGTGATGTGGATTAACAAGCAGTAATTTCCAGGGGTGGTATCAGCTTCTGATGCACCACTATTCTGTTCACCCCTTATATCACTCTTAGCTGGGCACAGTTGTCAAGAAAGTAGTGGAGTGAGTCTAGTTCAAGAAGGAAGAACATTCCCAGTGAGGGGACTCGGAGTGATAAGGTGGCCCAGAGAAGGCTGTGAACACCTGGGATGGGGACAGTGCCCTAGGCAAGAATCAGAAGTCTTGTTCTGGCCCTGGGCAAACTTTTTTTTTCCCCAGGCCTTGCTTTCTCATCAGTGATACAAAGGGGTTGAAAGCTTAAAAGTGCTGATTGCACTGTTCCAAGCAAGCTATCCCAAGAACAGGGCATATAGGATTGTTGTCAGGGAGCTTGGAAGGGTGTTTCCCATGCCCCTCATAGCCACGTGCCTTTGCACTAGCTCTGCCTTCTGCCTGGAAAGCCTTTGCCCATCTTGTCCGTCTGTTAACCTCTAACTCCTCCCTTGTCTGTTCTTCCTGTTCCCAGGCAGATGTAGGGGCCCTTTTCAGCAACCACAGAGCCCTGGGCTCTATCTGTCCTGCTCCTTGGCTCTGGAAGTTTGCATGTCTGACTCTACTCGCCATGCATTCCTTGAGGGGAGGGACTGTGACCTTTTATCTCCACGTTCCCAGAACATAGCACTGTGCCAGGCATGATATATATGTCAAATAATGGTGGAGGATTGTGGACTTGATTTGATCATAGGTCTTCCAAAAATGACTTGGGTATTCCAAATAAAGTGCTTTCATGCCCATTGTACAGACAATACTCTCAAGGCCCTGGGAGACAAAGACTTACGGGGAAGGACCAGCCAGGTCTCTTGCTTCCCAGGGCAACAGTTCTGCCATTCCCCCAAGACTCTCAGGATTTCAATTTCATTTCAGTCCTTTAAGGAAACAGAAGAGACATTTTCACTGGTGTACATTAAAGGAGACGGGAGTCAGGGTGTAGCAGCTTAAGGAGAGGAGTGATACGAAGTACTTGAAGGTTCATTTGGGTAACAGCCTTTTGAATACATTAAGACGGTGAGGCTTGGCGGAGGCAGGTGGGAGATCAGAGGAGACAGCATTTGACAAGGCGGAGCTGTCTGGGCCCTGAACAAACAGCTCATCTCCCAGGAGAGTGAAAAAGGGTTTCGTAGAGCATGTGCATGAGACAGGCTCCATGTGCAGTGAAGTGATGCGTTTGGCAAACACGTTTCTCCCCCTCTGCGTGGGCTGTCACAGCCTTGGCCCTTCTGCAAGGGTCATTTATCTTTCAACTTCCAAGTGGTAAGGGACTCTTTCAGGCCATCTGAAAATGGAGGCCGGACTTTTGTGGGGGTGCCTGCTTCATTTTCATGTCTGATCATCATTGCTTTGGGATATTGTTTCTGTCTCTTTGTTTATCCCCCCTGAGTTTATTCCTTGGCAACGTGCCTCTGGCTCGGTAGGGGCCCTGATGCATCCTCCCGTGCTGCTGCCTGTCAAAACCCCATGAGAGGCACCTTATCAGTTCCCTGGCAGGCGCAGTGTGGTGGCGCCGCGTGCACGCACTGAATCGCTGATAGACGCCACTCGCGGAATCAGTGTGCACCTTTAATAAAGAGCACCGCCTCGCTATTTGCTATGATAGGGCTGGTCATGATAAAATCCTCTCTCTCCGATTGGCTTTGGAAATGGCAGATGGAGAGCTGGGTGAGGGTGGGGCGTGGGAGTCACTCACGGAGGAGATGCTCCCTTTTGTAAAAGCTGGATTCGTCTCTGCCAAAGCCTCCAGGTGTCCAGCCCAGTACAGGTTTTCTGCTCTGAAAGAAGGGAGGCTCAACACACACGTCCCACACGCTGCTGAGGGGGTTCTTGCCTTCTGAGTACCAGCATCCTGACCAGCCTCTGAACTCCCTGAGGGCAGGGCTGTTGTATTTTTCTGCTTCCCCAACCCGAGGCTCAGTGTCAGGCACATGTGTCTGTGGAGGCCCTTGGAGCCTGAGTTCCAGCCCTGGCTTCAGCCCTTGTTAGCTGTGTGATCTCAGGCAAATTTCTCAGCTTTTCCTGAATCCTTTCCTCAGTGTGTTGCAGGTGTCAGGGGTAGAGATGTTTTCTGGAAATGCTGCTGCCCCAGCTGAGTCCGGAAGGAGGAAGAGTCAGGGCTGTTTGGAGGACTACTGGTGGGCAAGCGAGGTCTGCTTGAGATACCTATGTAACTCTTGATAAGAAGGTCCAGGAACTTCCCGTCTGGTTCACAGTCAGACCTGCTAGGTGGAGCAGGAGCAGGGAGAAAAGACACTCAAGTTCTATGACTGGATGGAGGAGCCATGGGGGTCAGAAAGAGACCTGTTTATAGAATGAGAGCAACAAGCTTGTTACCTGGGAGGAAGAGGAGTGTGGGATGCTATGAAGCCATGACAGCAGCAGGGAAAACTCCAGGTAACAGTTGGAAGAAATTCATGCCCATACTTCACACTTAATTCACTAGAAAATATCCATCCTGTCTTTGCTTCCCTGTGAGGTTCTGAAGCAGACTCCCAGTTGGCTGCTGTAGAGAAAAGGGCAGAGATGGAGGACAAGGGAATGGTGACCATCTTAGGCCTCCGACACCTGCTGGGTGTGGCCACCTCCATTGTCCTGACTCCTCTCTCCCCAGCATACTACCATGTCTCTGGGGAGCTGACCCATGTGTGCTTAGTAGAGAGTTTTTTTCCCTGTCTCACTTCAGACTGCCTGCTTTGCCTGGTACTCCTCCGAGACCCCCACACCCTCTTTCCTACTGCTTTGCTGTCTGCATGCAGAACCCGGTCACGGCGGCACTCCACCCACCTGCCCAAGGTGCTTTCCCAGGAAGTGCTTCCTACTTCCACCATCACCAAGAATTTAACAAGCTCTTCTACATCACCAACAGACCATTTTGAAAAACAGATTTAATATCTTGGATAGCTATAGTGCCTATAATTACAGATATATATATATATATATATATATATATATATATATATATATATATATAAAATAAAGTTATGTAATTAATATCTTGTACTATGTATAGTTGCAGATGGGATAAATACTGCCATAATGGCTCTTCCACAAAACATCCCTTTTGTCTCATCCTTCTCACTCCCTGCACGTCGTATTACTTGCAATTAACCATGTTAGTGCAATCTTTTTATGCAAACAAACAAAACTAATAAATAATAGAGTACATCTTCTCTCTGCTCTGCCAACCACCTAGTCGGCCTTAATGAGATTTGAACGTGACACAGCAATGTTGATACCCGTCAAGCTTGTTACAAAGGGATTCTTTCCATATTGGATTTCCTTAAGCTACTGCTATTCCCTCGCATTTAGATATATCATCCCTGTGGCTCTGAAAGTCTGGACAGCACTAGCAAGAAATTGTCCTGGTCTGGGAAAATCATGGCATGCTTGAACTATCTCTGGAATTACCATATTCTGGGATCTAACGGGCCGCTCAGGAAGTGAAGTGCTTTTGAGTAGGTTACTGTGAAGTGTGTGGGAGTAGCAGGAAGGAGCTCCTGTCTCCCGGGATCCGCCATGACCTCCTCTGTGACCATGGGCCAATAGGAAGTGGAAGAGCCTTCAATTTCATGGCAAAGCCCTGGTGGTCAGTGTACTCTGAGCATTATCAATGGCTGATGTGCCATGGAGATGCTTGTGGAGGAGGATTCATGCACTGACCAGAGTGGGTTTTCTGAACAAATTATAGATACAGATCCAATTATGTCACTTTCATGCTGATCATCCTCCATAGACTCCTTGTCAGCTTTGCAAAATGTCCAAGTTCCTTAGCTCAACAAAGGGTTCCTTGACTACGGTGACCAAGTGCATGGCTTTGGAATTCCTGGGATGTGGGACTTTCAGCGCTAAAAGGGAAAAGTCAGGACCACCTGGGCTGAGTTGACCACCCTCTAACCATGACCTCAGCCTGCCCCCCTCTGTAGACCCAACTCTTACCCTTATCTTGAGCAATAAACTCTAGTGGTTCTAAATGGGTTGTAATGATTGCCTGCTATTTCTTTTCTTTAAGTTGATGTGTAGTTGATTTACAAGAAATGTTATATTGGTTTCAGGTTTACAACATAGTGGTTCAATATTTTTATAGATTACACTCCATTTTCTCTACTGTTCCTTGCCTCTTTGACTCCATCCCTACCCTCTTTGTTGCTTGGAAGGCTCCTCTATCTCCCCTGTCTTTGCCCAGCTGGTTCTCCTCCTACTTTAAGGCTCAGTAAGGCATCACCTCATCTGGGAAGCCTTTGTTGATCCCCCAAGTTGGGAGAGTTTCTTTACTCTGTGCTTAGTCCCCTGTCACAGTCATCACTCTGTCTCTTTATTATCTGTTTCCTTGTCCAGCTCCCACACTGGACGAGGAGATTTGTGAAGGCAGGAATTCACCGTACTAGACTGTATATTTCCAGCACCTAGTATAGTGAATAGGCAGAGACATTTAGGAAATACTTTATTTACAGATTTATTTAAGTATTTAAATACTTAAGTGATTGTGTGAATTAAAGATAGATGATAAGATATAGCCCTGGTGCTGGTGAACTTTCAAAATTTGTGTGCCTGTGTTCTGTTGGCAAACATGCAGAGCAGTTTATGAAAGAAGATGGGGAGGCCCTGACCCTTTCTGGAGATGCAGATGCCAAGCTCAGTGTCACCAAATTTTCGGCCCAGAGAAAAGGGGGCTGGAAGTGAGGAGGGAAGTGAGGAGGGGATATGAGATGAGGGTGGTGGCAGGTGGGACTCTGAAGAGCAAGTTGGTGTCCTGGGAGCTGGGATGGGAGAAGGACAAGCAAGAAGGTGTCCTGGGGAGAAGTGAACCAAGCAGAACATCAGGGCAAATGCAGGGTCATTGTCATTTGGCTCGTCAGTGCTAAAGAGATATCCTTTTTATTTTTTTAAGTTTTAATGTGAAGAGGGATGGAAGTTTTCTTTTTTCTTTTTTCCCCCTCATATTATTGACATATATCATTGTGTAAGTTTAAGGTGTACAGTTTAATGATTTGCCTTATAGACGTAATCAGATAATCAATAAATTTAGTAAGCATCCGCCATCTCATACAGATACAATAAAAAGAAAGAGCAAAAAAGGAGAAAAATTTGTTTTTCTTATGATGAGAACTCTTGGGATTTACTCTCTGACGCCTTTTGTATGTAACATACAGCAGTGTTAATACAGTCATCGTGTTGTACGTTACATCCCTAGTATTAATCTTTTAATTGGAAATTTGTAACTTTTGACCACTTTTCTCCAGTCCTCCCCTCACAAATCTGATCTCCAAAGAGATATTCTTGACTAAGCTGCCTACCCAAAAAAGGGTGGACCAAGGAGAGAGAGGTGGGAGATCCAGAAATGTGACCAGGGCGCAGAACTTAGGAGATTTCTTTTAGGGAGACCCTTCCTGGGCTTCTGAGACAAGAGAGGTGCTGGGAAGGCACCAGGCAGGACTGATGGATTTGAGGCTGGTATGGGCAGAGTATCCTATGCCAGCCTACTGGGTGGTGTCCAGGACTAGTCCACAGTCTGCTCAGTGGGCCTATCACTACCTGGCGCCTTGGTAGGTGCGCTGCCGGCAAGAGGAGTCCCCTGGCCTTCCAAGGGGGCCGCCTTGTGCACTGGAATCTCTGTCTGCAGGATGAATATTTCACAAAGGCAGCTGGGAAAGGCAGTGCCTTTTTACTCTAAGCTGAATAGAGCCTGAGGGGGAAGGGCATGGCATCCTCAGGAGTGGAATAATGCGCTCGCGACACCGTGTTCCCGTGTACAATGGGACGGGAGCTGAGTGCGGGAGACGGCTTTGGTTATAGAATTCTTTCCCTCTTGGCCCATACTGAATGAGGGCCTGGAATTGTTGCCTGTGACCTTTGACAGCAGCACAGGGGGCGGCAATTGTGCTGACCTTGATGAATTAGAACCCACAGGGGAGACTAGCAGTGCCTGCTGTTCATGAGCATCTCACTCCGGCCAGATGCTGGGCTGCGCTTTCCATAACTAACTTTGCTTCAATGCAAACAACAGCTGTGTGGCATGTGATTATCTCTCAGCTTTACAGAGGAGGAAACTCTGGCTCAAAGGAGTCCAGTAACTTCAAAGCCCTGAGCACAATGCCTGGCACACCATCCCGACAACAGTATAGCTAGACTTTAGGTTAGATTTGTTCTTTGCCTGGCATTGTTCTAAGTGCTTTAATAGGTACAACACATTTAATGTTTATAACCACTCTGATATAGGTTCCATTATTAGCCTCATTTTTTAGGTGAGGAAACTGACACACAGCAACGTTAAGGAATGTGCCCAAGGTCACACAGCTAGCAAGTGCCAAAGCCAAACTTGAACCTAGGTTGTCTGACTCCAAAGTTTAAGTGCTTACCTGTTTACAATACTACCTCATATACAGAGAACACTCAGTCTGTTAGCTGCTGTTACTCTTGTTACTCCCAAAGGTGCACAGCTTGTGAGGGCAGAACTGGGATCGAATCCAGGATGTCTGACTGTAAGATACCTGCACTGAACTTCTGTATTAGGCTGAGTGAGGGATTCTTGGATTTTTCTCGTTGACTGAGGGTTAGTAGGGAAGTCCAGTTGTTCAACCCAGTGACAGATCCTACTGGAGTTCACTGGGACCTGTGCTCTCTTCTTCCTGGGCTCACAGCCTCACTACATGGCCCTGCTTCCTTTGCAGTGAAGTATGGACACATCAGTGAATTCTAGCCACCGGAGTATGAGCAGAAGGGATGTATGCCACTTCCAGGCTTGTACCACCCCCCCAGATAATCCTCCCATCCTGAACCCAGAGGACGTAAAGAAGGGTCACAGCCTGGGTACCTGAATGACTGCATGGAGCAAAGCCCCCGCCCCACCCCTCACCCCTATACTGAACTGTGATGTAAGCAAGAGACCATTTTGCTTAACCATTGGGTTAAGTCACTCAAATATTGTTATTATTATAGTTATGAGCTCCCTCCACCCTTAATAATATAGAGCCTTTTAAAAGAGCCCTTACGAAGTGCCTGAGTCTACTTCTCTGCCACCGTAAACAGAGCCCGAGAGGGTGAAGTTTGGAAACAGCACAGGCACTAGAGACAGACCCAACTGAGTTCTGGCCCTGCCTTACCACTTAATAGCTTTGAAGTAGCCTCCATCCTCACTGAGCTGCAGAGGCCTCCTCTGTGCATTCAAGGCAATGCCACTCTTGCTGGGTTCTTGCCAGGAATTAGAGGTAATGCAGCTAAAGCCCCAAGCACAGCACCTGCTGCAAACTTGCTCAATAAATGTGGAAGTTTTTTCCTTTTAGTGAGAGAGCAGTTGTCCACTATGTGTCAAAACCTAAAATGTTTGCATGACTGTTGACCCAGCAATTCCACTTCCAGAAATTTATTCTAAGAAAATAATCTTGGATGCTCAAAGGTTTAGCTATTAAAATGTTTACCCTAGTATTGCATTTAAGTGAAAAATTATAAACAAGCTAAATTTTCAGCAATAGGAAATTAGTTAAATAAACCATGGTGCATCTATTCAACTGAAAACCATCCAGCCATTAAACATATATAATAGAGAGCCATGCAATGACATGAAAAAAATATTCACAGTAAAAAAGTGGAGAAAGCAGATTACAAACCAGTATGTATTCCATGCACTCATTTTTTTATTAATAGATTTTATTCTTTTAGAGCAGTTTCAGGTTCATAACAGAATTGAACAGAAAATACAGAGAGTTTGCACATAGCCCTCCCCACCCACATATATATACTCCCCTATCCTCAACATCCCTTATCAGTGCCATACACCCATTTTTAAAAATAAAAATGAAGCATATATATATATATATATATACAGAAGAAAAAGACTAAAAGGATATACCCTGAAATATTAAAATGTTTATTTCTGAGGAGTGGAGTTTGTGAGTTTCTTCTTTTCTTTGCTTATCTGTACTTCCTAGATTTTCTATCTTAAATAGGCATTTTATAGGTAAAGAGAAAAAACTAAGTTATAAAACTCTTTCTTTTTTGGCTTTGCCTGCATTAGCCATGACATTGAACATCCCTCATCACCTTGTGTGGATGTTGACTTGGACAGTGTGAGAGACAAAGACGAATGTGAGTTGACACACTATCTATGGACATACCTAGTTTAGGGTTGTGTTGCTGTCATTTGTGGTTTAGTTGGGTGCTGGTTGTTGGATGTTTAATGTTATGGGTATGATTTGTATGGACACACGCCGCAGGGATGTCTCCACTCCTTCCTTTCCTACAAAAGTGCTGCTGCCAATGTGCATCCTGTCCTCGACAGGACCAGGTGTCCCGTGACACTCTCCAGGTGCCCAGTACGTATGAGCATCTCTGGACAGACTGAGGACCACCAGATGAAAACCAACAACTGCCAACCTTGGTGTAACCAGGCATCTGGCATGGCAGCCTTCTCTGGGCTTTGACACTCACCACGGGTTTTCCCACCATCGGAGCCAAAGACCTAATGGGTGTGAATGAGTTTGTTTCAAGTTTGTAAAAAAACATGCTTTTGCAAGAATAGTGAACCACAGAGTGGGAGAAAATATTCACAATGGGTCTGCCTGATAAAGGACTCCCATTCAGAATATGTAAACATTTCCTATGAACTAACAATAAAAAGACAGCTCAGTACAAAATGGAGAAAAGATCTGAACGAGAACTTCACAAAAGAAGACCTAGGAATGGCTAATAAACCCATAAAAAGTAGTTCCACGTCATTAGTCATAAGGAACATGCAATTTAAAGTCACAATGAAATACCATTTCATACCCATTAGAATGATTAAAATAAAAAAATCTGATAACTCCCAAAGTTAGTAAGGATGTGGAACAACTGGGATCTCAGTTCATTGCTCTTATGGGATCAGCTTAAATTCTGTTCATATTAAATTCTATTCAAAATGATTTGACTTATGTGATAAAATAGGTTCTGGATAAATATGTTTATTTCATTCATGCACTTCTCCAACAATTACGTATTTAGGTTTCATGATGGATAAAACATAGTTCATGCCTTCAAGGAGTATGTAGACAGTTTGTGAAATGAAGCTTGAAGTCAGTCACCATATAGCTAGTGTTATTTACCATATTTTCTTGATTCTCAGACACATGTATTATCTTATAACAAATTTCAAAATAAATCTGGCAACTGAAAAAAAAGGTGTTTTTCACCAGAAATATGAGTCTTGAGGTGCCTTTGTTTGCCTGTCATTTTTTTCCACACTCGAGCCTGTCTTCAACAGGAAAGAGATCATTTTTATCCTCTTACCTTTTACCTCTGCACTCAAGTTCTTTGAAAAGAAATGCATGGGAGTGCATGGCATTAATAATGATCTCATTCCATTTGTTGAAACTTTCCCCCCTCAATCTCTTTTTAAATATAGCCACATTTTAATCTCTCAATATAAGCGAATTATCTTAAATTTACACAGTCTGAAGCCATAAGTTGGCAAGACTGTTGACTTGCCCAAAGACATTAATGCAAGGCAAAACTTAAATCCATCCAACGAATATTTTTTGTGCCCAGCACTGAACCAGGCACTGATGCAGTGACACAGAAGGAGCAGCTCTGATGTGAGAAACTGGTATCACTTTATAGTGAAAAGAGCTCTGGGTTTTAAGTTAGGGGGCAGGGTTGGACTATGACCCTGTGATGTCTTCTTATCTATGCGATCTTGGGAAAGTCCCCAGACTTTAATTTTCTGAGCCTCTGTTTTCTCCTGGGTGGAATGGGTATAATCATACCTAGTTCATATTGCTGATTTAATGGACCATGTTAAAAAAAAAATCCTGGCATGTGGTAGGCCATTAATGAATGCCTATTGAATCTGAATCTTCTTGGAGACACAAGATGTGCTTGAACTGATTCTCAGAGATGACATGAGACAGTGGGGAGCCTGTATCATCAAATTCAAGACTGAGATGGCACAGCTTTTAGAATAACTTCCAGCATTTTTCATCAGTGTTCAGTGAGCCATAGTATAACACCAGGAGAATGTGCCTGTAACTTTGACCTTGGTTTGGTGGAGAGAAAACTTGACTTGGCAAAACTGAAGTGCGTTAGTTTTATAGTTTGAGGCTTGTTAGAGATGTTATCTCCATGACTCAAAAGGGCAGCCGGTGAAGGGTAAAAAAAGTGATGGGCAGGCGGGCATGATGTTCAGAAATAATTTCCTTGAAAAGAATCGGGTATGAGAAGGACTGGGGATAAACACAGAGAAAGAAAAAGCAGAGAAGGTAAGGTGAGTGGAGGCCACCCACCCAGCGGGAGGACAGCAGGCCCTTCTTTGGGCTGAAGTGTAGGCAAAGGTGAGTGAGGGGTGGCCAGAAACACTTCATTCCCCAAAATCTCCTTTTTTGTCCCATTGTGAATTTTTTCAGTAATATCACTTTCTCAGTCTCTCATTTACTGGACACACACACACACACACACACACACACACACAGAGACGTTGACAAGCCCTTTCTCGGGAGAGAAAGGCTGGTTCCTCAGTTCCTGTTTCTAGTTTAAAATCCTCCTTATCCTGCTGGATGTGCTTTTAAGCATTTGTGATCCTGGTCAGCCAGGTGCTCTGGGACGTGATGCCTGAAGAAGGTGGAGCAGCAATGGGGAAGGGGCTGGCAAAGTGGGAGCTTTCCAGAGCTGAGATTTGAGGATGAGTAAGAGCACCAGACCTCTTGAAGAAAGGGAGGTGGTCAAGGTGGGAGGCATTTCAAGGAGGAAGACGTGGGGCCGAGCTGCGTGGAACGTTTCAGGAACTGCTGGTGGCTGTGGCAGGACCATGGGCTGGGAGTTGGGATGTGAAGAGAAGCTTCTGAGCCCCACAGAGCTTTCCCTCCTGGGAACATGTTCTTTCTCTTCCCACTTTTGCCAACCGCGTGGGACAGAACAGTATTTTCTTCCCCTCGTGAAGTGACGGAGGGACAGCGCAGTTGGTGGGTGTTGAGTGAGACTGTGAGGATGCAGAAAAGCCCTGGGGCTCTGGCTCCAGAGAAGGGGTGGACTCTAGGGGACTTGACCCAGAGAGTCCCAGAGGCTGTGAATGGACGACTGGAGACTTTCTTCTGCCAGGTGAAATTGGTTGAAACTGGTTCAGAATAACAATGGTGGAGAAGTCATTCATTTTCTCTAAATCTTGCTCTTTGCTGTAATTTGATTTAAATAGAGTTCTTTAATATTCAAGCCTGATTTAAGAGCTCCGTTCTGAGGAAGAAAGTTCAGTGGAGAGGAAGAATCTGCTAACATCTGGCTCCTTTGGATGGACCCAGGCAGTGGGCACCCACCAGCATCCTCGTGCCTCTCCACACCAAGTGTGTGGCCGGCACTGAAAGCATTGGCTGGAAGTTTGTTAGAAATGCAGAATCCCAGGCCCCTTCCCAGACCTGCTGAATCAGAATCTGCATTTTAACCATATCCTCTTCCGGTGACTCAAATGCACAGAATAGTCATGTAAAAAAAGAAATTAATGACAAGGCTAGAAGACATCAACCAGCTTCCCAGGAGGTGAAACCTTGAAATCTCCAGGCCAAAAAACTTCCGACTTTGGAACGGGAGGGAAAGGGGTTAAGGCTCTTAGAAACAATGTGCATATTTTTGCATGTTTTAGATTGTGAATTGCATGTTGGAGTTTTTCAGAATAAAGGGACATGTGTGACTCTCCTCGCAAGCACATCGCTCATCTCTGACAGACCTTGCAAGAGGCTGTCTTTCTCCAGCTGTTCCCCATCCTAGAAAAACCAGCTCTACATCCCGTGTCCTGTGTCTGGCTTCCTCCAGGTCGAGCCTCACTGGAGACATTGAAAGTTTTCCTGCTGATTCTCTGTCTCATTCTGAAGATTTTAATTGCTAGGTATTAAAAACACCCATGTAATATATATTCCATCTGACAATCTGCTTTTCTAAACTTCCTGCAATATAATATACATGGAAAGATTGAGCTGTAGATGAGTGGGGTTTTGCTGCTGAGAGGCAGTCTGAGGCGGAGTGGGTGGTGGGGGTGGGGTGGGTGGATTTGGAGAACAGCTGCTTTCCCTGTGATTTCTTATGAAATAGATGTTAGTAGTGTGGACACACTAGGCAAAATAAAATCTGTGAGTTCTTTTGATTCTGCCATTGCCCTAAAATTCAAAATGGCCCTAGTTTTCTGAACACTATGTGTCCCAGACTCTACATCTATTATATGTATTTTAACAACAACTCCAGAGGCAGGTGGAGTTATCCCCATTTATAGGTGAGGAAACTGAGGTTCAGAAAGGTTAAATATCTTGTTTAAGATCTCAGCACTGGCCATGAAGCTGGGATTTTAGTCCAGGTCCTTTTAAATCCAGAGCTGTGCTCTTTCTGCTCTGCCCTCTGTTGTCCACTCTGAGCCAGGCTCACGTTTTGGCCTGACATTCAGGCTCACTGCCACAGAACTTGCCAGCCTCCTTCCTCAGTTGATGGAAGCAGATCTCATAGACTTGTTCATCCTTGAAGAGAATGAGCGGAAACATGGCCTGCTGTTTGCTAGTAGCCAATCCACCAGCTAGTCAACTCCACCAACACTGGATAAATGACTACTATGCACAAGGCAGGGCTCTAGATCCCAGAGAGGTAGAGGGTATTAAGACAGGGCCTTTAGCCTGCTGGAGCTGGGAAATAAACACATTCACTGCTCACCTGCACACATCAAGTTTCATATTGGCAGCGCAGCGTGCTTTTACCAAGTGTCTTGCATTTTGGAGGCTGCTGCAACATATCAGAAAAGGCACAGAATATGCACTCAGAATGCCTGGATTTGAATCTTGTTCTCCCACCCACCAGATTTGTGACCCTAAGCAGATCCTTTTCCCTCTCTGAGTCTCAGCTCCCTCATATGGACCATAAATATCCAGGACAGGCATCTCATAGAGCTGTTGCAAGGTGCAATGCCGGGATGGACGGGAACGGGCCATTGTCATGCCTGGCACACAGTAGTTACTTCAAAGACGTTTACGCTACTCTTAGTGCTTCACTGTTCTCAAAGCTTGCTCTTTCTAAACATCTCATCTGTGCTTCTGTGGCATAAACAGTTTGGCCTAAGCCACTTGAACTTCCTTGAAAGCCACCTGCCCAGCCCATAGGCCTAAGCTCTGAGGAGAGATGTTCTTACATCACCTCTCAACTGTGAGCTGGTCAGACCGGAAAAACTGTGGCCTAGGGTCAGAAGTAGAATCCTTGCCCTCTCTTCAATGACCCAGGCTTCTCCATGACCCTGGCCACATGTGATGTTTTTATTCTTTGGCCAGAGTTTCATAATCTGTACCATTTGTACAAACATTCCAGAAACAATTGTGCAGGCTCATAAATTTGTGGGACAGTTTACATGTGGAGCCTAATTCAGTGATAATCTTCTGATGCTCAGGGCCCATTCTGGGGTCCTCCCCGTGGTCATCCTTTTCTTCTGAGCTTAGCTGTGCAGGTGCTGGCAGCCTGAGGCTGTGATGATCCTTCTTTGGCTCTCTTGACTCTTTCTCCCAACCCCTCTCTGTAGCCTT
This sequence comes from Vicugna pacos, assembly GCF_048564905.1. Lineage (NCBI taxonomy): Eukaryota > Metazoa > Chordata > Mammalia > Artiodactyla > Camelidae > Vicugna > Vicugna pacos. The sequence continues at coordinate 40,589,939 of NC_132996.1, forward strand.
TCATGATGGATAGTCCTCAACCCATAATTTTCTCTCTGGTGTCTTCCCAAGCAAGAGCTTATCATCTCCCTGCCTCTGTTTTTGGTCCTTGGTGGATAGCTCCCAGATCTGCCCAAGTGCCTGATCCTGCTTCCTGCCTACAAAATAATAATCAATATGAATTTCACCCTTCTGCAAACATTTACTGAGCCCCTACTATGTGCTAGTACTGGGGATGCAGGGTGAACAAGATGGATTAAAACCCTGGAGAGAAGCAATACACAAGTAAAACAAAGAAATAAATCATGAAGTTTCACTTAGAAGGGGAACGGAGCATCAAACCAAGTAGTCAGGGAGTGGAGAGACTGGGTTGATGGATTGTCTCATAACTGAGAACAAGTGAGCAACACCTCCTGTTTGCCTGCTGTGAGGAAAGTCAAACAAGGTGAAGGGTCGATAGGGAGGACTGGGAAAAATGATGAGGGAAGCTTCTCTAGGGGTGGGACTTTGGGGGCAGACCCTATGAGCTGAGAAGGAGCCGGAAGATCTGGGGAAAAGGAAGCAAATATAGGAGAGGCCCTGAGATGGAAGCGAGTGTGGTGAGTTTTAGGAACGGTCACTAGTTTTTGGGCAGTAACAACACACCAGGCACCGTGCGTGGTCCTTACACGCTGGATCTTCACTGATCCTATGAGGAGAGTGGTAACATTATCGTTTCCAGTTACTCAAGATGTAGAAGCTATTCCAGTCCCATTCCTGTTTTAAGGATGAAGAAGTCGAGAGGCGGAGAGCCTAAGTAATTTATCCATGGGCATCCCAGATCAAGTAAGCGATGGGGCCGACATTCCACCAGCTTCACTGTGTCCCCAGGCCTTTGTGTGGTAGTACTCACCGCACCACACTGCCTCTTTTCAGTCCCACTCCGTTCTAATTAAACCTCACCTCTTGCCATCATTACAGCTCACTTCCAAGGAGGCACCCCTTCTGGGCTGCCTTATGCATCAGAGTCTCTTCCCATGTCCCCATGCCTCACACTCAGCACCCAGTCAGCTGTTTCTTAGCAGTTCACCTCTGTCCCTTCCCACCTCTTCCCAAAGCCCTCCACCTGGTTTCTTCCTGTCCTGTCTGCACACCTTTGGCAGAGGAACTGTCCTCATCCATGATTTCCTTATGAGCCTCGAGTTCAACCTTCATTGAATTTTGATGCTCTAAGTTTCAGACCTTAACCTTAACCTTATTAGTGACATTAAGAATGACCCCTTGAATTTGAGAGGACCTTGCAGTGAACAAGACACTCGCTGTTAATGTGTCCCGAAGAGAGTCCTGTGCCTTTGAGTAACAGAAACAGTGGGGAATGATTCTGAATTTAGGTGTTGCTAATGGCATCACAGTAAGAAAGTAATAGAGATTTTAACACCTATCAGTGGGGTATGGGGCAGTGGGGGAGGAGCAAGACCTGGGGAAGGAGAGGGATTTTAACAAACACTGGAGTTCAATCTAACTGTAACTTTCCTTTTTTTCATCTATTCTATTTGTCTAGGATAATCAATGACAAATACTTAGCACCGTCCTGTGCATAAAAAGGAAACTAATAAACATCGGTTTCCTCTGCACGTCCGCATCTCTACCTCCAGCAGCTCAACCCACAGCAGACTAACCAGGTCTCCTGGATACGTGTTTATTTTAAAGTTGCTCTCCCCAAGAAAATAATATTTAAATGAAGCAAAAAAAAATCACGATTACAAATCATAGTAAAGGGGTGAATACATTAAACTCTTGACCAGAATGCCCAGGGAATAGAGAGTCTGGATTAGTGTTTTCTGGTAACTGAGGATTAATCAGACTCTCTCTGATTAAGCCTTTGAGTTGATGATGGAAAATCAGTCTGGGAAGGCAGTTTGGAAGAGTGGTTATGGGTAAGAGCTTTGCCAGCTGGGTTCAAGTCCTGACAGCCAATTGCTAGCTGTGTGAGGCACGTTGACGTCATCTCTCCAAGCCTCAGTTTTTCATCTGCTCAATGGAGATAATAAGAATTTGTTCCAGGAATCTTTTATTACATAACAAATCATCCCAACACAGTGATTTAAAGCAATGGTCACGTTTACCTTGCTCACACATCTATAATTCAGGCAGGATTCAGTGAAGGTAGTTTTCTTTGCTCCATTCATCATCAACTAGGATGGCCTGAAGCTAGAACCACCTGAAGGTTCACTTGCTCACTCACATACATGGTACTTGATGCTGGTGGTCAGCGAGGGGTCTAGCTGGGCTGGTTACATGTGGCCTCTCCATGTGTCCTGGGCTTCCTCACCGCATGGTGGCTGGATCCAAAGGCAAGCTTCCAGGGGGAGAGGGAGGGGGAGAGGGAGAGAGAGAACCAGGCATAAGATGTATTGCCTTTAATCACCTAGCTCAGAATTCACTTCTGTTACATCCTGTCCATTAGGCATGAGTCTAGACATTTGGCCAGGTAACAGGGAGGGAAATTAGACTCTACCTTTTGATAGGAGGAGTGGAAAACAATTGCAGCCCTGCTTGCCACCACCACATAGTTCCTACACCAGGGCTGTAGTGAGGACTGAGGGGGGTCTTGCAGGAAAGCCAGGTACTGTGCCTGGCCCAGATGTATAACGACAACCACCTTAGGTCATATTTCCGGTCTGCAGTTGAAGCAGCTGCGGCTCTGAGAGGTTAAATGGCTTGCTCAGATTCCCGGTGACAGCCAGAGCAGGAATCTGAACTGTTGCTCACAGGACTCTGCAGGGCTCCTCCAGACGCTAGCAAAGGCCACTGACATCACGCAGTATCGTTTGCATCTGGTGGCGGTCGTTAGAGGAAACGGATCTGTGAATTGGATGATCTAACCTCTGCGGCCTGAGGTCATCCTTCCCCCTTTCCCAGATTGTTCATCCCTCTTTCCTCTTTGAAAAGGGACTTGGGGCTTGATTAGGTGGGCACTGGGCTATTTTGCTTTGCCCTGGGCTCCCTGCTGTGGGTATGACGCTCAGGCCATCAGTCTCTTGGCTGTGGAGTAAGGTGCCAGACAGGCCGGTAAGTCCTATTCCCCCACTGTGTCCAGTCCCTTTTGCACCTTGGGAGGTGTCTGATGCCTGCTGGTTTGTCCTGAAAGCTTCTGTTCTCCACTTTAGCCGTTAACTAAGTTGGGCTGATATGTAGCTTTAAGACACTTCCATCCCACCCCATTTGTTGTGCTCCATTGATTTAGTGGGGAAGGTGTGGATCCCTTTGTCTGTTTACAGAGATTATAAAATATGAGCTATATCTGTACCCTGAAATTATATGTGTGTCAATAAAATACACTTAAAAAAAAAGCCTGACAAAATGTTTTAGTTTTGCAATGGAAATCACGTCAGCTGTCAAATGAAAATTTATTCCTCCTCCTTGAGATGAAAAGTACCTTTTGTAGACAAAAACCTGAGGAAGAAGGCAGTGGAATTGGACTGCTACCTCCAGGCTTTTTAATTTGGATTTTTTTACCCTTTTCTCTCCTAGTAGCAATTTGTGTGCTTTAAACTTGAAATGTTCTGAATCAAGAGCCATTTTGCTCTGTGTTGTTATTTCTGTTTTAAAAAGAATTTATAACCTAAGGATTCTTTTTTCTTTTTAAAGTAAAATCTCACTTGTGAAAGTGTGGAACTCATGGACGCCGTTGTATTGGGAGCTTCTCTTTCCATATGGATTGTGAACCCTGAGCATTTTCAGGGGCAATAAAATTGAAGACCTGCTTTACTGTGGGGTGGGTGGTGGGAGGTTGAAGAACACATCCTAGGTCTCTTCTGGAAGCTAAACTCTTGCCTATCTAGCACGGTTCCCCTCCCCTGACCTTAGCACAGCCGGGAAAGTAGCCAAGTCTCTCAGCATTCTAGGTGCTTCTTGCAGTGGTACCTCATGGCTTTCTGCTTGGGGATAACTTTGGTGCTGCAAAAGTGGGTATTTCCCACTTTCTTTCTGTTTTTCTGGAGGGTGTAGATACTGCTTTTATAATGGGAATGAGAACGTTTGTTTTAAAAACAAAACAACAACCCTCAAAGAATCTCTGGAGAGACTGTTTCCAGGGCACCATTCATTTATTCCACTACCCAAGATTTTCTGTGGCATCTGTCATGTTCCAGGCCCTATGCTGGACTCTGCCATGGCTCCTGTCCTCACGTGGTTTAGAGTCTATGGGGGTGGGAACAGTAATCACAGGGCCTCCCAGAAATGGAACATCCAGACAGGAATGTGGTGCCACTGGAGGGGAGATTTAACCCAGGTAGAAGGTGGGATTAAGCTCCGCTGAGCTGAAATCTGCAGGAAGAGTAGAAGTTGATGAGTCAAAAGGGAGGGAAGAGTGTCCAGGCAGATGGAACAGCATGGGCATGAGCCCAGTATCAAGAGGAAGTGGAAGCATGAGGGCCTGACAAGGGCTCAGCGTGACTGGGATGGAGCCCTTGAGCTAGGGACTAGGGATTCAGCAGCAATGCTTCACTCAGGGCTGTGGGCCACCTGCAGGAAGGCCACCTTTACCTGAAGCTAATAGCAAAGGACTTGACATGACCTGCTGTGTGTAGGTGAGCTGTCTGAAACCCCGTAAAGGCAGAATGCAGGAAGCCGCTAAGCCCTGCCTCTGTGAGACAGGCCTTTCTCAGTCTGTGAAATGGGAACATCTGTGCCCTGTCTTGAGGTTCACATAGTATCTTGAAATCTGGTGCTGCGCTTTGGAATTAGGGAGGAAGAGTGAAGCCATGTTCCCGTGCACACCCCTGTAAGTGTGTGCCCGTGAGTGTGCCCGTGTGTATATGAGTCCAGGTCTCTCCCTGAGGGGGCAGGTTCCTGGGAAGGGAGAGGAGTTCCCCCGGGAGGGGCCCAGGCTCTGCTACCTTGGACAGCACCTGCCCTGCTGTCCTTCATTCATTCAGCCCACATCTTTCAGTGAGGACCTCTGCGGTGCCGGGAGCCTGGGATGGAGAGAGGATTCTTGCTTCTGACAAAACCACCCCAGGCTGAGTCTGGTCTTTGCAGAGGGTCCAGATAAGGTTTGAGCCATCCCTTTGCAGGGGTGGCTGGCTGCCTCCAGCTCCTTTTTCCTCAGAGGAAGTTGTGTCTGCGCAGGTCCTGGCCCAGAGGGCACCATCATTGCAGGAGCAGAAAGGAGTCTATGACTCACTGGGCAGACAGCTGAGCCCCCAAAGTCCAGCTGACCGACCATCCTGTGCTCAGGGTAGAAGGGAGCCCTCGGTGGGAGGGGACTTGAGCCTGCTGCAGGTTTCTGGATGTTCTTTGGAGGCAAACCCAGTCCACGATTGCTCTAGTTTTTGTTTCAGCCTTGACACTGTTCCTCTTCCTACCTCTCCTTTTTGGTCCCCATCCTGTTTCTGCCCCTTCTCTGCCCCTTCACCCCTGAATGCTCCTGTAACAGAACTGAGTCTCGTTTCCTACATGTCCCAGCCCGGGCACACAGACCCCAGCTTTACAGTTCCCCACAGAGTTTTGAGTTGGGAGAGTTTTGAGTTGACCGCAGGAAGGAATGGAGTGTCCTCAACTGCACAGTGGGTAAAAATACCCACCTCCTGGAGCTTTAGGAGCTGAGATGATGCACGTAAAGTCCCCAAAGCCCTGCCTGGTATTTTTTTCCCTAATAAATTCCATACAAGTGATAATGGTTATTTTGAATCACTGATCTCAGCAGCTTAGAGGGTGCAGGGGAGAGTCAATACTGCTCTGTTCCCTGACTGTCATTGGCACCCTTTGTCTGTGTAGGAGGTGCTGACTGCATCACTCGTGCCCCAGAAGCTCCATGATGCCTAGAAGGCTGGCTTCTGAAGAAACAAGCCTGAGAGATTGCACTGCTGGCTTCCCCATCTGTTGGCCAGTCTCTGTCCCTTTAAACACGGCTGGCTTTCCCATGCACCATGCTTCTGGTACCCTGGTGACCCTGTAAGGCTAGCCTTGCGTATGCTCTGACCTATCCTTCCTCTGAGCCCACTCTGTGCTCCACTCACTCCTCTGCTCTCCTATCCATGTAATTCCAAACCCCTGCCTCCATTCTCCGGCCTTCTGCAGGTCCTTCCCTAACTTACTGAAACCCAGTTTCCCTTCTGATGCTCAGTTCTGCCTATTCCCTTAATTCTGGCTAGACCCACAGTTTGGAGATTAAGAGGGACCCTGTTTGTCAAAGCTGTATGAAACTCCTTGTCCTGGGCAGCAGCCTGCTTGGGCCCCCGCTGATGCCTCTGCTCCTACCAAAGGAGGGGAACTTGGACCCTCTCCTTTACTCCCAGACAAGATCATAGTTGGTGGGTGAACAGCACTTTTGGAAACAGCCTCAGCCCCTGGCAAACAGCTTTCCTGAACCCCAAGTCACTGTTGCTGAAGTCACAACTGGAGGCTGGTTTCAGAGCACATTGATTTCTCCCAGGGCTTTAATAACCCCAAGCTTCAGTTTGCCTATTGGCTCTTTTGTAATGTATCAGCCTCATAAAACAGTCACTTTCTGTTAAAAGATCTTATTATTGCAAAAAGAGATGTTGAATCGCACTTTCAAGGTTGCTGGTGAAATGTGATCTTTGAGACTCATTGGCCCTGGTCCAGGGCGTGGGGAAGTGGATATTAAGAAGATAAATTAGAAGTCAAAACACAGTTCTGTTTTCCCCTGTGTCTTAGGCTGTGTGTCTGTGATGAATTCTGCAAGGAAAAAAAAATCACAACTCCCTTTCCCTGCGCCGCATTCTCTGCCACCTTCAGAAGTCAGATTCCAACCTGGAGAGACAGTCGGCAGCTCTTTATTTCAGCCATGACGTTACCAGAATGACAATTTCTCTGGGTAGTAACATGGGCAGCTTCTTTCTCTCCTGCAAGTCTCTGAAATTGGCTCAACCCCTCAGCCCTGGTATTTTTCAATTCCATTCAGTTCAGCAGATCCTTGTGGATGGGCTTGCTCTGTGCTGGGTGCGGTGTATGTGGGCAGAGGACACAAAGGGATGTGACAAGGCTCCTATCCTTGGAGACTACTAGCCTCTCGATGGTGTGGGGCAGTGGGGCAGGGAGATGAGCTGATGTGATCAGTGTGCTGCTGGAATGAGATGACAGACCCGTTCTCGCATAAGTCCTCAACTGCGAGTATTATCATCGACTCCATTTATGGTCAGGAAACTGAGGCTTAGAGAGGTTAACATACCCAGGACTGGTGGTGGAGGTGAGCTTGGCCTCCAGGTCTCACTGCTTGTGAGACTCCAAGTCTCATTGACTCCAAAGTCAGCTAGCCCTTTACCCTACATATGATACTGCCCCTCCCAGCACCCAGAACAGCCCCAGACCCAGTGGCCAGGAGATAGAGAAGCATCTTCCGTTTGTGCAGGCAACCCCCTTAAACGCCATTTCCATTTTAAGAGAACATCCCATGAACGGGTCTCACTAGCAGGTTAATGCTCTCACGTGACAGTTTCCTGTTCCAGATGTGGAAGACGAGCCTGCTTTGAGGCAGCACTCTGAAGTTAGCACAGTGCCTATTACCCAAGGAGTGTGTTTGGAGAAAACTGGGGTAAGTGCTGGGGTGGATCCAATGGCAGCTGTGAATTCAGGTAAAGTCAGCATTCAGGAGGATGGGGAGGTGTCCCAAAGAACTGCCTCCTCCCATATCCCTACCCTATCCCTGCTTTCCTTTGTTTTCCTTCCCATTCATCTCGGCAGTGAACACAGATGCTGGCCACGTAGAGATGGTGTCCCGAAGGCTTATGTGCTCTTTGCTGCACTGGTGTGGTTGGGCTTTCCTGTGGGCGGAATGGCAGAGCAAGGGGGAGAAGAGGTTATTCCTTCCCCCAGAAGCCATCGACTAAGTGTTCAAGCTCCCAGGGCTGTCTCTCATGGAGCATACGTGCCCCATAGACCTGCCATTGCAGCATTTTACCTCTTTGCAAAGATAGTTCTATGGATGAAGGCTCTGTGATAAAACTGGAGATCCCTCTGGGTAAATGCCCAGCTCTTTGAAGACAACCTCCAGGGAAAATGCCAGAGCCTTCCTACTCCCTGCTACTGGAAAAGGCTCAGGATGGCTGGGACCGTGGGTGTGGCCTGTTAAGCATTTCTAAAGCTTGTAGGGCTACTTAGGACTGGGAGGTATCCTTGGTTAGTTTCCTGGGCCTCTGAGCATTTTCCTCTCTATATTCATTCATTGGAAAATGACTCGTTGCACCTTTCATGTGTCCCAGGCACTGTTGATGCATTGGCAGACAAAAACAGACAAGTTCTGTCCTGACGTAGCCTATACTCTGGTAAGGAGAGGAGATAATAAAAAATAATGCAAATCAAATGAGTAAAACATGTAACGTGTCAGATGGTTATAAGCGCAGGGAGCAAAAATAAAGTCAAGTCCAGAGAATAGAAATATGGCGACAGGGTGTTGATAGTATGTTGCACAGGCCAGGAAGGGAGGACCTCACCGATAGGTCCACATTTCAGCAGAGTCCTGAGGTGCAGGAGTGAGGCAGGAGGGTGTCTGGAGATAAGAAAACAGCAAATGCAAAGGCCATGCAATGAGAATGTGTCTGGTGTTTCTGAGGATGTGATGTGGCTGCAGTAGACGAAGCGTCAGGGGAGAGAAGCGATGCTTGGGCCTCACAGGTGACCATAAGGACTTTCACTTTTACACCGAGAGAAATGAAAAGCCACCAGGTGTTTCTGAGCAGAGGAAAGACAATATCCGGCTTACATTTTAAAGTATTCGCTCGCTCGGGGCTGGTTTGTGGATGATGGCTGGAAGAGGAGCGAAGGCAGGAGGAGGGGAGCAGACAGAAGGTGATGGCAATGACCCCCATGAGTGATAAGGGTGACCTGAACTGTGGCTGTAGCCATGGAGATGGAGAGAAGTGGGTCGATTCTGGATGTGTTGAATGTACAACAAACAATTTTTGCTGATGAATTAGTTCTGGATTGTGAGAGAAAGTGAAGGGTTAAGGAAGTCTTCTAAAGTGTTTGGCTTGAGACAGTGGAAAAAATGGAGTTGTTATTTAATGAACTGGGGCAGGCAGTGAAAGAAGCAGGTGTGGGGAGAAGAAAATGTGGAGATCAGGTGCTGGACATATTAAGAGTAAGATGCTTTTTAGACCCCCAAGTGGAGGTGTTGAGTAGGTGGTTGGATCTGAGTCTGAGGTTCACAGGAGACATCCAGTCCTGATATATACATTTGGAAATCATCAGTGCGTGATTAAAGTGTTTAAAGTCATGACTCTGGGAATAAGTGTAGATGGAAAAGAGATCTGAGGACGGATCTCTGGGGTACCCACTCCAACATTAGACATCAGGAAGATGAAGAGCATCAGTGAAGGAGAAGGAAGGAAGGAACAGCCAGTGTGGTGAGAACAGAAAAAGAGATGTGTCCCATTGTGGTTGACTGGTTGATGTTAGAAAAATGTGGTTCCTTCCCGGTCTCTGCTGCTTCCATCCACTTCAGGCCTCGACTTTGAGCTTCGCCTGCAGAGGTAGCAGCACTTTAAGACTATGTCACATCAGATTCAGAGGTTCAGAGTCCTAGTCCCATCAAATGTTCTGAGCGGGTTTCTAGGAGGATCCATTGGTCTTTGGCCAGGAGGAATTAGGGCTACATTTCAGCTGGCAAGCAGCCTTAGACAAGTCCTGTAGTTAAGATGGACAGAGTTTTCTCATGAATGGAAGGAAGGAGGAAGATTTTTTTAAATGTTGGATTGCAAAGCAAGACCATCTGGACATCTTCAGTTTTCAGTCTGAATTGGAGGCCTGATCTTGGCATAAAGAGATGAACCTGGTGATGTTTCTGGGGAGTAATTATGGAACCACTTCTTCAGCAGCTGTTGGCTATTGGCAACGGAACTGCTGTGGCTTCAGAAGAAAATGTCAGAAGGAAGAGACCATTATTTTGCTTTAGATCAGATGCAGCCTGGTGTCTTGGAGAGAACAAGAGACCTGAACTTGATTCAAATTCCAGATCTGCCCCTAGTTAGTTACCTGTCCAGCTGTAGGCCAGTTGCTGAAGAACTCTGGGTGTCAGTTTTTTCATCTGTAACAAGGGCATAATTTCTCCCTACTGGCAGAAACATTGTCAGGATTTAAAGTGCACTAGTACCTTGTTCGTCATAGGGCTTAAATAGGACTGGTTGGTTTTATTTGCTTTCCTCTAGGGAGGAAGAGACTAGACTACTTAGGGCGCTTAAATAGTATATATCGTGGGCATGTGTATGTGCCTCCAACCCTCTGGGAATAGACCTCTCCCACAAGGAACACCCCTTAATCCGTTTGGAGATGCGAAGCTGCTTATGTGTGAGCATATTTAAGAGCCCTGTGGTGTGAGACAGTCTGAGGGGAGAGGCTGTGAGATCATCCTTGAGCTGGGCTGAACACAGATGGACAGAGTGTGGAGGGTGACTACAAGAGACGTAGCATCTCTGTTTAGTTCTGACTTGTCCAGAGGTGAGAGGATTAAATGAAAGTCTGGCTAATTTTAAACTCTTTCATTCATTCAATAGAAAATCATCAGCAACTATGCTAAAGAAAGTACCAAAGAAGCTCTTGGCTTCAAGCATTCCCAGTCCCACAGGGTGTGGATGTAACAGACATTCAGGATATGGAGTGCTGAGTTCTCTGATGGGGAGGGCAGAGACCTCTTAGAGTGGAGGCAAACCTTCGAAGCCAGGGTGTAATTCAGTAAGAGCTTTGGAGAATCTGATAGACCGTGAGTCTTAAGGAATCACAAAGAAGAGGGAGGTGAGTTATTTTCATCAAAGGCATGGAGATCTCGTCATGTTCCAGATGGAGCTTCCACTGAGGGGCTTTGCTTGCTCTGAAGGTTCTATCTGAGTGATAAGGAAGGAATGTCCTGGCTTTCCTGTCTGTTCTGGCTGATATCTTCCTTCAGTCTCCTGGAGTCACACTGGTTCCTCTTACCGGCCAGCTTGTATGTTATCCAGGCTAGTGCAGGATTTGAAGCCGGGTGGACTGGTTTTGAATCTCAGCATCACCTCTGGGTAACTGTGTGGCTGTAGGTAAGTCGGTTACCTTGCCTAAGTCTGTTTCCCCAAATGTAGAGTCAGGATATGATTCCTAACTTTCAGGTCACTGGAGAATTAGGCTGTCACTAGCTTATATAGTGCTGTTGTGAGAGTTAGAATTAGGAAAAGGTAACCCTTTCTCAAGACATTTCACTGCCATCTTCCAGCCAGTTTATGAATGGTGCCCCCTAGGGTATGTAAGATACACATTATCCATTGCATAAATGATGGCTGCTGCTATTATGATCATTACTATCACCTTGTTGGAAAATAGCTCCAATTTGACCTTCTGGTGAGTTAGTTGGATCAGCCTGAAGCCTGGTTAGTCAGATTTCATCAGAGAAGAGCAGCTCTCTTCTGACCAGCTAACATAATTGTGACAATAGACAGGGGTGTGGCAGGAGCTGTGTGTTCTTATTAGACTTTCTTTAACATTCGGGGTCAAAAGCTGAAGGTCATCAAAATGTTGGCCATCTCTAAATTATTATGCTGCCAAAATAATTCCTACCACAGAGCAGACTGTCTCCAGCCACTGGAGATCAAAATAGAGCCTAATGGATTGAGGAAGCAATCAATGCTTCTAAAGACATTTGTGGGTTGTAGCCCATAAAATATTAATTCTTTCTGTTTGTCTTTAAGAATATATTTTATATGTTTATGCATTATTGAAAGGTGCTTATAATGTTAAGTGACTTAAGACCTGAGCATTGAATGGCCGAATCTCTTTTTCTTTGTGATATCAATGTAATATATAAAGACAAAACCAAATCCCACTGACCATGCTGGTAGCCATGAGTCGACAGCCATGGAATCAAACTGTACCCTGTATGATGAAGTTGTTTTATTCACGTTTTGATGGGGAAATAAATAACTTATGTATGGCATTTCCCACCTAATAAAGTGTTTCACTGTTGGATTTACAGGACACATTTATGAAATCACAACTGTGCAGCTTAGCTTTATTTGGCCTTAATAACATTAGGGCTGGGGAGGGTTGCGTCTGGGTCTTCAAGGTACAGAAGGATGCAGTTGAAGGAGGAGTGATCTCAAATCAAACGGAGCAAGGGCCGTCAGGAAGACGGAGGGAGAGCAGTCTAAGACTGACTCAGAATTCACCTTCTGGGCAGAAAGTATCGTAGACATTTGGGTTCTTCTGAGAGTGGGCATGGTCTGTGCTATACAAAAGAACACAAGGTGTGTTTCTTGGTATATTTCATAGAACACTACATTCTAGAAGGAATGATTTGATGCACTTTTTAAGGGGCCACAGACCACTCTGGAAATTTAAACTATGGTGCCACACTTAAGAAACATTGTCATTTTCACACACAGAGAAAATTCTTCACATGATTTCTGAGGATCCTCCCTCCCCACCCCTGGACATAAGAATGTCGGACTCTGATCTAGTCCAGTGGTCTTTTTCACTCCAGAAAGCTGAAGCCCAGAGAGGTGGTGGCCTGCCCAGAGTCACACAGCTCCTGATACCTCATCCCAGTACCACCTCTCCCGGTGGCAGAAGGTGTTAACTAGGCACGGAGGAGTGTAGACTCTGGAGCAAGACTGCTTTGGTTCATCACCTAGGTTTGCTACTTATTATTGGTTTGACCTTGAGCAAGTTATTTCTCTTTCTGTGCCTAAAATTTCCTCATGTATAAAATGAAGATGACAATAGCTCCCACTACACTGACTTGTGAATGTTGAATGGACTGATCTCCTTAGAGTTTGGTGCTTGAAACACAGTAAGCACTTAGTATTGGTTTCTATCATTGTGGGTCTAGATCAAAGTCCCCCACGATATGCTTTCATAGCTCATTGTATGTTTTCTTCTCAGGCTGCTTTTTCCTCCATCATTATGCTCATAATATAGTTTATGTAACTTTGAAACTACCTTGGCTCTTTGCTTATTTGTCTTTGGTCTATTGGAATGTAAATAGCTACTACTTCATCCTTAATACCTAGAACGGCTCCTGATGCATAGTAAGGCATCCGCAGACATTTAATACATGAATGAATGAATGAATGAGTGGATGAGTGAATGGCCCTTATTATAACTTGTCCGTGTGTGCTCATGCAATTAAGTCGTATCTGTCTCCCTCCTGGACAGAAGCTCCACAAGAGCATCACTTACTGTAGTTACTCCATCCCTCCCTGCTGCGCCTGGTGCACTGTAGGTTCTTAATAAGCATATGTTAATTGAGTGTATGAATGCTTATATGGAGACAGGAGAGAGGAAGAGTAACAGAGGGAGCACAGAGAAAAAAAGAGCACAAGGATATTATTTAAGGTCCAACATTTATGCCAGCCCCCCATTCGTTCATTACTAAGGCAACAAGGGATGATAGTTTAAAGCCCAGACCCCAGAGCTGGCTTCAAACTCTGGTTCAGCCACTTACGTTGCATGAATTTGGGGCAACTTAGCAAACCTCTCTGTGCCTCTGTTTCCCTCTCTGAAATATGGGGTTATATTAGCACCTACCTTACAGAGTTGATATAAAGGTGGTGAGTTAATCTCTGCAAACTGCTTAGAACAATGACAGGCAAAGAGGAAATCCTCAACAGACACCAGCTCTAATGATCATTTATTTGCTAATTGCAGCGAACATTTACAGAGTATTTTCTATCTGCCAGGCCCTCGCTGGGTGCTTAAGATATAGTTGGTGCTTAAGAAAAAACAATACACTCCTCCCCTGGGGCACTCAGCATCTCCTAGGGGCAATGGAAAAGGACATCAACCGTTCCATTTTGGTGTCATAGAAGGAACCGGCGTGGGGCACATAGCTGGCACTCTCGCCTGGCCTGGGACCAAGGTGTGCGGGGACAAGGAAGTTCCCAAAGGAAGGAGCATTCAAGAAAAGCTGGGGTTGCCTAGTAGTACAAATGGGAGGAAGGGCATTCCACATGAAAGGATCCACATGTTCAAAGACAAGGAGGTAGCAGCAGCAAGGTTGGAGGAATAGCAAACATCTGGTTGCTGTTCATCCACTTAATTCATTCTGTCTGTGTCCACTGAGCGCCAACAATGTATAGGCTCAGCGCTGTTCTGTGTACTGAGGGTAGTGCAGAGAACAAAGTGGACAAAGGCTGGCTGTCATGAAGCTTCTATTCTAGCATGGGAGGGCAAACAGTAAATAGATATGGAGATCATGTGTCAGGTGGCCATAAACACTATGAGGGAAAAACAAAGTAAGGGATAGAGGATGTGTGGTTAGGGGAAGGAGTGTTATTTTAGATGGGGTGATCAGGGAAGGCCTCTCTGACATTTGTACAGAGTCTGAAGGAAGTGAAGGTGGAAGCCATGGGGCTCTCTAAGGAGACATTGGTCCTGGTAGAGAATCAGCCATGTGCAAAGGCCCTGAGGTAGGAGCAGGTGGGACCTGTTTGAGAAAAAGCAAAGAGGCCAGTTTGAGGAGTAAGCAAGGGGAGAGTAGAGGGAGACCAGGCAAAGGGGTGGCCAGGTGCCTTTGGGCCTTGTGAAGACAAGGGTAGACCTTGAGCACTAGTGGGAGAGAAGACAGAGAAGTTGGGGGGCCCAATACTTAGGGCTGTGGCATAAACTCTGCTGAGTGATGGGGCCTTCTTTGTGGCAGCTGGGGAACCCTGGAAGGATTTTAATCAAGAGTGATGTAGTCACATTGTGTTTGACAGTAATAACTCTAGGTTGAGCATAAGGGATGGGAGTCAAGCGAGGAGTTTAGGGGGTGACTCAGGTGAAGGAGGAGGGAGGCCTGAACTTAGCAAGAGGAGCAGAGCTGATTGCACTGTCCACATCTGTCTCCTTCACTGCCTCCAACTTCCCCTCCTTTCATGGACCTCGCCAGTGCCTCACTTGGAATAAGCACCACCTCCTGAGTTGTGTAGTGGGCAGGAAAGACCAGCATTTCATTGCCTGAGCCCATAGTGAGCAGTATGGCCAGCAGTGAGAAAGGAACTTCCAGCTTTCTGTGGGTGCTTTTCCAGATACAATTTCTATAGCTCGAAGCTGAGGTTTGGAACACTGAGACATTCTTATATTGTATATTGCATTGCAAATCAGATTGTTTTTTAAAAAATTAATGGCATATAGTGCATTGCAAATCAGATTATTTTTTTAAAAAATTAATGGCATCTGTCACTTAAAACATTTTAAATACATCTTTGTCTCCGCTCTGGGAAAACATGAACTCTTAGTTTTTATGCTAAATCGAGGGATCATAACCCAAGAACTCAGCAATTTTGCACTTTAAATATTTACTCCGTGGTTTATTTCCTTCCAATAAATTAATGATTAAATTTTAAACCCACACTCCTATTCACCAGGGACTCACAGAACAGAGGATAAAATGACTTTTTTCTTTCTCTTTTGAAATTTTAATTTGGAAATGCTGTCTGTCAGGTCTTCAAAACCCATCGCTAAGCATCTGCCTTCCCTCCCTGGTTACACAAGGCAGTGAGTGGATAAGGAGTGTGGACCAAGGACACCAGGCCAAAGCCCAGTGACTTGTCCATCCTAGATATCTTGTCCCTTGTCCCTGGAAGATAAGAGTTGGTATTGGCTTCCCTAGAAGAGCCCAGAATCCTGATGCCTCTGAACTTTCATGAGTAAGAAGAAAAATACTCATTGACGTGTATGCTGAAGGCTGCCGGTTTGAGACCACCAGGTCCCCTCAAACAAATAAAGAAGCAGATGTTTGGGAGGCGCCTGCCTGGATACTGATAGTTTTCCATCCAGATTCTGACATTGGCTTGACTCCCTCTCCTTCTTTCCCACCTGGGTCTCCGTCCCCGTCTCCGTGATGAACGATCCCTTCCTTTCTGTAGTGGTTGCTTCTGTTCTCCACTGAGTTCTTTCTGCAATCAAGGTTGCATTTCCCTCTATGTGAAGGAGTGATGTGAAGCCTATCAAAAGGTATGTTTGTCCTGAAAACCCCTTCATCTACGCACCGCCAGCAAATCACCCCTGACAACCCCCACTCACCGCGTACCTACAGGTGCTTGAAAATAGCTTGACACGGTGGAAAGAGCCATGGACGAGACGTAGACAGGCCTAGGTTAGAAGTTTATTCTGCCACTTCCTACCTGTGGCATTGGATGTGCTATTAAATCTTCCCAAACCTCAGTCCCTTCATCAGTAAAGTGCTTTGTAATATCTGTGCACGTGCCCAGCATAGAGTAGGGGGGCACTGGGAAGCAGTGACTGTTCTCATTTTCTCTGTTTTTATTAGGCCTTTGGGTGAAGGCATTGGGTCTCCAAAAAGAGCCTTTTAACAATGCAAAAGCGTTATCTCGGAGGAACGCCATAATTACCCTGGTATGGACTGCTTATTAGATAAACAAGACGGGGCCACTGGGACAGAGTAGGAGAGCATAGCCTTGGGGAATGGGTGGGATGTGCAATTTAATGCTGGGTGCAAAGAAACAAATCCCACGAAGTGCCTGGCGGGGTCGGCAGAGGTTGAGCACATTTTGCCAACTTCTGATGGTCAGCCCAAGCTGGCTTGACTTCTATGTTCTTGCTACGCAGCTGGGGGAAGCTTGGGCCACCTGGCAGCCTGCTGGGCTTGGGGGAGTGCACTATTTAGACTCATCAGATTTGAATCTGAGCGTGGCCACCCACTAGCTGGGTGAGCTGGGACAGATGACTCTACTTTTTTGATCCTCAGTTCCCTCATCTGCTAAACGAAGGGCCTGTCTGACAGGGTGCGGGAAGATTCGATGGTACAAATGGGGGAAAGCACCATTTTCTCCAAGAGGAAAAGGGAAGACAGATATAGACCACTTGCCTAAAGTCACAGAGCAGACAGAACCGAGGCCACAGGTCTCTCTTCTCCAGGTGGGCCTGCTCAGGTGCCTCCTAATACTTCTCCAGGTGTCCCTGAGGACTAGCCATTCCCTTGGGATGGGCTCATGGCAGTGGAGGTCTCCTCCTATTTCCCCTGCCCAAACCTCTTCTTCGTGTTTTTTCACAATTACCCTAATTTTTCTCTTGAAATCTCTACTGTCACTCCTGCCTTGTAGAGGCTCCGGGCCTCACTGCCTGATCACCTGTAGCCAAGAGGGCCTGATTTGTTCTGACTTGTTCCTGGCCTTCAAAACATACCCATGAGAGGAGCAGCGTGTACTGACGACAGTTTCAGGAAATTCCTTGGACTCACCTCTTTCCCCATCTGCTTTTGATTCTCTGGCCCCCTCTCATCTCTCTGACCCCAAACTTCTGCTTCGTACACCAAATTTTATATCTTTTTCTGCTCCTTGTTTTGGGGTAACTTCCAAGCTCTTGCCTAGGGAGTTTGTTTCTGATGTCTTGAATGGTTTTCAACTTTGTTAACTCATTTGATCTCTGTCTCCCCATGCCAGGTGGAGGCTCATTTGGATGGGGGCGGTGGAGGAGACGGGTGTCCTGACCTTTCCTTGACAGTGTATGTGGCCCACTTAGGACTGCTGCCTCCTGCCAGTGTGCAGGTTCTTTCTTTGCATATTTACTCATTCATTTTATCGACAGTTTCTAGCATCTACTTTGTGCCGAGCATGCTGCAGGATACTGGAGATACCACAGCCAAGGCAGACCCTGTCCCAGCAGAGCGGATGATCTAGAGACAAGTAACGAGGCATCAGCAATACAGCTGAACAGGGCTGTGTTGTGGGAGGCTGATGAGGAACATGAAGTCCCAATTTAATGGTGGTCAGGGAAGACTTTCTGGAGGAAGCCAATCTAGCTGAGACATAAAGGGTGACTAGGAATTAGCCAGTTAAAAAAGTGGAGAAAGAGTGTTGCCGGGTAGAGGATGCAAAGGCCTGTGGGCATCTGAATGAATGAAGGATGGCAGGAGCGTGAAATAGGATGGGAGAATCGGAGGAGAGGTATAAGAAGGGTCCAGAACATGGAAGGGTTTGAAGGCATGCCAGGGAGTTCAGGCTTTCTCCTGTGGACAACATGGAGCCACAGGATGGTTGTAAACATCAAATCTGCATTCTGGAGAGATCCCCGTGCTGCCGTGTGGAGGACGGAGTCGGCCGCCAAGACTGTGGTGGTGATGGATGACTTCAGCCCTTGGAACTTGTGCTCTTTAGAGAACGCCCCACCCACAGCCCCCATGCTCTCCCCCTTCCAACTTGCCACTTGAAAACGAGATCTCCAGCCTTCTTTCCCTTCTGCACTTGGCGTTTACTGTGTCCCGGGCTTTGTCCAATCAGCACTGGCTGGCTGAGCGCTTCTCTCGTTCCGGCTGGGGCCTGATAATGCATGTCGTCCTTTGTTTCACTGTGCAAATATGTGTCTGCGATGTGGTTGGGGCTGATAAGTAAAGAAAATTGTGTAGCTTAACAGCAGACATTTCATGACCTCAGGAGTCCCCTAAGATGCATGCTCCCAGCACATTGTCGGCAAGCCCATTTATCACAGCGCTGACCTGGGACTTTGTGCACATTTCCCTATGAAAACAGCCCAGCGCCGTCAGTTCCCATCTGCCTCGACGCCACCGTAATGAAGCAAGCTTTAACTAACCCTGGTACCCACTGAGCAGTCCCATCACAAATGGCTTTTGGGATGCAGACACCTGCACGTGGAATGCATCATCTTCCTGATGGTGGATTTGTGTGGAAATCCAATACACCCTTGAAGCTTTATTTATTTTCGGCTTAGGTAATTGGATAGCATTAATTATTTATATTCCATGTTGCAAGCGGGCAGGGAAAGGGCAGAAAAGGGGAAGATTGGGAGAGGGACAGCCAACCAATTGAGGTCATGGCCAGCAGCTAAAATATTCTGAACCTTGATTAAGCATGGGTGATTGTGTGTAGTCACCCCAAATAAATTTTGCTAGAAATTTGGTCTGTGGCTTCACAGAAACTGTTTGGTGACTTCTTTAGGCAGAATGACAATTTATCAGTGTTTGGGAAGTGCCTTGGCAGTCTAGTTCCTGCTACCCCCCAACTCATTACACTCCATAGTTGTGACTTTTTAAAATTTTATTTTTCAGTTTTTAAAAATTGAAGTATAGTTGATTTACAATGTTGTGTTGTGACTTTAGAGCAAACTGCAAACTTCTACTAGGCACATACCAGTGCCAGGCCCAGTGCTGAAGTTCACTTACAAATGTGACATTCATCTGAACTTCAAGACCACCCCGTGACTTATCTGTTTAATTATTATCCCTGTTTTACAGAGGAGGAAACTGAGGCTAAAGAGATGATCTTGCCCAAGGTCACAGCTAGTGAATGACAGAGCTACGATTTGAACTTGGGCCTGGCTGACTCAGATTCTGCAGCCTCTTTTTTTTTTCTGAGGATATGAATACTTTAAACTGAAGACAGGCACCCTCCTCCCCTCCCCGCCCCCAGAGCCTGCAAGCCCCACTGGGATTTTAAGCAGCCTGGTGGGATCAGGACGGGGGAGTAGATAGCCCTCTCTTTTATACTTGGCTTTCTTTATGGGTTGTGGAGCTAAAGGTTACTCTGTTAATTAAATGGGGAGAAAAGGGGCTGTTGGAGAATCAGCGGCAAAGTGACTCCAATTAAACCTTTAATGAGTATATTAAGCCATGTAAATCACACGCCTTTTTTCTCCCCTTTGGGAACACCAGCTTCCCTTGGTGAGCAAATCATTGGCCTGTCCTGTGTCAGCTGAGGCCTCTGGGAATCTGGAAGGATGGTGGGTTTATTCTGCAAGTGCAAGAGCTGAATGATGCTTGGGGGTTTAAAAACGAGAGAGTGAAAAAGAATCCCCTCTTCAATCACTAATGTTTGACTAAATGTGACTTCCAGATTTAACAAAGCATGGAGACTAATTGAGGCATTACTTCTTCTGATCCTTCATTAACAGATCCTGATTTTCTTTGAAACTTCAGATCAGTCCCCCTTACCCCTAAGCTCTCAGCCTCGTTCTTGGGTGGTGGGTGGGATCTTGAAGCTCTCCCCAGTCCTCTCATCACTTAGGTAAATAGGCCTGGGCTGCCTGGGGAAGCCCTGGCAAGGTTGAAAGGAGAAGTGATTTGGTACTAGAGTCTCCTCTCTAAATGGAATGGTGGAGGCCATGAGCCATATGAGTCCAAGACTCTGTTCTATGTGATCTTTCATTCATTCATTCAGCAAATCTTCATAAAGTTCCTATGATGTGCCAGGCTCATGCTCCAAGATTTACCTCTTTTTTTTCTTTCCCTTAGTGGAGGCACTGGGGCTTGAACCCAGGGCCTCGTGGATGCCAAGCACATGCTCTACCACTGAGCTATACTTCCCATTCCCCAAGATTTATCTTGGCTATTTTATTTAGTTTTCTCAAAAACCCTTGGAGGTGGGCTTTATTATTGTACCCCCATTCTAAAGGTGAAGAAACTGAGACTCAGCCAGGGTAGTTACTTACTCAAGGTCAGCACATTACTGTTGCAGAGCTGGGATGTGAACCCAAGTCTAGTTGACTGGATCTTATTCAACCCTAGTTGGAGGGAAATGTTTAAGTGTTCTAGGCTGGGCCAGGGCTCAGGATTCAGTGGGGAGGGGTGGGAATCTCTTTTGGAGGCTACCCAGGGGCTCTGGGCACAGGAGATTGGACCCCACAGAGAGAGCCCAGGACCACAGACCTCTGAGCCCCAGTATCCTCTGTGGGGCTGCTTCCCTACCTCCCCACCCAACTCCTGCCTGGCTCTGGAGGGTACAGACAGAAGAGGGACCTTCCTGAGTGCTGGGACCCTCCCAGGAGCCCTGCAACGGTCAGGGGCAGCCTTGGCTGCATTATAAAGGTAACACACTTTTTGTTTCAGATAACTTGTCTCCTCATCTGGGCCCTTTCCTTCTTTCATCCACTCATATGGAACCTCATTCTGACTCTGCTCTTTTCCATCTAATCCCTGTCTGATATATGTTTTCAACACACACTTAAATAGTGCTAAGTGTGCTGGGTCCTATTCTCGGCGCTTTATATACGCTAATTCGTTTAATCTCCATTACAACTCTACTAAGTAGATATTATTATCCCTATCTTACTAATAAGGAAACCAAGGCAGGGAGAGGTTACTTACCCAAGCCCACATAGTTAGGATGTGGCTCAGCTGGGATTTAAACCCAGAGGGTTTGGCTCCAGCATCTGTTTTCCTGTATTCCCCCACCTTGCGCTAATGTTTCTGATAACTCCCCAATGGGAGATTCCATTTCAAAGAAGAAAACGCTTTCAGATGTAAATGATGATGGTGTAATGGATGGACCGCCTGCAGTGGGGCTGATGTTTGCGGGGGGTGTTCTGTGTGTCACTCATCACATCATAACCCAGATGGGGCGAGGAGGCCAGACCTCACTTAGGGCCAGGCTTCCTTAACACTAAAAGGGCTCTTTCCTTTAATCATTAAACAGACATTTCCTCAGCACCTAGTACATACTGAGCCCTGTGCTGTGGGGATGAGGGCTAAAACGAAGAAATCTCTTTGCTTAGGAACGTCATAACAGAGTGTGCAGGGGACAGGGAACAGGACAATGTGTGGGGAGGGTTGACATGGAGGGTCAGTAGAGTTTGCGGATAAGGGAACAGGCTTTGGCGTCCTTCTTACCTGGGTTCAGTCTGGCTCTGCTGTGTACCAGCTGAGCCTCAGTTTCCTCATCTGTAAAGTGGGATGACTACATTATTGTGTAGCTCTCAGTTCTTTTTTCTCTTCTTTTTTAAACAATCTATTCATTTATTTTTGTTTTTTTTCTGGAGGGGAGAGATAATTAAGTTATTTATTGTTTATTTTTAATGGAGGTACTGGGGATTAAACCCAGGACCTCGTGCGTGCTAAGCATATGCTCTGCCTCTAAGCTATACCCTCCACCCACCCAGTTCTTTTTTCAAACTGGTCCAGCTCTCAGTAAATGAGAGTGAAAGTGATTATGTCACTGCCGACAGAGATGAACACTGATGGAACCGTATGATTTACACAGACCCAGGCAGAGGCAGTGGAAGGCCAGATTTCTAGGCAAGTGTTAATATTCTTAGGTGGCATGGCAAAAAGTAAGAAGAGGTTCCTTGGCACTGGCAAACTCCATTTAATAGTTGTCTCCGGCAGCCAGAAATGTCCTGTTGGCTAGTCATTAATTCTCCCTACATTGTTGAAGTGAATGCCACCGTCCAAAGAGGGACCTGGCTGTGCTTCTTGTCACCCACAATATTCAGAGTGCTAGCTCAATCATTTTTGAGAGCTGTTGGGTCTTTTGCACCAAATTGCTCTTTAGAAATATGGGTCTGCTGTCATTTGACCAGTTGCCCATTATTGTCTGGCTGACCTCTATTCATCGCCCCAGACCCAGGGTCGATGTCTCCTCTGTGGAGAAGGCTTCCCTGCCTGGCTTGAGCAGTGAGTTGTGCACAGCACACGGTCTCGACAGCTCTACTGCAGTGCTGTGATTGTTGGAGTGTATGTGTAATGCTAATAAGCCTAGGGAAACACACAATCTAGTTTGGGAGCGTTAGTGTATCCAAGGATTAACAATCAAAATTAAAATTTTAAAGTAATTACATTCAAATTAAAGAGTTACTAAAATCCACTACTCATGTGTCCTGGAGACGCCAAAGATGCTCATCCTTATCTACTACAGTCCTTGGCAAAACTCCCTTCTCTCTCCTCTCCAGTTCTTTACACCCCACAGTTCCTCTCCACCCGTCTCACTGCCCCAAACCCCACATCTCACTACACGCAGTGTGCAGTGGTTTTCTGTCTCTTTCTTTCCTTCATATTTTCTCCTTTCCTTTCATATGTCTGTGGACTTAGTCCCTTTCCTAGCAAGTGACAATCTTTTCTCTTTAAGAGAAGAAAGGGAAAATTAAGATGCCAATGCAACCTTCCTTGCAGGTGGAGGCAAATATAAACATTGAAACACTTTAAAAAGTCACCACATTTTTGTCCCATCACTCACAGTCTTCCCTCCTCTGGCTTGTGAGACCCTCTAGACTGAGTAGGGACTGAGAGATGCATCCCTGTAGCCACTGTTCCCAGAGGTAATGGGGGAGGAAGAAGGGCAGGCAGGCATAAATATTTATCTGTTTCTGAGTCTCTCGTCTCAAGGCTCTGCTTGAGTTCCAGGATCAATTTCTTTTTTGGCGGTGAAGGGACTTAAGGACACGTGTACGGAGCAACTTGACATCCAGTCCTCCTTCAGCTAGCCTGAAATACAGGGGAACCCATGTTGGTGGTGCCAGGGGGGGCATTCCCATGCCTACCAAGGAAGAGAGGCAGCAGTGAGATCACGGAGGGTCTTGCAGGTCATCAGAGGGGCTCTGAGCGTTTCTCTAAGCGCCAATCAGAGCCATTGGAGAGCAGGAGGCAGTGGGGAGATGTGATCAGATTCACATCTATTAGGTGGCTGGAGGGTAACAGTAGAGGCAGGGAGACCAGTTAGGAGGCTGTTGTGGGAGTCCAGATAGGAGGATGTCAGTGGGCTGGCGTCACATGGTGGCAGTAAGGAGTGAGAGCAGGGGATGGATTCCAAAGATAGATGGTTTGTTCTGCTTGGTGCTTAATGGTGTTTGGGAGGTAAGGGAGGGGGAGAAGGTAAGGGTACCCCCCCAGCCACTGAGTGCGCATAATAGGAGCTCAGAGAGTGTTTATGGACCTAAATGCATCTGATGGCAGACACATACCTTGAATGCTGGGAGCTGAGCTCTTTAAGTTTGGGTGTCAGTATTACTGGGGCTAGGAGGTGTTGGCAATGTGTTGGAGTTTGAAGCACCTTCCTTTTCTTTTGTGGCTCCTGCCTGCAAGCTGCCCACCTTCTCTACACTGTATTCTGCTCATCTTTGTTGTTGAAATGCTGACTGACAATTATTTGCTTTTTATAAACCATGATATCTTTAGAGAAAAAGCAGTGCAGGTGAGCCTCCTCAAAAACGCTGTAGAATTCCATCATGAGCCAATTAGAAAACATGGAAACATGTCTGGTATGGAAGGATCTCATGGGCAAGATTCTCCAGGGAATGTGGGCAGAACTTGTTCCCCAGCTGTTTGCCCATCAGCACAGCTGAGAAAGGAAGCAGCTCCTTCCCTTCTGCACCTTGGTTGTTATGTGGAAGGGAACATCGTGGGCAAAGCTCCAAGACCTGGATCTTAATCCCATGAGAAGAAATAGGGAATGATAGAAATGAACATTCCAGATTCTTTTTCAGAATTCTCAGGGATTAATAGTTCATTCATCAAATATATCTCAGCAATACTTTGTACCAGGCTTAGCAATAGATGATCTGGGAACAGCAGAGGTGAGATAAGGTCCTTGCCTTCTAGTAGCTAAGAATATAGAGAGGTATGTATAGGATGAGACCCTTGCCTAGATGGAGAGTTTCTTCAGAGCAGGGATTGTTTCTGATTCATTTCTGTAACCCCAGAAGCTGGTATGAGGACTGACAGAGTAGGTGTTCAATAAATGCTTGGTGAATAAGGGGATGGGAGGATGGTTGAGTGGATGGACAGATAGATGTCTTATTGGTTGGATGCATGGATGATGGATGGTTGGAGGCTCTTTAGTTGCAGGAAATCCTGAATAATAAACTGTGTTTGTAGAGCACATTTTGTCATTTCAATGACCAAGCTGTAACCTCTATTCACTCTTAGTCTTGCTGAGTCTTTGTCATCTCCAGCAGCTGAATATTCACAAAGATTATGCTTCATTTGGCATTTGAGTCACCAGATAAGCTTGGCTCAGTTTCCTCTTAGGATTGAGCATCCTCCACTTGTTTACATGCCTAGTGAGTAAACTCCTCCTACACTTGGAAACAAATCTGTCCACCATATTTAAACCAGAAGAAACATCAGAGATCATGTTGTTAAACACTTTCTTCTTAGAAATGAGGAGTAAGTTAGTAAGAGTCAGTATAAGCTCAGCAAAAGGACATTGGACTGGAATCAGAAGATGACAGGCTGAATTTTATCCCTGGTCCTCACTTGGCAAGTTATATACGCTCTCGAGAATAATCCCTTCCTTGTCTGCCTCCATCACTTTGTTGTGAGGGTCAGAAGAATGCGCAAGGGCTTAAGGAGGGGGTTGGTAAAGACCAGCGACATTTCTTTCCTAATGGCATCAAGTTGAGTACTTGGAGAGCAAACATTAGGGCTAAGTCTTCTGAGTCAGGGTCTAGGCACTGTCTACTATACCACATTTCTTCTTAGAAATGACATCAACCTATGGGCTTGTTGTGCAGTTTGCATAAAACCAAAATATAGATGATTGATAAATTCACCAGAATGGCTGAAATTAAAAAGATAAAAAAATGTCAAGAATTGGCAAGAATGTGGAACAATTAAATTCTCACACATTGCTGGTGGGAATAGAAATTGGTGCAAACACTTTGAAAAACTGTCAGTATCCACTGAATCTGGATGTATACATTTACTGTGACTGAGCTCTTTCATTCCTAGGTATAGATCCAAGAGAAATGAAGACAACAATCATGTCCTGGAATGGTCATAGCAACATTATTCATAACAGCCCCAAACTGAGTCCGACACATATACTGATTAATAGTAGAATGAATAAATAATACAATGGACTGTTATACACCACTGAGAATGAACAAACTAAAGCTACCTATAATAATATGAATGAATCTTACACATGTAATGCTGCTTAAAGAAGCCAGACACAAGACTTCATTGGTATGATTCCATTTATGTGAGGTTCATAATAGGCAGAACCAATCTGATATTAGGAACCAGGATAGCGTTCACCGTTGGGGCAAGGTAGTGACTAGAAGGGAGCATGAGAGGGCTTCCAGGTTGAGGCTGATATTTTATTTTTTTATCTGGGTGCTGATTACATAGGTGTGTTCAGTGATTGAAGGTTCACTGAGCTGTGCACATGTAATTTGTGCATTTTTCTGTATTATGCTGTGCTTCAAGGAGAAGCTAAGCTAACAAGCAGAACAAAACAAAGCTTAAGGGTGATCTCCACTATGTGTGGCAGGATGCTTGGTGGGACTGGCTCCCACCGCCCCTCATAATTAGACCCCTGAGGATTCTGCTGCCCCAAGGGCATTAGCCAGCTGCTCTCCCCAGCTTCATATCACGGGAAGCCAGGACTTGGGTTTGATGTGTGGCTGCTGGTGGAAGGGGTTACTACCCAGTGGGACCCTGTCCCTTTCCTGCTCTCCACCCCTTCATGCTCACCGGTCTTCTGCCCCAGGCACTCCAGCCCTCTCTGGCTGCATCCCAGCTGGAAACCATGCTCACGTTCTCACAGATCAACTTCTGCCTCCTTGCCAGTTTCTCATCACACAGCTGCCTCTGTGCCAGCCTGGCATCCATCGTGGAGGACCAGACCACATGACTGGAGATGACACAGGTCCGATCACACACACACACACATACACACACCCAGACACACCCATGCAGGGGGATGGGGCAGAGACTCACAAAGCAAGAGCTGAGTAGAGGCTTTGAGATCACTGAGTCCCCTAAGTAAGGTTTATTTGCCTCTGATGGGATGCTCCTAGGAGTCACTTGGATGAACAGTTTGTAACTTAACTATCAACGTATTTTGTTGTGGATCAGGAAATAATATAATCAGTGCATTAAATCCTTGATTTCATGTATATCATTGTTTAGAATAAGTTGACTTTTATAAAACTAGTGGATTTTAAGACAAACATTAAACATTAGTATATATGATATGAGGATATGGCAAAAATCACGGAGGCGAAAGTCTGGGAAGCACCAGTCCCTCAGTTCACAGTGGGGAAACTGAGGCCTGGGATGGGGGGAGGAGCAACATGATGATCCTGACTCCTAACATTGATACGGCACTTGAGAGCCCAGTAAGTGCCTTAAGAGAGAGGTTTTCTTATTAAGAGGTAGATTTGCCCCAGCATGGGAGGTTGAGATAATGACTGTCATCCGTTACAAAGAATGAAGGAGCTGGGTCCCTGACAGGGCGATGGCGGGAACATAGGCTTCAAGATCAACTTGGAGTCACATCTCAATTCTCATTTTCTTGCTGTGTGACACCGTACATGTCATTTAACTTCTCTGAGCTGCAGTTTCCTCATCTGTAATGAAAAAACATATAGCTGTATCACAGGGTTATTAGAAGGCTTAAAAGAGATGGTTGAGCCCCAGGCCCATAGTTGGTTGGTCTCTGTCCCTAAAGAGGGGAGGGGACTCGCATAAGGTAACGTACAGAGGTAGAGCCAGACCTGGAACACAGGGCTCTTTGCTCCCAGTCCTGTTATCTTTCCTCTAAGGAGCCATCCCTCCTCATCCTGGTTTGTCGGTTCTTGCTCCAGTGCCAGCTGGGAAAAGAGCACATCGTGGTTTACCCCGATCTCTGCTGGGCTGCCCCAACTTCCCATGGCAAGAGCATCGGTGATTTAAAGAGGCTTTGGTGAGTGAGCCTGGGCGTTGGTGAGCTGGGTCTGACCAGCTGCATGGCCCAATGCCCTGGAGAGCAGTTAGGCCCACTGCCTCAGGAAGCAACGACCCAGTGATGCCAACCCCAACAGAGGGTAGCCACCTGCGCAGGGTGCTGGGATAGGCATGCCCTGGAGACCCTTATTCCCATTCAACGGAACCCATCCATATGGCCCTTCTGGGCTTAAGTGTAATGGAGAGGCCTGCCCCTTGGTGTTTTATACACTGGCTGCTGAAAACTGCAGATTCGGAGACCAGCCAGGTCCCCAGGGCAGCAATTATGCAGGAGATTAAATAGGAAAGATCTGGCCTCGTAGGAATTATCCAGGTAGTTACAGTGTTTACAAACATCTTCCATCCTCACTCCTTTTCTCTCTCTTTCTCTTTCCCTTTTTTCTTCTGCCTGCTCTTTTTTTTCTTTCTTCTGCCCTCCTGTCATTCACTGATTGATTTACTCAAGAGGCACAGCAGCACATCAGGGACTTAGAGGCAGCGAGGCCCAGGTGTGAGTCCTGACCCTCCCTTTTAAGATCAGGTGGAGCCATTTGAAATGGCCATTGTGGCCAGTCTAAAACAGTCGAGGACTGTGGGCGAGATACTTAAGCCTTCTGAGAGTCAGTCCCCACATCTGCAATGTCCCTTCTTTCACAAGGTCGTCATGCTTACATTATAATGCATGTGGGTGTTTAGCTTGGTGCCTGACACAGAATAAATACTTGTTTGTATTTTTTTAAAGGTAATTTCACATGTAGCCTCCACAAAGGTGCCATACCGAATCTCTTTGAGTGTTTGTATCCGTAACTATAAAGCAGAGACAGTATCAGAAGGTTGTTGTGTAGATGAAATGAGTGACTGTGTGTAAAGTGCTAGAGGTCAGCCCCCAACAACGAGTGGCGATTTTTTCCCATTGTTTCCTTCACTCTTTCTGCAGACATTTTCAGCTAAGAGCTGCGTGCCAGGCTCGGTGCAGGGTGCTGGCAACCCAGAGAAGATGATTGAGAAATGTCTGTTTCTTTCAAGAACTGACTGTCCAGTGGACTTGACAGGCAAGAGGCTGGTGGATATTTTATGTTGTAAGGAAGTAAATGGAGCTGGAAACTGCTGGCCTGGAACATTGGGTTTTGTCTTCATTTGGGGGTAGTATTTACTGAGCAGCTGCTCGGTGCCGCGTGCAACATACACGTTATCTTGTGTAGCTCCTGACACAGTCCTGTGAGGTTGGGGAGGAACTGTGGCTCGGAGGGGGAAGCTGCTTGCTGATGTCTGTCTGATTCCAGTGTTCACAGTCTTTCTCCTTTACACGGCTACCGCAGGGAGCAGCACTGGGGGAGCAGAAGTGATGAGACCTGAAAGGTAGGAGTCAGCTTGACCTGACCTGCTGTGGTTCCCCCACTGGAGTTACTCATGAGTGTGTAGAGATACATGGGGCTGAGGAGACTTCCGGTAGGTTTCCCCATCTTGCCTGGGATGGGCTATTTGTGGTTCAGTAATAACTGGGCATTTCCCTGGGGGTTGAAGCTAGAGCTGAGAATCATGAAATAGCACCAAGTCCTGCACAAGGTCCTGGGTTCCATCCCCAGTACCTCCATTAAAAAAAAAAAAAGCAGCATCAAATCCAAGATCTAACTCCATTCCCCAAAGATGACATGGTTGATGGTGGACCCATAATGCCATAGACCCCCATTTTCTGTGATAGGGGTGATCCCACGTGGCATTGTATGCAGCATTGTGATAAACTAATGCTCTTAAAATTTTAGCTATTCATTGTATGAGCTGCTTTGGCAGGGAAATTAGACATGCAGAATTTTAAGCTCTGGCCTTATTCAATTTTTAATTAATTTTTGTGTAATAAGCTGTAAGCACATTAATATCAATGAGATACTTTCTGCAGTGTGGCTAATACACAGCGTTAAGGAGCCCCGGGTATTATTTCCCCCTTTATTTGTGTTGAGCAAAGATGACTGGTTCTCTAAGTATTATTTTCTGGTTCTTGGGAGGTGGGGCTGTAAGAGAGGAATTAAATTTTCCCAGCAGGCATGGGCTGAAATGTTGTCACAGACGTGTGTGAGAGCAATGGGAGAAACCTTATGTGGGGCACTCATTTAAGGTTTGACTGTCAGAAATGAAACATTCCTCTACACTCTAAGAAGTAGTCCAATGTGGAATCCATAACTAAATAAGCCATAGGTTTTGGAATGGGATTGTTCCAGTATTTTCATAAGAAGATCTCTAAGCAAGAATTTCAAAATAAAAATATTTAGGTTAAACCAGAGTAATTTGGCTATGTCCAGATATTATGGGATTCTATTCATTCATTCATTCATTCAGTCATTCTCTAGTAATTTGAACACCTACAATGCACAAAGCATTCTGCTAGGCATGATCAGGTGTACAAATATGTAATTCAGCCTTGTGTCTAGGACAGTATGTTTCGCTATGAACTATTTTAGTATAAGGCAAAGTGATGTGTGTCATCGTAGAGGTGCTGGAATAGTTCAGTGAAGAGTTTATTTGTACAAGAAAGATTATGGAGATGACCTTTGAGCTGGACCTTTAAGGATGTATAGAATTTAGACACATGCAGAAGAACAGAGAAGCCATTCTTGGAGAAGGGAACAGCCAATCCATAGCCAAGAAGAGCAGGGATAGGGTCACCAGATACAAGGAAAAGAACAACATGCTTTACCACTCTCATGCCTTTAATCATGCTCTCCCCTTCTTCAAAAATACTTTTTCCCTCTTCCAACTGGATAGGTCCTCTGTGTCCTGCCGTCTCTCTTTCCTCCCATTAAGGTCAGCCGATGCTAATTCAACCAGCGTGTCTTACCGGTAAGGAAGCTGAGAGGCAGAGAAGTAGAAGGGTTTGTAGCTAGTTGGTTAAAGTCTTGACTTGAACTGAATCTCCTGGGGTTTAGTCTTTTGTGCGTTTTATGTGGTACTTATCCATTATGTCTCAGAATAACAGCCAAGTAATATGCCTCCTGCAGTGGGAAGTTACAGTGTCACTGCCGTGAACTGCTAAACTTAGGGACAACGATAGTTATGGATAAAGGAGGCTTTTCCAGAAAACCCTTTGGTTTCAACCCTTGGTAGTTCCGAGTTCTTTTATATACTCTAGTAGA
Organism: Vicugna pacos; assembly: GCF_048564905.1. Classification (NCBI taxonomy): domain Eukaryota; kingdom Metazoa; phylum Chordata; class Mammalia; order Artiodactyla; family Camelidae; genus Vicugna; species Vicugna pacos. Next base: position 40,620,389 of record NC_132996.1, read on the forward strand.
CAAAGTATAAGACTCAAATCAAATCCTTTTTTTGATGATGGAGGATATTAAAGGACCCTAGGTCTATAATTCTGAACTATCAATTCTTATGCCTCTTTATTGTTGATATCAAGCCCAAGATATCTACTAAAAGTTGTTGTCCAAAGCCTTGAGATGAGATTGTTTTGTCTTTTACCTTTTCGTTTTAATGATGGAGGGAAAGAGGGAACTAGATAGCTTTTGAGTCACTGAGGGCTCAGATGTAGCGAGGTTTGATTAACTGAAGTTGCGCTATTTCAGAGAAATGCACTATTTTGACAACTCCAGCTCAGTGATTCTGAGTAATGGTGAAAGGAAACACAAGTTTGGGTTTGGAGAGACTCTGGGAATCATTTGGAAAGACGCTGGGAATGTGGTTTTCTGCAAATTTTGACAGCTTCCTGCCCACCCTCTCCCTTTCTCAGTGGTTTCAAACAGGGCTCAGAGCATCCCATGAAATCTGTTTGCATCACAGCTCTGAATATACAGAGTTGTGTCTTCCCCAAAGAAGGGCTCAGATGGGTCACTAGGGAGGTTTCAGGGATGGAGAGGTACTGCTGGCAGGCTCCAGAGGAACCCAGCTTTCCCAGGCCACTGAATGCCTTCCTTCCCCATCACTCTTCTCTGGGAATTTTGGCCATCACAACCTGATACTCCTTGAAGGACTCTGAAGAAATAAATCAGGGATGCTCCTTGGTTACAGAAAAAATATTGGCCTTTTCACTCTAATCCCTTGCTTTCAAAGATATCCCATTGCCAAGGATAACAACATCTACCCACAAGTAGTTCCATTAACGAGGGGGACAGGTCAGCAGGAATCCTAGTGTCTCTCATGGAGAACTTGGCAAGGGAGGAATATGTTTCGGGGTGCAGGGAGAGGGAAACCAAATACTGTAGGTTGTAATCAGTGAGAACCTCTGCGCCCGTCTCAGAGCACAAAGTCTTGTCATTGTTTGTTTTCTCTAATGAATTGATTGACTCTTCCCCCAACTGGTCTACTAGCAGGAAATCTGTGTCCTTCTTGAGGTCCTGTCTGACCTCCCCTCCTCAGCCCCACCACATTGTCCAGGAACCTGATGATTTATGCAGGGCAAAGGGTCAGTCATGCTTTCTCCTCTAATCGTGGGAAGCAATGGGATTTGAGGGCTTCACCACGGCTATTTCACAGAGCAGCCATTTAAGACTAGTCTTGGTACCTCTCTTGCTGAAGAGGTTGAAAGGAAAGCACAAATGAAATCCCTGGCATGGCACCCTGCTCCACTGTGACTGAGCCGTCTCAGCAGCTGACCATGGCACTCATCACTTCTGGTTTTCCTTTTGTTTGACTCATATCAAAATAAACTTCTCCTGCACTTGGACCCAAGCTGTGGCTCCTTTGTTCGGCTCCTCCCTGCATACATCCATCAAAGAAGGTCGAGTCCCATGGCTGAGAGTCTGTTTCCTCTTCTATAAAAAGAGGATGGCAGTGAGCTCGGGCTTGCCACGGGGGAAGAAACGCAATGATGCTCGGTGTGGGTCCTGGTGCACAATGAACTTTCAACGGTGCTAGACTTTCTCCTTCCCTCCTGTTGCTTCTCCCCACTCTCTCTGTTAATAGGAAATAGAAGAGAACCTACAGCTAGGATTACTGAGGAAACCCTTTTATTTTTAACCAGAACCTTTGCCTAATTATAAGATAGCAGCAAGTTCAAGTTAAATGCTGCATGGGATCCAGAGAGAATTCTTGTTTCCATCTTCAGAATCCAGGTATGAAACTCCTAAGGGAATCTGGTCACTGGGATGCTTGATTAAAAATCAGATGGTTTCTGGACTATAGTGCAAAATAGTTGTTGTTGATTAATTTCCTGAAAGAGGAGTTGCAGTCTCCCACAGCCCTGCCATCATTGTCTGCTATCCAGGCTTTGGATATTTGCCGTTCCAACATGTGAAAAGTGGCATCTCAGTGTGTAATTTAACTTTTTTTTAAATTATGAGTGGAGCTGAACGAATCTTTCCTTTACTTAAAAGCCATTTATATTTCATTATCTGTGAACTGTCAGTTTGTATCATTTGCTTCTTTCTTATTGGGTTGTTGATCTTTTACTTATTGATTTCTTGAAGTCTTTATATATTAGAGTGATTATACCTGTGTAATGTAAGTTACAATCTCTCCCCTCCACCCCCAGTTTGTTGTTTGTCTTTTTGACTTTGTTTATGGTGTTTTTTATTTTTATATAATAAAATTTACCAGTCTTTTCCTTGATCACTTCCGGATCCTGGATCCAAAGTAAAAAAGAGTTCTTTATATAACTAAGGTTATAGAATTATCCAGTGATTTCTTCTATTATAATAGTTTCCTTCTTTATATTTAAATCTTTCAGCTCTTCCAAGTTTTAATCAAACTCAGACATCAGGGTTTTAGGGTAAATATTATAATTTTTAATACTGGCAACTAATTCAAATAACATATATACACATTATATTGGCCTAAGAATACACATGCATGGACTGGATTTGAGTTGATGGATTCCCTGATTTGCAATCTCTGATTTAAGACCTGACTATCCTCTTGCTTGAAAACATCATATAATTGGGCAACTAGAGGTATACTGTTTCTAAAATATATCTTCATTCTTACAGTTTTTTTTTTTCTCATCACTTCCCAATTTGTCCTGAATCCTTTGTCTTCTGTCTACCAGTGCCTTTGGCTTGGAAGGGGTCATCTCCTGGCCAGTCCTTCAGTACTAAGCTTTGGGAGCCCCTGAAAGTTTTGCCAGCTGTAGACAGGGGTTGATCCGATTAGCCATCACTGGAAATTATCTGCTTTACGCATTCAAGCCACTGTACTGCCTTGGCTGTATTTAATTGGTCTTTGCACCCAGAGAGGTTAAGTGAGTATTACTTATGTGGACACTGAATTAAGATCTGAATTACCTGATTTTTAAAAAAAATGCTGTTCATGTCCTTCCTCCTAAGTGCTTTGAGATCACTGGGTGAATGGTGCTACTTGAACGTGAAGTGTAATACCCTGGCCAGGAACGAAACCGTGAGCTCTATTCACTTTGCTGTCTTCAGGGAAGCCCTGTGCCCTACAGTCATCTGTCCTCACTGCTGCTCACAGTCATCTTCCTGTTGTAAACCTTTATAAGCAGAGAATCAGGGTGGGAATAAAAGGGTTGATTGGCCAGACTGTTATATTATGAAATAAGCAGAGATGTGCCAACTAATTATTGGCAAATGTTTCCTCTTGTCATCCTTTATCCACATCAGGAAAGCTCTTGACTCGTGTGCAGTGTAGGAAGGTACTTGGGAGCAAATGTAAAGTGGGAGGGGACTTTCTGCAAGCCTGACTGCAGAGCCAGGGAACTCAAAATTGGATACTCCCAAAGACTCCCCAGGTGGTGTGGGGAGAAGGGGGCAGGGGGAAATTCTGAGGGGATCTCCATCTTTTTCCATCCATTGCACAAGCTCATGAACCCCTCTGTGAAGCCTTTCTAGAGTCTCCATGGTATACTCACAGTCTCCTGCCCCCCTCATTGAGTTGGGGGGTCAGTGAGGACAGAGATGATGGTTTCCAGATCTGTATCCTGCTCTGCTCAGCAGTTCCTGGGACAGGACTGGTGCTTGGTGAAGGTGTCTGCTGGGTGAATGAAACCCTGTGCCAACACATCCACGTATCTGGTGGTTCCTGGTACTGCCAAGGGGGCCAGGCTAATTAATCAACAGACTTGCACTGAGCTGTTATGGAAGCGCCCAGGGGCTTGGTAGGAAGAAGGCTGACTTTGGGGTCAGGAGATTTTGGTCTGGATTTTGACTCTGTCATGATCCCACTGGGTGATGTCAGGCAGCTTGACTCCAACCTCTCTGACTCTTGGTTTAGTCGTGTGTAATGTGAGGATGTCGAACCATGGTTCTGCGTGGTCTCTTCAGCTCTGCTGGTCTAAAAGTCTGTTTGTTCAGAGGTGATAGGGAGGGACCCCTGCCAGCGATGGCAGACATTGCTGGGCACCCCCAAGTGCCAGACGCTTTACACATTGACACAAATGCTTTCACTTCAATCTTCAAGACGCCCCTAGGAGGTGAGTCTGGTTATCTCCATTTTACAGATGAGGAATCTAAGGCTTAGGAAGATTGAATTCTGAGACTACCCAACCAGTTTCTCCAGTGCCCTGACCTCAGTCAGGTCCCTTCAGAAAACCACATTGTTTTCCTCCTGCCAGTGCCTTCTCTCACATCCCTGTCCCTTGGTGACACTGATGGTTTCCAGTCCCTTTCAGCCATGGAGGAGGAGGAGGAGGGGAAGGAGGATGAGAGCAGGAGGCCAGGGAGTGAGGGGAGGTGGGAGAGTAGGGGAGGGGAGGTGGGAGAGTAGGGGAGAGGAGGGGAGGAGGTCTCATCTCCAGTTATTTGAACACTGGGTCTAATTTAAATTGAAAACTATAACTTGACATTCAGTTTAAAACTATATCCCTCCCATCAGCTCCACCTGGTCTGGCACCTAGGAAGCAGTGGGAGGAGGGAGTGGTGGGAGGACCACCCTCTGCCCTTCATTCTCCTTGTTCCACTTCTCAGCCATCCCCATCTCTTATGCCCCCTGTTCTGGCTGCTGAGGGTTGAGAAGGGGAGGAAAGATGGGGCAGAGTCCTCCTCATGCAGCTGATGATTTTTGTACCTCTTGCTTAGCTATCCAGTTACTTGTGTCAGAGCAGTTGCCCAAAGTCAGCTCTGCAGTGGAGCATCTGGTGGGTGCTCTGCGTGTCTCTCCACTGCCCCACCCCTAACGTGGACTGTGTCCTGCTCTCCAAGCTGGACTCTTTGGTGCCTGCTCCCCTCCTTCTGTGTCCTCTCTCATAGCCTCCTTCAGCTGGGTTCTTTCGAGACAATTTAAGCCCAGAGGCCTTCACCTGGGTTCTTTGTCTCATGGGGACAGTGCATCCTTGCCTTGCTGAAAGGTCAGGGAGCAGTTAACCCCACTCCCCACTGCTGACTCCCTCCCCCCCTGCCCTGCCATCTCAGCCGCCTCAGCCCGTGGGCAGCACTGGTCATTTCATGTACCCTTTCAAACTCCTGGAGGCACACTGAGTTCCCAAGAACTTTTTTGCTTCTGTCTGTTCCATTAACACCAGTTGTTTTTACAAGTTTCTGGAACTCAGCACAGTTAAGGAGGTGGGCGGCCTCCTGAACACATCCTCAATCCCTGGATGGTTCTTCTGAAGACCCATTAGTCGGCTAATGAGGGATTACGGTGGAAAGCAACACCTTTCTCTGCCCCGTCTGTTCCTCTACAAGTGTCCTCAGGAGGGTCTGCTCCTCAGGGAAGCCCCAGGCTCCTAACACAGCCTGAACGGAGAAGGGGGTTCCAGAACTAGCTTTGCCATTTTTCGGTAAGTGCTGCTGGGGTGTGTCAAGCATCTCTCTCTAGGACGTGAGCTGTTTGTCAGCCATTAGCTTTAGTTTAAGGCTTTAGCCAAGATTTAGACACAACCAAAAAGCCCCCTTCCACTGCCTCTTCAGCCTTCGCGATACACATCTGCCTTATTTTCGCTTTGGTCAAGGCAACATCGAAGTGCCCATGGAGAGGCATCTCATCTTCTGCCTAGAAGCTGCCAACAGCCAGTTTCACCCTCTGCCCCTCTGCCTGTTGTGGTCTCACGCTGCCAGGGATAAACAGCTCATCCCTTGCAGCCCTGGTGCTGGTTAAAGCCCGAAGCGAGAAGCTACAGAGGGTGCTGCTGCTTCCTGGAGCTGGGAGGTTGGCAGTCACGTTCCCAGCTCTTTGTTGCATTTAATGAGTGCTGGAGCAGCGGCAGGAGGTGGAGTGTACCCGTCGGCTTCTACTTGCCCCAGGAGGAGGCCTGGAGGATTATGCTAGACGTGCATCTTGATGCATTGAAAAATGAGACCATCTACTGAGCCCAGAAGCCCAAAAGGGGCTTGGCCTCCGCAGTTTTCAGATTTTATTTTTGTTTCAGAAATCATTGTTTTGACAAACTCCTGGAATTTAATTGCATGAAAATGAATTTTTCTGGACAAAGTGGGGCTGGGGCTGGGTGCTGACCGTTAGCCCTCTCATTCTGTGTCCTCTCCTGATGGTTCTGATGGGGCGCTCAGGAACCTTTGGGATTTATAGAGCAGAGATGAAAAAGCCTGGTGTCAAAAGGATGAATTTGGATTAAGGGAGAGTTTACAGGCCTGGACCTTAAGCAGGAACTACCAAGATGAATGTAAGAGGCAAAGATTTGCACAGAGAGGTGCCTGGTGGAGAGGGGAGGCTTGGCAGCAGTTGGGGAAAGGCCCAACTTTGGGATTTTTCAATAAGTGGGAGGCTTAGAGTGTAATGTAACTGTCAAAAGCATTGACAGTTTGGATTCATGAATGTGGTTTAAGACAGGGCAAGCCAGGATAGGCTCATCTTGCTACAGACCCTTGCAGCGTTCCTTCTGGAAAAACTGCCACTCTCATATTCTGTGGCCCACCCCTCTCACCTCTGTTGATGGGTCAGAGGAGGGTATCTGAACTGATCTGTAGGCTGGCCAGCGGCTGAAGGGCCTGCTGCTCAAACATTGCATGACTGGGTTGATGGTGATGAAGTGAAAATATCAAGTTCTCTCCCTGTGGAAGTGTTGAGTTGAAGTCATAGAGCATATTTTGGGAAAAGACTACAAACCACTCACTCACAGAGGAGGAAGGCAGGAGAAGCCAGAGGCGTGATGGACATGAGGAGGTATAGCCAGGAGTAAGCAGATGCTAGCAAGACGTGGGGAAGGGAGGGCCAGGCAGTGGTGGGTGGGATTCAGAGCAGCTGAGGCGGCGACAGGCTGGAGCCAGGGCCCCCGAGGAGCTGCTGAGGTGCCCCGACTGTTAGCACTGCTTTGGATCCCGAATTACCCTATGGTTTCAAAGCATGTTCAGGTGCTAATCCATTTCAGGGTTTCCGTGAGACCCAAGTTCCTACTTCCTTATCTTCATTTTCATCTTCCCAGTAAAACTCACTGGAGCTGAGGAGAGCACTGCTGTCCTCTGAAGCAACTCGTAGTCAATCAGAAGAGCCCGACTCACCCAGAACCATTAATGTCCTGAACACACCGAATGTTAACCCCATTGCTCTCCATGTTTGTCAGACTTGTGGCCAGCTCTTGGCACTTCAGCTTTCCCAGGACACTGGTGAGCTGGTGTATGTTCTGAGAAAGAGTCCCAGAAATCATGCTGTTGGGTGGAGAGAGGACTTTGGGATAGAGATTAAAAAAAAAAAAAAGTTCAGCCTTTGGTTCAGTCTTCAAATGCCTAAGGATCCTTATGTAGAGATGAAACTGATGGCGGGGGGTGCCCCTCTAAAGGGCAGACACAGGGCTGAAGACTGGAATTTTCATGGACACCATTTCAGCTTTCTAACTGCAGTGCTCTTCGACACTAGACTGTGTAACTTCAGCAAGTGGTGAGCTCCCCATTGAAGAGGGCAGGCAAACTACAGGTTGGCTGCTCTACCTGGAATGCTTCAGAGGGGATTTCTACATCCGATAGGGCAGCAACAAAGCAATGCCTGAGAGCCTCCCCACACCTGTGACGCTTGGATTCTTTATTCCTGCGCTTTTAACAGGAAACAGAGGTCTGGTCCTGCTGACCTGCCTAAAGGGAGGGCCTGGAACTTGTTGACTATTGCTTTTTAAATCTAATTTTGGAAGCAGGCAAAAACAAATCTATTTCCAGAGCAGCAAATGCCAGCACAATTTATATCAAAACTCCCATCTGCTCAACTGAAAGGCGGTCGCGTGGACCAAGCATTCTGTGAGCTGGCAACATGCTTGCTTATTGAAGGGCGTTAGCTCTGCCAGGACTGTCGACTAGGCCCCTGAATCTCATTGGGGCCTGTATATTAGCTCCTTGCTGTTGTGAGCACTGTTGATAAGCTGCATTTCCCCCGATTCCAAGGCAGACCGTTGCTTTTCAAAAAATCTCAAATCCAGTTGAAATGTTTAACCTATTCCCGGCACAAATAAAATCTGTATTAGAAAAGACTTCTCAAAAATATGTTAATATGTTAAAGTAAGTAATGCTAGCTGCTGTAACAGGTAAAGCTTAAAACTTCAAGGACTTAATACAATGGTTCTCACTCAGGCCATGGTTTCAAATGGATCAACAGGGGGCTCTGCTCCACTTAAATGTTCAAGGACCCAGGCTTCTGTCATCTCAGGGCTCTCCCACCACATACATCACCCAGGGCATCCGTGCCCTATAACTACTGTTGACCTTGTGGGCCACTCTCCTGATAGCAGTCCACTAGATGTTTAGCATCTGACCAACAGGCAAAAGAAGAGGAAGCATGAAGTGTCATGCAGGAGGTTTAGATGCCACACGTGGAAGTGGTGTTGGTCACATTGCCCACACTCCACTGAGCAAACTAAACTAATCATATGGGCTCCCTTGGAGGACAGGGAACTAAAAAATATGCCAAATAAGAGAGGATTAAGTGAATATTGGTCAACAGCAATCTCTCTCACGAGAAACAGAAGATACAACTTTTAATGCATCTCAAGAGATGGTTACTACACATTTATCAGTGACGGAACCAGGCATCTACCTGATTTTATGCACAGTATGTGATCAGTGGCTTTTTGTGATATGGATATTAAACAGAATAAGGAGGGGGAAAGGTAATAGCTCAGTGGTAGAGCGCATGCTTAGTACGTATGAGATTCTGAGTTCAATCCCCAGTACTTACATTAAAAGTAAATTAAAAAAAAAAAGAGAGAGAGAGTAAGGCATCTTGGTTTTTGAAGGGAGGAAATGACATTGGGGGGGGTCATTTCTATGCAGCTTGGTGGTGGAGAAATGAAGCATTTTTTCAGAGAAGAATTAATATGTAAGAATGGCCAATGTCTGATTATTGGTAATTAGAAAAAGAAAGAATTAAAAACTTGGAGAGAAAGAAGGGAAGTGAGGAGTTTGGCAGTGCTGCCTCAGAAAGAAGGAAGCTGAGTTCCCATCAGAAGCACGAGTCCCAAACTGAGTTCCCAGCTGCCTCCCTGGACTCTGCCTGAAGTTCCCATGGATGCGCCCACAGCAGTTTACCCCCCATGTTTGGAGCATCTATCTTCGTTAGCTCGTTTAGAAGGCCAGTACTGTTTTAACAGGTCTTGAAGTATTTTCCTACCTTGTGCAATCAAATCCTTGTAGACTGAGAGATGGGGGCCAACTCCTTGGTTTTATTATCAGTGAGACTTCAAATATCAGAAAGATGTTCCCTGATATGGAAATACCAATCATCATTTGAATCTCTCACCCTTTTATAGTCAAAAGAAGCACAGGGAAGAAGCAAAAGGCTGTGGGGAACTTTTGCCAAAGTTCTTTTCAGAAAAGTTAAAAAGGTTCTTCATGTTTCTCAAAGCCGTCTTGACTCGTTATATTGGTCCCCAGTTCTCCTAAATCTTGATGGTACCAATCTGTTCGTGGTTCAGTGAGGAGGGCAACAAGGGTCCTCTAGATCATGTGATCTGTTACAAAGAAGACGGTGACCACTCATGAGATGAACCTACTACCATCACCAACTCTCATTTAACTGGAATGTCCAATGTTCGTAAGTTCTGGTTACTTGAGGCTAACTAATCAGAAAAATTTTGTTTCCAATCCTTGCAAACTTGTCAGTAACTCAAAATCTACTTTCTTTTCCAAACATGTGTAAATGTAGTAGAATCTGTACTTGATGACTAAGGATTTCACAGTGTCTTGGATCCTCCTTCTAAATTTTTCTTCTTATCAGGGTTGGCTCTGGGTACAAATGTTAATTACACAAATTTGCTTTAGTACTACCCTGTACTCTGCCTCACATCTCTCTTTTCCATCACCTTCCCTCTCTCCCCTTTGCATTCTCATTTTCCAGCAAAATTAACTCTGGAAAATCCTGGTGACACAAAGGAGAACAGTTCTTTATATTTCAGGGTGGATTCCTTCTTTAGGCAGTTAAAACTCACAAGTGGGTCATATACCAAATGTCTGTTTGTGAATTATTGTATTTCATCAACTCTCAAATGCCATTGGTTATAAAACTCACTGGGATTTTATGTACCACTCAGGAAAAAAATGACTGCCAATTAAACTATGACACAATGCATTCTCATCACTTAGAATTTTTTTTACTTATCGAAAGAGTTCTCTTAGACTTAATTAGACACGGCTTTCTATCATATCACTCGTGCACGCATAAAAAGACACAGGCAAAATAAATCAAGTGAGGTGTTCCTAAAACGTCTCTAATTAGAGCTTGCGATTTCTGAATCACTTTTTGAGTCATCAATATGTGTGTTTTCCCACATAATATCATTTTCTGTCATTGCCAGTGTAAGCATCAGTGATTTAATGCTTCTGAAATGAATTCTTAAGAGAATGAAAAGCCATCGGTGCTAGGTCCTCAGCAGCCTTGCAGTTATATAAAGGGAGCTACTTTGGACTCCTGCTTCGCTTGACTTCTGACTCACCACTGCCCCATCACTTGTCTCATAGGCGTTTGATCCTTGAGGCTAAAAGAGTCCTTCTCTGCAGCATTGTTGAGCTTTAATGTGCAGCATGTCCCTTTCTGTGGATTATCTCACTGATGCTTACAATAACCCTATGAGATAGGTATTATTATTACCCCAGTCTACAGACAAAGAAACTGAAGCTTCCGAAGGTTAAGCAGTGTGTCTGAGACACAGTATATGGTGGGTCAGGGTTGGAGCCTCCTTTGCTTGCTGGTACCCTCCAGGCTGTGTTACTATTCTTGATACTGTTATTACCACTCTCTCTACAGTCATCTCAGCCATGATGTGCAGCAGTCAGGGGGCTAGGGGAAGCACAGGTCTGGATTCAGACAAACCTGAACACAAATTCTGTCTCTAGCCATTATCAACTGTGTGATCCTAGGAAAATCATGGGCCTTTTTCAGAGTCTGTTTTCCCAGCTATAAAAGTGACAGTGATAATATTGATACCACAGAGAGGCTGTGGGGTTTGGGTGGGGTAATCTATGCAATGGGCCCAATGAGGCTCCATATTTACATCCTGCCCCCAACATGTGCTCATTCGCATATTTAGCCCTTAATCATTCACATGGTACATGATCATGAAATATATTTTTTTGAATGAATGCTGTGATGGATGTAATTTCCTAGGTAACTGAGGGTTAATTAGAAATTCTCTTTTGTTCCAACCCTTGTTAAAAATCCCTCGAAAATGTCAGAATCCGTTTTTCTTACATGCGGTGAGCATGATTTAATCTTTGATTCATTCTGAACATTATTCCTCATTACTCAGGCCTGCAGGTAGAGCCAAGAAGGATGTAGAATATTGAGAATAACATATGAATTGGTTTAAAAAATTAATTCCAAATGCAGACTTAAAAAAAGTAATTTACCTTTTTGCTCAGAGCTTCAGCCAAATGCCCATATATTTGAAGTTACCTAATTGATGGCAGAATGTTAGAAGCATTCTGCTTTCATATGCAGTTTCCACTTAAGTGATTTTACAATCATTTATTTAAACAAATTCATTCAAAGCCACCTATGTGCCAGGCAAAGGGCTAGTATACAAGATAGGCAAGGTTGCCATCTCTTCATGAAGCGCCTGTCTAGTGGGGAAGACAGACAGTTGGTAGGGGAAGTCCTGGGAGCAATGTTTGGGAAGCCATGGCAGGAATTCCTGCCTAGCTGGGTTTGGTGCCTGGTAAGGGTGAAGGTGTTGATGGTCAGAACAGGGAAGGCATTCTGGAGGAAGTGATGCTTACGAACTGCAGAATGAGCTGGAGCTGGATGAGGGAAAGATTTTCTATGTAAGTGACACAGCCTATGCAAGAGCACGTCTGGTGTTGTCCAAGGTACTGGAATCATTAGGGTTGGGGGGGTGGTCCCAGGGGGATTGGAGGTAGGGGAGGGGAAGCAGCCAGGTCATGCTCTTGATTGATTATCTAATGGAAGCTTGTGCACCTCCAATATTCATTCTTGCATTCTTTCATTGTCCATTTATTAGGCACTGGAAGGGCCAGAGGCACTGTGTTAGGCCTTGGATATGCACAGTAAAGCAGGCAGTAGCCTGGGCCTCAGGGTTCACACAGTCAGTGGGGAAGAAAGTCAGTGCAGTCAAGCATGGTAGGGGTGAGAGATGGGTACAGATCACAAAGAAAGGAGCCATAAATCACCTGGGAGGTGAAAGGCTCAAGAATGACTCCACAGAGGACAGGACACATGAATTGTGCCTTGTGCGTGATCCACGCCTATCTCGTTAACTGCCGGACCCTGTGTGCTCAGCCCTCACATCTCTTGGCATCAGGTAGGCATTCAATGAGTAGTTGGTGATTGACTGAACAAATGAATGAATGAAGAAATGGTTTAACCCTCCCTACTCAACAGCTATCAAGTTATTTTCTTTAGTTTGTGCTGCATACACATCTGGAAATACCTCTGCTCCATCGCTCTGCAGGCCAGTCCTCCCACATTGTGTTCTGGAAATCAGTACAGAAAAAAAAAGTGCAGTTTGACCTTGCTGCCATGGAGCTTGCAATGGAAGGAGAAAGACAGGCATTAAATAACTAACCACACAAATAATTGTGTAGTTGAAATGGTGACACATGATACAAAGAAGAGATACAGGGGGATGTCAGGGCATATAAAGGAGCAAAGGAAAGCTTTCTTAGAAATGGCTGCTTGCACCAGGTTCCAAAGGGGCAAAAGGAGGCATGAAGAATGTCCCAGACAGAGAGAATAGCAGATGCAAAGTCCCCAAGACAGGGAGGAGCAGAGTATGTTTAAGGACATGACAGAAAGCCAGTGTGGTTGGACCCCAGGGATTAGCTGGGAGGGTGGCTGAGGATGCGGCTGGAGCACAGGCTTCTTGTGTGAGGTCTCACGGCCACATTAAGATTTTGATCTTTGGGCTAAGAGTGGTGGGAGCCACTGAAAGGTTTTAAACTGGGGAGAGACGTGATCAATCACACTGGCTGCTGAGACAGGAATGGACTGGAGGAGAGCAAAAATGAACACTAGCACACACATACACACACACAGTCTCCAACAGGCTGATGATGCCCTGTCTACCAACAGCCATAGGAGCACAAAACTGAGCTCTGATTAAGTCTCCACATTATTTCTTCCTAGTTCTTCCAAAATGACCCACCCTCTTATCCTCCATTAAAGCTGCCATTACTCATTATTTATTTTTTAACCAATTTTGTGAAACAATAGACACGGCACTTCTGTTACCATTGTTCTTCTCAGGGAGAGGATGTGGGTCACCGCAGATAATGACTTGCTTTTATCAGAGCCCATTTTCCCCTGTGGTTTCAGGGGAGGGCCAGGGCTGGGGGTGCTGACGTGGGGCGGGAGTGGAATCCACCCTTCTGTCGGTGGCTGGCTTGAAAGCGAGCATGAGCATGTATTCAGATTGGTAGAGGAGCTCCCCTTGGACACGGAACCTGGTCCTTATCTCATTTTCGCATTAATAATGAACTGTTAGATCACACTGCGCGTGCCATTTGTGGAGAGAGCAATGTGCCAGCCTAATTGTGGCCGCCCTGATGCCTCGTCATCTTAATCCTCCTCCTAATGGCCTGGCAGGGGGAGCAGGGTGGCTTGGAACTACCGGTTTGGACCTGCCTTTACTCCTTTCAGGAAATCCTCAGTTTCACAAACAGGGACCATCGTAGCAGAAACTGATGGAGCTCCGAGGGCAAGGGCACTGGGGTGGGGGAGACCGCAGACATTCCATCTATGCCGTCCCTCCTCCCCATCTCCCCCAGAGACCCTCTCAGGAACGTTAATGGGTTGAAGAAATGGCCTGGCATGGGCGGCAGGGCCTCCACTCTGAGCATTCAAGCAGACCCCTTCACTCCTGTCTGGTTTTTGCGGGCGATGTGGGCAAGCTGCTGACTTCTTGGGATTAGAGCCAGCTGGTAAACAAGGATAATTATGTCTGTGGATTCAGAATCCCTCAAAACCAAAGGTGAAATGATTCACTGTAAAGGAGGGCTTTCCCCAAAGAAATGACTCTGTGCTGGTGGTGGGCATGGCTAGAGTAAAGGTGCATTTCTCAAGTGTGGGGAGAGGACCATTCTCTGCTCTTGCTGCAGGCAGCCAGGCATTGGAGGGCTGGCTAGAATTTGGGTTCGTGGTGGTCTACAGATGCCTGCAGAGATGTTGGGAGATGGTGACATCATAGAAAAGGCCAAGAGCTCTGATCCCAGCCAGCCACCAATTGGCTGCATGGACTTAGACAAAATGCCCTTCACTACTGTGAAATTTCCAAAAATGGGTCTCAGTTTCTACAATGGATATGGCCATGGGCTATATCAGAAGTAACATCCTCTCCCTCCCAGCTGCCATTGCCAGGCGTGTGGCTCATTTCCCTTGACCGGAGGGGCTCCGTAGGTGGACCGCCCTGGGTTCCTGGTGTTTTGGTTTCAGCCACCTTTCAGTGTGGGGTGAAAGGTGGTCCCTTACAGGGTGAGATTTGAAATGCACTCCTTCCCAAAGAAGTCTCCCTCCCTTTCTCCCCATCAAAGTGCCTGAAGTTCCCATGGTTGGTTGGCATCTAATTTGAGAGGAAGGCTGGGTAATGTAGTGGAAAGAGCATGAGCTTTGGTGGTGAGACATGAGCCTCCAACATTTTCCAGGTTACTCAGACCACCTTCTTTTTGAAGGCACTGCCACCTCCTAGTCCTGCTGCAATTCATAGCTGAACAATCTAAGTTGAAGCACTGGACCAGCACCCCCTCCATGTCCTATGGGCTGGCCCTTACCCTTGCTGTATTGTCCCTCACTGTGGGGTGTGGTTGGAGTGCCACGCTGCAGAATCTGGTCTCTAGCTTCCCCAGTGCCCACCAGGGGCTGAATAACAACCAGATAGAAATATAAGAAGTCAACTCTTCATAGGCTTGGACCAATGGGAAGGAAGAATGGGCAAGTCCTCCCCTGCCTTCTCCCTGCCACGGACCACTCTGAGGCATGCTTTGTCCTTGCATATCTTTTGAAGAAAGTTCCACGTGCTGATCACCTGCTGTGTCCAGTAGCTGTGTCTGGTAAGGCAGTGGCTGCACAGTGAGGCATTGCTTTGCATCCCTTTGCCCCTTTCCTGGCTTCACTCTCCCCTTTTTCCTCCCTCTCGCTGCCATGAGATGGGACTTCCCCAAGAGTGTCTGCGCTTGAATTCCCTCTGAAGCTCTGTTTTCCGGAGGACCCAGACTAGGGCATCTGGTCTGGCATTTGGATCTACTGCTCACCAGCTGTGTGAGCTGTGCAACTTCTTCCCACCTCCAAAAATGCCAGTGTTCTTCCCTGGAAAATAGAGATAATAATATTTATCTTTCAGACTGTGAAAAGTAGACATAATATGTATAAAATACTTGGCACAGAGCCTGGTGCCTGTGCACAGCGAGTGCTCAATTAAGGGTAACTGCTGTTCTTGTTATCTCAGTTATTGTTGTTATTATTTATGACAGGAGCAGGTGCCTGTCCACCAGAGATGAGTGCGCCCCTTCCACAGTGAAGAATTACTACTCAGAAGTCCCGCCCACCCTCGGACTTCCCCTCTCAACCCTCCTTGCAGCTAAGGAAAGCCATGTGATTGAGTTCTGGCCAATGGAATGGGGGTAGAATGATGGAATGCCTCGCCCAGGCTTGGCTGCAGTTTAACCATGTGCTGAAGACAGCAGAGTATCCATCTGCCCAGAGCCCTGGATGGCTGCAGGGCAGAGACCCCATGTTTTCCAGCCCCTGCCTTCACCCCACCATTGAATTTTATATAAATATGAAATCAGTCTTTTTTTGTGTTGAGCCACCAAGATTTTGGATTTTATCTGTTACTGCAGCTGGTATTACCTTAATAATTACATTGTTATTGCTCTTGTCGCTGTAACTTATTATTATTCAGAGGAAGACCTTTTCCAGGAGACCCTATTAAGGTGCTTCAAGTGGTTCAGTGTGTGGACCCTGAAGTTAGAATGCTTGGATGTGAATTCCAGTTCCATCACTTTACTGGCTGGGTGACTTCTGTGCCAAATTACTTTAACTATGAAATGGATCGTTTGGGTGAGAATTGGATAAAGAAAACCTATATAAAGAATAGGAGAGTGTCTGGCACAGAATGAGTTCAGTAAAAGTTAATTACCACCCCATTGTCATCATCATCATCATCGTGATGTCAGTAGAGAACTGGGCACTGACTGAATGGGAACTGGAACTGTGGTCTGGCATGGAAAATACTCAGAACACGGTGTGCAGGTTTGAGAAAGACAGCTGAGCAGCAGGAGGATGAGGTGATGCAGTGCTGAAGACAGACTTGGCTTATCTCACAATTCATATAGCAGGGCCGGCAACATTCTCCTGGAAGATAGTTTCAGTCCTACCAGCCAACAAGCATCTCCTGAGAGCAGCCTGTGGACAGAGCACTGCATGGGCACTGTGGGAGTTGCAGTACCAGGGAAAGGGGATGGAAAAGGATGCTGAGCACTGGGAATGCACCAGGCATGAGGCTAACTCGTTGAACTTTTACCACAAACCTCGTGAAGTTGCTATCACTTCTGTTTTACAGATGAGGAAGCAGATACACAGGACTCAACGGAACTTGCCCAGAATCACACAGTAAATTGTAAAGCTGAGGCTTAAATCTTCTCTGGGTATAGACTCTGTTGTCTCTTGAGCCACATTCCTTCACCAAGGCAAATTCATCAGAATTTTAGGACATAGCTGGGAAAGGGCATGGCGTGTCAGTAGGCAGGTACTTGCCCTACCTTTAACATTAGCTCACTTTATGATTTTTGGCAAGTCACTTGATTGTCTCTGATGCTTTTTAAAAACCAAACCAAACCAAAACACTAGAACAAGATGGAAAGTAGGATGGAGGGAAACCACATGTGCCAGTTACTACACTGGAGTCTTGCAATAGAACAACTAACTCATAATCGTCCCAATAACATTACAAGGTAGGTGATGTTATGAAAAACTGAGACAGAGAGAGATTCAGTCACTTCTCCCGGATCTCCATGGTAACCCCCATTTCCTGGGTGTATGTGTCAACAAGGTTTTTGTGGCATGAAGTCCCAAGTCGTTGTGCCTCCACACAGTGGGCATCTTCAGGTCTTCTTCCAAGCTCTTAATTTACTTGGTCTCACATCTATAGAATTTCTTCAGGACGCCACGCAAGGAAGATGGCAACTTGAATTACTAGCTCGATCGCGTCTACCCACTCTTTCCCAGCCTGAGATAATGGAGATGGAGTCGAGTAGGCTGATTTGAAACATAGGTTCTCTGGGGTTGGAACCCCTTTCTTCTTCCTCTCCCCTCTTCCATCACAGCTGTGGACTCCTAGCTTCCTCTTTAATTTTTTCTTTTAAGATGGGGCGGAGCAATATAAATGCTAATGTTGCAGTTTTGCCTCCTTTCTTCCATTCTTCTCAGTTCTTCTACTGTGTGTTTTGTGTCATTAACCAAGGCCCAGTCGCACAGAGAGCAGGGCTAGGGGTGGTTTGGGTTGAAATGAAAGTTGACACAATTTGAGGTTTATCTGCTTCTTTAGGGAATGGAGTTTTGGGACACGAGGAGGGAGTTATTCCCTCTTAATGAGCTGCTTGCAGCCTGCCAGGTGACAGCAGGGGGTTAGCGATTGCTTCAGGGGATCTGATAACAAGAGTGAGGACTGCATCTCAGGCAGAGTGCTGCCTGCCCGCCCACTTGCCCACCCAAGTCATCGTTAATGCGGACAGCTCAACTGCTGAACTGCCCAGGGCTCTTCTGCACGTGGGAGCCAGAGAGAGAACCAGGCTGTGGCGGGGGCCCGTGCCCCTGGAATATGTCCATCCAAATCTATGCAGTGGAGGTCCTGAGACTCCCAGGCCCAGGTCTGCGTGGACAACTGTGTGGAATAGATGTTGATAGATCCTGGGCCCAGTGAAGAGAGAGAGCCAGTATTGGCCCGGGCCCTCAAGTGCTGCAAGAGTCCTTCAGGTGCTGGCGATTCAGCTTCTCACATGGAGAGAGAATCAAGAGAGAAAGAACACAGCATGAGTCAGTGAGGTTATGGTGCCACCACCTGGCCCTAAAGGGGGTCCTGTGTGTTCCCTCCTCAGAACCTAGGAGGTTTTGCACCCATTCCTTATGCGATTTGGGATACTGAGACCCACTGTTGCCCGGGAGGCTCTCGTAAAAGAGGGCTGTCTCCCTTCTGCTTCTAACCTGCAAGCCTAGTTGGAAATAAAGCATTGGCAGTCTCTTTGTGGATTACTCGTGGCTTCCCTGCAATTGGGTGGGATGGTTCTTTCGAGATTTAACTGATAAATTCTCCATCAGACTGTCATGTAGACTTGAATAACCATTGACATTTATGCCTTGCTTCATGGTTTTCAAAGCATTTCCACTTGCTCTCATCTGAGCGGGCTGTGTTGGGTGGAGGATCTGAGTCTGGGCTCTGGAATCTGATAGAGTGGATTCAAATTCCAGCTCTACCACTTCTCGGCTGAGATACCAGGACAGAGGTGCTGAACCTCAGTTTCCTGATCTGTAAAGTGGAGACAGGAATTCCTACCTCACAGAAGTTTGGGGCATGAGATGATGCATTGACAGCACTATGTCAGGGCCTAGTGTTTAATTAACTGCTATTATTATTACCATTATTAATAATTCTTACAACACTATGAGCAATGAGGTAAAAATCTGTGAATTATTAGATGAAATATTAAGCATCCCTGACATAGAATATAAACTTGCAGTAAAAAAAAAAAGAATATAATCTTGCCTCATGGCCAGAGACCATTATTGCCTATCACTTATTAGACTAAGTCCAGAAGGTCAATTTCTGGGCCAGCTAGGAACTTGATTGGTAACAACGACCCAGGAAGAGTACTGCTTTATCCTTGGTGTCCCATGAACTGGTCGTTCTGCTGATTCTTGAAGTGAGACGTAAGAAATGAGGCACAGTCAGAGCACACAAATCTGAACGATTCCGACTTCCTTCTCTTTCCCATGACCAAACTCCCCGGAATCCTGGTTCAGCCTAGGCTAAGCCAATCACAAGTGGTACAAAATGGTTAAAGCAGTCAGTGTGGCCTGGTGCTACTTCAGCGCCCTCAGCAGGCATGGCTGTCTCATTGCATGCATTGGAATATAAGCAATGTTCTCAGAGGGGGCAGCCATTTTCCCCCTCCCCAGGAAGGCTGATGGCAAGGGCACCCTGGGAGTTCTGGATCCTCCCGCATACAAGTCCATTTTATACTGGGACCTGGATACATGATTGTCCTTGCGGAGGCCATTCGCTAGTTGGAAATTTGATTTTGTGGGACATTTTGTTGGACACTTTTCTGTACTCTGGGATGTGAATATTAGTCATTGGAACTTGACTAAGTTACCTAACCTTTCTGATCTTCAGTTTCTTTATCTATAAAATGAAACAACTAATGAGCACTAAATGCAATAATGTATGTTATTATTTAATGTTATTAATACTGTAATTTGCATGCTATATATTACCTAGCATATACTTAGCACTCAATACATACCATCTGTTTTCTGTTTTGTTCACATAGCGATCAGTTGTATAAATAAAGCCTCTTTGGCAATGAAATTATAGTCTGTGAAGGAGGGAGAGAGGGGAGCCAGAGAGTCAATCTGCTCTCTGAGAGTGGTGGCTAAGGAAATAGAGCTGTTTAGAGGACAGTTATTTATTTGTAAAATAAGCCACCCAGGACTGTACACAGTGTGGGGTTATTTTTTTCAAACCATGAAGTGCGATTTGTATAACATGATCTATGGATTATTAAATTCACTTAGCCTTGAGCAAGCCTGAAATTGAGCAATTATTTTTCCTTCTCCCCACCCTCTCCTTCCCAGCCCCAGCTCCTGGGTCTGACGAGGCAACTGGACTTGGCCCTCAGTTTGGGGAGCTGGACTAGGAGGGTGGGTTCTGTGCTGAGAAAAGACACGTGTGCGCACACACCCCCACACACTTTGTCCACAGCTATGTAAGCAGAGGAGAGGGCTCTTGAAACACACCCCCAGAGAGGTTCTCAGGAATACAAGTGTTGAGAAGAAACAGCCACAGGCAGAATGTGTTGGCACCAGCCCCACAGGAAGGGCTGTGAGCTCTGGGAAAGTACTTCGCTGCTGACCCGCCCTCCACCGTCCCAGGCAGGGACCGCCACCTCCCAGGGCTGATCCTCCTCACTCCTGACTGAAGGCAAAGGCAGAAATGAGGCAGACTGTGTGTGGAGGTGGTAGGTGGGGGTAGGGGCACGGAGTGGGTGCTTGTAGGTTCTTTATTATTACCGTCTGTTCCCTGTTTGCCTCCCCCACCAGGCTGTGTGACCCTTGAGGGCAGGGCTGGGCCACAGCAGTGCTTGATACATCCCCAGTGCCTGGCACAGGGCCTGGCCCAGAGCAAGTCAGTGGTTGTGCTAAGAAAACAGTCGTGGGCTTCAGTGACCCCTCTTTCTTCTGCCGTCTTCTCGTGCGCCCTGCCCTCGGCCCTGGAGATTTGAGGCTTCATTCTGTTATGGTGAGAACCGAGCAGACATCCAGAGCAGAGGGCATTGAGGAGCCTTATTTGCTTTTTCAGGGAAACCTTGACAAGAGAAATGCTGATCATTTTCAATCCATCAGTGGAATCTTGCCAAAAAAAGTAACTGCCTAAGTGTTTGGACTCGGGGAAGACCTATGGGACAGGGAGGGTCTGGTCAGGGAATTTAGAAGTCCATTTACTACAATGGAGCTGCGGGGGTGAGTGACAGTGTGGTATATATAGATTTTTAAAAACCCCTTTCTGAGCACAGGGAGCTAATTTCCCCGCACAGCCTCCGATGACCTGACTCCTTGATGGCAGAGGGGTCACTTGTAATCAGCAGCATTCAGAGCTGCAGTGTCACCTAATTTCCTTCCCTTTCACTGTCCTCTTTATCAGGGTCTAAAGATAAGTTCCTCTGAGTCATGGAGCAGTGGGGGAATACCATTTGGTGGCAAGAAAATGGCTTGGTCCATCATTTTCTGGCCAGAGCCAGTCCAGGCAAATCCCTGGTTCTAAGCCCTGAAGTCATTTGTTACATCCTGTAGCATAAATGGCAAAAACCTTTTCCTAATCCACTAATGGCCTATTCAAAGCAGCACATAATTGAGAACCTTTGCTATTTCCCAGCTGACAAAATTACCCTCTTAGTAAAAATATCAGAAACCAGCACATTTGTAGGCTCGTTCTGACTTTTGAATGAATGTCTGGTCTCCTGAGGTTTGAATTAACAAGGTTGACCTGTGTAACCTATGCAGCTTCCTCATTCACTACGAAATCGTGTGGCTGGATTGACTTAATCAGTTTGGTTTGAGGCAGGGACATGGTCATGGACAGTTTCCACCAAGTGACATCGATTCTCTTCCAGGGCCATGTGTACAACGCTGTGCTTAGTGCAGCCTTGGTGATGCCTCCCAGTTAAGGTCACCTAAACTGAGCACGGTGGGGGCCAGCTCGTGGGTGCTGGTTTGTGTCTGCTGGGTGGGTGGAGGTCTGTAGCAATTTCTGAATAAGGTGTGGACTTACGGTCTGAGACAATAGAACAACTTGGAGGCTTCTGATAGGAGTGGCCACTTAGTAAATAAGTATGCTGTAGGGACTTCTCCAGTTGCTCTCCTGGAATATACAGGAATAGAGAATTCAGCTCACCCCAGATGAACTCTGCCCTGGAGCACAGAAGCAGTCACTAGGCAAAGGGACCTAGCTCTGTCTGCCCCTTATGCACGTCTGCAGTGCTCTCTCCCTCTTGCTCCGAAACTGTGTCCCGAGGCGGCTGCTGTGTATGTTTCTGTCTCCTCTCAGTTCCCTGCCCCTCCCCAGTCTCTTCTTTTGTGACTCAGATGTTTCTAGAGATCTGCTCTTCTCCCCTGAGCAGCACAGAACCCATGATGCCACAGAAAGGGGAGCCTATCCCCCTCTGATGGATTCATTGTCCACCTACACCTCTCCCCAAATGGTACACATTCTCTTTTTCCCTCCCTCTCCCTTCATCTTTTCCTTCCTCCTGAAAGGTATTTATTGAGCACCTACTATCAGCCAGCTCTGGGCTGGGCTCTAAGCATACAGCAATGGGGCTCCCAGCCTAGGGGTGGAGAGAGAAAAACAGCCGATTGTGCACCTGCTGAACTACTGATGGGACTGGAGGGCTGCGGAGGTGAAGGGCGGGATGCCAGAGAGCAAGGTGAGGAGACTGCCCAGGGCATCTGAAAGGCCTCCCTGCTCTGAATATGTTTCAGCTGAGACTGAAAGATAGGCTGGAGTTTCCTAGGAGGAAAGAAGGGGAGAGGGAGAGACTTCTAGAGGACGGAACCACCTCACAGCTGGTTCCAAGTCCTTGAGGCAGGAAGGAGTGGAGTAGTGTCAGCCTCTGGGAGGTGGAAGAGGCTGGCTAGAACCTGCAGGTGGAGAGGGGAGGCAGCTGCTGAGGCCAGGAAGGACCAGAGCAGCAGGACCCTGCAGGTTGGACCAAGGCCAGGGTCTTGATCCAAAAGAGAGGGAGGCCAGTGAAGAGGGCTGAGCAAAGAAATACTTTCCTTAAAGTATCCCCGTGACTGTTGTATCTGCTGTCCCATCCTCACCACGCAGTTCGCATCACCCTGTGATGTGTGATAACTGGTCAGTTCTATTAGGTTAAAAAATAAAGTGTAAGAGAGTGTGTGTGTTTGTGTGTGTGTATGTGTGCACACATATGTGTGTGGGGGGAGAGAGAGAGAGAAAGCCGAAGATTCCCTTCCTTACCCAAATGAACTTATTTACAAAACAGAGTCAGACTCACGGACATAGAAAACAAATTTGTGGTTACCAGTGCAGGGAGGAGGGATAAACTGAGAGTTTGGGACTAGCAGATACTAAACTACTGCATATAAAATAGATAAACAACAAGGTCCTACTGTATAGCACAGGGAACTATATTCAATAATGGCCTATAATGAAAAAGAATATGAAAAGGAATATATGTATATATAACTGAATCACTATGCTGTACACCAGAAATTAACGTAACATTGCAAATTGACTATACTTCAACTAAAAAAAATAGAAAATAAAAAAAAAAGATTCCCTTCCCTTCACTTCCTTTCTATTATTTTCATCTAAGTGGATAACCCTTTAAAAACCAGTCCTAAACTAAAGGCAAATGTAGGGAAATCCTTTTTGGAAACCCATTTAAGACTCTAAAGAGTTA
Source organism: Vicugna pacos (assembly GCF_048564905.1). Lineage (NCBI taxonomy): Eukaryota > Metazoa > Chordata > Mammalia > Artiodactyla > Camelidae > Vicugna > Vicugna pacos. The sequence continues at coordinate 40,643,576 of NC_132996.1, forward strand.
CTGAGCATCTCCCATGCTCAAGGTGCCATGTTGGACACCAAGTTAGGAAGAAAGAGCTCACTGGCTGGGGAAATGACCATCATGAAAGGCCCAGGTCCTCCCTGTCTTCCAAAAATGCCATCCCTGTTCCCTTGGGCAGGTTCCTTCCTTGGGCCTGCCCCCCCCCCCAGTATCTGGACAAGAAATGCACCTCTTTCTTCCAAAGTCCTGTATTTCCACTTTCATCCTAACAATAAGATAACAAACAATGAAAAAGCGGTAAGATAAATAGTGGGTGTCTATGTAAAAATCTTTTTCCATGTGTTAATCCCCAAAACTACCCTATGATAAAGGCACTTATTATCCCCATTTTGCAGACGTTGAAACTAAGGCACAGAGACGTAATTTGATCAATATCACATAAACCCAAAGTCATATGGCTGGTAAGTCTGGAGCTGGGGTGTGATTCCAGGCTGGAAGTCTGATTTCAGAGTCTGGGGTCTTAACTGTGATGGTCCATTGCCCATATTAACCTGTTCACTGCTATGAATTCCCCTATAGATTTTAACAGCAGATATTGTGTCTATTTTGTTTCCTTGAGATCCCCAGCACTTAGCACTGTGCCTGGCACAGCACAGGTGTTCAAAATAAACACATGGAGACCAGCTGATTGCAGATAAAGGCAAAAGAAAATTTGGGGCCACAGATGTGAGGCCTGAAGATGGTGCAAGCTTTTCAGATCGAGGGTCCCTGGGAAATAGTACATCTCCTTTAGGAGGGCCATGACTCAGACCCTAACAAAGGGCCGTTGGCCAGGGGATTTAGATCAATAAAAGGAAACTGATCATTAGTCTTAGACTGGATATTAGAAATGTCTTTGGAGGATCCCTGACCACACTAACAGTCCCTGGTATGTGGGTATCTCCCCGAGGCACATATCCTATGGGGACTCCCATGGGCTGCCTGGGTCCTCCTGTAATGCATGTCACCTCTGAGAAAAACCCATGTCTTGTCTGAGTGGACTGGGAGCTCGGTCACGTTGATACCACTAGCCAGGTCCATCAGTGTGGCCAGCCTGTCTGCTGACCACCGGGGCTCAATCCAGAAAGTACCTCCCTCTTTAATCTGACCCTAGGCAGGTGTGCCCTCCCCACTTCCCCCAGAGCCTCGCGGGAGTTCCGGCTTCCTTTGGGACCTGCCACAGCCCTGTTACTCTAAAGAACTCTGAGGGGGTTCTTCCCCTCCTGTCACGCTGACTTGCTCTGAAGACACACAGCAGTCATTTGAGACCTCTCTTAACTCTCCTCAAATTGCCTCTAGTGGCTCCCAGAGCGAGTGTCACATCTTTGGCTGAGACCCCATGGGACCATCAGCCTCTCCTAGTTCTGCTGCTCCTGTACCGCAAGGCTGGGAGAGCATCTGACCTGGCCTGGAGTGGAGCACAGGCCTCCTTGCCCCGTCCTCAGGGCTCCCGCAGCTCTCTCCTCCTCCTGGAATCCTTTCAGCCATGAATCTAAACCATTCACAGATAAACCCTTTATTCTTTTAAATGACTCCTTGAAGGTTTTGTCTCCTGCTCAAGGCCAGAGTCAGCCCTTTAGAAAAGGAAGGAGAGAGCCCATCCGGGGCCATCCATCCGCCTTCCCGTCACTATTGTGCCTTAAGTGAACCCCTTTATGTGGGGAGAAGCCATTACGATCATTTTTCGTTATTAATTGCCCATCCGTTTGTGCCTCTGAATAGCCTTCCTGGGCAATTTTGGACACCATTCTCCGCTGCTGCCTTGGACACAGATTCTTCTCACTGAGAGATGCTGGCTCCAACGAAACAAGGGTGCTTAAAATCAACACTCCTTGCCTTGGAGGCAATGCCACTCGGAGCACTGAGGGCTGGGGTCATCCTGCAGGACCAGAGAGGGAGGGGGACCAGTGAAGCTGGAGGAAGGGCTGTGTCTCCTAAATGTTCAGCATCAGCTACGTGGGGGGTTGGCTGGGTGACCCTGGGCCTGCGGGGGTCTGTGGAGGGAATGCAGCCCACCTGCCTTCTAGAGTGGGGGCCAGCGCTAGCTGCAAACAGCTGTCTCAGTGCTGGCCAAGAAAGTAGTCTCAGGGAGCTTTGAGGACATGGCTTCCCTGTGGCTCCTATTTAAGGAGAATGGACATATCCTTCAGGCCTGTCACCCTGAGGGTGGGAGATTGCCAGTGATGACGGTCATTTACCGTGTGCTAGGCCTCGTGCTCAGGGCTCCGCATAGACTATCCTAGGCCGGACATCCTTGAGGCAGGGATCCTGTCCTTACTCATTCCATGTATGCTTACTGACTGCTCAGCATTTACTGTGCTGAGCTGATAGACAAAGCGGCCAGCCTTTCTCTCGTGTAGCCTTCAGGAAAACGGGCAGTGATTGTGATGGGAACAGACTGGGAATGTGGTCACAAATTAATGGCCAGTATAACTGCGAACAGCAAAGGAGGCAGATGGATAACATTTCTGAGGAAGTAGCAATTAAGATAAAAAGGAAGCAACCCGGGGAGAGGCGGGGCATTCCAGGCAGAGGGAACAGCATGTGCAAAGGTCCTGAGATGGGACAAACCTTAGTGTCTTCAAGGAACAACATGAAGGCCCAGTGGCTACAGCTGCAGTTCTCAAAGTGGATCTCTAGAATAGTAACATTAGCATCACTAGAGAACAGGTTAGAAATGCCAATTCTCAGGCCTACCCCCATCTACTGAATCACAGACCTTGGTTGGGGTGGTGCCCAGTAAGCCTTCCAGATGATTCTGATGCATGCTAGAGTCAAAGAACCACTGGTCTTGAGCCAAGTGAATAAGTGATGGGGCTACCTGAGATGAGCTGCTGAGCTCGGTAGGGCCAGGGAAGGAACAATGTAGCGAGTTTAGGTTTTAAGTGCAGGTGAAGACATCAAAGGATTCTCAGCACTTGGGTGGGATGATCTGATTTTCAGTTTTAAAATATTACTGGCTGCTCTGTGTAGAAGAGATGGATGTGGGTGTCCACAGTGGAAGATGGAAGAGCAGCTGGGAGGCTGTTCACCGTATCTCTTAACACCTAGAACTGCAAGTGGGGCATAGTAGGTGTTCAGTAAACATTTATTGAAAGAATGCTCACATTTGAGACTGTTGCCTGTTCTCAAAGCATCCTGTAAACGTCATCCGTAGCATCTGCCACATATGAAATTAAGTGAAGTGTGTATGGTTATTGTTATGTCTCTCCCACTCTGCTGTGATTTCTACACAGAGAGAACAGGTGCCAGGCACAATGCTTGCCATGTGGGGCCTCAAGGAATATTTGTTGAATGAATAATTGAGTGTAATCATAGCATCTCTATGAATGGGCACTATTATTATTTGTGTTTTACAGAAGATGAAACATTATAAGATGTAAATAAGCTGTCTTCCTAGAAAGTATGGGGGCTAGAATCAGAAGCCAAGCTCTTCAAGACAATGCCAGCTCCTCCCTCCTTTGTCCTTTTACCTTTGTGCTATTTAAGAAAAAAAAAATCACCAGTAGAATTCCAGGGTAATGTCTGTGCTGGTGAAAACAGTCCCCTGAGAATGGTTCCCAGCCTCAGCAATGCATGAGAAGCCAGGGTATCAAAAGGCCGGGGATATTTTGGGGCCTGCCGGGTTGCCATGGTGTTTGACCTATAGAAGACAGAGGCACCTTCTCTGCCTGGCTGAGACCTGAGTGTGCATATTCATGGTGGGGCCAGCCCTGCAGAGGGGAATGCGGGGAGGCCAAGGCAGGCAGCATCAGGGCTGCCCCTGCTATTCAGGGTTAGAGCACCTTGCAGGCATGGTAGTGTTATCCACGTGAGCCAGACTGCTTCCATCAGACCCTCCCAACCAGGTGAGGGCCCAGCTCTGAAAAGCATAATCAGAAGTCTCTGCTTTTGCAGGTAGAAAAACAAAAGTAAAAGAACATGCATTTAAAAGATACCTGTGATATCCCAGAGGCTCCTGGGATATTCCCTAATGGGAACCTGCAAGTCATAGCCAGTTAAGAACACCTACAACGTGCCAGGTGCTGTGATAGATCTACAGACACTGTTTCATTGAATCCTCAGACGCTTTTGTGAGATACTAACAATAATTATCAATAAGCAATATCTCTTGTAGGGAACAGCCTTGTAGCTATTGTTAAACAGGTAAAATAACTGAGGTTTGGAGAGAAAATAAACAGCTTGTCCAACCTCCCAAGTAGAAGTGTAGAAGTGTCAAAGATGGGACTTGAACTATAAGCAAAATTTAAACAGGATGGAAGAGAAGAAAATAATACCACTACAAATGCCTTTTAGGGAGTACTGATAAATGCCACAAAGAAGCCAAAATAAAATGATGTGATATAAAAAGGAAGGTGGGATGGTAGGCTAACTCAGATCTGGTAGTCCAGAGATGCGGCTCTAGGAAGGTGACTCAGAGGCAAGAGGAGCCAGTGTGTGAAGACCTAGGGATCAGCATGCCAGGCAGAGGGAGGAGCAAGTGCAGATGCTCTGAGGCAGGACTGGCTTGGTGAATAGGAGGAAGCTGGTCAGCATCACTGGGAACATGAGGGAGGAGGTGGGCTGAGCCAGCTCATGGAGGGACCTGTTGGCTGTGCTAAGGATTTTAGCTTTCATTTAATTTAGGATGGGAGGCTGTTCAAGAGGTTTAAGCAGGGAATGACACCCTCTGATTTGCATTTTCAAAAGGTCACTTGGCTGCCACATGAAGGATGGATTGCAGGGGGTGGGAGAGAGGGGCAGCGGGAAGGCCAGTCCTTGCTGCAGGAGATGCTGGCCTGGGGTGTAGCAGGCAAAGTGGAGAAGAGCAGGCCGATTTTGTAATAACTTTTGGGATAGATCTGCACTGGGCAGAGGGGAGAACAGGGATTTGTGTGCTGAAGCCCCTGCCCTGAGGGATCTCACTTGCAAACTCATGTTTGACCCCCAGGGAATAATGACAGAGCACTGAAGAGAATGAAACACTGGAGTGGGTTGTGGGGGCACGGGTTGGTCTTAGTGCACAAACAAGGAGTTAGAGACGGAAAGGAGACGGAGGCCTCCCTTTCAGGCACACTTGCCTACATTCTGCCTCTTTTCAGGCCCCACAACCTCTATCTGGTCCCTTGTCTGACCGTGGTTTGGCGGCGGGCTTGGCCCTCCATGTGCCAGGCATCCTGTTCTTGCCTGGTCTGCAAGCCCGGCCAGATGAGAGCATCTGGGAGGTAGCAGCTTCATGGGCAGAGGAGGTGCCATGGTGGCCTGTGGGCCTGATGCCTGTAGCTGCTCATGCCCTATACCATGTGGACAAGCGATCAGCCTAGTGACAGCCACATTGCAGCTGGGAGCAGGCGATGCTTGTGCTGGGAGGCACAGGAGATACAAAGGTGGACCAGCCAGCCATGGCTGTGCCCAGAATTCCTTCCCACAGGTGTCTGGTCCGGATAGAGAAGAAGTATTTTGTGGGGGTCCTTCCAAGTGTGCACAGAATTCACCAAAGCCTTCATGTATCTAAGTCACACATGTGCATGAAATACAATAACACCTGGCCCTGCTCATGTCTCTGAAACCTGCCCAAGAACATCCGTGGCTCCATGTCTCCTGCAGATTAACAGTGATAGTTGCCAAGCCTTCGATTACACCTATGGTGAATCAGGCACTCCGTGCTTTATCTTTGTTAGTTAACTTATTTGATCCTTCACAGTAAGATCTATTTTCCCCATCATCATAACAATCAAGAAACCAAAACAGAGAGATGAAGATGTACAAGTCTGGCAGCTGGTAAGAGGTGGACTCAGAATTTGAAATCAAGTCTGGCTCCTGGGCCCTGTGTTTAATAAGTTCTCTATACACAGTAAATAAAAAACAGAGTCCAGAGTCCTCTCCTGGCACATGGTGCTCCTTGGTCCATCATCCTACCTTTTAGTCACCCCTCCCACCTCTGGGAGGCCATCTGCCATGGTGGTTATGCATTTAAACTCTGAGATGGGTGAGTGGGGATTCAAATCCCAATCTAGCATTGGCTAGCTTTGTGACTGGGGCAGAGGAACTCCAGCAGAGAGCAGCATGGGCCACAGCAGGCAGCTTGAGTGTGTGATGACCTGGAGGCGGGGGTGGGGGAGGGAAAGGTAGGCTGGGGTCCTGATTGCTCAGGTCTTCAAGGTTCCTCAGGAAACTGAACCCCATGCCGAAGGTGGGGAAGAGCTACATTAGTTGTAAGAGCTTCCAGTTGTAAGGAGACTGCCAGTTCCAAGTTGTAAAAAAGCCCAACCCAAACTCGCTTAAACAGAAAGGGAATGTATTGGCTTATGTCATTGAATTGTCCAGGGATAAGGGAACTTGGGGCCAGACTAGATCTAGGGGTGATACACCATATTATCAAGAGCTTATCTTTTTGCATCTCACCTCTCCATGAGCTGCATTCTCAGATGTAATCTTCTCTGTGGTGGCAAGGTGACTGCCAATGGCCCTGCACTTAAAATCTCCCCAAAGAGAGAGTCTTTTGCCTGAGCCTGAGGCCTGGCATTAGCTCTGAGTGGACTGGATTGTCCTGGCCCAGGTTACTTGCCCATACCTGAAGCAATCACTGTGGCCTGAGGGGTGTGGTGCTCTGATTGGCTAGACCGGGTCACAGGCTCACCCCAAGGAGGACTGAGTGGAGGGAAGTCACCTCTATCACCAAGAGAAGGGCAGATGATGGCAGCGGATATAACAGCTGTCTCCTGAGAGCCATGTTCAAGCAAAGCGGTGATGTAGTCTAGCGATACGTTAGGAAGAATGCGTTGGTGATGATATGGAGGGTGGACTGGGCCAGGGAGATTTGGGGTGTCTATTTGTGCTTGAAAAGCAGTATTGAGTTTCAGCACGAGAAAGACTGTTTGGATCTGGACTGAAGAGAGCCTGAAGCCAGGCTGAGGGATTTGGGCTTTATTCTGTAGGTACTTGGAAGTCATAGAATGTTTTTTAGCAAGAGAGGGCCAGAGCCTAAGTTTCATTTTAGGATGACTAACACCACAGTAACCTAGAGGGTGGATTTGAGTGGGGAGAAATCCTTCCAAGATTCCAGTCAGCATGGTGTAGAGGAGAAGCAAGAGGTTTAGATGCAGAGAGAGTGGGGTTAAAGTCTGGCTCTTCCCTTTTTAAATGGTGTGATCCTGAGCAAGTTACTTAACCTTTCTTTACTCCAGTCTTCTCATCTGGGAAAGGGGATAATGATCTTGATCTGAAAGGAATATTGTGATTTAGAAAATTCTGTAACGCACCTGGCATGGTGTACTGCACGTTGTCAACCTGCAACAATCCTAGTTTTTTCTTCTTTTTCCTTCCTCTTCCTGTGATCGAGGGACCCAATTCAGCTGAAGAGTTTGAAGGAATAGGTGTTGACGATAAAGAATGTGGGCTGGGGCTTGGAAGCCAGAGACCTGGATCAAATTTAACTTCCCTGTTAAACAACTCTGTGACCTTGGACAGCGTCACTGAGGCTCTTTCCTCATCCAAAAAATTTCATTTATAATCCTACCTTACCTAACAGATAAAGCTCAGCATGTCACCTGGCTGGCACACAGTGGGTAACTGTCAAATTGTAGGTATTAAAAATCATCACCAAAAAACTTCCTGATTGGAGGGGAATGGTGGGGATCAAAGATGAATTTGCTAGATATGTGAATCTCACCTAGAAGTCCTGGGAGAGAGGTTCCCCCTCACCCGGTGGGCGGAGTCTTTATACTCATTTCCTTCCACTTGCAATAAAGGGATTTGAGACTTACAGCATACTTCTGATGGGATTCATCATTTCAGGTCCTTAGAATTAAATGCAGGTCTGATTTTCCAGGAGGGGGTGATTAACACTGCAGCGACTTTGTCTGCAGAGTTCGGGTGCTGCAGTTGTAATTTGTAACCAGTACCTTCCCATTTGGCTCCTTTGCGGCCATCTGGTCCCTTTAGGGGAGATCTGTTTTGTTGGCAGCTACGGTGCTGAGTAAATGCCACAGGAAAGTTGAAATTTACCCATCAGAGCTCAGTGCACCACGGAGGTTCCCTCCTTAGCCCCCACAGAATAGATCATCTCCGACCCCACCTCCCCTCTCACTGGTCCATTGCCAACACTCCTCCATGGGGATTTTCTAGTGCTATGATTATTTTATTGCCAAGAATCAGTGTAATTATAACTTTCAGGGGGATTTCCTAGGAAAAGATGAACTTGGATTTATGCATAAGCACATTCAAAAGAATAGGTTTGGGACCTGTGCATTTTATGTGGTTTAAGACATTAACATGAGTTTAATTTCACTAAAATACTTAATAAGTTTTTGCCTGCTGCATAGTGTGTTAATGATAATGATGATAATGAAAGCTACCGTTAATTGAGAACGTACTATGCAGTAGGCAGTGTATTAGGTATTTTATAAACATCTCTTTTGAACAGCCCAACCTGGAAGGGACTGCTTAGATCACTTTTTCTTTGCAAACCATAGTTTGTGATCCATTAATGGATCATGAAATCAACCTGATGGATTGAAACTAGCATTTAAAAAATGAAATAGGATGATATGGAAAGGAATGAAATGGAATGGAATGGGATGGGATGGAGTGGAATGGAGTAGGATGGAGTGCAGTGGAATGGAGTGGAGTGGAGTGGAATGGAATAGCATATCAAATATCAGAGAGCATTGCAAGAGGCCAGGGGAAGAATGCTTTGTGAAACTATGTCTCAGTTATGAACATAATGTATGTGTTGAGTACTAGGTTATGATGGAAAATACATTTCTTATTGTGGGTGGTGGAGAAAAAATTGGAAAGTCACTGTCTTAATTCTCAAGCTTTAGTATGCATCAGAGTCACCTGGAGGACACGTTAAAGCACAGCAAACCAGACCCTATCCGAGGAGTTTCTGATTCAATAGGTTTGAGTCAGACCCAAAACTTTGCTAACAAGCTTCCAGGTGCGCTGATGCTGCTACTCCCAAACCACGTTTGAAAACCACTGGACGAACGATCCCTATCTCATAGGTGAGGAAACTGATTCAGAGAGAGAAAGTAACGCACCCACGGACCACAGCTAGCCAAGTAAGAGCTAGGATACAGACCCAATCTGTCTGACCCCCAAACTGCAAACCATGTTACACTTGCTTTGGTTTTAGAAATAATCTGTCTTTGAGCATGGATCTGGCATTTCTCTGTATTTTGTGCATGTTCTTGTATTTTTTTCTCCAAGTCCCATATAAATTGCCTGGGGAAGAAGAAACATCAGCACTTGCAAGCTCAACCTGCGTATCATTTACATGGGTACCTGATCCCCAGGATGGGGGAGGGGCACAGGCTCGATGAGAAGCCAGACAACATCCTTCTTCAGTCTTCGCAAGCCCGCCCTGCCTCCTTCTGCCAACAGCTCCATACCTGGGTCTTAGTTGGTATCTTAACACATGCATGGCTTGGTTTCATAAAGACGCCAAGGCCAGGAGAAAGCCCTACTTCCCAGGAATGTTCCCTATATCAACTCCTTTTCCAGAAGAGCCCAAGCAGAGTCCAACATTCGGCACTTCCTGGGCTGGGACGTTGAGTATAGTATTCAGAGGTTACTTTTCTTCTAAGTGTAGCTGAGTCAAAGGAGCAGCAGCTATGGGATTGGACTGAGCTGGGTCAGACCCTGGGTCCATTACTGTGTGATCCTGGGCCACCTACCTAACTTTCTCCAGGTTCTGATTTGTTTCATACAGGACTGAAAATACCTATAACCTCATAGGAACTTTTCAAAGATTAAATAACACTTAGCATGGCACCTAATGCTGAATGAGCCCTCAATAAGTAGTAGGTAGTATAGCCTTGAGTCATCCTCACACCAGTATTATTTAAGCACCTACCTTGTTTTTGGCTATGTGTACCAAAGCTACAAAGATGGATATGGCCCTGTCCCTGCCTTTAGGCAGCTCACAATCTACTGCTTAACTGGCACACCTACCTCCACTCTCTAATCACATGCCAGTGGCAGACACAGCTAATCAATCCTTGTATCATTTTACACTGAGCTCAATATGCAACTTTAGCATCCTTCTCTATGGCAGTTCGGACCGTGCTGCCCAGCAGATGGTGTGGCCATAAACCACTAACTTCTTTGCTTTCCCTGGCTTAGTGGGTGAGATTTAGAAATGGACAATTACTGTGGTGTGTGGTAAATGCCATGACAGGGGAAAACAGAGGTCCTCAGACTCTGTGTGAGAGTTGCTTAATTCCCTGGAGAAAGCATGATGTGTAGGGCTTCCAGAAAGAGCTGGAAGGACAAATGGGAGTTAACTAGGTTTAAAGGAGGGGTGGTGATCAGGCAGAAGGGAGAAAAGCATGCATGCATATGTACGTATACATACATAGCCCATCCATCCATACATACAAGACAGACAGACAAGCAAACAGGCAAATCTCTCTCTCCATCTCCGTCTCTCTCTCCATCACCATGTCTATCTCCATCTCCATCTCCATCTGTGCGTTCTGGAGGCAAGAGGGAGCAAGGAGCGTTTGGGGAGCTGTAAGGAGGGAAGGGTGTGGGGAAAAGGTGTGTTGAGACTGCAGCAGTAAAGAGAGGCCTTCCTGACCTTGCTGAAATCAGGGGACCATCACTGTGCCCCTGGGAGCAGGTAGGTGAGAGTCCCCAACTCCCTGTAAGGGAGCTGAGTGGCCGCTGCTGAGCTGCACTTGGAGAGAAAGCTGAACTGATGTGGATTAACCTGGAGAAAAGAAGCCAACAGGCAAGAAGTGTTCCTCCTCTGTGTGAAAACCCCTGAATCCAGTGAAAAAATTTAAGGGATAATGGAGGCATTTCTCTATTTCATACGATCATAATCCAGGTCCCTCAGGATCAAGCGCAGAACCTGATTAGTGCTGGGCCAGAGCCGCCCAGAGCACCCGTTTCCATCACAAGCTGACTGCAGGCTACACTCTAATATGATTGTTTGTTTAAAAAAAAATGCCATCCCTGCGTTAAAAGAATGTCCTCACTGAGCCCGAGCTCTGTTGCTATTGTGAGGAGATGGGGGCCCAGCAGAAATATTTAAGGCTCCACTCTTGGGGGTGATTGGTGTTGAATTCCGGCTGCAGAACTTTCTGGTTAATCAGCTTTAGAGTTGAGGGAGTAGAAAGGAAGTGAAAGTGGATATAGAGAAATATCCCACTGGTCGGAGCAGAACGATGCAGAGGCAGCTCCCCTCTGGCAGCAGGCCTGGCATTCAGATTCGGCTCATACTTGGGCGACCTTGAGCAAGACCCCCCTCCTTTCTGGGCCTCAGTTTTCTAACCTGCAGAATGGAGAAGCTGGAATCACACTGTCTAAATGTCCTTCCATCTGTAGTATTACTTGTTTAGACAGCAATCTCCTGGGAGATTTGGTTTGTAAGGAGTTTGATCAGCAAATTTGCCAGGCTCTGTCTGTTCTCATCTATCAGAGGGATACATGTTGCTAACGTGCTTCATCCGCATTTGCTGCTGTGGTCAGAAGCTAAACCATTCAGTGCAAAACAGATGTTGCTAGCAAATCCTTGCTAAGACATGTGCTGTGTTCCTATAGTTGGTTTTTAGGTCTTGTGTCAAACTCAGAATGCACTTTCAAGGGAACATTTAATTTGGAGTAACTTTCTCAGCCAACCCACAAAAACCCTGTTTGGCCCTTAATGGAACTAAAGTAATTTTAGTTTTATGGAACTGGGCTGATAATAGTACTATTTTTATAGAGTAGCTTGGAGTTGGACTCTGATGAGCTAGCCTGGAACAGTACTGTTTTGATGGGGCTCCTATGAAATCATCCTATTGCTTTAATTTGAAATAGTGTTGATTTTGACAGGCTAACTTGGAATGAAACTATTTTACAGGTGAGCCTGGGAAACCATCTGTAGAATAGCATTTTCCGCTTTCCTTTGGGTAAGAGGACACTGAGGGGTGTGTTTTTTTTTCCTGGAGTTGTGTCAACCATGGGTGGGAAGGTTTCACTGCTCCTGATTACTCAGAAAAAAGGGGAGCCCCCTGCTGGAGGGAGGACTGCCCTGCCATGGTAGCCACAAGTAAGTCAACATTTGGTCTGATTGGTCTGAATTTACAGGTATAGTAGAATCAAAAGTCTTCCTTTTTTAATAAAAGTGCTTTTTGTATAAAGTAACCATTACCTTTTCAAATATTTTAATTATTTTAATTGCTATTAAATAAATTTAATTTAATTAACAGCTCAAAAAAACCCTCTAAAATTTCAGATTCATGATGAAAGATTACGAACAAAAACTCTGGGCTTTTCGTGCACTGAAATGTTGTAGAAAGGGGAACTGGAGAGAAAGTCCTCTAATTAGGGCTTTGGGGAAAGTGACCAAACTAGGTTTAGAGCTAAACTTTAAGAATAGAAGATGATGTAACTTAACCATATTCATTCAAGGACTCACCATGGGCCAGGCACAGTTTATACCTGACCATCTCACTTGACCCTCAGATATATGGTAGGTATTTTACAGTCAGGGAAATTGAGGTTCAGCTCACTAGTGGTGAAGCTGCAACCCAGGTTCCTTTACTATTTTTTTTAATACCTTAGAATTAGAAATGATCTTTGTCCTAAAGGAAGACCTCAGAAGATAATCAGTAGAAAGGAAATTAAGCAGTTAGATCTTTAGATAGAAGAGCACCAACTCGTCCCTATAACGTGCGATGCTTTCTGGGGAGATACAGGGGTCCAGAAATGCACGTGAATGTGAGGTTCATTAAAATGCAGTTCACAGGAGACAGTTCATTTAGTTGAATTTCTTGTTTCCATGAGAGACTGATGATGATGATAATATTGGTGCTGTGTGTGTTTGGTATTTTATTTAAATTTTTATAGCAACATGCCAGATGGGAAGACAGGCAGCATTCGTAAAAGCCCTGTGGCTGCACTGGGTGATGGGCCAAAGTAACAGGTTAGACATACCATTTTGTCTGTATTTGGTGGGATTTCTCCCCCTGTGACCTCACTGTGAAAAAGCAATTTGCACATGCCCACAGTCCCTTGTTTCTTCCACCAAATGCCCCTCTCGTGACTGTCCCTGAGATGTGGCTGGTGGTGACACGCTTGAGAAGAGGGATCGTTTCCAGTTTGGGGGTGAATGGGCTTGCCCGCAGTCCCTCCCAGCTTTTGTTTCTGAAGGTCTGGGAACAAGGTAAGAGGTGTGCAGGTGCCGGAGCCAGCTGCTGCTCAGAGCAGATGAGCCTTTCTTGGAAATAGTCCCAGACCCTGAATTGCTTGTGTGGTCCAGAGAGATGCACCGGAAAATTGTCCATTCACTGTGCCCACTCTTTGACTCTTGAATGCACTGATGCTTGCTTATTCTCAGTTCCACGTGGCTCAGGGAAGCTCTGAATGAGCTGTGGGCGGAGCCTAGCGGAGGCTGTCAGTTTAAGCAGGGAGGGCAGAGGGAAGTGGTGGGGACATGCCACTGGGCAGAGCTGGTCCTTCCCCTCTGGTTATAAAACTCTTACCAGTAATCATTGTAGAGAACTTAGAAAATACAGAAAGTTACAAAGAAAAAAAATTTATTTCTAGTCTTGCTACCCAAAAGAAAAGGATATTTTAAATCTATCTCCCGTAAATCTGAGAATCTCTCACCCTTCCTAGCCCCCATGACCCTTTCTTCCTTCCTCCCTCCCTCTCTCCCCGCCCCTCCCCTCATCAACCTCCTTCTCTCTCTCTCCTATTCACAATCCAAACTGGGATCCTATTGTATGTACAATTTTGTAACTTGGTTTTTTAATAGTATCCACATTCTCTCACGATAAGACATTTTCTTCAGAATTAACACTTTCAAGTGAGGTGAGGTGTAATATATCATTTTTTAGAAGAACTGTAATTTATCTAACCAGTAAGGCATAACATTCTGAGTATACCATAATTTAACTAACCCATCACTTACTGTTAGACCTTTAGAATATATTCAGTTTTTCCAAAATAGTGAGTACTATTTTAATAAGCATCTTTGAACATAAATCTCAGTTGGAATTTCTGATCATTTCTTTAGGAATGATTTATGGAAGTGGGTAAAAACTCTGGACTTAGAACAAAAAACCACTTGTAATGTTCATGGCTGACTTGCTTTCCAGGAGGTTTGTACCAATCTGCGTTTCTCTTAGGGAGGGGGTCAAAGAGCTTGTTTTCTCACACCCTGGATGGACAGATTTCCCTTGAGAAACAACATAGAATTGAGGGTAAGTTAAAAAGAGAGACCCAATCTCCGATGTTGTCAAAAACATTCAGGAAATATCTTACTTCTCATGTGGATCTGTGGATTCTCAGATATGCAGGTGAATCAGATTGGCCTCTTGTCCCTGGATGGGGCCGCCTGAGGGCAGATGGGTAAGTCCTGGGTGAGTTCTGCCTTAGCTCTGGGCAGAGCAGCAGAAGACCCGGCCAGGTCCCGGCCTGAAAGAACTTTGAGTCTTATGATGGAGGCCAGACTCACCTGAGCTGAAGAGGGGCTGTGGCGGAGGGCGGAAAGATAGGTACTACCTGGCCATGCACTGTCGTGGAAGCATGGGAATTCAGAGACGGGAGAGGCCACGTGGGTGAGTCAACAGGGAGGTCCCCTGAGAGGAGAAGAGGTGGGCGTGAAGGGGCGGCAGACGGGGAGCGGTGCACGGGAGGGGATGAGCGCATGCTGTGCCTCCCCCACACACGGGCCCTTAGGCTTGGCAGCCGAGCATAGAGGTTCTGGGCTCAGACACTCACACTCCATTCTTAGCTTTACTACTCACGCTCTGTGTGATCTTGGGCAGGTTAGTTAACTCCGCTGAACCTCTGTTTCCTCATCTGCAAAAACAGAAAAAACAAAACAAAACACGCCTACCATTGTGTTGAGTTTTCTGTGGCTGCTGTTAATAAAGTACCACAAACTGAGTGACTTAAAACAACAGAAATGTATTGTCTCACAGTTTTGGAGACTAGAAGTCCAGATTCGAGGTGTTGGCAGGGCCTTGCGCCCTCTCAGTCCCCTGGGGATTTATTTTCTGGTAGTCCCAGGCCTGCCTTGGCTGTGACTGTGTAACTCCAATTTCTGCCTCCATCTTCCGCCTGTGTCCCTATGTCTTAACACGGCATTCTCCTCTCTGTCTCTCTCCCCCCTCATAAGGAAGGACACCATTCATTAAGGGCCCACCCTCCTCTCTTGTGGCCTCATCTTAACTGATTACATCTACGGTGACCCCAGTTCCAAATAAGGTCACATTCTGAGATCCTGGGGAGGCGGACTTCAACATATCTTTTTAGGGGACACAATTCAACCCCTAACAGGTTAGTCAGGAGGATTCAATTGAAGTAAAAGTCATAGTCCAGTGCCAGCCAGACTGTGGTAAATCTCAAAAACTGGAAGCTATCATTATTTCTACGTAGGTAGGCCATTCTCTGCTGTTACTGCATTCTGAGGTAGCTATTTGTCCCTGATTTTTTTAAAATGGAGGTCTTGGGGACTGAACCCAGGACCTTGTGAATGCTAACCATGCACTCTGCCCTTAAGGTATACCTGTCCACCTCCCCATCCCCCATTTTTTTGATGAGAAATTGAAGTGCAAAGAGGCTATGTGAAATGCAGATGACATAATGGTTAAGTGCAGAGATCTTGGAGACTAAGAGCTGAGGTTTGCATTCCCACATACTATGTGTGGGACCTTGGGCCTGTGTAAGAGGGCTAACCAAACTTAACTGGTGGGATTGTTATGAGTTCTCAGGAGGATTAAGTGAGAGGATTTCATGTCATGCTCCTTGAATCACACTTGCCATATGGAAAGTACTCAAAAACTCGTGAGCATTTTGCCAAAGTGGCAGAGCTCAAAGTGAACCCCAGGCAGTGCGACATCAAGTCCCCTCTGTCCTATTCAGGGAACCCACTGCCTCCCAAAGACTGGTGGCTGCTCCCCTGGCTCCACTTCTGGCCCCAAGGATGCCCGTGTGTGAATGCGAGTCAAGAATGAGCCAGGGCAGTCTCCCGGGGTGAGGCAGAAGTGGTGGGGAAGCCATGTCTTCAGACTATGATCTGTGCCTTTTGCCGTCAACTCTGTGGGGTGGGGTGGAGGATAGCGTGGGGTGTAAAAGATTGGCCTCTGGTGTGTAGAGGATCATGTATTCTCTGCCTTCCCTCCCAGAGTGAGCAGGAAAACCCTGCCTCTCCTAGAGCTCAGTTCTAACAACCCTGCTAATTGAGCCATCTGGTCAATCGTAGTCGTTTTCCTACGTGGTCAGTGATGTTAGTTCCTGTGTTCTCTCATCTTTAGCATTTCACTCTGGCCTCTAGCCTCACCTCACCAGGTGCACTCTCACCTGCTTGCGGGATGCTGGCAGATTTTTCCTGGGCAAATCTGGCAGGAGTTGGAAAGGAAGAAAACCACTGAAATCCAAAAGTTACTTTCCTGATCTGGCGGCGTTTGTTTCTGGCTGTCCTACATTTTCTACCTGTTCTATATTTTCTTACTGGACTCCTTCCAGTTTTTTTTTTTCCTTGCTGTATTGAATTTTTCCAGCTAGACAACTCTGGTCAACTGTACAAAAAGCCCCATGAGAGGCTCTTACTTTGATCCTCTGTCTTCTTAGGAGGAGGCAAGAATGCAAAATAAGGCAGCCCCTGTGCCGTCTCTGTCACCTCTGCTTCTTTATTAACACTAAGAGAGGAGGGTGGCCAGATGACCTGGAGATCGCTTGATACTGAGCTTGCTCTTGGCCGGAGGGTCAACCCCAACCATGCCAGGCAACCCTTACATTGGTTTCTGGGAGTTTGTTTCTACAAAGATTTCCTGTGCCCCTGAGACCAGGGTAGGGTGGACAGCCCAGAGAAACCAGTGAATGAGTGCTGGCTGAGCCATGGGGCTTCAGGGAGCTGCTGGCTGCTCTAAGAACTTGCTGGAGTTGTCTGGATCGTCCTCTAGACAGCCTCCAGGAGAGTCAGAATGGCTCAAATAATATTTGAGTGCTGCAAAATCCCTGGAACCCTATAACCCAGGTAAGGGCTCTGGTAGGGAGTGGGTGACACACTGGAAGGAGTGATTGGAGAGGGCTTAGCAAAAGGAGAAAATCAGCCCCCTCCAAAGTCTCTTATTTTAGTGAAGGTCATTTGCACTTGCGTCCAAGTTTTCCTTCTGTGTCTCTTCCTCATCTCCCTTTTCTGGGTGACTTTCCCAGCACCTATGGCTACATCTTCATGTTATCAGTACCATTTTGAACACTGCACGGAGGGAGAGAGCTAGGGCTCCATGTAAACCACTCACCCCAAGAAGGCAGTTGCTTCTCTTGTGCAAATCACTTAATCTTTGCAAATCTCCATTTACTCACCTGTAAATTGGAGAGGGTAGTACCCACCACAGCAGGTGGATGAGATGAGAAAATGTTTATAATGTCCTAAGCCAGGACATGTGGTCAATGTCCAATAAGTAGCAGTAGCAGTAAGAAGCAGCAGCAACAACTATTCCCTGAGCGCTTACTCTGTGCCAGGTGTAAGTTGTTTGCTTTAGGACTGTCTATGGATTTAGTTCTCCCTTGGACACAAGGCACTTTTCCCACCATGATTTTACTACTGTAGGACCTGAGAGGTGGAGAGATGAAGTAGCTGTCCGTCATCACTCTGAGAGCCAATGATAAAGCGGACCCAGGACTCTGTTACTATAACTGCTACCCTCTACTACTTCTCATCCTCATCCTCACTAGGTATTCGCTTTTGGTTTTCAACTAGTAAGGAGGAAGCATGAAGAGGGCACTGCTTAACTCAATAAATCTAGTAGAGTTGCACCCTCTGCGGTGCCTGGCTGGGGCTGCCCGGGCCCCCACCTGGCTTCCAGAGCTTCTAGAGCCTTCTCTGCCACTGCCAGCTTCACTCTGCTTCTCTTCCTCAGATGCTGCCCTCAGATCCCCCTCCTTCCTGCTGGAGTCTTCACTTAGCTCCATGATTAGACCCACCAGCTTCTTGAGAACCCCAGATCTGCTGAAATAAAAAACAGAGGCTAAAAGTAAGGAGTGCTTTGTTTGAAAATTTAGTTAGGAATTTCTCCCCACTTCCTAGGTCTTGGTTCTGCTCCCAGCATTGTTGCCCCCATCTGTGTGTTATTGGGCAAGTCGCCTGTGATCTCTGGGTCTCAGTTTGTCCATCTGCAGAATGGGGATATTAGACTACATTCTTTGCAGTCCCTTTTAGCTCTAGTATTCTATAGCAAGCTGGGAGTGTAGAGACAAATACAGGACAGTGAGCCCAGAAGGCATGGGGATAATAAGCATGTGGATTTCAAAGCCAGGCTGTTGATTCAGATCCCAGCTCCAGCTTTCCCTTGTTTCCTTGCTGTGTGACCTTGGTCAATTATTTAACCACTCTGTATCTTAGTTTCCTCATCAGTAAAGTGAAGATAATTAGAGTATTTATCCTGTAGAGTTGTCCTGAGAATTCAACAGTTGATACATGTAAAACCACATAGAAAATACCTAGACATAGATGTGACACGTAAATGAGAACTATTCATATCCTTAGTAGTAATGCTATTATTATTAATCCTGGAGCCACCCAGAGCTGGTTTGAAGTCTTACTCTATGAGCCCAAGCAAATGTGTTAATCGCTTTGCTTTCCAATTTCCTCATCTGTAGTGAGACTTAGGTCTCACGGGTTGTCAGGAAGATTAAATAGGATAGTATTTGTAAGGGCCTGGCTAGTGATAGGCCCTCAGGAGGTGTTTCTGCCTTCCTCCCTCTAGCTGTTTCTCCAGGGCCCTTGTTTCCTGGCTGGTTTGGGCAGTGCTGTTAATAACCTCAATGGCGTCTCCTGGGAAGATGAAATTCCGCCTGAAGTTTTGATGGTACAACCATCATTTACTCAGCGACGGCAGCCAAGCCTGGTACTGCCTGCCCTGCTATGTAGGGCCGCCCAGCAGCTCGGCTGTGTGACTCACAGAAGCACCATGATTAACTGGAGGCTCTTCCAGGTCTG
The DNA here is from genome assembly GCF_048564905.1 of Vicugna pacos. Taxonomy (NCBI): domain Eukaryota; kingdom Metazoa; phylum Chordata; class Mammalia; order Artiodactyla; family Camelidae; genus Vicugna; species Vicugna pacos. The sequence continues at coordinate 40,662,501 of NC_132996.1, forward strand.
GGTGAAGAGCCCACTTTTTGGGCTATACGCCAGGAAGCCCCATTTTCCAGATGAGAAGACAGAGGATACATGGGAATCTTCCCAGGGCTCCCAACAGAGCAGCCAAGTTGGGATTGGGGCCAAGGTTTCGGAGCTTTGAGTTCTGGCTTGAATCCATACAGCTTCTGTGGTCCTGATTCTCCTAGCTTTGACTTCTGAGCTGAGAGCCAGCTGAAGCCAGGAGCTCATGTGGCTTCGTGGGATCTATTTGGATCTGTTTCCTGCCAGGTCAGGCTTGCTCTGTTCCATGCATCTGACAGAATCCTTACCCACTGCTAGAGTCCTTGCAAATAGGCCAGATATGGACCCAGGTTAGAGGATACAGATGGCTCAGAGCAAAGCCATTGCCATGAAATGGACATGCTCATACTCTAGGTGGGGGTATAACTTGGAACAGATGTGGATGAGGGGGAGAGGCCTGGAGTGCTGTAGCTATTAAACTTATTTAACAGTGCATACCCAGTGAGCTGGTGCATTAGTCAATATGTATGTTCAGCTGTTTTTCAGAGAAATTGCAAATAAAATTGATCTCAGTAGCACTCAAGTTAACTTTTCCTTCCTGCAAAAGTCTGAGATGATCCCTCTATGGCTGAACCTGGAAGTTACTCCCATTGCTTCCTGGCCCCACAGGTCAGAACCGCATCACATGAGTTAGCTGCGTGGGAGCCTGGAGAATGGAGTCGCTTTTCTAAAAGTGGATACAGTGGATGCTGTACTACACGCTCAGGTCCCCTCTTCCAGGCCAACATCCCTGTCCCCGGCTGCTGGGAATGTGACACAGTGCACAGTCCTGTCTCTCTCTGGTCACTGCTCAGAGACACAGGGAACCATCTCACCCAAGATTATACCCTTTTCTAGAAGGAGGCCATTTTTGCCAATACTTGGCTTATGCAGGCATAAAAATTCCTGGCCTTCTTCCCTCAATTTGGGACAGCTCTGAAGGGGTCATTCCAGCTCCAGAGGTCCTATGGGGGCCCCCTGGGGCCTGGTTGGAGGCATTGCAGGCCCAGCCATGCCTTCCTCACTTCCTTACAGGTGGCGCTCCTGAGATCACTCACTCCCTTATAAACCTCTGCCCACAACACTCTATGCCAGAGACAGGTCCAGGGGTTCCAAACTAAGAAATCTGGGTTCTATACCACAGAGGAAGTGAAAGGCTGTCAGAAACAGACAGTCCCTGTCGCCTGCTGCAATCCCATTTCTTACACTTGCTCTGAAAAGATGCAGGTATGACCCAGGAGGCAGCCTCGGGCTGTCTTGTCCATGCAGTGTTTGTGAGAGTGAAGACATTGAACCATAATGTGGCTGAACTGTGGAGTGTGGTAAGAAGACTGAGAAAGTTCTAGATTTGCTGTATTCAGTAGTCACCAAGAGTTTATTGAATGTAAAAAGTAAATTGTAGAAAGATATATACAATATGATTACCACTTTATTAAAAGTGACAAACATTACAAACATGCTTAGCCATAAAATGGTATGCAAGCATGCAGAATGACAGTGGGAGGTTACCGTGGAAGCGGGTCACAGTGGCTGCCTTTGGGGAGGGGAGGGGAGCCGTGGGCTGAGTCAGTGTTGGGATGGAGTGAGGAGGTGGGGTAGAACGGTCTAAGGAGCTTTAAGCCTTACCTGTAATGTTTTGTAAAAAGAATATGTTGGAATACATTAATGGATGATTTGTTCCGTTAGAAATGTATATTAAAAAAAGAAAAATAGAAATCCATTCTCAGTCATGGGAATCGAAATTAAAGTCAGCTTCTGAGGACACATGAAAAAAAAAGCCAGCTTTGTTTTTCAAAGAGAATTCTTTAATTTTTATTTCAAGAGGCTTTGAGCCCTTGGCCAAATCTCTCCACCTCAGTTTCCCCATTTGTGAAATGACAGTTACAGACCTCATCTCATATGATTCAGGGCTGAAATGAGATAAAGTTTATAAAGCTCTTAACCTAGTGCTGGGCATGCTGTGAAAATCTGGTGATGGACCTCAGCGAAAGGTCCTCTGCTTCTAGAAAAGACAGCCTGGCAGCCCCGGACAGGGCTCAGTCTGGTCCAATGAACCTGCCTGATCCACCCCGACTGGCCAGCAGGCAGCAGTTCTGATGACCTCCAGCTGGGCCCTTGGGTCAGCAGCCCCAGGGCAGGTGAGAGCTCCACTCCCAGTCACAGCCGTAGCTGTAAGGGCCAAGACAGACTACTGCAGGGCGTTCCAGGTGTTCTGGGGCCGGCTGTCTGTCTCTGGGGTATGAGCAGCCATGTGTGTAGCTTCCAAGGATGTTTTCTATTATGTCAAAGGGTGTGGGTGGGTTTTCTGTCCTCTTCTTTCTCAGAATGAAGAGGACAAAGCCTCCCTTTCAGGGCAGCCCAGCGGACCAGAAAGGCTTTGAAATCATGAAATGCAAATCCCAGCCGCTTTTGAACTGCATTGAAGGCGGAGCTGCTGAATTAAATTAACATGGCCCATAAATACAGAGGTTAAAAAAATGGGAAACCAAGTGTTCAGAGGCTTTTTGTCCAAAGGCAAAATAATCACAGGACAATGGTCTATTTTGTTTGGATTACAGGCTGGGCTGATATCACATTAGCTCAAACCTGGCAATATTTATGTTGAAAACTGCCGTTTGCGGAGCACTGTTGTCCCAATTTATCTCTGCGGGGAATCCCTCCACAGCACAAGCCGCAAGCCAGGCCAGGGAAACCTCTGCCTCCTGCTGACCCGCCTGGTACTGCCCTGGAATGCCGGAGAGTGCTAGGGTTTGGACTTTTGTGGAGAGGAATAGACCGGGACAGAAGGAGATGGGTCTCACACAGACAAACCAGAGACCCATGGACAAAATTCAACCTGCAAAAAAAATTGTTTTTCAGGAGACCAGTCATACAAATCCGTTCATCCTGCTTCTCTTGAGAAATCAAAAGAGCCAACAACGTTTGACCTGCACATTCACGTGTTAGAGATCACAGGAGCCAAGGAGCAGCAGCCCCTTGAGCCAGAGAACTCTGTTAGCCCCAGTCCCCACCGCTCCCTTTTGCCCCCTGGCCCTGAGGCTGAATGTCAGTTACCATTAAGAGCATATCACTCTTGTACTATTGTTTATCTTACAGTCAAAAAATATTTACCCAAACCCATGACATATTAAAATGAAGGAAGATGTGAGCTAAATCATCCAGAGGCTTTTTTTTTCTTCTTCTTATAGCCAGTCTGCTTTCCTCCTGTGGGTACTTGTGTTTCCAATCACTGGGCTCCTGCTGAACCTTCTAGGCCTAGATATTGGTCTCAGCTCTTCACCAACTGATCTTGGGCAACCACCCCATCTGCCCCCCACTTTGGGTCCCATTGTCCTCATATGTTGTCAAAAGAAAGGACATTATCTTCCAAACTGTGTTCCATGTAACATTAGCTCTGTGGGACGTGGATAGTGTTCACTAGGAAGCACCATTAGGCAAAATTAAGTCAGCTCCCTATGCAGGACCTTCCAGAGCCCTTCATGAACTGATGTGTATCTGCTTTGCAAATGAATTTACTAGGGAAGCCGACTTTCATGGAGTGTCTTGGGGCCCTGGTGTTGTCTGGCTTGGATTTGGCGAAGTGAAGACAATGCCCAAGTATCCATCCAGGATGAAGGCTCAGTGCTGGGGTTTACCCTGCCCAGTCCTCAGCCTGGGGCAGGGTGTCCTGTCCAGGGTCAGCAGACCCAGTTGTGGTCCCTTTGCTGGGCACCTTCCTTCTGTCTTCCCCAAGTTTGCTGCTCCTCTCCAAGCCCCTCTTGGGCATCAAGGAAGGTGAGGAATTATCACTCCCAACCCCCAATCATATCATGTTCCCAGGGGTTGTTGGTCCCCACACTGGGTCACAGAAAGGTAAATGTAGCCAGTCTTGGGTGAGGCAAAATGACCTCTTGGGATAAGGATATCAAACATTTGTTAAGGTGAATCGGCACTTGGACAGCCTTCCATCAGCATGGCAAAGGAACACTGATGAGAGCATTGCTAAGAAAAAAATTGCAAGCCCTGTAAAACCTGTCATGTTTATGGCCCTTTTATGTCAGACTCTGCTGTTCTCTGTCTCCTGCAATGTTTGCTGCTTGCGTTACACCAAAAACTCCTAGAGGGCAGGGACCTGCATCGATTTTATTTGCATTATTTATTAGGTCGTGTGCATTCAAACAGTTAGTCAAGAAAGGTTTATTGAGCGGGGTTGCTACCCCCTGAGGTATAGGTTCCTCCCTTGTTATCATAAATAACCAAAAGCCCGCTGTGTGGCAGAGTGGAAAGTTGGCAGACTTTGCAGTGAGATGAACTGGGACTAAATGGTCTCTATCACATCACTTGGTCACATCACTTCTCTCTGAGCCTCAGTTTTCTCATCTGTAAGTTGGGGACCATTCCTGGAAACTCAGTCTCCACAAGGATGCCCAGCAGAGCCTGGCCCAGAGCAGGCTGCAGGAAATGACTATTATTGTGATGCCTGAAGCTTGACTAGGGGCCTTTTTTGTGTCCTTCACCTCACTTCATTCCCCTGGCCTGTCCCTGAACTAGGAAGGTTGGGATCAAGACCATCCAGATTTTACAAATGAGAAAACAGAAGCTCAGAGAAGTTGAGGGCCTTGCCTGAGGTTTCTCAGCCAAGAGGAGGGGAGCCAGGATTTAAAGTTTGGGCTTTGGATTCCAGACCATGGGTGATCTCCAGCACAGCCTGGATCCCATGTGATGGTACTTTGTCAAGTGCAAACACCATTCAGTACAAAGGCTAATGTGTCGTTATCATGACAAATTCAGCGTTTATTGCTAGGAGCAAAAACCTTTCATGGAAAGATATCCTAGAGTCCTCAAAGAGCCCTTAGGAGGATGATAAGCACTGGCCATTAAAAGGAGTTTTATCAGGTAGAAAATGATCAAGATCAACTAGACAAAGTGTGTAGGGGTCAGGGCAGGGAGGCAGGGTGTGGAGCAAGAGCTCCCTCTGAAAGGCGGGATGGAGGTGGGATTCACAGAGGGACGGCAGGAGGGAAGGATGGAGGAAACCACAAAGCTCTGCATCAGCGAAGTAAAGGGCATTCCGGGTCATTGGGTGTGATGGGACAGTCAGGTCCAGAGCCAGGTGCCTGCAAGAATCGCTGATGGAGGGCTCCCAGTGTGAGAGGATGATGAGGCAAGGGTAGGGGTTTGCAGGAGACAATGTCAAAGCAACGGGCAGAGCTGGCCAGTTTGGAGTTCACCGAGGAGGGAAACAGCAAGGGCCTAGCAGACCAAAGCAAAAGAAAAAGGAGAGGGGATAATAACTCATTAATTAATTTGTCAAATATTTCAATCAATCAGTCCATGAAAATGTATTGAGTACCTACTGTGTGTTGGGTTTGGTACTTGCTCGGGCAAGTACAAAGTATAAGAAGAGGGCAGGGCCCAGTCTAAGCCTTGACCAACCAAGACACAAACCAAGGTCTTACCTACTGCCTTAGCCCCTATGCTGGGCACGTGCGTGTAGATGTGCACCCACACACGCACAGTCTAATGCATGCATACTCACACATGCACACGTGTATGCAAACACACACATACATGGTTCTCACCCCCTTCTCCTGTTCCTGCTGGTTTCCATAACCATTACCAGGCATCTCTCCTCTGTCCCAAGGCAAGGCCCCTTTACATGTCAAGTCAAAAATTCTGTTGTAAATACATTGTCTACTCTAGAAACAAAGCTTCCCCCATAATGAAAGAATTAAAAAGGAAGCTTTGTCCAGCATGTGAGGAACTGTTTTTCATTACATGAGACGGGTGTACATTTTTAGCATAGCTCCCAGCTTCCGGAGGTCTCCCGTGATGTTGGCGATCTGGATGGGGCCTGCAGAGGTGGGGCAGGGGATGTGTTTTCACCAGGTGGCCCCAGCCAGCTGGTTGGGGCTGAGTCTTGGAGGACGGCTGTGAGTTGAGCCATAGTTCATTTGGTGGTCTGGTCACTGTGTCGGGTATAATTAACTGAGCTGAAAGGAAGCTAAAGAAACTTCTCTGACAGAGAGGTCAGGAAAGATGAACTCTGATGGGAAATTAATGATGAGAGTCTGGAAACTCCACAAGAGGGTCTTGCCACCATGAGTCTGATGTAACACTAATAGCTGGTCCTTCCCCTCTTCACCTAACAGAACACAAGCATCCAAGGGGCCTTTTTTGAGAAGTTTTTTCTTGGTGTTTCAAAGAATTTTTCACTAATGGATATCAATATTATTATTAATAATAATAATTGAACTGTCATCAATAACATAAATAGTTATTGCGCAGTTATGTGATAGTTGCTATGCCAGGTGCTTTATGTAAATTCTTGCAATAAAGTGTCACGTTGACCCCCTTCCCCTACTTATGTGCCAGGAGCTGTAACAGAGCTTAAGTCATTTACCCAAGGATTCAAAATCACTAACCAGCAGAACTGGGATTTGGGCCTAACTTTCTACCTGCTCTGTTGTTTGACCTCTTAGTAAGTCTCACATAGAAAAGAAGGCTGGGGCTGGGGTGGTTCAGGGTCTAGGGCAGTTCATGGTCTAGGGCAAATCTTAGCCAGCTACGGCTCACAAGCTTTGTTTTTAAGTAAGGTTTTATTGGAGCATAGTCACACCTTTTTGTTTATGTATTATCTCTGGATGTGCTCACACTACAACAGTATAGTTGAGTGGTTGCAACAGACAGTGTGGTCTGCCAAGCCTAAAATATTTACTGACTGACCCTGTACGGAAAAGGTTTGCCAACCCTGATCTAAGGAAACCCAGGATGAAACCAAATTAAACAGGTTTCTTTGCCATCCGACTTCTCCGAGCCTTCCGTCTGCTAATGTGCATTGTGAGGTTCCCAGAGAACAATCTGGTCTGTGGCACAGCCTCACGTATTTGGCTAGAGGACCCCTTCTCATGGGGCATCCTTGAGGCGCCCTTTGGGGAACACTGCTGGAGTCAGACCTCTCTCAATTCGACCAAGGAGCATACAGGCTCAGAGAGGGAAATGTGATTAGCTGCTGGCCATGCAGCTTGCGGATGGCCCAGCCAGGAGATGACTCAGATTCCGGGAGCTTCCCAAGGCAGTGCTATACTGTTTGCCTTTTGCCAGCATCAGTAAGAGTAATTGGTGCTGTTCTGGGAGTCCCTTCTCCTGAAGGGTCGTCGGTGGTGGTGGCCAGAGCCGCCCTTTCTTCATTCAGTTGCCCGTTCACGATGCTGTTCTACAACCCTGCCTTTATGGGACCTGTTTGTTCAAGTCCAAGAAGAGAGGGAAAAATCATCATACTAATAATGAATGTCAGCTTTAATCAGCATCATCTGACGTTAGGAGAATTGAATTTCTACCTTTCACCGCATACATTAAATATGGGGCTTTATCTCCTCATGCAGAATTGATTTGCTGTAATTCTCTCCTTTGGCCCTTGTCATGTAAATCGTGGTATTTCTCCCCCACTGACTGCATGAGGCATAATCTGCAGAAGTAGATTAGAGGTGAGAATCCAGCCTCCCTGACCAGCTGCTGCTGGAGGCTTTATCTGTCTTTCTTTTCCCACTTATGCTCCCCCTCTCCAGATTCCCTCTTTGGGGCTGCTCACTGGCCCATTATGCCCTCTGCAGATGGAGCCTGGATTGAGAGGGGTGATGGAAGTCTGGAGACCTCAGCCGTGGGGATTGTCAGCTTCTGCCACCAGGACCGGTGACTGTTGGGTTTGTAAGGATGGATCTTAGGACGACTTGAAATTCTTGGTCTCCTACTGAATCACATCACCAGTATCCCCAAGAGTGCTACACCCTCAAATTCTCCCCATGGGGGCACTGGAGCATCTCCAGCTCCTGGCATCTGTACTGGAAGGATAAGGACAGAGGTGGCCTCTGGCTGATAGAAGAGTCGAGAGCCAGGTGGGGGCCTGGCCCCAGGGCTGGGCCTACGAACTCTGGCTTGAAGGCTAGTCCAGGGGCTCTGCAGAAGGAGCAGGTTTTGCAGACAGCTGTTTCTGCCATACAAACTGTGTCATTCAGTGAGACTCCAAGTATGAACATCTATGCTCCTTCTCTATAAAGCTCTTAAGCCTCACTTTTGTCTTGTAACTATTTCCTGCTGCCTGGCTGAGCAATGGTTAAGAGATGGGGTTCTGGTGGCAGAAAGACCTGGGTTCAAATCCTGGCTCATCCACTTATATTTGTGTAACATTGGGTCAATTACTTGACCCCTGGAAACCTCTGCTTTACCATCTGTAAAATGGGGGTAATAGTAATAGCATGTCCATGAAGTTGTTTGAAAGATTGAATGAAATAACCCACATGAAGCATCTTGAACAGATCTGGCATGTAGTAAATGGCCAATACATAGAGGCTACTTTTCTTCTTAAATCCCCATTCTATGCCAGCTGTGTCTTGAGACATACCTTGTGGTAGAGTATGTTGATATAGCAGGTATAGCAAGGTGCTTTAAAACACCATTGACTATCTACAGTGTGGCTCGGGGTGGCCCCCAAAGGTGGGGAAGTTGTCCTTCAAGAAGGGATAGAAGGAATCTATCCCTTACTGAACACTTAATGACTACCAGGCACTTTTTTTTTTCCCTTTCTATGTATATTTATATTGAGGTATAGTCAGTTTACAATGTTGTGTCAATTTCTGGTGTACGGCATAATGCTTTAGTCAGGCATGAACATACATATATTCATTTTCATACTCGTTTTCACCGTAAGTTACTACTAGATATTGAATATAATTCCCTGTGCTATACAGTAGAAACTTGTTGTTTATCTATTTTATATATAGTACCCAGTATCTGCAAATCTCAAACTCCCAATTTATCCCTTCTCACCCTGTTACCCTCCTGGTAACCATAAGTTTGTTTTCTATGTCTGTGAGTCTGTTTCTGTTTTGTAAGTAAGTTCATGCATCTTTTTTTTTTTTTTAAGATTCCACATATGAGTGATGTCATATGGTATTTTTCTTTCTCTTTCTGGCTTACTTTACTTAGAATACCAGACACTTTTAATAGTGAGTGGCCAATGACAGGTGTTTTCATATCATTCATAACATGCCTCTTTAGCATTCACTGTCAAAGACAGAAACTGGGCAAATAAGTAGGAGGTCTGGCTCAGGTGGGAAATTCTTAATGCTTTCCATAAAGAAAGATAACAGAAAGATAACAAAAACAAAAAGATAACAAAAATTTATTATCCATTTTTGAAAGCCTGCTATGTGCAGGCACTCTGCCTAGAACTGTATATTTATTATGTTCTAATTACATTTCACAACAACCCCAAAAGGTGGTGCCATTAATATTCCCATTTTACAGATGGTGAAACTAAAAGGCATCTATGTAGTCACTGGAAAGAGGAAGACATCAGCTCCAGAATCAGCTTTAAGATGAGTGTCCTCCACAGGCCCTCTGCTGCCCCTGTGGTAACCTCCAAATACTGTATTGAGCCTCCAGGAATGAGAATGTGTTGCTAAATGTGTCTCCTATTATCTGAGCTCTCTCTCCATCTAAACTTAATTGTCCTGGACCAAAATGACTGTTCCTCAGGACCCCAGGGTTACTGTTGTCTGTGGAATGAGAAGAAGGCAGTTTTCCGTGAGTCAGGTGGTGGCCAAGGCAGTGCTTGAGTATAAGTGTAAACTCACTGTAAATCAAGGTGGCCTGTTGACCTTGATGATGGGGGAAGGTCCGGCTTTAGTGGAGTTGATGTGAGCCTCTGACTGCTCAGCACTGCCCTTCCCAGAAGCTTTAGCAAGTCAGGGCAGTTGGCATGGGTCCAGCAGCGTCCTGCGAGACCAAGAAGTCAGCCCAAGCCGGCCAGGTGGGCAGTGATGTGGAGGAGAATCCTCGTCAGGACAACCTTAGTAATGCTCAGCGTAGCTTAGTGCCGTTTAGCAGCGGGGTAGATGGGATTCTACTCAAGGCAGGTGGGATGACCTTGAGCCTTTTCCTAAGTGCCATTGTGCTGGAGAGTTACAGACACTCTGCAGTCACATGTATGTGTGTATGTGTCAGGGGCAGCGGCTAATGCCTCCCTCACACCTCTTGTTCCCATGCGCCATTGCCAAGCCCCATACCCCTGGGCTCATACAAATGCCAGCTTCCACTTGTGAGCCCAGTGTACTAGGTGCCAGGCATTGTGCAAGCCCTCTAGCCTGTCCTCTTCTTCCAACAGATCCCACAAGCCTCTGCTATAAATGAATAGTACTCTGATCTTACTATGCACACACACACACACACACACACACACACACACACACACACACACACACACACACACACACACACACACACACACTCTCCCCAGACCCTCAGAGAATGAATATGTTAATTAAAGTCTGGCTCTCACTTTTGCACTGTGCTGCCTCCTGCTTCAAGAGGTTGGAGGTCCTCTGATGAAAGGAGTGTCACTGCTAATTCCACTATTGCAAAATCCTGGCTAGTAGAAAGCATCTCTTCTTAGGGAACCATAACAGTCCCCCGGCAAATCTTCCCCAGAAGAGTGGTTCAGCCAATTGGTGTGTGTTTTTTCCTTTTTTTTTTTTTTTTTTTTGGCCCAGAGGAAGGAACGTGTTAGCTCTTGACCCTGAGAGGCCTGTGCCTGGACCCTGAGGTCCGTTCTCCTCGACCTTGGGCTGTGATTGCTCCCTGTCCCTCTTGGGAAGTTCCAGCTTCTGGTCTGCTTTCTTTCTCAGAGGGAGGTGGCACTAGGCTTTGTCTGCTCTGACCCCAACCCATCCCTCATCAGCCTGAGCCGTCAGCCCTCCAGTCCACGTCCTCTCCAGCCCCACTGCTGGAGTCAGGCAGGGAGAGGGCTGATGGATTGGCTGGCAGGTGCAAAAGGAACCTCCCAGTGTTAAGTCTGTGGCAGCTGGCACAGGGCCCAGCTTTCATTTGCTTGCTCTCTGGGCCTCACCCCTACTTCAGCCAGCACTCATCCAGACAGGGCGGTGGGGGGGACTTCCATATGGGGTGATGGGACAGCTGTGTCCCCCAGGCCAGGAGAAACCCTTGTTTCCTGGGATGCCTTCAGTCCTTCCTGGGCACTAGATACTTGGGCTACAGACTCTGTTGTTCGATTCCCCACCTCGGTCCTGCCCTGGGACTTATCACAAGGGATGCCTCCTCTGGAAATCAGCAAGGTGCAAAGGACAAAGCTCAGACCTGGCTCAGCTCCTGACTTTGCTGTAAACTCGCTGTGTGAACTAGGCAGGTCACCTCCCCTGCTTGAGTGCTTGTCTCCTCACCTACAGTGTGCGGTGGGGAGGTTTCTGGAGGGTCTTGAGACCAGGTGACAGCCAAGGCTCTTTCTATCCCTAACTTTTCATCCCCAGAACCCTCTGACTTGAGATTTCCTCTGGGTTTCAAGTCCAAGAGGTGAGAAGGTAGAGAAGAGCAAAGGAAAGGAAGGGTCCTTTCTTTCATCTCTACTCTCCCTTCTAGCCTGGGACCAGACACCAGGAAGTTACCAGTGTACACAGCTTGATCTGAGAAACATTGAAAGGCCCATCCACCCCCATTTGGCCCTGTTAATTCAACAACTGCAGTCACTCCTTTGGGGACACATGGTCTCCAGAAGTCTCCTATGAATATTTAAATATGGCTCCTGGGAAGTGAGTTGAATAAACTTATCCTTATCCTTTAACTCCCATTAGATTGAACTGGCCTCCCGTGGACCGGATCCTTGAAGGAGCGCATGGGTAGAATCTATCAAGGATTTTTTTTTTAAAGAAAGAGAGAAATAATGTAGCCAGGCCTGGGATGGCTCTGAATGTTGGGGCACAGTGTCCAGGTGCTTGGTGTAGTGATGCCCAGGCACAAATGGCCTGTTTCCCAATTGTGCCAATGACAGGCTCTTTTGTGTTGCATTGCACGGGGCAGGCCTGAGCCAGTTGGGGCCTGGGAAAGGAGGCTGAGCTGAAGTGACTGCAAGAACCTGTCCACCACAAGCCCTGGACCTGACCCAGCAGGGGAAGCACGGCCCCACCTTTACCACCCACATCTCTGAGTCGGGTGAGCTTTGCAGCCCTTTAAGAGTAGGGTACTGCAGAAGCATCTCACCACAGTAGCCCTGCCCAAGAGACTCAAAATACCTTTCCTCTGATGTTTGCTCAGTGGAGCCTCTGGGGTGCAAGGGCAACCAGGCAAAAGCGAGTGGCATCAGAGTAGCTGTGGGTGGTGTTGAGGGTGGCCGCCAGGGAGCAGGGGGGGGTGGAAATGCATCCACTTATAATCTCCCCTTGAGACCCTGGGCCTCAGAAGCCACTGGCTAATGAATTTCCCCATCATTCTCTCAATCATCTAGCCTTTGGTCTTTCTCATTCTTCTGTCTCTGTTGCCTCCCACCTTTTATCCTGTAAGACTCAGCTCAGACATCATCTTCTCTGAAGCCTCCTGTGAGTAAGTGGATGAAGGAAGGAATGTGCATAGTCCTTCGGACCTAGAACCATCCTCAGTCTATCCAAGCACCTTCCAGGATCCTAGAGTCAAAGCCCTTTAGCCCAAAAGAGCGCCTGGAGGCCCTGTAGGATGTCCAGGGAAAGTTGCCACCAATTAGGTGTTGTCTCCTGGACTTAAGAGGATGAGCAGGATTGGGGTGGACCCACCCTACCTACTGGAGGAGCTCTGGGCATAAAGACCAAAGGATGGGGCTCAGGTACACTGCCTGGAAAAGTGGCTTTCCCTCTTCGGGCCTCTTTATCTGCAAGATTCCTAGAGGGTATTGAGACCCCTTCTAGCCATACTGTCCCCCGCCCCAAGCCTGTATCCTGAAGCAGAGAGAGGCTGACTCAGTGGTTTTAGAATGCAAAGACTTGTTACTTTTAAGGTCACTGAGAGTGATGCTGTTGATTCGGAGTTGGAAGGCTCTGAGGAAAAGAAACAGCTTCACAAAATGAGAAACGCAGCTGGTGCTCTGTGGTTGGCAACTTCTGACACGTTCCCAGTGATCCCTGACTCCCGGGCTTCCCTCCTTGAATGATCCCCTTCCCTAATGACTTGCTTCTAGCAAAGAGAATACAGCTATGGTGATGGGCTGTCACTCCCCTATTAGGTTACAAAAGACTGTGACTTCCATCCCGTTGGACTCTTTCTCTGTCGTCTTCTCAGCTTGCTTACTTTGATGAAGCAAACTGCCCTGTTGGAGAGACCCATGTGGTATGAACTGAGGGCAGCCTGTGGCCAACAGCCAGTGAGATACTCAGGTGCTTAGTCTTACAGCCTTTGAGGAACTGACATCATGACATCATCATGCCAGCAGCCATGTGAGTGAACTTGGAAGTGAATCCTTCCCCAGTTGAGCCTTGGCCTGACCACGGCCATTCGCCACCTTGATGGAAGCCTCTGAAAAGTCCCTGAAGTAGAGGACCTAGTTACTCTGCCTGGATCACTGATTCATGGAAATTGTTGTTATTTTAAGCCACTGAGATTTGGTATAATTTGTTACTTAGCAATAGATAGCTAATACAAGCTACGGGGGTTTGGGGAGCCATGGATGGGAGTCCTAAAAACCAAAGATATCGTAAAAATTAGAAAATGCTTCCGCCAACTTCAGAGAAGCAGGCAGAACATTCTGTGGTGTCTTGAAGTGATCTCAGGCATGGCACTGCCCCCCTCCTTGCCTCAGTTTCTCCACAAGGGGGTTGTGTTAGCAACGGCAATGCTGTAGCCAACCTTGTTAGTCCAATAGCATTTTCATACATTTGAGAATTTGTCATCCCTTTTGCTGATTTAGTACAGAGGTGTTACCAGGCAGGGAATGGCTGCGGATGGAGTGTGATCTCACTGAGAACAACGAAGGCAGGTCATTTTGAATCCTGCCAATGTGCAGATGGCAAAGTAAGGTTAGGGTGGGGACACTGGAGTCAGGTGGCCTTGGGTTCATATCTCAGGTCTGCTCCTTCCCAGCTGTGTGCCTTCAGGAGTTTCTTTCATAAGTCCTCAGTTTCTTTACCTGTGAAGTGGGGATTAGGGATCATAACCCTTACTCCACAGTGTTGATGTGAGAATTAAATTAGATAATTTATAAATTAGATAAAATGCACAGAGTGCATTTAGCAGCTAGTTAGTCCTCAGTAGTGGCACCTAGAAATAACTCTAATAAACATTTGTCTTTGCATCATTATTGACATACTAATGTGCCAAGCTGCCATTTATTGGGTGTTTGCTATGTGCAAGGTACAGAGCCAAACTCTTGGTGCAGTATTTCAGATGCCAATGGACAGAGCTTCCAGTCTGCAGGGTGGCCCTGCCGGTCCTCATCTCTTTGAGGTAAAGCAGACAGTTTTCTCCTCCGGGATTCTTTGCGTCACTTGGTTAGGCCACCTTGTCAGAGGGCATTGGGGCATCTGCTCTCGGGACTCTGCCACACAGTCAGTGCTGTCCTAGACCGGAGTCCAGCATCTCTTCTGTTCTCCAAGGGTCTGCTTCTCCCTGAATAGTGTGGGCCCAGGAGGCTCCCCTGCCCCATCAGGAGAGGCAGTGAGACTATCTCAGGTGAGGGAGGGTTCCTGGGGCTTTGAAGACCCAGGGCCCCCATCCCTTCCCCAGAGATCACACCTTCATTGAGGCCCCACGTGCAAATCCCCTGAACCCTGAGACTCCACAGTGGTGTCTTAAGCCCCTACAGGGGTGGGCGGGGAAGAAGGAGGGTGTTCTGTAGCCTGAAACTGTGGTGCCTTTCTCCCTCTGCTGTCATTTCTAATAATATGCTTCTTCAAAAGGAAAGGAACATTTCACGTGGTGGCATGGAAAAGGTGAGGATTCTGGTTTCAGACAGAGTAGTGCTTAATTCTGTCTTCCCCATTCGCAGGCTGATTTGAGCAACTTGCATCACTTTGCTACATTCAGTTCTTCATCCGTGAAACGGGGGTCACAACCCCTGCCTTGCAGGAGGGCATCTTGTGAGGCAAAATGGCGCCTGGATGTCATGAGGTAGAATGAGACGCACAGAGTAGGCGCCTGGTACATGACAGAGAATCTTCTGGGCTTGATTCTCTCTTCTTTCCTGTGTGATCACAGATGACATATGAGAACTAGCTGGCAGTGTTGGGGTATACCATGTATTGGATAAATGTTAACTATCACGACTATAATGTTTCTATGAAGGTAGCTTTTCTTCCCTCAAATCGTGCCTGACTGACAGGCTCAAGGCAGTGACTTGAAACTGTTCTGACCTTCCCCTCCTCATTCTCCTCCTCCTCCAGTGGGATGCTGTCCTGAAATTAAACGTCTCTGCACTACCATCTGCATTAACATACTAAAGATGAAAGATATTTTAGTGGAAATGAAAAAGCACATTGCACACATAGTTGTACAGCACGTTCCTATAAGTGTATGCATATCTGTAGAAAAGTCAGGGGGGAAGCACATGGGTGGCGCTTCTCTCTAAGAGATGGATTTAGTGATTTTACTTTCGTCTTTATGCCTCTCTGAAATGTCTACATTATGTCAATGGACATGAAATATTGTCATAATTTAGAATTCAACATGACGTGCTATGTCTCTCTTATGAGAAAGCTGGGCATCTCTAAATTATCCTGAGCCTTGGCGGGGCTGGTTCCATAGAGAGCTTGCGAACAGGAAGCCCCCAGCTGACTGACTCTGCCCTCGCTGGCCAGATGGAGCCTCCAGGGTGGGGCAGGTGGCAGGAAGGGTTGGACAGGTCTTCCTTTAGAGCTGCCTGGCAGGACTGCTCCATTCGCCATCATCCCTCCTGGGCACTCCCTTCCAGCATCTTCTCTCACCAGCAGAAAGGCCCCTGGATTTCGTGAATGCCAGCCAGAGAGTGGAGTTCAGTTCTCTGTTCTCTAAAGGAGGAAAAATTATTTTGCCTCAAAAATAAAAAAATAAAAAGGAGGCAGGAAAGAAAGCAAGACATCAGCCCAGTAGCTGCATATGCTTAGTTAATGTGCTGTGTATTTTGCAAATCCTCTTAGTGAGAGATTGTTTTATCTCCCCTCTGGCTGGGTCTGCAGCTGTGGTGCTGATGGAGGCTGGCCTGGCCCCTGCAGATCAGGCCGAGCTCCGCGGAGCAGTGGCCTCGGGGACACTGGCCCCTGACACATGAGCAGCTGGCCCAGGTGCCATCGTGTATAAGGTGGCTTTGACTGTCATGGAGAAGGGGTATTCCTCCTTGGAAAAGAAGACAAGGCGGCTGGGACAGGTGAGATGGGGGTATCAGAGGAGCCCAGTTATGTTACTGTGGGCAGGAGCACCCCCTGGCGGGGGGCTTCCCATTACATATAGTTACTCATTTAATTGTCCAGGGACTTGGGTCAGGACCTCTTGGGTTCTTGGCTCACAGGTGACAACAGTTTGGCCATAGGTTTTTTTTTTAATTGAAGTTTAATTGATTGACAATGTTGTGTTAGTTTCTGGTGTACAGTATAGTGATTCAGTTATACATATATATATATTCTTTTTCACTTTTTTCATTATAGGTTATTACAAGGTATTGAGTATAGTTCCCTGTGCTGTACATTAGGCCCTTGTTGTTTATCTATTATATATGTAGTTTGTGTCTGCTAATCCCAAACTCTTAATTTATCCCTCCCCCATCTTTTTCCCTTTGGTAACCATAAATTTGTTGTCCAAGTCTATGAATCTGTTTCCGTTTTGTAAATAAGTTCATTTGTATTGTTTTTTTTTTTAGATTCCACAAATAAGTGATATCATGTGATATTTGTCTTTCTCTTTCTAACTTATTTCACTTAGTATGGTAATCTCTAGGTCCATCTGTGTTGCAAATGGCATTATTTCATCTTTTTAATGCCTGATTAATATTTCATTGTGTATATCTATCTAGATAGATAGAATGATAGATAGATAAAGTATCACATCTTATTTATCCATTCATCTGTCGATAGACATTTAGGTTGCTTCCATGTCTTGGCTGTCGTAAATAGTGCTGCTATGATCATTGGGGTGCATGTATCTTTTCGAATTAGAGTTCCCTCCAGATGTATGCCCAGGAGTGGGATTTCTGGATGATATGGTAGGATTATTTTTAGTTTTTTAAGGAATTTCCATACTGTTTCCTACAGTTGGCCCATAGATTCTTATTCTCCCTAGGCCCCAAACCTTTTTTTGAGTGGTACTTACTACACTAGTACTTACTATACACTGAATAAATATGTACTCTTTGCTAAGCAGTGTCGATATGTCATTTAATCCTCAATCTCTTTATAAAGTTGTCTCCATTTTACAAATGAGGAGAGTAAGACTCGGAGTCAATACCACACAGGTCATTAGTAGCTGAGCCCAGGGTTTGAACCTAGATGTGTCTGGTTGCAAAACTTGTGTTTAAATGTGGACGTTCTCAGCTCACTTCACACATCAGACTCACCTGCGGGGCTTAACTGTGCAGATACCAGGACCGCACCCCAGGCTTCCTGAATCACTGCAAGATGTTTTGCAGGTGATTCTGAAGTACAGCCGAGTTGAAAACCACTGGGTGCCCCAGAATCCTGAGCACTTGCCCGGCACGGTTTGGCTCACTCCTTCCTACGGGAGCAGAGTTGCTGGACAGAGCAGGAGGGCCCATGTGGCTGTGGCTGTGGAGGATGTGGCTCAGCTTACCTTTGAGTCCCCGTCCCCCTCTTTCCAGTCCTCTCTCCCCACTCCTAATCAGCCTCCTGCAGATGCTAGCTCACCCCTGCGCTTTCATGGTGTCTGAGCTCCTGAACAAAACCACTGTACCCCTTCTCCCCTCTGCCCTTGCTGGGCTTCCTCTCTGTCCCTCAGGGAAGAGTCCTGGGGACAGATCAGGGGCCACCTGACAGGGAAACTTGGACAGGCAGGCCTGCCAAGGCCTGGTCTCCAGGGGACTCATGGGCAACTCTGTGGCTGGACAGTTGAGAGGGGTCAGCCCCTCAGGTCACAGAATGACCTCAGCTCTGATCAGCCAGTGACAGCTGAGTTCCCTCGGGAAAGCTGTTTTCTCCGTATTTGTTTTTTGTCTTATCTTGCCTTGGCTCTTTCCTTCATTCAATTCAACAACTGAGCACCAGGCTCATGGTTAGGGCAGCCAGCATGAAGCAGGGTCCAGGTGCACAGACTCAGGTGGAAATGACAGGCTCTCCACAGACCACTGCCGTGTGCCATGTCTCCTGCTCTGAGAGATGGAAGCAAACCCAGCTGTGAGAGCACAGAAGGGCCCACAGTTAAGACTGGGACAGGGAAGGCTGCCTGGAGGAGGTGACACTGACTGGTCACATACATCTTGTTAAATATATTGAATAACACCTGTAGGTTGCAGAACATACTGAAGTACTTGAACATGAACAAGCTTTCATTCATTCAACAAGCACTGAGGGAGGAGCTGCATTCTAGGAAGTGTTCTAGGCACAGCTGCATCTCTGTCCTCATGAAGCTTAAATGCGTGGATGGGAGACAAGATGATAATCAACCTTGTATGTGTGTGTGTTTGCGTGCGCGTTTGTGTGTGATGTAATAAACCCTACAGAGAAAAAAAAACTTGGGAAGGAGAGTGGCAGTGCTGGGGGAGGGGAAGTGGCAGATGTTGCTACCAAGGCTTCTCTGATAAGGTGATGGTCAGCAGAGGTGAGAGAGGGCCAGTGAGACAGAGAATGGAGGGGGCAAGTCCGCTGTTGGATTTAGAGATTTCATTGCTCCATACCTCTCATCCACTGTGGATACAGCTGAGACCCAAAAAGAGAAGGGGATTTCTAAGAATAGAAAGGCTGAAAAGAGAGGATTTCTCTACAAACTAGGGGCAGAGAAAGACGGGGCGATGGCTTTAGGTGAGAATCAGAGTCACAGTGTGATTGGTTTTTCCAAATAAAATATTGAGACACATTCTCAGAATTTTTCTGATTCAAAAAAACACCTTTAAAAGGTACCAAAAATCATGTTTAGATATGTCATTAGTCATCTGTTGTGTAATAAACTACCCCAAAATGTAGTGGCTTAAAACAATAAACATTTATTATCCTCTCACAGTTTCTGACGGTCAGGAATCTGGGAGTGGCTTGGCTGGGTGGTTCGGGCTCAGGGTCTCCCAGGAGGTTGCTGTCTGGACGGCAGCCAGGGTGATGGTCATCTGAAGATTCAGCTACAAAGAGCTGCCTGAGTGTCCTGACAATAAGGCAGTTGACATCCTCCAAAGCAAGTAACTCAGGAAGAGCAAGACGGAAGCCCCAGTGCATTTTGCCATCCAGCCTTGGAAGCCACACAGCATCAGGTCTGCAGCATCCTATGTATTGAACAGGTCAGCCCTGTGCAGAGTAGGAAAGGGCTATACAAGGGCACGGATACTCGCAGACCAGGATCACCGAGGCCATCTTGGGGATGGCTACCGTAATAGGCAACTAATGAAAATCTATTTTTAAAATGACAGGAAATTAGCATTATTTCAGAAAATTTATCGTAAGTGATCACTTAAAAAAAGAAAAAGCAGTCTACTTAACTATTTTTGTTTAAGACCAGGTCAGCTCCTAATGACAATGGAGGGGACCCAGACCTGGGGTTAACTCAGAATTTCCCTAGTTGTCCTTTGACCTGCTATTTAATCGTCCTGTACCTCAGATCCCTCTCTGTAATGTGGAGACTAATACTAGCCATCTTTCTAGGTGCTCTTTGGTGCACAGTGCCCTGGGTGCTCTGTGTGTACAGTGCCCTTCCCAGTAGGTACCCACTCCAAAGTGCAGTAGTTAAGGGGTTGATTCCTGGTGTTACCAGATATTGGCTACTTGGTTCTGAGCAAGTTTCTTCACCTCTTTGTGCCTCTCTGCCTCTGCAAAATGGCGACAGTAATAGTCCCTCCTTATGGGGCTGTGATGAAGATTGAATGATTTCATTTTTATAGAATGCTTAGCGCTGTGTCTGGCACATTCTAAGTGCTGTGTAAGCTATTTGTGAAATAAAACATAGTCGTGGTGCATAGTAGGTGTCTCATAATGGGTAGGTCTCTCCGCTGTGTCTGGGCTTGGGCCCCATGACAGAGACTGAAGGTATCAGAACGTACTGGAAAAAAATACCCTGCTGAGCAGACCCTTTTAGAATGTAGGGATTGTCTAATCTGTTTGCTATTACTTGGCTTTTTATAGCCTCAGATTTACCCAGGCTACATTCCTGTTTAAAAATTTGGTCCTTACTTTTCCATGGTTAGACGAACAGCTGCAGCCCCCGGCCCAGGGTCCCTGAGGCTCTGAGTGTTCATGAGTCATTCATCATCAAGTGGGGATGAATGAATTTTTCTAACCAAAAGGTGAGCCTGCCGCCTGAACTTGTGCCCTGAAAGCCACAGAGAGAAAATGCAATTCCCTTTCAGAATGTCTCCGTTAGCCCAGCTCTTGCTCCCAGACATCAATTGGCAGAAAACCCTCCATGAGGCCCCTTCGGCTCAAGTGCCGTGTTGAGTTGGGAGTTGCCAGCTTTGGAGCAGCGAGCAACAAAAAGGGAGCTTGGAGCAGCAGACTCAGAGAGATCGCTAACATTCTGGTTTATTCTGAGCTGGATCCTGTCAGAGCTCGTGGAGTGCTCGATATCAGGCTGAGGTCGTTTTATCATCATCCTAATTTTACAGACAAGGGACCTGAGGCATCAGGGAGTTAAGTCACTTGTTCTTGGGAAGTGATGGAGCAGCATTCAAACACAGGCAGCCTGCTCCAGAGCCCAGGCCCCAGGCACTCTGTACGCCACCCTGATGGCCCCAGTCTCTCCAGGCTGTCTCCATTCACCGTGTGGCTCCTCTGGGCAAGAGGACAACAGATCTAGGCAGCCCTGAAGCCCTTTTTGTGCACAGCCCACTGATGGCTGTGGTCAAATCATGTGCTTCTCCCTACCTCAGTTTCCTCAGCTACAAAACTAGGTTCCTGAAAGTTCTCCTGACTCCTAGTAGGGAGGGCACAGGCTTGAGGAAATAGGCAGACTTAGGTTTGAACCCTCTTTGGCCAGGCCCTTTGATGTAACCCCTGAGCCTCAGCGTCCCTTTCTATAAACAGGAGGTGATTAAGCTAACTCCGGAGAGATGCCCTTAGAATAAAATGAGAAAAAATATATGGTATTGACATGCAGGAGGTACTTTCCCTGTTCCCACCCACCCCCACACAAATATTGTGAAACTTTACCTAATTAAAAAAAGTCACATCCACGTATTTATTACACAGACATTTACTCCTATCTGTTCATCCCCATATTTGTCCTGTTATGTTCATTCATCTATCCATCTGCCTGTCCAGCCATCCTCCAGCCATCTGTTCATTCATCCACACGTTCAAATACTGACCGCGCTACTACTGTCTGCTGGTTCCCAAAGATGGCACACTAGGGTCCTTGGTCTCAAGCAGCTCATAATCCGGGCTCGGCATGTGCTGGTGAGTGTCATGCCACATTCAGATGTACATAGCTTTGCTCAGCCAGGTTTAATTCACTAGGTTGACAGCTCTGTTATTAAAGTAGCTTTCCCCCAAGGTTTTTCCTCACTTAGTAGCATGGTACTATGGTTAAACCATCAGTTTAACCTCTCATCATGTTCAAATCTGTTTTGTTGAAATAAATCCACGGTTAACATCTGTCTCTAGTCCATCCATTTTCTGTGAGCCACACAGCCCAGCCAGCCTGCTCAGACCACCTCTGGGTTGTTATATTTCTTGGAGGGCAGAGCCAGCACCCTAGGCAGACACAGCTGCCTTTACCACCTGGGCAAGGTGATTTCTCCAGGAGTGCTAACCTCATCTAATTGGCCTAAATGGTGAGCAGTTAATGGCGTGGAACCACTGTGAAGGCACTATAAATAAAAGACCAGGAACCTGGGACTGAAGTGAACCAGAGGTTACAGTAATGATGATGAATTGTTTCTCCTAGAGGGTTTTTGTTGTCGCTGTTTTTTTCTTAAGGAGCTAGTTAGCATCTCTCAACCATGATGACCCCATGGAGTAAAGGTGGGAGAGGGCAGGAAATCTGTTTGCAGTTGATGGTGTCTGATAGATGCTGGGAGGAGTGTGTCGTGAGTCATTTCCAAGGAGATGTGAACATTGCCTGGCACTGAAATAGCTGTCGAGTCAGTGGAGGAACACTTTCCAGAGCGCAGTAGAATGGGCCTGGGTTTTTGGAATGAGATAGTTGTAGCTCAGAATCTGGAACCCGGGCATGTACGCAGCTTAACCTTGCTCAGCCTTGACCACCCTGTCAATTAAATGGGGATGAGCATAGTGCCCAGCTTCCAGGGCTACTGTGTGGAGTAAATGAGATAACATAATATTTACACTGTATCCCAGTGACTGGCCTGGGCCTGGCAGGTCGTGGACATGCACCATATGCTGTACTTTTGGCCTGTAAACACTCATCTTAGACATTCTATTAAAACATAAGTTCACTGCATAAGATAGGTTATGTTTATTTCTCTGTCCACTAGATGAGTTTCTTGCTTACAGCAGGTGCTTAATAAATCTCAAGTAAAGATGATCCAGTTTTCTTTGTTCTTCTTCTCTGTAGTAGATTAACTGTATCAATGGCCCCAACTCTTCACACACACACACACACACACACACACAATGCATCCATGCTCTTGAGATGGATACATATATCCATGTGTTTATATGGATGTATATACAAACCTTTGCCACATGCCTTTGTATTTTCTTTCACTAAACAACTGCTTTCTTGCTTCTAAGGCTGGACTCGTACTGTTTTGGCCGATAGGATGTTAGATGTGACACACGCAGAGGCTTAAAAAGATGTTGGCATAACCCTACTCTTGCTCCTATTTCATTACCACGAGAAGAGGCGCAGTCTGTCCTGGTGGAGGGTGAGAGGCGTGTAGAGAGGAGCTGAGTAACCCAACAGTCATCTGACCACCAGTTCATAGATAGAGCTGGGGTACGTCCAGCCAAGCCCAGCCTAAATCACAGATCCACAGACTCATGAACAAAATAAATGCTTATTGTTTTCAGTAGCAGACTTTTGGGGTATTTTTGTTATGTAGCGTCATTGTAGCAATAAATAGCTAATACACTCCTCCCTGATTAATATTGCGATAGATCTTAAAAAATGGCCAGGAGAAATTATGAAGCACTTCTTGTCTTTTTTTTTCTTTTTCTTTTTCTCACCTCTGGGAAAATATCTTATCAGGAGGAAGCTGGCATTAAATGATCATTGCTTAAGTGGTTTGAAGCATTATGAACTGGAAAGTCTCAGCCATCTCTACTGGCTGTCTCTCTTAGGCTGTAGTCAACTGGAATAATAATATTAATGATAGTAAAAGCTTACTTCCACATGCACTTTAATACTTAGAAAACTTTCAAATACTTTCTCTAAATTACTCTGATTTTCTCAGGAACACTATCTCTTACAGGTGGGTCACTCAGGCAGGATCAAACAGCTAGCGAGTAGTAGAGAGAACCCTTGATGTAAAGTGTATTTGTTTTTAATGGGTGCTGTAACAAATTAACACGAACTTAGTGGCTTAAAACAACACAAAGGTATTGTTTTACGATTCTGTGGTTTAGGAGTCTGACAGTCTCAAAATCAAGGTATCAGGAGGGCTGTGTGATTTTTCTGGAGGATCTGGGGGCAAATGTGTTTCCTAGGTGTTTCCAGCTTCTGGATGGTGCCCATGTTTCTTAGTTCATGGCCCACTTCTTGCATCTTCAAAGCCAGCAACATGATACCTCTCTGGTCATTCATTTGTAGTCACATCTCTCTGACCGACTACTGTTGGGAAAGCCCCTCCACTTTTAAGGATTCACATGATCAGATTGGACTCACTGGGAAATCCAGGATACTCTCCTACATCAAGGTCCCTACCACATTCACGAAGTCCCTTTTGCACATAAAGTAACGTATTCACAGGTTCCAGTGACTAGGATGTGGACATCTTTGCAGGACCACTATTTTGCCTGACATGCAAAGGGTCATCTACGATTCCAGTAACTCATTAGGATTTGGCAGGTTATTGACCCCCCTCCCTTTCTTCCTCTTCTTTTTTTTTTCTTCTGGACAATGGTGCAGTGGCTAGTTCCACAACTCTGCTGGTTGTAAAACCTCAGCATTTGGCCAAGTAGAAAGGAGTGGTAAGCACTTCCCAAAACAGATCTTTGGGCAGAGCTGCTCTGGAGTACTTTGAATTCGAGATATTTTATATTCCTATAAAATCACTTCTTGTTAGCTACAGACATGTTTCTGATTAAAATGGTCCAAAGGGTGTGTTCCTTCAGCGTGTATTGCTTACTCATCTCTCCTGGTGTAAAGGGAACAGATCTTGTAGGAGAAATGGATTTATTTTATGGCGGGGTAGCAGCAGCAGAAATTACTTCATGCAAATGAAGCTTGGCAGTGTGACTTCATGAATAAGAAATGAGCCGGCGCCTCCTCTCCCCACAGGCGATCGTGCGCGCTGGGAAATTAACTGCGGCATTCGTTGGGTGGCCCGGCTTCTCTGTCAGGGTTTCAGGCAGACACAAAGATGCTTCCCTTCGCCCAGCTGGAAATCAGGAATCTACGTCCTTTATAGCTTTGCTCTGGGTTGTAAGTAAACCATTGGTGGGTCCAAGTCTCCCAGAAGTTTCTGGAGCTCTCTCAAAACTTAAAAACCCATGGTGGAAGCCAATTTGGCACTGAGCCACATGCCGTATATGCAGTGGCCATGAGTTCGGATCATCTCTGAGTTGAAGAGACCTCAGATGCCTTGGCTTTTTTGAGTGACAGTATGCCTCAGCGGTTACGTGCATGGTCTCAGGGGCCGAAATATCCGGGCTCAGGGATATCAAATCCCTGCTGTGTTCCTCTCTAGTGACATGAATTTTTGCAAGTTTCC
Source organism: Vicugna pacos (assembly GCF_048564905.1). Lineage (NCBI taxonomy): Eukaryota > Metazoa > Chordata > Mammalia > Artiodactyla > Camelidae > Vicugna > Vicugna pacos. The sequence continues at coordinate 40,687,285 of NC_132996.1, forward strand.
TAATCATTCTTTGCCTCAATTTCCCTATCTATAAATTAGAGATTATGATAGTTTACTTCATAGGGTTATTGTGTGGATTACGCAAGGAAATGGGCATAGAGCACTTAGAAAGAACTTCACGGACACCAGGCTATAGAAGTGCCAGATAATGTTACGTTAGCTAAAATTAAAGTGAATAGTGAGTGCTCTTTGCTGCTGATGGTTGTAGGTGTTCATAGTGTCATCAAGAAAGTAGAAAATTAGGACTGAAAATGAGATATCTGGGGTTCCAGCCCCAGTTGTTGGAGCTCAGTTGTCTAGGCACTCATTTACCTTGTTCTGCCTCTGTCTCTTCATCTGTTAGATGAGGATGTGATGGTTCCAGTTATATCTTACTGCTTAACACATCACTTGAAAATTCAGTGGCTTGAAATTAGTGATGAGCTGATGTGGAAGGTACAAAACAATGTCACTCACATGTATGTGCCTTGACTGGAGGGATGACTTAAAGGCGAGGCTCAGCCAGGACGGTCACTGGAGCATCTGCATGTGGCTGCATCAGCATGGTGGCTTCCGCTTTGATGTCCAGTGTTCTCAGAGACAGTGTTCCAGATGGTAGAGAATGTGACCTGCCAGCTTGATAAAGCCTGACTCTGCAAACTGGCACAGTGTCCCTTCTGCCATATTCTCTTGGTCTGAGAAGACACAGAGTCTGCCAAGATTCGAGGGGATGGGACATACACGTCATCCCTGGTTAGACGAAGCGTCAGAGGATTTGTGATCTTTAATCTCCTCAGTGATCCTGTTCTTATGACCATGACGTGTGGACACAAAGTGCTGTGTAAACATGGTACTTATTCAAGTGAGTTCTGTATTGTCTTTTTCAAAGATCTCTTCTAGGCTTATGGTGGTAACATATACACAGGAGCTGTGAAGGCTTTGATTCTATTATGTTATAGAACTCTGGAGCTCCCCACCTGTCAAAGGTTCCGGGCCTGATGGATGAAGCAAAGTAAATATTTTATTCACGTCAGGGCTGTGTGAAAATGAGATGTGCTGCCTGTGTGCCTTTGTGAGGGAGTGAATTTCTTGTCACTAGAGGTATTCAAGTCCAAACTGAATGACCATTCCTGAAAGATTTTCAAAGCAGTCCAGTGTGAATGCTGGAGCTATGTTATCTGGCAGGTATGCTTCAGGGACGAGAGTGTGTGAATCTCTGATTTTGGGAGAAGGCCTCGAGGTCTTGTTCTCTCAGTCCCAATTGCCAAGAATGAGAACAGTTTGGAGTGACCACTAGTGCTTTCCGACCAAACCCAACAGGGCCCAGGGGTAAAGCCAAACCTGCCTCTGCAGATAGTCCTCACCACCAACACGGAGGACAGGGCAGGGGAAACTGCATTTTGAGCAGATACTGATGAGGGGTGGGGGAGGGTCCGTGCTCCACGTGTTACACACATGATCTCATTAGATCCTCACACCTCCCTTGAAAGATGATATTATGCCCCTGTTTTCTTACATGAGGAAACTCAGGCACAGAGAGGCTGAATTATTCCTCATGGTTCAGAGATGGAAAGTGATGGAGTTCCAGGTTCAACTCAGGTCTGCTGGGCTCCCAAACTCAGCCTCTTGCCCCCTCTGCATTCTGGTTCCCTGCAGTGGGAATACATTGTGCTAGCAGGGCTTCCTTTTCTTGCACGTGACAGAATTAGTCCACGGAGAGAGGAGGAAGAGGGAATAGCTGTGCCCAGCTCCCTCTCAACTCCTATTTCCCATAGTCAGTGTGTCCAGTGGGGTATTTACTCTTCTGCATTTCAAGATTGTGTCCCCCAGGTCCTGTCAGCAGCGTCCCAGGATGTCAGTTCCCACACCAGAACGGATGGTGTTTCATCCAAGTCTGGAAAAGGCCAGAAACTCTGGGCATGTGGCTGGGAAGGGCCCACACTCCTGGGACTTCTAAGTCATCTGCACAAATGGTAGAATCACCTGGGCCCAGGTCAGGCACAGCAGCAGCCTTTGAGAAGGACCTTTGGGAAAAGTCATCAGATTGATGTCTCAAGTACTGTGTGACCTTGGGAGTGTTACTGAATCTCTCTAAGCCTTCGTATCCTCAACTGTGAAATGGGGCTGATAGTACCTCTCCATCCTCCTGATCAGAAATAATATTAGTCCTAGTTGAGGGTGGTACCTGGCACCTAGCAGGCAATACACACAGAGAAACTATTATTTGTAGAGTTATGAGTGACTCCATTCTGGTGACATTGTCATAGGTGCATTTCCTAGAGGAAGACCATTGAGTTTTGATTAAAAACTCTTAAGCTAGGGTGCTGGGTGGGTTGGCAGATCTGAGATGGAGGCAAAAAGAGGGAGAAAATGCCGACCAGGAAGGAAATGCAGCAAATGCTTGGCTATCACTTGCCTCTCACACAGGACCTGCTGCATAATTCGTGGGGCTCACTGCAAAATGGACATGTGAGACCCCTTGTTCAAAGGTTATTGAGAATTTCGAGATGGCGTCAGCAGAGTATTAAACCAGGTGTGAGCTGTTTCTGAGTGCAGGGCCTTATACTACTGAACGGGTCACACACCCGTCACGCCGTCCCTATCCCCACACTTGCTGCCAGAGCAAAGCAAGTGCTGCTGTGGGCCAGAGCTTGGCAATGTTCCCCTTTCCCTAGCAACCTCTCTCCCTGCCTGTGCCCAGCTTGATGGGATCTTGGAAACATCAGATGAGGGGGAGGGATCTTGAAGCTGATTGAAAACACCTCTACCTGAGCCCTGATGGTGCCATCAGCAAGTCAATGTATAACACAGAGATTAAGGGCAAATAGAGAACATACATGTATGTATAAATTTTTTCTGTTGACACGATTCCCTGTACTTACAGGAGTGTTGCCATGGTGATTGGCAGGGCCAGCTGTTGTTTCACTTCCCCCAAAGAATTGTATGGTAATGATGGTCCCCTGGAGAGTTCTCCTGGGGCAAGGAATGATATTAAAAATCTGCAAATCAGTGAACAGGTAGTGCATTCTCATTAGTCGTAATTAACAGGATTTTACAGCGCTTTGATGAAAAGTGGCTAATTTGGGATAGAAACATAGAGAGGGGACTGCTTTTGGAGCCTGGGTTTGAATCTTCTCTCTGTCACTTAATAGCTGTATCACTTATTTCCTTTGAGCCTCTGCTTCCTCATTTAAAAAATAAGGATCATTATACTAAACTTGCGGGAGCATTCAAGATAAAGTATATGGAATACTTAGCTCAGTTTTTGGAACATTGTGGACATGTACTACACGGTTGCTATGATGATATTACTAAAATTATAATAATAAAGCTTCCATTTTTGAGGATTTCCACCTGTGTGTCCCGATTTTTATATCCATCATCTCATTTAACCTTTATAACAACCCTAGGAAGTGAATAAATTGTTATCCTAACTTTGTAAATGAGGACACAGAAAGGTTAAGACACTTGCCTGAGGTTACACAGCTAGCAGATAACAACATCAGGATTCAAACCCGGGCAGTCCAGAGCCCAAGCTCTTACCCGTTAAGTACAGCGCCCCTGGCATGAGGATTAATAAAGACATGAAGCCTGAATAAATGCTGAGAGACATCCAGTCTACTAGATGTCAAGTTGGTTCTGGAAGATTGGCCCTTGATGAAATAAGGAGTACACTTCCTTTTACAGTAGAGGCAATGGGGTGAGTGTGGGAGAGGGGGTGTTTTAATCAGCATCTCCTAGTGGGGGCTGTTCTGTGGACTAGCCTTGCTCAGCCCCAGGGGTTCATGTGTCTCTTCCTAGCACTGCCCCACTAATTCCTGTGGAGTTGCAGCAAGTCCTACCCTGGTTTGATCCAGGGGTCAAGATCAGGGTCAGGATTAATGAACTGACTCATTTGGCTCCCTGTCTAATAGTCCTTCCTCCTCAGGGCTCTGAGATTGCTGACCTTGGTCCTCCCCTAAACTAAGCAAATAAGTGTACAAGCACAAAAGCAGCCTTGGACTTCTCTCTCTTATCCTCTGTGGTTCCTCAAATATGGCAGGTAATTTCTCTCCCCAGGGCCTTTGCACATGTTGTTCTCTCTTCCAGAGCTGCATTTCTCAGCCCTCATTCCCAGCCCCATTTATTGTTGGACAAATTTCTAATCATCTTTCACACGTGAGCACAAACGTTCCACAAGGAAGCCTTCCTTCAGGTCTTCGTGATGTCTCCAAGGAAGACTACCTCCACCCAGGCTGTGTTAAGTCTCCCTGTTATATGCTTCTACAGCCACCTGTCTGCTTTTTGTATCACTTATCAGAATTTTAATTAAATTACTAGGGGTGTAATGATTTGTTTAAGATCTTTCTCTCTCAATAACTGTTTTGCTTACTACTGTGTCCCCAAATGCTTAGAACAACAGCTGACTCTGAATTTGTTGAATAAATGGATGAATGGATAAAACCTCCAAAGTCCCACCACCAGCAATGGGGGGAAAACTTGTGTCTTACAAGGTGAGAATGTCATGGCTTTCCCAGCTTCCTCGATGTTTGGTAGATTGACTGTGGTCCTACTAAGCATTCAGAAAAAAAAACGCAAACAAAACATGATCATTACATATCAGGGCGGGGTGAGAAGGAAGGGAAGAAAGTAAAATTATTAACCATCTACTGCATTTCAGGGGCTGTGTTGTCCCTTTAGTCCTCAAAACCCCTGCAATGTAAGGGGAAATGATTTGCATTTGACAAATGAGGAAACAAAAAAGAGAAAGGACAGAGCATTAAATAGGGTGAGTGAGTCTTTGCTCTCGACACTGTGCCCTCTTCTGTAAAGTGAGGGTGGGACAGGTGGTTGGACAACCGTTAAGATCCCTTCTAACTTGATCCTTCTCTAATGTTTAGTCCCTTGTTCATCCGTGTGGGTGCATGTGCACAAAATCATGTGGGACAGGGACACTGTCATCAGTGGTGGGCTTCAAGCTCTCAGAGGCGCACCCAGCCTTGGATGATGACATCTCAGAGTTTGGATAGAAGCGTCTGTGTCTGTGTCCTGTGCACCCTGGGAAGGCTGGACTATCTTGTTCAGCTTTTACACTATTCCATGGGAAGAACTGTAAAGGGATTGGACTCAAGTGCATTTAAGGTTTGGCTGAATCCGGCTTGTATTCTCAGCCTTGAAAGGTGGGATATTTTTTTCAACCTGGGATCACAGGATGCTTTTCCCAGCTTTTTCCCGCTGAGCTGTAATAAATGATAATGTAATCAGTGGAGGCAAGATGGGAAGATAATCGGTTGCTCCACCTTCTCTTTGCTGGTTCTGTGGATTTCATCAATATTTTACCCCCTCAAGCCACAGATTTGCTGCCCCTAGAATGCTAAGAAAGAAATGGAGTTGTATTCTGGGACTGGGCAGTGGAGCTCCTGACATTTGCTGGAATTGCTTTAATCTTGTCTTGGACATCCAGCCAGAAAGAAATGTACAAGCTGAATCTGCAGCCAGGGACCCACCTCTAAGGTTTGGGGGCTTTTCCTTGTTCCTGGGATGTTCCTCCTCTGGACCTTAGCATTTTCCAGGGGGAACGATCTAGTGCTATCAGTTCTTGGACTTTTACAGGTGTAAGCAGACTGTTAGGTGGGATTGGAAAAATAGAGGCTATTTTACAATCGGGAAAACTATCAGAAGGACTTTTAAGATGGAATACAGGGACTCAGGGTACACTGGGAGAAGGGGAGGGGAAGGTACCCAGGAGCCACGTTGATCTGCGAGGGAATGAGGAAAACCACTTCAGGAAGTGATGGTAACAAGTCCTTCCAAAGCTCTCTGTGCCAGGCACTGTTTGAAACACACCATGGGAATGAACTCATTGACCTTCTCAGTTACACTGTGAGTTTGGTACTATTTTCGTGTCTATGATAAGTTGAGGAAACTGCGGCACAGAGAGGTGGTGGAGACTGGCCTGAAGCCACCAAACTCCTTGATGATGCCATAGTGTTTCTTCTCTTTTAAATGTGTGTTCACTTCTGAAATACACGAATGCTCCCAGAGCTACTAGCACAGCTGATAAAGCAACGGTTACACTGAGGGCGATGCGACCAGCAGGCTGTCCAGGCAGTGCGTCCTCGCCAAAGTGCGTACGGGCTATTTTTTGGAGGGGGAGATAGGGTGAAAATTGATTGTCATGACGGTTGCACAACTCTGTGAATATATTTAAAAGGAGGTGGGAGCTGGTGTTTCTCACCAGCATGCTAGCTCCCTCTCTGATAACAGCAATAATTACAACCAAGAGAATACTAATAACAGTGGCTACAATTTATCTTTTTCTTTATTAGCTTTTTTTTTTTGAGGGGGGAGGTAATTAGGTTTATTTTTTTACCTTTAGAGGAGGTACTGGGGATTGAACCCAGGACCTTGTCCATGCTAGGCATGTGGTCTACCACTTGAGCTACACCCTCTCCCTACAATTTACCTTGACCACTAGGCCCACTCTGTGCTAAGCCCTCCTCTCAGGTAATCCTGGCACATACCTCATGAAGTCATAACTATTTTTATCCCAAATTGTACAGGTGAGGAAACAGGTGAGAGGAGGTTAATTGGACTGCCAGAGGTGACATGACCCAGCCAGCCCTGAAAGTCATACCCATCCCTGTCCAAAGTCCAGGCTCTTGGCCTCTGCCCACGCACTTTGTGTGGCAACCTGCCCCGTGAGGACCGGGCATTTTGTTTTCTCACCAAGGAGCCCGGGGAGTGGTCAGCTCTTCTTGTCCTGGCTTCTCAGGGCAGCATCTCTTGAGTTATCCTTGGCAACTATGTCATAGGCACAGAGAGAAAAGAACATAGAGGAATAAAGGTAGGGAGGGGAGGACATAGACTTGTCATGGTAGGAAGACCAGCTCTTCACTTTTGCTATAAACAAAAAAGAGCTGGGGTGATGCTGTGTTCATTTGCATATGGCTTTATGATGCACACTATGTGTACTCACATGTCCCATCTTGTGTGACCCTCACCCCAAGGCTGTGAGGTAGACATATTTATTAACCCTAGGGTGTGTCTGAGGAATGAGCCCAGGAGGTTTAAGTGACTTGTCAGGGTCATAGAGCCAACAAATGGCAAAGCCTCTCCCTGTGCCCATATTTCCTGACTCCATGTCTGTGGGTCTTGTCAGCCCACGGTTGTCATCAGAGAGAGCAGCTGGGAGACCCGGGGACTCGGAGAAAAGGCATGGATGCAGGAGCGGGAGGGGGTCTTGGACCCGCTCCCTCACTCATCAGCGCATGTAGCCCAGCCTGGGGCTGTGGTCCCCGGGAGACACACAAGCCCCAGGAGGCTTAACCTGGGCTCCAGCAGGGCTTGAAAGGTAAGTAAGGTACGATTCCATTTGTACAAAATGTCCAGAATAAGCAAACAGACAAACAGCAAGTAGATTAATGGCTGCCTAGGTTTGAGGAAGCATGAGAGGAAAGGCGAGTGACTGCTAATGGATGTATTTTTTGTGGATAAACAATTTGCACTGAGATATTTCAGCACCATTTTAAAATCAGGTCAGTCAGTTTGTAGAGAGGTTAACAATTCCTGTTCCTCAAAAGCTTCATTGACAGACATCTCACTATTTATTAGATTCTCCTTTATGATTTTTTTTTGTATTACTGGTCAGATTTCTCAACGATGCTGTACTGTTTCTTCTCTTTTTAATTTGTGTTGTCTTCTGAAGTATACAAATGCTCCCTGAGCTACGGAAACAACTGATAAAGCAATGGTTGCTCTGAGGGCGATTGGGACCAGGAGGCGCGTCCTCACAGAAGAGGGTATGGATTATTTGGGGCTGTGGGTTGTAGGGTGAAAATTGATTGTGGTGATGGTTGCCTAACTCTGTGAATATACTTAACACCATTGCGTTGTGTACTTTAAATAGGTGAATTGTATGAGAATGATCCATCAATAGAGCTGCTATTATTTAAAAAAAAAAAAAAACGAAAAACAGTAAACAGCAGGGAAGGCATCCGGAGGCACGGAGCCGGGAGGAGGGGTGTGTGGGAAACTCCAGGCTGGGAAGTGGGAGATTTTCCTGCAGCCTCTCTGGGCCTTAGAGCCTCTGGAAGCAGATGCTGTTGACTTCTCCCCGAACAATCGCTGTCTCTCTGCCCGTCTCCATCACCCTTCTGTTCAGGCCTGGGAGGTGAGGCTGGAGGGAAGGGCCAGAAGGAGAGAACACCACCCTTGTGGCCCAGGCCTCGGTGCCCTGGTGACGGCTCTGCTGGGCCTGGGCCACCGCTGGGGCCCTGGCGAGCTCTGCGGCCTCTCCCCAGCCTCAGGCCCTGCCATCTGGCGTGGACACCAGCTTTTCCCTCTGACCCAGGACACTTGGCACATGGAGCCCAGACTGAAAAACAGCATTCTATCCAAAAACTGCATTTGCCAAATAGGAATGGATGGAGCCAGTAACAACACATTCTGGGGTCTGATGGCCAGAATTCTGCACGCTATCCTTTGGGGTTCCTGCCTAATGCCTTTTGTACCCCAGCCCAGTCTTTGACATTGCTCTGCCTGGACAGATTCCAAGGGAGAGAGACAAACTCTGTTTCCCTTCCCATCAGGAAATCTCTCTGTTTGCTGGGGAGCTTTCTACTCAGTAGGTTCTTTAGGGACCCTGAGGTACCCTTCCTGAGGGGTGGGAAGGAGGTGTGGTGTCCGGTAGATGCTGAGAGCTGGGGGCCACAGGGAAAGGGTAGGTGGCAATTTGAAGAGTCCTGTGACTTGGTCTCCAGGGAAAAGAGCCTCTTTGATTAGCTGTAAGTGAAACCCATAGCTGGCAGCTTCCTTTCTGGGACAGCCTCTGAGCACAGAGTCTGGGACTTAATTAGAGGTGGAGGCTGAAACGGGCTCTCTGGGAGAGAAATCTGGGAAAGGTAGGAGGCTGTGGGAAGTGGCACAGAGGTGCCATCTGCTAAGTGGCTGCATAGAAGGAAGGGGAAAGAAGGAAGAGGAAGGAGTCCTATCTCCTGAGAGAGGCTCAAGTCACGAATAACTGTAATGCATTCACATCAGATTTTAAGTTCTTAGAGTGAAAGCTCAGTTCATTAGAAAGGGGCAAAACGGCTAATTTGACTTTCTAGATAACTCAGAGTTAGGTATAAATTACACACTTTCTGTTTCAAGCTTTGCAGGAAAAAAAGTTTGGAAATACCCTGGTCCCCTTCTCATCAGTCCCAGAGATGATTTCCCAGCAGCATGCCTCAGTACCGCCGTCCCACACACACCCCTGCACAGGCGTACAGCGGATTGTGATCAGATCAACAAGTGAAGCTCGTTTTTGCAATAACAGAATACATGGACTGTTTCCCCTGGTTTGGCTGATGCTGCAAGAAAGGGAGTATAACCTGCTGTGGATAAGAAGTGGAAAGTTAATTCTTAGATTGACGTGAGAACGTTGCTTGGGAAATACGCAGGAGAGCATAGAAAGGGCAACAAATAACTCTACTCACACAGCGACCCAGGCCGAGGTCAGGGGCCGGGTGGAGGGATGGCCGGCTCCTTGTGATTTCCAAGGATGCTTCTAAAGACCCTGCATGATGAGTGCGATCGCCCAGCACTTCCGTAGAAAGGGTGAGACTCGGCTCTGCTGCAGCAGTGAAATGTTATTATTGCTGACTTGTTTCATGTCTTTTTATGCCTTCAAGTGTGTCATCCACAGTTTCTGTATCTGAAGGGGTGTTATTCTCAACCAAAAAAAAAAAAGTTGAAACCCACTGGTGTCGGAGAGCAAATGGAATTTTTAATGGTTCTAATCATCGCAGTGGCTCTTCACGTGGAACACTATATAGCGGGGCCGACATCCCTTAGGGAAGATCTGCTGATTGTTCAGTCAGATCCCACCCTGGTGTGGCCACCATACTCCTCTTGCTGAACAGCAGCAACAGGGAATCTGCATGGGGGTGCGGACCTGTGTTCTTGGACCAGGACTGCTCTGGGGCTCCAGTGATGAAAACAGATGCAGCCCTGCCCCTGCAGAGCCCACGCCAGTGCACAGTGATGCTTGGCATGTTGTATGCATCCTCCCCACTCTCTGATGCTCTCATTCTTTTTGTTTCTCTTGTGGACAACTGCTGTAGGTTGAATTGCATCCCCCCCAAAAGATATGTGAAAGTCTTCACTCCTAGTATCTCAGGATGCAACCTTATTTGGAACTTGGGTCATTGCAGACATGATTAGTTAAGATGAGGTCTGATTGGAGGGGAACAGGCCCTTAATTCAGTATGACTTGTGTCCTTATAAGAAGAGGAGAGACACACCCAGGGAGGAGAACCCCATGTGATATGGAGACAGAGATTGGAGGATGTGGCTGCAAGCCAAGGAATGCCAAGGATAGCTGGCCACCTCCAGAAGCCGGGAAGAGGCAAGGAAGGAGGAAGGATTCTCCCTAGAGTCCCAGAGGGCACATCCCCCTGTTGACATTTTGATTTTGGCTTTCTAGCCTCCAGAACTATGAGAATAAGTATCTGCAGGTTTAAGCCCCCCAGTTGGTGGCACTTTGTTATGACAGCCCTCGAACACTAATACACCAACTCCCACCCTGCCCAACCCCTTTAGCCTGACCTATATTTATTCTTTAAAAATGCTAATACCTGCGCCAAGATTAGTATCCAGGCCCAAATTCCTGAGGGCCATTCTGCCCCCTCAAGATGCCTCTGGTGGCTGCTCTGGTCCGTGTTGTGTTTGTCATGTAGGGTGCCTATAGCAGGAAAATCCCCATTGGCTTATTTCCCAGCTCGGGGATGCGACCGTTGTCCTCAAAACCAGAACAATTCAATTTGCCCAGAGTTTAACTTACACTCTCATCAGATCCTTTGAACAGTTTAACACTGCATTTCTTCTGACCTTATTTTTACAGACATTTTAGGGAAACTATATGTCAACTTTCCAGCCCAGTTGTACCCGTCAGGCCACAGGAATCCCTCAGGCATACGGCTCCCTCTCACACGGCCCAGAAGCTGCTGATGGAACCAGAGTCCACCTCCTCCTCATCTCAAGCTTTTTATCCCTGACATTTGATTCAGAGTTGTGTTTGGCCTTCCACCCTAGGAGGTACTCCCTAAGTCGATGATGTGTTTGCCGCCTGGGAGGGAATCACATAGGAGAGGACTCTGGGTAGGAGGTCAGGCTGCCCTGGGGTGTTCCCCCACCCAGCCTGGTTGGTCTTCCCGCCGCGGCCGCCCCAGGCTCTCTGAAAGCCTGCCCGCAGCAGCTGCTTTTTTTATGAGGGAAAATTTGGACTCATGAATCTGACCAGAGGAGGCAGCCCTGGCCCAGGCAGGCCCAGGCTGTGCACTGGGCTGAGACGAGGCCCAGTGAAGTGTTACGGGCCTCTGAGCTGTTTAATTCTGCTCGTCCACCTTCTGTCTTCAAACGTGGGAAGCTGACTGGGGAGTTGGAAACCTTGGTTCTCCACTCCTAACTTAACTTATGACTTTGTAAAGTGAAAAAACAATAGTAGTTAATGGTATGGACTTTGGAGTTTGGACGCTAGCTTTGAATGTAACCAGCCATGGCATTCTGGGCAAGTTCTGCAATTCCTGTAAGCCTGTGTTTCCTCAGCTGTAGAATGGGATGGAGCAGGCGGCTGGGATGCCTAGCCTGAGATAGCTACTGTGAGGAATGAATGTTGTCATATGTATAAAGCAAGTTGCATGGTGTCTGGCACCGAGAAATAAAAGAAAGCAGCCACTTTTATTCTAGGCAACTCACCATACATCTCTGGGCCTCTCTTTCTCCATCTGGGAAATGGGGGCTCATGGGACTGAGCATTCACACGTTCTATGCCAGAGAGGGAAACTGGCCTCTCCCTCCTCGTCACCAACCATACATTGTCTCTGCTTCTGTCTTCTTTCTGCCCTTTTTCCCCCATCATTTTACATTTTTTTAAGTAGCCATTTTTCCTAATAATGAAATTCGATTTTTTTAATTTTAGAAAATACAGACAAACATGGAAAAAGAAACCTTACATCTCTGTAATTTTGGAACCCAGAGAACATTTTTGAATATAACTCTCCAGTTTACATGTGTTCTTTTCTTTTTTAACCTGACAATTTCAAGTACAGTCTTCCCAGGCAGTCCTTGATTGCTCTTCAGCATCGTCTTAAATGGCTGTTTGACAGTCCAGAGTATGAAAATCTCAACAGTTATTCTGTAAAGCTCATGTACTTGGGCAGTAAATAATTTCACTGTCTCCCCTTGGTACAGATGTGTGTTTGTGGGACTATGGCAGTAATTCAGGGAGCGATGCTGGAGGCCAGCGAGTGGCCAGAAGTGGTCAGAGGGGGATGTGTCTTGAAGGTAGAGCCAGCAGGATTTGCTGATTGATGGGTGAGACGTGGGAGGAAAAGGAAGACATCAAGGATGACTTCAAGGGTTTCAGCCTGAGCAACTAGAAGGATGAACTTGCCATTGACTGAGACGGGAAGGCTTCCCATGGAGCCAATTTGGAGAAGCAGAGTAGGACTCTGTTTTTAAAACACGAAGTTGGAGATTTCTGTTAGACATCCAGGGGAGATGTCAAATAGACGGCTGGATGTGTGAGTATGGAATTCAGGGAAGGTGTCCTGGCTGGAGATATAAAGGAGGATGTCATCAATGTGTGTCCATGTGTTGTGGATAAAAGAGGCCGAGCTGAGAGCCCTTTTGTGGCTGAGTTCTTTTCAGCCCACAGTCTTGTGCTACTCTGCACACCTAGGTGAATCCTTCACCACCACAGCTCATCCCCACCAAGTTGAAAGCAAAATGAGCACGTCTGCTTTCACTGTTTTGTTTTCCTTTGGCTAACGTCAAGAGGGCGGGGGGGCAGGAGAAGATGGTGGAGGTACTTGTGGTCTTGGCTGGCTCCATTTTGATCCCTTTGGCTGTTGGTCAGCAACCTCTGAAGGGAGAGGGCAGGAGAAATGGGACTGAGATAAAGCCAAATGGCTCCCTGCTGGCCTGGCGTGAGCAAAAGACCCAGGTCACCACCCACAAGGCCCCAAGTGATACCATTAACAGTGGGGTTTAGTGGGTGAATGCTGGGAGTTTCAGTGAACAAAAAAGAGAGAGATGGTGAGAGGTGAAGTTATCAGCAAGGTTTAAAAGGTGACATTTCATGTAGGTTTCCGTAGAAAAGAGGGAATTTGAATTGGTGAGAAGTTACCAGAAGGACTCAAGGCTCATCTTCTTCCATTGGCCCCCACTGTCCACTCGGGTCACCTCATTCTCAGTTGCCCAGGGATGTTATGTGCTCATCTCAGAGCTGCATTGCACAGAAACTGACAGCCACCCTAACGTGTGTGAGCATATCCTGGCCAGGCAGAGGCCAGGGGAGGGGGCTCTTCTGTGAAATCTCTGCCCTGATTCAAGGCTTTCTGGTTGGTCCTGAGCACTCACATATCCTTGGGCAAATCACCAAATCTCTTCAATGTCTTCATCTTTAAATGGGAATAATGATACCTGCTGGCAGAATTTTTGAGAGCATGATGTAAAACAGTGCCCACCAATTGCCCATCAGTGCCTGGCACTTAGTTCAGTATCACATACTCCAAACTCCCCTCCGTCTTGCCTGCAATGAGTGGCTGAGTTACCTTTAGCCCTGCAAGGAGGAGGTGGTCGAGCACCAAAGGCCTGGGAATTGGTCTGGAATTCCAGGTCAAGCCCACAGAGGTGCGTGAGGCTCCTGACCAGGCTGATCAGGATGTTGCACCAGGAATCAGTGACCCACGAAACAGCTACAAGAGGAGGTTAGAGGAGTGGTTCTCACCCAGCGTTCTGTGGCCCCCACCCTGGTAGCCCAGCACCCTGCACAGGCAAGAAAGCCAATTAGGACCCATGGGTAAAAGTGATTGTATTGTTACTGGGTGGTAGGCCCAGCAGTGGAACCCTGACTTTGTAGCTCTAGAATCCCCACTGAGAACCACCATACCTTGCTGTCTTCCACCGCTTAACAGAGTGGGCACTCCGTAAATAACTGCTGAATGCAGGAAGGAGTGCGAGATGAACACCTTCCCGGTCTGGCTTTCAGGGCGGCCAGCCTTCCCTGGCTGCACCTGTCTTAGCTTGTGAGTCAGCCCGGCACATCTATACACCGTATTATCCCTCCCATCTCATTGAACCAGCCCCAGCCAGGGCATGGCAGTTCACTGAGGATCTGACCTGGGGGAGAATCGTCTTCAGCAAATAGCTCCTCAGAGGAAATGAGGCAAAGGAGGAGTGATGATTCCACCACACATCTCGGGGAGATGCGGTGCCTTCTCTGGGGATGCTGAGGCTGGAAGCAGGATGCGCTTTTGATAATTCAGCTGCAGCGTGAACCTGCTAATTAGGGTTGTGTTCATTTTGTGCTCCATAAAGCAGATTTGATGAGCTGAGCAGGACGGAAGCATTTTGTGGGAATAGCGCTTTCTCTCTGGCTGAGACTTTCTTCAACTCTTATTTTTGGGACTGGGGGTCCTGAGGTTCTTTCTTGGCTGGACCACAAGAGGCAGAGGGTTTCCTAGAGGGTGCCCTCCACGCTAAGGCAGCCCCTGACCTTGGACCACTGGAAGGACATGGCTGCCTCTAATCCTCTTATAAGTGATGCGCCCATAAACAAACATGCCTGGGCATTTTACCAGACTGTGGCTCAGAAGCTGTCCCCAGCCCATTTGGGGGCAAGTATGGCTATCGACAGACAAAGCAAAAAATGCTGCTAAAGTCGAAGAAAGCGTCAAAGGGCTTGGCAGTGCAGAAGGGTAGAAGCCATGAGATGCCAACTCTATGTCAAAATCTTCCCCGTGGTTCACGGGACCCCACTTGTCTCTGCCCCACTGTCCATCCCTTTCCCAATCCTCGCACCTCACTCTACTCCAGTCACACAGCCCACTTTCCATTCCTGTGACGGTTGCTTCCTGTCCCTGGGTCCTTGCAGACATAGTTTCCTCCTTTTCTCTCTTTCCCCCTTTCTGCTCCTTGGGGGCCCATGTCCCTCGCTTCACCCTGCTTTTGGAGACTTTCTAAGCACAGGCCTCTTGCAGAGAACACGATCTCCCTAGTAGCATCCAAAACAGTCTGGAAGAGCAGGAGAAGCCAGTGCTGTGTCTCCAGGTATCTCTGGGTACCAGGTATTCTGCTGGTTTCTGTCCCTGTGTGGCACTCACAGGAGCAAGGGTGTGGCCTCGGGAGAGCAGAGGCTGCTGCCGGCTGCCACTGCCACTTCATTACTCATCTGCTAATTGTGGTAAATGGGGATTTTACAGCTCCCCTGGCCCTCGTCATGAGCTGCGGCAGTGCTTTGATGGAGGGGGAAGGGAAGGCCAGCCTAGAAACCCCTTCTAGGATCCACATGCCTTCCCGCTGATTCATTTGGACCCTACAAACCTGAGTCTGGGTGCTGCACCATTTGGTGATGAGCAGGGAGGGGTGGTGGGCCTGGGACCTATGATTCCACACTGAACCCCGCTTCTCCTCATGGCCCAGCAAGGTCATCAGCTTGCATCTTTCACATCGGGTGGTCAGTGGTGGCCACTAGGGTAGAAGACTGGCTGAGTCACGTGCAGCTGCTGGCTGGCCGGCCCTCTGAGAGGAGGCTGTGAGGCTGAGGTTAGAGACAAGACTTCCTTCTGGAGCCTTCTGGAGACCGTGGACCCAGAGGCCGGTGTGCAGGTCCTGCACAGCTGTGGGGAGGGGGCAGTAAGCCAGAGCAGTGGTAGGCAGAGCTCTGAAGAGGCTCTGGAACCTAACAGGCAGGAGCTGGCTGACCTGGCGACAGGTCTCTGAGTCTCATCTTCCTCACCTGTAGCATGGGAGAGTGATACCTACCCCTCCTGGCAGTGGGGAAGACGAAATCAGCTAGTGTACCTAAGGGCTTAGCAATAAGGGATCGTTTCCAGGAGCAGTCGTCAGGGAGAAGGCAGATTCTCACACCTGTCCAGCTCACAATTCCATTCTTCTCTTATCTGATGTGTTTGTGGGGGTACCTGAGCAGCCCCCATCCTATCTGTATGAATCAGAACTGCCATCAGTGAGCACTGATGGAAGGCCATGGCCTTAAATGGCACATTTCTGATCTCTGTAACCATCCTGCAAGTAGGTCCCTTCTACCCCAATCCATTCTTCAGATGAGAATGCAGGAGTCAGGGAGGCTAGGTAGCTTATCCAAGGTCACTCGGGGAGATGCAAACTCAGGACTGGGCTTCTGCCAGGCTTGGGACCCAGGGTCAGCTGGATCCTTCTTTTTCCATTGGCCACTATCATTTTGTCCCTTTTCTGAAGAGCTCTAGCCAACTCTTTATCTCTCCCACTCTCTGCTCTGAGAGGCAGAAAGTGGTAGGGGTTAAAACCAGGGTTTTCCAGTTCAGACAGATGGAGGTTTGGATCCAGCCTGACCAGCCACTAACTGTGTGGCTTAGACAAGTCATGTGCCCTCTTTGGGCCACATTTCTCTATTTGCAAAGTGAGGATAAGGTCTGCTTTGCAGCCAAGTCACAAGGGAGTAGAAGAGTTCAAGGTTGTGCAGGTGCCCGGGAAGATGCCAGATACCTGTCCCCTTCCTCAGGGGCAGCTGTGCAGCTTGGAAGTCTCTATAGAGCCTCCTTCTGCAGAGCAGCAGGAAGGTGGGGGGTAGGCTGGAAGTGAAGCCACAGCGGGCCCCTCACAAAGGCTTCCCCTCCCTCAGCCATCTCCATGCCCATTGCTGGAGGAGGGGACCCACTACCTCATCCTTTTTAATAAAGAGAGGAGTGGTCCAGAGAGGGCCTGTTTCTATGGTTACAGGAGTATGGCCTCCAGAGGCTTCTGATTTGGTGATAAATGGCTGAGGGGATGCTGCCTCACATTTTCAAGAGGCTCCCAGTGTTAGCAGGAAGGGGCCAGCAGCGGTGACTCCACCCTCCCTCCCTTTCTTACCAGCGGGGGTGTCTGAGCTGCCCTGGCCCCAGCAGGAGCCCACAAGGCCTTCCTCAGGCTCCTTGTGGTGTGTGCCCAGCCTTCAGACAGTCACTCTGACCCCTACTGGCACCTTGAGACCGACATTTACAGTTGTTGAGAGAGCCTTTCTTCCCTGTGATGCAGGGAACTGCTCTGTATAGGAGAAAAATCATGAAACTTCTGAAGGAAGTTGCTGTGTTTCTCTGTAGGAGAGGAGAAAATTCTCTAAGCCATCATTTCATCTGTATTTAAAACCTCTCTCTGCCCTTTCCCAGTGTCGACAAGATCGAGACTGCATTCCGAGCTGGTGCTCAAAGTTCTCCATGTACTGGCCCCAACCGACTTCTAGGGTCTCACACATAGTTATTATTGTTGTTGGAAATAATGATGAACGTTGGTTAAAGTAATCAATCATCCGTGTTTGAGGATTCGCAAGGCTGGAGGTCACGTGCTAAGCTCTTACATTATTTCACTGAAATCTAGTGAAACCATAGGAAGGAGATGTTAGGTTTTTCAGTTCAGAAACAGGCCAAGAAAGGGTGAGTTGTTGGACCCCAAAGCTCAAGCCTGGGTCACTCTGGGAGACCATCACCCACGCTCCCAAGGCCCCCATCTCCTCCTTCATATGAACTCTTCTCCTGACTGATCCTCCCTACAAGCCTTCCCCACGTTTCCTACTGAGCTTACACACTCTTCCTTCTTCCAGGAAGACGCTGTGAAGTGGCATGGATAGGGCACAGGCTCCAGAATCAGGCACACCAGGGGTTGGTATCCCAGCCATGCCCCCTCCCAGCTGCCAAACGACTTAAGCTCCCTGGGCCTCAGTTTCCCCACCCGGGGAATGGAAGCATGGTGTAGCCTCATTAGTCTGATAAGTCAGCATCTACCTGGTATTTGGCTCCTAACACCGGCTCCCCTGTTCTGCCTGAAATTGGAGGCCCAGTTCTGGCTTCGTCTACGGAAGAGACCTTCTGTGACTAACTCAGTCTGCTGCCATTTCTTCTTCTCCCAAACCACTCTGGGCCACCACCATCTGTGTCCCTTGCTCATGTCCCTTGAAGGCAGGGGCCCACGTTGACCTAGTCGGATCCCTCGTCCTGTGTAAGAGCTTAATCAGGGTCTACAGAGTAATTGCGCTTCAGGGCTCTTCACCAGCTGCCCCTTGTCTCCCTCTCTAAGAGCCTGACTCTGTACCCCAGTGTCTTTCCGTCCCCACATCACACACCTGTGCTGTCCTCAGCTCCCTGTGCTTCCTCAGATGTCTGTCCTCTCTTACTCCCTAGTCCCTCTGTCTGCAATTCCCTCCTCCATTCTTTTCCCTTGGTGATTTCTACTCTTCCTTTAAGATTCAGGCATTCTCTCCTCCTCCAGGAAGTCTTCCCTGATGCTCCAAGCTGATTGGATGCCCCTCCTCTGTGTTCCAGCCCCTAGGCTGACCTCTTTCCCAGTTCTTCCCATGATGTATTTGCTGTATTTGTCAAGCTGTCTATCTCACCTGCTAGGCTGTCCCCCCTGGGGGCAGGGACTGAGTCACTGTCATCCCTAGAGCCCTGGCATTTGACACAGTGTCCACCATAAAGCCAGTGGTTGTTGAGTGGATAGATGAATGAAAGGACACATGATTGCCTCACTGGAAAACTCCCAACGCTTGCCATTTGGAGTGTCTGCCCACGGGGTTATGCGCTGTCTGTGCCCACAGTGTGACTCGGCCACCTTTACCTTTGTGTCCCGGAGACTGTGCCAGGCTATTAGGAGACAGGATCCAGTATCTGGGAACTGTGTCTAAATCTGCATGTGCATTTCGTGTCTCCAATTCAAACCTTGTTCATTAGCGCAGCAATTAACAGCAGTGCCTAATGACAGATGGTCCGGCATCGAGCCTGAACTCCTGTCTCCAAGGCGGGCTTGGAGTGGGGCAGACACGTCTGGCAAGGTTGATGTTTTCATTGATCTAGCAAGTCAGAGCTCCCAGGGCTGCCGGCTTGGAGACAGTGAGCTGACATCAGTGCTGGCGTGGTGGGGGCTGGGCCTAAAAGGGCCAGGCCTTGGAACCGGCACTTGGACAGATCAGGGAAGATGTCCTGCCTCTATTCTAGTCCTAAATTTATTTTTTTAAGATCTGAATTGTATATTAGAAAGCCCCAGCACACCAACCCCAAATTTTCCTAAGCCACTTAAACTCTAGTGACTTCTCCAGAAGATGGTGTCCTTACCCTATTAATGTCTTAGAAGCTTCTGGGCTTTCTACAATTATTATTTAGAAACGCAAGATCCAGGCCCCTCAGCCTCAGCTGACAGACGCTCAGAGTTTAGTGTTTAGCATTGCATAAGACCAGTATTGTAGAAACACAATTATATTTAAGCATGTTTGGAGAGACATTTTCTTTTTCTTCCTGTTATCATTGGTTTGAATTAGCTCATTGGTTATTACCCTGTGAATGATATTCATTTCTCCAAAAAAGAAACATCAAATTGGGATTCCAATGGCTGTCTGGGTCATAAGTTCGAGCCAGTATGGAGCATCCTAAACCAGAGTGGATTTCCCAGAACTAGAGTCCATTGGAACTAGAAAGGATCTTCTTGAAAACCCTCACCATTGGCAGATGGCAAAACTGGTACCCAGAGAGGTGCACTGATTTGTCTGAGGACACACAGCAAGCTGGTCTCCCAGCTGGAACCTCTTCCCTACACCATGTTGCAGATCATCAGAAACATTTCAGGCTTTGCTGAGTGCTAACCACAAAGCACTCAAGCAGCAATTCTTTGTGGTACGGGATATACTTCCTTCACGGCCTGTCAACAAACTCAGGCCGAGTGAAACAGAAGGAAGGGTGCAGGCTGAGGAAGAGAGGCCCGTGATTTGTTGTTAGTCATGTGGAAACCACACGTCTTGTTTTGAGCGGTGTTGACAATGAGCCGCGCTGGTTGAGAAGTCCTCGTGGTGAAAGACCTTTGGGATGTGGGCCCTTCACTTGGCTGGCAGCTGGGGGCGGAGGAATTGGGGGAGGAGCCCAGCTCCCACTAATACCCATAGGAGAAGTACACACGGTGTGATAGCCTGGCCCCTTCCTGCATTTTCTTACCCCGTGGACAAGGCTCCGAGAGACAACCTTCCTCCCCTCTCTGTTTTAGGAGGTCTCATTCACGTGAAATCCCAGGTATTTGTCTGATGACCCGCTGAGATTGAGGTGAGGAGGAGCCTTGGTCCAGAAAACTAGCCTTCATGCTAATGGGCAGCTGGTCACCAGAGGAGACAGGAGAGGCTATCCTGGGACGAACGCCTTAGAATGAAGGCCCAGGTGTTGGTGGCACATGGACAGGTCCCACTGCTCCTGAGAATGTTCCACCTCCCTGCCAGGGGTGCCAAGGTGCAGGTGGGCGTTGTAAAGTGCTGCCTGGAGGAAGTGCCATCTTCTCAGTGTCATGCTAAGAATGTCCACGGCCCCACCCCCACGCTGTCACCAAAGCAGACCTGTCCTTTCTGTCTTAGTCTATCTTATTTTTTAATTCTCTCAGGGACCTAGAGCTGCAGGTTCAGCCATACAGTCTCCTCTTAGGATACAAAAACATGATCAAAACAAATTCAGTCTCAGGACCTTTTCCTCTTTTCCTTTTGTGAGGCAGCTTTTTACAGAAACATAAAGATCACAAGAGGAAATTTCAATGGGAAAACTATTTCTCATATAACCCCATCACCTTATCATCATGATTTTCCCTTCCAGACTTTGCATGCGCATATATTTTGCATGTAATTCTTACCTTAGTATAAATGTAACATTTTTTGTAACTCAAAAATTTAGAATATTCATTTAGCATTCTCTATTAGAGCTCAAAATAAGCCTTTGTTACTTTGTGTCAGTAACAGAGACCCTAATGCCACTGGTTTAAACAAAGCAGAAATTTCTTCCTCTTTCACATGAGAGTCCAGTGAGTCCAACCTCTATGACCACTCCCAGTACTACCACCACTGTTAGTACTGGTGCTAGCTGACAGTCACTGAGTGTTACTATGTACCAGGTCATGTGCTCTGTGCTTCTAATGTGATAATCTCTTCTAATTTGGACATTATTCTTAAAAGGATCATTGTACCCATTTTATAGATCAGGAAAAGTTGTCCTCCCAAGGTCCCTTAGCCAGCATATGACAGATCTAGGGTATGACTTCAGATGCTCTTTCTCATAATCATTGTGTAACGTGGTCACCAAGACTGGAAGGGCCAGAGATGGAATCCAGGGCAGGGCCATCTGGCCAGATGTTCCAATCTGGATAAAGATGAGATTCTGAGTCTTTAGCTGGAGACAAGCAAGGAAGATGCCCGGGATTTTGGAGGAAGACTTGAGGCTGGAGGTGCCAACTGGTTTAAAGAACCAGAGAAAGAAGGATGTATTAGTCAGTGTTCCTGATTACAGGAGACGAAAACACTCCTGCTGCAGTGAGGAAACAAAGCCATCGAGAGGACTTGAGGTAGCTTGCAGACTTGTCGGGACGGCTGGAGGCCAAGGCTTAGGAATAGGTGGGCAGGAGGGAAGCCCGAGGGCAGCCAGGACCCACCTAGTACCGATCAAAGCTGAGCCTCAGAGCCAGGCTGCTGAGATGCCATGGCCGCCCCCACCTCATCAGCTGTACCCCTGCCTCCCACCGGCAGCCTGGCCACAGCCACCCCTGAATAGTGGACATGGCTTCTGCTGCCCCTGTCACACCAGTGTGACTCTTCCTGGTTCCTGATTCCTTGTGTACTTTAATCAAGCCCAGCTTGGGACGAACAGAGCAACTTCATTTTTGTCTCTCACTGAAGTTTCTCTCCTACCTCCAAATGAAAACTCAAAGAGGTCCTGTGACGTTTCTGCTCACTGTTACTAATATTTTCTGTCACTTGAAATCACAAAGCATAGTCTTGGTTCTATAATTAGAACACCCAGTCCTGTGTATTAACTCCAACACCGCCTCGGACTTGGAAGTAAGCCATCTCCACATTCACTTCCAGGTCCAGCTTCAGGACCGGCTCGTCTTGAGGAATGAGTTGGACAACCTCTTCTCTCTCTCTTGTTCTTCCTTCAGCCTCCATTTACTGACTGCAGGTCCAGGCCAGGGGAAGGACAGGGAGAAGGGGCTAGGAGGAAAGGGAAGTTCTTACTAAACTGGGGTCTGGTAACAGCCACTCTGTACTCTGTGGGTGGGCAGACACTGAAAGCTGATTTGGCCATAGACCTTTCACACTTTCTCAGAGACCCCATTATGGCTGAGCAGGGCTCCTCCTGCAGTTCCCTTCACCTGCTAACTGCACTCCAGCTGGAGGTCACCACCGACTTGGTGGCCCCATTGGAAGCCTGAAGCTTTCTTTCTGCTAAAGTCCCACCCCTTCCTTGTGCCAGCTCTCTCTTCATAGGGAGTCCACATCTGGAAAATGCCATTTCTTATTTTTTTTTATTGACGTATAGTTGATTTACAATGTTGTGTTAGTTTCTGGTGTACAGCATAGTGACTTAGTCATATATATGTGTGTGTGTGTATATATATATATATTCTTTTTCATTATAGGTTATTATAAGATATTGAATACAGTTCCCTGTGCTATATTATAGGACCTATTTATATATAGTAGTTAGTATCTGCAAATTCCAAACTCCTCGTTTATCCCTCCAATCTCTTTCCCCTTTGGTAACCATAGGTTTGTTTTCTATGTCTGTGAATCTGTTTCTGTTTTGTAAATAACTTAATTTGTCTCATTTTTTTAGATTGCACATATAAATGATATGTGATAATTATTTTTCTTTGTCTGACTTACTTCACTTAGTATGATAATCTCTAGGTCCATCCATGTTGCTGCAAGTGGCATTATTTATTCTTTTTTATGGCTGAGTAGTATTCCATTATGTATATATACAACCACTTATTTATCCAGTCATGTGAACATTTAGGTTGCTTCCTTGTCTTGGCTGTTGGAAATAATGCTGCTATGAACATGGGGGTGCATGTATCTTTTTGAATTATATTATTCTCCAGATAGTTGTCCAGGAGTGGGATTGCTGGATCATATGGTAAGACTATTTTCAGCTTTTTTAAGGACTCTCCATACTGTTTTCCACAGTGGTTGGACCAGTTTACATTTCCACCGACAGTGTAGGAGGGTTCCCTTTTCTCCACACCCTCTCCAGCAGAAAATGCCATTTCTGTGCCCACAAACCCTAGGGACGAGGCAGCAGAAACTCTTCTTTGTTCCAACTTGTCCCCTATGGCCACCGTTATTAGAGAAATCCCAGGTCTCTGAGGTTCATTCCCCCTTAGCCACTGCTAGAGAGGGAGAGTTGAGTTTTTTCTCCATGCAAGTCTCTCTCTCTTTCTCTCTTCCTCCTTCCCTCTCCGCTGACAGCGACATTCCCTTACCTTTCACTTTCTCAAGTGAAAGGAGCCTCCAGTCTCCAGTGGACATAGTTCAGGTTCTCCAGTGCTCTGAACCCACTTTCAGTAGGCTTGAAGTGGCAGCCGTCTCTCCCCGCAGCAGCTCTCTCCAAATACACCTTCTTGAATTTATCAGACACCAACTGTGAACTTCCGCATCTTGGTCTCTCACTGCACTATGCAAAGTATCGGATATCTCTTTGTCTGTCCAAGAGAGTTGGCTGAAGTGTACTCTTTCCCAGGCTTCTGATTCACAGGCTGGGGTGGTCCCTCCTGATTGGTGGAGCACATCTCCCACCAGAACTCCTGCAGTGGGGAATCCACAGGCTCCCCGGAGCCTCCCTTGAAGGGCTGAGGATGCAGAAAGGCCAAGTCACAAGGAGATAATGCCTTCGCCACCACCCCCAATCCTGGGAATCAGGCTGCAGTTGTTTCTCTTAACAAATGTGGGGTGAGGGTGGCTTGAGGGGCAGGGGCAGTTCCCCAGGAACCTTGTTAAAACAGTCATATTCACTGCTCTGTAATACAGCATCAGGCAAGAAGAGGAATGATTTTGCACCAAGGAAACAGCATGCTCAGTGCCTCTTCCCCACCCCAACTGCACCTTTCTAATCCTGGAGAGGGCTGAGATGGGGCAAAGGGGAGTAAAAAACAATCATGGCCAAAAAAGGAGGTGGTTTCAGGAAGACCTTTTACATCAGCCCACTGCACATCAGCCCTGGTGGCCTCTTCTTGTGACCTCCTGGTCCTTGCCTTTCCCCTCCCTGGCAGTTTGCAACAACAGTGAGTATTTTGCAGTTTAGGGGCACTGCTGAGTGGGCAGGGCACGGAATCACATCTTTTTTTTCTCCCTCCTCTTCCAAGACTGCAAATGATCATATTCGTCACCTGCATTGTCTGACTTCCAGACACCTGGGACCCCATCATCCCACCCTCAAGCCAGGGATGAATCTGGCAGGTGTAGGAGGCCCTCAGGAGGAAACTGCCATCCACCCTCTACAATGAAGCGTCTTCCCTTTAACTTTTAGGCTGCCAAAGAGAAAGGTGATGAAAACAGTGGTTCCCAGGTCTTTGGAGTTCACAGACCAAAAATATGTTTTAAGAATGTAGAGAAACTTATTTGCCAAGTAAGGACATTGAAGAAAAAAGAAACCTAAAAAATAAGCATCTCCTGGACCATCATATCATAAAAGAAGGTACATTTTAGCACACATATACATACACACACACTAAGTAGGAAGGCACCTCATCTTGGAATAAACGGCAGCCCTTTAAACTAAATACACTTAGATTTGTATATGAAAACTCCCAATATTGTCCTTACTTTTCTCATGTTGTTGGAGACCCATGGAAACCTTACTGTAGCCTGTCCCTTGGATTAGAGCTTGGAAAGTGGGAGCTCAAGTTACTGAATCAGTCACAAGGTAAGGCAGCGTTCACCTCTGCCAACAGCTACATCTCACTGCATTTACTGATGTAACACATGGGCATGATTGCCTAGGTCCTGCTGGACGCCAGGTTTGCATGGGGTTCACACTGCTCCCTGACCTCGACGGAGTGTGTACTTGAGTGAAGGATATGGAAATGTCGCCTCCTCAGACAGACTCTCCCAGACCACCTCGTCTAAAGTGGCAGTGGAGAACCCCCTCCCCACCCTTACCTGGTAATTCTCTGACATGTTACCTTTTTGTTTTCCTTCTGAACTCTTACCTTAATGGAAATTACTTGGCTCCTTTCTTTGCGTCCTCCTCTGTGGCCCATCTCACCCTTCTAGAGCATAAGCCCCAGGGGTCCAAGGGTACCGGAAATTGCTCTGCCTTACTCACGATGGGAGCTCCCACACAGAGGTACAGGGTTCCCCAGTGCAGTGGGGTGGGAGGCTGGGCTTGGGGGAGGGGAGTTGGACACAGTCGCCCATTGTCCTGGGCCTCTCACACTGTACGTCACCTCTTCAGACCTCTCAGTGTCAGGTAAGATCAGCCGCATCTTGCTATGAATGAGTGTCAGGACTTCTGAATTAATAGAGTTCCAGTCAGGAAAATAATTTAGAGTGGAATAACAGTATTTCTTTACAGAAGGGGGGAAAAATCAGCTTTCTACCATTTACATCCTTCGCTGAGGACGTGGAGGTTGCTGGGAGGTCATGGGGATTATTTAGAACTTTAAACTCAGAGGCACCCCATCGCCCTTCCCCAGTGGGAATCAGCAGTCCAGCAGGGCACGCTGGTGGCAGCAGGAGGGTCACCACTCCCCTCACCAGGTCACCCCTGGAAATGGCAGGGGAGGTCCCAGGCTGGACCGGAGCCCAACATTAGCATCCTGGTCCCTGGCCAGGAGGCAGGTGCGGGACTGCCTCAGATGGGGCTGTGCACCATGTAATTGTCTCTCAGGAGGTCACTGCTGTTTCAGGAAAGCAATTGCAGGCTCCTTCCACTGTGCATAGCTTCAGGAAGGCAGGCTGGGGTGAAGCTCAGGACAGCTCCCTGGATGTCAGGAGCCGGGGAGTGAGCTCTGTGTTTGAGGAGAAAGCTGGGTCAGATGATAATAACATGAGTTAATATCTGCTTACAATTTACCGTGTGCTGTGTGCATGCACCAGAAGTGCTCGTAACAATCATATGAAATAGGTCATTATCTCCTCTTCATGCATGAGAATGCTAGAGCTCAGAGGGGTTAGATGGCTTGCCCGAGGTCACACTGCTGATGCAGGTCAAGTCCTGACACAGGACTTGCATTGAAGTCCACCCCAGCCCCAGTGCAGCACACCTCCTTGCTTCTGCCCTGAGCTCACCTCCCCTTTGCTAAAATGTGCCATGATTTTAGAGCTCCGTGGCAAGCCCTAGAGCTCCGTGGCTAAATCCAGAGGTTGGAATGACAATAGAAATAATAGTAGTAAATGACAACAGCCCAGCTCCTGCTATATGTCCCACTTTCTGCACATTAACTCATTTAATCCTCACAACAACCCTGAAAGTTGGGTATTATTATTTCCATTAAGCAGATAAGAAGCAGACTCAGAGAGTTTAAATGAACCTCCCAAATTAAGTAGCCATGAAGGGAGAGATTCAGAATTTGAATCCAGATTTGTCTGACTTCAGTGCTCCCTCAAAAGCATCGTCCTGTGCTCATTCAAGTATTTATGAAGCACGTACTGCATGGCAGGCGCGGTTCTAGAAGGTAGAGATTAGGCACTAAATGGAGAGACAAAACCCTTGCCTTTATAGGGCTCACAGAGGAAGGAAATAGATGATAAAGGTAGAAAGAAAGACATATGTGTCATTCCGGCTAATTATTAGTTATTGTAAAATGACACAGAGTCATGAGGCAGGCAGTGACTGTGGCAGGGAGCTGGGGGGATCGGGAGGATCGGTCTGAACCCCCTCCAGCTGCTGCACTGAGTGGAAACTGTAGGTGGGCAGAGCAGCAGGGGACCAGTTAAGAGGTAATTGCAATGATCTGGGTCAGAGACAAGGACGGCTTGGATAGGTGGTTGTGGATGGGTGGGAGGAAGTTAGATTCAGGGTTTATTTTGAAGTGAATTAGCGAAATTTGTTGATACATTGGATATAGATTGTGAAAGAAAGGGAAAAGTCAAGGATGGTCCTACATTTTGGCCTGAACAGCTGGAAAGATGGAATTGCCAGTTGCTGAGATGAGGAAGACCAGAAGGTTAGGAATTAAATTTTATTATTTGCGTCTGAGATGTTTATTTCCCATCCAAGGGGAGATGTTGAAAAGCCATTGTGATTTATGAGGCTGGAACTCAGTGGGTGTTCTGTGCTAACAATGTACCATATTTCATCAAATATAAGATGCCATTGACTGGAAGACCACCATTATTTTATATACTACTAAGAAAGAGCACTGCCAGTTAAGCTAGGACACATCCCAACTTCAGAGATATTAAAATGCGTGTCTTAAAATCAATGGAGTATAGTCAGTTTGGGAGTTGCCAGGGTATAGATGATGTTAAAGGTGGTGAGAATTGAAATCACCATGGGAGTCATGGGAAACCAAGAGAGAAAAGACAGAAATACAAGATCTCGGATGGCAAAGCTCTCGGATGGCAAAGCAGGGACCCTCATGGCCCATTTCCAGCCAAATGAAACATCGGGCAGTTAAAGTTCTTTTTCGGAGGCAGATGCTGTGATAGTGACTTCCTGTGGGGCTTCAGTCTGAAGATGCAGAGTTCGAGGTGACTGTGGGCACTGCAACCACATCACCTAACACAGGGCCTTGTCCACAAGGACCGAATGTTTGCGCTCCCCTGGATTCCAACCTGAACTGTTTCCTCATCAGTAATAAGTGCTTGTAATGTCTGCTCTACCCCCGTTAAAACCCAGAAAGCAATCGCTTCTTTTTCTGGGCCTCACTTTCTGCATCTGTGAAATGAAGAGGTTGGACAGGGTGATCACTAAGCCCTCTTCCAGCTCAGGCGTTATGATAATAGTACTAGTGGCAGCACTTTGAGCATCTACTAGGTGATTCATGTAATCTTTCATCGTCATGAATAAGCATTCAAGGCTAGTATTATTATTCCTGGTTTGTAGATGGGGAAACGTAGACCATAGTGGTAGAGCCAGGCTGCAAAGCAGGGTGTTTAAGGCCAGTTAAGCCTCCTGCCTCCCTGCTGGGATTGACGTGTAGTTCTTCAACTAAACTTGGCAAGCATCCTGGCCAGAGCCCAACGGCAATCCCTCCCCAACAACATGCCAAGGGACTTTCAGGGTGTTGCCCCATATAAACAGGGAAAGTAGTTTGTCTCCGGGACTCCCATAATGTCATGGAAATGGAGTGGCTCCTGGTAGGTCACCAGAAAGGGAGGCAGCTGATGTTGGGTGCAGAGGTAACTCATCCCCAATCCTGTGGACTCGGAGTCCGGTGCTCCCTTAGACCACATTTTTGCAAGTCAAGGGCTGTTGTCTACACAGAGTGGTGCTGAATGGATTCCTTTGGTTGGAGAGGGGCTGGGGAAGGCTGCTTGGTCTTCTTTGGTATCATGAGAAAGTTTTCTGAGCAGGAGATGGGAGGGAAAAGGTGTATTTGAGCGAGTTGTAGTGATGGGACAGAGCTGGCTCTTGGTGGAGGCTGAATCATAGAGTTGACCATAGTCAGTTGCTGTCAGCATTTTAACACTATAATGTAGACCAGGGTTTCATAACCTCAGCAGTATTGGCATTTTGGGCCAGATAAATCTGTGCGATGGGGGACTGTCCTATGCATTGTAGGATGTATAGCAGCATCTCTGTCTGCTACCCATTAATGCCAGTATCATCCCCCAGCCCCAAACAGACAACCAAAAATATCTCCAGACGTTGCAAATGTTCCCTGAGGGGCAAAACTACACTCATCCCCTTCCCCAGGGTTGAGAATCCCTGGTGTAAATAATTCCCTTATCCCCCTAAGAAGGTCATCAGCTGACCACTTCCACGCATGTCCTGGGGCCTTCCTGACAATTCTTCTCCTGGTGGCATCCGACTGCAAAGTGAAAACTAGACTTTATTGTAACCTGCCTTTCACTAGTTGTTCTCCTGTAACCACCTTCTCTCACTACTCTCTATCCGTGCTGGGCACTTCCTTCTTATCCTCAGGCACACCAAATATGTTCCCTCCCCAGGACGTTTGCATGTGCTGTTCCCCCTGCCTGTGCGTCTCTTTCTCAACACTCAGCCTCTGTTGACATGACACCATCTTGGTTATCATTCCAGTCACTCCTTGCATCACTCTGCTTCAGTTCCTTCAGAGCATTTTCTACCTTCCAGTATCATCTTGTTCATATATTTCCTTGTTTGTTTCTTGCTTTCCTTCCCCATTAGATTTTAAGCTGCCCAAGGGCAGAGACCTGTTCTGGTCTGTTCCCCGCTGTATCTACAGTGCTGACTGCAGTGCATGGCTAATCATTGGTTGAATGACTTTGGTGAACACCTACTCTGTGCCAGATGTTGTGCCAGGGGCTGGGAACGCCAAGGTCACTAGCACAGCTCCTACCTCCTGGGAACTTGGTGCCTCATCGAAGGAGACCAACAGAGGAGATGAGGACGGGGAGGTATGGGAGCACAGAAAGGGAGCAGGCGAGGAGAGATCTCCAGGGACGTGGTTAGAGGAAAAGGGGAGTGCACGGCATCTCTAGAGGCGTGGAGATACAGGGGATCATAAATGAAGCTTAGCGGACAGGGAAGGAGCATGGTGCAAATCTTGGCGCTGCAGGAATACTGGTGTAATGTCTGAAGCAGCTGGAGATGATGGTGGTAGAGCAGATGAGGCCAGCTCTGAGAGGCCTTGAATCCCATATGAGGAAACTTTGATGTTAACCTCTAGCAAAAAAGAGCCATGGGGGGCAGGGTGGGTTAATGGTTAAGAACATAGGCTTAAGATTTAGTTTCAGATCTTTGTTCAAATCCTTACTCTGATGCTTCTGTATGTTTTTGCCCGGCAATTTCATGACTCTTAACCTCAATTTTCTCATTTTTGAAATTGGGTTAACACTTACCTTGTTGAGTTGTTGTGGGTGTAAAATGAGTGCTCAGCACAGTGCCTGACATATAGTAAGCACTCAGTAAATCACCATGATCCCTATTGGTGTGGTTAACAAGGAGCCACTGGAGGTTTTTGAAACAAACGGGGGATGTGATAGATTTGCATTTTAGCAAGATTGCTCAGGCAGTGGTGTAGGGGTAGCTTGGTGGTGGCCCTGGGGAAAGCAGATGAGACAGGAACCAGAGAGGAGACAGTTCGGAGACTGCTAGAATGAAAAGGAAGGCTGAGGAGCAGGGTGTGTGTCCCAGGACCCGGCGCATCTGCTGTGGCATGAAACGTGGCCATACTTTGCCCCTCAGAGTAACGGCACAGAGCCTAGAGGGGGAGCCCCCAAGCCTGACAGTTAATAGAGACCTGAATGAAGACCAGGCAGGGACTACAGCTCAGCCTGACCTGGGTTCACTCAGCAGCTCACAGCCTCTGCATCCCCAGAAGACGCAGCCAGCTCAGCATGTCCCACAGCCCTCTTGGTGAGAAGGGTGGCTTGAGGTTTGTATCGGGTGATATACTTTTAATTAAAATGGTAATCATTTGAGCATTCTCTAAAGTTTTACTTTGGGAATTTGCCTTCTTGCAAGCTCTGCTCTAATTAGCATTCTCTTTATCCCTCATTAATAAATTATATCTCAGCGGTTTCATCCGCCTCCTTTGATCAGTGAGTTATCATTCCTGAGCCAAACTCCATTCTCTGTTGACATTTTGGGTAAAGTGGTGCCAACGAGGCCTGATTTGGTGGTTTGCAAATGACATTTCTCAATTAACTCTCAACACCATGGGGGTCCATCATCTTGCTGTCCAACTGATCCCCAGGTGAGCCCACGACATATGTGCCTCCTGAGGTCAACACTGTGAGACCCCTTAGGGGTAGACCTTTTGAGGAAGCCCCTAGAATTAGGCAGACACGCCCGAGGCAGTGGCCACACGTGTATTAGGACGCAGTACCATAACTTAGGAAACAGAAGCAGAAAAGCCAACGGGCAAGACTATAGGCTTCAACCCCAGGCTCAGAAAGATCAAGTGAGTAGCTTGATGATACTCACAAATTCAGGTAGTTAAAGGTTAGGGAATCAGTAGGGACTAACATTTATTGGGCAGCTATTATGTGCCAAGTCTGGTACTTAATGTTTCCAGTCCCTGTTAATATTCCAAGCCATCTAATGAGATGTAGTCAGTTTTGTGCTCCAGTCTCTGGAAGAGAAAACCAAGTCTTATTGAAATTAACCATCTTCCCTAAATGTACCCAGCTAGCAAGAGGCCCAGCTGGTATTCAAGTCCAGGTCTGTTGCACTTCAAAGACCTCTCTCTGTTGACTGCACCGTGCTGGCGGGATTACAAGCAAGGTCTCCTGACTTGAACCCCACTGCCCTTTTATTTGAGACCCATCTGGTGGATGTGTTACATCCTTGCTACTCAAAGTGTGGTCCACGGACCAGCAGCATCCACTCACTTGGGTTCACGTTATAAATGCAGAACCTCTGGCCCCAGCTCACATATATGAATCAGAATTTGCATTTTTACAAGATTCCCAGGATATAACAATGCCCATTAAAGTTTGGGAAACAAAATGGAGATTTGATATTTGTTCGACATCTTCTACTAATCCTCAGGAGCCTTCCAAGGTCAGTGTTATTCCTAATGAATAGATACAGAGACATTAAATGAATTGTCCCAAGTCTCATACCAAATTACTGGCAGAATCCAGATGTAGTCCTCAGCCTTGTCCCTGACCCGGAGTTCTAGAAGCTGAGGTCTAAGTTTATCTCATATTCTCAGGTTGGTATCCTTGAGCTTCAAGAAGACAATAGTGGAGATTGGAAGTGATTATTAGCATTCCCAAAAGCACAACATGTGTCTTCTACTTCATCCTAGTCAGACCATGGGGACATGAACTTGTACACAAACATCTTTGCTTTTGGCAAATGTTATAATTGGCCATCATGGAAACTAGTTATTTCCTGGGGAGCGGAGATTTGGATTGGCAATCATATATACTTTGATTAATAAAAAAAGAGATATTAATCAATTAACTTTAAAAAATTTGACTTGTTTAGGAGACAATGGCTTTCAAATTGTGAGGTTCATCGTGGGAAGGAGATTCTAAAAGGGGTCCCTGGGAGTCTAGTAACAACTCCTCATTTGTGTTGAGGAAGCATCCACTGGCTCAGTATCACTAACCAGGAAATGCAAGTCAAAACCACGAGATCTCACCTCGCACCTGTTAGAATGGCTGCCATCAAAAAGACAAGAGATAAGTGCTGGTGAGGATGTGGAGACTTTGGGACCCTTGTGCACTGTTGGTGAGAATGTAAACTGGTGCAGCCACTATGGAAGACAGGATGGAGGTTCCACAGCAAATTAAAAATAGAACTACCATATGATCCAGCAATTGAACCCGAGTCTCCCAAGTCCCCTTTCTCTTCATAGCACTGTGACCCTCCAGCTTATCGCATTCTTTTTGTTGAGCCATTGAGGCTGACTTTACTATTACAATGATGGGGCTTTAGAATTGGCCATTTGTCAACCGCCACCAAGTGGACTTTGTCTTCTCCGCCTGCCCTTAATGCATTCTGGATATGATTGCCTTCACTCTCCATATCGAGAGTGACTTTTCCTAGTTCTGGACATAATTATGCTCACAAGTGTATCAGATCTAGTCCAGGTACCTTTTTAAAATCAAACAGACCTGGATTCAGGTTCTGGTTCTGCCACGTTCTGTGTGACCTCAGAGTTACTCTTCCTAAGCTTCCGTTTCCATATCCATAACATGAACCTGCCTCATAGGGTGTTGTGAGGATTGACAGGTGAAATACACATGAAGGAATTGGTCTGGAGACCGCGTTCTGCATGGAAAGCGCCTGAATTCCGGAGGAATGAGCAACTTACCATGGTTATAAGGCTGCAGAGAGAAGGAGGGGCCAGAACCCAACCCTGGGTCCCTCACCTCACTGCACCTTCTGCAACACCTGCAGCAGCACCTGCACTTGGCAGT
This sequence comes from Vicugna pacos, assembly GCF_048564905.1. Taxonomy (NCBI): domain Eukaryota; kingdom Metazoa; phylum Chordata; class Mammalia; order Artiodactyla; family Camelidae; genus Vicugna; species Vicugna pacos. Next base: position 40,720,085 of record NC_132996.1, read on the forward strand.
AAGTTGGATGAGAACATGCCACAGAACAAGCAACTCAGACCAGTAGTCTTTTAGTTTGCTTTTTTCATTCCTATATCTTTAAGTATCATTGACAATGGAAGGGCCCAATGAGGTCCAATAACCTGACCGAGTGGTGACATCTCTAGCGTGGCCTGGCCAGGTGGCTCTCATCATCATTCAGCTTAACCATAACCTCTTCGGAGAAGCCTTCCCATGCCAATCAATCTTTGGATGCTCTCTGTTCATATTCTTATACATTCCTCTGTTTTATTTTCTAATTTTAACTCACTTTTTATGCTTTCATGCCATGGTCTATGTAAGTTTGTGTTTATTTGTATGTCTTTTTTCAATTAACATTTTTTATTTTGGAATAATTGTAGATTCACATGCTGCTCAAGAAATAACACAGAGAGATCCTATGTGCCCCTCATCCAGTTTCCCCCAGTGGTATCATCTTGCAACACTATAGTTTAGTTTAGATTGAAAATTTTTTTTCCACTAAAAATTAAGTGCCACTGAATCAGGAACTTTGTCTTGTTCAACACAAAATTCCAACATCTGGAATAATGCCTACCGTGCAGTAGGTGCTTAATTACCATTTGCTAGATGTATGAATGAAAAATGTAGTGCAAGAGCCCTGTATCATTTTCATCCCTTCTCATCCCTGCAACCTTTAAATGGCTCTGTGATGTCCAGGCAGCCTTTACTTTGCGAAGTCACGGGTTTCTCCAAATTCCGTGAATTGAATCTCATTAAGATCAGTTAGAGCAACTATCTTCAAACTAGGGGTATGTGAAGATCTTCCCAGGGGTATGTATGCATGAATAGTTTGAAGGGAATCAGTTTCCAGTATACTCAACTTGTTTTTCATCAATTTTCCAGTGTGGATCTGCCCAAGGAGATCCACCCAATAGAAGTTCAGAGAGGCTCTCCTTCTATTTGACAAGAATGAGACCTCTCGCTTATCCCAGATTTTACTAAGATGTTTTGTCCTGCAATTTCAAACCATCTGAGGTGTCAGACAAAACGATAAACTGAAACACTGGTTTGGAGGAAGACACCTGTAATGAAGAACTAAGGTGCTTTAGCCACACAGAGCTTCCTGTCGTTCCCTGCGTTGGGCGTGGTCCTGTTACAGGCAAAGCACGGCACTGGAAGTACGGTCTTTGGGCCTGTGTTGGGATGCTCTGTAGGCTGGTGATGCTCATCTTTTCAAGGTGCTTGGGATGTTTTCCAGGACTATCATTTCTTCAAGATATTTTGGTAAAACCCATGGATAAAATTTATATGTAATCTCTCTTTGATCTGATGTGCTTTATTCCATTCATTATTTTTAATCACATCATATTTATTCCAATTATACCTAATCCTAATTTTATTTAATCTTATAAAAGGTACACGATTTTCTGCCTCTTATTAACACAGAGTAAACTTATGTCCATTCATGTTGACAACTTTTAGATAATCCGTTTTACTGGGAACCAGTGTTTTTTCCTACCTTCTTTTTGGGAGATGGGGGCAAAAAGACTGAAGACAACTGAGACAACACAACCATTTGGAAAGCCATCATCAGCTGCCATTTTGATTCAAGATCTAATGTCATGGGCATTGTGAAGCCTTTTCATTGCATCCCAAATTTGATGCAATCAGTGTACTCTCTGAAAAGTTATCAAGAAACAGCCAGGCTACAAATGCTCAGGGTTGAATAGTTCTCTTGAAAGAGGCCTGACTGTGTTCAGCTGATAATCAAACAAATGGCTGCCTTGAGATAGGTTGCCGAGGGGGACCCACTGCTCCCCCGTCCCTTATCCAAGCCTGGGCTCTGTTTCTTTCCCGATAGGAGCACATAATCCCATCAGCGCCAATGGGAGTTGTGTGCCTGCTTTGCTAGAGACAATAGGCTGTCTGAGAGGGATAATTGTTCCCAGCAACTGAGGGGGTAAACACGGTTGGCTGTTCCCAGCCACTCACTGTACAGGAAGGTCCTGGCTGAGCCCCCAGAGCCCTTTCTTTGTTAGGCTGCAGAGCCAGAGGCCTCAGCCTGCCGTCTCCCTCAGTGGCCGCCACCCCCCACCTTCAGTGGCAGCCTCTCCCTGGGGCATCTCCCCACCAAGACTGGTTGCAGAAGGTCTTCCGAGCTTCTCTCCTCCTTGCTACTCCTTCCTTCTAAAGACAAGCCCAAGGACCCTTGTCTGTTTCATCCTTCACGATGAAATCACGACAGTATCAAAAATAAGAACTGTAACCATTTATTGAGCACTTATTATTCCCCCAGGCTGTAAGCATTTTATGCACATTTATACATTTAGCTATAAATCTTTATGGCAGCTCTGCAGGGTGAGTATAATCGTTTCTATTAAATAAAGCAAAACAGAGCCTCAAGGAATTCACGCATCTAGTAAATTGCAGAACCTGGATTCAAACCCCCAGGCCTCTATCAGTCTTCAAATCCCATACTCCAAGTCATGCTAGTGTTTCCCAAGGTGTGTTTCCTTCAAGACACTCTGAAACAAGTCTCGAGAAATCCTCTATAATATCCCCACTCACTGCACCCCAGTCCCTTTCTTGGAGATCCCCAGCAAACTTCAGTTTATTAAAAGTTCTGGCAAGTCCTGCAGGAAGGAAACCTGTCAACTGGCTTAACTCAGTATTTCCCAAGTATTTGTCCTTTTTGGCACAACACAGATTACACTTTACTAAATGCTAAACTACATTATGGTGATGGGGGAGGGGCTAGCTAGAGGACATTATTAATGTGACTCCCAGCGTAGGCCTGCAGTGGAGGCAGAGCGATTGACCGCTGCTTTGAATTTCGGGGCTGACAAGGAAATCGTAGCCAAGTTCTCTCCTAGGGCCCTGGCAGTACCACAGAGCTCCATATCCAGCATTTACTCTCCCACCTTTTACACCAAAAATGTGACCTGCTTTCCAAAGGCAGGGGGAAAAGGCAGATTGTTCCAGGACACAGGGAAGGAGAGATGGAGTGGCTATATCAAGACCGCTACCCCGGGATGGAGCTGACGTTCAGCGGGACGAGAGTTTTGCTGTAGAGGAAAGCTTTGGACCCACCTCTGGGGACTGGCATCCCCCAGCAGAGCCCCCTCATGAATCTAGCTGTCCCTGGCGCACTCTGCAGCAGCGGGCGGAGACCAGGACTCCTCTGCTGTGCCTGGGGCTCCTCCTCCGCACCAGGATGTACTCACAGCTGAGGCCCCTCATCTCTTTGTCCCACTGCAGGGAAGGGACGGAGCCCCAGGCGTCAGGCAGCGCATGAGGCCCAGGCTGACGTGGGACATGCCACAATGACATGTCATGGGGATTTGTGGGCCTCGCTGGAGCCATTTCCTCCAGGGGGTCATTTTATTTAGTTCCAATTGGACCCTGTGATTGGTCTCAGCCCTGGGCCACCTGGTATCCTGGCTCCATATGGCAACGGCTAGGAAGATGCCATTTTTCAATTGATATATGCTTCTGCCTTATTGTGGATCAGTCTGTAATTGCCTTTGGCTGGAAAAGGACTTTTAGATTTTTTTCAGCTAAGCTGGGAAGTAATTTCTCCACTTCTGATTTGTTGGTCTAATGGGTTGGTGTCTTCTCTATTAACCCAAACAGAGTCACAGCATGGGAGTGACAGGCAGGGCCTTAGAGGTCAGTGGGGCCCACCACTGACCTCATATGGGAATCCCTTCCACCCACCCTGGACAGATGGTCTTGTAGCCTCTGGCTGAGCACTGCCACAGACAGGGAGCTCACTCCCTCACTGTGGAGACCTACCTGCTGTTGGCCAGCTCTCAGTAGGTTTGACCCCCTACGGAGGTAACAATGGCTACCCTTTAAGGAACAGTCACCACCTGCCAGACTCCAGGCTAGGATTTTATGAGTTTGTCTTATTCTATATTCATCATAACCCTCTAAGGTAGGTAATCTTATTGCGCTCAACTTGCAAAATGAGTTGAAACAAGTCACAGAGGGTTAAGAAACTTGTCCAGGGTCCCACAGGCAATAGGTGACTGAGCTGGTAAATTCAGGAACGACCACTCCACGCCCAAGCTCTTAAGCCCTGTGCTGTCTGCCTTGAGTAAGAATAGCTGTTGTTCATTGAGTGTTAACTCGGAGCCAGGCTCTGTTCCATATATCCTATCTCATTTCATTGTAACAAGCTATGAAGTGGTTCTTGGTACACCCATTGTAGAGATAAAGACTCAGTGATTCAGCCAAGGCCACCAACAGAGCTGTGACTCTAACCAGGTCTTTCTGACCCAAAGCACAGAGTCCATCAAAAGCATGGTGCTGCCATTCTACTGGGGAGGGATCTGAGACTCAGGAAATACAGGAATTTGTCCAAGCCCTTGAGCTAGAAGTGGCAGAGTCAGGAGGTCAGCCTGACTCAGACCCCGAGCTCTGCGTCAGTCTCCTACTCACCTTTAACCCTGCCACCTGGGTCCTAGAGGACAAGGCAGCCCCTCTGACGAGGGGTGAGCCCACCTCTCTGTCCTCCCCGAAAGCTGTAATAAGCTTTCCATGTAGCTAGTCAAGCATGGGTCTAATCACTGACATTTGAGAACCAGCGATTAGCCTATGGTCTCTTCCAAATTCTGAGATTCTAAGAGTTTCTTCATCCCTCCTTGGTCACCTTCAGAATAGGGTCATGGGAAGCAATGTAAATTTGAAAGTTAGGAAGACCTGGGTTCAAATCTCTGCTCTACCATTTCCTCTTTGTGAGATTTAAAGCAAACTGAAGAAACTCCCAGAGGCTCAGTTTCCTTGTCTGTGGCTGGAAATGAGAATGACTACCTTGTATAGCCATCCATCTGCCTCTTTTACTTTCTAAGTGTATCTCTCAAGTTCCAGGAGCCATGGCATGAGCTATTGATGATGCATGTTGCCAGCCAATGTAACGGCAATCATTGCTACCATCAATGAAATGTCGCCTTGCTTATCATGTTCCTTGCACACTCTTACACCTGTACTGTTCCTTTATCTTCACAACAAACCTCACCACACTGATACAGTCTTTCCAGCTTGTACTCCTCCTTTGAGAAAGGTTCAGCCTGGTATAGGAGTTAAAATCCAGGGACTTTGGAGTCAGAGGTCTTGCCATTTTGGACTGTGTGGTCTTATAGAGGTGTGTTCACCTAGCTGAGCCTGGCTTCCCTTATCTATAAAAAGGGAGTGAAAATACCTGCCTCCTCACTCTAGAGGGCTTGAGGGTTAAAGCAATACTCCTAGTAGGTTTTCAAACATTATTTCTCTTTCTCTTCCTTGCCCTCTCCTCTCTAACTTGGCCAACTCTGAGGCTTCCTTCTCAGCCACACCAAAAGCTATTCATCATCTCCTCTTCCTCTTTTATTTCCAGGCTCATGGGAATAATCTATCAGGTATTATCATGGACACGAGTGTACTTTATAGCTTTATAAAAAGTATTGTTTTTACAATGTAAACCCCTTCATTTGCATGTCTAGACCAAAGCTTATTACAGCAATATGATTTGCACTGTATGCATTCATTTAAATAATATTTCTTAAACATCTTGTAGGTGTATAGAGCTTACTGTTGTGCCTGGAACCTAGTAAGTGCTCAACAAATGTTTGATTGCTGAATAAATGGATGGATGGATGGATGAATGGATTAGTAATTCTTCAAGGAAGCAGTGGCACGGGCGGAGCTGGCTGCTATCTAAATCAAGTGATTTAAGGGATGTGAGAAGGAGATGGACATGGTCCCAGAGCCTCTGACTCTTAACTCTTGAGTTCTTTCTACTGTGAGTCTCCACTGTGAGCAGAATGAGATCCATGTATAAGCCAGCCACAGGTTTCAGGGATGACAACGTAGACGGAGGTCACCATACAGGTCCGATTCATATCTCTCATCTCCAAGGCTCACTAGTTCCCCGGCCCTGGTCAGGGAGAGTCAGAAACCCAGTGTTCTGAGCAGCCATCAAGGCTTGAGCTGGGTTCTGTCTCCCAGTTCCAACATGAGAAATTGAAGCCGGCAGGGACTAGGTGGGCCGTGTTTCACTCTGGGACACTGGTCTGTATTGACGGCTTGGAGTTGAGGAGAGAATCCCCTTTGGGGGAAAATGGGGTTTACTGTGCAGCCTCTTCCCAGTTGCTTACCCCTGGCGGCTTACCTGGCCACCTTCTCCCCCTGGGAACAGTGAGCCTGGCTATGCCGCCTGCTAACTGTAAGACAACAGGCAAATCTTCCACGCTCTCCCTCAGAGGAGATCCTTGCAAGCGACTTAAAGCAAAGGGATGGGAATGGGAATCGTAACACCTGCCTCAATGAGACATTGCAAGGATGACTTGGGTCCACATGTGCAGAGCACCCAGAGCCTGGTTAGGTGGTACTTAATGTTAAGTACTCCTCCTCTCCACCCTGCTTTCAGCCCAGAGGCAGTAGAGCCACTTCGACATTGAGCCGTTGCCATGTTCGGAGACCCGTTCCCTTCCATGAAGCTGCTCTGAGCCCTGTGGTTTTCATCCATCTACTCCTTCATTTCTTGTGTACCTACTGCCTGCCAGAGCACTCCTCGCCAAGGTGGGCGTCTGTTATTAGGAGCTCCCAGGAGGGCCGTGTCACTACCCAGACCTAACCGGGTCCAAGGTTTCATAAGGCAGGCAGATGTGTGTCCCAGCACTGCCTCCAGGGAGCTTGGTCTGGGCCTGGCCACCAACTGAGTTAACCACTACACGTGTGCTCTTCCTCCAGCCTTTCCCTTGGAGCCTCTTTGGTTTCAACAGTGATGTTGGCCCTGGATGTGGCCTCTAGGGACAGAGTGCCTTCCTGGGGCCAACTGCACCACCAGCCTGTGGATGGTCAAAGGAAGAAGGTCGTGGCTGGTCCCCTTTGAAGTGGAGCTCTTACCCTGAGGCCTTGCTCCCTGAGAGGCTGGCATTGAGCGGCTTGGAGTCTGTTGCTGGTCAGATGATTTAGCCTTTAATGAATAGTCCAAAGAAGTACAGCAATGGTGCCTTATTTTTTTCCCCCCCGAGGGTACTAAACATTTGGGAAATAATCTAATAGTTTCAACCTTTCTAAAGAGGAAGAACTCGCTTGCTGTTTGTCTTCAGATTTTAAGTAGTCATGGTATATCACGCTGTGCTGTAACAGAAGGCAGAGGGGTTCCAAGTGGGTTGGGGTTTCCCTGCCCCCCACCCCGAGGAAGTTTCCATCGGGTACTTCCAGGAAACCTTAGAATTCCACTGAGCTCCATTTTAAAAACCAAGGAAACCATTCTCCAGGAAACCACACCAAACTGTGTTCAAGCAGGCAGTGAAAGCAAATAGATGTTTTCTTAAAAAGAAATCTTATCCCTATTTGGTCTGCATTTGGAGTCTCTAATGAGGCCGGACTGACTTCGGAAGAGTGGATGACGGGGGAGGCTGAACCTGCAGCTCGGAGACCTCCTCCTCTCTCAAGCCTGCCTGTTTTGTCACTGAGGCCATGCTGAGGGCGGACTGATGGACCGCAGGGGGTCCGGCTGCCATCACTGTTGGAAGCCCAGTGTTGGGCCATGCTGGGGGCCCTGGGCGTGGGGCCTGGATGGCAAAGACTGAGCCACTGGGGGCAGGTAGGAAAACCGCCTGGCAGCTGGGCAGTGGAGCTGGCTGGACTGCCTCTTCTCAGAATCCCAGGCTCTCCAGAGCCATGTGCAGGGTGGGGTGACTTCATGGACAATGACGGGAGGGGGTTGTAGACAGAAGGAGGGGCTGGTTACTATGGTAACCACCCTCTGTTGTCCAAACTCCAGCAGCCCTTTTGGAGGGGTTTTCTGTCATTTAAATTGCCTTGGGGAATGTCAAAAAGATTTTATTTCCCAGGTTTTGAACTAGTTCTCTCTTTTTAAAGTTCCTTTAAAGTAAATATAATCATTTGAGACTCTTTTTTTCCCCTCCGTTTCTCTCCTTGAGACTGAAAGTTCTGTCCCTAAGACAGCACTTTCTAGCCCCCAGGGGCCGACATCTCCCCATCTGTACATCTTCTGACTCATGGTTAGATCAGGGTCTGGGAGAAGATCACCTGGAGTTTGGGTCATAGTTAACACCTGGATTCTGGGAGCTCTGCTGTGGCCTGCCTCCCTTCTGAATGGCAGGTGAAGAATCAGGGGTGGGTACACATGCTGCCCTGGGGGGGGAGGTCTTTGATAGTAACATGAGGGGGGATCCCTGCCCCCACCCACTCTTTTTTTAAACACTTTTTTTTATTGAGTTATAGTCAGTTTACAATGTTGTGTCAATTTCCAGTGTAGAGCATAATTTTTCAGTTATACATGAACATACATATATTGATTGTCACATTCTTTTTTGCTGTGAACTACCACAAGATCTTGTATATATTTCCCTGTGCTATACAGTATAATCTTGTTTATCTATTCTGCATATGCCTGTCAGTATCTACAAATTTCAAACTCCCAGTCTGTCCCTTCCCACCCTCCCCCTTGGCAACCACAAATTTGTATTCTATGTCTGTGAGTCTGTTTCTGTTTTGTATTTATGTTCTTTTTTTCTTTTCTTTTTTTTTTAGATTCCACATATGAGCGATCTCATATGGTATTTTCTTTCTTTCTGGCTTACTTCACTTGGAATGACATTCTCCAGGGACATCCATGTTGCTGCAAATGGCATTATGTTGTCATTTTTATGGCTGAATAGTATTCCATTGTATAAATATATCACTTCTTCTTTATCCAGTCATCTGTTGATGGACATTTAGGCTGTTTCCATGTCTTGGCTATTGTAAATAGTGCTGGTATGAACATTGGGGTGCAGGTGTCTTTTTGAAGTAGGGTTCCTTCTGGATATATGCCCAAGAGTGGGATTCCTGGGTCATATGGTAAGTCTATTCCTAGTCTTTTGAGGAATCTCCATACTGTTTTCCACAGTGGCTGCACCAAACTGCATTCCCACCAGCAGTGTAAGAGGGTTCCCTTTTCTCCACAGCCTCTCTAGCATTTGTCATTTGTGGACTTTTGAATGATGGCCATTCTGGCTGGTGTGAGGTGATACCTCATTGTAGTTTTGATTTGCATTTCTCTGATAATTAGTGATATTGAGCATTTTTTCATGTGCCTATTGATCATTTGTATTTCTTCCTTGGAGAATTGCTTGTTTAGGTCTTCTCCCCATTTTTGGATTGTGTTGCTTGTTTTTTTCTTACTAAGTCATATGAGCTGCTTATATATTCTGGAGATCAAGCCTTTGTCAGTTTCATCTTTTGCAAAAATTTTCTCCCATTCCGTAGGCTGTCGTTTTGTTTTGTTTATGGTTTCCTTTGCTGTGCAGAAGCTTGTAAGTCTAATTAGGTCCCATTTGTTTATTCTTGCTTTTATTTCTATTGCTTGGGCAGACTGCCCTAGGAGAACATTTTTGAGATGTATGTCAGATAATGTTTTGCCTATGTTTTCTCCTAGGAGGTTTATTGTATCTTGTCTTATGTTTAAGTCTTTGATCCATTTTGAGTTTATTTTTGTGTATGGTGTAAGGGAGTGTTCTAGCTGCATTGATTTACATGCTGCTGTTCAGTTTTCCCAACACCATTTGCTGAAGAGACTGTCTTTTTCCATTGTATATTCTTGCCTCCTTTGTCGAAGATTAGTTGACCAAAAGTTTGTGGGTTCATTTCCGGGCTCTCTATTCTGTTCCATTTGTCCATATGTCTGTTTTTGTACTAATACCATGCTGTTTTGATGACTGTAGCTCTATAGTATTGTCTGAAGTCTGGGAGAGTTATTCCTCCAGCCTCTTTCTTTTTCTTCAGTAATGCTTTGGCAATTCTAGGCCTTTTGTGGTTCCATATAAATTTTATTATGATTTGTTCTAGTTCTGTGAAATATGTCCTAGGTAATTTGATAGGGATTGCATTAAATCTGTAGATTGCCTTGAGCAGTGTGACCATTTTAACAATATTGTCCAATCCAAGAGCATGGGATATCTTTCCATTTTTTTAAGTCTTCTTTAATTTCCTTCATCAATGTTTTATTGTTTTCTGTGTATAAGTCTTTCACCTTGTTGGTTAGATTTATTCCTAGGTATTTTATTACTTTGGACTGTATATCCACTCTTAACAGGGGCCTCCCCAGCCCGGCAGGTGGGCGCTGCTGCTGCCTGGAGGTTAATGGTCCTACGGTGACTTTGGAGGCCAACTCTCCATATTGGCAAGCAGTTGTTAATGAAGGTAGCCAGGCCTGGAGGCTGTGCAGAGCCCAGTGAGGGCCAGAAGCAGGCCTGGCAGATGGACAGCTTGAAAGATGCCGGAAATACTTGGGTTGCTCTCACCCACCCCCCACATTTAGTGACAAATAAAAGCAGTGCTTTACCAGGAAACATGAAACTGCTGACACCAAAATAGCTTCTTTCTGGTTTTTCTTATTGCGAACCCTGGAAGCTGGTTTTTTCATTCTCCCACCACTGCTTTTTTCAGTCCCCACCTTGGCCGCAGGTCTGTGAAGTGTGCTCTGGCTCTGTACACAGGGTTATCAGACATGGAGAGGAGGCTGCTGGCTTCCAGCTCCAGTTTTCACCTTCTCTACCTCTCCTTTTGGCCTCTTGAGTTTTTCTTTCACATTCCCTTTCCTTGGGGCCATTTCCTAAAGAAAAAGTGAGGGCTGAGAGGTTGGAGGAGACGGAGGACCCCACCCCACACTCTCCGTTGCTCTAAGACTTGCCCGTCCTCTCTTTGCGAAGTCACAATGATGCTAATGATAATCGTGGGGTAGTAGAAATGATTAGAAAGGGGCTGAGAATTCACCTTCACTCCAAGGAACAGGCTGCCTTCTAGAGATTTTTCTGGGCTCTGATTCCCTGCTAACTAAAATGAAGCAACTGTAGTCTGGATCATAACATTTCAACATCTGCCACTTAATGGGCCCCCAAGAAATGTTTGAAGAGTGGATTAAGGAGAAGTAAAGGTGAGCATCATCCCTGATTTATAAATGGGGAAAGTCCAGGCTAAGAGATGGAAGACCCTGCTGCAGATCACCCAGCTAGTGAGGAATGGGATTGGCTTTAGACTCAGGGCGCCTGACTGTTCCTCTCTGGGTTCTCAGGTTGAGGTTAGTTGTGTCAGTTAATGACAATTTCATGGCTGTTGGGAATGGGTATCTCCAAAGAGAAGTTCACGGAGGTGCAGAAAGGAATGAAACTTAAGGAAAGGGCCCAACAAAGGGAAATCCTGAAATAGCAAAGATGTGAGCGATTAAAGGGAATCAGATGACAAGGGTTTCAGTTACCACCGTTCACTCCCAACGGCACACATTCTGCAGCACAGACTGTGAACCAGGGCTGACTCTAAGTGACATCACTCTTGTGCCCTCAGAGGGAGGACCTGTTCTTGCCTCCATTTTGCAGCTGCAGTAACTGAGGCAGACAGGTGTCAAGTCATTCACCTAGGACCACAGTGATGGCGGGAGAGTGAGGATTTATGAACCCGTGTTGTCTGGGTCTACAGTTGGCCTCCCTCACCAAAGAGTGTGCCCTTCACCAATGTGTTGCCAACCACAAGCAGTAGAAAATTTCAGAACATTTTAAAGGTGAGTGTTTAAACATATAAGCTGCTCAAAGATGAGGTAATTTGTATTAAGCAGAGGTCACTGATTTCTTGCATATCCTCTTTTTTTATCTGAGCTGGGGTTACAGACAATAAAGATGAGACCGCATCTCTTTCAGATCACTGCTTTTCTGAGTGAGAAGGGCCTTGGGCGTCATCTGAGCCCCTAAGCAGGTGAATGTCTCAGCCTTTGGGACGAAAAGCCACTCTCCCCTTTCTGTATGTGATAGGAAATCAAAAGGATCATTTCTTATTGTCTTGGGGTTTGGCTGATGCTCCTGAGCTGTTAACATTGTGGCACAAAAGTTGGGATGTGTGGTTTGCCGTGTCTTCCACTGCCTCTGGGTGCAAAGCTCTTGTGAGAGATGAATCGGGCAATGCGAGGTCAGCATTTGGAGGTGGTAGCCGTGAGTGGGTTCATGTGTGCAGCTAGATCCTCACATCAGCAGAGGAAGCTTGGGGATGGATCTGCACGGATGGTTGGCTGGTAGAGGAGCTAACCCAAAGAATCTTTAGAGCAAGTCTACCATATGGCACAACCCCAGAGAGACATCATTCACACTGCAGTCTGACCGCTGCTCCTTCCGGTTGTGTAATGCAGAAGCCCTGATGGGAGAACCGTCCTTATGCATGTCAGTATCTTCCTCCCACACTGCTTCCTCTTACATCTTTTAACAACATTTTCTGTTGTTAGGTTTCACACTTTCTGAGGATAGGTTTGTGTCATTCTCATTGAACTGACCAAGACCAGTCATGGGGCTCCTACTTCCAGAGTGAACAAAGGAAGCCTGGGGGTAGGGAAGAAGGGAGACCCTCTGGAACCACTTGGAGAGATGACAGAGGCTGCCTTTGAGAAGGGAGACTGGGATATTCTTCATAGCGGGATGCTTGCTAGTCTGTACGGAGACGGATGTTACCCCCTTCTTCACCTTGTGCTGTCTCTTGGGATTGAAGGGCAAATCTCCCTGGGAGCTTGTGGGTTCACCTGAGACCCTGGATGGAAGAGAGGGCCCTGACTACAGAGAAAGGAGGGCAGGTACCGTGAGAGCATGACTTTTCTGCCAATAGTGTGGCAGTTGACAGTGTGGCAGGTGACAGACTGAGCCATCTTAAGAGGACCCCACCCCGGAGGGCTGCCTGCCAGAATGAGGGGACTCCAGTGGCAGAATTACATGGGAATGCTGTGCCGGGGGCAGAGTCCAGTCCGGGGAGGAGGAAGGAGAGGGTGCCCCACAGGGCTTCCCTGAGTCGTGAATAATACAATGTGGAGGCCCCAGTGGACATCCCCCAAGAAACCAAAATGCCCCCATGAGCGTTAGGTCATCTGCCCACTAGGGGCACCACAGATAACAGTTAACATCAGTCCCATCTGAATCTGCCCTTTCCCCATAGCCTCCCATCCTCCTCCCCTAGCTCCAGAGGGCTTAGAAACAGGAAAGCAAGTGGAGAGGAGATGGCAAGGAAAGGAAAACAGTTGCCCCCCCCCCCCGCTGGTCTGTGGCCCCACTTCACTCACACCTCGGCCAGGGAGAGAGGACACATGTGGAGCTGGAAAAGAGAGCCGGACTTTGAGTTAGATTGCACTGGACTGGGGATTATCTGAAAATGAGTTTGTTGCAATGCCCGAAGGCAACCAGAAAAGCTCTGCGACCTGCTGGAGATACTGCCTAGGGTTGAGGCAGGGGACTTGGACAGGACAAAATTTGAAGGAAGGGAGGAATAAAGCCATTCCCGATGCTCATTTGATAAAGAAAATCACTGCCTGAGAAACTCTGAATTTCCTTCCAGAGCCCCTCAATGCCCCTGTCTTCTAATAAGGAAAGAGGAGGCACATTTATTAAATACTTACTGAATGTAGGCCCTGTGCTTAAGCCCTCATACCTAAAGCATCACTAAATCCTTCCAATAAGCCCATGAGTTTGGGATGAACAGCATCTGTTTCATAGATGAGGAAACAGACCCACAGAAGTCAGGTGATTCGCCCAAGGGCAGGTGCACGTGAACCTGAGCAGAGACTGCTGCTCCCCAGACGGTGAGCTACACAAGAGCAGGGACTGGGTCTGGTGCTCACTGCTGTGGCTTCAAGACCTGGCCCAGAACAGGCGCTCTGTAAATATTTGCCTAATGAGTGACAATGGCCAAGCCCATCCCTTCCCACTCGGCCCTGCCTCTTCTCTGGAGAACTAATCCAGCCCACTCCTGTCACTTTCTTTCTGCATCCTATACTAGAGTACTTGCCGGTTAGCAGGCTGATTTGTAATTGAGATCAAGTTCTAGACTGTAAGTACCCCAAGGGGAAGGACCCTGTGTTCTCTTCCACAAGGAGGGGCTCGGAGGCCAGGCTGGGGCTCAGAGAGGTCAAGCGACTTACCTGAGGGGCCCAGCACCCCTCTTTGCTGAGGGGTGACCCCGCCAAGTGCTCCTCACCCTCGCCCACCTCCGCAGCCCCCTCCATCCATCCTCCCCGCCTGCCAGGTGCGCGGGCTGTCAGCTTCCTCTGTGTGATGTTGCGGAACATTGGAATTGGCAAAGCTGACAGAGGCTCCACACCGCGAGGTTCAGAATAGTAGCTTAAGCAGATGTCTTGTCAAAACAGAATAAGAAACTGTGAAGAAATAGTCTGTGAAACCCAGCCGCGTCCTGCTTCCTCCCATTTCGAGGCTAAAACAGCGGTGGGAAAAAACCTGTTTCTTAGTTCTGCTGGAATAGTGCATTTCACACATAAAGCACATGTGCCTTCTAGAACTGTTATTCTAGATTGGATTCATTCTCCTTCCTTTTCCTGGCCTCGCCTTCTTTTCTCTGCTCCATGCACCCCCACCACTGCCGTCCCTAATTCTCCTCTCCATCCCCTCCTCGCCCCTCCTTTGGTGAGGACATTAGCTAGCTGTCTGACCCTGCAGCCCTGGTCACTGGGCTTCTGAGGCCTGCACACCCCCCTTCCCTTTGTCTGAGGAGCAGAGGGGAGGCTGTGAATTACTGATGAGGTGCTGCATTCCGTGGAGGCCCAGGGCTGAGCCGGGGGTGGCCCAGGGCCCCTGGAGGGGGCAGCGAGCCTGGTCAGTTTGGGAGCCCGTGGGGGGCAGGTGGCAGTGCAGAGAGGGTGGGGAGAGGCTCTTATCACCTATCTTTTGCCTCTTTGCCACCCCTGGGGCTGGGAAGAGCAAGAACTGAGGTAACTGGGAATCCGTGGACAGATGGAGCCAGGAGCAGGGAGGTGTGCATGTCATGTCTGTGAGGAATTCACAGTTTCTACTCACTGGGTGTTCAGCCTCCTCACTCTCACGCTATTCTGCGTCTCTGGGTCAATTCCCAGAAGCCCCAGGGCAGCAGCATCACGGACGTTTGGGGCCGGGGGTCTCGGAGCCAGCCTGCCCTGTTGGGCCCTGGGCTGCCACGCTCAGGAGCAGCCCCGCCCCACTCCCTCCCATCCCACCCGGAGCCGAGCCAGTGCGACCTCCCAGCCAGACCCCGTGTGGGTCAGAGGACACGAGATGAGGCTCTGTCTGTCCCAAGGCCGTGGAACAACATTCAGGGGAGCCCCTTTGTGGCTTGAAGGACAGGCAGCACGTAAATTATTCGGTCTCATGGAGATGATAGGCATTTTGGAGAGAAAGTGGGGGGCAAAAAAAGATTATTTCAGCGCTGTGGTCTCAAAAAGGCGAACTGCATACATTGGCCAGCGCGCTGGGAGGATTTTCTGCCTTAAAGTAGCTTTCTCTGAGGAGCTGTTTCCTGGGCAGCAGTTCTCTCTGTGGAAGAATTTGCTTACTCCTTTAGCATCGACATTGCATTGTGTATGTGTGTGTGTGTGTGTGTGTGTGTGTGTGTGTGTGAGAGAGAGAGAGAGAGAGAGAGAGAGAGGGAGGGAGGGAGGGAGGGAGGGAGATCTCCACTCAAGACAGTGAAATTAATGCGTAAGCAGAAATTCTTCTTGTCCACTGCGTTAGTGGAGTGAAAAAGAAGGCAGAAGTCAGCAGCCCTGGCTCTGCCCACAGCATGGCTGTGTGATATGCTCTCTGTGGACACATTTGTATAGGAGTATGTCACCTGGTGACGAGAGGCTGTCCCTGTCACTTGGGAGAGCCGTGCTTCGAGGGACTCTTGAGAGGGCCAGCCCTCTTTCAGTGCATGTCCTGGCTCCAACCCAGGAGGCCCCTTAGCCAGAGCCTCTTTCTAGAAAGCCCTGAAAACCTTTGCTCTGTCTCCTGAATCTGAGATACAGGAAAATCAACATACCCTCCCACCCCCAACTGTGTGCATGTCATTGTCTTGAGCAGGACTCTAGGCTATCGGGGGCATATGAGGTCTCTGCTCCAGGGTTTGTTCAAATTCCTTTTGGAGGAGGAAGGAAGTGTGGGGCCCCACCCCTGCTTCGTCCATCCTCCCTCCTGGTGCCCTCTGCCCAGAGCATCAGGATACACAAATGCAGACAAAGTGTGCGCACACACAATAGTCTGTCTGTCTCTTGCCCTCTCCCCTCGCCCACCCCCCAGGATGACTGAGCGAAGTCATTCGCCACCAGATTGTCAAGTGCGTAGGAAACGGTGAGCTGAGGCTGCTGGTGGCCTTGGTCTGGTTTGAATCTCCACCCCCAGGCTGTATTGTTTGCTACAAACTGGCATATTTAACAGAGGAGCACGTTCGAATGTGCTTTGGCCTTGCCAATTGAATCCAGCCCTGGACGCTGCAGACCTGAAAGTCTGGTCATTACATTTCTAGGGAGACACGCCACAGCCACTGGGCTCCAGGGAAAGAGTTTCGGAGGCAGGACCAGGCTCTCTGTGGGAGCCGGTGAAATAATCAGATGGAGGCCGGGAGTGGACGGCATAGCCTCCTGGGCTTTTGGCAGAGTGGTGCTGCCCTCTGCTGGCAAGTTCAGGCAAGGTTCTGAGGCTGTCCTGCTCAAAGGGCCTTGTACCCCGTAGAGAGGGAAGCTGGCTTCTGTCCCTCTGGCTAGGGAGAAGAGGACAGAGCATTTGATCTAATTTCACCCTGAAAATCTATAAGAGTTATCTCTTCTTGGAAATACTATGCTCTATGCTCAGGAGATAAAGGTGGCCTGAGGGAACTAAGTCTGGGTTAGAGACTTTGAAGGACCTGGGAGGGCTACAAAATCTACACATAGGTTTTTCTCTTTGTCAGAAAACAACTCTGAGAAATTATTAGAATTTTAATTTTACAGATGAAGAAAGTGTGGCTCAGAGAAGCAAATAAACTATCCAAAAGACGCACAGCTAGCAAGCAGCAGAGCCAGGACAGGCCGTCTGATGCCAGTGCTCACACTAGGATCGCCTTATGGCGTAGGATTTCTCTCTGGAAGTTAGAATGAGGGCAGGAGAGATGCCCACGCCTTTGGGGAGACCTTCAGCTTCAGAGCCCTGCTTCTCCCCACTAATAGGATCAACTTTTGTCTGGATAATGGGTTACCCTGAACCCAAAGCTGGTGAGAGGCAGCCTTGAGAAAACACTACTAGTGTGACTTTGAACTCTAGGCCTGAGAATTTATAGGCTGTGTGACTTCCAAGTCACTTGTCCTCTGGGATTCTTTTCTCATCCATAAAACAAGGGAGGTAGGTGAGGATCAGGATTAGATGATGTTGTTTTAACCAGCAAAAGTCTTTTTTGAAAATGGAGTCCTACCTCATGGACACCATGTTTTGAAAACCAGTTTTTATCTCCCAATGTATATTGTGATAATTTACTCCTCTCACTTTCTATTAGACAAAGATATGTAACTGTCTCAGATTGGGTTCCCTGAGAAGTGGATTCTGAGACAAGATGAATATTCAGGAAGTTGGGGGCGCTCTGAGAAGCCGTCTTGGAGGGTGAGAGGGAAGTGGGAGGAGGGCAGACGGAGAGGTGGGACTTCCATGCATTCACAACAGAGGCCTTGGCCCATCTCCTGGCAGCACTGAAGTTGGGATGAGCTGCAAAGTTGTCTCCGTGAGGGCTCAGGCCTGAGTACCCCACATCCTTCGGGCAGGGACCAGCACCTTGGGCAAGGCAGCTCCCTTCAGTGTGGTTCCTGGGGAGGGACTGAGCCATGAACAGCAGTGGACACCCCTAGAGCTGGGGGAGTGAGTGACCCTGTCCTGAAGAGGGATCTGGGCAGCACACAGCAACAGCCACTGCAGTAACCATGTGCCCCTAAGGAGAAGACAGGAATGACCTTCAACCTATAGCAGTTGTACGGGGAAGGCCTTATTGAGGGCACGTGTTAATTTTATTAGATGTTTTGGAAGTAAAGCTTGCTTGTGAGCTCATATTTTGCCTTCTCAGATCCTTGAGGTCTAGAAATTCCAGGTTGAAACTGTGGTCCCTCCTTTTCAGCATTCTTTGTGAGTGTGGATTTTTTAAAAATTTTTAATTATTCTTATTTTTTATTGAAGTGTAGTCAGTTTACAATGTTAGTTTCAGGTGTACAGCAAAGTGATTCAGTTATACATATACATACACACGTATACTTTTTGTTTCTTTTCCATTACAGCTTATTACAAGAAATTGAATATAATTCCCTGTGCTATACAGTAGGTCCTTGCTACTTTTATATCCTGGAACCCCCAAGGAGATGCTACCACCAGGGGGCAATGGTGGATTCCTCGGCAGGCCTGCTTCAGTCTCCTTGGTGCCTTAGGGAGAACCTGCCTTCCTGTGGGCTGCCAGCCCCAGCCAGAGTGCATAGCTTGGTAGCAGAGATGAGCTAGAATCCAGCCCACACTTATCACCTGGATCAGGCATCCTTGAGCAGGACACAGCCTGCACACCTGTCCATGGCAGCCCATCCTACATTTGTCTTTCTGGCTCCTCAGGCTCCCCTGTCAAAGCCTTCTTTCTTCCTCCATCCTGAATGTCAGTGCATTCAGCTTCCCAGGAGCCAGGGAGGGTGTTAGAGTTTTGAAAATGTTCACTCTGCCACTGCTGGCAATCTTGCCTGAGGAAAGAATCTAAAACATGGGAGATCTTTTATGCAGGAAGATGCTCATCCCAATGTCATTTATAAAAGTGACACATTCAAACCATTTCTAAATGGCAAACTATAGGGAAAGAGTGAATTATGGGGCATTAACAAAATGGACTGTTATGCCCCCATTAAAAATTATGTGTGCAAGAAATAGCGTGAAAACATGTTTATGGTTAGTTAACAACACAGGCTACAAAATTATATTATACAACCTGATTGCAACAATAGGAAATACATAAACAGTTAAGGAATCTGAATGGTGGAGGCACTACAGCAGGCGGGTCTTAACCTTTTTTGTAGAATAAAAATTCTTTTTGGCTGTTTGATGAGCCTGTGGGCCCCTTCTCAGCATGTTTTTAATGCATGAAATAGTAAACATAGAATTTCAAAAGAAACCAATGATGTTGAAATAAAAGTATCAAAATATTAAAACAATTTTGCAATGTGGTAATATATTGCTTCTTTTTAATGCCTTAAATAACAGGGATTATCTAGCAGGAGGCTGAATAACTACTATACCTAAGAAGGGGTGATGAATGCAAATACTATTTCAAAATACCTGCAAAAACTAAAACGTGGTAGAATGCTTGAGATTCCTGTCAGTGACAAAGTTGCTAGTCCTACAGCTAAAACTACTGTGATTTGATGCCTGTATTCATAGTGGATGGAAACACTGTATTTTAGTTAAAACCTGATGAAATAAATATGTCATTTTTCCCATTCAAGTTCAGGGACCCTATGAACTTCTTACCGGCCCTTAAGGGGATTAATGGATCCTGATTTAAAACCTTGCATCAGACTCTTTCTGTCTTTCTTTTCAAATTTTATGTAATAGACATGGATTACATCTAAAATGTAAAATAATCAGAGAACTTTAGAATTAAATAAGCACACAGACTAAGTATGTTCAGACTTCTTTGATCACTTGCACTCTGAGATATCCTATCATTTAATCTTTATGTTAATTCTGTAAGAGAGATGCTGTTAGTATAGCCATTTTGCAGATGAAGACATTGAAGCCCAGGGAGGTTAGGAGACTGGTCCAAGGTCACACAGCCAGTAAATGATGGAGCCAGAATTCAAACCCAGGTCTGTCTTTCCAAGAGCCCAGCCTCCTACCTATTACAGTCTATGGCTAATGATGAGTAAGCTGAATGTTGTGTTTGTATGTTTGATTTTTTTAGCTGCTGTGTACACTTCTCTTGCTAAAGTACAGCTGCCTCTGATTAAATGCTGTCTGTGCAATTCTTGGGCAATTGACAGTATGCTAGGCTCAGGATGAGAAAACCAGGGATTTTGGGAGTTTCACATCTGCTGATGGCTTGAAGAGGGACATCCCCTCCCCACAAGCTATCCATTCTCCTCTGGGGGTCTAGAGGCACTTCAACTCAAGCTTCAGGTGGGATGCTTTCCTCTGAGCAGTGAACATGGCAAGGCCTGGCTAAAGTTGGACCCAAACAGAACAGGAGGGGTTGCAGTTACAGTCAGGAAGCATGGGATGGTGTCATCCCTGAAAGGATGACAGATCCCCCACCTGCCTTCCTACAGCCGCGGGGGTTTGTCACAGGTGAATAGAAGGCTTGGACCGCTAGTGGCCACTGGAGGGCAGCATCGAGTGGGGTTACGGATGGGCTCTGGGTCTGGTCAATGTCAGGTGAGCCCAGGCGGAGTTTCCTCTTGGAGGCATGGATGCCCCTGTGGGACCACACTGCGGAGGGACAGTCCTTTTAATAACTCTGAGAGGTCTGTCCTTTTACAAAGAGGGGCGTAATATGGTGCTTACAAATGTGGACTCTGGAGCCAGCATGCCTATGTTTAAATCCTGCTCAGCCATTTATTGGGTAGGTAACTTTGGGTGAGTTATTTAAGCTTTCTGAGCCTCAGTTTCTCCATGGGGTTGATATAAAGGCTGAATAAATTATTAGAAATTAGGCACCATTTGAGTTATCTGTTGCTGCAAAAAGAATCACCCCAGTACAACAACTATTTGTTTGCTCGCGTTTTCACAATTAGGAAACAACTGTTCCATGGGGAACACCTCTCTTCTCTATGGGATGTTGGCTGGTGCAGTTCAGATGAGGCTGAGACCAAGAGGTCTTCCTCAAAGGTATGGCAGCTCAGCTGGGGGCTGGCTGGGCCCCTCTCTCTGGCAAGTGTTCAGAATTTTTTTATGTGGTGACTCAGGACTCCCAGAGATGGAATGTACAAGCTACCAGCCTCTTCACGTCTAGTCCGGGACCTAGCTCAGTACTGCTTCCACCACGTTCTAGGAGTCAAAGCAAGTTGCAAGGCCAGCCTAGCTTCAAGGAGGAGAGAAATCAACTCTACTTCCTGAGGGGAACGTGACTTGCACTCTAGTAATGGGAGGAGTTATTGATGGCCATCATTGCAAACAATCCACCAGGGGTACTTAGAACGGTGCCTGGCACTGAGGAAACCCTCTGTAAACGGCAGCTGCTATCGCAGCTGAGCAGACCCAGGCTGAGATGTACTGGAGAGATTTTCCCAAGATCACACAGCTGGTAAGGGCAGAGTTGGAATTTAAGCCCACGTCTTTCCAAATCTAAAGTGCATTAACTTCTCACATCATTGTTATAAGCTATGTCTCTTTGGCCAAGTCACTTAACCTCTCTGAGCCTTTCTTCATGTGTTGTCAGATGGATACAATAAAGACAACTATTGCATAGAATTATTCTGCAGACTAAATAAGGAAATGCTCAAAAAAGCATCTTATAACCTGTGAAGCATTTTAAGGGCACAAATTATTTTGAGGTATTAATTGAACATCATTCTTTCAGAATTTGTCTCCTGCTGTTAGAATCTGGATTCGCATTTACCCCCTTTGGCACTCACAGTGAACTAGGGTGGCCAAGGGTGTCTGACAGGAGGGGGCACATAGGGTGTAACCTACAAGCAGGAGTGATTTCCAAGTCTCTGCGAAGCAGCCCTCGGCATGAATGTTAATTAAAAGCCACTCTTGTCTGTTCGCTAAGGAAACTCCCAAGAACTTCTTTACATGAATAAGAATCTGGAGGCAGGAAGGAAGCTGCTTTCTTTTGAAGCCTCTGGCCCTCTCCCTTTCCCAGGGCCAGTGCTGTCTCCTCTGGTGAGTCTCCAGAGGTCCATCTCAGTAGACCACTCTGTGCCTTATGGAGGACAGACGGACGGACGGACAGCCCTGCAGCCCTGCCTGTTCTACCTGGAGTCTTCATGTCTTCATTGACCTCTCCGTTAGCCATTCCCCTCACGTGCCTGATCATCAGCTCTAGCTGCAGGGACCAGAAGCTGTGCTTTTATTAAATTTGATTCTCATCAAAATTGCATTTGGTGGTTTTCCAAGTTATGACTTCCTAATTAGCTTTTTTTGTTGAAGCTGTTTTGATTGCTTTGCTCAGAATCAGTGGTAAAATAGCCCCCATTTTTTGGATAGTTTGCCCCCTCCCTCAAAAAGAAGGATGTGCTTCCTGAGACATCTGATATCTAATCACAAGCTTTGGAAAACCCTGAGATTCCCAGATTATCAGCTATGCAGACGTCTGCTTCTTGCTGCAGGAGAACAACCTCTCCTTGGGCTGAGGGAGACTGAGTGTGGGCTTTGGAGTCAAACGTTCTGGATTCAAACCTTGGCCCTGATATTTGCCAGCTGTGTGACCTCAGGCACGTTAATCAGGTTCTCTGAGCTGCAGCATCATTATCTTCACAATGAGAAAGCTAAGTCCATACTACAGAAGTCTGCTGTGCATCTCCACTAAGGTCACACATCTACCCTCAGCCACATCAACAGCTCTTATTATGTTCTGAGGATAAAAAGAGATACTGTGAAAGAACGTAAGTGTATAGAAATCTCTAAAGTGCTCTACAAACACTAATTTTTGTTATTATTAAGAATAATTAGCTGTGTGGCCTTGGGTAAGTCACTTTATTTTCCTGGCTATCTGGACTAAATAATGGGTTGCAAACTCAGATGCTTTCAGAAGGCAGAAAAGAGTATCAGGAAAGAGTAAAGTCGACTTGATAGAGGAAATGTTATATTACTCGATACTGCGACTTAAAAAAAGTACAATATGAGGAAGGGCCCAAATTTAAATAAGTTTGGGAAACTAGCAACAAAATCGAGTAGATCTCTTTATGCAGGACTCCTCAGAGCCTTTAAAATGCCACCGGCATAATGAATTTCTAATGGAAGGAGAGCATATAGAGTAGTGTTTCTGAACTTCTCTGACCTCAGATCCCTGTTTTCCACAGAATGTGGTTCTGCTGAATGTACCTGGCAAATTCTCTGGTTAATGATCTCAACATCACTTCCCATCCTGCAATTTAGCCTTCAATTCTGCTTGGGTCTCCACAGTTAGAAAAAGGAATTTCTGATAGATGATCAAAGCCAGAAAGTGTCTTTTTTCCCTTGAAGTGTTGATTTTCACCAAGAATTACAGCTAATTCTGTTCATATGACCGCACAGCTCGATGGGGTCAGCTCTTAGTGAGACACATGTCTGAGTGTAGATGATCCTACCCAAGGTGAACTTTGATTAGAGGCCGTCAGTGGTGGGGAAGTCTGGTGGGAGACCAGGGTAGGAGGACTGTGCTGGGGCCCATCTGTTATTTAGGGAAAATTGTCTGGACCTAGAATTTGGCGTAACATGTGTGAGGTTCCAAAATCCAAGGCTGGCAGCAGAGGGCATTTGACGCTGGCCTTTGCTTTCATGAGCTCTACTAGTTTGAATGAATTTTGCCTCCTGGGGGGGGGGAGTAAAATCAGGAACATTTTATGAGCATCTACTATTACCAGGCATCTGTTAGTTACTTAATCATTTTCATCAATCTGTTTAATTTATGTATATGTTGGGGGAGTCTCTGAGATCTCAGTTAAATTGTTGTGAACTCCAAATTCCTTAGCCTGTGAATAGCTAAAACTCTTACTAAGGTTTCTGATTCTTGTCCCTCTTGGCCACTGAGATCCTTGAGTGGGACCTTTGCCCTGCACCTTCTTTGAGCCCCCACGGGTCTCAGAGAGGGTGAGTGATTTGGCCAAATCCTACAGCCTGTAAGTCTGGTGCAGTCAGGGTTGGCACTGAGCCCTACCCGACCCACTGTCCTAGGCTTCCTTCCCTGGAGGAGGGTGAAGATCCTGGTGATGTGAGCTGGGACCTCAGGCATGTCTCCATTCTGTCTTCCCTTCCCTCTTGCCCTCACCCTGGGTCTGGTGGCCACCCCATCCAGAGACGCAGGCATCAAACCTCAAAGGAGATAGCCTCGTGCCTTCACTTTATTTCCTGTAATCTTCCAACCATTTCCTTGACAGTGGAATCTATTCATTTTACAGTTATCCTTGTAGAGGTTAACTAGTAAAAATAACAAAACCCACCACAACAACTGACATTTATGGAGCTCACACTGTATTCCAAGCATGATCTATATTGTCTTTTTTATTTCACATGCCTTTATAGGAAATACAGCACCTCCTGGTGGGGAGGTTTATCATGACAGGGGCCAAGTTATGCCCAACCTCCAACCCTTTGGGGTCAGAGCCCCTCTTGGAAGGTGATAAGCCCTGCTGACAATCAGAGTGATCCCTGGGACCACCCCACAAACTTTCAGAACATCTCTGGGGCCAAAGTATCCTCTAGGGTAAGAAAAAACCTTTACAATAACCATCCTCTTTGAGACATGGACTGAGTCTCCAGTTAACCTCTTTGACCCTTACTGAGTTATTTCTTTTCTTTTTCAATTTCATATTTTGCTGGCCCTGGAGCTTGAGTGGGGTTTTGGCACTAAATTGGCAACTGGATAGAATTCTAAGATGTTTGGCTAAGGATTAGATCTGTTCAGAGCTGGCTGATCTAATAAATCTCAGAATCCAGAAAGGAGAGGCCTGTGAAACACAGTCAGTGCCTTACTTACAAAAAGGGGAAGGAGGCCCAGAGCTGGTAGGGATTTACCTGGCACCACAGCAGTGGTTCTGGAGTTGGAGCCCTGGCTGTTTGTCTCTTGGTCTGTTGATCTGCATCACTCAGAGCTAGCAAGACAGGGCTGTTTCACAGTCAATTTGCCACTCAGAGCCAACCACATGTATTGGTGGTGGGATGGTGGGATGTCAAGGAATCGCTGACCTTTCAACTATTCTCTGGCCATCTATCTATCTAGTCCTATGAGTTTGCCCTGGATCCTGAAATAACTTCACCCTTAAAACTTGGCCCTGCTAAAATGTCTTACCTACCTGGGGAAGGTATGAATGGCGCTAATAGCAAAGCACTAATTAACTTAACATCTGGACCCACCAGAGACATTGAACAGCTAAGTTTGATTGCTTGGAGAACTGGCAGAAAGCCAAAAGAAATACAAAGTTTTGTGTATGGCCACAGAGAATTTTCAAAACTTTGAGGTCTCAAATCTTATTGCTTAGATGGATAAACCAAGACTAGGATAAGTGACTTTTCCAAGAACTCCCACTTGCCAAGGTGGGGCCCACCCAGATCTCTGTCACTTCCCCAGGCTCTCCCATCAGGGACTGCTCTCCTGGCGGAGCGCTGAGCTGGGGGTCAGCACTCTGGGGCCATCACAGTCTGAGTAGATTTTACAGATAACTCAGAGGCCGAAGGTGTGATTTTGTCATTGCTCTATTTTGACACAGACGGATCTTTACAGACCATTTTCCCGCCTGTAACAGTAAATTAAAATGACCACCTTGATTGGTATTTGAGCCCTTAAATAGTGATGCACCCTGGTGTCCTGCAGTATATCTTGAAGTTGATCCATGGAGCAGCTACTCAGAATTCACCGATGTGCTTGTTAGAATGCAGATTCCTGGGCTTTACCCAAGGCCCACTGAATCCAGATCTATGGTAGCAAGGCCCTAGAACCTGCATTCTGACGTTCATACTAGGTGATTTGCGTGCACTCTGATATTGGAAAGTCATCATTACAATGGAACACAGGCCCTGGATTCAGACTTCCCAGATCTGCCAGTTATCAAATATATGACTTCAGCACACCTGAGCTTTGGGCTCCTCATCTGCAGCCTGGGGAGAATTATAATAATGACTGTGTCCCAAGGTTATGGAAAGAGTTTAGGGAGGTGAAGCAGGCAGAATGCTTGGCGCCTGGCAAGTGCTTAGTAAATATTAGCAGCTACTATGATATCATTCTTTTAGAGACAGTCCCTATTTTCAGCTATCCACATGGAGGCCACGTGGGGGCCTTGGGGGTCTCAGGAGAGCCAGTCCCTGACTCTACCCTTACCTGCCCCTGAGGTGTAGGTAAGTCTGGCCCACCCACGGTGGCTGGGGTCTTGGTGGGTGCAGGGACAGTGGCCGCCTGCAGGGGGAGACATACACACACATTTCCGAGCATAGCCTGCTGGGATCCCTGAGGGCGGGGGCTGTCTCTGCCAGGAATGGGTTGAGGCTGGGATCAGCATCTGTTCTCGAATCTTCCTCCCACTGTGGAAAGGAATGTCTGGGGATGTTCACGAGACAGGATACTGCTTTTCCTCTTGTTGCTCAGTCAGAGCCCAAGCTGGCTTGATGCTAGGTCTGTCCCCTGAGGCCTCAGAATGCGCCGCGTTAGCTGTTGATTTTATTTTCACCACCCAGCCTGGCCCTGGCGGGCCCTCGGCAGAGTGCTGGCTGCTGCGCCTTTCTGAGGAGACTCTTGGCAGAGCTGGAGTCTGGGCCTCGTGTGCTTTCTCCATCTGAAGGAGCAGAACTGAACGAGGAGGCTTACCATACTCAGCCAGCTTTCTTCTCCTGGGAGTGGGGCTGAGGGGTGGGGTGGGGGTGTGACGCGTGCATACCCGCCCTCTAATCCTGAGCCAACCGTCGGCTCCCTTGCTTTCGTCCCCTGTGAATCAAGGGATGAGGAAGCTGACCGCCACTACTGTGTGCTATTCGGTACCTATGAGCATTCTGCAGAGGTGGCACCTGAGGCTCAGAGAGGTCAGGTGACTTTCCCAGAGCCACACAGCTAGTGAGCACAGATAACAGTGCCACGGGCACCAACCAAGAGCCTAGGACGTTGCCGGGCTTGATGGCCGTCACATCACGGATGCTCAATCTGACACCCACCACATCTGTAAACCCTGGTGTCTGAGCCTAAAGCCCACACTGTTCCCTCCACGCCAACTGCCTCAGAGCTCTTCAGTGCACTGCAGTCCTCTTTCCCCTGTCTTTCAAATTAAAAGGCCCTTCTTTGATCTTAATCAGAGAGGACTTTGGTGAGAATTACAATAGTGGCTTAACCATATTCCCAATTCTAGATCTACTTGAAATTCCTAGTCTTGAAAGCACCGATTCCCTGCTAAGCTCTGCCCCTAGAAGCACTTGAATCAGAGCATCTCTTCCCCGGAGAAGCCTGCTCCCTGGCACACCCCTCTCGCAGCTCTCCGGCAAGGGCTCACATCGGATTTATTTTAACTACAGTGATAAATTGACAGCCCTCCTTTTCATCACAGAAGGTAATGCCAGTACAGTGACAGCATCAATCCTCTCGCAGCTTTGAACCACCATTAAAATAAACCGTGTCTGTGTGCAAACCCGTGTGCCTTTGTGTGGACCGGATGAGAAGTGCTCCTCAGCGGTGCTGCAGTGCAGTACGCACACCGCACGGTGAGAACGTTCCAGTTTCCCTCTCAGCTGTCTCTCCAGCCACCGACGAAATGCCAGCTGTGGCTGGATGTCTAATGGCAGCTGGAGGAAAAGAACTTGTGTCTTCATGTTTCTTCTCCTGAGTGCTGGGCTCACTCCAGCTCAGACTGTTGGATTCTGATGTAGGTGGTTCATGGATGCTCCTTCCAGATATACAGCAGGACACCAAGCTGCATCCTCATCTAAGGGCTCACCAAGGTGGTCAGTTTAATTTAGTTGTTCCAGGCAGGGACTCTAGTCCTGTAAAGATCTGTCTGAACCAAAAGGGGACAATGGCTGAATTCTACCATAAGCCTTCAGTTTACCTGTCAACTTGAGTTCTGTGAACACTACTTGGTTCAATTGTGAGATTCTTCCTGGCATTGTGGCAGCTACCCCTGGGCCCAAGAGACAGGGAGCCCAGTGGCTGGGGGCAATGGCTAGTCTTGGTACTTCCCGGGGACCCCAGTATTACAGATCGGCTGGTTGTGTAGGAAGTTCGTGTGCAGACAAGAAGAAGAACAGAAGAAAGAGAATCTACACTGACTGAGAACCCAGACATTACCCTGGGTTCGCTCCATCCATCCGTACAGTCACATCGTGAAGATATTTGTAGCAGCTCTGTCTAGGTCTAGGATCCAAGGAAACTGAGGCCCAGAGAGGCATGGTAACTGGTCCACAGTCACCCAAATACCATGGAAAGATTCTGGGAGCAAATCCAGGTAGGGCTAACTCAAATCCATGCATTTTCACTCTCACCTGTGAGAGCGAATTTCCCGAGGATCACAGAGGTACCTTTATTTTGCTTTATGTGGCGTCCATGCCTTCTGCTGCTGTCATCCTTGCAGGCAGCGAGAACACTGTCCTGGCGAGGGAAGTCTACATCAGCCCAGAGCTGGGACAACGGAAGGTTGTTTCTGTAATATTTATCCCTGCAAAGTAAATATTTCTGTCTCCATCATAGTCCAGAATTTCCCCGTT
Organism: Vicugna pacos; assembly: GCF_048564905.1. NCBI lineage: Eukaryota > Metazoa > Chordata > Mammalia > Artiodactyla > Camelidae > Vicugna > Vicugna pacos. The sequence goes on from NC_132996.1 coordinate 40,748,197, forward strand.
GACAGCTTCATAGATACATCTTTTTCTCCCCTCTTGAACATTCGGCCGTTGCCGGGGACAGGACAGCCAGGCACAACTGGTTCTTTTCACTTTTGACTGTGGACTTCTTGCAGCCAAAGGAAGAAAGACAGGCCAGTGACCCACTCCACCCCGGAGAGGACTTGAGCCGGGGCTCTGGAGGGAGGAGGCAGGCTAGGTCCCCAGCAGTCATCCTCGGGGAAGACTCACCCAGCAGAGAGCAAAACTGGGGCTCTCTGTATGGTTGTAGACAGAGGTGTATGTTTCTCTGAAGTCATCATGCGTGTTATTTCTCTCATGTCCTCACACTCCCCTCCCCTCTCTCTTTTCCCAACAGCACCTCTCAGAGAGGCTGAATAACCTGTCCAAGGTCATGCACTAGTAAGTTCTGTCTTTCTGCCTCCCCAGTCCTGGGCTCACCCACTGCTCTGGAATTGGAAGTCCCTTCACGAGCCGGGTCTGCCTGTGTCCCAGGTCCACGTCTCATGCCATTTAGGTCACTCCCTCCAACGTACACATTCTTCCTTGTCTTTAGAGCTTTGCACGGCTGTTCCTGCTGCCTGGGGCTCTTTCTCCCCATGGCCGAGATGGGGCCATGGAGGGGATGGGCAGTCAGGGAGGGGACTCAGGAGAAATCGGGGCAGGCTGAGTTGGATAGTGTGTGGGTGTGTCCCGGTCCCATTCTGATGGCATCTGTGAGTCCTGGGTGTCTGAGTTGCAGGGATGGGTCTTTAAAGTGACCCAGAATTCCAGAGCCTAGTAAGATCTTTCCTTGAACCCCAACCGTAGATTAAATGCTCCTAAGCTCTTCACGTACTTGATCTTGTTTACTTCTCACGAAAACACCTCCCAGGTGGGCCTGGTTCCTGTTCCTGCATCACCCGATGGGGACACAGAGGAACCGAGAGGGTGAGCACTTGCCCCAGGTCAGGGATACAATGGGCAGGGCCAGGCCTCAGGACCCAAGTCTGTGCTGTGACCTGTGGCCTCTTCCAGAAAGAGGTCTCCCCACCCCCAACCACGCACACCCTGGGAATACAAAGGGGAGCTCCTTCTTTAATTCCAACCTAAGTGGATCTGATTCGCAGAATGGAGTTAAGCCAAAGTCATTAACTTTCATTTCGGATGCACTGCCTTGGGTCCCCGTGTGCTTCCACTTGACAGGCAGCACTAGGGAAAGCAAGGCTCTGGTCCACAGAACACACACTTGTTGGATGCTGAACAAAGCATCCTTAGGCTCTACCATTCAGAGAAGCCAAATGGCTTCGGCTTCTCTGTGGTCAGGAAATAAATGCTTATCCCTGGGTGATGGAATTCTGGGTGATTTTTCTTCCTTTTTTTTTTTTTGTATTTTTAAAATTTACAAGAGGAAAATATTCATAACCAAAGAAAAACATTTTAATAATAAACACACAAACAAACAAGCAAGCAAATATACTTGCAAGATGCCAAAGAGTTGTCAGAGCTGCCTGCCCTTGCTCGAGCATTTCTCTTAGCCTGGGATGCACTCCCTTCTGTGGTATAAGAAATAGATTGGGTCTGGGTCCCTAGTTCCTGGCGTTGGCTCCTAGAACCCTTGGGATTTCTTGAGTGATTGAAGTATCTTTTATTATTCATAAGGAGACCCTTTCTACCACACTTGAGTTTAAGCTAAAGAGGTGGCGTATAGTGGGGAACTGAGACAGCTTAAGGATGGGGTTGATCATCAGAGAGACCTAGAAGGTTGGACCTTTCAGCCCCCACCAACCTCTGAGGAGGGGAAGTGGGGGGATGCAGATCGAGCTCTATTAAAAAAAAAATCTCTTGAACAACAAGATTTGATGAGCTTCTAAGTTGGTGAATGAATCCACATGTGAGGTAGGGGTGCACCCCAATTCCATGGAGACAGAAGTTCCAATGCTTAGGACCCTCCTGGACCTCATCCTAAATACCTCTTTGTCTGGCTGTTCATTTGCATCCTTTATAATAGTCTTGATGAGAAACCAGCAAATGTGAGTAAATGTCTCTCTGAATTCTGTGAGCCGCTCTAGTAAATTAATCGAACCTGAGAAGGGAGTTGCAGGAGCCTCTGATTTATAGCCAGTTGGTCAGAAGCACAGGTGACAACCTGGACTTGTGATGGACATCTGAGGTAGGGGCAGTCTTGTGGGACTGAGCCCTTAACCTGTGGGATCAGATGCTGTCTCCAGGTAGATCGTGTCAGAATTGAGTTAAATTTGTAGGACAAGCAGTGTTCGCTGAGAAATGGAGAATTGCTTGGTGGTGCTGGGAAAAACACTTTGGACCCTCCCTCTTCATGCATTAACATCTCACCCATGTTGCAGGGCCCAGCTCAAAGGCTGCTTCATCTGATCCTTTCCCAAGCCGAAAATAACTCTTGTCTGTTGTCTCTCTTGCCCACTAGAATAGACGCTCTGTGAGGCAAGGACCTTGTCTGTTCACTGCTTTATCCTCAGAATCTAAAGGAATGTTGGGCACATAGGAAAAGCCCACAAGAATTTTTTTGGTGAATGAATGGATATTCTCATAACTGATTCTGAATGTCCGTCTCCATCTAACCTGTGGTCCCTTCTGTGTCATGCTGACGCAGCTCTTTCTCCCTCCTCCACTGGCCTGGGAGCCAGTGAAACACTTATTTTTGTGGCCCCCACAGCACAGGGCTTGGCCTTAGTAAACGAGTGCTTGTTGTGAACTTGCAGGTGAGGAGCTGGGCTTCCTTTACCCCAGGACACACAGGGCTACCTCTCCCCGCTTTTCTGGAGAATAAGCTAGGTTTTCAGGAGCAGATGACAACGCTAGCTTCCTGGGGAAGGAGAACTGCCCCTAACCACCCTGGGACGGGGGGTATGAGGTGCCATGGCTCAGAGAGGGTGTCCCACGATCCCAGATTTGCTGCTTCTACGGAAGGAAAATTCAAAAGCACAACCAGAAAGTCTGCTCGAAGCTAAACTTAGAGATGTCAAGTTGACTTATCTGGCGGCTGCTCTCACCTGGGCCTTCCTCCCAGGCTGCAGAATTAGCCCTTTAGATGTCAGGTAGAAATCTGCATCCCTTTGCTCCTTCCCTTTCGGCACTTTGTGAAATGTCTATATTGTTGAAGATGGGGGGCGTAATAGGAAGCCAGAGACAGGATCTGGAGAGGCTGAATAATATAGCCTTTGGGCTCCAGGGTTGAAGATACAGTCTCAGCCTTGTCTCTGCTCTGCCCTGCGTGTTGGTCCCTTACGTGTCCTGATCCCAGATGTCCTCATTTCTAAGATGGGGTGTTGATAATGATGGTATCTACCTCCCAGGATACCAGGGAGATTTAAGTTTAAAACACTTAGAACAAAACTCTTAGGATAAAACATAGGGATAAATCTTCATGATTTTGGATTTGGCAATGGATTGTTAGATATGAGACCAAAAGCATAAGCAACAAGAGAAAAAACAGATAATCTGGGCTTCATCGAAATTGAAAACTTCCATACATCAAAGGACAACCCTACAGAATAGGAGAAAATATTTGCAAATCTTATATCTGACAATTGTCTAATATACAAGAATATATAAAGAAATTCAGCAGAATACATAAAGAGCTCAACAATAAGAAGATTAACAACCCAATTATAAAGTAGTCAAAGGACTTGAATAGACATTTCTCCAAAGAAGGTGTACAGATAGTTGAGAAACACATAAAAAGATGATTAGCATCATTAATCATTAGGAAAATGCAAGTCAAAACCACAGTGAGACACCATTCACACACAGGGATGACTCTATTCTTAAAATGGGAAATGACAAGTGTTGGTGAGGATATAAAGAAACGAGAACCCTCATGCCATGCTGGCAGGAATGTAAAATTGTGCACTGCTCTGGAAAATACTTTGACAGTTCCTCAAAAAGTTAGCCATAGAATTACCATATGATCCAGCAATTTCACTATTTGGTGTATATGCAAAAGAACTGAAAACAACTGTCCTAAAAAAGACTTGTGAATGGATGTCCATAGTCACAACAGCCAAAAGATGGAAACAGCCCAATGTCCAACAACTGATGGATAAACAAAGTGTGTTCTATCCATACTGAGGAATATTATTCGGCCGTAAAGAGGAATGGAGTACTGATAAATGCTACAACATGGATGTCCATTGAAAACATGCAAAGTGAGAGCATCTGGACCCAAGAGATGATATAGTGTACAATTCCATTTATATGAAATATCCAGAATGGGCAAATCCATGAGAGACAGAAAGCAGATTAGTGGTTGTGGGGGAGGGAGAATGGGAGTGACTCCTTAATGGGAACAAGGTCCACCTCCTTTTGGGGTGATGAAACTATTTTACAGCTAGATAGAAGTGATGCTTATACAACATGGTGAATGTACTAAGTGTCACTGAATTGTACACACTGAAATGGTTAACTTTCTGTTATGTGAATTTTATCTCTATTAAAAAAAAAACATAGCTCAGAGAAGGCAGTCAGTAAATGGTGCCTTTATCATCTTGTCATTAATGTGTCCCCTTCCCCCCAGAAATCAGCTTTCCCCAGAGGCTGGTTGATGAGGTGGGTCAGGAAGCTCCAAGACAGGAAGTGCAGAGATGGAAGGAAGGGAGTGGGGACAGCCACAGGTCTGAACCTTCCAAGCACTCTGTGCAATAGGGTGACCCTATGGCGAACAGCCTGAAGGCAGGGAGACCTACCCCTACTGCCCGGGGGAGACCACATGGGCAGCGCTGGCAGACATGAGGCGATCGGAAGGGGCCGATGTTCTGACTGGTCCAGGCCATGGACTTGTGTGCTGTGGCAGCTCCTGCCACCTCCCAGCAGACAGCCAACTCGCCCAGGTTGCTGCCTTCTGGGTATCTATTTAAAGCCCTAATAGGTGCTCTATGCCTTAAGTCAAAGGTCAAGGTCAAGGTCAAGTTCTGTGTTTCTGAACCGTAAGATCATGGATCGGAAGAGGACCTAGAGCCTTCCATCATCCCTCCTTATTTTGCAGACAGGGAAACTGAGGCTTGGAGACTTGGCACCAGCTCGCTACAGCTTTTCTCAGCCACTCTCCTCTGCCATGGAGACTGGAATTTTGGGTCATCTCTTTGCTGTAGCAGTCCACCTGCAACATATTTTTTCTTCAAGATTTTTGTATCTCTGACGAAAGAATTGGAGCCGGGTCGAAAGATTAAACAGGCAGCTCTACAACATTCATTTGGGGAAAGCATCCTGGCTCATGGAAAGAGCAGGAAAGCTCAGGTGGCAGTCCTTCCTACCAATAGCAACAATCACCTGCAGGTTTTGAGATGGTTAACCTGGTGGTCAGCGCATCGATACCAGAGCCAGGCTGCCTGCATTTGAACCCCAGATTGTCCACTTGAAAGCCGTGTAAGTTTGGTTAAAGGCTTCATCTCTTTGTGCCTCAGTTTCCTCATGTGCAAAATGGGATTAGTAACAGTATGCATCAAAGCTGCCAGGACTACTCCTGGCACATGGTAGGGGCTTAATAAATGACAGTGATTGTAATTCTTCTTACTGATATTAATTAGTCTAATCCTCTAGGGAAACCTGTGGTAACACACTGAAGGGCGTGGCCAAGGACAGCTTCCCAGAAACAGCAAACCATGAAACCAGGAGTGGACAGCATCATTCCTTTGGAAAAATTAGCCACTAATTGCATTTTCACAAAATCTAATTTACTCATTGACTTCCTGTTTGGGATAAGCTTACATCTTTGAAATCTAATGACTCTGCCTTGGCTTTGAGCTCAGGAGGCATTGGAACTCTGTTTGCTCTGACTAGAAAGTTGTGCCCCTGACCAGATATCTACAGGGTGGCCTTCACACTTCCCTCATGCCTCTTCTCAGAAGTCACCTTATCAGTGAGCCTGTCTCTGGGCATCTTCTCCATAATTCTAGCAACCCCATCTCCCTACGGGGCTTCCTGTCGACTTTCTCAGCTTTGCTTTTTCCTTCTTAGCACATTATCTGACATATTTATTTCTTTATTTTGTTGATTGTTCCCTCTTCTTCCCCAGCCCCTCAACTAGAAGGTAAGGGCTTTGAGGTCAGGAATTTTGACCATTTTGCTCACTGTCTTATCTCCAGAGTTCAAGGTGGGCACAGAGCACATTCCCCATGAGTGTTTGTTGCATGTATAAGTATACAGGTGGGAAGGAGAATTGACAGGCTGGTTCTGAATTTAAAATTCACCTGGTACAGGGTGCTCAGTGGAGAAAACCAATCTTACTGAGCTCTCCCTCCAGGACAGCCTTGGGCAGTGCTTGGTATATATCATTTCATTTTGTCTTCATGAGAGCCTTGTGGATGCGGAAGTTAGGGCTCGGAGTGATGAAGAAACTGATCGGTCTTCTGGATAATGGGTGACCGAAGGATCATGCCCTTGCCTCCTGGCCAGAAAGCGATGCCTTTGCCCTCCCTTGCACCCCAGCCTGTGGAGCAGGCCTCCCTGGGTGGTTTCCGAGCTGGCTGCTTTGCAGGGCCAGGAGGCCCATCCCTCTTCACCTGCTGGCGTATGTAGGCGGCTCTTGGCATGTATGCTGAGTCAGGCGGTCTGAGCAGCTCTCAGCGCTCAGAGGTGGCAGCCTAATTAAGGGCTTCAGAGCTGCGGGGGGAGGTGGGGGGGATGAGCTGGGGATCGTCTGAAAAGTTTGCCCAGAGCCATGGTCTGGAACAGGGCTCCCCCGAACCTCTGTCCCCAGGAGGATGGGGTGCAGGGCAGGGCCAAATCGGCTCTCATGTGTGTGAAGGGAGTTTTCTGTCAAAGGAAGATACCAGGCGAGTTAGAAAGATCTGGGTTCTTACCCTGGCTCTGCCACTGACGCGTGTGTAATCGAGTAAGTTTACTGAACATCCCTGAACCCCCCTGCTTGTAAAATCTCAGCAGTAATCAGTGTCTGCCTTCCAAACTTTTGGGGGACGATGGATGAGACCAGATATGCAACATGCTGACCCCACATACAAAACAAATGTTATTCGATGTTTATTCATTCTGAGCCACAGTCTCTTCATCTGCAAAATGAGAGATTTCCTTCAGTAGACACGGTCCGGCACACAGTAGGGGCCAAATAAAGGCTACTGCCCTACCCATCCCCCTTCCTTTCCTTCAGCATCAAGTGTCAGGCCTCCATTATCCCTGGGGATGCAACACCCCCGGCCCCACCCTGGAGGTTTTCCATGGGCTTGTGGTTAATGAGCCAGCTTCCCAGGGCAGTCGGGCTGAGGGCTGGGTTTCATTTTGGAACTCTTGTGTTAGAAGCACCCTTCCTCCCTCCCTTCCTTCCTTTTATCCAATGCATTTTTCTTGAGGACCTGCTGAGTGTCAGGAGCTGTGCTAGGCACTGAGACTAGAGCTGTGAGCAAGACAAGATCCCTGCTGTCACAGAACTTACATCTGGTTGGACTCAGGTGGGGAGAAAGAAAATAAACACATATACAAGAAAAGAAGCCCTATGACAGCAGAAAATAGAATTGTATAACGAGAGGTGGCAGAGGAGGGTAGTAATGCTATGTTAAATGGGGAGCCAGGAAAAGTATAACTAAAGAAGCAATATTTGAACCAAGACTTGAAAAGTCAAGAGAGGCCAACCATGTTCAAGAATGGGAGAAGGGGTTTCAGGCTGCAGGAACATCATATGCAAAGGCCCTGAGGTGAAATGGAGTTGACTAGTGCCTCTGCACTTTTTAATGGGAACAGTGGGCCCCTAAGTGAAGCCACAGCTCTGCTTCTCCAGCCCAGGTTAGGCGAGCAGGCTTTGTCTTCAAGAGTGGGCTGCCCTGAAGATCCTGGGCCTTCCCTGGATGTCCTTCCTGCAATTTATTTGCTGCAACTGGCAGAGGTTAATTATGTCTTTGTTCCTCAGGACCCCTGCCAAAGCCAGCTCATTTAAATTAGAGGGATTGTTTGCTGAAGACTTGATTGAGCAGTGATTAATTGCAAACTGGTCCTATTTCTGAGCCCTCCTGATGGGCAGAAGGAAGAGCGCTGGGCAAAGCTGACAGGTGTGAGATGCCTGGACCTGCCAGTCCCGGGAGAGGCCAGTCAAACCCCGTCAGCCCTCTTCCTAAAACTGTCTGGGCTCCCCTCTGCAGCCAGAAGGCCACCAGACCTGCTGGCCTCCCATGAGAGGTACCCAACGCCTGGCTCCCGTCTCGTCCTCTCCGTGCAAACTCTCCTGCCTGACTTCCACCTTTGCCTGCCTTACCTCCTCTCCCCCAGGGGAATGTTTTACTCCTCCTTCCAGGCTATATACAAATTCTGCTTATATGAGGCCCTGGGGGAATTCTCCTCTCCTTCCTTATTTTCCTAGTTTCTCTTAAGCCTTTTAAGGCCTTGGTCATAGCATACATTCTGCTACAGACCCTGGGTTCCAACTATACTGTGAGCTTCCTGAGGGCAGGGGATCCAGGCAGCTGTATCTCTGCAGCTCTAGGTCTTAGCACAGGCTTACGTAACATTCATTCATTCATTCATTCAGCAGATGTTTATAGAGGGTCTACATTGTTTGAGGCACAATGCGAGGCAAAGGGAAACAGTTGTGGGCAAGGTGTGTTCCTTGCTTTGAGTTGCTCCTCGCCTCGCACTGGGGACTGGCCATGAAGAGCCCATTGTAACACTGCAGGCTGAGCAGATCAGGGTGCAGACTCTAATGGGGGGGCAGTTGAGGGTGGGCTGGTCCAGGAAGACCTCTCAGAGGAAGTGACAATTAACACAAGTGGCCTGAGGACACAGAAGCTCAGGGGAGTGAAATAGCCCAAGGTCTCACATCTAGCACATGGCGAGGCGTGTCCTCAGATCCGGGCCTCCATCAGTGCACTGTGTGCACAGTCATTTGTGGAATGGGTTCCCCTCCGTCTACCTCCCAATTTAGCACACTCCTTTCTGCTCCTGCCTCCCAGAGTAAAGAGGAAAAGGATCAGACCCTCTTGGCCAGAGTCTGGGCAGCCTTGCCACAGTCTGCTGCAAAATCTTTTATTTTCAAGCTACTTCAACCTTTCGATGACTCACCAGGTCCTTGGAGTCACAGAGACTGTCAGCAGAATCTGAGGCTGGCGAATACACTTCCTATCACAGGGTAGCGGAGGACAGCTTTTTTCTTACTCGTGGTTGCTTTTTTTTGTTTTCCCTATTCAGAAAATAATGCATGCTAATTGTAGAAAATCTGGGAGAAAATACAAATCACCCATAATGCCACTACCCAGAAATAACCGTTGTTAACATTTTGGTGCATTGAGAACATTATTTTGGGATATTATTCAGAAATTGCTGCAATATGTAATTACTGTTTATTAATTTATGCAAATACACGAATATGATTAACTTGTATATACTTAGGTTATTGTAAAGACTTAACCTGGCATACTCCAGTGCCTGGAAATCTCAACAAAAGAGAAGAGAGAGAAAGGACTAGCTTTTATTGATAACCTACTATGTGTCTGGCTATAATTAGCACTCTTCATACTGATAATGCAAAAAGCAAACTTACGTGATAAAACGAATGTTATCGCATTTATCTTGATGACGACTCCATCAGATGGTTATTGTTCTTATTCCATTTGTCAGATAAAAAGAAATTGAGGCAAGGCCAGTAAACCACATAACCGAGGGCACAGAGCTAGGACGCAGTGGGTGGCCTTGGGATTGAACTCCTGGTCTGTCCTCCAAGAGCATGTTCTTTCCACCTCATCAGGTGATTTCAGTGGCCTTACTGAGGCTTCAGAGAGAAGCATACGTGTTGCCCTTGGAGACAGCCAGGCAGAGATGGCCAATGACCATCCACTGGGTGCTAACTAACATCAGTTCCTCATTAAGCCCTCCGATGGGCCCAGCCCTGGTTGAGCCACTGGGACCATTCACAAGGAGCAGCCCCATCTCTGCTTTCAGGATGCTTTTCTGGTCTTTGCAAGAAAGGGGAGAGAAAGGGTCTCAGGGTATCAGCCCTGGGAATGAAGAATAAAGGATGGCTTTCAGAAACTTTTCAGATCTATCCTTCCATAGTGTGGTGACAAATGCCAAATCCGAGGAGCCCAAAATTCAGATCTCTGCTCCTCAAAGAATAGGGCCTACGTTGCTTGACTCAGCTTTTTAACCTCAAAATACTTCCTCCAGATGAAGTCTTAGATGGTAGATTCACATGTAAACAGATTAAAAATGAAAGTGTTTTGGCAAACATCATGGTAGGGGTCCCCAGTCGCTGCCTGTTGGGATGCTCCGTGACCTCCCAGGGGGCTCTGGAGGCCCTGCCCCATCCTCAGGGTCCCTCTCCTTCCATCCTTCCTCCATCTGGGGGCAGACATTGAGCTGCACACAATGATATAACCTCTAAACCAGTTGGTGACTATCCCCTTCCCCGATTCTTCTCTGTGACCTCCTGCCCAACATCTTGCCACCATCCAGCCCCTGCCTCAACCCCCTGGCCACCCAACAGTCCAGCAGCTAACAGGCAGGGCCTGGCTCACACCCTGTTCTCCAGTGCCACTGTCAGCACGTGTTAACTGTTGGGTTCCTTGCACTACCAATTATTAAATGTGTCGAATATCACCAGTCCTTGTGTGCTGCACACCCGCCATTCCCAAGCATGGACATTTTTCTCACAGACATCATGCCATTTGTTCTTTCTTGCTGGAATGCCTTCCTCTCCTCCCTGTCTGCCGGGCCAGCTCCTGCACATCCCTCAAGACCCAGCCTCTGTCACTGCCTTCATGAGGTGGTCCCTGCTGTTCCCAGGGAGCACTCATGGTTCCTGCTTCAACTTAATTCTGTTATGGTCCTTTCATGCTGAATGACAGATACCCCGTTTACCTACCTGTTTTCTCTACCTGACTGAATATTTTAAAAAGGCAGACTGAGCCGAAATTATTCCGTCTCCAGTACGTAGCCTATAGTCAGCATGCACTCAGATGGGGTGATGTCTCTGTGGCCCAGCGAAGGTGTTCTGGAGCCCTTCAGTTCCGCTGCTTCAGGGCCAGCATTGCTGGTTCTATATTTCTAAGGTGCATTCTCTCTTCCCTGCTGCTGTCCTCTACAGAATTAAAATGTCTTAGAGTAGTGCTTTGTCTACCTCATCAAGGCATCGCCTGGTTCCCAGGACAGCGCCAGGCACACAGAATGCCCTCCGTCTATGTTTGTAGAAGGGTGGACGTCTTGAATAATGCTGTTTCTGTAAATAGTATGCATGGATTATCACCAAACCCTGTGATGTGGGTCTAATGAGATTCTTATTTATCACACGAGGCTCAGAAATGTTAAGTCCAAGGTCACTGTTAGTGGCAGAGCTGAGATTTGAACTCCAAAAGCTAAGTTCTTGGTTAGCCTCGACCCCGTGCTCTACTTGCTTCCTTTGCAGGGCTGCGTTTCTGGTCCCCATCCTCACATACTCCCTCCTCCTTGAAGAGACTTGCCAGCTCGCCCTCCTTCACTGCCTCGAGGCTGGGTAACATGGTGTAGGTTGGGGCCACTGACCAAGATATCTGTGTGGCTGCCTTGGCCTCGGGGCTCTGGCCCAGCTACTCCTGGGCTCCCCAGCTGGTCCCAGTCGGCCCACTCTCCCTATGCATCCTTCACTCCCTATCTTTTTCACAGCTCTGCTTCCCCTCTTGTCAACAGATCGCTCAACAAAATGTTTTCCATCATTGCTGGCTAATTTTAGCCCTTTATCAGAGTTATTTCCGTTGGTAAATAGCTTCCTGGCACGGGGTGGGCAGCCCTGCTCAGGCGCCAGCGAGCACGGCGCGGGCAGGAGGTGTGCGGTGGGTGGCCGTGGGGGGAGAGGGGAGAATCAGGCGACGTGGGCCCGGTCCGGCCTTTGGGGACTGCTTTCTGCTCTGATGGCAGCAGTAGCAGCAAGATGCTCTTTTAGTCCCCATTTCAATTTGCTAAAACCCTTCTTTGAGAAGGCAACGTGTGCCGAGAGCCTCGGAAGCAAGACAATCAGTGACTGGCGCCCAAAATAGCTTCGAAATCAGCAGCATTTTGTTTTGCTCCCGGCTTTTCATGCCTGCGAGGGGAGGAAAGAAAGGATCCAGAGCATTTTCGGCGTCCAAACACACATCTATTTTACAATAAGACAAATGACTTGTATGCCTGCTATGAAATCCAGCAGCGTCCCCTCCCCACCAACCACCCCTTCTCCCAGGACCTCGCCAACATTTCCTTTTGTGGCTGCGAGAGAAGAAAATAGCAGCTCACGCAGTCTCCAGCGTGGCGGCCTCCGCCGCCCCCGGCTCTGCCTGTGAGCTTGGCTTTTACACGCTGGGATTTTAATAAATTAACGCCACGCGTGCTGCTGCAGCTGCTGTAATGGCTTTCCAGAAGGTGCTTTGAGAGCCAGGCTCTGCTGGAGAGAAATGAGCCAGTGATTTGCTCATGGAAGCCTCTTGGCCCCAGTCAGAGGTTAAGCCAGGCCCTTGCAGAAACCCCGGGCTGTTCTCTGAGTGCTGCCTGCTATCCTTGTGCCTCTAACAGGGCTGTGGACCCAGCCTCAGTTCCTGGAAGAGATTCCTTGATGACCAGGGAGGCAGCCTGTGAGGGGGTGGGGGCAGCCCCCAGGGGAGAGCAGGAGACCTGGACTCTGGTCCCAGCCCTGCCCTGACTCAAGGAGTGACCAACCAGGCTACCAACCCCTGGAGACCAGTCCCTGGGGGAATAAACTCACAGAGGACTGTGGAGATACCTCTCCTGTACAGCACTTACACGATGAGAATTTAACACTTACTTGTGGAATATTTCGACCATCTAGATCAGGGTTCTGCAGACTCAGGCCCCTGGGCCAGATCTGGCCACATGCATCCATTTATGTCTTCAGCTGCTGTCACACGACAATGGAGGAGTTGAGTAGTTGCCGTGCAGGGATGGGAAGGACCCCAAAGCCTAAAATATTTACTTTCTGGCTCTTTACTGGAAAAAGTTATCATCCCCTGGTCTAGATGGTAAGTCCCCCTAATGCAGAAACTGTGTCCCTTGTGAGAGGTTTAGGGACACTCTCAAGATTATTCACCTAGTAAGTGTGGGTCTGGAAGTCTCAACATCCAGGACTGTCAAGGCAGTTAGCAATTAAATGTGCACAAATAGAGGTGGAATTTGATAAAGATATCCCTCCCAAGAGTAAAAGTCATATGGCACAGCAGGCAGAGCTGAGTGTCTGGGATAAGGCTTCTGAGCAGGGTCTCCTTTGGAGCAGACTCACCCCCACTTCCTAACCACATGGCCTCGGGGAAGTACATAATTTACCTCTCTGAGCCTTGGTTGCCTCAGCTGTAAAATGGATATAATAATGCTGATTTTTACAGGACTATTATGAGGATAAAGGATGATAATCTATGCAAAATGTTAGCACAGTGCCTGGCAGATACTGGGAGCTCTCTCTGGGGCTGGTTCCCCTCATTGATCATACTTCTCAACTGAGCCCCGCCCCGGCAATGACGTGCCCTCCCTTGACTTCCATCTCCATGTCCCTCCTAATGCAGATTACATGGCTGGACAGGGACAGAAGGAGGGCCCTGGGATCATGAGTGGCAGCAGAAGGTAGAGATTGAAGGATTTTAGAATCACTAAACCTGAGTTCCGATCTCAGCCTTGCTACTCACGGAGCCATATAACCCTGAGCATGTGGGTTGACCTCTCCAAGCCTCAGTTTCCTCATCTGGAAGATGAAGGAAAATAGACCCTTCCTTGCAGGGGCATAATAAAGCTTGAACGCAATAATGTGTGCTATGTATTTGGAACACTCCAGAATCATCAGTAGTAAGCCCTTAGTTGCTACTCTCCTCCTGGATGAGCTGGCTTAGATAGATTCTTGTTTTTCCTGAGTTGTTGCAGGAAGGGGTAGCTTTGGGTGTCTGTAGGCCCCTAGTGGACCCCACCTTGGGGGTAAGAGGCTCTAAGAAGTCTTTTGTCGTGTCCCACTGAAGTAGAAAGTTCTATAGAAGCCAGAGGTACAGCAGGCCAAACCAGCTTAGCTACACTCCTGACATGGGGACCAACCAGTGACTTTGAAAATGTGTGTTTTCCTGGATAAAACCTCTAATTGGACAATTGTAGGTCTTCTGGCTTTATGTCGACTTTATGACTTTGAAAGCTCTTAAGCTGGGGCGAGGAAAAATTTATGAATGGGATTTCTTTATTTCTGTAGCTCTCTGACTCATGCTGTTGACCCAGCCAGGGGGGCTCGGCTTCCATTACTTGTTAATTTCTCTTTGCCAGGTGGTCCTGACTCTGCCCACTCCCTCACTGAGCCACAGCCAGTGGGTACTGAAACCTAGACAGGGGGTTTCTCACTGCTTAAAAGATTGTCCTGTACCCAGATTGATTTCCCAGGCAGAGGAATATGGTGCTTGGGAATTTCTCAGGGAAGCTTTACAGTTTTCTCAAATTTTGAAAGCTTGTTTTTACCAGAGTTGTTAAGTCCCTCTCATAATCTGAGTTCAGAGCATGTGGGTTAGAGGAAAGGCCAATTCCTAGGCTGAGAAACATTTCCTTTGGGTCCCCACATCCAAACTGTTTTGAAAGTAGACAGTAGAGCTACAAAGACGTGTCTGAACCAGCATAGCAATGAGACTGACTTCACTTAAAATCTGTGTTATTTAGGGTAATGTAACTCTATAACAAAAGAACCAAAAATGTATAAAGGATCAACCCAATAGAAATTTATTTCATGTTCACATAATAGTCCAAGGCTGATGTTTCTTGTCAGTGGGTGGCTCTCCTCCACCCAGTGATTCAGGAACCTAGGCTCCTTCCATTCTACGGCTTCTCCATCCTGTATCTAGCCAATGGAAGGTAAATAAGAACGTGGAGAAGGCTCACCAGCTTCATAAAAGCCTCAGCCGGGAAATGACTCTCATCACCTCTTATATTTCATGGGTGAGGTCACATGGCCATGCCTAGACATAGAGGGGGCTGCCAGCTGTAGTTGCTCACTGGGAAGTTCCTTCACATGCACAACTGTGTACTATGGAAGGAAGACCATGAATTTAAGGGACAATTAGCAATATTTGCTATGGAGATGGAAAAATACCAAAATGGAGTCCATAAAGAATTAAATACCGCTAGGGTGCTGTTGGGTCTAGCACCTAGTTGAATCTCACTATCTTTGTCTGCATCCCCAGCCCTTAGAGCGGTGCCAGGCATGAAGTAGATGCTCAGTAAGTGCTGGGGAAAGGAGTGAATGAATGAACCTGTGAATATTCAGCCAGTTCTATTCCTTTGTTCCCTGGCTTGGACCACTTAGTAGAAAGCCCAGATTTCTGGCCAACTGCTTCAGGCAACATGGAGAGGACATCTGTTGGGCCAGAGTCCAAGAGTCGGTCAAATGTTCCCCCTCGAAAGAATGCAGACACTTTTACTTACTTGTCTAATTTACAAATTGCTTTTGTTGAAGAGAGTAAAAGTGATGTAAATTCAGGACTATCCAAAAGGATCTGGTGTGTGGATGTTGTACCCAAGGAGCCACAGGATTTCTGATTAGAAGCTCCCCTACAGGGCATCGAGGCCCCAGCAGTACCTGTTAACCAGCTCACAAGCCAGCCCACTTGACAGTGGCTGCCTGGGCTTGGCTTCTGGGGGAAAGTGTGCTGGGATTGATTAGCAGAGTGTTCCGCAGGCAAGGGGGGAGGAAATGGTTAAGCAAGTCCCATGTTCTTGAGAGATCTTACCAAGCTTCAGATTCCTGTATTTTAGATAGGGAGGTGGAGCCACCTGCCATGGGAGATTTAGGTTGGAAGACCTAGATCAGGAGGCGCTTGGAGCCAGGCACTAAATAGATGAGGACAGAGAAGGGCAGAGCGATCAGAAGAGAGTTCGCTGGAAAACTCTCTTGGAAATTCAAGAGAGCTAAGGGCAAGGGGCCGTCAGCTATGGTGGCTACTTCTGATAGAGAAAAGTGGAAGCAGTGCGTGGGGTGCAGTGGGGTTTGGAATCTGAGACTGACATGCTTCACACTGAGCTTGGTCAACCTTAGAGGGGTGTTACCGGCCAAAATACGTTCCTCCCAAATTTGTATGTTCAAGTCCTAACACCCAGTATTTCAGAATGTGACTGTATTTGAAGCCAGGGTCTTTGAAGAGGTAATTAAATTAAAATGAGGTCATTAAGTTTAAATTAGAGTAGGTCCTAATCTAATCTGACTCTGGTGTCCTTACAAAAAGAGGAGATTAGAACACAGGTACACGCACAGAGGTAGGACCTCGCGGAGACACAGGGAGAAGATGACCATCCATAAGGCAAGGAAAGAGGCCTCAGGGGAGGCCAGCCCTGCTGACACCTTGATCTTGGACTTCTGGCTTCCAGAGCTGTGAGAAGAGAAATTTCTGTTGCTTTAGCCACCCAGTCAGTGGTAGCACTTCGTTATGGCAGCCCTAGCAAAGTAACACAGGGGAAAGGAAGTCTGCGGTCCTTGCCCGTGTTTCTCTCCAGGGCATATGCCACGAGGTGGTTGCATGAACTTGGGTAGGGGTAGAAATTGCAGGAGGCTCTCCTGGGCCTCAGGGATGCCCTGGACCCTGCAGCCTCGCAGGCCTCTCATGCTGACCTGGGCCCATGGACACCATGGCCGCTACCACCTGGTTCCTCCTCTGTGCCCCCCTGTGCTAGCTGCTGGGGGTTCTGAGACACCTGGGTCTTGGCTTCCAACCCATGTGAGCTCTGTTTAGAGGGAGAGGAAGCCCTGGATCCTAAGACAACATCAATTACAAAATACTATCCATTCAATAACAGTGTTCCAGGAGGCAAGAAATAATCAGAAGCATGGATTGTAAGACCTCTTCTGATTTTAGTCCAGGGAAAATGGGACCACCTGCGTGTCTCTGAATCAAGGAAGAGGCGTCAATCAGTGGTTCTAGTACAGGGATGTGCGCTGTGACAGGGAGGGCGCTGGGAGAGATTGAGAAATTCTGTCTTGGGAGGAGGTTCAGGACCCTAGAGAAGGCACATCTGAGGAGGAGTATGCCAGGCCAACCAGGCAGGAAGGGTATTCTCAGCAGAGGGAACAGCATGGACAAAGGAACAGGATGAATACATATCTGCAATAGCAAGAGTGTAGGAAGAAGAGAAAACAGAGGTGAGGCTGGACAGACGGATGAGTGCAGACTGTGAAGGGCCTGGAAGGCCATGCCCAAGGTCCTCAGCTGCTTCCAGAGCAGAGGCTGGGAAAGGAGGCTGCAGGCCAGGGGAGCATCCCAGGCCCCTTCAGAACAGGGGGTCCTGAAGCAGATGTGTCACAGCTCCATCTCCTCCAGCGGCTCCCCGGGTGGGAGCACAGACGCTTGGCAACTAAGTGATGGTCTATGTAAAGCCACTTGTGAGTTAGCTCTAGAACGTACACTAAGGATGGAGGAGACGGGGAAGGAGCATGTCTGGAGGAAGAAGGCCCTGAGGAGGCGTGGGGCCTGGGGCAAGTCCCTGCCTCTCCCTGGGCCTCAGCTTCCTCAGTACCTCGTAGTGGAAAGTTGTGCAGGCTCAGAAGCCAGCTGTGTGGGTTCAAAGCCGGGCTCCATCACGTACCACGTGTGTGTGATGGTCAAATTACTTAACCTCTGGGCCCAAGTTTTCTCCTGTGTAAATGGGATAACAGTGATATCTACCGTTTAGAGTTGCAGTGAGGATAAATGAGACAAGGCATGTAAAGCACGTTGCCACGTGCAAATCACTCAAAATCAGCTACTGTTAAATATGATGAGACGATGATGATGGACTAGCTTTGTGGGGTTTTAACCTGAAACAATATTTTTTCCAACATACTGGGAATGTCAGTGTGTAAGGAAGGTGACACTGAGCTCTTCTGGTTGATGCAATGGAGACCTTGAGCCCAGGCCCTAGGCATCCGCCTTTCTGCAGGGTGGTCTCCTAGCCCACCCAGGACACCTCTGTGGAAACCTTAGGCTCCCCAAATCCTAGTTGAAAGCGATTGTCCCAGAGATTCGGGGATCCCTCTTAGCTGCTCCTTTGAATCCAGTTCTTCCGTCTGAAGCCCGAGCATACATCTGGAATAGCAGTCCTTTACAGCTCAAAATCCCTTTTCCAAAAACATCAACTGAGCCAGGCCCCGGGGAGGGGACGGTCTGGTTAAGGCAAACCAAACTGGACGTGGAGAGGTGAGGAGGTTATCTGAGCAACAACCCTGGCCACAAAGACCCACAGACAACCGGGTACCACCTCCACGTTTTTTCAGTCAATACATTTTAAGTTAAGGAATTTGACTTGTTCTGATTCATTGCACTGCCCATCAAAGTCGCCTTCATTCCTCCAAAGCTTGAGTCAAGACTTATCTTCCAGATAGGCCTTCGCAAAGGATCCCATGCTTAACCCACAGTTGTTCTGTCAGCCTTCTTGCTATCTTCTTAGTTGGGTTTCTGTTATCTCCACTTGATACCGACGACATACTTCAAAAAGTATCCCACTTAGAATCGTTGGGATCTACTTTCTCAAATAATTTAGTTTAGTCCCCTAAAAGTAAAATTGCAAGAAGTACATTGCTATTTTGGCTAATGAGCTGAACTATATTATTCCTTAATACGTTCCCCAGATTGCGGCTGTGGTACATCCAATGTTTACTCATAACCTTAGTGAAAAATGTTACTGGTCTCATTGTCACCACTGCAATAAATTTGCTGTGATGTGAGCATAACCTGTGTCTCAGTTTAGCCCCAGTGACAATTTTTTGAACACTGTGATCAGCAGTGCCCTGCTCATTAAGAATGAGGCTTTACCTCCACATTTTTTAAGTGGAAGTATAGTTGAAGGACAATATTATGTAAGTTACCACTAATCTATTCTCTGTATCTGTAAGTCTGGTTTTTTTGGTTATATTCAATAGTTTGTTGTATTTTTTAGATTCCACGTATAAGTGGTATCATACAGTATTTGTCTTTGTCTGGCTTATTTCACTTAGCATAATACCCTCCAAGTCCATCCATGTTGCTGCAAATGGCAACGCTTCATTCTTTTTTATGACTGAGTAGTATTTCATCATATATACACCACATCCACTTTATGCATTCATCTGTTGATGGACACTTAGTTGCTTCCATATCTTAGCTATTGTAAATAATGCTGCTATGAACCTTGGGGTACATGTATCTTTTCAAATTGATGCTTCCATTTTCTTCAGATGTATACTCAGGAGTGGAATTGCTAGGTTATATGGTAGTCCCATTGTTAGCTTTTTGAGAAATCTCCGTACTGTTTTCCACAGTGGCTGCATCAACACATTTTTTAACATAAGTCATCCTGATGCTACTGCCTCCTCCAGTGAGAGTCCAGGGTTGTTTCTCCTGTATCACTATCCCCTTCCATACCTATGGCTCCTACTCATTCTTCAAAACAATCCCAAATGCCACCTCTTCCAGGAAGCCTTCCTAAATCTCCTCAGTTAGAATTTTTACTTCTCCCTCTCTTGGTCCTTCCTTGGAACTTACACAGCATGTGTGGTACTCTGCTTGAGTTTGAGTTATATCTCTTACTTCCATTGCTATGTTGTAAGTTCAATGAGGGCAAAGATTTTTATCATACTGGTCTTTGTACTCCCATGTATATGGGAAGGCCATGGACTGAGCTTCAACTCCTAGGTCTTTCTGTATATGTAAACTTAGACAAATTATCTAATGTTTCTGAGTCTTAGCATTCCAGTCTGTAAAATGGGGGTAAAAACCCTTTTTTCCCACAAGCTTATTGTGAGCATTAAATGATATGACTTGTATGAAGTAATAATGAAAATGAAATAATAATACTAATGAGAGCTAATAGTGATTAAGTTAGTTACTGATCTAAACTCTTTACAAGCTCATTTAAAACTTTTTTAAAATTTGGAAATAATTCTAGATTTGTAGGAAGTTGCAAAGTAGTACGACGAGATGCCTTGTACCCTCTGCCCAGTTTTCTCCAGTGGTTAAATCTTAAGTGATTATAGTAGTGTCAAAACCAGGAAGCTGACTGTGGCATGATGACGGGTGAGTACAGTTCTGGGTCCACTTGTGTGGATTTGTGTAACCATCACCACAGTCAAGACACCCACCTTCCGCCTTCCACTATGCTTAACTCCCATTGACCATCAGTATGCTTTCTGTCTGCATGCTTGTGTCATTTCAACAATGTTGTCTGAATGGAATGACACAGTGTGTGATCTCCTAAGATTGACTTTTTTCACAGTGTAATACATCCAAGTTGTTTTGTGTATCAACAGTTCATCCCTTTGTGTTGCTGAGTAGTATTCTGTGGTGTGGTGGTGCTGTGGTTTAAGCACTGAAGGACGTCTGGGTTGTTTCTGATTTGGGACTATTGCAAATAAAGCTGCTGTAAGCATTAATGTGTAGGTTTTTATGTGAACCTAAATCTTCATTTCTCTAAGATAAATACCCAGGAGTGTAATGGTTGGGTTCTATGGCAAGTGTATGTTTGATTTTTTAAGAATCAACGATTTCCCGGAGTAGCTGTACCATTTTACTTTCCCACGAGCAATGTGTGAGCAATTCAGTTTCTCCTCATCTTTGCCAGCGTTTGGTGTTGTAGCTATTTTTTTAAATCTTAGCTCTTCTAATAAGTATGTTGTGACATCTCACCATGGTCTGACTTGCATTTCCCTGGTAGGTAGTGATGTTGAGCACCTTTTCTTATTTCCCATGTGTATAGCCTTTCTGGTTAAATGGTTCTCCATATCACTTGTTCATTTTCTAATTGAATTGCTTGGGGATTTCTTTTAATGTGAAGTTTTCATTTTTTTATTGCAGTATATTCAGTTTACAATGTTGTGTTAATTTCTGGTGTACTGCATAGTGATTCAGTTATAGATACATATATATATTTCTTTTCATTTTCTTTTTCATTATAGGCTATAACAAGGTATTACAGTTTCCTGTGCTATATAATGTGGAGTTTTGAGTGTCCTTTATATAATGCTAGATATGAGTCCTTGGTCAGCACAATTGGTGGTTTGCACAGTTAGCTCATTTAATCTTCATAACAACCTATAAAGTGGATACTGAGATTATCCCAATTTACCAGATAAGGAAGTCGAGGCACTGACAGGTCAGCGCTATGCCAGGCATGCAGCAAGTGGGGAGTAAATAAGAACAGTGAGCTTGATGCAGATGGAGCTTGGACCTCAGGTGTGTACGACTCCTGGTGCTTTGGTGGAAATGACGGGGCTGCTGGAGATAAGGACAGGAAGTTCAAAGTTAAAGCCAGCAGTAAGTAGAGGGATTTAATATCAGCTCATCAGTCCCCTTTAACAGGCTGGGAAGTTGAGGCACAAGCATTAGAACAGACTCCCATCTGGAAGTTCCAGTAAGCCTGCTGGAATTATCTCTTCTTTTCACCCACATCCTACCTCACTCCGGTACCCAGTTTCCACCACAGGGATTTTTTTTTTTAAGGGAAGGGATTTCTCCCATGCTTGCCCTTTCCAGGGTGCTGGGAGCAGCCTAAAGTCCTAGGAAGCACAGGACCAGGATTTGGAATGCTGGGTTCTGGTCCCAGCCTGGCAGTGAATAGTGTGGGACTCGAGTACTTTACCTCCCCAAACTTTCCATCTTCACATCTGTAAAATGGGTGTAACAACAGTAGCTGGCTGGCAGGGAGGTCGTGTAGATTAAATGGAGTACCAAGGTGGAGGACAGGGGCTTCGGACACACACATGAGTTCAGGATGAAGCACTCTCCTTTCTACCTATGTGACCTTGAACAAGGTGCTGAACTTTTTGAAGCTTCAGTTTACTTATCTGGAAAATGGGGACAATCACTGTTCCTATCCTATAGGGTTGGGGTGAAGATTACATGAGGTGATACATATAAAGTATTTGTACAGATCCCATCTCCGGATGAAAGTGATTCATACATGAAGCACTTCCTTTGTGCCAGAATCCACTTAAGTTGAACTCATGCAAAAAATAAGATTAGGCACCATGACAAGGATACAGGTGCAAATAATTTACTTGGGGTGGGGGGGATCCCAGGAAGCAGAGTGAGAGAGAGGAAGGAAGATAAGGAAGGGAGTTGCTCTGTGGGTATCTGGGGCTCAGTCTCACTGGGCACCTTCTGGGAGACCATGAAGGGCATGCCTCAGAATCGTTGCCCTGGGTGGGTGAGGAGGCTGTGATGTTTATCCATCCCCCAGTCCTCCTAGGCTGAGGGTCACTCCTGGAACATTAATTGACTGTGCTTTTACCTGCCCTGTGCTTGAACTAAGCATATACCCATGGCCAGAAAGAGAGAGAGAGAGAGAGACTCTGGAAGGGAGGTACAACGTACAGCGAGCCTGAGTTCTCTCCAAGGGGACTTGGGTGGGTGCTGGCAGCCTCTGCTACACTGCATTAAACATTTAAAACATTAACTCATTCAATCCCTACAACAACTTTAAGAAACGAGCACAATTTCCATCCCCTTTACACCCCGGCCCCCAAATATTCTCAGACACATTCAAGAAGTGAAACTCCCACAACATGCTACAAATCCTTGCCCTGCACAGTGTCCTCTGAAATTTTCTGTATTTTTTTCTCATGTTATTTTAAAAATGCTATTTGTCACCCACTAACTGTTTTCGTAACCCAGTAATGGGCTGCAATCCACAGTTTTGGAAAAGAGGGTGCCCTAACATTCGGTTTAATAGGACAATGTTGATGACAGTGATGATGTCATGGGGCTGGCATCCAGCCTGGTGCCCAGAAGGTGCCCAGAAAATGTTGGTTTCCTTGCTTGCCCCTCTTGGCAAACCAGAGCCCGTGAGCAGCTGCCTCCCAGACTTGCAGACAGAGGCCTGGGCTGGCCCCAACTCGTCTCCTCCTCTGACCCAGACTTGCCCCGCTGGGGTCTGCTCAGCCTTCTTCAGGGGGATGGGCACCATCTTGGGCTGTGACCTCCAAGTCACCAGCTCCCCAGAAGCCAGCCCCTTCTTGAGAGGCGAGGTTATGCCCTGTCCCCGCAACGCTGTCACTTCCTTCCCCTGAGTCTTTCTGAGTGAGGATTGTTCCCCTAATCAGGATGGAGACGCAGCTCATTACAAGCTGGTGAGGCAACGGCTCTGTACTCCAGGCCCGAGACAGGCTGTCTGGGAGCTTGGCCAGCTTCCCGCTGCCCTGGACACCAGGGCAGTGGCCTCAGAGCAGAGCCAGCCCGCTGGGTTGGTTTGTCCCCTTCCCAGGGGACACAGGCAGACAGATACTCTGCTGAGACTTCCATGGCTTCTACTATTGCAGAAGCCCTGCTGTGCTCAGACAATGAGTTTCTTCCAATACTCAGTGCTGCTTCGAGAGCATCTAAACAACATCTTTAAAAATAACTGACACTTATTGGGCATTTACTGTGCACTAAGCACCATGCTGAATACTTTATATGCAGTGTGTCACAGCATGTAGTCCTTACAGCAGACCCACTAGATAGGCATGATTAGCCCCACTCTACAGATGCAGAAACTGTGGCATGGGATGTTTTGGTACCTTGAGGAGTTCACCAGGCAGTTAGCAAGTGGCCACATCCAGCTGTCCCCAGATTCCATACCTCCTCACACATCGCCCTGTTGCCTGCAGGAACAGCACCCAAAGTCCCTCCTTCCTTCTGGTTTCCAACCCTGGCTTCACTCTGTGCAGCAGCCAGGTGAGTTCCCACAGGTGACTTGGCCTCTCTGAGCCAAGTGGCCCTCATCTATAAAGCAGTTCCTCATGGCACCTCCTCCTCTTCCCAAGGCTGTTAGGAGGAATAATGAAATAACATGTATAAGTGAGTCTCCGAGAGCTCTGGTGCGCTAGAAGGTTCTCAGTAAATCTGTTTACAAAAGAGTCGATTCAGCTCTTTCCCCACTGACTTGATAGCATCCTGCAGCCATTTCCCACAGGCATGATGTCACCTTCCTGAGGGGGGTGGCAGCCCATCTAGAAACCTCCCTGTGCTCCTGGGCTTCTCGCACTTGTGCCTTGTCTTGCCCCACTGCCCGGCCACACTGGCTTCCCCGGGGCAGAAACCTCCAACCTGACTACTACCTCTAGGAGGACAATGAAGAAAACATTTATTTCCTCCAGTGACGGCCCCTCTGTCTGGATGAGGGGCATTGTTGTGTGGCTGCTGTAGATCCTGGTGCTGGAATCCTCATTAGCTGCAGTTTAATTACTGCCTGCAGTGTAGGTATATAATAAAAGTACATCCCAATTAGTTGCTTGTTACTTGAGAAATAATTACTCATAGTGGCCTTTTTGTCTTTGCTTTAATTCCAGCTTCATCCCCAAGCTGCCTAAATGGAAAAGTTGGGGTTCTGGGGTGCAAGCAGAATGTTCGCACAGAACAGCGTTTGGGGGTCCATGTGTTTGTCTGAGAAGAGTGGAGGGGTGGTGATGGCCGGGTCTCACCCCTGAAGACATCTCTGCAGAGAAAAGCCCCGGATCTTTATTCCAAGTGAAAGACAGAGATCTGGTTCTGCTGTCAAAGCAAGTGGGTCTGAGACGGGCTGCCCTGCATACAGACCACAGAGCTGCCGGCCTCCCGTGGTGAACCATGCCTGTGACGTGCCCCTCCGCTGCCCCGGGGGGCCAGGTCCCAGCCACTAGCCACGGCAGGACAGGCACAGCTGGATGGCAGGGCTGCTTTCCAGGGCAAGGAGTGGGGGCGGTGCCATTTCCCCTGCGAGGACAGAGCCCGGGTCTCGGCCACGCCTCTGATCCACAGTCTAACGGGGTCTTTCTACCACTGGGAGGAGAACTTGGGCATGCCGCGACCTCAGAGTTCCCCCAGCAAGTGAGGCATACGCAGTGACCAGCTGTCTGGGCTCCGTCGGGGCTGTGCCCAGGTAAGGGCATCCACAGCTTTGTGCCAGCCACCACAGTCTCCTAGCTTTGGGGCATTCACCCCTTGTCTGAACCTGCTTTCATGCTGCTTTGCCTTTTTAACTTTTATTCTGTTGCACCTGTGAGACTTTTGCTGTTGCCGCGCCGAGGATCTCTTGTCTTTGGAAGTCGTGTAGTGATTAGAAGTAACATGTGCTTATTATATGCCAGACACTTTTCTAAGTGCTTTAGATGCATTTACTCATTTCACCCTCACAGACAACTCCCTGAAGTAAGTACAGTAATTATCCTCAGCCCTGATTTGCAGATGTGGAAAGGCTGAGAGAGGTTATGTAATTTGCCTAAGGTCACCCAGGCCATCAACGGCATAGCTGTGGATTTTTTCCCAGGCAGTTGGGCTCCACAGCCCAGCTTTTGACAACTAGATAATCCTGCCTCTTATTGGAAAGACTTGAACTGTTACAGAACTAGGTACATCACAGTGCAAATATCACCAGTGGGTTTTCTTTGATTGGCTCTGAATAATATATTCTTTCATTGACCTAGATTTTTTTTTTTTAATTCTTAGGTTGACTTCATTCTAACTCTGTTCTCTGAAAGCTTCTCCCCACGTGGACCCTCCTGGGCAACTCTAGCTAGATGCCCTCTGTTGTCAGCGTTTCTGCAGCTTCAGTGATGAATGAAGTGGTTAGAGAATCTTTTGGACTTGGCCCAAGGGCTGTGACTTGGGCCATCCTCATTTTGAGGTGACAGAGCCCTCTTTCCCACTGTGCTCAGCCCTTTCCCACATGTCCTGTCCCTCGTCCTTCATGACCAACTTGTTAAGGGAAGAAGCCACACGGCTAAGCTAGTAATTTGCTTTTTTCCCACCATGATCTTTGGTCTCTTTCCTCCTGAGGATCTTTTCCAATGAAATTACAAACTATTTGGCTGGAGGAACCTGCTGAAAATTCATCCTTTCTTGTGTTTTCCTTCTTGCCTCCTGTTCATTTCATCTGTGGGCCCAAACCACGATGCTGCCTCATTGTCCATAATCTGGGCTTTTCTGTATTTGGAAGTTCATTTGGAAAATCGGGTCTATGGGGCAGAAGTGCTCCACTTCATCCCAGACACAAAGGGGTCCTCTCAAGGTGCAGAAGGTTTGGGATTGAGTACATAAGCAGACAAGCATAGCCTTTGAGGAGAGGAGTGTGGGAGGGTGGGGAGACAAAAAAAGACTCATAAATTGTACCTCAGTTTATTTAGACATGGGGAGCTTATTTGTGTTTATTTCATGCTCACATCCCAGGGTTTCACAGAATGCCCCTGTAATCTACGCCAGAGGCGGGAGGGCTCTTGCCAAAAATCTCCTGATGGCCAATCTTTTTGGAGCATCAGGTGAAACGCAGACCTGGGGGCTACCCTGTTTGAGGGCCAGCATGAGGGGGACCTGGTCCATTTCCCTAGCTCCTGGGCTTTCTCCTCCTCTTGTGCATGCCCCTCCTCTGCCCAGTAACATGTGTCCAGGAAAATCTCAAGCCTCAGTAGGTAACAGTGCTTCTTTTCCTTGCTCTCTAAACTGGCTTGCTCCCCTGTCTTAGTTTGGGTCCTCCAAAACTGACCCTGAGGAATGCAAGGCGTTTATTTGGGAAATGATTCCAGGAAGTGTTATGAAGGAGTAGGGGTGAGGCAGAGAGAACAGGAGGTCAGTAAAAGGGGTCTCGTGGGTGGGTAACTGTTGTGGGAGGCTGGGGCTCAGTCCAACAGGGGGCCCTCTGAGGGATGGTGTGGAACACACCTCAGAATTGTCCCACCGATGAGGTGTTGATTCGTCAACTCACAGGCCTCATTGGTTGAGGGGTGCTCCTGGGGTGTCATCCCCCAGCACTTCTGGCTTGCCCTATTTGATGGCCAAGCATCTCTCTCAGAGAGGGGATGGCTCCATGCAGAGGGGCACTGCCGCTGTCTGCGGGTGACCTTGAGGCCATGCCAGCGGTGATGCCAGTGTGTCAACAGTATCTGCTAGAGCAACCAGACGCTCAAATACCATGAGTGTCGCACGAAAGACTAGCAATGGACAATATTTACCTCCAACCTCTAACCAGTTACGTGGATGTGGCTGTTCCTGGTCTGCCCAAACCTTGGAGGTAGGACCACTGTCATATCTACAGCATAGCGTTGCAGCTGAGAGCAGACTTTGACTCTGGAGCCAGAATAACTGGATTTACATCTCATCTCTTCTGCTGAGCAGATGTGACTCGAGCAAATTACTTAGCCTCTTTGAGCCTCAGTTTCCACACCTGCAAAATGGGGGTAACAATAGTATCTATTTGACAGGGTTGTTCTGAAGGTTAAAATGGTTAATACATTAAAAGCACGTACAACAGCTGCTGGCACACAGTAGGTGTTCACTAAACACTAGCTGTTGTTGTCGTTCGGTGATGAGAACACAGGCTCAGGCGTGATCCTGAGCTACCTGGTGGATGCATGACCTTCCCTCAGCCTTTCTGCGGCAACCATAACCCCTTTTCTTCTATGCCACACGACTTTGTAATCATTAATATGTGTGAAAGCACTTTATAAACTGTAAGGTGCTCCACAAATACTGTGATTATGTGAGGACTGTTTCCTGGTCCTTGTAACAGCAGATACCGTCTTGTTCTCTTAAGGGCGCCAGTCTAGCTTTTGAATTCTGCTATTTGTTATTGCTGTGTAGCTGGACTGGGCACAGTGCCTGGTTGGATGTCAGCTAAGTGGATGAGCTACCAAAGCCCCCAGGATGGGCCCCACTGACACATCCCACCAGAGCCCCCACCCTGGGACTTGTGCTTAAGTCCGATTTTATCTCCACCACATACCCCAAGTGCTGCCTCTCCCAACACCAATGGGCCCTGCTTGGAAGTGCTTCCAGCTCTGCCTGCTCTTGCAATCACTGTCACCCACGCACAACATCTCCAGTTTCTCCTTCCCCTTGCCTCCCCCAGCAGCCCTCCCTGAGAGCTCCCTGGGCTCACAGCTGCCCTCTCCTTGCTCCCAGCCTCACCCCGATGTGTGCCTCGTCAGGTGCTCCCGTGGTGTCTGAGAGTGGGCTCCCCACCCTGCCTGGAAGCTCCTTGAGGTCAGAGCTAATTGGCATCCATCCTTTATTTATCTGTTTATCCATTGTGGTACTCAGCACTGGACCTCATTGGGTAATTAACTGGGAAATCTGGACACAGAGAATGAGCTTGGTCCATGGCTAGAGGAGCTCAGTCTGGGAGGAGAATGGCCTGCAAACATCCCTAAGGATGACAGTGAATCTTGGTGAGGACACAGAGCTGAGAGCACCCAACTAGGGTCCTCTCCCTCCATGCAGTGGAGTCAGAAAGCCCTTACTGAGGTGACACTAGAGCTGAGCTCTTGGCTTAGGGTTGATTGGGTTGCAAGGAAAAGCAGCCTTTTCTAGGAAAAGCCTGGTCGAGGGCGAGGGGGAGGGGGCTGGATATTAGAGGAATACAAGGAACCTTTAGGAAGCAAAGAGCAGGACCTTCCCCATGGAAGTGGGAGAGTTGTCAGGACCCCTGGTCTCTTCTGCTGTTACTGTCTGCCCTGCCCATCTCCACACAGCTTCCTTTCTCTGCATGGTCCAGCTCTGAGCCTAGATGACCACCCTCACCTGTGCCCCATGGCCTCACCATACAGTTCCCAGTGTCTTTGACACTGACCAGCCCAGCCTGAGCCAAATGTCCATCCCCACTTCAATCGACTTTGGCTGGGGAAGCAGGGCATCTAATACAAAACGGCCACCTCAGCGCCGAGCAGGGCTGGGAGGCAGGGACTGCATCTTTATGACAGTTTTGAAGGGGAGTGTGTTAGATTCCTGTGGCTGCCATTACCAATTACCATGAACTTAATGGCTTAAAACCACCAAAAATTATTCTCTCACCATTCTGGAGGCCAGAAGCCCCAAATCAAAGTGTTGGCAGGGTAGTGCTCCCTTCAAAGGCTCTGGGAGCCCTCTGTTTCTTGCCTCTTCCAGCTTCTGGTGGCTCCAGGTGTCCCTTGGCTTGTGACAGCATCCCTCTAGTGTCTGCCTTCATCTTCACGTGGCCTTCTCCTCGGTGTCTTCTCCCCTTATGGGGACACTTGTCATTGGATTCAGGGCCCACCGTCTTCCATGAAGCTCTCATCTTGAGATCCTTAACTTCATTACCTCTGTAAAGACCATCATTCCAAAAAAAGGTCACATTCGCAAGTTCTGAATGGACGTATCATCTGGGGGCCGCCATTCAACCCATCACAGTGAGAGTCTGACAGATGGAAAAGGGAAAGTCGGGGGCTGATCAAGATGAAAGAAGAGCTAAGGACGGTTGCTCAGAAAATAATGACATTACTGTGGCAGGGCCACAAGGTTTGCTGATGGCAACAGGGAGGGGGGTGGTGCTGAGGTTAGGTGGGACCAGACCACGAAAGGCATGTGTGTCATAGGAGCTTCACCCTGGGGATAGCAAGAGGGCCACTGGTGGTTCTTGAGCAGTGAAGGCAGACCATCCTGACTGCAGCCTGGAGCCCTATTAGAGGCAGATAGGAATGGAGGGAGGGAGACTGCCATTCAATAAATGGTGATAAAGTACCTAGTATGTGCCAGGCATGTTTCAAGAGACTTGGAGGATAGCAATGGAGAAAATGAACTAAGCTGCCAGTGCTTTATTAGATCTTAAAACTAAAGGAAGGAAAGAAAAAAAAAGGCAAAGAAACAAAAATTTATCACATTAACTAGCGATCAGAACTGAAAAGGAAAATAAAGCAGAGAAAGGGGTACAGCGAGTGATGGAAGATTTTGGTGCAGGAGGTTCAAGAAGAACCTCTCTGATGAGGGTGACATGGGAGCAGAGTCTGAAGGGAATGAGGGGGGAGCCATATGGTTTCTGAGGGGACAGTGTCCGAGGCAGAGGGAATGGAAAGTGCAAATGTCCTGAGGCAGGAGCATGCTTGGCAGGTTCCAGGAAGACCATGGAGGAGAGTGTGGCTGGAGGAGAATGACCAAGGGAAAAGCAGCAGGTGAGAGTGTCAGAAAGGAAGTGCGGCTGGACCATGTGGGACCTTGGAGGCCCTGGTGGAAACCTGGCTTTTATTCTGCATGAGGTGGAGAGATTTTGGAGGGTCTTAAGCTGAGAAACATTATTGGACTGCTCTGAGGGTGTGTGTGGAGGAGGGGGAGGAGGGATTGGGGGCCAGGAAGGGAGTAGAGTAGGAGAGGGACTGTGAGAGTAAGGGTGAAGGATGACACTAGCTTGGAGGGAGGTGTTGGTGGTGAGGTGGTGAAAAGTGACCAGATTCTGAATGTATTTTAAATGTAAAGTTGATATAATTTGCAGATGGATTGCCTGTGGAGGAGAGAGAAAGGGGAGTCACAAAAATGACTCCAAGATTTAAGCCTGAGCAACTGGCAGGATGGGGCTGTTGTTTACTCAGATGAGGGGCCCTGGAAGGACTGGGGTGGGGTCGAGAGGTTGGGGACATGCATGCTACTGGTGGTTGGGAAATGTTAAGTTATTGAACCTTGTTTTGTGCAGAGCACTGTTCTAAATACCTTGCAGGTATTCACCCCTCTGGGACTCGCAGGGTCCTTGAGATGCGCACCATAATCGCCCCCTTTCTTACAGGTGAAGACACGACAGTACCAAGAAGTTAATTTACTTACCCACTGTCTCTCAGTTAGTGAGTTGCTGAGCTGGGATTGAGTCCAGACTACGCAGGACAGCCACCGGCTTTTTGAGAGGGGGAAGGGGAGGGACGGGGCAAGGGATATGTATTTAGGAAAAACACACCCAGAGGAGATACTGACACTCCTCCTCCCAGCACTCCCCACCTCGGCCCCCACACTCTTCTAGATCTTTGGCTTTCGGGAGAGACTCTTCACCGACTAAGCCAGCCCCATCTAAGATCCTCTCACCAGGAGGATAAAGGACTTCTCCACGCTGATTTTAAGTGTATTTATCATTTCCTCTTGTTCTGTTTGTGAAATGCTGGCTTTGCTTCTACTTCAAAAAATACTCTGCAGGGGAAAAAAAAAAATTCTCGGTGAATGTTTCAGTTTCCAAGCCCCAAACCATTTCTAAATATTATTTTTAAAAAAGGAAAAATAATGAAAAGTGGCCTAGGCTCCGTGGAGCTGAGTAGGCCTGTCCAGTGTTGCGAGTGAGGATGGGCGGGCCAGGAGGAGGTGGGCAGACAGCCCGCCCTGCCTCGCCTCCCTGGGAGCAGCTACAAGGCTACCTCCTTTGCCTCCCTTGTTTGCCTGTAAAGGATTCATTCTGGAGGCTGCCCTTTTCCGAAGGCCTCTAGCAAGGACTTTGCAAAATGAGTCCTCTCTTTTCTTAGCATCATTAGATTTCAGATTTGGAAGGCCTTGGGGGTTCAAGGCC
Organism: Vicugna pacos; assembly: GCF_048564905.1. NCBI lineage: Eukaryota > Metazoa > Chordata > Mammalia > Artiodactyla > Camelidae > Vicugna > Vicugna pacos. The sequence goes on from NC_132996.1 coordinate 40,779,352, forward strand.
CAGGGCCCAGGCTGTGTTGTCTCCCAGGATGCCCTGTTCCCAGGCAACCCTGGGCAGAACTGCAGCTCATCTTGGAGTCTGTTCGGGGACAGAGCTGACTGATGATTCCAGGAAATCCGGGGCCCTGTGGAATCTCACCCATTCACATAGAAGCCAACGGTTAGTGGGAGTGAATGAGAGGCCTGCCTTCAGGACTGGTTTTAAATTCTATAATTTTATCTGCTTGAGTTCCATTGAAGTACTCAGAGGCAGTTCAGCAGAGATCGGTGGGGGTGAATTGCTTGATTAAAGAGATGGGAATAATTTGTGACTGGCTTCTTGGCAGCACGAGCCAGGCTCCTTTGTTTGGCTGTCAAGATCCTGCAGGAGTTAAGCCTCTTTATTTGCTTTTTATTTCAGAATGTCTTGGCTATTGAATACTGTTGTGGGCTGGGTAATTCACTGGGTGCACATTGGTCGCTTCATTTAATCCTCACTCCAATCCTGAAGTCTAAATGTTGTAAAACTCACTGCCAGATGAGGAAACTGAGGCTCAGAGAGGCCACCTTGTCCCCGGTGTCACAGCTGACAAGGGCTCGGTGTCCAGTGCTCCTCTGTGACCCCACCTTAGCACCTGTCTGTTTTCCTCCTTTCTCTCCCCTGTCTGCCCTCCACCATCAGTGCTCCAGATGTCTCAGCCAAGCTCTGCTCTGTCCCCATGCTGTGTCTTTGCTCCTGGGGCTGCTCCAATCAGGCATATGATGTTCATCAAATCCAAATCCCCGAGCCCTGCTCTGACCCCTTCTTCGTTCTCCAGGAGAGCACACGAGGGGAGCCCCAAAAGGCCACGAGGAAGCAAGGGCACATTGAATCATGTCTACCAAGAGACGTGGCACCCAGAACATCAGTCGCTGAGAGGAAGAGCTCCGGCAGGTCCCTATTCTTGCTTCTCAATTATCGTTTATTTTTGTGGTTTCTCAGGCTAACTGCAGTCCTAAAGGTGTGCCAGCAGCCTGGCCTTACCTGAGGTCTTGAGAAGAATGCAGAATCAAATGCAGAATCCCTACTCCAGATCCACTGAATCAGAACGTGCACTTTAACAAGACCCCAAGCGATTCAGAGCGTAGTCACTGACGTCAGAGGTTCACTGCTTGAGCTGGTGGTACCCCATTCACACCCACGGTCAAGTCCCAGTCCAGGGCAGTGGCAAGAATTTGCCCATAGCTGTGCACTGTTCCGCCTCTTTGCTGCTAAGGCCTTCTCTTGCTTTGTGTGGGCACAGTGAATGACTCCCACTGTATGTTAGGTGAGCCCAGCTTCACCATTGGCCCTTCAGCTTCCACTCAGATAGGCCCCCCAGGAGTGGGTTTGACCCCCAAGGCTGACTTCTCTCCCAGATCTCCCCTGTGTCTGCCCTTGGAACTGAGAGCCCTTTCAGCCTGGAGCAGAGACAGGATGATTCATTTAAACTTCCCTATTCCTGCTCAGCTAGGCATGGGGACTGGCTCTGCCCATGTTGCCACCTATTTTTTTTTAAGTGAGCCCCTTTTTATTTATTAATTTTCAATTTTCAATTTTTTTTTGTTGTTAATGGAGGTATGGGAGTTTGAACCCAGGACCTTGGGCATGCTAAGCACATGCTCTACCACTGAGTTATATCCTCCCCCCCTCACTTTGCCATCTTGAGCTTTGGGCAAGGCAGCCCCACCTGGTGAGTGGAGGGGGCTCTGCCTTTCTAAGCAGGGTGAGGGCAGCTGTGGGTCGAGGCTGCAGGCAGAAGATGACCAGTTCTGCATTTCAGTGTTATCTCGCTGTGCTTGACCCAATCCAACAGGCTTCCTATCCCATCAGTGGACTGCACTCCTTACCCCAAAGGAGGGAGTAAGCAGGTAACTCTCCACTCACAGCTCAGCTCTTTTCCTTATCAGCCTCAGAGTCCCTAATGAAAGGATGTGGCTGGGCTGAGAATGCGACTGAGGGATGAGAAAGAAAACAGATCCATTGAGCGAGAGGCAAGATGGGAGCTCAGATTACAGGTTCTTAATCACAGTGTAGAAGGGAAGCTTCGTGCCTAGAGGGAACCAAGGAGAAAAATACTTCATGCCTTTGGAAACCTTTCAGCAGAGATTCCTCTAACAAGATAACTGACCACAGAACCTTGGTCTTGTTTCTTTATGATCCTTCATTTTAATTTTTATGCTGGGTCAGGAGGCTAAGTGTCAGCGCTTCCGTATATGCGTCGAGAGCTGCTTCTCTCCAGAGTCTGCGCTGTGCGTGTAAGTGCATTAGCCCATTGTGTAGCCGGAACTGCCCCATTCATTCTCCCATTTTACAGATGAAGACAAGGACAGTAACAGACCCAGGGTCCACAGCTGGTCGCAGTCGGGGCCAGCATCCAAGTCCAGCTGTCTGCACTTTTCTACTTCACCACATTCCACTATATGCCAGCAGTGCAAATGGGCTATTTTAGGACTTTTCATAGATGTGGGGTCCTTCTAGCAGAACTCGTGTTTTAACTGTGAAAATGTAGGTGCATTTCTAAACAGTAAAATGCCACAGGGACACTACCTGGCGCCTCCGCTCCCACACCCACCGCCCCTGTGGCCTCTCTTGCACGGTGTCTGGGACACCAGCTGAAGACCAGCAGATGTCAACTGTGAAAAGAGGACACAAGCAAAGCCAAGCCCGCTGCTGGCAGTGCTTACTAGTGCGTGAACACAACGATGCCCTTGATGCTTTTCAGAGGAAGGGGTGGGCGGGCCAAGTCCAGCAGGCGTGTGAACTCATCTCCACACAAAGGTCCAATTGAGATGAGAGCGTCCATTTATTTTGGGGAAACCTGTCCTGTGTCAGCCATGAACTGGGGGAGAAAAAATATCCATGTGCCGTATAGGCAAGTCACACACACACACACACACACACACTCACTCACTCACTCACTCTCACAAAATCTGGTTATACTAACACTGGGTGATATGAACTCTCCTGTGAGAAACAGAGTTTTTTCTCTCTTCTGAAGCTAGCTGTTATGAGTTACTGATCGCTACTGTGACCAAGTACCACTAACAACATTGTGGCTTCAAACAACACAAATGTATTATCTTCTGGAGGTCAGGGTCTAAAATTGATGTGTCCACAGGGCTTCCAGAAGCTGTAGGGTAGACCCTGTTTCCTGGTCTTTCCCAGTTTCTAGAGGCTTCCTGAATTCCATGACTCATGGACCCCTGCCAGCCATCGACCCTGTCACTTTGACTTCTGTTTGTGTTGCCCCATTCCCTTCTCTCCCTCTCCTGCCTCTCTGCAGTCTTTGAGGGCCCTTGTGGAATACATTGGGTCCACCTGGGTAATCTGGGCTAATCTCCCTATTTTAAGATCCTTAACTTAATCACATCTGCAAAATTACTTTTGTCCTACAAAGGAACATATTTAGAAATTCAGGGAATGAGGCTGTGGACACCTCCAGAGGGCCATGAGTCTGCCTGCCACACCGGCATAGGCCTTTGCAAAAGCAGGTCACACATGAGGTGAATTAGTTTTTAAGTCACTTGCCTATTTTCAAGTTACTTGCGTTACTACCAAAAGGAGAGCAAGCAATTCCAAATATAAGAAATGGGGCAAAAGTTGAAGGTGAAAGTTGACAAAAGGGAAAGGAAGGGAGGGAGAAAAAGAAAATGCAAAATACATCCGGACCAGGTGTGTCACAGCACAAGGAAGACTTGTGTGTTTTGTTTGTCTGTTGGTTTTACAAGTCTATATAAAAGTCTTTATTTTAACATTTGGAAGGAAGACTCACGTGTTCATTCCAACAGCGTTGCCAGACTGGGCCACCCAGTAAGTTACACACACACACACACAAAGGGACTTGGAAGGTTACTGCACAGCTTTTCTGCTGGTCAAGTTGGGATCAAGTGGCCACCTTGGGAGAGGGAGGGGGGGAGGGGGGAGAGAAGAGAGGGAGAGGGAGGAGAGATATTTGAAGGGAAGGTGGAGGGAAGGAAGGGTGTTACAAGTGGAGGGAACAGCATGGAAGAGGCCTAAAGGCAAGATGGCACCACAAATACCTAATTCCTCCTGCTGCTGTAGTTGGTGGTTTGCAAGTTGGTTTCCTTCAGTAGACACTGAGCTTTTTGAGAGCAGGGACCATGTTTTCCCTTCTGTGCTCCCCCGAGGGCTTAGCAGAGAACCTGACTCCTGCAAGCCTCACCCAGCCTTCAGTGGGTGGGGGTGGGGGTGGGGGTTGGTACCATTCAATGTCTAAGATCAGTTGGATAATTGATTCTTGGCCGTGTGAGCCTCTATGTTCTCAAAGATTCTACTCCTGCTCTACCCTCAAGCCTGAAAAGAAGGGAGAAGGCACTGCTCAGGCTGTCCACCTGGGCTCTAGTGCTAAGATTTAAACTTGCTCTAAGTCATGGGTGACTTAAACTCACCAGCGATAGCAGCTAACCCTTACTGAGCTCTTAGCACGCATGCTCCCAGCAGTCCTGCCGGCCAGAAGCTGATGTCATCCCCACTTTACAGTTAAAACATTGAAGCTGGGTCTCCCCCTCAGATGTCCCAAATCAGGTCTGAGAGTTGCTCCTTGGCCAAGAAGAAGCAACCCTTCATTTGACAGCAGTCACATCCCCAGGGACCTGGGCGGGGGTAACAGGGAATGTTAGACTCTCAGTTTTAAGGTTTGGACAGGGGGCTCATCTTGGTTCCTAAAATAAATTCTCTCTTTATTCCACCTGCATTAGTTCAATTCAATCATTTTTTTCCTTCATGATTCAACTTTATTCCAAAAAGGATTTGAGAAAGCTTAAAATGTGTAAGTTAATACAAGATGATAACCTATATGTAATCAAGGAAGTCAGAGTAAAGTGGAAAATAAGAGGGAAAATCAGATTATATCCATGGTAGTGAGGTCCATGGGCTCACACATGCCACATGGATGTGGACTGCCATTGTCACGCTGAGCTTTATATAAAATGAAATCCCTTCAAATTTCTGAGATCTCTTATTGCTTTATAATATGTGCATAACATAAATAATGGCTCATAGGTGAAATGACTTATTGCTTGGTGAGGATTGTCACAGCCTGGCCACATCCAGTTCTCACAGAGTGGCCTTCAGTATTAGGGAGGAATCAAAGTCAAGAGGTCAGTCAACTTAAGAAGAACAGAATGTGGGCACTTACTCTTTGTAGTTCCAGCAGATGGCTGGATGGATGGATGATGACTGGTTGATGGATGATGGATAGATGTTGGATGGATGGGTGGATGCAGTGGTAAGAGCCTGGGTCTACCTGCGTACATGCCTGGACATTGGGTACCATCTCGTCTCCCTCTGGGATCAGGCCAGCCCCTTCCTGAATTGGAAAGACCCACTGGCAAAGTTCCACAACTGGCTGGGATCCACCCAGTATCTGAGCTGAGGATATGGATGGAATGGGAGGCTTTAGGAAAAGATACTGTGTTAATCTTGCTTTTTTATTATTGTTCGGAATATGCCTTCCTGTTTCCTTTCCCGCCCCACTGCTGCATCAGACAGGCCTTGGTGGATCTGCCAGGAAGTACTGCCCTCAGCCTCCAGGCTGGGAGCATCCTATTGTTTGCTAGGTGATGGGGAACCCCTGCCCTGCCCAGATACCTGCTCAGTAACAAAGTCTTGATGAAGCAGGAGGACATCTGAGCTATTCTTGGGATCTGAGCCTGGCTCCCACCACTAAACCTCCCTAGGACCCGGAGGGGTCGCTGTAACTCTCCCGGCCCAGGTTTCTCCGAGTCTGAAACAACTTTACATGGCGAATAAGGGCCAGACTGCCAGAGTTGGAATCTCCGCTGTTTGCTAGCTGTGTGACCTTCAGCAAGTTAGTGAACCTCCCTCTGCCCCAGTTTCAGCAATAATAGTATCGCTTGCCTCAAAGGCTTGTAATGAGCATTAACTCAGTTCATTCATTTGTAGCTATTAACACAGTGCCTGGCCCATTGTAAGCAATGCAATAAAAGTAATGTAAGATGGGTAAGGTGGGTAAAACCGAAATTGCCTTGCCCACCTCGTAGGTTTGCTGTGAACCTCCAGTGAGTCATTCATTCATGTGATAAATGATCACTGAGCACTTTCTACATGTCCCATCTGGAACCAGGGTGAGCTGCCTGCCTTCAGGAGCCTTTTTGTGAAAGGACTTTGCAAACTGCAGGATTGTACAGAGAAGAGGGAGGGTTGTGGTGTCACCTATGTTTGAGCCCCTCAAACAGACCAGCAGCACAACCCTCTTCAACTGACGTTTATCCTGAACCTCAATTGATAAAGCAATAAAAGCAGGGAGGCTCTAGCAGGATGGATGGAGGATGTAGTGAGGGACTGGACCCTGCTGGTCCTGCTGACTCTGGTCCTCTCTGCTCCAGCCTCAGCCCCTAGTGGTCCATAAGGCACCTTCCAGAAATCCCTTGGCTGCTCAGAACACAGATGAAACACTCAGATCTGGAGTGGCTGTGACTTTCTTCTGGCTCCACACACCTCTCTCTCAACCCCTCTCTCTTTCTCTCTGATTAATATACTTTATTTTTTAGACTGCTTTTATGTTCATAGCAAAATAAAGGCAAAGTACAGAGAGTTCCCATGTAGCCTGTGTCCCCTGCCCCTGATCCACAGCCTTCCCTGCTATCATCATCCTGCACCGAGTGCTACATTGGTTACAATCAATGAACTTGCACTGACACAATGTGATTACGGGAAGTCTATAATTCACATCAGGGTTTACTCTCCGCACCCCACTCTCTTTTAAACACACATGCTGCCGGCATGGTAGGTGTGTGTCTGGATACAGAGGGCCACTGGTACCCAGCTCCATGGCCAGGTAGCAGAGGCCACACTGAGTGGGGTGTCCGCTCTCTAGCTGTGGTTTTCCTGTTCTCAGAGCCTCCATCTGGAATCTCCCCCAGTATCTTCTATACAATGGATGGACAAGCCCTCCAGGCCATAGCGAGGATTATGATCAGGACTTCCTCCAATCCCTGTGTGCCTTCTGTTTTCTGAAACTTTTCTTTAAAGACCTCTCTATCCATCATAAAATTTTCATTTTTAACATCCAACATGGTCCTCTCCTTGGAGACTTTTCGGTCGGCTCCTGTCCATTTCCTTCATCCTCAAAGTACTGCCCAGAGGAGAGACTGTGACAGAGGCACAAGGCGGCTGTGTGCCCTCAACTGGGGAAAGCTCAGATGGGCAATTCGTTGCCTGAGGCACTGGGGTTGCAAATGCCCACTTGACTGTTTTGGCTGAGTCCGCTTGACAGTAAATATAACACACACACACACACACTTTCTCTCTCTCTCTCTCTCTCTCTCTCTCTCTCTCTCTCTCGTTTTTCCGCACTTAAATGGATTTGCATTCATATTCAGACTCCACTTGGGTAAACTTGCTTAAGTCCTCTGTGCCTCTATTTCCTCATCTGTAAAGTGGGTACAATAATATTATTTCCTCATTTGGTTGTTGTGAAAGTCAAAGAAGATAATATATGTGGAAAGGGCTTAGGACAATGCCTGGTCCTGCAATGAATATCCAATAAATGACAGTTGTTGATTTTGACCTTACTGTTATCACAAATGCATTTCATACATATATACTATATTATACCCAAATTTTCTGAGACAAACAGTGCTATAATGAATTAGCTCTAAAAGGCACAGCCACAAAGGTGGCAATGGAGTGATTTGTGTCTTTATTACCTGCGAGCTTAATCACAACAGCTTTCCTACACTGAGTGCCTGAAATGTGCCAAACACTGTGCTTCAAATATCATTTCATTGAATCTTAGCAAAGCAACCTTCAGAGGAGACTTGGTTTTTGTTTTCCTTTCAGGAAACTGAAACCAGAGGCCCATCAGCTGGAGGCTCCAGCTGCCTCTATGTCAGCCATTGGGGGATGTTGCCCTCTGCTCAGCCCCCACCCCAACGCTGGCCTCTCCGCCACTACCACCGCCACCATGTTCTCCAGACTGTTTGCTCTCTTGGTCCCCACTTTATCTGATGGCCCACACACAGCTCCACGGCTCAGGGGCATCTCTCCAGGCTACAAAAGTTTTGCAAGCAGCACACAGTGGAAACATTGGCAGGGTTTTTTTTCCCCCTTATTTTCCAAAAGACAGCACTGCACCCTGTGGATGTGGCCACATTTAGGCTTCTGTGTCCCTGCCAGTGTCCAGAAGCTCAGGGCACGTGGTGTCTGGATACTGCTGTGTGTGTATTTGAGTGTGAGCTCACCTCTCTTTATCAGTATGCAGAGATAACCAGTGCTGCCTTTGGCTGTATGTGTGTGTGTGTGTGTGTGTGTGTGTGTGTGTGGTATTTGTGGATCTCTGGGCTGGTCTGCCTCCCCTAAGCAGTGTCCAAAGTCTCACTCTTCCCTGTGTGTGTGTGTGTTCATGAGCCTGGGTCCATGACTGCCTCTCTCCCAAGGGTGTCCAGAGACACGTGTAAACGATCCTTCACTTCTGTTGTTGGGACTCTCCCTGGGCTCTGGCCTGGCGGAGCAGGGAGAGTCGGGAGAGGGAGTGTTTAGTCTGGAAAGACAGGCAGGCGGGCAGCAGAGAGTCCCCGGGCAGCACCCAGGCGGCGAGCTGGACTCCAGGGCTCCTTCAGTGCCCTGGATGACGGGGGGAACAGAGCTGTCCCAACGCCACGTCTGGATCCAAGGTGCAGGGTGTTCCTGCTTGGGCAGCGCTGGGCTCCGGATAGCTCCTCTGGCCTGTGTGCTGAGCCGGCTCTCCGCCAGCCCCAGCCCTGCCAAGACAGGTTCCTCATTTTTCTTATTTCCTGTTCTTCGTGCTTTTGAGTCCTCAGAAGAATAGATTTTTGTACTGAGTTGAAGCTGGGTTGGTATAGGCATAGAGAAAGAGCATGGAACTTTGGTGTCAGGCAGATCTAAGACTGACTTGTGACTCTCATATGCTAATCATATAATAGTAATTTTTTTAAATTTTATTTTTTGTAGTTGATTTGCGATGTGTAGTTGATTTACAATGTCAGTTTGAGGTGTACAGCAAAGTGATTCAGTTATACATACACATACATGCATATATATTTTCAGATTATTTTCCATTATATGTTTTAATAGTGTAATATTGAAATGAAGACAGTTACTAAACCTCTGAGCCTCAGTCTCCTCCTCTGTGAAAGAGGTGTAATGACATTACATTGCAGGCTTGTTCTGGTGCCTAAATGATAAAATTTATGGAGAGCCCCTCACAGATTCTCCATCACTTTTTGTTCCCCTTGTCTCTGTGGAATTTTCTAGGTAACAGCAAGGCAATGCCATGAATTTCTAGGAAAAGAGCTTTTTATTTTTGCTGACCTAGATGAGAGGCAGAGAGGAGGGTTTAGCTTTGCAAATATTTTCTTTCAGTATGCTGTAACTTGAGTTTAAACCTTCATATTCCATTTTAGTGAGTTTTAGGAGGGCATTTAAGGCAGACGATGGCAGTTGGAGGAGGGGCAGGATGGAATTTCTGCAGAAAGCATGCACCTGTGTTCCCAGCAGAAGCAAGGTTCATGAGGTGGTCTCCAGCCCCGCAGGCTGCATTAGTTATTAGCAGGCTTGTAACAGGGATGACAGGCTGCTTACCACTTTGCTCGGACACTGTCAGGTGCCATTCTGGGCAGCAAGGATTCCACACTAAACAAGACAAACATAGGTCCTGCCCTCAAGGTACTTCTGCTCTGGTGGGTGAAGACACGAAATAAGTACAGGAACCAAGAATATCCATATCAGCTGATTTCCAGAACAGCAAGTGCTGTGAAAAAGGTTTAATATGGTAGCTGTGATAAAGAGTGCATGGTGAGATGTGGGGTGCCACTCACAGAAGGTGGTCCTAGGGAAGTACCTCCCTAGGAGACAGATTTGGGCCAGACCTGAGTAATTAGAAGACAGTGAAAGAAAGATCTTGGCTGGAAAGCAGGGATGGGGGGAGCTTCTAAAGTCCTCCTGTTCTTTAGAGTACAAGTCCACATCCTTACAGTGGCCATCAAGTCCCTGTATTATCTGACTTGCTCCTCTATTACTGTCCCCGGGTCACTACACTCCAGCCACACTGGCACACACCCACCTCAGGCCCTTTGCACTTGCTGTTTGTTCCACCTGGAGCACTCTTCCCACGGATAGCCACATGACTAACTCACTCTCTCCTTCAAGTCTTACCAAAAGATCAACTTCTCAGTGGGCTCTGGATTCTCCTCTACCCTATGTTATTTTCTCTCTAACATACTCTGTAATTTACTTATTTACTGTTTATTGTCTTCCTCTCCCTCCTAGATGATAATATCCATAAGGGCAAGTGTTTTTGTCAGTTTTTATTTTTAATGTAAACAAGTACCTAGAATGGTGCCTGGGACGTAATAGGTATTTAATAAATATTTGCTGGATGGATGGATGGATGGACAGATAGGTGGATGGGTCCCTGGTGACTCAAGTCATTGGAAGAAGCAATGGATTCGGTCTGAGTTGCCACCAGGGGCCTGGCCCTGTGGTAAGTTGTGGTGAACAGGAGCCCCAGATTTGACATGGAGATGGGGCCAAAGAAAACTTAGCTGAAAATCCAGAGTCAAGTTGGGGAGAACAAGTCTCTGAGGAGAAATACATGGGTGCCCTCTGAGGACCATGAGAAATCTGAGAAGGGGATAGTTGGGAGTGGGACAGAGATGAGTGGATGAGTGGTGTGAGGAAGAGGATGGCCTCTCTGGGACCAGGAGGAGAGAGACCCATCTTGACTAAAACTGAGGGTTGGGGTGGCAGGAAAAGGATGAAAAGACACCCCCCACACACACACACATTCTTATAATGTGGTCCCGGGTATCTATCTACAAAAGCACATTGATGTTCTCAGGAACCTGAGTTCATATTCACCTCTACTCCCTACTTATTCTTGGGCAAGTTACTTAGCAGTTTTGTGCCATATGTCTCTGATCTGAAGCTAAATATTCCCTACCTCACAGGAGTTTTGGGAGGCTGAAATGCGATAATTTAACTCTTAAAAACATAGGATTTGGAATCGGGTCCAAGTTCAAATTCTGGTTCCAATTTGTATAAGCTGTGCATCCTTGGGAAAGTGACTTAACCTCTCTGATCCTCAGTTGCCTTCATTGTAGAATGAGAATAACATCAACCTTATAATACAGTTACAGAGATGAACTGAGACAATGAATAGAAAGCAGAATACATGCCATATGTGACATGAAAGGACTCAGCACATGGCCTGGCACAGAGTAGGCCCTCAGGTGCTAAAGGGGTATTTAAAGAAAGTGAGGCTGGCTGAGGTATGTAGGATCAGTTGAGGACCAAGAGACTCATGTATGTGTGTGCTGGGCCAGGGCTCTGTCGGCTTGGGGGCCAGGCCGGCCGTGGGAGTAGAAGGTTTTCCATGGTGAAGTTCCCTGGCCACCAGCCACAGGAGCTGCAATTCTGATCTCACCAGTACCAGCAAAAGGGAGCAACTTGTGCAGAGGACAGTGTGCCCTGGACCATTATGCAAGGCCTTTTTCTAAGCGGAGTGTTGATCAAAATCGTCTTCAAGGTCCCTTGCCACAGTGACAGCCCACCACCTGTCTCCAGAGCTTCCTAAAGGGTAGCATGGAGCAGGAGGAAGCCTGGTGAGAGAGGGCCTCAGTCTCCCCATCTGTGCCCTGAGGGTGATGGCTGGACAGGAGGCGCTAGTTCTGCCTGAGGGTGAGAGCTGGGGTCCTGGAGTTAGGGAACCCAGGTTCCAATCCCACCACAGCCTCTGCCATGGTGGACAAGTTCCTTAAACTAAGCCTGTGTTTCCTCATCTGCCAAAATGAGAAAATGATCATCTGTGGCCACCGAGGCTATGGAGAGGCTGAAATGAGTTTATTCCTGTGAAATGCTCTACACGGGGCTGGGCGCATGGCAAACACCCAATCAACAATGGTTACTTTTATCACCCCTGGGGAGAATCTGCCGTTGCCTACACCCTAGGAGCCAGCGTGTCTCCCTCCCACTCTGCCCCTGGGCTTTGACTCCCTGGATGCTCCCAGTCCTGGTCAGGAAGTGCTTCGCCTCCCGAGGCAGCCAGGGAGTTGGACTCGTCAGGCGGGAGAGGCGCCAGTGGACATGATGTTCCTTCCCAGGAATGGGAAAGCGAGAATGTTCCTGGGCAAGGAACAGGGCTCTGGGGCAAGCACGCCGGGAACATCCACTCCCCCTTCCCTGCTGCCCAGAGCCTTGCCGGCCTCCAGTGCTGGGCCCTGTGGGGAGGAAGACACGTTACAGGGGTGGCCAGGCTGGCATGGGGCCCTGGCCCATCTGTGCACACCCTTGCAGAGTACACAGCCTTACACATTCCCAAATAGCCCCACAGCCCTGCACACACACGCTGGCACACTCACTGGCATTCTGAGAAACGCGTCCACTCGTCCACACCTCGTGGCTGAATACTCATCTCTGTTCATTGGTACTCATGTAACTAACGGGTCCGAAGTCCCGGCCCCGTGTGCACGCACTCACACGTGCACAGGATATTTAATCATTCACATCACTTACCATACTTACAAATGCACACACGTTTACCTGCACAATCACACAGGTGCTGATACTCATGAATACGCATAGGAAGGTGCATACCATAAACATGCGCACACGTGTAACTCCACACATGACCAGATACACCAAAATCCCCCAGCCTTTTAGCCTTCTGGCAACATCCATGACTGTCCTCTCCAAATAAAACAACTCAAGCTCTGTCCCCATTACTCCGAGAAGCACCCTCTCCCCACTGCTCCCAAGGCGTTCAGCCGCCCTCTCCAAGGTCATCTGTCCTCCTGACCTTGCTCCAGGCACCTGAGATGCACCTTCTCTTCTGCACCCATCTTTCATTCCGAAATGCCACTGACAGGGGGTCCTGTGGCCACCAGGCTTTTGTGGAAAATAAAGGAGTTGGCAGAAAACAGCTCTTTGCTCCCAGAAACTGGGTGACAATTTTCTGTCTCCATAGAGTGCACTTCTTGCCTGTTTTAGGGGTTCCATCTTCATATCCTTGTCACACCCCTGTTTCCCATCATTCTGAGCCCTTGCCCCCAACTCAGCTCCCCAGACTCCATGCAGCAAGCCTCTGCAACTCCCAGGGAGCAAAGCCCAACGTCACTTAAGGCAGAGGAATTTAGACATCACATTCGTTTCTCCTTCCCCTTCCAGGTCAGGGCCCAAAGAAGCCCATTAAGGCGTTTTCCTAAACAAATAGTAATAATAATAATAGCAACAACAACAACGTTAATAATAAAGCTATGTCAGAAAAGCTCCTCCAAGGTTAATTGTGTTTCTCTTCCCAAGGGCAAAAGTAGCTTCAGTCACCATTTGATGTTGATGCTGTTTTAAATATATGCTCACACTCACACACACACACACACTCTTTCTCACACACACACACACACACACACACACACAAAGACAGTCATGAAAAATTAATTTCCTTTTTCCTGCTCTCCCCAACTCTGCCCTCCCATCTTCAGATCAGTTACAGGAAAGGAAGAGGCTGAGCCCCCAAAGAGATCTCAGAATAAAGGAGAGTGGGGAGGAGGGGGGTGGGAAGGACAAATCCTGTTAGGAAAGGGGGCAGGGAAGAAGCTGAACTGGCTCAGTTTTGGAAGGCCCCGTGTGTCACTGACTCATACCTGCCCTTCCCTACCTCTCCGCCTCTGCTCTCAATGCCTCCCCTGTTATGGTCCCATCAACCCTCCTAGCTCTGCTGGGCCAAGGCCCCCCTCCCAAAAGCCTAGGCCCCTGTCAGTTCAGAGCAACCCTTTCCCACACTATGGGCTGTCGTGGGCTTCTGATAAAATTCTCTCCACTCTTAAATTTGTGGGGCAACCCTGGGGACCACTGTCTGTCTCCTCAGCTCTGTTGGGAGCTCCTGAGGAATAGGGCCCATGTTTCCCCAGTTTTGGGTCCCCAGTAAACCCACACAGCTTAGCACAAAGAATGCTCAATAAATTACACATCTTTATCCCCTCTCAGTATCTATATGTCATTAATATCAGTACCACCTGTATCTCTCTACATAGTAGTTTAGGGCAGGAAAGGCTGCCTGGCTCACCCCCAAAATCCTTGACCTGAACAACAGAAAGCCTAATTTCTGGTTCTGCCTCTACCGTTCACTGGCTTTTTGATGCTGGACAGGTCATTTAGCTTCTTCAGATCTCTTCTCTCATGTGCAAGTTGAAGGAGTTGAACAAGGACAGAGGTTTTCAAACCGGGTTCCATGGAACCCTAGGGATCCAGGAAGATGTGAGGGTGAGGGTGGGGCATGAAGGGAAGAAGGCACTGGTTGAGTGGTGGAGGGCACTTTCTCCGTACCCTGTTTTATCTACTGGGGTTCCACTCCAGATTGCATTTAAACAAAGGGTCCTGTTGCTTAAAAAAGAAAAAGAAAAGTTTGTAAGACACCAGCCTAGATGCTCTTAGAGGGCCTTTCCAGCTTCGACAAGCCAGGATTTGTCATCTCTCTCGCCCCAGAAAGTGCCCATGTAAGGAGAAAACAAAACCAATTCTTTCTCTCTGGATTTAGGGCTATCTTTCCTTTTGTTTCTAGAGTCACTTCCCACCTTCCCCCTCCCCAGGAAGACTAGGGGGCTCACATAACCTCCCCCACCTCACCTCTACTTCCTCATCTAGCAAATGGGGACTCACACAGCACGTCAGTATTGGGGTTTTAAGGAGAGGCTTGTATTCAAGGAGTTGACCTCTGAGCGGTGGCTTGTTGACTGCGTTGCCTCTCTGGGCATCACTCCTGGCTCGTGGCTGGGGTTTGCAAGCAGAGGGTGAGGACTGCTCTGTGGTGAGGAGCCGGTGTGCTGTGAGACATCTAATTAACCATCATCTTCCCTGGAGACAGCTCCATTGTGTAATTTTCATTTCCATATTTTACACACCCTTCATCAGCGAGAGAGACCCGGGGCCAACCTTTCACTAACTTCATTATTTGTTTGCCTTCCAGCTGTGCCAATTGCCCCCCTCTCATCTTTCCACGCTTCCCACCCACCAGGGAACATGCCTGCTGGCAGGCGGGGTAGGGGTGCAGGGAATAGCTTTTGCACGTTGCTTCAAAGACCCATCTCCAAGACCAGCACACTGAGCACAGCCATATGGGTTGGATTTCCTATCTGACTCAGGGGTTGGGGTCAGTGATGGCTTACCCTCATGTACCATCTGTTTATAAGATAGATGTGGTGTGGTGTCAAAGACACTAGGTTTGACATCATACAGGATCCATAATTTTTCAGCAATTTAATTCACCTCTCTGAGCCTCGGCTTCCTTATCAGTTAAATCAGGACCCTAATACCTTGCATTATGAGGCTCTATCCTTCAACAAGTACTTATTCGGTTCCCCTGGAATGAAGTAACAGGTGGTAGAGCTTTGCAAACTGAAAGTCCTGTCTAAATAGGAGTTCTCACAATTGCTGTCAGTTGTTGATAATTCAAGGAGCTTTTATTCAAGTTTAGATTAGGCAGACTCATTATTATGAGCTTATTAGACTGGCCAACCTCTTCCTGGCCTGCTGTTACCTGCTTTGTGGTTTTCATCTTGGTCAGAGAGGCTGATTCCTTGGAGGAAGCCCAATAGGGAGAGACTTACATCTCAAAGCTACTATTGACGGTAGCCGTTTCTATCCCATTAGGCTCCGCATTACCTCTTTCTTACTTAGAAAATGAAGTAGTCAGCACTGGGCTAGAAACCATGGGTGCTATAAAGAAATATAAGCCCAGGTCCCTGACTTCCACACACTTCACCTAGTTGGGAGGGAAAAGATCCCCACAGCATTGAGCAAGCACCATTTTTATGAGCAAGGTTCAATCCCCAGTACCTCCACTGAAAAAAAAACCAAACTCTACCCCTTTAAGTGGGCATTATTAGTCCCACTTCACAGATGAGGCCCAGAGTACAGCTTATCCAAGGCCACATGGCTGAGTAAGTGGTTCAGCCTGAGGAAGCTGCCTCCCTTTGACACTGGACTATGATCATCTGCCCTATGTCTACCTCCTGCCCTAGAATCTGAGCTCTGGGCTCCTTAGGGGCAGAGGCTGCATCTTTTCATCACAGTGCCTGGCACTGGTCCCATTTAAGATGCTGCCACTAAGATATCTCATTCTGGGCCCCAAAGTCCTCCCAGTCTCTCTCCACTAACCTCCCTCCTGGTCATATCCCAGAAGGACTTTTGCTTTCCTGATCTCGCCGCCAGCAGTTCAGGGGCCTCTGCTCGGCTGCCAGGTCGTTGAGGCAAGCAAAGGCCTGACTGGGGCCTGGGGCTCCTGGCTGCACTCCTGGATCTGTCTCCCCAGACAGAGGGGGAGGTCCCTGGCATTCCGGACCCTGGGCCCTTACCTGCCAGCAGGGCCGGGGGCTGCTCGGCCCGCCAAGAGGCTGCGCCGCTCACAGCTGCCAGTGGAGACAGAGCCCAGGAGGGCCTGGTCAGCGGTTGCCTGGGGGTTGAGCAATGCGCTGGCTCCAGTCTGGCTCCCTCATCTGAGGAATCAGGGGAGCCTGACCCAACAGCCCAGTGTTTGTTTCCGCAGTGTCTGGGGCAGCTGTGCAAATCAGGCCTGCCTGACAGAGCCCGGCCCAGGGAAAAGCAGCCTGTTCCTTCCCTCTCCTCCGAAGTCTGTGTTCAACGGCTCACTGCCGGGGAGGCAGGGAAGCACTCTGTGTATTCTGCTCGGGCCAGGAGTGATGTGTGGGCCTCACATCTGTGCAGGGTCTAGGCCTGGGGTGTCAGGGAGAAACCAGGCAAGTCTGGCTTCAGCCTTTGTCCTCTGAGAGGCACTGGGAGGAGCCCCTATTCAGAATTCAGACAGGCCTGGTTTGGATTCCAGCTCTGCTGCTTACCAGCTGTGTGGCCTTGGACAAGTCACTTAACTTCTCTGAGCCAAATGAGGATAATAGCAGCAAACTTACAGGATAGTTGTCAGGGTAGACTCACTGAAATAATGCATTTAAATTTCCTGAAATTGGGGGTTGGGGACTAACAGACACACATTACTGTATGTAAAGTGGATGAACAGCAAGGACCTACTGTGTAGTGTGGGAACCGTGTTCAGTTTCTTGTGATGACGTAGTGGAGAGGAGTCTGAAAGGGGTCTGTATGTATGTGTGTGTAGCTGAATCACTTCTCTGGAACTGACACTGTGAATCAACTACACTTCAATAAAATTAAAAAAATAGATAGATAGATAGCTAAATTTCCTGTCACATAGTAGATGCTTAATAAAGGTACGTTCCTTTCTCCTTTCTTGCCATGACAGTTTCCTAACTTTCTCTTGCCCCTCACCTGTGTCCACAGCACACAGAGAACCCAGAGCCCTGGCTTCTGCATTGACTGCTGTCGGGTAGGTTTGCCTCACAGGTTTCCCTACAGCCTGGACTGCTGCACCTGGGCGTCCCACGCTGTCCTCAGCACACACACGTGAGGGAGGTGGCATTATGTAAATGTGTAGGTTATTATCAAGGAACTGCCCATCGCAAATCTGTGTATTAACTCACTCTATTTACTTATCCATTTATTCATCTATGCAAAAAACACTTACTCAGCTTTTATTCTGGGAGAGGCTTGTTCTGAACAAGACCCACTCCCTGCCCAGAGTCTACTAACTGGAGGAGGTGGACAAGCGAAGAGACAATTAAATTCCGTGGGTTCGCTATGCTGGCAGGAGAAGAGCACAGAATGCTGGGACCCTTCAAAGATGCAGTTTCTACCTTAGCCTGGAGAACTAAGGTAGGCTTCCCAGAAGAGGTGATGCCAGGGTATTGAAGGATAATTAGGTATTTTTCAGGCAGAAAATAAAGGGAAATATGTTATAGGGAGAGAGAACACACAGCAAGGCCGCTTGGCTAAGAGAACATGCCCATGTGTGTGTTAGAGCTCATTAACTGCTGTAATGAATATCCTAAAAATGTTAGTGATTTCATACAATAAAAGGATGTTTCTTGCTCATGCCGTGGTCCAACACTGGTGTTCCTGGTTGGCTGGTTCCAGATGGCTCTTTTCCACGCAACGATTTGGGGACCCAGGCACCCTCCATCTATGACTCTGTCATCTTTTAGGGCCTCTGTATCCACCACTTCTAGCCATGTCCCCAGGAAGAAAATGAAATGGCTTTTGGTGAAGACATAGTAGTACCTCCATCAACCTGTGTGAAGAATTTCTAGGAGATGGGGAAATTTGGAACAACAGTTATTAAACAGGGAGTGGTGAGACATATGGTTGTACTATAGGCAAGACCAGAGGGTGTGGGTAATACAGCCAAGCTCAGGACTTTGAATTTTATCCTGCAAGTAGTGCAGCATCATCAGAAATTCGTAAGCAGGCAACTGACATCATCCAATTTGCTTTTTTAGATCAATTAGTCCAGCTGCAGTGCGGAGGCTAGATCGGAGGGAGAGAGGCTGGAGGCAATGGGACCAGTCAGAAAAGTATTCTGGTAACCCAGGCCATCTTATCTAAGGATAGGTGAACAATGTGGTGATGGGGAGGGAGGGAGAGGGGGCATTGGAAGTTGCCCTAAGAGGCAGTCTGGGTCATGGATTGGAGGATTGGAGTCTGCACTGCAACAAAGCCTCAAATAGCTTTTGGGTTCATGTCTAGTGCAATGGCTAATTGAACCTCATGCTCATGAGATTATAGTCAATACAGAGCAGCTTATTTGAGCTCTGTGTTTCCACAAGCCTGAATCTCATCCATTAGGGATCTGGTCAATAGATTTGTTCTGTGCAATTGCTAGCTTTTGGAGAAATCAGGGTTGTTTGTGATGTTCTCTGAACACCTATGTCTTTATTTCTGTATTGCACTCTGTTGTCTGTGTCTGTCTCTCCACCTTTGTCTCCCCTAGAGAAGCAAGGATTGTCCCTGAGTGTCAGTGGGGGGGTGAGATTTTCTTACCCTTGGAAAGAGGCTCTGTGTGTGTGGTTCTCTGTACTCGCCAACTTCAGGTAGCCCTGCATGTAACTCAGGGCACATCACCCATGAAAGGGCCCTGATGGCCACAGGTCTTGAGCCCAGGAGGCTGCCAGCTTGCTTCACACGGAGAAAGAGAAGAGATTCAAGTCTCTACAAGCAGTTCTTTACTTGGAATATTAGGGAGTGAGTTCTGCAATCTTTTAAGTCTTTCACTCGCTCTGAAGGGTGCTAGAACTTGAGGCTGCCTCGGATTTTCCAGGTTAATATACACAGTCTGGTTGGTCCAGATCCACTTAATATATAGACCCACACCTCATGAAGTGTGATAATGAATTTCCTCTTGAAAGAAGGGAGCTTCAGTGCTGGAAGTTGAAAATATGCAACTGGGACAGAGTTGATGGGGTCTGAACGTAACACAACACATCAGCTCCAAGTTAAGGTTTTCATGAAGCAGCTGGTAAAAGTACCTCTGGATCTTCTTTCTCTGTTCCATTCAAGAGTTGGGGTGTGGTCTCTTGGCCACGTGAAGGGCCATGAACTTCTGCCTGGCTTGACCTCTAGTCTCTGTGTTCCCTGGCTGCCAGTCTTGCCTCCACCTTCAGTCTCTGCATCCCTCTCTTTAGCCTCTGTGTTTGCAAACCCCTGACACCTTGTCCCCCACATTGGGGTGGACAAGTAGATTGGCTTTCATTTCAGGTATAGATTTCTGACTAAGTAATTATAGCTATAATTTATTGAGCACTTACTATGTGCTAAACATTCTACCTTTGTTATCTTATTAAATCCTCAGAATAACCCTGGGAAATACATATTATTGCCCAACTTGTAATGGACATTCACAGGATTATATGCCTCAAACTCCATTTTCTAGGAATCCCTTCCACAAACCCATGTGATTTCAGTAGAAGCTACTAGATTTCTATGTGACCCCTCCCCTTTGGGCCCACGTGATTGATCCTGGGGTGAACCTGTCAAAAGTTGAGACAATCATTCCCTTCCCTGGGAAGTTTGGTGCTAGGACTGAAAGGAGGAGATCAGTTTCTCTTCCAGTATCTGAACATTAATAAGTAAGACATAGGGACCTTCATAGCCATGCTTGCCACCACATGAACCAAAAAAAGCAAGTTTTGAGCTTGAGAAAACATAACTTGGTGGAAGCAATAAAGTGATATAAGAAGACAGATATGTTGGAGTAAGACAGATCAGAATTTGAAGGCTCACTCTGCCGATTATAGCCATGTGGTTTGGACCAGTAATACTATTACTAATATTATCTAACACTTAAATGAAGTCCTTATTACATACCAGACACTGTTCCAAATGCTGTATAGGCAGGCTTATACACATCACATATTTGTCTTCACAAAAACATTAGACAGTTTGTATTATCATCCCTCCTTTATTCCCATGAAGACACTGAGGCCCAGTGTAGTGTACAGTGTACCCAAACATACCAGGTGGTTGGGTGCATCTCTTGAGCCTTAACTTATTCATCTGGAAGTAGAGAGAGTACCAGCCCCTGTGCAGAGAAGCATCAACACAGCAGACTGATCCTGTGATCCTTAGAGAGGCCTGCTCACAAGGTTGGCCCTTATCTGCTGGATTTCCAGAGGGTTCCCACCATTCCCCTATATGCCTAAAATGTTTGTGCAAACAATTTGGCTTTTGCTTGAGGACCCCTGACACAGCTCTATGTCAGGTTTGTTATATGAAGTAGAGGATGAAGTTGATTCACTGCTTTGGGGAGGGTTTGGCTGCCAGGAGCACCTGTGAAATGGCTTGACCCTCTGAGAGCTGCCCCACGAGGCAGGCACAGCCTGCACAGCTCGTGCGAGCTCCGTGCAGCTCTTTCCCTACCACCATGACTATTTTTAACCCTCCAACAATTGCACTTTAGGACCGGCATCCTCTGCAGAATGGCAAAATATTTCTAGATATTTTATCAACAAAGGAAGTGCTTATTTCTAGAGGCTTTCCAGTTTTTAATAAGGTTGTGCATTCTCCGTTGCCATATTTTTAGGTTGATTCTCTGGGAAACTGACTGCCACAGGCCTGCTGACATGGAGGTGACAGAAACAGATCCACCCCCAGCAGAGGCTTCAGTGGTCTCCTGCTTCCTTCAGCAGTGTGGGGAATGGAGGCTCAGAGGGAAGCTCTCACGGGAGGCCCACGGCAGAGTGAGGGCTGGCCCCAGGGCTGGGCACAGTGATCTCCCAGCGCTGCCCTCCCTCACCTGTTCCAGCAGAGCCAGGTGACCCCCACTGACCAGCCCTGTGCGTGATCAGGAACATGGAGTGGGGTGTGGGGCAAATGTGGAGAAAGGGCCCAACCATTGGATCTCCTTCTAGGACCTGGCAACAGGGTATAAACCTTCTGTTCCATCTATGACCTGGTTGGCAGCCAAGGGATGGCTTATTTGAATTCAGCAGTGCTGTGGGGAAGAAGGGGAGGTAACGGCCTCCTGCTCACTTGCCAAAACCAGTGTGTGTATGTACATGAAGCCAGGTCCACGAGCTCCAACGAAGAAAGACAGAACCCATTAAGCAGGTAATTGAATTCAAAAACACTATTTGGGCTTTAACACATCTAAATGATTCAGGGCAAAGTGGGGCCTGGGGGCTTAAGTTACCCAGATAACAAATTCCATCTCATAACTCAGTCATCTGGAATGGCATTTCCCAAAGCAGAACTATTAATCATTAGTGTTCCGGGAATAAAAGTTGCCTTGGTCAATAAGTTTAGGTGATGTGCTAGCCAACCAGACTGAATGGGTGTCTTTACTGGAGGACTTCTCAGAGCCTGTTCGTGCGTATCATGAAACGCCAAGAGAAGATTATAGTACAGTATTTTATTATAGTGTATACACACATATACATATATTATGTATGTATCTATAGTGTTTGTGTGTGTATATATATATTTTATATATATATATATAATATATATATATATATATATAATGCTATATATTACTATACACAGCATTGCCCAGACTTATTCACCTGAAGATTCCTCTTCCCATGCAGTGTCTTATGGGATCATGATTTCAGAGCCTACTTTGACAAACACGGCTCTAGACAGTGTCACCCATCCCCTAGGCCTAAGAAAATATTTGGGACAAATTGATAGCTCTGTGAGGGGAAAGGTGAAGCTAAAGGGGCGGGGTTTGGCAAGCCCGGTTTTCTGGGTTATGTGGCTGGGTTGTGAGCTAAGGGATGCTAATGTAGGGCTCAAGAAAGACGGCATCTCGACTTCTGGTCCTCTGGGGATTCTCCGAACCTGGATGTGCTAAAGTCCGAGATCCACACCCAGGTGCTGCCCTTATGAAAGGACACTATGGTGCTGATATCAAGCCGGTGCGGCAGGTGGGGGGTGAGGGGGGCGACTGAGCAAATGTAGACACTAGGGGTGTTTGGCCCAGAAAAAAGATGACCTAGGACACCTTCAGCACTGTCCACAGTTCTCCAAAGTCACCCCTATGGAAGGGGGCTGCCATTTCCTCGTGACCCCGAGGGAGGAACATGGCCAGGACCAGGGATGGGTGCTTTGGAGGAGCAGAGATCAGCACCATCCAGAGGAGAGTTCTCCAGGGGTTGTTCTTTCCATCGGGCCTTGGGCAGGCTGGGCCCTGTAGCTAGTCAGTCACCCTCCCAAGAAAGCAGGGCTGAGGACTTCCTGGTCGGGGCAGGGGGTAAATTTAAGCTCTGGATGAGAAGTGATTTTGAAGATCTCGCCCAGCCCTGGGATTTTTGACTCTGGGTAGATGACTTTGCCTATTGATAGTCCCCTTAGCATCTCCATTCAATCCGTCTGCAAGTCCACCATTTCTGCCTACAAACGACTCTCCAGTCTAGCCACTCCTCTCCACGTCCACCGCCACTACCCTGGTCTTAAGTGACCATCACCTTCTGCCCAAACACTGCAGTAGCCACATAGCTGGTCTCTGCGCTTCTACACTTGCCCACTTTTAACCCGTTTTCTACAGCAGTCAGTAAGTTAAGGCTCTTGGAAGAAGGGCTAGCTAACTCCTCACCATGACCCCCAGGGCCCTCCCTGAGCTGGTCTGAGACCACTGGCCAGTCTCGCCTCCTCCCAGTCTCCCTTTCGCCGACTGGGCTGCAGCCACGCTGGCCTCCCCTGAATGCCGCAGGCTCTCACCATCCTACCACGTTTGTGCTTGCAGTTCCCTCTGTCTGAAATGGGGCTCCTTCTGCTCGTCCCAGGGCTGCCTCCTTCTCATCCTTCCAGTTTGGGCTCAAATGTCACCTCCTCCAAGAGACTTCTGTGGTCCTAGAGGGACATGGCCTTCCATCCTCACAGCCTCTACTCACATGTCTTTCGTAGCACTTTGTCTGTTTCTTTCCTAGCATTTGTAACAATCTGAAATATGATTTTATTTCCTTATAACCTGACCAGTCTCTCCCAACCATTCCTCCCATTTCTAGCTAAAATGTAAGCTCCCTAGAGGCAGAGGCTTGGCTTTATTCATGCTGTATTCCCAGCGGGAACAGTGCTTGGCCATTTGTAAGCACTAACAAATATTGGTTGAATGAATAAATGAATTAATGACCACTTTATGTTTGTTGGGGGATGAGAGGAATGGCAGGGGCAGGGGTCCGCTCGACTGAATACCTTAGGTGAAGAACACAAGCCACAAGGAATCACACAGGACCTCTCTCCCCTGTCTCCATGTTCCTACAGTG
Source organism: Vicugna pacos (assembly GCF_048564905.1). Taxonomy (NCBI): domain Eukaryota; kingdom Metazoa; phylum Chordata; class Mammalia; order Artiodactyla; family Camelidae; genus Vicugna; species Vicugna pacos. The sequence goes on from NC_132996.1 coordinate 40,802,976, forward strand.
GGCTGTATGCTCAATGACTTTGCCTACGCTGGTGGTCTCAGCCAGCCCCGCCCAGTAACACTCCATGGAGGGGGCCACAGTCCATGTGAGTGTCTCATCAGACCTGCACGAGGAAACAAAGCCCTTCCCTAAGTGTGAGAATTGTTCAGTACAGGGTTAAGATATCTTGCTCCCTGGAGTGCTTTTTAAGCAGGTTGATTTTCATCTTTCTGTGGCTGCTTTGAGCGACCTCCATCTGGTGATGGAGAGTGAGACAAGCCTGGGACTTGGACGAGCTCCTGATCCTGACGGCCCTGTTCGTGTCAGACCTGGAGTTCCACTACTGGGTTCTCCCTGTCTCCTCAATTATCTGCTTTGACTTTTTCCTCTCCACCTGGGCTCTGTATGCGCCAAGGCGCTGTGTGCAGAGTCGATGGCTTTGATTAAGCAGCTTTGATCTCTGTTGAGCATCTCAGAATAATATCTCTGCTCTCAGCATCTGTGCCAATTCCCGAAATAGTTTAGCCGAGACAAACAGGAGGGGGGCTGGATTGCACAGTGTATTATAGGAGAGATTTTTTTTTTAAAGGCAGCTGCAAACAGTCAGGGGTGCAGAAGTGTGTGTGTGTGTGTGTGTGTGTTAGACACATACACGTGATAATGCAGGCACCCACGGCCCCTGGGGAATTATTACCATGCTCTCAGCGTGTACCCACTCTGTGTTCACGTGGCTGCCTGCTGCGAGAGTGGGCAGCTTGCAGCAGTCAGCCCCTACGTCAGGTGGCAGTCCTGCTGTGGAAACAAAAACATCAAAGGCCTTTGCTTCTTTTTACTTGGCTTTTGCTTGTTTCCACTAAGGCATTTGGAGATCGTGGGCCAGGTTGCATTCTGCATGGCTGTCCTTCTGGTGTGGGTGTTGGGTGTGTGTGTGGAGGGGGAATCACCACAGTTTTGAGGTGTTGATCTGAGATGTAATTACATGTGTGCCACAGGATGGAGGTGTCAGTGCTTCTAGGGATGTGTGTTATGTTTGGCACATGCTTACCACGAAGTTGATATTTAACTGCCTCCATGTAGTTAAACACATAAATGCCCAAGTGTCTTGGTTTGATAAGTGGGTACCCTGTGTCTGTGCACTGTGATGCCGCCATGTGTGCTTTCCCATCACAGGGATGAGCGTGCTGATGCTTGGGTGCGTGTGCGAGCAGATGGCTTTCTGTGGGTTGGGTTGTCCTGGAGGGGGATGGTATGTGCACACAGCTGAAGGATGCATGTGTAGTTAGAGTTGCATGGGGTGAACTCCAGAAACGGATGCTGGGGAAGGGGTGTTTGATTTCAGGGCATTTAAAGAGTGAGTCATTATTTTCTCCCCTGTGGTGTGCATCCCCTGGGAGCCTGACATTGTCTGTAACCCTCCATCGCAGCTGGAGGGAAAACATCTCTATTTGGGACCCTTTCTTCCTCCATCGGAAGCAGGCCTTGGGGCTGGGTGTTGCTGCAAGGAGCCTTTGTTGTTCTGGTGGCCACAGGCCATGGATATGAATTTATGCATCTCCTATAACCCCTGCGGTGAAGGCCTTTGTGCTGAGGCTGAGGGAAGTGGCAACCTGGAGGCAGGCTGCAGTCTCACATTCCTTCTGATCCAGCCATTCATGTGGGTTCTTTTGCTGGGAGGATCTGCCAGCTGAGGGTCATGGGACAGCCGAGGAAGCGAGGCCCTGGCAAGAACTGGAAGAATAAAGCCTTGGGAAGGAAGGGCCATTAAGTCCAGAGCTGGCTGGGGTGTGAGTCTGGGCTGGCTGGGTTTCAAGCTAAGGGGAAAGTAGGTAGCAGAGGTGGGACCTGAGAAGGTCCTCAGTCAAGACAGGTGGGCCATCAGGTCAGGGCAGACTATAATCAGAGCACTGTGTGGTGAACAGTTTATGGCATTCTGTGTGGCCCAGTGGTGCCTTGACTGAAGGTGGCATCGGATATTTTCTCAATAGTGGCTGCCTAGAACACTATATTGAAAAGAATTCTTAGGCCAAGTACATGCCTCTGGAGAAAGATGATGGCTGTATTAGTTTCCTATTGTTGCTGTGACAAATTACAAAAATTTGGTACCTTAAAACCACACAAATTTATTCTTTTACATTTCTGGATGTCGAAAGTCTAACACAGGCATCACTGGGATAAAAGCTAAGTGTCAGGAGGGCTGCGAGGCTCTAGGAGAGAATTCATTGCCTCACTCACCCTTTTTGGATTCTAGCAGCAAACGATGTTCTTTGGTGTGTGGCCCCTTCCTCCATCTTCAGAATTGACAATGGCCAGTGGAGTGTTTTTCACACTGCATCCTTCTGACACTGACTTTCCTGACTCCCTCTTACGCTTATAAGGACCTTTGTGATTACATTGGGCCCACTCAGATCACCCAGCATCATCTCCCCAGCTCGAGAGCCTTCAGTTGATCACATCTGCAAAGTCCTTTTGGCCATAGCATGTAACATATTCACAGATTTCAGAAATGAGGTTGTGGACATCCTTGGGGGGTGTAAGTCTGCCTGCCACTACGTCAGGAGTAACATCTGCCATGGCACTGGTGGGAGTTTGGGGTGACGAGGATGCTGGGTGTTGACCGTCTCTAGTCTGGTACCTAACTGTGAAGAGTTGGGTAAGGGATGTCAACAGGCCAGGGAGGGATGAGAAGAAAAGGGAACTAAAATGTATTGAGTAAAATGTATATTTACTATGTGCCAGGCACTTGCTGTATGATTCAAAGGCATGTCTCATTTCATTATCACCACAACTCTTTGATTGAGGGGAAAGGTGATTAGTATTTTACAGTGGAGAAAACTGAAGCCCAGGGAGGTTATGGGACTCATCCAAAGTCACCCAGCTGATAAGTGACAAGGTAGAAATTCAAAACCAAGTCCAAAGCACACCATGGCTGATGCAGAGAAGAGGGGCGGCTTCTGACCTGTCTGAGATGTCCTTTAAAGTCGAATTGGCTGCTGGGGGCAGTGCTGCCACCCTGGATTGATGGCAGCGCCTGACACAGAGCTTTTCCCTGGAGCCGTGCCCACCTTGCAGATTATCCCCTGGCTTTGCAAGTGGGGTTGAATGAGAGGCCAGGGCTAGGGGCTTCAGCCCCATCAGCAGAAATGCTAATGGCCTCCCTAGCAAATGTCAGAAAATGCACACCCAGCATCTCTGAGCGTGACTTTAGGCGAACGTGGTTTGCTTTCCAATTGTCTTTCGTTACCGACCTTGAGGGGCTGGGGAGTGAAGCTAGCTAGGAAAGAAACGAAGGTGTAGGGCGGGAGCTGTTACTTTTAATATAAATATTCTAATCGGCACATCAGGACTGTTTGAACTGGGGCAGAGGAGGCTGGCAAACTGGCTTCCTCCTGCTTTCTGTCTTTTGTGCAGACAAGCGTTGGGCAGCTGCACGTGGCAGGCAATGATGGGGATTTATGAGCACGAATGAGCTGAGGCCCGGTGGTGGTGTGTGCTACGTACAACAAACTGCCAGAGGTCAGAGGGCAGACGGGAGGGGAGGCTCAGAAGGGTGAGGGCGCAGGGCTTGGGGACCTTCCCAGAGTAGGGTGATGTTGGAGCATTCTAGGGTGAGGGTGCTGGCCAGAGACAGCTGCTAAGGGATGCACGTTTAAAGGGGATCATACAATAATTTTCAAATAGCAGCTATGCTCCAGGTACTGTGCTAAGTGCCTTAATTATAAAGTGCTTAATCCTATCAACAACACAATGAGGTAGATATCATTGATTTTCCCAAATTATAGATAGGGCTGATGTGGCCCAGAGAGATTAAGTAACTTACACAAAATCACACAGCTTGAATGTGGCAGAACCAGGGCTTGAAGTCAGGTCTGACTTGTTCTATAGCCCACATCTCTTCAGGTGCGGCAAGACACTGTCCCCTGCCCCCAATACTGAGCCTCCAGAATTCCTGAAGAATCTGCCACAGGCAGGAGGAGGTGGACGTGCCACAAAAATGCCAGGCCCTGCCGCGCCAAGCAGAGGTATGGTAAGAGGTAGCACTTTCCCTGTGGGTCTCTGGCTCGAGCTGCAGTAGGCTGCCATCCTTGGGTCTGCAGTCAGGACTGGCCAGAAACATTTCTCAATATCAGACAAGACTGAGCACATGCAGACTTGCACAGGTGTCTGTCTGTCCACTGTTGCGAATCTCACAGGCTGATGGGCTCCCAGGAGGCAGGGAGAGGCTGGCACTTTACCTCAGTGGACACCGCCATGGAAGAGTGCATAGCAGGCCTCAGGTGAGGCCAAGGGTTAAAGCTGCCCTTTGCCCCTTGAAATGTCCGTCCCCCAACCCACCAAGCCCAGAAATTCAGAAACCTAATTGCAATACAAAACGAGCATCTGCTGGGTGGGTGGACGGTTAGGAAAGGTTGCGCCAGCACTATCCCTAAATGTCATTGTGACTGTGGGCAGGCAACATGGCTCCCTTCTACAGATGGGGAGACTGAGGCTCAGGAAAGCTAAGTGACTTGTGAAGCTTCTGCAGTGAGCAAGTGGCATCTCCTGCATCTAGATCCAGAGGACCTAGCTCTCCAACCTGTACCCCCATCCACACTTTGCTATCTCTGTGGCTGGTCACGCTTAGGTGGTGAGCCCTGGTCACTGATGGACATGGAATGGACGCAGAGAGCCAGAACTCTGACCCAGCCTTTCCTAGGACCGAAGGGGGAGAGAGGAGGTGGGTCCTTGGGGGTGGGGCGGGGGTTCTGGTTTGTTCTTCTGACAGTACCAGCATCAGGGAAGTTTTGCAAACTAACGATCACTCAGCACCTATTACGTGTCAGACACAGTGCTAGGACTTTCACATTCATCCTCCTCACTGCTGTGAATTAATGTCATAGAAAAATGAGAGCTTTGAGAGACTCAGTTTAATAGCTTTGTTGCGCATGCGTAGGGCAGGGCCTCTCCACCAGGGAGGGCAGCCTAATTAGCAGTGATAAGCTGGAGCTGGCTAGTGCCTATGCGTGAGAGCCAGGTATTAATTTTTCAGGAATTTTGTGAGCTCCTTGTTAAAAGCAGTCATTAATAAAAATTAAATTATATTACCTGACAATTAATGCATTGTATTAAAAACAAAGGTAATAAAGTCTCAAAACTCAACACTTCTTAATTCCTTTACGACTCCCTGTGCTCTTAAAGTTGTTTAAGTCTATTGTTTCAGTGGGATGGAAATACGATTTAAAATACTATATAATGGTTTGCTATGCCCAGCTCTTCCCTAAGCTATATTCAATGATGTCACATTGGTAGCTTGAAGTTAGCCATGAGGATAGTATTCACACCACTACTGATCAGCAGACATGCCAAATCAGGGCTGGTTTTAGTTCCTCTGGAGACCCACCTATTGGACATTTACCTGCATGCCACTGCCTGATAGGCCTCAACTGTGTCATGTTTCAGGATAGGCCCAGAAATCCAGAAGAGGGGGCCAGGGTTGTGGGTCTGTAGCCCGGTGCTCACTGATGGCTCTTTGCTTGGCCGAGTGTTGTTTTGGTCCCGCCATCACTGCTGATGGAGCTCAGGTGTGCTAGGCAGGCCCGGTCCTGGAGAGTGATGGCTGATGGAGACCCCAAGAGATCACAAGGGTGTATTCTTTCCACTCCACTGTGGCCAACCTTCAGGACAACAAAAGTAATGTCAAACATTTGTCCTTCGAAAATCATGCCCTGGCAATAACACAATTCAACACCTGTACAATTATTAACTAAGTGTAGAGGGACCAGAGCATACGGATAAGTCAAGAGGAAATGAAAATGACCCAAATTTCCACCACCTAAAAACAATACCTCTCAACATTTTGGTGTATTTGCTACCTGGTATCTTTCTGTGCTCTTTATGAGCGCTTTTTAAAGGGCAATATTTCACATGATATTATATAACTGGCTTTTTTCATCAACATTCTATTAGAAGCCTCTTTCCATGTTAATTTTTATGGCATCTGTTTTAGTGGATGTATAGTATTCCATTACATAGACTTACAATATCTCCTATTTTAGGGTATTTAGATTAATTCCAGTTGTCCTCTAATATAAACTGTGCTAGGAGGAATATTCTTGTCACAAAATCCTTGTACATGTCTTCAGGATAAATTCTCTAGAGTAAGAGTGCTGTGTCAAAGGATATAATACAATTCAGTGTTTGCATCTGGTCAGTGGATTAAACATTCCCACCCCTTTGACCATTTAATTTGAGATCGACCCACAGAGGCCTCAGAGACATTAGAAATGAGACTGTCACTCCTGTTTTAAAAAATGGCCTGGAGAGAATATATTATGAAGGTACTTATAACTCAGTAAGAAGAAGAAGTAGTAAACAATCCGATTAAAAATTGGACGGAATATTTGAACAGACACCAAGGATGTGTGAATGGCAAATAAGCAGATAACAGAACACTCAATATAACTGACAGTCAGGGAAATGCAAAATAAAACCCTAGTGAGGTACCTCTACCCACCCATTAGACTGCAAAAATACAAGAGTGTGATAAACTACCAAGTGTTGGCAAGGATGTGAAGCAACTGGAACTTTCCTTCAGTGTTGGTAAAGATGTGAGGTGATGCCACTACTTCAGAAAATAGTCTAGTGTTTCTTATAAAATCGAACACCTATTAACCACATGTTACGTGTTGCATGGTGTCCCCCCAAAAAAGGTATGTTTAAGTCCCAGTCCCTGGTACCTGCAAATGTGCCCTTATTTGGAAATAGGGTCTTTGCAGGTTTAATCAAGTTAAGGTGAGGTCATTAAGGTGGGCCCTAATACAATATGGCTGATGTCCTTGTAAGAAGAGGGAAATTTGGATACAGACACACAAAAGAGCACACCATGTGGAGACCTAGACATGGAGGCAAGATGGCCATGGGCAAATGGAGGCAGAGATTGGAGTTAGGCTGCCACAAGCCAGGGACTAGAGCTGGAGCTGCCAGATGCTGGACAAGGCAAGAAAAAATTGTCCCCTGGAGGCTTTAGAGAGAGCAGGGCCCCACCAACACCTTGATTTCAGACTTCCAACCTACAGCACTGTCAGACAGTTGATTTCTGTTGGTTTGAGCCACCCAGTTTGTGGTTCTTTGTACAGCAGCCCAGGAGACAAATATACCTACATGACCTAGAACTTCCACACATAGGTATTGAACCAAGAGAATCGAAAACATGGACTTACACAAAAGACTAGTTTACTTATGTTCATAGCAGCTTTATACATAACAGTCCCAAACTGGAAACAATTCAGATATTCAACAAGTAATGGATATGCAACGTGTATTAGATTCACACGATGAATACTACCCACCAATTAAAAGGAATGGCTGCTACAGGTACCTGTACCAACATGAACGAATCTCGAAAATATTCTGAGTGATAGAAGCTAAGCAAGAGCAACCACGTACAGAATGAGTCCAGCTGTGTGAAATGCTAGAAAAGACAAATTTAATCTTTAGTGACCAAAAACAGGAAGTGATCCTTTTGGAGAGATGGAAGTATCTGTACAGTAGTCCCCCTTTATCCGTGATTTCACTTTCCCTGGTTTCAGTTACACACAGTCTGAAAATACTAAATGGAAGATGCCAGACATAAACAATTCCAAAGTTTCATATTGTGCGCCATTCTGAGTAGCATGATGAAATCACACACCATTCCGCTCCATCCTGCCAGGGATTCACGGCCATTGACATCATCTACTTCTGACATCCACCATAAGCATCATTATGGCTCAGTGGTCCAGGATCATGCTAAGCAAATGATACCTCTTCTGACGTATCGTTGAAGGGTCAGTGGTAACCTAATGCTCTAAACGTTCTAAAAACTCATTGAACTGAACACTGAAAATGAGTGCACTTTATTCTATGCAAATTGTTTCTCAATAAAGTTGGCTTAAAGAGGGAGGGCTGTTATTTGTCCAGGGTCATATAGTTTTGATGGCTAAGAGAGAACCTGAATCCCATCATCTGAGTCTTAGTTCAAGAGAGCTCTTGGGTGAAAAAAACCATCCCACCAGGTTTGCTGCACAAAGCCATTAGATTTGCTGTAAGACCCTCTTGACACACTTGAAGAGCCTTTCCCTGGAAGGCATTCTTCACAGCTCGTCTCCAGGGAGGATGTCTTTTCTCAAGGGTTCTGTAAGAGCACAGAGATTAAGTAAGAGCTTGACTAAAGCATTTTCCACCTGCCAGGCCCTGTCGGGGAGGAGAGAGGCCCAGTGCACCTCCCCGTGGGACAGAGGGACGAGGATCTCTGGGGTCTCTGATGCACAGTGGGACACGTAATGTGCCATGTACATGGGACATGCCCTGTGCAATGTTCTCCCGCACACCCCAGTAGGCCATGCTGACTGCAGCGGGGCCCACACGTCTGTGAGCTCCTTTGAGGAGAGTGCCTTGGGAGGCAGTACTGTTCAGAGGTCAGCCTCCCCCTTTCACCTGATGCTTGCTGGGGCTCGGCTTCCTCATCTGTAAAGGGAGCATACGACACTTAGAAATTTCATTGTGAGAAATAAGTGAGATAACATATGCCAAGCCCTTAGTGCTGTGTGACACGAGGTAAAGATCAGTGCACAAGGACTTGCTTTATTATTTGAATTATTATTACCGGTCCTGTTCATTTAAGAGCCCCTGGATGAGCCCAGTGAAAAAGTGAGGCAGGTAGACCAGCCGGCCATCCACTTTGGCCTTCTTAGCAAAGACAGGGCAGATGGCAGCCTTGACAGATGGCATCTGTTTCTAAGAACCATTTCTGGCAAGATGAGTCACAAAGTGTAACAGGATATGCTTCTTTCTGATCTAGAAGGATGAGTATCTAGTTAGGACAGATCCTTGAGGACCCTGAGTGCCAGGGTGAGGAGTTTGTATTGTGTCCTGCATATTGGATTGGAACGGTGGATCGGAGCATATCCTGGAGCCAAGAGTGACCTGACAAAGATGACTCTAGGATATTAACTAATTAAATGAAGCCTACGGGAAAAAATGCCATTCGTGCCCCCTATGATCCCAGCCAACAGAACCTTCATCCAGGGTCTGCCCTGGCTGTTCTGGCGGCTCTGGGAGGGAGTGCCTGGAGGGATCTTGGCTTGCCACCAGCACCCTTGGGACCAACTTCCACCCACGACCAGTTTCCTCTGGCCTGAAGGAGGCAGATCTGAGCCACAGGATGGCTACTGGCAGGGCACTAGGTCAAAGCAGCCCCAGTCCCAGCCCCTCTGCAGACGTGCAAAGAAGCAGGGCAACGATCAGCATCGAGGGATATGTGTCTGGATAAATCTCTGAATCCAGGGTGATATCTAGTGAAAAAGCAAGATTTCCCTGAAACCCTGAGCATCCTTGACTTGATAGGCTTGGGTTTCTGGACAGAGAAATATTGATTTTTCCCCTCCTTTCTGTTTTTACCTTTTTCTCCCTTAACTTCCCGAGTAATAGATGTGTAAAACAATTTATAACATAGAAGTATATGTGGTACTTCTATGAAAGCGTGGCTTCAACCTCCATGCCTGCCATGTATGCCCTTCCCCCTGCCTGGAGGTAACCACTGTTAACAGCGTGGTGCACAGCTCATGCATTACCATGCATATATGTCCATATACGACTGCAGAGCTTTTTCTGCATAAATGGAACCACCCCATACACAGCATTCTCTCCTGGCTTTTTCGCTTGGCAGCTTTCCATCACAGCACATATAAATTCACTTCTTTCCTTCTAATGGATGCAAAGTATTCTGTGCTTTGCATGGACTATAATTTCTTCAGCTCCCTGTTGATGATGATTTAGGTAGTTTCCACTTTTCTTGAGACTCTGAAGCCTTGGTTTTTACTTGCAAACCTCTGGGGAAGGCAGGAGGTTACCCAGCATTGAACTCTAGCTCTACACAGGCAGCTTCTCAGTCACTATCCTTTTTCTGTGCTCTGCTTGGGGCTCCCCCCACGTCTCAGCCTCTCTTGCCCTCGGCCTTAATAACATGTGACATTTGGCACGAGAACCACGGAGCCATGGAGGAGCTCCGCTCTATCTCTGATGCACTGCGTTTCTTTAAGTGCTCTTGTTAATGTTTCATGATGGATGGCGGTGAAACCTGGGAAATGTACCAGCCTGGATTCTTAAAGTATCTGCTCGCACTAACTTAATGTATTCATTTATTCAGTGTGACAGTAAAGAGGAAGGGGAAAAAAAGGACTGTGAATGCAGAGCAAGCCCCAGAGAGAAGGAAAGGAGGACAAGAGGGAGGGAACTAACATTTATTAGGCTCCAGCTAAGTGCCAGGCGCTTTACATCTGTGTTCTCATGAATACTCCTCACGTACCCGGGAGGTTGATATTAATATCCTCATTTTGCAGATGAGAAAACTGAGGTGAAGCCGTTTATTCAAAGATGTGCATGCAGGCAGAGCTGGGATACAAGCCAAGACGGGACTGGCATCAAAACCTCATGTTCTTTGCATTCAGTTCTGCTGCCCCAGTTGACCCCAGTTGCTACTGGAAGACAGAGATGATGAGGCATGACGATAATAACTAACACTTATTGGGTACTTACTGTGTACCAGGCCTCATTCTAAGCTCAGCATGCATATCAATATGTTTATAGTTGTCTGAGGTAGCGAATCACTGTTACACCCATCTTGCAGACAAGGAACACAGAGCTTAGAGAGCTGGTGGAACTTGCCCTTAACAATCCTGGCTGGCAGGGCCCAGACTTGAACCTGAACAGGCTGACCCCAGAACCTCCGGGGAGGAGTGAGCTCTGCTTTCCACCTCTCGCCACCTGATGGGACAGAGCTTCAGGGATGACTGCAGAGATCAAACAGCAGCCTAGCACTCTCTGGGCCCCTGATTGCAGAAGGAACTTTGTCCAGCCGTTCTCTTGGTTCCCAAGGAGTCCGATATCTGATGAGGGGCAGGAGGATTATTTGCAGGGCATTTGCCTTGAGAAGACCCTTCTGAGCAGGGGCTCGGCCGTGTCCGGTGGCCCTGGGTACTGTGATCTTACATCACAGCTTCAACCTAAGATTCTCTCTAAACAGCAAACGGAAATGACAGAACGCAGTGTGACAGAGCATAGAGACCTCCATTTCCAGGGAGACAGACTGCAGGAGGAGCCCCAGTGTCTGTCCTCCATGGCCAAGGCCCAGCCTGCATCTCCTGAGGGAATCCAACTCACTTGTTTTCTCAGAGCTTCATGCTGTACTGGAATCTCCAGGTCAGTGTTCACTGGACAGAGGGGCCAACAGATGCAAAGCCCCTGAGGCTGGAGGCAGCTTGGTGTCTTTGGTGTGTCTGAGAGACAGAGAGAAGGCCATCTTGGCGAAGTGCAGTGAGCGCGGGGGACGGCGGTTGGGGAGGGAGCTCAGAGCTAGATTATGCTGAGACGTGCAGGTCGAGTTGACATTTTGGATTTCACTCCCTGTTTGAAGGGGAAGACACTAGGGGATTTTGAGCAGTGGAGTGATATCACCTGGTTTATGATTTATAGGATCCCCCTAGCTACCATTAGTAAGTGGGCAAGAGTGGAAGCAGGGAGACTCGTCAGAGGGCGGGTGCTTCTCTGCGGCCCGGGGAACCAGCAACACCCACATCACCTGGGAACGTGCTAGAAATGCAGACCCTCAGGCCTTGCCCTGCATACTCAGAAGATTCCTAGGAGAAGCATTACTCTAGAGACAGAAATGATGGTCGCTTGACTAAGGTGGTGACAGCGGAAAAGCTAAGAAGTGATCAGAGTCAGGGCATATTTTAAGGGCAGAGCTGGCAGTGTTTACTGATACTTTGGATGTGGGGTGTGAGAGGCAAAGCACCCGGGCTCTCACCCAGACTTCCAGCCTGAACGACTGGGAACACAGAGAAGCCACTTACTCAGGTGAAAAATTCTGGGTTGGGGGAGGCCTGCAGGGGCGTTCTGTCTTGACTGTGATGCACTGAGACACCTCCTAGACATCCAAGTGATGCTGTTGAGCGGGAGGTTAGCCCTGCAGGTTCAGAGTTGAGGGGAGAGGTCCAGGTTGGGGGTATAAATCTGGGCATTTAAATCCATGGGAACTGGATTGAGTATGGCTAGAGAAGAGGAAGGCCAAGGGCTCAACCTGACCCTGCAATATTTAGAGTTGGAAAAAGCAGGAGAGTCTAGAGTAGACCAGAAGGACTACCATCATGGTCATGCCTTTCTGAGCATCCAATTTGTGGCAGGTACTTATGTATGATTTTTGTTTGTACTTCTCAATGCAGCTAAGGGGGGTAGAACTTACTTTATATATCTAATAGATCAAAAAAAAATAGGTGGTTCAGCGAAGGTAGGTGTATAGCTGAGGATTTGAACTCAGATCAACCTTCCATGCCCATGTTCTTTTAATTATGCCACACCCAGGGCTGAACTTCAAGTGGCTTCTGAATATTAGGGTGTGCGGGAACAGGCTCTTCCTGGCTCATGAGAGCTAACTGCATGCATTTCTTCCCGACTCTGCCTTCACTGACGTCACCTTGTTGCTTGAAATCAGCTGCAGTAGGAGTCTTCACACCATGCCATCAGCAAGTGCTACAAATCAGGGGCTAGTTTTTCCCCATTGAGCCGACATACCAAAGCACCACTGATGAGACTTGAGCTGACATTTAGAACCAAGCATTCTCCGTTGGGATCAAAGGAAAGTTGTGGAATCAGGAAGCCAGGTACATCTCCCCTCTGGTCCTGGGGGAGACAGAAATCAGCAGAAACATTCTGTGAATGGATACTTAGCAGTTCAGGTATACTTTGTTGTCATAACATTAGGTCCTGGAAATACATCAGTGACTTCCATAGACATGTCCCTGATCTTGTGAAGCTTAGAGTCCAGTGGGAAAGATGGATAAAAAAGAGAAGTGTAATGTCCATTTTCAAGTTGTGATGTTATGAAGGAAACAGAGGTGAATCTGGTTGTACAAGGAGTCAAGGAAGGTGACTTGTAAAGAGTTGGCATTTACACCAGAGAACTCTGGGATGGAAAGGAGCCAGCAAGACCCAGGTAGATGGAGGAATGTGTGTGAAGGCCAAATGCTGGGAAGAGCTTGACGAACATTGGAGGCCAGTTCAGATGGAGTGGGTGGCAGACAAGGGAAGCATAAGATATGGCCAGATGGTACAAGTTGGGCAGGGGATGAGAGGGGAAACCTGCCGTGATTTCTGACAATGACAGGTGGCTCTGGCTTGTGTCCGGACAGTGGGCTGGGAGGAGCATGGTCAGAGCAGAAGCAGGGAACTCTCTTGAGAAGTTGCAGGAATTCAGGCAGGAATTCAGATCTAGACTATATGTGGACATATTTGAGACCTATTTAAGAGGGTGAATCAAAAGGACAAGTGGATGGATTGATACGGGTTGCCCAGCAAGAGAGAGGGTGGAATCAAGGATGATTCTCTCATCTGGAGCTAAGTTTCCTTGGGATCCTAAAGACACGGAAACAGACTTTGTGAGTTGAGTTCCAATCCTGACCCTACCGCTTACTAGCAGTGTAGCCCTTTGCAAGTGACTTAGTCCCTGAGGGCCTCTGTTTCCCCATCAGTTGAATGGAAGTCTTACTCCACAGAGTTTTTGTAAGGTTTCAATTAGTGACCCTGTCTATAGTGCTTAGAATAATACTTGAATATAGTGAGTACCGCACAAAAAAAGAATGATTACTCATGCGATTAGTCTATTGATCATTTCTCTGCCTTAACTGATCATTAAGAAATTGAGCCTTTCAAGGCAAACAAGTCTTTGTTTGGAAAGAAAATGTTCTGGAGAGGAGTACCGTGGGCATCCCCTCTGTCTCTGTTTATGTTCCCTTCCCCAGAGGGAGTCTGGCAGGAGAAGCTGTTCAAAGTAAACACAGGTCCAGTGCCCCAGATAATATCAGGCTGGGCAGCACAGCAAAGGCCAGACAAACAGCACTGCCAGATGGGAGGAAGCAGGCTGGCTGTATGCTGACCTCACCAGGCCACCACGTCCCAGGAGCTGCCCCCACAGGGCTGGACCTCCCCAGCGGGCGGGGCCCCCATCTGGGAGCCCATCACCTGTGCGGTCCGGTCCCTTTTCTGGTGTGGTTTGGGGTGAGTCACCACTATCAGTCACCATGTCCTGTCTTTGACATGGTGATTCACAGGCTCCTGAACTTGACATCCAAGTGGTAACAAGAGGTGGGGTCCAGAAGAAAACAAGTAGGCAGCGAGAGACAGCAGTACTAGGCTAGGTCAGGAGAAGCGGGGTCTGCAGGGCGCTGGGGAGGAGGGCGAGACAGGCGGGTGGGGAGGGGCCAGCAGATCCTAACAGAAGCCAGAGGTGACCAACCACACTCAGCTTTGGACACTTTGAGTCAGGGCTTCTCAGCCCTTCTGACTCCGGGTTCCCCCAGCCTGAAAGATTTGGACAAGGTGTATTACAAAAGTAATAGGTAGCTCTGTTTGCTTTTTAAATATAAAACTATAATATTGGATATGATTTCTAAATCATGTATGTCTGTCCCTCTGAGATTCTGATGTGAGGGTGGTGTAGCCCCACTAGAGAATGGAAAATTGCCCTTTTAATTATGGTAATAGTAGTAATAATAATAATAGCCTTTTTCTGTGCAAACACTAACAATTGAGAGAAAATGGAGCTTTGGTGTAGTGTCACTCTTTAAAATTATGGTAAAATATACACATCATGAAATTTACCATTTTAACTATTTTTAAGTGTACAGTTCAATGGCATTAAGTATATTCATGTTGTTGTGCAACCATCACCATCATCCACTTCCAGGACTTTTTAATCTTCCTAAGCTGATACGCTATCCTCATTCGGCAATAAACTTTCTACCCCTTACTCCCAACCCCCAACCCCTGGCAACTACCGTTCTGTTTTCTGTCTCTATGATTTTGACGACTCCAGGTCCCTCATGTAAGTATAGTCATACAGGGTTTGTCCTTCTGTGACTGGCTTATTTTACTTACCACAATCTCTTCAGGGTTCATCCATGTTGTCCATGTGTCAGAATTTCATTCCTTTAAAAATTTTAAAAACTGAGTAATATCCCCTTGAAGAGATTTACCACATTTTCCTTATCCATTCATCCAAAGAACACTTGAGTTGCTTTCATTTTTTGGCTATTATTACAGTGTCATTATTGATACTGGGTGTATTGAAATGATTCAAAGCCAAAATAGCATAATAATAAGAGGCCTGGATATCTTCTGTTTGTGTGGTGTTTTTAACTCGTCAAAGGGCTTTTGAAACTAAGTTGTGAAGGTAAGAATAGGAGTTTGATAGCCAGAAAGTCCTGGATTGTAATTCCGACTTTGTCCCCTTACTAGTTGTGTGACTCAGAGCAAGTTCCTTAAATAGACTGTGTCCTTCTATGAGGAGAAGTGAGGATGTCACGCCCAGTGTAGACAGTTATTATGATTCTAAATAAGAGAACAAGTGTGAAACTGTTGAGCAGAGTCTGACACTTAATACTCAATGGATTTCATTGTTAATTTTGTGTTACTTCACTGTTTCCATCTGATTCAAATGAGACTCTGTGGTTAGGTAGGACATATGACCTTTGTCTGATATAATGGATTATGAGACTAAGGCACACAGTGAATTAATGGCAAAGGTCAGATTGGAACCCAGATCTCCTGAATTTAAGGTGAGGGAGGATTGGGAATCAAATCACATTTAACTTATGCACCAGACCCAATCAATTGCCAGTGGCTGACTGGGTTGTGGTAGAGAGTACTGTGCTTGATTAGCAATGTCTGCTATGGGTGTGGGAACGGGCAGTAGGGGCATAGTAGCCACATATCTGCTACCTCTGGCCTGGATCATAGTTTACAGCATCTTTTGCATTAAAAAAAAAATCTTCTGAAGAGAAAGATCCTCTGCTGTGTGTTTTTAAAAACATGTTCATTGCAGAGATAATAGAAAAAAATGATTGAATGAATGTTAGATTTCTAGATTTCTACCATCAAAGACCAGAAAGTTGTTGTCCAAAGCAGTTAAGAACAATATTATGCTTGGCAGATGATCCCACACCAGAAAGCTACTTGCTGTGGTCAGAGTCACTCTGGATTTCAAACTAAAGCAGCAGACTTCCCAAGACTGTCCATAGGTGGGTGGGACAGGGAGCCAGGCTATGGGATCATCTGATAGAAACTGGTGGGCGAGATCCAGTGCTTGTAAGATCAGGTCCCTGTGTCCTCAAGGAGAGAATGCAAGTGTTACTTCTGTATGCCTTTCAACCTTTTAGACTCCAGTTGGATCTCCTGCCCCTGACTGTCTTCCCATTCCTTCCAACTGCCATGTGCCAGACAGCTGGAGGGATGGTTGTGTGGCCCTGCAGAGCTGGTAGTCCCATGGCACCAGATAGGCCTGCCCTGGGACCCTCTTTCCATTTGGCCACTTCCCCACGATGAAGCTGTGCCTGTTGGCTCAGGGATTCCTGTAGCAGCATAGAACTTCATACAGCAGCACCCAGCCTGAGACACTCAGACCCCAGGTCCAGTGGCAAGTGGACTATCCCTTATACCTTCTTCCCCTGGCCTGGTGTACCTTCCCCTTGCTACGTGATTTCATGTACGTGTGATCTGATGCCAGCTGGGGGCCCTCCTGATGCAGGGGACCACAGACAATTAGCCTGAGCCCTACACTCCATGCACTGTGGAGATCCAAGGCTCTCCTCAATTTCAGTCAAGTCCTAGTTGGGGTCGTGGTAGGAGAGCCATTTGCACTGTCCCCTTAAGACCCGCCTTCTTGCCTCTTAGTTTAATGGGCCTTTTCTGATTCTGCTCACGTTGACTCTGCATCACTTTTTCTGGGTTGGAAGCCCAGTCTCTTTCATACAAGGCAATGGGTATGTGTGCCGAGTATACTAAAGATTTGCTAGTGAGACAAAGAGGGGATACGTATTTCAGACATGCATGTAACTTCATATTGAATATTAAATACTGTGTATAGGTGGTAAATAAAAATAGCAAAAGCTGATGTTTATGGGGTGCTTATTATCTGGTAGGCATTGTACTGACCCATGTTAACACTTTATATATATTATCTGATTTGATTGTCCCCAAGACCCTAGGAATTAGACACTATTGTTATGTCCAATTTACAGATTAAACTGAAGCTTGGAGAGGATCGGAAATGTGTTTGAGGTTACACAGCTGGCAAGTAGCAGAGCTAAGGAATTGAACTCAGGCAGTCTGACTCCAGAGCTGTCACCCAAACTGCTCCTGTGGTCCCCTGCCTCCCACCGCCTGACTGGTTTGGATTCTTCATTGTCAGCGTCGCCACATAGCACCCCAGTCCCACACCATCTGAGTAATCTCTTCTCTTTTCTTCCTATTCTTACCTCTTATCCTTTTCCTTCCAGATTTCTTCTCATCTCTTATCCTTCCTTCCAGATAAGCACAGAAACTCTTTCTCCCTCTATTGTTCAGAACAATTAAAGTCTCCCCAGCCCTTTGCTCCCAATCCCCTCCTGTATCTCAGATTCCATCAAAGTTCTCAGCAGAACAAAAGGACTTGCATATAATAACATCCACACACCTTTGATGTTAGGCGTGTGGACTCATAATATGCATGTTTTCTGCTGTGGGGCAGGGATGACAAGTTTGTGGCATGTGGCTGCCACTCCCGCTCCCATCCCCATGACAGACATCGCTAATTAATGACAGCACTCCTTCCTGCAGAGCCCAGACACAGCACAGCGCTCCAGAAAGCCACTGACAAATAAGCTGGTGTATTGCATGAAATGCAGCCTCCCTTCCCTCCCACAGAGTAAGGCCATGACTGGACAGGAAGGGGACTAGACCATCCTTCAAAAGGGAAGGCGAAGCCTAGTCTCAAATCACTGGAGGAGACCAGACTTGAAAGGTGGTCCTTCAACTGGCCCTTGACTCCTTCTCTGAGCCCCATTCTTTTAGCCTAGAATTTTGGTTGAAGACTCTTTTGAGTGAGAGGAGAACGTTGACCCTTTGTCACATGGATGTCGGTCCCACAACTGGGTGTGAAGGCAGCTAACAGGGACCCCAGACTGAAGACAGACCAGACGTACCAGTTTCTTGGCACTTCCTGTGTTTCCCTGTTGCTGTCCCTGAGCCTTTAGTGGCCTTGTTGCATGTCCCAGCCTGGTTATGACTGGTCCACAGGATATTAATGGAGAGATCACGAGTCCAAGAATAATTTAGAGCCATTTAGAAAAGCACCCTCTCCCACAAGCCCATAGGGTAAGTTCCAGGGTTGACCAGAAAAACAAGCCTCCCAGAACGGGAGCAATGAGGCTGGCATTTTTAGGGCCCCGGCACACTTTGAAAAGGGGTGGGTGACAGAACACTGAATCTCAGTAGAAACTGAGCCTGCTTGAGTTTGAACCAGCAGCTACATCCCCAAGGCTTTGAGATGGCAGGAAGCCCTTGCTGTACAGGAGAATATTGAGCTCCACCTGCCCAAGGAAGGAGAGGAAACAGAACACTTACTGAGCACCTACTATGTGCTTGCAATGGGCTAGATGTATTTATGTCCATTCTCACGTTCAGCCCTCAGAGCAGCTGTGTGAGGGATAGATGATCTCCACTTCACAGGAGAGAAACCTAGAACTCAGAGAAATTGAGTAACTTGATCGCATCACACAGCTAGTGAGTAGCAGAACTGGAACTCAGACCTGGGAGCTGTGAAACTGAAAGCCGAGGAGCTTATCACCTGTGCTGCATTTCCTGGGGGTGGTGGGTTGGGGGAGACGTAGCCCCAGGCCTGAGAGGCTGTGCAGAGAGAATGCCATTGCCGAGACCAGCACCAAGTTAAGAGAATGAAAATGACCACTTAACAAAACTGAGAAGGTGAGAAGCACGCTTGTGTCCACTCCGGGGACAGCAGTTCCTACCCTATGGCCCCTGGACTCTCTGGGCTGCAGGCAACCAGCCAGGGTCCTCTTTCCCCCCAGCTCACTGCTACCTGGCACTCCTTTCAGGCCTCTGGGGCAGAAGCTGTTTCTGAGGTCGAGAGGCAGATGGGGGTGGTTGAGGGGATGCTTGCCTGACACCTCTGCATGTGGCTTCCAACAGCTCACAAGCCTCTCCTTCTCCCCACAACAGCTCCGTTCAGAAAGCTCAACCCGGGAAGAGCCCTGTGGCTTGTTCTTTCTAAGGAACTGACTCTTCTGCAAGATGGAGATATTAATATTTACCTGAAAAGAATGTTGCTTATATTAATAGCAATATATGTAAAAGCCTTAAGAGATTATAAACACTCAGTCACCATTGCTGTATTATCCATTTGCTTTTGATTCGTAAGGTATAGATTTGAGGCCAAACATATCTCAAACTTCTAACCATCAAAAATTTTTATCACCTTTTCTTGGAAGAACAGAAAAGCATGATAGAATCAATTTAATAATGAAACCTTCGGCAGAGTGTTCTTATCAATCTTCCTATAGAGAACATTTTAAATCAACCAAAGTATAAGATGTGAATATGATATTTATGATCAGTTATAACCATAATTGAAGATTATTTCATTCTAGGATTATGAATCACAACATAACTTCAAAGAATGAATAGCATCATCGTCACCATGGTTACCCCATCATCATCATAACACTCTTCCATCTTAGGCAGTTGGACCCCTCACATTGCTAATCTCAATTCCCCCCCCCAACAAAGCCTACAAGGGAGGTATTATAAATCCTCTCCTGCAAATAAAGTAAAACTGACCTTCCAAAAGGTTAAATAACTGTATGAGTCCCAGTACCAAAGTTTCAGGACCAGAATTTGAACCTAGTTCTGTCTGATTTTAAAATCAAATGCTCTTTCCAGTGTATCAGCTGGCTTCCACTATTTCTCCGTGATTTTTCCACTGGCTCCGCTGGCCAGGGATTCTAATTCAGTTGGTCTGGAGTGGAGCCCAACACATGTAACGGAAGCCAGATTCCTTCCACCCGTATCTGGAGTGGTGTAGAAAGTCCACATGAAGCCTTTGCAGAAACCAGTAGTCATGCTCCTGGTGCCACCACTGTCCCTACATGGCTAGATATTCTTCACAGCGCTTCCTCCAGCCGCCTGTATGCGGCAGAGAATAACTACCACTCAGTATCACTGCTGTCAAGGGAGATTTGGGGTGATGACCTCACACGTGGGTGGCCTGAGCCCGGAATTTTGCTTTTCCCCTTGTATCTGAGCAGGCTCCCAGGCAGCTTGTACAGCTTGTGACGTCCTGATATGGACGCGGTGGGCACTGAGGTTTGGGTCTATGGTGGTGCCCCCTCCTCCTGTCTTTGCCTCCACCTTATTTTGCTTCTTTTAGTTGCTAGGCTATGCCGTGCTCTTTTCCAGTTCAGGACCTTTACACACGCTGGCCTGGAATATTCGTGCTCACCCCACCCCTCTACCTTCACCTCTGCCTTCATCCAGCTTAGTGAGACTCCACCCTGGCCTTTCACATTAGAATCATTAGAGGAAAAAAAAAAAAAAGATGATATTCAGGCCCCACCCCAAACCCAACAAATCAGGATTTCTGGGGGTGAGGCCTTTCATGATATTTTTATATGGTTCTCTGGATTATTTTTTTACGCAACCAGCACTGAAAACTGCTGATTCTAGCTAGTTCCTACTTGATTTAAATGTCACTTCCTCCGGAAAGCCTTCTCCGGACTACCTCTCACCCTACCCCAGCTCCCTCACCCACAGACTGGGCTCAGCCCCGCTGCTATTTGTTCCCATTTTCAGAGTCCCAAGAAGCCACTGGCTCTTCGGCACAGTGACCGTGTCCACCATGCTCACTGGCCAGGCCTCAGAGCCAGTGCCTGGCACATAGGATGTGCCTGCTCTGCTTTGCTGGCTGATGGAACGAGACCTAACAGATATTGCCAAATTCCACAATTATTCACTGATGCCTGCTCTGTGCCAGACCCTATGCTGGGGCTCTGGGGATTCAAAGCTCAGTAAGGTATGGCCCTTGACTTTGAGATGTTCATAGTCAGGCAGGGAAGACAGATGTGTGAACAAATGATTTCAATGTGGCATCTGACTAGGGACTCAGGGGGAAGGTTGGCAATCTCTTCAGGCCTGAGGACACCAGTTGGAATGGCCAATACCCACGGGGGAGCTTCGGGGACACCAGGAGGCAGGGAAAGAGAATGAGGGTGAGAAGCCAGATTGACTTGTGGGTTGTAGGGCCCAGGTGAGGGTCTGGGGGCCTGGGGGAAGGACCACCCTGGATCTCCTGTGCCCAGCACAGGTCCTAGAATACAGGTGCTTGTTAAGAGCTTGTTGAGTGAACTGAATAAATGATTGAATGAGGCAAACCAATGCCTAGTCTCTGAGGAACTGGAGAACCCGCTGGGCAAGGATCAGTGTGTTTCATAGGTTTCATTGCCATGAGATGAGCCAGGTACACAGCTGGGAAAGCTGTGATCCACGGGCTTTGGGTCCAGAGCAGTGTCATGGTTAAAAGAATACAGTTCAGAAGCCAGAAGGAATTTCAACATAGCTTAAGTCCTTTATTTGTATTTCTCAAACATCATGAAAGGGACTTAAAATCCACAGGCACATATGTCAAGGTGTTTGCTTGCTTGTTTTTTCAGCCCTCACATCCACTGCCCCTCAGTTCCCTTGGAGCCTGTCTTAGCCAAAGCCTCCTAGATTCCCCTGCCGATGAGCTTTAGGGGCACCAGGAGGTGGAGAAAGAGATTGAAGATGAGGAGGCAGCCCGCCTGGTGGGTTGCAGGGCCCAGGTCTGGGTCTGGGGGGCCTGGGAAAGGAGCCACTCTGGAGCCCCGTGCCCACTGAATGTCTCCCCTCCCCCTGTCCTCTCACGTCCAAGAGGATGATACCTCCAGGGAGGAGACAGAGGAGGACTCAGGGAATCTGAGCAGCAGAGCAGGAAGGGAACTGCTTTGGAATGTGAAAGAGAACATTTTAGAAATCACATATAAAGACGATCTGTACTTCCTGCATGAAATGCTATTTCCATCAATTGCCTTAAAAAGTGCCCTTGGCTCTGCAGCCCACTGGTTTGAAGTGTTCTTGCAGCTCGATGTTGATTCTGAACCATCTCAATCCAGAGTGGGATTCCCCCTCTTTCTGTCCCTCCTCTTTCAGGCCCTTCATGGACCCCAGTTTCCAGGCTGGGTTGAAGAGGGCGACACTGAGCCACCTTTCCGTGGTGCCCAAGCTGTTGGCTGCCCAGAGTTCAGGTGCTTTCCCATCAACTCATCTGCTCATGAAATCAGAGGTGAGGCTGCTGGCTCCCTGGCTGTCTCCCCTGGGGTACTGGATAGGCTTCCGTCAAGGCAGAACACTTGTAGCTTTGTCCCGTTTCATTGTTGCCAAGTGATTCCCTCTCCACTGCAGGCCTATGGGAGGCAATTAGGAGACCTTGGGTCTTCCTCTATTGTCCATCCTCTTGGGGTACCAGTGAAATGAAGGACAAGCAGATGGAGGGATGGACAAGTGACCCACAAGTGACCCACACAGCAATCAGAGAGATGGAGAGCTTTTGCTGACACACCCGCTGCAGGAGGGTGCAGCCAGTGGCTAAGGTTTATCAAACTACCTCCTGGTGTCAGAAGCTGTACTGGGCCTTTCTGTACAGAAGGTCATTTAATTGCACAAGACATCTGCAAGACGCCTACGTTCACTGTCATCGCCTTGGTCTCTTCAGCTCCGTTTCTTCTCACTTTCCTAGCCCTAAGCCCGAGATGACCTTTCTTGTTCCATTCTTCTTTCCTTCACTCATTCATTTAAAATGACTCTACTGCTGACTTGCTGTACAGCCTGGGTGTCTCTGGGCCTCAGTGTGAGCACCTGTGAAACGTGGATAACAACAGCACCTCTCTCACAGAGCCTTGGGATGACAGAAGAGTTAACACGTGTAAAGCACTATGCCTTGTGCATAGCCTCCTCTAGTGCTAACCTATATAGATCACCTACTAAGTGCCAGGCATCGGGTACCATGCTGCTCACAACCTTTCTCTCCTTCCTCCACTGGTCACATCGGCCTGTGATGCAGCTCACTACTTGTGAGCAAGGAAGGTTTGAACCAGAGACACCTGGCTGAGTGGTTTGAGCTTGGTCAGGGAGTCCCATTCCTTTTTCTCTTAGTAAATCTCAGGTCACTCAACACCCTTTTAAGTCTGGTTCCCACAAGTGGACCCAGCTGACCCATGAGGGCTCACGATGGAGGGCACTCCTTCCTCCCTTGTCCTACGTGATGCCCAGTGGGTCAGACGTGGAATCCCACTTGGCATCCAGATTTCAAGTTTCTCTAAAATGTTAATCTAATCATGTGACTCCCCTGCATATTCTGACCACTGATGCTCTCAGGCAGAACACCTACTGCTTTCAGCTTGCCACAAAGTTCCATGTGATTTGGCTCCTGACCACAAAGATGGGGACTCCAGCCCCATCTCATCATGCCCACCCTGCACTCTGTCACCCAGTCCTCCTGAACCTCAGTGCCTCGAATGTACACGCACACTGGCCTCTGCTATCACTCTGCCTGGAAGGCTCTCCACCCACACCTCCACACTCACCTCCAGTAACCCCTGCCCCACTCCATCATATCACCGCTTAGGCCCCCTCCTCAAGCAAGTCTCAACCCCACAGTCTGGGCGTGCTGCCTCCTTGCCTAGCCCTAAACCCCCTGGTGCAGTCTCAGCCTTGCTGGATTCCCTGTGAGGTTCAGGGGGAAGGGCACAAGCTTCTCCTTTTCACTGCTGTGCCCTCAGTGTCTCCGCTGGGTCTCCATATAGTGTGAGCTCCATCAGTGTCCGTGGGACGAGGTGTCTGCCTCTGTGTTCTGTGCAGGGTGGGTGGGTGGGTGGGGGAACCTGTGCTCTCTCCTGTTGCTGTAGCCTCTCTGAAGCTCCCTGCTCCACCACCGCCACCTGCAGCCTTGCACCATGGGTGTCTGGAGACCTCAGAGGCCAGGCTGGCAGAAAGGGGCCGCTGACGAAGCACCTCTCTGACTCACTGGGCAGAGGAGGAAGGAGGCGGGTGCTAATTGCCTGGTCCCTCTGCATCCAAAGGAAGGCCCAGGCTTTGAAGCTGCATCTGGGCCATGGAGGGGGCGGGAGAGGCCAATGAGGTGATGCCGTGGCTGTGGGCACTTCTGAGCCCACAGGAAATTATTAATAAAGAAATAACAACCGCGGAGCACTTTGTGTGGATAAGTAATGACACCCTGTCTTCCCCGGCAGCCTGGCCTAAGCACTTTCCAGCCACAAAAGCTGGTTCATCCGGCCCCCCTGGAATGTCAAGGCAGCTAATGGAGGAGCCCGGCGAGTCCTTCCAGCCCCACCCCCAGCCCAGTGCAGCCCACCTGGCTCCTCTCCTCAAAGCCCCTACTGTGCCAAGAGTCTAGGGGCTCCATCTAGTCTAAAGATGGCAAGTATGTTACATCAGATTCAACTCCAAATGGGCAGAGGGGGCTGGAGCTTGGGTGCAGGAGCATTTGAAGCTGTATCCAAGCCTCTCGTGAAGGAGGGTGATCAGTTTGTGCCATTCGCTGTGTATCTCTCATCTGGTCCTTGCCATTTGCCCTGCTTGGACTGTTTGCCCTTGTTCTTGTCTCACCAACAGCCTGTATGTGCTTTAAAAACTCATTACATCCTTGCAGTTTTGATTTGCATTTCTCTGACAATTAGCGGTATTGAGCATCTTTTGATGTGCCTATTGGCCTTTTGTATGTCTTCATTGAAAAATTGCTTGTTTAGGTCTTCCGCCCATTTTTGGATTGGGTTTTTTTGTTGTTGTTATTAAGCTGTATGAGCTGTTTATATATTCTGGAAATTAAACCTTTGTCAGTCTCATCTTTTGCAATTATTTTCTCCCATTCTGTAGGTTGTTGTTTTGTTTTGCTTATGGTTTCCTTTGCTGTACAAAAGCTTTTAAGTTTAATTAGGTCCCACTTGTTTATTTTTGTTTTTATTTCTATTGTCTGGGTAGACTGCCCTGGGAGAACATTGCTAAGATTTGTGTCAGAAAATGTTTTGCCTATGTTTTCTTCTAAGAGGTTTATAGTATCTTGTCTTACGTTTAAGTCTTTAAGCCAGTGTGAGTTTATTTTTGTATATGGTGTGAGGGAGTGTTCTAACTTCATTGATTTACATGGGGTTGTCCAGTTTTTCCAAAACCACTTGCTGAAGAGATTGTCTTTACTCCATTGTATATTCTTGCCTGCTTGGTCGACGATTAAATGACCATAAGTCTGTGAGTTTATTTCTTGGCTTTCTATTCTGTGCCATTGATCCATGTGTCTGTTTTTGTGCCAATATCAAGCTGTTTTGATTAGTGTAGCTCTGTAGTATTATTTGAAGTCTAAAAGTGTTATTCTTCCAGCTTTATACTTTTTTTTCAGTATTGCTTTGGCAAGTCTGGGTCTTTTGTGATTCCATAATCACAAAACTTGATAGGGATCATATTAAACTCTTTAGATTGCTTAGGTAGTATGGCCATTTAAACAATATTAATTCTTCAAATCCAAGAGCATGGGATATCTTTCCATTTCTTTGTCTTCTTTAATTTCATTTATCAATATTTCACCTCACACCAGTCAGAATAGCCATCATTAAAAAGTCCACAAACAATAAATGTTGGAAAAGGTGTGGAGAAAAGGGAACCCTCCTACACTGTTGGTGGGAATGTAGTTTCTTGCAGCTGTTATGGAAAACAGTGGGAGAATTTTAGAAAAACTAAAAATAGACTTACCATATGATCCAGCAATCTCACTCTTGGGCATATATCTGGAGAAAAATCTCTAATTCAAAAAGATACGTGTGCTCCCGTGTTCATAGGAACATTATTTACAATAGCCAAGACATGGAAGCAACCTAAATGTCCATCGACAGATGACTGGATAAAGAAGTTGTGGTGTATTTATACGATGGAATACTACTCAGCCATAAAAAAGAATGAAATAATGCCATTTACAGCAACTTGGATGGACCTGGAGATCATCATTTTAAGTGAAGTAAGCCAGAAAGAGAAAAATACCATATGGTATCACTCATATGTGGAATCTTAAAAAAAAAAAAAGAAAGACAAATGAACTTATCTACAAAATAGAAACAGACTCACAGATATAGAAAACAAACTTATGGGACCAGGGGAGAAAGAGGATGGGAAAGGATAAACTGGGAGTCAAGATTTGCAGATACTAATTACTGTATATAAAGTAGATAAACAACAAATTTCTTCCGTGTAGCTCAGAGAAATATATTCAATATCTTGTAGTAATTTATAGTGAAAAAATATGAAGAGGAATATATGTGTGTATGCGTATGACTGAAATATTATGCTGTACACCAGAAATTGACACAACATTGTAAACTGACTATACTACAATTTTAAAATACCCGTCATTACAGGGAACAAATGGTCTCTAGCACACACGTGCACGTGCCCACATTCACGCCTGTATTCCTGCATAATTGATGGTGTGATTTCTCTGGTATTGTCTTCTTTATACAGGGCCTCTTATTTAACTTTTATGTTCTGCCCTTCAGCTGGGGATGCCTCCTATTTATAGTGACTACGGAAATCCTAGTCACCCTTTGAACTCAGCTGCCTCCATCAGATCTCTCTCGAACATCCCCTGCTCTAACTGCATGCTGGCACTATTCACTCCCTCCCTGTTCCTGTGGCTCCTGTTTCTCCTGCAGCCAGATAAGCCCCTTGGGATCAGACTGAACCCCAGTCATCCTAGTAGCTTCATTGCCCCACTGCCCCTCAGGACTTAGTTTCAACAGTTTGGAGCAGCGGTTGGCACACTTTTTCTGCAAAGGGCCAGATAGTAAATATTTTAGGCTTTGAAGAACCACATATGGTCTCTGTTGCATATTTCTGGTTTTGTTTTGTTTATAACTCTTTAAAAATGTAAAAATCATTCTAGCTCAGAGGCCATTCAAAAATAGGCCAAAGGCTGGATTGGGCCCATGGTCTTAGTTTGCCAGCTCCTGATTTATGTAAACATGCTGCGTTTTAGTGTGCTTAGTGTGATTCTACGTGTGGGAAATACAAAGCTGTACGGAGCACATCCATGTCCGCAGGGAGTGCCCTGGCTGAAAGGAGAGAACTTCCTAAACAGGCTGTTACAACAGAGTGATGGGTGCCTGGAGAGAACTGTGGGATGCAGGCTTCCTGGGATGATTTCTGAGCTTAGCCTGAACATCTAGGAATGAGATGAAAGAAAGGAGGAATGAGATCAAGGCCGAGGGAACAGCAGGGCAAGGGATATGCAGGGGTGAACCAGCACTGCGTGCCCCGGGGACTGTAAGAGGGGGGTACTTAGTGCAGTACCTGGCATATAGTAAGTGCTCATTCCAAGTGCAGCCTCCATCCCATCCCCAGGCCAGTGCCGGATCCTGAGTCAGCACTCATGGTTGTTTTATTTCTTCTCAATATTTTTTTACTCTCCTAAAGGCATAGAGCTTAAATCTACATCCAACCCTTAGCGGTGAGGCAGGTTCCCTCGGGAAGCAGCGCTGGTCAAAGTTGACTGTTGGCACATCTTTCCTTGACCTGGGTTCTAGTCTTGCCTCTGTCACTAACTGACCTTGATTGAGTTATTCGACCTCTCCAAGTGTGAGCTTTCTCCCCGCAGAGTGGGCATGATGAGACTGCCTCTTGGAGGGGCCTTCAGAGTCAGTGAGCCCTTGGCAAATGCCCTGTAAAGGTGACCGACCAGCAGGAGCTCCTTCCTTCTGCTGGGCCCGGGACGTGGAGGGCAGGAGGGCTGCACTGGGGGTAATCGGCACAAACAGAGTGGCAGCGGGAGGGTGTGACGAAGATGCCTGAGAGAAGCTGAGAGCTGTTATGTCCTGTGTTGACCAGCTAGAGCTCGGAGTGGGCCTGTGGGTGGGCAGAGTACCCTCTACCTCCGAGTCCATTGGGGTCCGGGAACCATGCAGCCCCAGGCCAGCCAGCAGCTTACGGCATCTTTCAGAGAAGAGGATTTAGGTCTTAGAGATGAAGAGGGGCACGGGAAATTTCATATGGCACAGAATGTAGGTTTGTGAGTGTTTATTTTTTCCTGGTCTTTCTGCAAAGGAAATTTGAGACAGGTGGCTACAAACTACATGCTTACAAGATGATCACTGGAAAGTGAAGTCAGAAACAACCATAGCCCAAGAGCTGGATTGGACATTGAATTCGGCTTTGAACCTCTGAGCAGCTGAGACATAAGCAGAGACGAAGGAAGGGCAAGAGAAAGGGGCTGATACGGTGCGTGCAGTGAGTACTGTTACCATGAAATGTGTCTTCACGTGGCAGCCCTATGGGCTGTAAAGAGATACGGCTATCTCTATTTATAGGACGAAGAACTTAAAAGAGGCTGCATTATGTTTTGAGTGTATTTGTATATGTCTGTGCTTATTGAGCATCTGCTATGTGGCAGGTACCATGCTGGATGCCTTACACACAGAATTTTAATTCTTCTAACAATTCACAAAAGATATTATTGTTATCCTTATTTAACAACAAGCCTCATTTAACCAACAAAAATCAGAGAGGTGAAGTGACTTCCTCAAGGTCACACAGCTAGTATTCAAACCCAGAGGAGTTTTATTCTAAACCTTTTCTTGCACCATCCTCTTAACCCAACTCCTTTGAGAACTGGTTCCTTGGCACTAAATTCTATAGGTAATTTCTCACATAGAATCTTAATTGGAGGAAGAAGGGTACACTGAGACACTCAAGAGTTGATCTGAAAGAAATCCCAGGATTGGTTTCAGATGGAGGATTGAAATTGTTTGTGCATTGTCTTTTGGTTTGATTAAACAACACATGCACCAAAGCTGTTTCTCCTCCCAGGACCTGATACCTTCCTTCCATGAAGGGCTAAGCCAGGGCATGGCAGGGCTCAGGGGCCAGGACCTGGCATTCTTCCAGGCCAGGATGGGCAGCGGCTGTTAGAAACAATACATCCAGGATGATTTGAATTTCCCACCCTGCCCGTCCCCTTCTGCTTCTTGGGACTGTGTTTTTATGACACTCAGTTTGCAGCTTCTTGGGGCCGGGCGCCTCCTCTGAGCTGGGCCATCCTTTTATGGCCACAGAGCTAATGAAGTAAGAGCAACTCAGGGGCACTTGGAGAGCAGCTCTGGTCGTCATCAGGCCTGGGCTGAGCAGCCAAGTGCCTCCCGCCTGGGATGTGGCAAGAGCTCTTGGCGGAGCATCAAGCTCTTCCTTGGCCTCTCCCCTGCTGATCCCGAGTCATCTTCTCTGTACCCTCTGATCACAGACACTTGCAGCCATTGTCTCCCCCAAGGGACCTAGGAACCTTCAGAGACTGGCCTAAAAACCTCCGGGCCCCAAACTTTATTTTCATGTCCACTCTGGGGTGATTTTTGCACAAGAGGGATGTGTGGACAAGCTCTCAGAAGGAGCACATGCGTGTGTCTTCCCTTCCTGGAAGACGGTGCCTCTGAGTGAGAGCCTGCGGCCCCAGGGCCTCCCTCGATAGGCAGGAATGCCGGCAGCTCCCAGCCAGCAAGTTTTCTCAATGGAAGGTTACAAGCAGCCAGCCTTGACGTTGAATTCCTCTGTTCCCTTCTCCCAGCCTTGGAGTGGGGGTTTGTTCTCAGGAGTGTTGTCCTGGGCCACGCTTACCTTCTCCAAGCAAGAGGGGTGGGGTGGTGGGGCCAGAAAGGAATCTCAGTGGACGTGTGCTGACAGCGGGAAGTTTCTGTGAGTGGGGTCACCCAGGGAGCAGGGGACCTGTGCCTTGGGCTTCCTGGGGATTTCTTCACTTCTGTGCCTGGAGTGTCGGGCTTCCCACTGCTGGCCTCCACCCGAAGGCCTACTGCCCTCCTCAGACACCACAGCCTCTCTCTTGCCTCTTTCAAAAGTGCCACCTTGTCCATAGTAAGAAGCAGCTGCCACTCTGAGGGGAAATAGCCAGCCTACCTGAGTTCCGATATGATGGAGAACTTTGCCAAAACTCAGTTTCCTCATCTGAAAAATGGGGCAATAGTTGGACCACCCTGTGTAGTTTGGATGAGGATTAAAGTAGGAAAGCCATGCACAGAGCTCAGCAGGGCGCCTCATAGAGAGTGAGAGCCCTAGATAAGGGATGGCTCCCTCTAGCCTCATGGCTTCTGTTCCATCCCCTGAGGGCCTCTGGAGACCTCCAGTCACATCTCACACCCACACAGTGGCTTCCTTTTCCGGCTTCAGCTATGGGAAACCTTTAGGATCCTTAGCATAGTGTAAAAGACCCTGCACAACTCGACCTCAGCTCTCTTTTCCATTTCATCTCTCATCCTACTCATGCCTCTAGGCTTCCCCGACTCTCCACCAGGCATGTGCACTTGAAAAACTCTAATCACGTGTTCCCAAAATGCCCTGATGTCTTTGTAGATGTTGTTCCTTTCTCCCAAGTCTGCCCTCTCCCACCCCTCCTCTGACAAATGCCTATTTATCTTTTAAGGTTTAATTTAAATGCCCCCTTGGAAAAATCTTCCCTGGCCACCATCACACACGGAGGCACGCACACACACACACACACACACACACACACACACACACACACACACACACACTCCCTGTAGGGATGGCACCCCCTTCTCTGCACACCCACTGCACATGCCCCCCAGAGGAGGCACTGCTCTGTGAGTGAATAGGCAGTGTGTGTGCCCCTTCTGTCTCCTTCACACCCGTGAATCCTGGAGCGCAGGGACCATGTCGTATTCCTGTATTCCTCTCAGCACGAAGCGCGGCACCTACTAGGTGTTCAGTAAATACCTGTGGGACATAGAAAGCAAACTTATGGTTACCAAAGGGAAAGTAGAAGAGGAGGGATAAATTAGGAGTTTGGGATTAGCAGATACACACTACTATATATAAAATAGGGAAACAACAAGATCTGAGTGTATAGCATAGAAAACTACATTCAATAGCTTGTAATAACCTATAATGAAAAAGAATATATATAACATGTATAACTGAATCACTATGCTGTACACCAGAAACTAACACTACATGGTGAATCAACTATACTTCAGTTAAAAAAAAAAAGTACTTGTGGGACATCACTGTTCTCACCAAAGGAGGCGTGGTAGGAAGTCTCCTTCCATCCCCCCACTAAATCAGGGCCTCTGGGTACAGTCCTGTGGCTTGTGGAGTGTACCACCTGCACGGCCATTCCCAGGGGCCCTCCGCTATATTAGTTGATATTTGCACAGCAGTTCATAATTTTCAAGTTTACAAGTTGGTTGTCACAAATAGCATAATGAATAATGGTAACAATAGCCAGAATGCTAACATTGACTGAGTGCTTACTCTGTGCCATGCATTTGACATGCATTGTTTCAGTTAATCCTTACAACAACCCTATGAGGCAGATATGAGTTTTACACGCATTTTACAGATGTGGAAACTGAGGCTCAAGCCGAGAGTGGGAAAAGTGGACCTTATCTCAGGCCCTTTGATGCCAAGTCCTGTGATCCCTCCACCCACCTCGGGAGCCTGATGCTTGTGCTTCAGAAGCTGCCAGGGTCCTCATTCCTCAGCTCTCTAATTTCTGACTTAGCAACTTGCCTGAATCTTTGTTCCTCTATCCCACCCCCGTTCCAGGGCCCAGGTGATAATAATCTGAGTGGCAGGATCCCCTGAATCCCAGCCTATATGTTGGAAAGGAAGCAAGGACTGGAGTATGACAATCTTGGGTTCCAAATTGGCTCTGCCACCTTCGATCTGTGTGTCTGTGGGCAGGTGTCTTAACCTCTCTGTGCTTCCATATTTTCATTTGCAAAATGTAGATAATACCACTAAACCTAATAATTTGCTATGAGGGTTTAGAACCTAGTTTAATGCCTGGCTTATAGTAAATATTGAAATAAATGTTTCCCTCCATACCTCTGGGGGGGTAAAAACCAGAAATCTTAATTTTTTTTTTTTTTTTTTTTTAGAAAGCAATTTCTATGGCATTACGTTCAAGGAAACCATAGCAACCAGTTTCCTGCAGCTTGGTTTCCGGCCTTCCCCCAGCTGTACAATAGTGCTGGGACACAGCCTTTGTTATCCCAATACCCCAGAGAGGATTGGAAGTCACGCGCTCTGTGGGGTGGAGGCATCTGCTGATGAGAATTGCCTCAGTTGATGGTGGTGTCGTAGCCGTTGGCACCTCAGCTCCCAGTGAACCGAGGCTGGCCCAGTCCTGTCCCTCAGTGGTCAGGCCACAAGGATGCTGTGGTTCCCCACTGGCGACTTGATTCATCTTCTAAGGCCTGCCTCATTGTGGGTCAGGCCAGAGCAGCTGGTCTTTTTTTATGGGGATAAAAGCAGCATTTGGTTGGGTCTGGAGAGCTTCCTGACTCTCCTTAGATCTGTAAGACATTGCCTAGTACGTAAAGGCCACACAGTACCCTGTGATCGTGTGTGTGCGTGCGCATGTAAAGCATGCCAGGAGTGGCGGCGGTGCCTCTGTAGGGCAGAGTAAAGGCTGTCAGCCACAGAGAGGCTCTAGGATTGGCTTTGTAGAGCAGGGAACTCTGCATCCCTACTGGCCTCTGAGGCACATGTGGTCTGATTCAGTCCACAGTGACACCACACCCGGCCTGCCCTGCTACCTTGCACTCTGCAGAGGAGTTGCCCTGAATGCTCAGAGTAATCAGTCATGAACTGTGACAGTCTGGCTGTGGAGTGATTTCCCGGCAAGCCATTTGGGCAAGAGCAACCTAGCTGCATCATAGTGTGTGGCTGAACATTGGCCCAGCCCGTGGTGACAGATCACAGGGGTCCCAGGCAGTGGAGAGGAGGGCAGTGAGGAGGGAAAGAACCAGTATCTGGTGGGGGGGGGGAGTCGGGGTGCCTGAGGGCCTGTGACTTACTCTATAGCAAACTCAGGACCTCCCTGGTCCAAAGTCACTCCTGGGCACGTGGTCGGGGCTCAATGGCTAATCTCCTTTATTTTACAGAGGAAGGGACTGACCCAGGAAGAGCAGAGCTTGGTTAATGTCACACAACTTACCAAGCATGGAATTACTGCCCTTTAGAGACAGAATGGCTCTTAAAAGCGATCTGTCTCAACCTCCCCAGCTGATAGATGAGGACTCTGAGCCTCAGGGCAAGAAAGGAGCTTCTCAGGGGCACAAAGCAGAGAAGACCCACAAGCCCTGACTGCTTGAGTGAATGATTGATCTAGCCAAGGGTTAGCCAACTATGGCCCGTGGGCCAAATCTGGCCTGCCACCTGTTTTGTAAAGTTTTATTGGAACACAGCCATGAACACTAATTCACACATTGTCCGTGGCTGTTTCTATGCTACTATGGGTTGAGTAGTTGCAGCAGAGACCATGTGGCCTGCCAAGCCTAAAACATTTCCTCTGTGGCCCTTTACAGAAAAGGCTTGCCCATCCCAGGTCTAACTCACTGGGGTTTTCCAAAGGCCTGGGAACTGCCGGCCATACTCCATTTGAAGAGAAGAGCCTTCATCCCCACTGTCAGGTCAAGGGCCAGCCAGAGACCCCTCTCTACAGAGAGACTGTGCCCCGGGGACAGAGGAAGCGGGGCTGACAAAGAGGAATGCCTCCTTCAGAGGGGAGATGAGAGTCACACACTCGGAGAGAGTGAAAGGTAATCGGGATGGCAAGAGTTAACACAAGCTAGCAGTTGCGATTGTGTGTCAGGTTCTGGTAGAAGGTCTTCCTGTGTAGGACTGCACCCTCATGGCAACCCAGTGAGACAGGTACAATTAGTACTTTCATTTCACGCAAGAGAAGTTGAAGCATGGGGAGACTTCTAACTTGCCAAACCCACTAGGTGGTGGAACCAGATGTGAACCCAGGAGGCCCTGTCCTTCATCTGTGGCAGGATCTGGATGGTGGGGTGAGCATCTCGCTCCGATTAGGAGAGGTCAAGCCGTGATCTTGTACATTTCTTCTTCATCCCTTTGTCAAATGTTTAGTGACCACTTTGTGAGCAAGAGTCACCACGGAGCCGTGCTGGGTTCTGTGAGTCTGAAGGAGAGAGGATGAAAGAGAGGAATGTCAGGCCTGGAGCCTGTATCTGAGGAGCCCACTGATGGATGAGGAGAGAAGGCAGCTACGTGATTAATAACATTCGTGGTAGAAACAGTCAGTGTCCATAGAGAAGGGCGGGTGAGATGCCAGGGACTCCAATGTGCCTTGTGTCTGGAATACTTCATAGCGATTCAAATGTTCAGGATCAGGGGCTAAGCTGCCAGTGCTTGGACCATCCAGGCAGGTGATATAAACAGAGATGCAGAACTTATTCGTGGAAGACTGCTAGGAGGGGTGGCCCTGCGGAGAAGTAGCTCGCACTGTCCCCAGTGCTAGGTGTGCAGATGCAGAATTTCAACATGAGCCAAACGAAAGCTCTCTCAGGATAGGTAAGTCATGACCTCTGAATTATGTTGACTAATGTGTCTTGACATGGAAAGATTCCATATTATATTGTTAGGAGTAAAAAGCAGATTATAAAACAGTCAGATTATCCTGTTTTCTTTTTTTTAATGTATATGTATACACACACAGAAGTACCCAGAGGGAGGGCTGGAAGGAATTACTCCAAAATTTTTAATGGGATTTCCAGGGGCTATTATTTTGCTTCTTTTTAGTTTTTTTCAATTTTTTCCCTTTTTTGTACAATAAACATGTTATTAGGCTAAATTTTTGTTTTTGACAGTTTAGAAAAGTGATTATTCTATAGCCACCAATCGGTATTCCCTAATCCATCATCTTCCAACTAATTCCTACATTTCAAGATTCAATTCAAACATCACCTTCTCCAGGAAGCCTCCCTAGGTTCCTAGAGTGGGTTTGCCCTCCCTCCCCCGACCCCCAACATCAGAGCTCTTCTTTTGTGGAGATTACTGTCCAGTTACCTGTATACACCTGGTTCCTCGCTAAAAGGGACACAAAGGTGTGAGCTTCTAGAAGGTGGGGACTGTGTCTAATCCATCTTTGTATTTCTAGTAGCTACCGTGGAACTTACGTATCTGAGGAACAAGAGCCTGAATTTAGAGCTGAAGGCAAGAGGGAAGGCCCTGAGGAGAAGAGGCAGACACAGGGGCCCCAAGGACCAGGGGGGTGGGGCACTAGAGGCAAGGGGCAAGGACATTCCAGGCAGGAAAGGAAACAAGAGGGCTGGAGGGTGTCCTGGGTGTGGTGGATCATCTCATTTGGCTGGAGTATGGAGTGTTTGAATGAGAATAGAGACAAATCAGGTTGAAAAAAGATGGGGGCAGCCATAGATAGGCACAGGAGTGCCAGCGTTAGGAGGTTGGATGTTCCAGGGACCAGTGCAGGCCCGGCCCCTCACTTACAGAACGGCTCTCACTGCAGGTCATCATTTCTTTCATCTCCTGCTCCCCACACCCCCAACTGGAGCTTTTTCCTGCCTTTTTGGCACTGAAAGCAGTGCTGGCTTCTGTCCTGAGCAGCGTGACCTGCTGCCCATGACTCAGGGGCTTGGCCATTCCTAAGTGACTAAGGCTGTCGCTTCCCGCCAGTTTCCCGTAACCGCCTGAGTTAAGACTCAGTCTGAATCACCGTTTATTGTTTTTAGAATTTTTTCCCCCGCCCTCCAGTTTTTAAACATCAACCTCCTCAGCCAGTCCAGTGGAGTGGCATGTGGGCTGAGAAGCTGGTAGACACACCCATGCCCAAAAAAGAGACCCAGAGCCCTATTCTGATGAGAGAAGCAAGGCGGCCTTGACTGTGCAGCCAGAGAGACTGCTGTTCAAATCCTGCTTCTGTCCCTGCCTGCTGTGCTCCCTTGAGCAAGCCACCTCACTTTCTCAAACCTCTGTAAAATGGGGATAATAATGCCTGTTTCATCATGAGGACCAGGGATAAAATCTGCAAAGCAACTAGCACGTGGCAGTTGTTCTAGGAAGGGTAATTATGGGCAAAACAGGGCTCCTTTGCTTGGGAATGA
Source organism: Vicugna pacos (assembly GCF_048564905.1). NCBI lineage: Eukaryota > Metazoa > Chordata > Mammalia > Artiodactyla > Camelidae > Vicugna > Vicugna pacos. Next base: position 40,838,822 of record NC_132996.1, read on the forward strand.
ACTAGTCAGGGAGAAAGGTGTGGGTCTCTTGCCTTCTGCCCACCTGTCATTTCAGAAAGGCAGGAAATAATGGGCTTCCTGAAATTACACACAAGAAGTTTATTTTAGGCTGATGATAAATCATAAAGTTCTATTACTAATCACCAACATTTACTGAGCACTTAATAAGTGCCAGGCATTGTCCTAAGCACTTTACATTAAAAATTTAATCATCATAAGCCCATGTGAGGTAGGTATTATCATGATCCCCATGATAGAGAAACTGAGGCACAGAACAGTTAAGGAGCGCGGTAGAGAGAGATGCAGAGCCAGGATTTGAATACAGGTGACCTACTCTCAGGGGACAGTGTCATGCGCAGCAGCGAGCCTCTCAGGGGCGTCCCTGGCCTGGCCGTCCTTTGCCCTAAATGGGTCATCTCTGAATAATGACAGTGTGCCGCGGACTCAACTAAGCAATCATCAACTTTCAGTTTCATTTTCACAGTATTCATTAGATAGGGTAGATGACCCTCATTTTCCAGATGAGGAAATGAGGTTTTGAGTGGTGACACCGGGCAGTGGCAAAGTTAGCACTTGAACTCAGGTCTCTTTCTCAAAGTAGGGGGTGGTTCCACCACACCATGTGAAATGGCTGGCTGGGTTGGGAGCAGGCTGACTGTCTTTTTGAAGCTCATTGACCTGATTATTTGGCAGTAACTGCCCCTGGTCTCCCTAAACCCTCCAGAGCAGGGGACCAGTCTGATGGGGTCCAGTGATGGACTCTCCTCCTTGGGAGGAGTCCCTTGGTCCTTCTCGCTGATGGTCTATGGCTCTAAGAGGCTCTGGACAGCGCCTGGCAAGTCAGAGTCTGAGGTCCAGGAATTCCCTTCACATGGCATGTGTCTACAGGGCCCAGAGCCTCTGACCGATGCCTGGTGAGCATTTCCTCCAGCCAGATGGTCAGGAAGCCACCTAGGGAATCTATCCATCTGAGTGGGTTCCTGCAGGGATGGAATGGTCAGGAGGCTGCGTGGTGCTTTCACAAGCAGAATTTAGGACCCTCCACCTGAGGGACCAAACCGAGAAGGGAATTAGACAGATGTCCAGATCACTGGGAAAGCTTGTGTTGGCCACAGGACCCTGATCAAGTTCCTGAGGGAGGGGCCAGCCGTGGAGTGTACTTCACCCCTTGGGGCTCCAGAGCTGCTGACCACTGCCAGAGCCTCAGGCAGGGCAAAGGCCCGCGGCCCTTGATGGGCCCTCACCTGCCATACAAAGTACTCACCCTGCACCTTGCCCTTTTCATTTGTCTACTTTGAGGAGTGGGAGACTCGAGAGGGATGAGAGGAGAACAGAGAGAAGGGGCTGATAATGGTTATGTGCCAATAATAATTGCTTCCACGTGCTTGCTCTGTGCTAAACACTGGGCTAAGTCTTTAACATACATGCATTAGCTCCTATAATCCAATTATTGTCCCCACTTAACAGATGGAACCCCTGAGCCTTAGAGAAGTTGGTAAGCTGCTTAGAAGGAGCCATGTCCTGAACACTGTACAGACAACATGACAGCATGGTTTGGAATGTTCTACATACATTCCTTCCCTGAGGGAATTCTGGAGGCTGGTGTGTACTGTACCCATCTTTCAGTTGACAAAGCTGAGGTTCAGAGAAGTGAAGGTTTACCCAAGGTCACACAGCTAGGATGAGGGAGGACTAGACTCCAATCCAGGTTCATCTGTAATTTGTCAATTATGCCGCCCTGGCTCTGGCTAGAAGTTGGAAGACCTAGGTTTTAGTAGCTACTTTGCTTTTGATATATAACATGGGTGTGTTGGATTAAACTATCCTTTAAGTTCCTTGCAGTGCTAATATTTTGTGATTCTCTGGGGAGGCAAGAATGCCCTGGATTGCCTTGGCGAAGCATCAATAGTCTTGTTCAGTCTTGTTCTGGGACCCTTCTAAGCCGGTTGAATGGAGACAGCCAGGGAGAGAGAATGGTTTTGTTTTTCATCCAAGCAGGGTGTCCAGGGAGCAGAAAGCCTCATGGCAGTAGCTTGGGGATGAAGGTTCAGTGCTGTGTTTTCCTGAAAGAGAAAAAGGAGATGTTGGGCTGCACCCCACAGGCCTGTAAGCCCTGTACCTGCCCAGCCTCAGGACCAAAGAAAGCCTAGGTCAGCAACAGAGGCATCAGTGGTTTAATGACAAGGGGAACTTACATGTCTGAAGCAAGGTCCTGCCGAGTGCAGCAGATGGTGGGCAGGACATGACAGCAGTCTTCACTTCTGTGTCGGCCAGGAGGGAAGGGGGTGTGAAGGGAGGAGTCATCAGTTATAGGGGGGATTTGTATCAGGTTGGCTCATCAGTTACCAGAGAAACCAGCAGAGGAGCAAGCCCCTCACCACCCCTTTGATAAGCTATCATAGTTGAGACGTTGTGATCTAAAGATTAGAACAATCACTAGCTGGGCCTCAGGCAAGTCGGGCAAGTATGTAGGCATTTACTGATTAGGTACCATGGTTAAGAGGGAAGGTCAGCCAGGTGAACAGGGTGTAATGAAGCAGGGACTGGTCTAGCAGATGTATAGAGAGCAAGAGAACAGCCATCTCGGGGGGCCTGACCATCCAGGAGAGTTGGGTTGGCTTTCTCTATAGCTGCTTGTGTCCCAGCAAGGTCTGGATTCTATGGGCCATACTTTGGCACAGAGAAAAACGCACAGTGCTGAGCTCAGCCAGGTCATCTGTACTGGTGTGACTGGTTGATTTCTCAGCTTGGCAACTGAGCCCATCCAAGAGGCCTGTGGACAGGCCAGTCAGACAAGGACACAGACAGTCCCTGGATCACTCGGGTACATCCGTGGGTCTCCTCTGCTCCGACCACAGTGGAGCACAGCTGGTGCTGCCTCTTTGGGGCTGGGTGACTCACTCAGCCCTTGGGATCCCAGCTTCTACTCCACAGACCGGCATAAGGACAGGGCCGCACCTCACAGGTCTCCGGGGAGGTGAGACAGAGAAGGACGTTCAGTTAGGTCTTCAAGTATAATTTTATTCAGGTTAAAAGATCAGCCTTTACACCGATTAGCTTGTCTGCTACATTTTTGATGTTAAAATATCCTTTCTTTTTACCAAAAAGCAATAGTGAACGTAGATACGGCAATTTGGGGGTTTGAAATTTCCTAATTGAGGAACATTAACTCAAAGTTGGCAACCCATGTATACTCCCTCAATTTTTTTTAACTTGCTCCTTTGTGAACTCTAAAAACTGGAGATCACTGACATGGCTTCTCTGAGTATTAATTTCTTCATCTATAAAGTGGGGATAATAATTATTTCTATTTCCCTCGAAGGGTTAGCGATGGCGAAGTGAGGTAGTATATAATCTGTATGTCTCTGAGCTCAGTTTAAAATAGAATTATACTTCCTTTTTATGTCAACTATTATGGTTTAGGTTTCCTTACCAGACATGAGCCCTTGTGACAAAGTTCCCCCAGCCCCATCATTTCCGAGGGGTTTCCCAGGGCATTGGTTTACACGTGCTCAGGAGGGGGCTCTTCTGTTCCATGGGGCCCCTTTTGTCCCCACACCACAGTCTGTGTTATTAATGCCCACCACTTGCTGACTCAGCTGTCACCACCACTGGCTATCTCCGAGAACCCAGAAGTCAAGGGCAAGTGCTGGCCTCGATCCAAGGGTCAGTCTGGGCTGTTCTCACCCCTCAGAAGAGGCGCAGGCACTCAGACGTGTCCCCTTGAGTGTTGCCTAGATATTGATTATCACCAAAATTGCTGCTTCTTTGAGCTGCTGCTTCTTCTACCATGGTCAGCAATGGTGGCAAGTTGCTGCCTGCTCCTAGAGTGCTTCCGTGTAGCCAAGGGCAGCTCGCTGACCCAGACTGCTCGTGATATCTCCCTATGGCAGGTCTGGTGCAACTCCCTTGGGCATCAGGGTGAAGAATGCATCTCCCTCATCTCTCATCCCTCATCCAGTCCGAAGCCTCATCGTATTTCCTGCACCTTCAGGATGATGGGCTATGGGAATACCCATTCCCTTCAAGGAAGAGTCCTCCCCTGTGCCCCCAGGCTGGTCTTGTCCCCGTGGCCTAAAGAACTACTGGTTGGTACATTGCCACACGTTGGGTCATTATAACCCCTGGTCCTCTGCACAGTGTAGGGTCGTCACAGGTGTTCACTGAGTGTTAATTTCCCATCCTAAGTCCTTCATTCCATAAGCACAGGTCCCGGTAGGCCTAGGACCTGGAAACCCATTTCTCTAGGAAAGCCAAAGCTTCTTCCTGTGGTTAATGTGGGGTTAGAGTGAGAAGGGAGCAAGACCCAAATGCTGACCCCAGTCAGGACCCTCAGAGGAGACCCCGGCCGTGAAACCCACCTTGGGCCCCATGTCCCCAGCAGCCCCAACCCTTCATGCCTGGAGGCCCAAGCTGACCTCTCAGCTTGGTGTGTTTAGATGACTTGTCCTGTCCTCTCCGTTCAGAAGCTCTGCCATCTGGCTTTAAATCCCCTTCATTTCCAGCCTTGCAGGAGTTTTCCTCTTATTTCAAAGACCTGTGATATCATCTATCCATGGGGACCAGTTGAGGAGGAATCCTTTGGACTTTCCAGACCCAGCAGCAGGGGTGGTGGAAGCAGGCTTCAAGCAGCCCTGCTGGAATTGGGCCCATGGCCACACTCCTCCCCAGTCTCTACGTGAGCAGGTCTACAGGTGTGGCCAGGCTGAGACATCAAGTTTCCCAGTCTCCAAGATACTGTGAAGCAAGAGGAGGAAGGAAGAATGGAGGGAAAGGGCGCAGATCCAGGGCCAAATAAAAGGCCATTCACTTAGATTCCCTCATTCTGCAAAGATGTATTTGGTGCCTCTAGACATATTCTTGTCCATTAAGAGCCCATTGGTCCATTTGAGGTCAAAGACTTTCATACAAACCAGTAAGTCCGCCGTGCAGCGGTCACTGCACGTGCATCAGGCACTGTGCCTGGAGACTTGGGAAGCAGACTAGCTCTGCTTCCAAGTTGCTGAGTGACCTTGGGTAAGTCACACTCCCTCTCTGGTCCTCGGTTTTCCCATCTGTCAAGTGAAGATACACCAGGCCCTAAGGGCCCTTGCTGCCCTGGCCGTGGGAACTGTTTGAGGCTGCAGGGGCCCTCCCACTCTCTGCACCAGCTGGGGCCTTTGGACCTGGACTCTTTCTCAGGGCTCAGGGATTTTGTAAAGAGCAAATCTCATCATGTCACTTCCCAGCTTAAAACCCTGCAGGAGCTTCTCACATCCCATAGGATAAAGTCCACGACTTCCCAGCCTGGCTTTGGAGGCTTTTCACACTCCCCCTGGCTCCCTGCACTCCTACAACATGGGCCCCTTTATTGTCCTGTGCCCTGGGCCCATGCCCACCCTGCCCCAGTGCCTTCCTGCAGGCCTTTCGCCTCTTCATTTCTCTGAGGTCCCCTGTGGTACATTCCTGTCACTTCTCCATTGAATAACCCATTGCTTGCTTGTCATCATCGTAGTTCAATATCTTTCCACTCACTGCCTCCCACATTGTGAGCTGGGAAGGCAGGGCCCTCTTCTCTCCCCATGTTGTCCCCAGCCATGTCCCCTGTGCTTTTCTGGAGGCACCAGAAGATCTGAGTGATTGCTGGTCCTTGTCATTGTCACATCTTGGCTCTGTGACCTTCAAAAAAGATTCTCCTTTCTCTGGGTCTTAGTTTCCTCACATAAAGTGAGAGGGCTGGACTGAATGATAACATTTAGTCTTTAATGGGTACTTATATTTTTGCCACACCCTGGGCAAAACCCTTTATATTCAGTACAGGCAATTCCTATAGCAGCCCTATGGGGCCGGCACTGTCATTAGCCCCATTTTACAGATGCAGAAACTGAAGATTAGAATGTTTATGTAACTTTCCCAAGGTCACATGACTACCAAGTGGCAGAGCCAGGGTTTGAACACAGGTTTATCTGTCTGCCTCCAAACACCTGGCTCTTAAGCACTTTGCCTCTCATCTTAGGACCTCCTGATTGTATTCTAGGAGTGAGTCTTCCCAGAGCCTTAGACAGGGCCACGTGAGATTGAAGACTAACATACAGCATTCTCCCTGGAAGCTGGAAGACTGTGCAGGCCTTCAGCCCCGCATCTTTGAATCAGTGGCAGCTCCGATAGCCTAATAACAGTGCTCAGCTTTATTAACATGTGAGAACCAGAAAAGAGCTAGAAAGATGTCGACAGCAGGTCTCCAGATTAGAGCCTTCCCTTTCACCCTGTGCTCGTTTTCAAATTTAGACTTTCATTGAAGTAGCACATGCATTCAGAGAAGAGCACACATACGTGTAGAGGGGAATGAGTCATGTCAAAGTGAACACACTCATGTAATCACCACCCAGGTCAAGGCATAGAATATTACCTGCCACCCAGAGTTCCCATCATGCCCCCTCCTAATCGTTACCTTCCCAGCCCCGTGTGTTTTGATCTAAGGATATTTCCTGGAGCTATGGAGAGAGACTGAAATAAGAAGTTAATTTTCAAATTATCCTTTCATCTCCAGGGAAATTGTAAGTCTTGCAGGAAGGAGGTGGAGGAGGGAAGGAATTCACACAAGAGGTACTAAATCCTCAGACATGGCGAATGACTGCAGGTTCCAGAGAGAAAGGAAGAATGACTTGATGTTCTTGGACAGACTCTGGGTGTGTTTGTGTGTTGTGTGAGTGGTATAGGACATTGCTAGGTGAGAGAGATGCACGGGGAGACTGTGGGATCACAAGGGATGAAAGGCTTGCCCCATCTGCAGGGCTCGATCAGTCCTTACTAAGGAAGTCACACCCCGCTGAGTCTAGGAGATTCGATCTAGAGCCTCTGTGCCCCAACCTGGCTTCCATCCTCCAGCCAGATGAGAATGCTGTGAACTCCAGCACTCCAGGTATGATTCCTGGGGGAACTGCCTTCTGATTTCTTCGGAAACTATGGAATGAGTTGAAAGGGGGGATGGGGCCCACCACGAACACCCCCCATATGGGAAGGGTCTCCCACAGAGTTGGCCTGTTGTTGAGTTCGAGAAACTCTACATGAGGGGCAAAGCATCCCATCTAGGGCTTTGAGTCACATAATCATGAACCACCCCCTAAACTCTTGCAGGGAAGGGAGATTGGCCTTGTATTTGCTATACATGAAGGGACGGAAGACTCAGTAGAGGGGAAAGTCAAATGCTTAGGCAAGCTCAGATCCTGATCTAGAAATTGGTCTGTGGAATTCTCATTCATCCCAACAAACACTTCGGACACATGCATGTGAGTGATATTCTGTCCACCATTGCACCCCGACCCGGTGTGAGGCTGCTGTGACATCATGCTTCTCAGGTGACACTGCAGAACTGGGAGGTACACAAAACCCCAGGGCAAACCTGCAGCCAGCATGTGCCCGGGCATCAATTTCACTGTACGTGTTGAGAAAATAATATACGAGTAGTTTTTTAAAAGGCAAAATGAGGATATATTATTAAATAGAATGACGAAAATGTATATATGCCCTTCTAGACTTCAAAGAAAAGTCCTGCTGTCAAGAGGCTTTAGGGGGTCCCATTGCAGAATGCATCAGTCACCAGGAGGTATACACACCAGCTCTCCTGTGCCATTAGGGGTGCTTCTGTGGACAGGTCTAAGTGATACTGTCTGAAGGAGGTCACAGCATAGTCCATACAACACAGGGACTTAGTTATTATCAGGCTGTGTCACTAAGAAGAAAGTTAGGCTCTGTGTAAGGGTACTTAAAACCCCAGTTAGCCTGGGACAGTCCCAATTTATGCCTATTGTGCAGGCATGATTATTAATAGCATCTCCTTCCCCTGCCCAAAAAGCCCAATTTGGATGAAAAATCATATGGTCACTTTAGCTATGAAAATCCAGAAAGATTAAGGGAAGAGGCCTGGAGGCTCAGCCCCTGGCTGGAAGTAACTCAACAGAGGCAAAGCCTTGTATGTCCCCACAAGGAGCTCCCAGGGAAGCTATTGGGGAAGCTATCAGGAGGGAGAATCCTGATGTGGCCTTTCTCAGTGGTCCATTCTCAGTCCCCTTGGTCAAGACAAACTTGCCCTGGGCAAAGGTCACAAGACAATGCCAGGACAGAGTCAGGAGGCCCAGCTGAGCCAGCCTTAGCCAGTTTCTGGAACAGCCAGAGAGGAATCATCTACGGGAACAGTGTGAGTTATAGTCTGAGAGGTTGGCATGCCAAAGTTACAGTGATGTGTCACTTTCAGGGGGTAGGTACAGAGACATCAAGAGATGAGGCAAGAAGCCTGGAACCTGGGATGGGAGGACATGTTTGGGAAGAGGTGTGTAAGGTAGAAGCAAGGGTTGGGAACAGGGCTCAGGGCAAAGGCTGTGACAGCACAAGTGGCCGAAGGCTGGAGCAGGGGTGGGCGGAACCTGGCTCTGGGGGAGACCTTGGCCAGGCAGGACAGGCCCTCATCAGGCTGCGTTCACAATCGGCCAGCGGAACTGCCTTTGGATGTCTGGCTACAGTGGCATTGCTGTGATTACCTTATGAGTAGTTGTTTTTACAGAAAAATGTATTCATGGGAGAAGAGAGGGATCTTTAAAAAGAAACAGGCTTGTTTTAGCATTAACCCTTTTCAGATTATTTCCTTGGGGACAAATTAATCAGCCTGCCCCACCCATTGTAACCAGCCTGGCCAGAGTGCATGTGTACTGGGTGTTGATGTCAGTAGAGCAGCCAGACAGAATGTCTTTCCCAGGAGACTTCTGATGTGTGGGTGCTGAGTTCAAAGAGAGAGATTGGCGTGGTTGCCAAATGCATGATATGGACCGCCATGTGGGAATCAGGTAAATGCTGCAGAAAGAACCTAGAGTTTAGCCTTGTGAGTTGACTTGATTCACTTATATCAGTTAAAATAGTCTCCTTTTTCCTCACTATTATTACTACTTCACAGTCTCAGGGTGCCTCTCTGGACCATTCTCCTCCTGGCCAGTCATGACTTCATGGCCAAAGTCTAGGGGGCCCTGAGTCAGGGTCAATACACCTGTGTGGAATGCTTGTTTTCTGTGTGGAGCAACAATATGGTACCCTGGCTGCTGGTGGTGCCCCTTATCCACAGTTATGGGCTGGGAGTCCAAGGGGACAACTAACAAGGATGAGGTCCTCTGGAGTTTTGATGTCAGTAGTGTCAGGGGAAAATTCTGGAGCCTGGAAACCAAAAGCAAATGCGGCAAGTTGAGAATAGGCACCCCTGGTAGAATGGAGGCCAGGCACGTAGAAGAAGTTTGAGAACAGCACAAGAAGGAGTTGATTATTTTGGTTAAGGATGAAGAGTTGGGCTAGCCTGAAGTAAAATCCAGAATGACCACTTACCAGCTATATGATCTCAGGCAATTTAATTAACCTCTCTGTGCTTTAATTATATATATATATATTTGTATGTGTGTGTATACATATATATAAAAAGTTATGGTGAGCCTTGTCTCTTGGGGTGATTGCAAGTGTTAAATGAGACAGCACGTGTAAAGTATTTAGATCAGTCCCAGCACTTAGTATTTGCTCAATACTATATTGTAACAAAAATATTTATTAATTAAAATAAGTTCTCAGGACCCAAAGGAGATCATCCTAAAACATGCGAAAACATATTTATCAGTTCCCCACTGTATATGATTCTTTAGAGTAGGATTGATGCAAAAGCCAAGGTAACAACAAAACCTCCCCTAGGATTTACCTGGGAACCTTTGCAAAAGGAGCAGGTTCCAGTCAAACCAGCTGGTATGAGCTGAAGCTCCTGCAGGAGCCTTAAAGTTCTCCTAGTTCTTCATTTGTAGGATGGGAAAGTGGCCCCAGAGAGAGGCGGTGACTTACCCAAGCTCACACAGCAATTTCAAGGCAGTGTCAGGCATAGAAGCCAGATCCCATGACTTCCAAACTCTGACTCCTGCCACACCACCATGCAGACAAGAGTTTTCTTTCTCGAGGTCTGTTCTGCTGTAGCCCTCAAAGCTGGCCTTCACCCACAGGGAAGCCAGGAGTTCTAGGGAATGGCTTAGGCCAGGGCTTCGCAAACTTTAATATGTAAATGAATCACCTGGGGATCTTGTTTAAAACGCAGGTTCTGTTTGGGTAGGTCTGGTGGGCCTGAGAATCTGCATTTCTAACCAGATCCTAGTGATGCTGCTAATGTTCTAGGGACCAGACCTGGTGTCACAGGGCTCTAGGTCAGCGCTGTCCAGTAGAAATATCATATGAGCCGCATATATATTTTAAATTGTGCAGCAGCAACAGTACAAAAGAAACAGAAGTCATTCATTTTCATATATTTATTTCACCCAGAATATCCAACATATTCTCACTTCAAGAGAAACATTATTAACAAGGTAGTTGACATCCTCTTTTTCATACAAAATCTTCAAAACTCAGTGTGTATTTCACACTTAGAGCACATCTCTGTTCGAACTTGCCCTATTTCAAGTATGAAGTTGTCACATGTGGCCGGCGGCTACCAAGCAGTTCTGGGCGTCACTCGTTGGGTCCCAGCCCCATCCCACTCTCTCACACCAGCTGACAGTGATATCTTCTTGGGTCTTCCTCTGGCTTTTCCCACCTTGGCAGGCCCACCTGGCCCACTCCTGGGCCTTTGTCATGGGTGAGGACGCCCTCAGCCATGAAGAGCAGCAGCCCTGACTCTCACCTGCCCAGCTTCCTGTGAATATGATAGCCTACCTAGAGATGAAAGGAAAGAAGTCCAAAGCCCACCTTCCCGCCTTCATTTCTGGGTATCACTGGGTTTATCTGGGCCAAAAGACCTCTGTCGGAATCGACAACTAAATGCTTGAAAGCCCGTGTGCTCTGTTATCAATTAGAAGTGCGGGGCTGAGAATACTTTCCATAAGGTGCAGGCCCTGCCACTGTCTGGCCTGGTGGTTTGAAGGGTTTTCTGTGGGACCGACCATGACGGTGAGAGACCCAGGCCGTGATTCCATGGCAGGGGGCCAGCGTGACATCTGTGGGCCCTCTGTGACTTCGGGCGAGGCTCTTCTGCCAAAGAGACATCAATGGGATCATCCGACAGCTCTGGCCGTGCTCGCAGACTCTCTGGGAGAAATCCCCACCCCGGCTCGGGGCCTCGCTGGGGGCTCGGGTCTCAGCTGAGCCGGGTGGAAGGCTACAAGCGTCTTCCCCGATCTGTGACTCACCAGGCACTTCTGTTCACATGTGCCCCCTGGAAACTCATGTCTGAGAGGTCGGGTCATCTGGCCCCTCAGTCACATGTTTGCTTTTGCTTGCTTTTGTCTGAGAAATCTCATAGCTTGGTGCTACCTAATGTTAAACATACGAATATCTGGAAACATCTAAATATGCTAAATATCTACGCAGGGATGTTCTGATTAATGGAGTTTTCCAGTAAAGGAGAAACTGTTCCTTGTTTCATGCCTTATTGTTGCAAATCCTTCTAAACTAGGATTGACTTTCCTGCCTCAGTAAGTGGAGGATAACGAGCAAAATCAAATTTTATCTAATGCTTGAGTAGTATTGTTGTCTCCACAGGCATTTTTGTTTTGTTTCATTTTGTTTTAATGAAGGTGCTGGGGCTTGAACCCAGGACTTCGTGCATACTAAGCACGCGCTCTGCCACTGAGCTATGCCACTGAGCCATGCCACCTGCCCAGCTCCCCACAGGCATTTTTTGCATATTGACTGAATAGGCCATTATATTTCATTCATTCAATCAACAAATATGTGTTGAGGACCTGTCATTGTTCTAGGCTCTGTGGATACAGCAGAAAGAAATCTCTGCTCTTAAGGAGCTTGAATTCAAGTATGTGCATGTATGTTGAGATGAGGGGAAGGACAGAGATGATCAATAAACAAGCAAATATCATATAAATTAAACCTGGTGGTAAGTATTCTACATGCTATCGCACATTTAATGGGCCCCAAAACTGAGGTCACAGGGCAGTCAAGGCTCCCTTACAGTTGGCTGTCTCCACCAAGGACAGGTTTTGCTCCTTGCTTAGGGTCCCTGCTGCACCAGGACCTGACCAGCACCTTCTCTCCAAGCTCAATAGCTCCCTGGTTACCTATGGCTGAGACTTGCCAATTAACTGGATGGTTTGGTGCCCACCTGCTCCAGTATTTTGAGGTTCATTTTCTCTTTCACTTATCTGCCACCAGCCCATCTCTGCTGGGGTCCTCGGTTTCCTCTGTGATTGAAGCCATAATTGCGCGTGACTCTCACCTGCCCTGGGTCCCCTTGTGATGGGAGGGGAGGGGATGCCATGTTTGGGATGAGATAGCAGATGGATGGCTTGTACTATAAACTTTCCCCATTGTCATGAGTTTGGAGCAGTGATAGCTAGAGGAAAGATAAACAATTTTCCACGCGCTTTTTATGTCTCTGTCAGCCAGGGGTGCCACGCTGACGTGAACGCAGTAGTCAGTTGTTCAGTGTTTGAAGCCGAAACGTGCCATAAATACACCATGGCCCTTCAAAGAGTTGGTTCACAACAGCCTGCTTTAAGAGGCCACCAAAGTCATCTTTTCGGGAAAATAAAACAAAAATATATTTACAAAAACATTACCCTCGGGGGAAGTTGAAAATATTTTTCCTATTTATGATCGGGTCCTTTTCTACCTGACAAATATTGATTGCTTTTCCCAACCCCACCCCTGTCATTTCTCCTGTTTTAGGTGGGGCTCCAATTCCCATGGTTTTCTGGTGAAATAACAAGTGTATCTGTTTCTAGCCCCAGCCCAGTAAAGCCCAAATGCCAACAACTGAGGGGACATTCGAGGCCAGCACTGTTCTAGGAAGGGGACAGAACAGGGAGCAAAGACACTGATTTGGGAGCCCACCAGAATAGGCCGTGGTCTTTGTTAGAAAACTGTTTTCTTTGTAGTTGGTAAGAGAATGTTAGGAGACTGGACATATCATTAAATATCATTAGGTCAATCCATATGAAGTTACCATTTCTGAGTCAGAAATAGCCGTTATTGGCGATTTCAGCTGGTTCCATGTAAAAGTAAATGGCTACCAGTTACTGATGACCACTTGTCTGCCAGGCACTGCGCTAAGCACTTTGTGTGAATTATGTCATTTAATCTTTACTGTGACCCAACAGAGTGATGTCTTAGGTTGGGCTCCCCAGAAGTAGGGTCTAAGATGAGGATTTGTGACTAACTAAAGAAGTGCTCCCAGGACAAAAGTGGGACAGGGACAGGGACGGAGCTAAGTGAGGATACGTGATTCTGGGAATTCTCAGCCTTCCTCTTGTGGGAAGCTCCAGAGTTTCAGTTCCTCCTCAGAGTTTGTCCCACCTCAAGACAAGCAAGCTGGACTTCTGTAGGTCCACAGTCTGTCATTGGTCACAGGTTGTCCCGGGAGCACACGCTCAGACTCCTGCAGCTCTCTGCACACCTGGGCGAAGGGCTCCAGTAGCTCACAGGCAGCGTCTGAGCAAGGTCACAGGTGCTGGCCATCAGAGGCAAAGCACCCGGAATCCGAGTGGGGGTGGGCCACAGAAGGGGTGAGGGGGCCCTGGGCCTCTGGGCAGAACATCTCTGGAGTCCATTGGAGGTAGGTGGTGGTTTTATCACCATTTCACACATGATGTGATTGTGATTCAGAAGGATAAAAGGAGCTCAGCTCTGGTTACAAAGAGGTAGGATACCAGAACTGTGTTATCCTAAATTGGCCACCAAGTCACTTCCAGTGTCCTTGGTCATCAGGGTCGAGCTGGTGGTGCCTGGCTCCTCCTTTTCTTAGAAGGAGATTTTAGAGCCTACTTGGCTCATGCAGATGGATGTGGGTGGTGGGGAAGGGCCTCACTCCCATGACCCACAGCCAGAGCCTGTCTGAGTCCATTTAGCAGGGAGCTGGACTCTGACACCCGAGCTCTTGCTTGTAGCTCTCTAGGTTGGAAAAGGGGCCTTTCCTGCCCCCAGCTCTGTGGGGTCTGCTCACATTTTCCTCCGTGGTCCCTGGAGCCTGTCCTCCCACTCACAGGTGCTCTGGCACAGGCCAGGGTGGCCTGCTGCTCTCCACGGCCATGGTCAAAAGCAAAGCCTGTCCAATGTCGCTGCCTGGGAAGGCTATTGCTGCTGGGATCAGGGGCTCCTTGCAGCCGAGCCAGGCCAAGGGACACATTGGCACCAGAATACCTGGTGAGGGGATCACCTCCAGCTACCGCCCCCTCCCTCCATCCCCTGGCCAGGTGCAGTCAATCGCCCTTATTTGGCTGCCCAAGATAGCCTTCCCGAGGGAGCTGAGTCAGATCCAGCTCAGATCCTGTCACAGTGGGAAGGACACATACCCCAGTTCCTCCTCCACTTACTGTCTGAGGGGGTTCTTTTCCCTCTTTGTACCTCTGTTCTGTCATCTATCAACAGGAAACGACAATACTCTACCCTGCAAAGACTAAGTGAGATGTTGTCTGTCAGTACCTCACACTGAGTGGGCATCTGAGAAATGTTTGGTCCCAGCCTTTTTCCCTCGGCTTTGCTGGTACTGCTTCCTGTCACATCACCTGTCTTAACTTTGGGTCACTGTGTGCATTTTCATTTCAGCCTTACCACCCTGGGCTTGCTCGGGTGCGGGGTGCAAGGTAGAGAAATGTGTCCTTTTATTGTCATGTGTTTTAAAAGGTTTTGCCCCTTCTGGGTTTCCCTCTGAGTTCTGTCCAAGGACACAGAATGGCCTGCTTGTTTTGGGGTTTATTTTTTTTTCCCCTTGATCTTGACTAATGCAGAGCTAGCACCTGGCCCTCTTCAGTGAATCCCATTACACTCCGTATGCTAATAGCGTCTCCGATGAGGCCCTCTTGGACAGCATATCACAAGAGAAAAGACAAAATGCTACAGGACACAGAGATGCGGGGGCGTGCCCCTCTCCAACCTTCCCCCCGTACATAGAATTTCTGTCCCAGTTTTCAGCAGCCTAATTGAACATCAATCACATAAGGGGAAAAAAAAAAAAAAACTGGCTTGCCACCCACACCATTGTGCTAAGAATAACTTCTATCCCAGCAGTAGAGCTGGTCAGAATCACTTCCTAGTGTTTAAATCTGGAATTAGGTGTGAAGATTCAGGAAGTGCATGTGTCCATTTTGAGTCTGAAGCTGGCATGGGACCTGAAACTTGGAAGTCTGACCAAAAACCCAAGAAATCTAAACATCCAAACACTTAAATACCCGAAAACCTGTCTCATGTTGAATGTCTTTTTTCCCTTTTGTGTGTTGCATGGATCTCATTTAGTCTTTCTTGCCAGTTTGTCCAGGAGTCGGTTTTAAGTGTCGACTTGATTTACTCAGACAGGGCGTGGTTCAGCTCAGCATCTCATTGGGGAGTTCTCCACCAGGAGGATCTCTCCATGACCAGGATCATAGGTTTACTGGTTTCAGGCTGAAACTGGGTTTTTTGAGCATTTGGATATCTGGCTTTTGGAATAGGATTGTTTATCCTTTAATCTTCCAAATAAATAGAATCATGCATTCATTTAAAATCTCCTTCCAGAATGTCAGTGTTGTGCCAGGCACCATGCTCCATAGGCACCGAGGCCATGGAGTACACACAGTAAGATGCCTTCTCCACTCCGCTGAAGATTACAGTCTGATACCGGAGATTCCCTAACCGTGGCTGCACAGTACAATCATCCGGGGGCTTTTCAAAAGTACTTTTTATGTATATTTTCTTTAATCCTCACAATAACCCTACCAGATAGATACTGCTATTGTAGTCATCTTGAAGATGGGGAAACTGAGGCACAGTTGGTGGAATCACTTGCTCCGGGATATATAGCATCACAGAGAGAAGAGGACCACAAGTGGTCTGCCTTCAAAGAGCTGCACTTACTGCTGAGCTGTCCTGCCTCTTTGGGTGTGGAAGTGTGACAGGGGATGGTGTGTCTGGAGATGGCGGGGGCCTGGGGCAAAGGAAAATCCAGGGAAAGGAAGCTGGAAAGGTGGGTGAAGGCAGGGCGGGAAGCGCCACGGGAACCCAGACCAGAAGATGGGATTTTATCCAGTGGATGATGGAGATCGCTGCCACCTATACCAACCAGAGTAAGAGGACTCTAGCTCGGGGGCTCGGTATGTATTTCTACAGAATGGAAAGTAGGTCAGTGTTTTGGAAGAGAGCACTGAGGTGCAGGCGCTCTGTGACGGCAATCAGCTCTGACAGCAGCTCCGTGCTGAGTGGGGAGGAATGTGAGAAAGGCCTCCCGCTCCTTTCCCCTACTGAACTCTTGCTTCAGCGTGTTATCTGGACCTCAGGGGTCAGCCCCAGAGCAGCTGGCTCCGTGCCTGCCTTCCTTGGAAGCTGCATTGTCGACCCAGCGCCAGTGCCTGCTCTGTTCATCAAGCCCATCAAAAGCTCCCCACACAGTTGCCGGATGTGGGCTCATCAGAGCACATGGCTGAGAGCTAATGGGGCAGCCAGGGAAGAAGTGGGAACCCATGTCCCTGCCTATTAACCTAAGCTAGGAGAGACACTCCCTACCCCCTTGAAAGCAGTCGATGGTGATACTTACACATGTGAGCCTGGGGTGGAATCCGAGCTCCAGCACTTAACTATGTGATTTGGGGCAAGTTCCTTGACCTCTGTGGAGATCAGCTTTCTTATCTGTAAAATGGAGTGGCCATTCCTAACCTGCAGGTTGGTTTTAAGAATTGGAGATACTATTCATAAAGTACTCAGTAAATGTGTCTCTGGCTCCCAGTAAAGGGCACCTGCTATTATGCCTGGTTAACTGTCCTTACCATATCCTAAACCCCTATGGGTCTCAAGAGCCCAGGCTGAGAGCCACGGAATGACCCCCTTATTTTGCAGCTGAGAAAACTGAGGCCTAAAAGGGACCCGTGGCTTTCCCAGGGTCACCTGGAATCTGAATAGCAGAACTGGGAGTAAGAGGTGCCTGTGAGAGGCCTCACCGAGCAGGCTGAGAAGTTCAAGTCCAGCTTGGCCATGGCCACTCATAGCCTTTGCTCTGGTTTCCTCCCTCCATGATGGCATGGATACAACCTTTCTGGAAGGGTTGTGTGGATGAATAAGCTGTCATTCCAAAGTGCTGAAAAGTACTCCACAGGTGCCAAATCATGACTCTCCATGGATTTCAACACCTCGATTGGCATGCCTTCCTGCCAGATGCAAGCTGCATGAGGACAGTGCATGTGTGTGTGTGTGTGCAGGGGCTAGGGAAAGGGACGAGGAAGGAGAGCAGCACACAGAAGATGCCAGATTTTCCAGAGCCTCTTTCCATACCCGAATCCCTGTACACTGTGGCTTAGCCCCCACCCTATCACGCAGACAGACGTGCTCTCTTTCCACCTGGGTCCTCAGCACCCTACTTTCAGCACCTGCCGGAGGAAGGTATGAGCCACTTGCTGAGGGGCTGTGACTTGCCCAACTTTCAGTAAACAAGCAGCAGAGTCCGGGACTCTGTCCTGGGTGGCTGGTGTCAAATAGGGTGTCATGAACAAAGTCTGGAATTGGGAATCAGACAACTCAAGATCTGAATCCCTGTTCTACTGCTTCCTAGCTGTGCGACCTTGACAAAATTACTGTGTTATCTATCTGCGCCTCAGTTTCTTCATCTGTGAAAGGTAGAAAATCTGCATTATTTGGAGACATTAAATGAGAGGCACATAACTCTGGCACGTAACTGTTTCATTCCTATCCCAAACCCTGCCACCATCCCTGTGGCTTTCTGCACCTGGATAACCATGGTGCCTGGGCTGATATGTGTTGATTTTAAGTGTGGATTTAGAAGCATCAGAGAGATACCAGTGTGAGGAGGTGGTTGCTGAAAGCAAAGCCTGCCTGCCCCAAAGAGGCATCTTCCTTGGATATGATGGCCTCAGCCCCTTAGGTGTTTGGAATAAAAGCAGCCATTGGCGGTGGGGGAGGGGGACACCGGCATTGACAGCCCGGCAGAAGAATGGTATAGTACCCAGAATGGATGTCTTGGATATAACAGATATGCTCATTGCGTGATTGGGGTACCTCGCTACAAAGTTTGGCAGGAGACCAGGTGAGGAGAGGGCCAATGTGGGCTGGGGCTGCAATGAGAGAAGCTGAACCTCTCTGTGCTTCTCTCAGCCTGCAGAACCTCAAGGAAGTATTTATGGAGAGGTTCCATCACCCTCTCTCTGGCTTCTTTTCCCTGCCTAGTCCATTCTCGATGCCCCAGTTCTGAGGAGATAGCTCCCTTTCCCAGGATGTTGGATGGTGCCCATGAACCACTCTCAGAGAGGCAGGGGTCCCCATTGGGCTCACAGCCTTAAGTTCTCAGCCTCTTTCACTCAGTGTCTTACTATGGAGATTTCCACACATTCAGATATACTCACAAGGGGTCATGCGGTGACTTCAGTGTAGGTGGGAGAGGAACTGTGCCTTGAACTTACTGTGTGCCAGGAAAAATGATCATAATGGTGGTAGCAGTGACCATGTATCAATCACTGATTTAGTGCTTTACCCATATTGATTCATTTAATCCTTCCAGCAACTTTGTGAGGGACGTACTATTATAAGCCCCACTTTACGGATGAGAAAACTGAGGCATCAAGAGGTTAAATAACTTGTCTAAGGTCACACTGCTAGTAAATAGCAGAGTTCAAAGCAATGTGGTCAGACTCATACAATCCAACTCCAGCGTTACTCTCTTTCAACCATTGTACCCAACTCTATTGCCTCTCTAATCTTGCCCCAATGTCCTGGCGGTGGGGGGGGGGGGTCTTAGTAATGACACAGATGAAGAAACCGAGGCTCAGAGAGGTTAAGTCACTAGGCCAAGGTCACACAAGTTCAACCAGTTAAGTGTCTATGCATGATTGTAGGACTCTTTCCATTTCACTGAGGAGCTTCCAGGAGAGCAACTGGAACCTTGACATCATCTCTTATGCCACAGGTAAGGGGGAGGAGAATGTACAGGGGGGACCCAGGTCTCTGCTCACTGCCCAACTCTCCACCTCAAGCACAATGGCAGACAGGAATGAAAGCCTCATCCTCACCTCTTTGCCTTTCATCCCTCACCCCTATACCACCCCTACACCACCCCAATACCACCCCAACATCACCCCAACAAACAGCATCCCAACATCACCCCAAACATCACCCCAAACATCATCTCTTCAGGAGCCTTGGCTGCCTCGACAGTCTAGGTTCTTTATCTGCTAACATAGCACCTGCCTCACTTAGTAATTACACGTCCAGGGCTGTGATGTTGTAATCAGTGTCCATTTTCCTGATTACATTGTGAGCTCCATGAGAAAAGAAATTCAGTTCTTACTAACATTATATCACCAGTGATTAGCTTGCTGTCTGTCATTCAGTAGCACTAAACTATGATTTAAGTGAATGAATGAATGAGTAGAGCACCTACAAAGTTGTAGACTCACACTGGGCTCTCTGCCTTCGTTATCCCAAATCCATCAACAACAGAGTGAGATAGTTACCATCCATCCCATTTTCCTGATAAACAAACTGAGGGTCAGAGACATGAAGTGACCCTTGCTCAGTCAATGGGAAGTGAAATCAGGATTCCCACCCAGGTCTGCCTGACTCTGGCCCCCGTCTTCTCCTTCACATCACTCAGAGAAGAACCCAGAAACAAAGAGCAGTGATGAGGGTTCTGTCCAAGTTCCTCCTCAGGGAGGAAAATGGGTCATGGATACCAGACAGGAGTGAACATCAAGAATAAAGGATCAAAGGCAAGGAAAGAGCTAAAATGGTCATGGGAAGGGATTGTAGCAACCTGTCTTTGATAGTTCAGCAGGAAATCAAACTTGAAGGCCAGATGCCTTGGAAGACTGGATTCTCCATCTCCAAACTCAACTATTTAGGTTCCCCTCTCCCCACTTGGGAAGGATGAAACCCTAACAAGCAAATGGTTCTGAACAGGAATTCATTCAACATCCCCAAGTTGGAAAAGATGGCCTTTGTGGAAACGAGGCAGCCAGGACGACAGTGCTTGACTTGACTGTCTTTGGTGCAGCCTTAGGGAGACTGTGCTAGATTCATATCTGACATATGTCCAGAATGCCTGGAGGAAGAATGTTTGATAAATGTATCAGCGAATGTCTAAAAGTTTTGCCAAATGTGGAGCTTCAGGAAAGATGCCAGTTTTTTAAAAAATTGATTGAATGGTGTCTTGCCCCACTGTTTGTGAAACTACCTTCCTAGACCAAAAAGTAACAGAAAATCCCTTTGTATTTTGTTCTTTTCCACCCTTCCAGCTTTGAGGTTTTATTTGCCTTGGGTTGGGAGAGCGAGTGGAAATCAACACAGCTGTTTATGTTTAGTGGCTTCGAGTGATCTCAGGGCTCCAAAGATCCTCACGGGTGTCTCTGCTTTGTTGACGGTTTTTAGACCAGCTCTGAGCTCAGCCAAGGGGTAGTGTGAACTAGAATTCCTTTTCACGTGTGCCCAGCAGGGTTCATGTCAGGCATACCAGGGCCCACTTTCTTCTCCATCTTCTCTCTTTCTGCAGGATGAGGACTCTGTCTTCAGGCTATTGTCGTGGCTTATAGAGATAGCTTGGTAGATCAGGGAGAAAAGAATGAATTTCCTAGTCCCTCTGCTCAGGGGTGGTCTTGGCACCTCTGCCGAGGAGGATTCTATTAGGAGCTGCGTCTCTGGGAGGCAGGGGAATGAGGCAGGCTCTCTGGAGTAAGTGTTCCTGGTTGTCTTAGAAGGAGGGAATCCTTCAAAATCGGTGATTTTGTTATATAGAGTCATCCTTCGGTATATGCGGGGGAGATTGGTTCCGGGGCCCTCTCAAATACCAAAATCTGTGAGATACTCAAGTCCCTTCAAGTCCCTTCTATAAAATGATGTAACATTTGCATATAACCTACACACATACTTTAAATCATCTGCGGGTTGCTTATAATACCTAATACAATGCAAATGCTATGTAAATACTATGTAAATAGTTGCCAGGGCACAGCAAATTCAAGTTTTGCTTTTTGGAACTTTCTGGAATTTCTTTTTTTAATATTTTCCATCTGCTGTTGGTTATATCCATGGATGCGAAACCCACGGATACAGACGGCCAACTGTATATAGAACTTATATATTTATGTATATAACTAAACTGGATTTAACTGAACTGGATTTTAGCTTATCTAAAACTAGATTTTAATCTTTGATAGCTAACACAGTTTTTGTTCATTTGGGAGAGGACTCATCTATCTTGCTGGAAAAGGAAGAGGGCAGAGATGGATATAATCTAGCTAACTTCCATCTCACCAACATTTGGCACAGGGCTTGCTTCATTATAGGGCTTCATAAGTGTCCCTTGAATAAATGAAAGATTGAAACCAGTAAAGATATTTATTTGAAAAATGCAGGAAAATCCTGTGGAAAAGTAAGTTGAAATCAACCATAATTTCAACCCTTTAACAGTGATATAAAAATAAAAAGAAATTGCCAGTCTCCTAACTTGATCCTCAGAAATAGCCACTGTTAATACTGTGATGTGAATTCCTTCCTTCTCCTTCGCTTTATAAATGTATTTATTTATACATATGTAAACAGACATAAATATATTAGCAAATTTTAACAGTGGCCAAACATGTATGTAAATAATGATAAACATTTCCACTACAAATACATTTTAAATGAAGGAAAAAGAATCACAAGATGCATACCAAAGGTCTAAATGAGTTTTTTTTAATGTACCCACTGTTGAGCTTTTTCATGCCAGCACACTTTTTTATGAGCCCAGACCTGCAAGAGTTAACTCTGCCCCAAGCCCTCCTCTGAGAGCCCTGAACCCTGGGCACGGCAGGCCAGACGTTGGCCAGGAGCAAATGCTCACCAGGCCCCATGCCTGGGGCAGAGTCAGAGGGATGGCATGAGGCACACAGGGTGATAGCAGTAACCAAAAGAGGAAATGCGGTAGAGGGAGCAGCCGGAGCATCCTCGCTCCTTGCCTGGAGGCCCGCACTGAGCAGAGGTCAGGCCGTTGGATGCAGTCTGCATCACTGACTCCCAGGCAGCATTTGGGCAATTACCCGACTGTCTTTGAGTTGCACGGGCAGCTAGAGTGGCTAAGCATGTCTCTGAAAAAGAAAACCTTGCAGAGAAAGTCATAGAAGGCCTGGGTTTTTCGAGACTGGCTGTACACATTGATAAAAATTGTCCAGGTTACCACCTCCATAATCCCCTACTCTATAGTGTTGAGGGAGCAAAGTTTTGTAGCATTTGTTAAAGTGGTGCTTTTCAGTTTGCTTGTACCCAGGAGTTCTACTAACAGACAAATGCTTGGGCCCCACCCCCAGAGAGTCTGATTTTGGTCCAGGGTAGGACCTGGGCAGCCTTGGTGTTTTAATTCCACAGGTGACTCTAATGGACAGCCAAGCAAAGTGTTAGGACCAACTGTTTCGCCCGAGTGCTTGTTTAAAATGCAGATACGTAGATTCAGAATACTAGATCTGTGGGAGATGTGTGGTTAGGGATCTGTTCCTTTAACCCCCAGTGATTCTCAGGCTTCCTGTTCAAGGACCACGGGTCCTCACCTCCCGGTGGATACCCGTAGGCAGTGAGCATCACGCAAGCAGGCCCCCTGACTGCCTGGTGCCCATTCCTTGCCTTGCTCTAAGGCCACTATCATTCACAACCTGGGTGGTTACCAAACCTTTCTACCTGTATCTTTGGTTGTGGAATGGAGTAGTCGTACCACTATACAGGAGTGCTCCGGGTGGTGGCTGCAATGGTGCGAATAAGGCAAATCTCGACAAGGGGTTACTATGACCATTTCTACTGTTAACATTATGATGGTTATTCCTTTGATAATATACTGTCTAGTGTTCACAGTCCAGGCTCTGGAGTTTGAACCTCTGAGTTCAAATCCTGCTTTTCCATTTAATTAGCTGTGGGGTCTTAGGTAAGATGCTAAACGCTCTCTGGGCCTTAGTTTTCTCTTCTATAAAATGAAAATGACAATCCTCATCCACCTCGTAGGACTGTTGTGAGAATTAAAGAGAATGTAAAATGCTTATCATGGTCCCTGGCACATAGTATGAATACCTTCATAAATTATAGTTTTTATCAGCATCCTCATGATTCTGGTTCATCTCTGGGTTGTCTGGTGTAATGTATGGGAAGTTGAAAGGATAATACAACACAAGGCATATACTTTTTAAAAAGATCAGTCTGAAACTGAATTAACTAGACCTCTCAGTTGCTAGAATTGTTTTCTTCATCTGTAATAGTGAAAATGTGGGTAGAGAATTAAAACTAATAAGCAAACAGAAAAGCTTGCAGTAGGATCCAGCCTCAAATCTGGGCATATTCTGCTCAGTACCCTTGCCTCCACCTTTACTTCCTGCAGGTATAGACCTAGATGGTGCTCACTCTAAACTACAGAAAGATCTTCAGGAAGCCATGAGGGTGGACTTGACCTTACCCAAAGGCATGAACTGGAGAATTGAGGTGTGCTCATTTTCCTCTCCTCCTACTTCACCTCTGCCCACACATATAATCTTGATACTCATCTTTTATATACATCTTCCCTGGTCCTGTCTCTTTGTCAGGAGATATTCCTATTTGCATTTGCTTGGCAGTCGTATCCCACATCAAGTGGGAAGCCCAATTCCCTCTGCATTGTTCTGTCTATCACTGAGTTGGGGGGTTAAAGATGGCGGTGGGGGTGAGGCACAGTTATCTCAGCCATCCCTGACTCTGAATTTCGGCTCCCATTAAATTCAGGCTCTCATGCTATTCCCTGGTCTCCTCTTTCTACTCCATAAGGAACCCAGATTCAGTACTCAGCTTTTTAAAAATAATTCTCCCTCATCCAAAGAAAAATCTAGTTACTTAAAGCATTTCATAGCATAGCAGCTTTATTGCTATTTGGGGGGAGAGGAAAGGAATTCCTTTGCCACTTTTTCTGTCCCCCCCTTGGAGTCTCTTCATATTGCTTTAGCCTCTCCATGTTGGGGACCCTTTACACTAAACCTCTTCCAGGAAAAGGAATTTTTCTCACATACTGTGGGCAACCATATGGGTTGACTTCTGGGCTCTGGGCTGGCTTTTGAATATCCAAATGCTCACTTATGTTATCTCTATGACCATGTACTCAGAGTCTGTCTCTTGAGTAGCCCAGATGTGGCTGAATTTGAAATTTCAGACTTGCCTCTTCCCTAGTGCCTGGCTCTGGAAGGAAATGAGACGTAATTTATATTCCTACTGATATGGTTTACTTACACATCCTTCCCCCACCTACAGAAGGCAAAAGTAGTCACAGCCTAAGCTTTAAATAAGAATGTTTTTCCTTTATTACATTTATTCTTATTAATATTTAGCCACTATATTTTTTTTTTGTATTTGAGTTGTCTTTTTATTAGCCATTATCTTTATCTAATGTAGGTTTTCTTCAAATCCTCTCTTGGAATGAGGCGAGATGTAAACAAAGGAATGTTTCCTAGACTTGACTTACAAAGGTGAGAGAGGGGACCCAGGCAATTAGAGTTTCAACACTCACGGTGGAAAGCAGATTTCTTTGCATTAAGCTTTGTTATTTGTTAACCAGAAAGTTAGTTTCATCAGAATACCTGCTAACCCCATGGATAGCTGATGCTCCTTTGTGCCTCGTGTATCACAGTATATTCTGCCCTGCTTCTATTGGAGTGGTGGTTCTACTATTTGTCATTTATTTCCCTGTTTCCTTGCTGTGTGCTCTCAGTTTTTCAGTTGTGGAAAAGGGCAACCCTCCAGCTGGAACCAGTGACTGCATCATTCTTTGAACTTGAGAGGAGGGAATGAGCCCTTATTTGTTCCGCATCACGATGTCCAAAGCCCAGCTCTCAACAACTTATTCATTGAATTAATGATTGGGCCACATCACATCCAATTATTCAATAGTTTCCTATGTATTTGTTTGACATTTAGTCAGGCTCATTGCCTTAAACGTCTGTACACACACACACACACACACACACGTACTCCTCACCCCCCAGCATCTGCAACTGGGAGAACCCATAGTCTTCAGCTCCCAAAAATAGCCCAGAGATCACTGAACATATTGATCTGCACATAGATCCATCTGGAAGAAGGCAGATCAGAAGCAAGGGGGAGGGGTACAGACTTTCTAAATAGCTAGTCTACGGTTCTCACCTCAGCTTCTCTGCAGTGTGAGATGAGTGGGCTCTTAATTCAGCCACAACCAAAGGAGAGCATTTGTGCCATCACTGAAATGTGTGTCCTAAGTTGCCAACCCATGTCAATTAAGGAAAAGTGCCTTTTTGAAAATAAGCTAGTCTGATTTTTTTTTACTCCCCAATAAACTCAAGAATGTTTGGCTTTTTGTTATTATTCTAGAGACTTGCAGTATGTCCCTTCATCATTTATAGTCAAGGGTCTCCAAGAGCCGGTTGACTCTTTCCCCCAGATCTCTGCATTTTTTTTTTTTTTTTTTTTTTTTTTTTTTTTTTTTTTGGTAGTAGGCTGGGGTTTAGAAGTCTCAGGCTCTCACAGGACTGTCGTCTTGGGAGGTCAGGCGCAGCCAGGGGTCTTTAACTCAGATAAAGGATGGGTTGATGGGGCTGGTCGCTTGCAGGTCAGCTCTGAAGCCCAATTTACAGTCAACTAATCACCAGTGGCTGAAGTTGAGGATCAGAAAGCAGCACAGCTGGCATATCCTGACCTGAGGATGGCTCTCACAACCGGAGAACTGCCCCAGTGCTGTGGATGATGCTTCCGTCCGTGGTCCTGAGAGTTTTGGTAATATGGTTCAAACTGAGTGATTTCGAAAGTTTAGAGTCAGACCAAAGGAAAAGAGAGAAGGGTTGTCAAAGTTGAGATTTAAAAGAGTGGGCTGTCTACAGTGCATATAAAAAAAAAGCAATTAAAAAAATCTAGATAGTGTGTTCTTTCCAAAGCACTTTGCCATTCTCAGAACCATTAACTTCTTTAGCTACCAATGCTTGCCAAACTTATTTAAAATGACTTCATTCATGTTAGCATAGCATCCATATGAAAGGAGTAACTTTATAGGACATATTTATAATTTGAGACTATCTTATTTAAGGAGGAATCATGCAATTATCTCTTTTGCCCCAGGGAAAAAATAGCTTCCCCCCCCTTGTCTGGTGATAATGAAAAATTATTTTACTTTAAAGAAAGACAATGAAGGTATACAGGAAATATATAAAGAGAGATGAAAAATTTTCCAGGAAAGAGCAAATATAATTATTAAAGGGATGAGGAGGCAGGGAAAGAAATCTGGAAACATACTAAAAGATTCACTCATTTTCCATCAAGAAAGATGAGAAATGATCAGACTTTGTTAAATAAATCAGACAGGGTTAAAGTGAATGCTCATATGTTTACCAAATCCTAGAGTATTAGGAAGACGTACTTTTCAAAAAAGAATGCGCTGTTTTTCATATTAGTACATGTTTGAGGGTCTCAGAACCCAAAAAAATGATCTTAGTAGCAAATATGATTTAAATGGGAGGTCAGAGGTGGCAAATACAGAGCACGTCTGCCACTATTTCCATTTCTGTACTCATGACGGACCTTATTAATTGATCAGGCTGCTGTTTCCAACTTAGCTAGATAGAGGCACTCTCCAAATTCTTTTCAGCACAGTATGACAAAGTCAATTAACTAGAGATGGCCCTTAAGCTGAAGCCCTTAAGCTACCTATGGTTTAGCCTTACTACTCAAAGTGTGAGCTCCAAACCATCAGCAGGGGCGTCACGTGGGAGCATATTCTGAAACCAGAATCTCGGCCCCATTCCAGACCTACCCCATCAGAATCTCTATTTTATTTTATTTTTTAACATCTTTTTTATTGAGTAATAGTCATTTTACAATGCTATGTCAAATTCCAGTGTAGAGCACAATTTTTCAGTTCTACATGAACATACATATATTCATTGTCACATTTTTTTTCGCTGTGCGCTACGACAAGATCTTGTATATATTTCCCTGTGCTATACAGTATAATCTAGTTTATCTATTCTACATTTTGAAATCCCAGTCTGTCCCTTCAGAATCTGTATTTTAGTAAGATCTCCAGTAATTCCTATGTATATTAAGTTTTAAGCAGCCCGGGAAGAGCAATGAATGCATGATATCTTCATTAGGGTGGAAGTTCTGAAACCTGTGTGCATCAGAATCACTGGGTTAAACCTTTGGTAAACCTAGATCACTTGGTCATCTCCAGAACTTTTGTTAGAAGAGCTGGGGTGGGGCTCATCAAACAAGTTCCCAGGTATTGCTGCTGCTGGTAGTGGACTGGGGACCATACTCAGAAAAACTGCATTAGGGCCATGGAAATACTTTGGAATGTCTCCATGACCTTTAAAGTTAAAGACTGCAGTATGTTTCCATAACTCTTGGTAGAACCAGAATTCTGGGTAGGGGAGAGTCCCAATGTTTTATACAGCATAACATCTCTTATGACCTTATGTACCTGGACCTAAAAGGCTCTCCCCCTGGAGAATTGCTGCTAGCATCATTCACTCATCAATTTGATAACAATCTGGGTACCTGTTCTTTCCACAGCATTATACTTAATGTTGAGAGAATCTAATGAAGGTTAAAAACGCAGTTCCAAACTTCAAGAGGCCTACTCTTTAAGATGAAAATAAACAGGAAACGATAAATAACAAGGTGGCATCAGATGGTAAAGGGCTGAGTGCTAACTAAGTGGCACAGACCACGTGTGCTTTAATTGCAGAAGGAGGAATACCTGAAATTAGACAGAAGACTGTGCATCTCAGCCTAACTAGAGTAGAAAGTCGCTACACAGAATGGGTGAAAGATAGGTGAGAGAGGGAGCAGGCCAGGGTAATAAGTCACCTACTCATTTCTTAATGCTGCTTTAAGAGATTGTTTTTAAAACTTTGAAGTTTCCTGCCATCTGGGTAATGAGAAATCAGTGCTATTGAAAGTCAGGCTATAGGCTGGGCATACTGTGAAAACCTGTATCTCAGAGACAGAGAACAGAGACAAACAGCTTATAGATAGAGATGGCTGGGGGTGGGGGGAGTAGGAGTAATTTAATAATAGGGATCATAATACCCAACTTCTACTGGTCTCTCTCATTGCCAGGGACCTGTGCTAAACGACTGTCATGAACTATCTCATTTATCCAAACAACAGCATATTATATATACGTAGTCGAACCCCCTCATTACTCCTAGTGAAAACCGAAGCTTTATAAGGATGTATGTAAAGTCAAAGAACTTGCCTGATTTAAATCCAGTAAGTTCTACAGGGTAGGGTCTCCTCATCTATGAATGGCGAGGGGTCTGACCTGCCTGTATCATTTTTTCCAATTGTCAGCCAGGAAGCCATAGAGCACCTGAGACAGGAGAGAAATCCTCGGGCGAATTAAAGTCGAGGAACCTGTGGGGCCAGTGCGTCCGAGGCGCGGACAGGGAGGGGCTCCTACATGAAACGCAGCAAGATTTAGCCTGAGCCAGCCTAGGTCGTGAAGCTTCTGCCGGCTTCCTCCGGCCACTCTAATTACAGAAGCTGTGGTAGGTTGCAAGGAGGAGGTGTCTTGGGGCGGGAGGCTTCCTCGGGTATTGTATTTGCCTATAAATACTTCAAATAGTTAAGTGAAATGTGCAGCCTTTGAAAGCTGGAGAGGAAGTTATTGGGAGGCCCCCCGGCCCGGCTGGAATAGCTGGCAGAATAGAGAAGAAATGGCTGGCGCGTCCTTAACGCGGGAGACGAGGAACAGCCCTGCCCAGACCAGATGGGGGGCCGCGGGGCTGCAGGCGCGACTCCGGAAGACTCAGACCGTTAAGGTGACCAGAACAATTTGAAAAAGAAAACAAACCTCCCCGAGCCGTGCCCGCGGGGGCCCAAGGCGGGCGTTTGCGTTCGAAAGGGCATTTTTCAAAAGGTTTCGGGGACGCGGGGGTGTCGGCCCGCCGGGAAGCGCGCGGCTGGAGCTCTGCTGCAGAGCGGCCACCAGCCGGCTTTGTACTTGCGGCCAAGCTCGGCCCCAGAGTTTCGGCGGCGGCCCGTGAGTTGAGGCCACTCCCCCTTTGCAGTGAGAGCCGCGGCCGCTGATTGGCCCACCGCGGACCAATGGGGGCGCCAGGGCGGCCCGGGCTGTCAGCGCGCGCCGCAGCCGCGCTGGTCGCAGCCTGTCTTCCCCTGCGCGGAGCCCCGCAGTCAGCGCAGCCTTCCCGGGAAGCGCGGCGGCCGCTCGCGAGCGCTGCCCGGCCCAGCCCGCCAGCCGCGCGTCTCGGTGCCCGCGCCTCACGGCCACAGCTTTGCGCTATAGCGCACGGAGCATGTGCAGACCCGCAGGCGCTGAGGTGCTATCTGTCCGGGGGGCTTCTGGGCAGTGATGAACGACTGTCACGCCTAGAGAGACCTTTCGGGGGCTCTCGCCGCGCCTCTGCGGCGCGGGTGACACTGCGGTGCTCGCGATCAGGGCGGCAGCTGCCTCTCAGTGAAGACGTCTTGGGGTCCGTGCCCTCTCCCTCTCCTTCCTCTTCTCGCTCCTTCCCTCCCGCGGCTGCTCGCTCCTTAGCTCTCCGGCTCACACCCGTAGCCTCCCGGAGCCGGAGGCGTACATGCCCGCAGCTTCTCTTCCAAAGGAGCTTCCTCACTTCGGAGATGCAGTGACAAGTTAATATGGGCATCCAAGCTTCGGGTTCCCAGGAGGAGAATCGCAAGAGGCAACGGTCCCTGAGCGTCCAGAGCCCTTGAATAGGCTGCAGAGGAGGGGCGTGAGACCAGACTGCAGCATCTGTCCAGGTGTCCAGCTGAGCGTCGCGTGCGACCAGTCCTCCGCCCCATCCCGGCACTGCGAAGGCGCGCTCACCAGATTGCTCCGAGATCCCCAAACCGGGGATTTTGTTTTTCTTTCCCTCGGCTGGTGGTGGGCGCCTCGCGGGCCGAGGCCCGGCGCCTGCTCTGCTGCCCGCGCTGCCTTTAGCGGTCGCCTCCGCCGCCGCTGCCAGGGACGTGCTGGGAAAACCGAAGCCCCGGGAGAAGATGCCGGCTATCCTGGTCGCCTCCAAAATGAAGTCGGGACTACCCAAACCGGTGCACAGCGCCGCGCCCATCCTGCACGTGCCCCCAGCCCGGGCCGGCCCCCAGCCCTGCTACCTCAAGTTGGGAAGCAAGGTGGAGGTGAGCAAGACCGCCTACCCTAGCCAGATCCCCCTGAAATCGCAGGGGCTGCAAGAGCTGGCGGGGGAGGGGCTCCCGTTGCGGATGAGCAGCTCCGTGGAAAACGGGTTCGATACCCAGGTGAGAGGAACTGTGTGCCGGGGCACTGTTCTGGGGGAAGGGTGAATACTTTTTTTTTTTCCCCTAGCAGAGGGGAGGTTGACATGGCTGGATAGGGGAAAGGGCTGAGAAGGGAACCATTTCGCTTAGGCCAGCAGATTAGGGGATGCGCGAGGGGAGTGGGCTGGCCAGTGGGTGTGGCCCTGGTGACCGAGGTTTGCCTTAAGGAGCTCTGCGAGACCCGGTGCGGGCTTGTGTGCGGCCTCTTCGTGGGGGCAGCACGGTCAGGATGTTCTCAAAAAAAAAACATGCGCCGCGCTAAACATGTGAGGTTCTGCTTGTGGAGAGCTTGGCCCCAAGAAGACAGTATCTACTGCAGCTGCTGTCTGTCTGTTGGTTCTGCAGATTCTGTCCCTGGCAAGGAAAGATCTGAGGCCTCGTTGGGCTCCACGCCCCCTGGCCTGGCTGCAAGATCCAGGAAAAGGGGTCTGGGAATGGCAGTGTACCTGCTCCCCTCAGCTGGAAGATGCCTGCCCCTGCCCCACCCTTTGAACTGACAGGATTCCAGGCACAGTGCTGGGACTGCTGTAGGAGTGCCCGGTGCACCAGCGGGGCTGGCAGCTGGAGACTCCTAGCGTCTTGGCTGGCTTTTGCGGTGGGGCAGGGGTGGCTGCCTCAGAATGGCGGCCTGAAGCTAAGCCCCTCCTTCCTAGGTAGTAGATCCCGGTGCGGGTAGCCCGGGTGACTGGGGATTGCGGAGGGGGATGGCTTGAAAGGATTTGGTGACTTCTACCTTTCCAGACAGAGCCTGCATCACCCAATTCGGCTGGGTGACAGGCCCTGGGCATGCAATCTCTTTTAAGGAAATCGGCAAGGGCCAATCAGGTTCTCCTGGCCTCCTGCCCTCTCTGCTGCTTTTTTTCCCTCTTCTGGTAGGAGGGAGCAGGGGCATGCTGTATTTTCTTGGCAGTGAGTCAGCAGGGACTTTTGGGGACAGGCGGACCTGACGGATGTGACTGTCCCGGTCAGGAGAGGTGGGAAGCCAGCGGGGGAGGTAGTTTGGGGCTGGTGTCGGGGAAGTGGCAACAGACCAGCTGACCTTTTTGGCACTTACTCTCTGCTGACCCTGTCTCCACCTTCTCCTGGAGCTTTCTCTGATCAGAGGCTAGAACTCAACACATTACTAGCCTTTCTGATGGAGGGACTGGAGCTGGAAGCTAATTGTAAGCAGACTTTTGGAACTCTGGACTGGAGAAGGCCCTCAAAGCAGATTAAGCTCCCACACCAGGCTGATAAGCATGCCCTTTGCTGCTGCACTTGCTAAACATTTTTGGAAGCTGACAGGTTTGAGTGATGGCATGTGGGAGGAAGGCAAGATTTCCCCCAAGGCTCCCTGGGCCTGTCTCTGCTAGGGTTTTGTGCTCTGCGCTCTGTTTTCTGCTGTTCATCATGGGATTTTTACAGGGGGCTTTGAAATAGAAATAATCTTGGGGGAGAGGGCACTCTTGTGAGGATTTCCCCTGCATCTTCAGAGGTAGAGCTGATGAGGTGTAGTAGGTGGTATGCGGGAGACCAGACCAGCGACCCTGGGAGGTGACACACACCCTCCAGCCTGATGAGGAGAACCCGAGGAATGAGAGGAAAGTGGACACTGGGATTTTTCCTACCCAGGCAGCTGTTCTGCCTTTGCACATTTGACCCTTCATTTAATGAACACTGTCAGAGGACTTGTAATGGGCAGGCTCTGGAAAGGTGATTCATCACCCTCTTCCCTGAAAACATGTTCTCCAGCTGCTACTGGAAGGGCTGGCATAGTTCAGTTCCCTCAAGGCTTTGCTTCTCTCCCTGACCTTTGGCCCACAGTCCGCAGAATGCCACCATCTCACCTGCCTTGCCCTCGCTGGGACCTTATGCACTGACCATGAAGATAGTTTGGTTGGACTGCTAAGGAAATTG
Source organism: Vicugna pacos (assembly GCF_048564905.1). Taxonomy (NCBI): domain Eukaryota; kingdom Metazoa; phylum Chordata; class Mammalia; order Artiodactyla; family Camelidae; genus Vicugna; species Vicugna pacos. The sequence continues at coordinate 40,870,961 of NC_132996.1, forward strand.
GCCTCTCCCCAGTAGGCTATCCTGGGCCCACCTGCCCTTTCTTTATCCATGTTTGGGCTTCCTGGGGGGCTCTTCTTGTGGCAGGCACAGATCCATGTTCTCTCTGCCCCACCCTGGCATCCAAGTGACGTTGACAAAAGAGCTTTTCCCATCTTTGGACAGGGCTTCTTCCCCCTCTGACTGACATGGTGCCCACCCACCATCCAGGAAAGCCTCTCCATATGGCTTGAAGTCTGTCCGGCTTGACATCTAGTAGTCCCGGATTCAGAATCTGGTATTTATCCCTAGAAGACACTCAGGAGATGATGAGTTAAATGGCAAATGATATTTTAGAGCATCTGACTCTCCTTTTATTCAGGGGCTTTGGGGAGAAGGCTGGGTTGTGTAAATGGTCAGTAGCACAGGCTTTAAAGTCAGGTAAATATCTGTGGTGTCCTGTCTCCATCAGGTACTACCTAGGTGACCTAGTCGATTAACCTCTCTGGGCCTCAGTGTTCCCATCTGTGAAAATGGGCATAAACAACCATACAAATTGTGAGGATTAAGAAAAAATTATATGTAAGTTGTCAAATATACATATGAATTTATATATACATATATATATATATATACATCATATATACATATACAAGTAACATACGTAAAGTCCAGTGTCTGGCAAAAAAAGCACACTTAATAAAGTGAGCTATTTATATTGCTAAACCAAGAGATGGGGCATTGTTGAATGTCAATCTAATAGCCTCTAAGTGAGAAAAGGTATAGTTTATTCTCTCAAGCCCTGGAGAAGGTAACGTTCAGTTCAGAAGGATTTGCAGCACATCTATCACACCCCTGATACAGTACCAGGCATGGTGGGAAGATGAGGGAGGGGCACAACCCCTTGTTGAGAGCCTGATGTGCCAGACTCTTTACATATGATCTCATTTCATCCTCACAGTAACACTTAAAGCAGATATGACATTTTCAATGACAGGAAATTTTATAACTTTTCTATAATAACAATGATATAATGATGGCAAATCACGACATAGCACTTTTTGTGTGCCAGGGATGTTCTAAAATACCTCATTTGAGTCCAGTGAGATGAGTTTTTATTATTCTTATTTTACACATAAGGAAACTGAGGCAAAGACCAGGTTAGTAACAGTAGAATTAGGACTTGGAGAGTCTGGCTCTGGACTCCATGTCCCTAACCAGCATGTTATAGAGGGATAATCATAGGGACTTTCCGATTACTCGCAGGCCCTGATTTATGAGACCACTGCTCCAGCCATTGAGCTGGAAGGGTAAGCGAGACTTAGAGGTAGAGGAACTTGCTCCAGGTTGTCCTGCTCCAGGGTGGTGGAGCAGGGGGTCCAGCTCAGCTTGGTCTGGCTTCCAGGCTGCTGGTCTTCCCACTCTTCATTGCTGCCCGCCTCCTTCAAGCTCTGGCAGACATACAGGGTAAATAAGACATGGCCTGGGACTAGAGATTTTATAGTCTAGTTGGGAGGCATCACTGATGTACCAGGGGCATCACAACACCACACAACACAAAGAGGGCTGAGAGGTATGCTTGGGGTTCAAAGGAAGGGAAAGGTCAAGATGGCTGGAGAAGTCCAGAAAGCCTCCCGGAGGAGGCAGGAGATGGCAGGCTCCAGAGATGGGCAGGAATGGTTGAATGGGGAGAAGACGGGGTGAGATGAGCGTGCCAGGGGAGGATGAGGAGTGGGGTCAGGCAGTGGTGCAGAGCGGATGTCACCACAGGGACCCTGCAACTCATGTAGCAGGTCATTGCTTCATATTTAGTATCTTCCCTTTAAAAGGTGATGACGAGCAAAGAACAAAGGCTTCTTGCCATGTCAGGATTGGCTTTGCATGCTGGCTTTGTGGTGGATAGTAATCCTGAGCATGCAGGGTAGTTATGAGAAGGTGGAGAGATGATATCCATAAAAGACCTGGTTTATAACAGACCCTTAGGGAATGACAGTGATTATTATTATTAGCTTGGGGTTCAGAATATTCAGCATGGTAGTTAAAGGGAAAGGAGGCGGTTCTCACAGCTTCTTTTATTAAGTAGCAACTCTCTTCAGCCAGTGACAGCCCATTCTCCTCCAAGCCTGCTCTCCATCTCCATCAAGTGTGAAAAGACCTAAGTTAGCCAGCACATAGCTTTTAGGTGCAGCTGCACTGTCAACTCCCCAAACACCGCCCACCCCCACCCCCACCCGCCCCCTGTCACCATCACCTTGAATCTCTCCTATGAACCTACATCTGGGGCCCGACCCCTAGTGAAGGGAACTGGTCTGCAACACCACATCCCTCCCGAATTCCCTTCTTGGTGCTGGGATACCTGGGCCTTCCCCCAAGAATGAACATTTATAGCGTCTGCTCTGTTAACATGGTGTGTAAATTATGACCATGTGCAAAGACTTGTTTTAGAGACCTGCTCTATGTTAGTTCAGAACCCCTGTCCAGGCTGACCTTCAGATAAGGAATGCTCCTGATCTATTCGGGGAGAGGTGAACCTATTTTTAAGAAGCAGTTGCAGGGGAAAATATTATATATCTAATACTTTGATATTTCCTGTTTTTCGGAGTCTGGTGTTCAACTTGCAGCTCATTTCTTTAACAAAGTAATTAGAAGTGATTGAAATCCTTTGTGGGTGTTTTAGATGTTTAAAAAGAAAGCTCAGGCGAGGCCCCTGGGAAGGGAGCATAGCTCCAAGCTTACAACCTGTTGCAACTTTGCCCCATTGTGTTTTGATTAGAATCCTTGCTCCATCATCAAAGTTGATTATGGATTTGATTAGTGCATTTTTCTGCCATTGTGTTATTCCCTTTCTTCTCTTCCTCAGTTCTTGGAGGGGAATGTGTAGCATGGTTATCTGCCAACATGCAAGAATGTTTATAGTTCACATATTATTGCTTATTCCGTGGGTTAATTTTCTAAAGACACTTTAAGGGTGGGACTGGTGGCCAATTTAGGTTATTATTACGTGTGTATATATATGTGTGTGTATAAATACATCTACTTCTGGAGATGTGTATATACACATATATATGCACACATATACAAATATATACACATGGAACAGCTTAAAAGTAATGAGCACATGTAAGCACACACATCAAAGGCCAGGCTGGAGGAATTACAGCTCAATTTCCAGCTTTCAGAAGAGCTATATTTGCTTCCCACTTCTCATACTCCTTTCCTCTTTGACCAAGAGTGAAGCACCAAACCTTGGTGTCCACTTTATTTGTTTATAAGACAAGAGATGTAGCCTTGGGAGAGGTGTTACGTGGTTTTTTTTTTTCAATTTTTTATTGAAGTGTAGTAGATTTACAGTGTTAGTTTCAGGTGTGCAGCAAAGTGACTCAGTTTGGGAGAGGTGTTTTAATTAGTGAAGCTCCTGAAGCCAGTCTGAAAAAGCCAAACTACCCAGTGAGATTTTGACTTAAGGTCAGAGATTCTTATTTCTTAGAATCAGTCTCAGCAGCAGGGAAGGGAACAGTTATGGAACAGCTGCTTTGTGCCAGGGAGTAGCCTTCAGTGGTTTCATTCATATAGACATATAATTTAATCTGAGACACAAGAAATTGGGTAAAATCTAAAGTGGCCATGCATTTCGTATGAGGAAGATGAGACCAAGGGAAGTTATCACTTTGGGGCAGTTTTAAATGGTAGATTAGACTTAATTGAGAGACAGACCTGGATTTGAATCCAGGCTTTGGGCAAGTTACCATCTCTAAATGTCAGTGTCTTCATCTATAAAACAGGAATGATGATGCTTATAGGTTGTCTGTGAGGATTCAGTGAGATAATACAGGTAGGTGGCTGAGGGATAGAACCTGGCATGGAGTAATCAAGGAATGTGTGATATTGCTTATTTTTATTACCCAAGGACAGAGCCCAGTATGGAAACCAGATCTGCTTCATTCCAAGCTCATGTTCTTTCTACCCGACCTCTCTGCCTCCCAAGTACATGGTTGATTACATGGAGGACAGATGGCTTGCACCATGGAAGCAGAGAGCATAGCGGGGCTTTGGTTTGATGACTGAGGGGCAAGAGTAAATTAAGAGCAGTATCCTCTAAGTGAGTCAGATCCAGAGTTGTGAAATGAAACATCCACATTTTGGTCCCAAACATGCCATCTCTGTAGCACTAACCAAGCTGAAGGGTCTGCTGCCAACCAAACTTACGGGAAGCCTCCTTTGTACACCCAGTCTGAGCTGGCGCTGTCAAGGTGGTTGAGTGGAGCTGGCCAACCTGATGGCACTGCCCAGGACCAAGAATGGGAGCGTCCCATTGATTGGGATTCTGAATGGCTTCTTATTGTTCTGAAGGCAGAAGGAAAGCCCTCTTCCCTCACGGCTGGCATGATTGTGGTGGGAGCTGGACCTTGTGATCAGTTGGTCATTAAGGTGCCTCAAGGCATGGCCGGCTGCCCCATGGTATTTTACTAATAGCCACGGGGCCGGTTTCAATGGTGACTCTGTCTCATGGCCACATTGTTCAAGGAGATGGACAGTGTGTTCCTAGAATGTCTTAGGCAGAATGGCTCATGTGATTTTGGGAACAAAACTGGGTCAGGCTTTTGTGCTTCTGTCCACACAAGACACCAGTGAGTGACACAACAAAAGTTTGCGCAGGAATCCCAAGTCGCCCACACAGAATCTAAAGAATGACTCATGGCTTAGTGCTCCGTTTCCCAAGGAAAACAGACCCTCTCTTGTGTTTTGCAAACAATGGCTCCACAGCCTCAGAATATTTTTTCTCTCTTCTAAGTGAAACCTTAATACCTTCGGTGAATTTTGGTTTGTTCCAACCCCCTCTGTCTTGGTGGGAGGGAAGATAGGGTAGGAATGGGGGCTTGGACGAGGTAATTGTGAGCCTAGCTCCCAGGGTTCTTTGGAGCCTTTGAACAAAATCAGTTACTCACGAGAGTGTGACACGGTAAAAATAATTATAATAATGGGCACCGACACTGACAGAGTATAGCCTGTCACCAGAATAATGCATACACGGGGCACGCATCAATTCATTTAACCTCACTGCATCCCATGACATAGAAGCCACCTCCTGAAGAGAATAGAAATGACAGCTCTGGGATTCAGCAAATTTGGTTCTAGTTTTGTCTCTTTGGACACCTTACTGCCTGACCTTCACTAAGTTACATTGTCTTTTGAGCTTTGGTTGCCTCATCTATAAAATGGAGAGGATGATAATTGGTCTACCTTTTTTGAAGAGTTGTTGTGAAGCTTAATAGAGGTAATTATTATGAATGAGACACTGGTTTAAGCATCTTACACCATAAATACTCTTTAAGGAAAACAAAGGTGAGAGAGGTGAAGCTATTTTTGCAAGTAGGACAGCTGGTGAGTGGTAGACTCCGAATTTGAACCCCTGTCTGTTTGACCTTCAAGTCAAGGTTCTTTAATAGCAAGTGTGAAAAAACTTTAAAAATATATCTGAAAAGGCATTGTTAGTACAGAATCAAAGTAAATTGCTGTAAAATTTCCTTTGGTATGGTGTATATGACATCTGGCTTCTCTCCTCTGCCCCAGAGTTTGGAAAGATTGAAAATATTCATTCAATATTAAAGAAATATTAGCTGCTTCATAATATCAGTTAAGCCCTCTGGGATTTGTACAATTCTAGGTAATCTGAGGCCACAAGGTCCACTAAGGTGTTATCACTGTGTAACTGGTAGGGCTGGTTCTGGACAGAGGATAGAAAAATGGGGGGAATTTGATCATTTGTTGGCATGCGGAAACAATCAGATAAATTCAGTTTATGGATTATTCTTTAAGACAACAGGCCTGGGATCTTCAAAACTGATAATGTCATGAAAGACAAAAAAAATTTTAAATGGTAGTTGGAGAACTATTCTAGAAAAGGAGACTAAAGAGCTATGACAGCCAAATCCAGTGAGAGATCCTTGACGAGCAAAACCAAAAATGCTGGGAAGGTCATTTTGGAGACAATCGGAGGTAGGTGAGTACAGATTGCATGTTAGATGATATTATTCTATTGGTGTAATGGTTTGGGGATAAGATAAGAAAATGGCCATTTTCTTGGAAGATATGTGCTGGAATATTTAGAGGTGAGGTATCTTGATGTCAGCAACTAACTCTCAGATGGTTCAGGGAAGAACAAAGGTGAGTCTATCTACAGATAGGAGGAGAAAGCAAATGTTGTAAAATGTTAACAACTGGTGAATCTAGGTGAAGATATATGTGCAATTCTTTCAACTTTTCTATGTTTGAAACTTTTCAAAATAAGATGTTGGGAAACAAAACAAAGCCTTGGCTAAAGAGTCTGCATTAGCAATCTCCTTGACATCTGTGGTGTATCCATGAGAATGTACATGAAGTAGGAATGTGTGTGTGTGTGTTTGTGTATGTAAAATAAATAGCCTGGCCAAGTTTGTTTCCCTGGGTTCAGGATCTGGACTCATCTCCTTTCTGGTGTAGTGTGAGAATCTTGGCTTAATTCCTCTTCTTTCATGAGAATGGATGATGGAATGTTATGGAAATCATAAGATCCAGGTTGATTTAATAATCTCTTATAAAAATCGAAGATGTTTCCAAGCTTGAAAATATAAAAGATATTTTTTAAATGAAGAAAAAATTTTAAAATATGGTAACACCTGGTTCAACTGCACTCATCTAGGCATTGAGGGGATAAGGAGGATGAGGGGACAAGCTCCTTTCTCTGCTTCAACCCTCTTTCTCTCCTCACTACTTAGACTCCTTTGCCTGGATAAACCCTTTCCATCCTTCACCCATTCAAGTTCAGGCTTAGTGCCACCTCCTCCAGGAAGCCCTTTGTCACCATCTTGGTCTGGATGCAATATCTCTCCTATGTGCTCCTATAACCTGCTCTGAGACCCCATAGCTTGGAGTATAAATGCTTACTTAGCCAAACTATGGCTTCCATGAGGTCAGGGATGTGTCTGTCTTGATCCCTGCTGATACAGGATCAGCACATAATAGGTTTTTAGTTCATATCTGCAAAAAAAAAGAAGGATGGGAGGGGGAAGATTAAAGAAAGAATGGAAAAACAGGATTAAGTGGATATTGAGCACCAGCTGTGTTCCTGAAGCTGAGGCTAAGCCAAATGGGTTCTGTAGAACTCCCTCCCGGCTTGTAGGCTGCTGGGTGGATGGCCCAGTAGAGGAGACACAGAGCGGACAACCTGAACAATGCCAGGTCTTGGGAAAACTCACCTGGCTGGGTAAGGGCAGGGTGAATTCCTTTATCCAAAGCTGTTTACAGCGTCCAAACTGTCTGGCTGCTTCACTGCAAGATTTGCCAGGATGTGATAATGGCAGTCCAGGAGACCAGAAGGGCTGAGTGGAGAGAAGACTGTGGGCTTTGGGGGGCTTTGGCAGATGCCCCACCCGCTCCCCCCAACAACTTTTGAAGGGGACCTAAGAAAGGTTCTGATGGATTTTAGTTGGATAAGAAAGGGGTTGGGACAAGCCTTCCAGGCATAATGATTACAGTAACCATTTATGTGCCATTTCCATCCATAATCTCACTTAATCCTCACACTAACTTTCTGAACCCTTATTACTGATACCGTCTTATGGGAAAGGAGAAAAGTGAGGAGTCAGTGGGGAGACACCTGAGAGGGGTCCTGGAACTTGTTCAGGTCACACAGCTGCTATGAACAGTGGCAGGAGTCCAGCCTGGGTGTTTCTGAGCCCCTAAATCTGTGCTTTTAACCTCTGCCTTCTTCTGCCAGTAAATGGAAGAGGCCTGAGTCCCAAGCCTCTTCTCCCTGGAGCCTCTCCCTGTTTCCCTGGCCTTGGCCTCCTTGTTGTTTCCTTCTGGTTGGGCCCTCCTGTGCCTGTCCCAGCCCTTGGCCAGAGGCACCGAGTTTATAGAATGAGGAACCCCACTAGCTTTTGCTCACATCTTGCTGCAACCTGGGCACAGCCGCCTCCCCTCACTGCTGTCCCCCAGGTCACCCCTGTGCTACCAGGCTGGGCAGGTCCATGTGCCTAACAGCTGGCAGGACCTCTTTCCTGTCTTCCCACTGCAGGCCGCTTGGCTACCGTCCTGCAGACAGCCCCCATTTCATGCTGATTTGCTTTGATTCTTTTCAGACCTGGCCATGACGCATGTTGACGTCAAAAAATGTGCGCCACAAGCGTGCCAGAGCTGTCAGACCTTCCATCGTGTGAACTTGGCTTGTTAGCTGTCTCTGGACAGAGGAAGGCAAGCCCTGGAAGGAAAAGGACCATTTAGGTGACAAAGCCAGATTCAGAAGAATCAGGCTCACTTGGGATGTCTGCTTAGTGATCTCTGCCTCTGTGGACTAGGCATTCAGGATGTCTGAGCCAGTGTGGACCTTGGAAGCCACCCACTCCCATAGCTCTATTATGCAGGTGGGGAAACATTGCCCAGACAAGGACGTGACTGCCCATGGCCACCCAGTTCTGAGGGCCAAGCAAACACTGGAACCCAGGCCTCTTGACTCCTGGCCCAGTGTTCTTTCCACCTCACTCATGGCGATCAGATGTTCTGCTCTAAAGGGCCTGATGGTTTAAAGAATTGCAACCAGCCCCAAGCTATGTTCTTTTCCTCTCCATTTATTAAGTGGGTAAGATAAATATTCTTAATTCCTTCATCTTAGGAAGCTTTTGCGTTTGGCTCAATGGGTCAGAAGACCAGAACCTCTTTGTGGATGGTATAATTGTGGCAACAGACCACCCCTGAACACCTGCCATGGGCCAGACACTCTACGTACATCATCTCATTTAAGCCTCACAACGAGGTGATAAGGCTGAGGGCCTTATCATTTCATGCAGAAAGCTCAGGGGAGGCCAGTCACTTGACCAAGACCGCACGGGGTCAGTATTGGAACACTCTCATTTCATGTCCATGCACTTTCTGCCCAGCCTCTTAGACACCCCCAAGCTGGAAGTCAGAGAGACCTGGGTTAAGATCCTAGCTCCCCGTTTATTTGCCAGACCTCTAACTTCCCCAATGCTGATGTAGGGCCTGGGATGCAGTAGGCACTTAATGAATAGTTGTTGAACTGCATCGTGGACAAGTGAGTCCCACCCAGCCTCAGTTGCCCAAGGAAAGTAGCATTTCAGTGGCTCATGTGGAGTAAAGCAACAGTGTGTGTGAGAATGCCTGGCATTGTGATCTACTGAGCACTTACTAGGTGCTGGGCCTTCTTCTAAGCATTTTATATGGATTTTCCCATTTAATCATCACAAAAGCTCTAACCCCTGAGGGAGGCATCTTAGTCTCCATTTTACAGGTGAACCAAGGCAGGTAGAGCATAAGCAACTTGCCCAAGGTCACGTCACCCTCCATCAGTGGAGGAGCTGGGCCTGAAATTCGGGCAGGGCAGACAGAGCTTGCATCCTTACCCACTGTGTGGTCCTCCCTCTGTGCTGCTTCGAGCTAGCCCAGTCTAGCTGAGGGTGGGGAGAAGAGACCTTCAACTGAGGGCTCAGAGGGAAAACAACTTGTTTCAGATTCTTCAGCACAAGAGGTGATAAAACTCATCTAAGATGTGCCTTCCTAGCCTGGGGCTCTGTTCTTTAAAAGGTGCTGCCTCTCTAATGGGAAAGGACTAACTGTTTAGTCATGGGAAGTGCTCCCAGACTGGAGATGGTCACGAAGAATCAGTGACTCCCAACTGCCTGGGAGACTGTGTGGCTTTCCCCTTGGGTCCCTGCTTCTCACTCATTTGGAATCATTTCCTCTCTGGATTGCAGAGCAGAAACCAATATAAATTTGACCTAGTCCCTAGAAATGTTTACCTGGCTAAAAATATGCCGGCTTTGTTATATTTTTAGCCAAATTTAGATTTGAAGTATATGCATTGCCCACACCCATGTATTAGGCATGAACTGTTGGTACATTTTGTAACAGGAAGCTGCTGGTTTTCCATTCCAGAGAACTGGAATTGGGTCAGAAATTTGTCATTTGCAAATGCCAACTCTCACCACATTCCATTGCTGTTTTTAAGAGTGTCTCGTCACCTGGGTTCAGAGGAAGCAGGCCATGGGCAAGGCCGGGCTGGCCAGGCTGTCTTTGTGTATTTTCTCCAGGTCTGTGCCTTCCAAGCGACCTCCGCCTGGCTCTCCCCAGGCCCACGCCATCTGCAGTGTGTTGCCTTTGGATTGGTGTATGGGCAGACAGGGTGCTTATTTTAGAACTGGAAGGAGAGGAGATATATCAATAATAATAAAAATAAAAAGCTGGGAATGAAAAATCCATTCAGTGGTTTAAAAATGTCTCTCCCCTAACAGGACAGATTATTTTTATTTCTTCAAAACAACTGACTAATTTGCTCTTCGAAACAGAGTTGTAAAGAGAGATGTGTAAGACTGTAAAAACGGAGGGATGGTTGAGGTGGCCTATAGGTTTCACCACCTCCCCCCCGGCCCATTCACACAGAACAGGTCATCCCCTCAACCGCCAAATTTTCCCCTGTTCCTGATTAGCACACTCTGGAAGCTCAGTACCATATCACAAAGACGCTGTTTTCTTACTTCTTTACCAATGATGAAGCCGAGCCTCAGGGCCTTTGCACTTGCTATTCTTTCTGCCTGGAATGTCTTCTGCAGATATTGACATGGCTCATTCTCTTACCTTCAGTCTCTGCTCAGATGCCACTTTATCAAGGCCCTATTTTGACCACCTTATAAAATAGCAATCCACCTTTTTACATCTCCTTATCTTGCTTTATTTTTCTCCAGAACCAGAGCAGTCTACTCTAGACATCTTACGTATGTATTTATCTTCTGTCTTCCTCTATTAGACTTTCAACTCCATGAGAACAAGGGCTTTGCCTGTCTTGTTCACAGCTGTATCCCCTGCACTCAGAACAGTGTCTGGCATATAGGAGGTGCTTACTAAATGTTTAGTGAATAAACAACAGAGACTTGTGCAAGATTTCAGGCAGACTAGCATCCAGGTCTGACTCCCAAGGCCAGGGATCTTACTTACACCATGTCTGCAGACACTACTAAGAAAGCTACATTGTGTCCTTTAAGATGCCAGTGGGTCAAAATGCCCTCTCTTTGACAGTTTTGCATCTTTTGGAGGGGCTCTTACTGCATAGGGTGGTTGAGTATCATAGTGCAAAGATCAGTGTCTTGATGCAAAGAAGTGGGTGAGTTAGGTTCGCTGGAAAAAGGCAATAGTTTTGATTAGGTTGGGGAATTCTTACCCTATAAGCAGACTCTTACTTGGTGCAAGTTTAGGGCTGGATCCACAATAGAATGTGGAGGTGAGAATTGGATTTGCCAAAATACACTGATTCCATTTTGTGTTCAGTTTTCCTTCCTTCTCTCCTTCTCTACTCCCACCTCTCCTTCCCCCTTCCCTCCCTCCTTCCTTCCCTTCTTCCTCCCTTCCCTCCTTCCTTGCTTCCTTCCTTTCTGCTGGCTACTTTTTGTGCTTTAACACCTTGTTAATAAACATATGGCCTGTAGACGGCAGTAATGGCATCACCTGCAAGCTTGGTGGAAGACAGAACTTCGGGCATAGCCTCAGACCTTCTGAATCAGAATTTGCATTTTAACCAGACCCCAAGATATTTCATAGGCAAATTAAAGTTTAAGAAGCAGAGGAGCATGTATGCCTTCACCCCTTCAGAAGAGATACTTAAGAGAACCTTCCTTCCTATAAACAGTTTCCTCCTCTGTCTGTTCCCAATGCCTCTAATAACCCTACCCTGTGATTAGGGATGGGAGCGATGGGCAGGGCAACCCTAGAAAAGGGCATCACCACTTCCAGCATCCGTGGCCACTCTATTTCTTACATTGCTCTGTCTTAGTCACCTGTGCACTGGGCTTTGTAGCTAATACTTGGTCATCATGATGGGAGGCTGTAATCCGTCTGGTAACTGCAGAAAGGAAAGGGATCCAGTCTTTCACCTGGGAGCTCAGAATCAGAGGACCTTGGCTCTCCACTCTGTCGGTGAGCTCTGGACTGGTCGAGAAGGCATCTTTCAGATGGTGGAGGCTGTTTCATCCAAGCCCTTCTCAGTCAGCTGTGAAGTCCTCTCCAGCCCCTTCAGCAAAGGGAGGACAGCTCTTCCTCTGGTCTGAACAGGGCCCGACCCCTAGGATCCTTTGCTGTCTGGAAGTCTCCTTCCAATTCCCCTTTAATTGTAGTTGGAAATTGCATTGAATGGTTCCAGCATGTGAGGGAGGGCATCCCAGAGTACCAAGGGGAGGGGCTCGCCCGGGTGATCATGCTGGGGTCTCCATTCCCGCTTATGGAGGCCCCGGCACTGGGCAGGTGCTGTGCAAATGTAATCTGTCTCCCTGCTGAGGCATTTCTCTCAGTCACGCTGTGGTTGGGTACTGATTTGCGGAAAGCTCATTGACAAGAGCAGAGCAGATGAGTTGAGCCCTTGAATCAGGCTATTTGGTGAAACTGTTGTCTAACGCTGATGTGGGAGTTTTTCAGGGCTCATTCTGTGTAAATCAGAGCTATTTAAAAGCTGCTCACGTGGTCTCTGGTACCATAGAAACCACCTGTTCTTGCGCACACCCCTGGCCTAGTCAGACATGGGCCATTGCAGGTGGAGGAAAGGAACTTGGTGGCCTCACTTGGGAGTCCTCAGGAAGGAAGAACACAGTGGAAGACGTTGAGGGGGGCTTTCTCTTCCTTTCCTAGCTGCCCTAGACTTGTCTCATTTAACCCCATCCAAGTCACCTGGAGGAGGGACATCTCCAGCCCCCTCTCCAGTCCATATGGGGTCCTGATGGGGACAGGGAAGCTGCCCTGTGACTGAAAGATGATGAGCTGGATGCTAAGGTGCTTGCATGTGTGCATATGTGCAAGTGTGTGTGTGCAGACACTTGACCATGTGCGTAGGCATCTGACCATGTGTGTGTCCAGATGCTCCTTAAAGGGCTGGAGAAAATCCATTTCGACTGCTGGCAGCACCACAGCATGTGAGGCAGTGTGGGGAGGCTGAAAGAGCACTGTTCTTGGAGTCAAGGAGCTTGAGTTTTCTCCCTAGACCTTACTTGAGCAAGCCATGACCTGGGCACATGGCCAGTCATTCTTTACCAGGACCATGTGGAACTATCAAAACAGAACGCATGTCTAGATGTCTTCCTTCCAGATACAGGCCTGGGGTGAGGCTTTAGCATCTCTGTTTCTCAGGGCTCTGCAGGGAATTCTGATACACAGTCTAGGGAGATACCTCCTGGATTTGAGAACAGCTCCTTTGGAGAAGTCAGGATAATGAAGTGGGTAAGAGCAAGTGGTCCCAGCCACACAGACCAGGGTTTGGACTCCAGTTCTGTCCACGTAAGGTACAGTGAGAGGTGAGTTGCTGACAAACTTGCCCCTTCCTCATCTGCTCTGGAAGCCTTAGAGTCACAACCTCATAGGGCTGCTCTCAGCATTAAATGTCATAAAGTGTATGAAGCCTGTGGCGAGTGCCTGCTGTGTGATGAGTTCTCCATAAATGTTGTGTCTTGGGTGTGTGTGTGTGTGTGTGTGTGTGTGTGTGTGTGTGTGTGTGTGCGCTTTCTGTTGTACTATAATATATGGATAGAAACCTCTCAAGTAAGTCCAGGGAGAATGCAATTGGGAAATGAGATGGCAGAGCTCAATTATATTAGTGTAATTTGGCAGTAAGAAAACCAATTAATTCATTCTTTCAGACAGTTATTAACAGGAAAGGGAGTGTGCAAAGAAAGCTCTGGTGGGGCCAGAGAGAGATGTCAAGCATGCCCCTTCCTCCATGACAGGGGTTCTTAAATTTCACTGTGCATCTGCATGACCGGGCACTTGTTAAATATGCAGAATCCTGGGCCCCAGCCCTAGAGACTCTGATTTTGCTGATCTAGGTGTGGCCCAGGAATTTATATTTTCGGCAAGTGTGATCAAGTGGATGTGCAGAAGATAGCCTGCAGCCCCCACTCTCTGACAAAGACTGGTCTAGAGAGGAGGATCAAATTGAGTGACTGAGAGAAGGAGGAAGCTCGGTGAGTTTGGGGCGGGCAAGAGTGGGAGCCTAGATAAGGTGAGAGGAGCTGAGGTTGGAATGCACACATTCCAGAGCCAGAGAGAACAGGGCAGCACGTTTAGGACTGGGTGTGATGAGCAGATAGTGGAAGGCTCTGGTGGACAAGGGACCTTCCATCTTCTCCCTGTTGCTGGGGGCTGGGGTTACCATGTAGGGTGGGCATCATACCAGGATGTCAACCACTGCGAAGGGTCAACAGGGACTCCTGGCGAAGGGCCATGAACCCAGAGTGTGTGTCCCTTCGTGCTCTGCTGGAGGCCCAGGCTGGCTGCCTTTAAGTGGCCTGGCAGTGTCTGTAGAGTTCAGCATCTTTCTCTCTGCTCATTCAGAAATCAGGGCTCAGGAAGAATCTGGGGTGGGGGATCTGGAAGGGTAAAGAGACGTGAGATCCTCAGAACCACGAAGTCGGGTGGCAGACAGAGCAGCAGAGGTGAGATGAGGAAGGAGTTTGAGTGTCCGTGCTCTTAATCCTGGGCTGTGTGATCTGAGAGGGGACTGAGTCAGAGTCCCAGGTCTACAAGGGGCACCAGGCCCCTTGTTAAAGCCTGAACCAAGTTATCCCCTGAGCAGTGGCCTTTGGATCTGCTGGTCCCAGGAGAGCACATTTTCTGGGGTCTTCAGTGGATCAGAAAGAGGTAGAAATAAGAGATAGAGGGAAGGGAACATTTATTCAGCAGCTACTATGTGCCAGCCTCCATCCTTACATGATTTATCTCATTTAGTTTCCACCTTAGGAGGTCAATTTCATGAGTCCTGTTTTCCAGATGGAGCAAGAGAGGCTCAGAGAGGTGAAGCAACTTGCCTGATCACACACAGCTGGGACTTGGCAAAGCCTGGGCTCAACTCACTCTGTCTGATTCTGACCAAGTGCCCTCAGTTCCTCAGTGAATGTGGGGGAGGCCCTGCTGCTCAGCTGTCAGGTGCAGGCCCTTTGGAACCCGGTGGGATGGGACAGGGGCACCATGTGGGCAGAGCGCCCTGGGGTCTCATGACATGTGGAGCATTTCCTCTGTCAACAATCCAGTCTTCAGTGATGTTGCCCCGTCTGCCGGCTGCTTTCGCCACAGCCAGACCCCCCACCCACACAGGCGAAGGCTGCGGCCAAGGGCACCCCGGAGGGGGAGGAGGAAGTGCTCCCAGAGAGGCCTTTGCAGAGACCCTGAATGGCCCCATTGAGGCGCAGGCCGGATAACAATGGCCTGTTGGGGCCCTCGGTCTGGGTCCACTGAGGTGAGAGGGCTGGGGCCAGGCGGGCAGTGCTGGCTCGGGGGCCTGATGCTGACTTCCAGGGCCAGGAGCCAGCGCCTCTGACGTGCGCTGAAATGCCAGCTCTGCTTAATGGGGAGCAGCTGGGGTGGGCTCCACATTCCTCCCCATGCCAGGCAGGTTGTGGAGCAGGCCGCCTCTCAGCCTCCTCTTGTTCCCAGGCCAAGCCTGCTCCTTGGACACTGGGGACTGTGGTCAGCCCCTTCCAGTGTCCCCTTGGTCCTCAGGGGCATCGTTCTCAGCCCATTTGGGGAAATAACATCCCCTTCACCTGACAACTTAGGGCACCGACAGGTGGGTCGCTAGGCAAAACCCAGTTCAATTTGAATTTCAGATAAATTAATGAGTAATGTAAAATTTATGTTTAATGATGTAACAGGTATCAATAATAGATAAAGATTGAACCAAGATGTGTGTTCCTTTGGTGTGTAATGGGATATACTTAAACTAAAAAATGATCGGTTGTTTGTCTGAAGTTCAAATTTAATGTGGTACCCTGTGTTTGCAACTGTGAAATCTGACAACCCTAGCTAAGGAAGCCACCATGGGTACACATGTGGGGATGCTAGGACTCGGCTAGGTTTTCCTCCACGACACCAGGCAGGGCATATGGGGAAGGTCTCTCCTGCACCCACCCCCCACCTCCTGCTTTCTAGACCTAGAGTACTGGAAGCTGCACTTAGTAGGTGCTTACTGAAAGCTGGCCACTGCCCCATTGCTCTTACTCACCTCTACTTCTGCGAGCTGCATCTTTCTCCCCCAGATCCCACAGTGGGAAGGGAAGCTTTGAGGGCATTTCCAGTTGGTGATTATTTACTGAGCACCTACTAATTACACTGGGCTGAACCCTGACGACTTAATGGTGAACAAGCCAGATGTGGCTTCTGCCCTCAAAGGAGCTTCTGGGCTAATAGGGGAGACATGCAGTGAACAAAAGAGCAACCACAATTCAGCAAACCACGAACGCTGAAGGTCGGTGGAGGGAGTCACAGATGGGTTCTCTGAAATCCCAGGAGGGCATCTGCATCTCGACCATGCCTGCAGGGATAACTAACGTGAAAAATAGAGGTCTTGGACTTAGAGGATCCGAATTGAAATCCTGGGCTGCATCACAGGGCTGACTAGCTCTGTGTCCCTAAGTAAGTCATTTAACCTTTCTGAGACTCGGTTTTCCTCATCTATAAAGTGGGAACAATATTCCTTGCCTTTGGGACCCATGTGAGATTCCAAGTGAAATGATGAATGTGAACGTGTATTGCCATTGCAGGGTTCTAGATGGAATGTGTGTGTGTGTTGGGGGTATGGGTGTTGGGGCATGGGGCTAGGAGTGGAAGGGGAGGGGAAATACAGGGGGCCAGGAATGCTTGGGCCCCGTGCCTGTCCCATGCCCCTCTGGACTGACCCCCTCAGCATGCTGGTTCTCTGCCTGGCATTATTATAGTCAGTCTTTTATAGCATCCTCTTTCTGTCTCGGATGAATAATAGTGATGTGGTATTTTACTGTTTGCAAAGCATAATGATTAAAAGCATGGGCTGGGGATTCCAACAGGCCTGGGTTCAAGCCCTGTCTCTACTCTATGACCTCAGATAAGTATAGGGAGCACCTCCCTGTGCCTTGGTTTCCTCCTCTGTGAAATGGAGCCTCACAGGCGTGGTTGAGAGGACGGAAGACCGTTCACATAAATCAGTCATCATGGAGCCTGGCACAGAGCCAGTACCCAAGGAGTGGGCAGTGATTAACAGGGTCTTATTTGAGTGTCTTAACAACTTTGTGAGCTGGTAATGATCAGGTGGAGAAATGAAGGTGGGAGATGTTAAGTAACCAGCCCAAAGAGGCATAGCCAGAGGATGGCTGTGGGAAACTCTGCCCCTGGTTCTCAGGAGGCCTGGCTACCTGTCTTCAGGGGACTCTGCTTCTGGCTTTCATCTGGACACCTCTCTGGGGTCCAGCTGGTTTCAGGCCCTCCTTGCCCAGTCATGGTCTGGTCCAGATACCTGGGTGTCTCCGTGAGATCCTGACATGCCTGTTTGCGCTAAGCCCTGCCCCAACCAGCCTCCTGGGAGGTGGGGAGAAAGAGCATCCTTTAGGAATCTGAGGATGGATGCGCCTCACAACCTCCATTCTTCCTTTGCTGGGCTTGAAATCTGAGATGTGGGTGTTTCTATTACCCTCTTAAACTTTTTTGTCAGCCGATGTGCACAATTCTGCTGTTAGCCTGGATGCTAGCTTTATTGTCTTTAACACAAAAGCAGCTTTGAAAAGATGGGGCATTTCTGAGGAGTCGGTGGGGGTGGGCCTCTTACATGAGCGCTTCACCCTCCTGTGGGAGCAACTGAATTAAATTGCTCCTTTGGGTGGTACTCTGGTTTCTACTAGAATAATGATCAACAGCCCAGGAGTGCTGAAGGGAGGGGGAGGAGCTAACCCTTGCTAAGCGACTGCTGTGTGCCCAACCCTGCTGTGGGGCTTCCTTACATCCTCGGGTTAGGTCCCCCGAGTACCTGCTGGGGTTAGGTCTGAGACCCATTTTGCAGGTGAGCAAATGAAGAAGCTGGCTGATTTGATTTAGGTCAAGTGCCTGGAAAATGGTAGCACAAGCTTTTGAGCTCAAGCATGTTGGTCTCCGGAGCCCATGACTTGCTGGCTCTCACCTGTGCACCTGGGTCTGCCTCTAGGGCATGGGCTCACCTGTGAGTTTCCAGCTGAGGACATGAGATGCTCCACCTACCACACGGTGGGCATTAAGCCGCCTGGGGCCATTAGTGCTGAACTTCAGAACAGAGGACCAGGTTTCTGAGGGAGACGGGACAGGAGCTGGCTTCTCATCTCCCCTCTTTCCTTCAAGAGGATAAAGGATTTTGGATACGTGGAGGGAGGAAGGAGGGTTTTCTGAGGCCCAGAAGAGGCTGGGCAAGGCCTGGAGGCAGAAATGAACGTGGGCATCATGCAGTGAGAGATGACATTGGGGAGACCTGCTTTGGCCCAATACATATAAGAGGGTGACGGTCAAGGCAGTCTTGAGGCTGGGGAATGAGGGCCTTGGAGACCAGTCTGGGACAGTTGGTCTCAGTCCCAGAGAGTGGGGAGCTGTGATGGGATTCTGAGCAGCAGAGGGCAGGCTGAAAATAGCGCAGAAGGGATTCATTTCAGGACACTGAAAAGGATGGAGACTGGAGACCTGACTAGGGATCGCTGGTAGTCTTGGCACTACTGCTGATGGTGGTGACGGTGAGAATGGCCAGTGTTTACTCAGTGCTTACTATGTGCTAGATACTGTTCTAAGAGTTTTAGATGTATTAACTTGTTAAATGAGTCCAACTGTCTTAAAAGAAAGGTACTATTATCAGCCCCAATTTACAGATGAGGAAACTGGCACAGAGAGGCACTCGGGGCCTGGGATAGGGATGGGCATTGAGGCTGGAGAGGAACAAGTGGATCTAAGAGTCACTGGAGGACAATCAGGCACAGGACTCGGTGCCCTGTGTTGAGGAAGGGATGAGGGAAGGGAGGCTGTGTTGTGACTCCAAGGGAAACTGTTACTTCTTGGTACAAGCCAACTTCCCAGCAGTAGTTATTGGTGAAGTGACCACCTGGCCAGCAAAACAAGGTGGCAGTTTTCAAAATGCCTGTGATAAAATGTAAATGCAGTATTTGAAAGACAGACTGTAATAAACCATTGCCCGGCACACACTCCTCAGCATGAGAGAGGTCATGGGAAGGATGGCTTCCGAGGAGGGGACCCTGGATGGCTCAGTTCTGAGAAGGCTCGTGCCAGCCGTCTCCTTCTGTCAGGGCATGCGGCCTCAAACCATGATGGCCTGCGTCCCTTTCTCTTGAACCCTTTGCCCTTCCTTCCTGCTGCTCTCAGTCTGATGCAAAGCACTCCACACTTGGGCATTCACTGCCGGCTGGGTTAGGTGTCCCTCCTTCCAGGTCATGTGGCTGCATTTTAACAGACTTTTGGAAGCTTGGCTAATAGAGGCGGGGAAATGAGTAATCCCTGTGGGCTGGGCAGTGACAGGAGGGGTTCACATATCCCACCCCCTAAAAAAAGATACAATGAGAGGGCTGGAGTCTCTGCCTGTGCTTCCCACCAGCAGTGCCTGGAATCCAGAGGCCTTGGACTGAATCTCCAGGAATGTCATGAGCCACACACTGTCTCGGCCGGGTCTGCTGTGGAGGGCCAGGTCAGGCCCCGAGCCTCCTGTCAGGGTGGGAGTATGGGCAACAGCCCTCCCCCTCCAGCCCCACCTCGGTGGCATGTAGTCATTATAAGTCACGATAGCTCTGGTTGGCCAGGTCAGAGCTGGGTCCTGGCCTCACACTGACTTCTGTGTGACTTTGGTTTTCTCATTTGCAATGTGGTGATAACGACAACACCTTCCACACAGTGCTGAGGAGACTAAACCAGAGAAGGCCTGTGACGTGCTTAGCCCAGGACCTAGACCATAGTTAGCGCTCACCACTTGTAAGCTGCAGTTGTCACTCCAGCCCCACTCCATAGGGAGTGTAAACCAGTACCTGGCATCTCAGTGAGCTCAGCCTGGGCCGCTGCCCACTCTCCCTGGCTCCCTCGGCCAGACACATGGGTGGTATTGGGGTGAGTGAAGCCCCAGGAACAGCCCTCTTCCCAGCATCCTAGACAGGGCCTTGTAGATTTCCTTTCCAGCCCTGCAAAGGTTTCCATCAGAGGTAGTAATAGTTCTAGCCAATACTTATAGAGCACCTACTATGTGCCAGGCACTGGATTGACTAATTTAATCCTACTCCTGAAACTAACACTGTTGTTACCCTCATTTGACATGGGAGGAGACGGTGGCAGAACGAGGCCAGGTCACTGGCTTGTGCTTGGAGTTGTACAGCTGAAATCACAGGCAGGACTCGAACTCCTCACTTTGATGCCGTTCTGAACAAAGGCATTTGAAGCCTTGCCTTCTGCATGATGCATGAGATTTTAATAACTTGCCGACAGCCCAGGAGGTTTGCTGTTTCTCTGAGCACAAGGGACCAGAGCCATCTGTTGGGTGCTTTTTTGAGGGAGCTGGTGTGACTTGTTTCAGGGTAAAATGCAGAGATATAGCATCATTTTTTTTCCCGTGGTAAAAATAACCTGCAGGGATGGGAAGAACAAACTGAAGTCGGGAGGCTGACATCGTGGGGGAGGAAGGAGTTTGAGTGCTGGGAGCTGCCCACTTGCGTGCTGTCTGCTGCCATCTGCTCAATCTGGGGCCTCCATCAGCCTGACCTGCCAGCACCTGTCCGGCAGCCAGTATCAGCCTCCAGAAGTGGTATCTTTCCAAAGAGTTTTTGGTTCAAGGCAGCTCAAGGGGCAGAGAGAGGTCCATGGAGGATGGGTGGGTGGTGACATTTCAAAACATACTGTCCACTCATAGGGTGCAGCAGTGACCCAATGTCTCTCCCCTTCTCTGTATCAACCAGCTCCAGACACAAACTGGGCATGGCTTTGATTGTGAATTTTTTTTTATGAAAAACTTGAAGTAGTTGGTGAGGTTGAGATTATGTTAATGTATACAGTTTCCACTGCTGCTAAGATTAAAAATAGCTTCCTGTTAGGAGAACTGGAGCTGCTCACTGTCGGTCTGCCTTTTAGGCCACCTCTTGTTGGGTTACAGGGTGGCTGGGCTGGGGACCGGGCACAATTTTGAGGACCTCCTTGGCTGTCCCAGGCCCTGGAGCTTTGCTGAGGCAGCAGGGAAAGAGACAAGGGCAGACTCTTTCCCAGTATGTTTAATAGAACTGCTGAACTTCAGTGAGAACTCTAGTCAGCACTAAACACCCAGGAAATATTCTAGTTCTTCTCGGGGAGTATCCTGGGGCACCTAGCATCTGGGCTAGGTTTGTGCTAAGCAAGCATATTGATTGATTTGGAGGTCAGTTTCAAATTCAGTAACCATCATTTGTTGAATGTCTACCAGGGCCTAAGATTTTATATATATATATATATATATATGTGTGTGTGTGGTGTCTGTGTGTGTATAAATTTCTCGCGTCTTGCTTATAATGAACTTATAAGGAAATTAAAATTATATCCATTTCATAGAAGGGATACCTGAGGGTCATTGTGCAGAATTGACTTGCTCAGAGGACTAATTGGTGGCAGAGCTGGGATTGGGACCAGGTGTCCCCACTCATAATCGCTTTGCCAGCCTGCCTGCCTTAGCCATCTGGAGTCAGACCACAAAATGCAAGTACAATTTTCACCCTCGAACTGCACGGGTCCACTTACGTGCAGATTTTTTTCCAATAGTAAATAGTGCGGTACTACACGATCCATGGTTGGTTGGTTGAATTGCTGATTGTGGAGCCACACATACGGAGGAACTGCACGTACAGAGGGCTGACTACAAGTTATGTTAGGATTTTCAACTGCGTGGAGGGTCAGCACCTCTAATTCCTGCCTTGTTCCAGGGTCAACTGTAACTTGGAAAGATTTGGGGGCCTTTAAGTAAACTCACGAAGCTCCTACAACAAAGCACTTAGACCTCGCTCCACAGGAAGGAGGGAGGAAACTTGCCCAGTGTCACTCAGCCCGCAAACTGGCAGGGCTGGGATTCAGACTCATGTCTGCTGCCTCCAAAACCCAGACTAACGTGACCCCTGCTCCCCCTACTCTGCTGTTTCAGGCGTTGATCGTGGCTACCCTTTGTGTTCATTTTAATCAGATCTCATCAGTATAAAAGTTGGTGGAGTCTTCCTTTAGAGATTGCATAGGCAAAGTCTCCCCTAGGCTATATAGGGCCCCTGAAAAATATTTTTAAGGGTCTCCTACCTATTTTAAAAAAATGTTCTTTTCCCGAAATCAGTGTGCCTGCACCGTTTGGACAGGCCAACGTCACACAATCCCATGAAAGAACTTCAGCCCCTGCCAGAGGAGCAATACTCTTGCACTTTGAGAATTGAAGCCCAGCCATGAAGCCCAAGACAGCACCACTGGTGTCATTGCTGGAGCTCCTTGGGGCATATAGTCAACACCATGAGCAGGTGGCAGTACAGACGGGTCCCTGAAGGGCGAACTGCAGACAGGGAGCCCCAGATTCTGGGTCTTAGTTAGGGCTCACTGGCTGGTCCCAGGCCCTGGAAGGAGACTTTGAACATTTCTAGAAGGCATTCAAAAGCCTGATTTAAAGGACAGTAGTGAACATAGAGACTAGAAATTATGAGGGGAAGAAACGGAGAAGAGTGTGTGTCTGTCTGTTTCTTAAACTTCTCCTATGTGGCAGGGAGAGGCCAGGACACGGTGAACAGGGAGGACAGAATCCATGCCTTCCTGGATCTCACAGCCTGGCAGGCAAAACAGGCATGAATCACATTATTACAAGGAGGAGGGGATGAGGAGCGGGGAAAGGGGCCCATCTGTCCAGTGGACAATTCTAAAGCACAGTAACGTGGTGGAAGGTGGTGTATCATCCTGGTCTTTGAGGTCAAAGAGACCAGATTCAAGAACCATTCTTGCTCCTTCCTAGCTCTGTGCCTCCACACAAGACCCTTAAACTCAGAGCTTGTTTCCTCATCTGAAAAATAGACAAACTCATCTCAGGGTGCTTGAGAGGGTTCAGTGAAGTCGTGCACAGAAAGAAAGCCCTTAGCAGGAAGTCTGACACACATATAGCGCCCAGTGAATGGTGGCTTTTACAAGTTACTGTCTGATTTCTCAGGCCTCAGCAGATCCAAAGCAACTGACTAGGAGGGCTGGTTAAGTAGGCGCTCTGACAGCCCAGTCAACAGCTGGCAGTGACACTGCTGACAACCTGACAGCAAACGAAGACGGGACTGAAAAATCCGCTGTTTTCTCATCCCTTAGAGCAGTTGACAAGGATTGTGCTGCTCCTTGGGCCAGGAGGCAAAAGTACACTTCTGTTTGATGTATTCTGACTTCTGAGAAGGTGAGGTTGTGTAACATAGAACTTTGCAGGGGGAGGTTAAAAGGGCTAAAATGAAAGTTTGGGTGCTGGCTATGCTTCCCGCACCGTGTGGCCTGAGCTCTGGCAGGATGAGGGACCCTAGATGTGTGTCTGCTGAGGAGCCATCTGGAGCCTGTCAGCCTTGCCTGAGCTGGGTTTCCAGCTCTGTAGATGAAGATCTTAAATGTGGGTGACAGATGTGGGAGAGACACAGCCACGAGATGAAAAGACAGCTCCATCTGCTTGGTTCTGGATAAAGTGTGGAGACCATGTAAGGTTTCCTAGTAAGGAACTTGTGGGTGAGTTTTCAATGGGGGAGGCAGTGTTTACAGCCAAGGTGGACACAATAAACCGATATCCTGACCCCTGGTGTGCTGGGCACAGCTGGCAGATGGGGCTTGTTTATTAAGAGAAACGAAGGAGGAAAGTTCCTGACCACTGTGAGGGGACCTCCAAGTCTCTCGCCATAGAGGAGGTCACATGGGTTTTGGTGCACGGGCTCTGTGACAGCTCTTTGAAGGTATCGTAACTCCTTGCTGCTGCTGTTCTACTTGGCTGCCTATGGCAGTGCAGAGATGTAGGCTGGAGCCTAAAGCCACCCTTGGAGCTTGGCAAGTGGGGTTCTGTCCCCTGGGCTACACATTAGCACCTTCTGGGAGAAGAGTCAGTAGCTGGAGAGAACACACAGCTTGTACCAGAAGGTACAAGGTGATTAGAAACGAATACACATCTTACCTTCTCCCCTTACAATCCTCCTGCTTGGTCAGTAAAATTTTAAATCGTTTACATATATCAGACTCTATGTTTGTCTTTTCATGTCGGTTTTCTCATTTAATCATTATAGCAACCCCATGAGATAGTCTCATTTTATTCCCATGTGAATGATGAGAAAATGGGTAAAGAGAAGGTATAGCCTTCAAGGTCACACAGCTAGAAAATGGCTGAATTGGAATATAAACTCAGGTCTGCCACCGTTAAGTATGTCTTCAGAGGTCATACTGAGGACCCTGAATCCCTCTGCTTTAAGAATCAGTGGCAAATTTTTAAGGTAAAATTTGCAAGCTGACGGCCCTCAGGCTGCATTAGGTCTGTGGATACATTTGTTTGTTTGAATGACTTTAGGTAATAATCGGTGTTTACCACAGTCCCCACCATCCCCAGTTGTCTCACACCTGGCCAGCTGCTTGCCCCCTTTAGGAATTTGAGTTTACAATTCTCGGCTAAACCTTTCTTTTGCTTGAATCAGTGTTTGAGTCAGAGGGATTGACATCGTCTTGGGTGGGGGAAATGCCCTCGTTTTCCCTCTCAGGAGGCAGGGAGGGCTGACAACTCCAGACGTGGCCAAGCTGGGCTGGGGAGCTTCTTAGGGCCTTGGGTTTTGTGTTTGTGTTCAGAATTCAGTTTTCATGAATTCCAGTTTCAAGGGGCATCTACAGAAGACCGTAGGGCAGGAAATGTTTTATCCTGTCCTTGGAGAGGAAACAGAAGGTTCTCCCATAGTCATCAGTGCTCAGGCACACCTGGAGGCCCTGAGTGGGGGGTCATTTGCACTGGGTACTTCCAGGGGCACCGACAATGAGCAAAGTACTG
Organism: Vicugna pacos; assembly: GCF_048564905.1. Classification (NCBI taxonomy): domain Eukaryota; kingdom Metazoa; phylum Chordata; class Mammalia; order Artiodactyla; family Camelidae; genus Vicugna; species Vicugna pacos. The sequence goes on from NC_132996.1 coordinate 40,895,748, forward strand.
AATGAAGTGCTGGGAGGCCTGACTGCCTGCAAGCATCGAGGGACAATGAAACTTATTCAGAAAGAGCTAATTAAAGGTAAACCGTACTAATTTTGTGGTGGGCTTGGAATTTTGGAGGAGTTTTTTCTAAAGAAGTAGGGTAAGTGGCCACCTAGCTAGCAGGAACTTCATGGCCAAAGTCATGGAGGTCAGAAGTCATGGACAGGAGAGTCAGGGAAGGAGGTGTATTGAGGTTTGGAAAGATGCAGACAGAAGGGCGTGCCAGGAGAACCAAACCACAGGCAACACTCGCCCAGTCAGTAATAGTAGCAAGCATTTATTGAGTGCTTACTGTATATCCAGAGCATGTTAAAAGCACATTACATGTATTATCACCCCTGATCCTCACAATAAACCTGCAAGGTAGATGCTGCTTCTATTATTATTAGTGCATTTACAGAGTAGGAAATGGATGCAAAGAGCTCAGAGTCACAGTCAAGGTCACCTTGCTACTAAACCCAGGTGTCTGGCCACAGAGCTCACATCTCTAACCTTTACCCTGTGCTGCTTCCAATAGCAGCCAGTAGCCCCAGCCTGAGAGAGGTGAGACTGTAACAAGAGGGAAAGAGTGAGCGGTTTAGACCCTATAATGGCACCATTTTCAAAGACTGGAATCAGGACCCTTTTCTGGATGACCTCAGCTTCCCCTAATAGTTTGGTTTCTCCCACTTATCCTTCTCAATCCCCTTACACTCCAGCCCAACCTAATTCTTTGGGAAGAGCTTCAGCCGGGGAGTCATATGGGCTTAGGTCAAATTCTGGATTACTGCCAACTACCTCTGGTGACTTTGGGCAAGTGACATAACCTCTTTTAGCCTCATTTTCCCGCCAGTAAAACATGGGGGATAATAGCTTCTGCCCTCAGAGGCTTGTTGTGAAAATCGAAGGAGGTAAGTGCCAGGTATTTCATATGAGGTCTGGCGCATCACTAGTGCCCAATAAACAGCTGCTTTGAGCACAGAATTAATTTCACATGTGGTCATCACCTAGGTCCAGGATTGGCAAAGGTGTGGGTCTAGTTTGCAGCATGGGCTCATGGACTGCATGCTGCCCTCTGCATGAGATGCTCCAGGTAGGACCTGGTGGCTAACAGTTGACATGTCCTTGCTCTGCCCAATGCCTGTGCAGTTAGATGGGCACAGGTGCCAGGAAAGTTACTGGAGCTGGTGGAGCTGGACCCCTTCCACCAGGGCCTGACCTGGTGTCTGCCCTGCCTGTCTCTAGGTAGTGGGAGTAGCGATCCTTAAGTCTTGGTGCCCAGACAGGTAGGGAAATCAAGAAGCCTCCCCTGCTGTGGTCCAGATAAATTCACCTGTGGGTGGCAGACAAGCACATGTTCCCATCCGCTGCCCTGGGAAGCCATGGCTGCTATTGCCATCTGGTGGTGTTTTGTGGCAATGCAAGCGTGGAGGCTTTCACAATATTATAGGCAACGGAGCTCATAGCATCCTGGGGAGTGAAGTTCCAATTCAACCTGCTCGCAGTACAGAGGGCAAAACTGAGATCTAGGAGGAGAAAACAAGTGAAGTTGGAGAAAGAGCACAATTAGAGGAGTCCTGTGGCCTAGGTTCAAATTTCACTTTCCTGATTGGGATTTCAGACAAAGGACTGAACTTCTGTGAGTCTGTGTCTTATCTAAAATGTGATGAAAATCCTCTGCATCTACTCACAACGCCATTGTGAAGCTCCCATGAAAGGCTTTATAAAATGCAAAGGATTCTGCAAATGGGAGGGGCAGTGGTGAAGAGGTTGTAGCAGCAAAGAGAGGTCTGTGTTTCTGAACTTGTGAGCCAGACTAGCTTTGCATCTCCCCTGACCTTGTAGGAGTGACCACCAACCACTCGAGCCCAGCATGGAGACAGGAGCAGAGCTGAATGTGAGTCCTCTCTCTTCGCTGGCCCAAGGTATCTTCAGGGTGGGTGAGGCTCAGGGGTCTTCAATCCTGGCTGTGTGTTCCAGGCCCTTCTTCCTCCTGAGCCGTGGCTGTGACCTTCTTCCCCAGAGGTAGCTTCAGGTGGAAAATGCCTAATGCAATTCTCAGTTCTGGGCATGGGAGCTTGTGTCTGGGTTTCTCCCAAGGACAAAATTCTCGGTCTGAATGAGGGACAAGACAGAACAAGCCAAGATGAGGCCACATAGTAGGGCTAGAATCAGCCCTGAGCTGCTTCTCCTACCCCAGGAATGTAATGGTATCTGGACCTGGACATGAAGCATTAGCTCATCTCTTTCTGGCGATCTGACCAGTGTGCTGTGTCAGGCCATCATCCCAGCAGCTTCTCATTGTCCTGCTGCAGCAGCTGCTGGACTGGTCCAGCTCAAGAAGCCTGGAATGTGTCTGCCCCACCAGCAGTGGAAGGTTTGGGTCAAGCCAGGGCCATTCCCATCCTCAGGCTCTCAGGGTCCCTTTCAGGTTATGACATGCTTCCCTGCCTATAGCGTCCCTACCCCTCCACTGGCTTCAGATGCAGTTGATGTTTATTGAGTATGTTCTAGATGTGGCACTCACTGTCTACACAGAGGCTGTCTCATTTCTTCCTCAAAGCAGCCCTTTAAGGGGTGAGTGTTTCCATATCACAGATGAAGAAACTGAGGCTTACAGAGGGTGCCACTCAACTAGTGAAGTGGGAGCTTGGTTTTAAGCCCCCAGTTTTTCCTCCTTGTCTGTGTAGAGTCTAAGAGTGTAGACCTTCCAGGAATACACCTGGAATGAAGGCCCATCTTAGGGGTGAGCCCCAGGCTTCGCTGAGCAGAGAGGGGAGGATCCCAATGACGCACTTGGTCAGAGACCCTGTAGAATGCTCCCCGCCAGCCCCCTAGCAAGACCTTGCCCCCCAGCCTACCTCATTCCCACACTCCCAGCAACTGCCTCTATGAGCAGTTTCTTGTGCATCATTTCAAAATCTTTGTACAAGACCAAGCGTATTCAAATACATCTGTTCTTTCCTCCACCAGTTGGAATCTCCCCATACACACCATCCCACAGAGGTCTTCCACTCCTCATCATCTCTCGACACAGAGATCCAGTGTCCTCTCTTTAACTGCTTTATTGCAGCCTCTTGTGTGGCTATTGGCTCTACATGATTTACTGGCTATTGCACTTCTGATGGACACTTCGGCTTGTTTGGGTTTTTTTCCATCAGGAATGACGTGCTCATTGAACCTTTGTCTTCACACAATTGCCTAGGAAGGACTAGGATGGATTCCTGAAAGAATTGTTGGGTCAGAGTACCTGCTGCTTAGATTTTGCTAAATACCGCCAAATGACTCTCCGGAAAGTTTGTACCAGGTTATACTCTGACCCACAGTGGGAGTAGAAGGTACCTCCACCTGGAAAATGAGTCCCGTGGTCAGGCTGGCTGGCAGCTTAGAAGGCATGATTCCAGAGGCACCCAGGAACCACTCCCCCTCCCCCCTCAGGAATCTCCCCTTCCATCCAGCCGTGGTGTCTGGAATTCCCACTCATTCCTTGACCTGGGCATTTTCTCTAGAAGATTCTGATGTCTAGGAACAGACATCAGTCCCAGAGGAAGAAATCTGGGCTCTGGGAAGGGTAACAAGGGAAGTCCGTTTGCATTCATTAGCAATGGACTTGGTCAAGGTCCATTATGCAGTTTGACTTTCATGGGCCCTTGGCACTTTTGCTTTTGTGGACCCCTTCCTCCATCAAAAAAAAGAGATATTAAAAAGTGTATGTTATGACTGCATTGGTGTAAACTAGATGTAATCCAGGATGGATGGTATTAATTTTTTTCTTTTGATTACAAAAAAAAAATTAAAACATTTCTATGGGCTCCTTCAAATATTGTAGGTCCTAAGCATTGTGCCTTAATGGGTGAGTTGGCCCTGGACTTGGCCCCCAGGTTAGCCCTCCACATACCTACTTCCATATCTTTTGTCATCCTCCCTCATCCTGGCTTTTGACACTGGAAAGGTATGAAATTCAGGCCATTTGGGTGTAGCTGGCCATCACATCAAGCACTAGGCAGTGTTTGGCCCATCACTAACAGCAGCAGAACCCTGCAGTGTCCAAAGTGTTTTCACCAACATGGTTATCTTAAAATAGCATGCCCATTTTACAGATGAAGAAAGAGAGACACTGACACAGAGAAAAGAGAAGTGACTTGTCTAAAACATAGGCTAGTGAGAAACAGAACTGTAAAATCAGCTGCAGCCTTGGCCCCCTTCATCCCCTCCCGCAAGCCCAGCTCTGCCGGCCTGGTTCAACCCAGATATCATGATACATCTTTGTTCTTTGAACATATTCAAGAGTGTGACTTTACAGAAGATGAGGCAGTGACAGTGCCACATCCTGACAGGCACACCAGTGGAGCTCCACATATTTGGGTGACATATGGAAGCCAAGTGCTTCTCCAATCTCTCCCTAAATAACTGACTTCAGTTTGTGAGCGTGTGTTTTTTTAAACCAGAGTAAAATTGATTGTCACACATGCCTTGGATCTCATTTTAATGTAAGTAGAGCATGATTAGAAATTCAGAATTAGATGGCTCCGCATTAATTACTCCTCGACTACACCTTTTACTTATGGAGTGTGTTTACTGTCATTAACTAGGAGAATGCTGGGAAAGCACGGATGGAGGATTAATCAGAAGAAGGCAGCTTTAATAAGTAATTGTGGGTGGCAAAACTAGAAATGGATTTCTTTCATTTTTACTTAGATTTTATCTGATTTCCACATTCTTTGGATGCACCTAACACCCTTTGCCATGTGCCTCTCCATTTCTCTTTTAGAAATCTTGCTTCTATTGCCCTTCCTTTGCCCTGTCCTCAGTGTCAGTCATATCCCCGTCCTAGGGTGCTCCCTCCAATCCTGACTGAGAGAGGCCACAAGACGAAGCTTTATAAAGCCAGGCTCTCCTCATGTCCCTCCCCTCTTAAAAAAAACCGAGTTGATTATTATCTTACTGTCTACCTTTTATTAAATATTTATGTCATCACTTCTATGATTTTACCTGCCGATAATCTTTGGGGTAGGAATAATTATACCCAGTGTATTGGGAAGTTATACCCAGTTTAAGTGACACTTGAGGCTCAGAGAGGTTGAGTCAGTAATTTGAGGTCACACAGCACAGATGGAGAACTCAGTCACCTTCCATCACACTGTGCCATTCTCAAACAGGACGGCAGTCAGAAAGGGCTGGATAAAGCAAGCTCACTAGATGGTTAGGAGTGGATGGGACCTGGGACAGGAGCTGTGTGTCCATGGCCAGGCCACCCAGTGTCCAAGTTGCCTTTGGGAGGAGGCAGATAGACTTTTGTCTCATTCCCGGCCCCCTTTGCATTTCCCTGCCTGTCTGCAGGCTGTGTTATTGATCTGGTTTCAAGTTGTTTGATTTTTTAAAATGAAAAAATCAAGCAGAGCTGGGGTAAGCTATTCACTATATTTTGTCTCAGCAATTATCCCCTTCCAGGAAATAGCCAGTGTCACTTTCCATCCTGACAGTGATCCCATCTGGAAACCGAGAACACTCTGCCCAGGTGGAGACCTGGAAGGGCCTGGAAGTCTCAGTTGGGCTGCCAGGCCCCCTGCCTACTGCCCCTAGGGCCCCACTGACCGGGTGGCAGGGAGATGGTGCCCAGCCGGGGAAATCTGAGCACACGGGCAATTGAGTGCAGCGTTTGAGGGATCTGCTGGGCATGTAATGAGACCTTCTGGAGGCTTTGTGGGAAGGCTCTGATGTGAGAGGAGGGAGCACTGAGGCTTCGGGCAGGGCTGACCAGTGGAGTAGGGGAGCCAGGAGATTGAATTTCCTGTGGAGGAAACCGCCTCCAAGTCGCATTTGGTTGCAACTCGTTTGGAAGCCCTTACAGACGCCCATGTGTGCCCTGGGGTCTTCACATCTGCCCCCGGAGACAGTGAGGCAGACCTTTTCACCTGCATTTTACAAATCAGGTAACCAAGGGTTGTGGAGTTCAGCTAAGCCAGCCTTAGTTACTGAGCAAGACTAGGAGGCAGGCACCAGAGACCTGGAGCCCACCGTCAAGGATTCTGGGAGAGGGAAAAGGAAATGTTCCTGGACAGCTGGGAGTGAAACAGTTTAGGTTGGGGATGAACCCTACCTCTGCTACTTCCCAATCAGCCTTTGCTGGGTCTCTGCCTCCTCACGTGTAAACCGAGTATAATGACATTTATACCATGAGCCCCTCGGGAACAAGGGCCACGCCTGCCTCGTTGTCCGGCTTATCCCAGGCACCTCGCATGATGCCTGGTACAGAGTAAGTGCTGGAGAAACGCCTGTTACATGCGTGTTGCTGTTGTCAGTGTTAAACGTAATGATGTGGGCAAAATGCTTCGTTCAGGGGTTCATGGGAAGCACTCAGAGATGGAGGCTTTAATTCTCCCTGGAGGGCCAAGCACCACTTCCATAAAGAGTTGCAGACCAAGGAGAAGCGGGCTCGGAGGAGAGGGCGAGCCTCTATCAGCCGGGCTCCCAAGGCAGATCATGACGCTGAAAGACAAAGATGTCTGTGAACGTGATAGAGGATACTGACAGGCAGAGATGGGGACGACTGATCACACTGCAAGCCTGGTAACTGACAAAGGCCAGGACTGGAACCTGGAGGTCCTAACTCTCAAGAGTGTCATTTCTGGACCATTCTGAGTCTTTGACCCTTTTAAGTTTCACCAACATAATGTTTAGGCATCCACTGTAAGATGCTTTTAGAATTTCAAATGGACTTTTATTTTTAGCAGCAACATCATGCTGAGCATTTGACAATGATTGATTCATTTCTCAGTTTATTTTTAATAAGCTTAAAGGCTATGGTTGATGATCGTTTATAGATGCAGTTAATGCAGCATTTACAGTTCCTGACTCCACAGGCCTGGAACGCACTGTGTCTTCGTTAAAATGATGAAACCTAAATGTGCGAGGAGGTGGGGGCATCCCTGTCGGAGGTTTGTCCTCACCTCTTTGAAAGTTTCCTTCACCGCCCCAATCACTGGCTGCTGAAACCGAGTTCCCAGTTTGACTAAAATGTCATTACATTTTATGATGACTTTATTCTTTCTGTCCTAAGCTGGTTGATTAGGAGCTGGAGGCAGCCAGTAATTAAGCTCACCTGTCAGAGTCAGGCTCAAGTCAGAATGAAATACATTCTGCAACGTCCCCGCTTTCATTTCGCTGGATATCAAGGCATCTGAATTAAGCTCCTTATGGGAACAATATCTGACCCAAAAATGTTAGCACAGGGATTACGGAGGTGGAAATTTGGTTAAGTTACCTACTTATCAGGACTTAGAAGAACTGTGTGAGTTCTCAGGCTGCTTGAGAAAACTCTTCATTTGTGAGGAAAATTGAGTTCCAAACCATAATAGCCAGTGGGGGCAGTTTCTGGGATCACAGCATTCAGACTGAATAGTCATTGGTCCCCCCTAGAGAAGACATTCAGGCGAGTCCAGAGACTGTTAGAAGAAAAGTGCAAAGTCCACAAAATCTTTCAGCGCGGCTTGTCATCTGCGGGGAGGCCTGCCTCATGTCTGTGGCTTTGGGGGAGCTGTGGCAGATACTTTGTGCCTTCTGAAGGGCCAGATGAGCCCAAGGCTAGATGGAGCTTTGTTCTTGACTCTCGAAAATTATAGTCTGATGTACTTCAAAGGGATTGTAATGAGGACATTGGAGGCCCAAAGAACCCAGCTTTGCAGATTCTGTTTTCAAGGCCATGACGTTTGGCGCTCCTTCGTGTCTCTCGCCGCAGTCCTCTTGCTCTTTCTTGCCTATGCCTGGTGGGGATTGTCTTAAAGGGCCTTATCGTCCTTGCCTTCCTTTTTGCCTGTTTGCCTTTGATGGGCTCATCTCGCCCAGAGTTTCATCCAAGGCTCCTTCCTGAATTCTTTTCTCTCCTTACGTGCCAGGTTTGACAGAAAGAGCTTTCCTTTCTAATGTGTTTATTAAAGACATTTTCTTAAAGCTTATCCATCCTGACGCTACTCACTTACACAAATGTTCCTTTTCTCTCACCTCTGCCCCAGGCCTCATTTTTTTTTTCAGATATTTTTCTCTCACTCTCCTTGATCTTTTGAACAATTCTTTGGTCTTTGCTCAGAAAGAACCTGCTACCTCTGACTCTGCACACGTTTGCCACCTTTATCCAGGTAGCTTTTAATCCTGATGTAAATCTAGCAAACTCTAGCCATCCCTCACGCTGCCTTGACAGCCTTCCACCCCTCATATTCTCCCAATGCTCTTTCCAGAACAGTCCTCAGAGTAGGAAGCTGCAGAATGTCCAATCTGGAAGGGACTTTGTAAATAGCTCTATTCCTGACTTCAGATAGAGTAACTGAAGCCCAGAGAGGGAAAGTAACTTGCTCAAAGTCACACAGAAGGCAGAGACAGAGTCAGAATAGGGCCCCAGTCTTCCCCTTGGCCCTTTTCACCTTTAAGAACTCATTTCCACACACAAAGGCCAGATAAGAAGTCAACATTCTCACAGAGTATGAACCCCTCATTGATGGAGCATTAACTGTGTGCCATGCATTATGCTGAGTACTTTTAATACATACCTCATCTGATTCTTGGCAAGGACTCTGTGACATGAAACCCATTTTACAGATGGAGAAACTGAAGCAATGGTATGCTGGAGCTGGCTGGTACTGGCTCTCGGGAATCAACTGTCTCTTCCCAATTCCAGATTCAGGGATTTCATGTTGCTGAGTGAAATCAACCACATTGGAAGTGTTTATACCACAGAAATGGGCAAATGCTATACATCAGGACTTTTCTCCATCCCCTGCCCTCCTCTTCCCCAGTAGACCCAGTTTACAAGCACACCCCTAGGCTTCATATAGGCTAAGCAGCTTGCCCAAGGGTGCACAGTGGGGATGTGGCAGAGCAGGGGCTTTTTCCCAGGAGGGTATGACTTCAAAGCCTGAGCTCTCAACCACTATATCATATAGTCAACAGGGCCAAGTTTTCAGGCTCATTCCTCTTGGACTAGAGGTGGTGGTGGAAGAGAGCTCCTTCCTGTGTCTGATCCACAGATGGTGGCAGGGTGTGAGGTACCCATATGCGGAGGGACCCCACCTCATTGGCAGGATCGGGTAGCCCTGGGAACGTTTCCCAGACTCACTCACTCAGCCACATTGGTTTCCTTGCTGTTTTGGGTTTTCCAAGCACACTCCTAACTTAGGGCCTTCATTTTTGCTGTTCCCACTGTCTTAAATGCTTTCCCACAAATGAACAGAGTGTGCTTCCTCACTTCCTTCTTGTCTGTGCTCTGTCTTGACCACCCCATCGAAAACAGCACCTCAGTCGTCTGTATTCACTTCCTGTAGTTTATTTTCATAGTACTTATCATTGCTTCTCTTCACAGCACATATGCATTTACTTTTTGTCTTTCTCTCCCAGGTCCATAAAAGTTGGACCTGTGTCATGTTCACCCTTATACCTTTGGAGTACAGACTGGGGAGGGATCAGGTGGGTGATTTAATGAAGGTCAGCTGTTATTCTTTCTTAGACATGCCTTAGGCAGTCAGCTACTAGCTCATATTCATTTGTAAAGGCAAAGAGCTTCTCCTTCACTCTCTGATCTCATGAGATCTTCAAAGTCTACAACCATCTTCTCTCCACCCTGGAGCTGTTTCTTTCATGTTCCCACCTCCCCCACCCCACTGCCCCCCCCCCCCATAGGCCAACAGTCACATCTGCCAATGCTGAGTTGCTAACAAATAATTAATCAAACATTTTAAAAAGGAACCTTTGACCCCAAGAACTAATTACATTCCCATCTTGGAAGGTGAGCATGGCTGTGTCCTTTAAACTATTTAAGAGGATGACTGGGACTGATGGAGTGTGACCTTCAGAGGAGCAAATCTGGGGGAATTCAGGTAACAGCCAGCAGTGGGAGTGGCTGCATGAGTCCCAGGCTGGGTGTCTGTTCATTCATTCTGACCTGGAGGGTCATACAGATGCTGTTTCCCACATTTCCTGGGTCATGCCTGGTAGTAAATACATAATCTCTCTCACACACACACACACACACACACACACCCCTCTCCGTTTCTGATTTCAAACATTTTACCAGTTTATTGTAGAAAATTTAGAATAAACAGACAGAGTAAAAGAATAGTTAAAAAATTATATGTTAATATCACCCCTGAGATAACAATAGTGGATATTTTGGTCAGGTTTATTTTAGTCTTTTTTCCTACTAATTAACATCTGTATATTTTCTGACCTACTTTTTAAGAAACTTAATATATCAGAGATGTCTTTCCATGTGATTAAAGATGTTTATATACAGTCACTTTTATTAGCTGCAGAATATTTTGTTATATGCAGGTACCATAATTTATTAATCCCTGACTGTTGGACAGTTACGTTGTTTCCAACTCTAGATTATCACAGGCAGTGCTATGATGGACTCTCTTGTTGGTGTATCTTAGACCATCAGGGATTATTCTCATAGTCATTAACTTCAATGCCTACAACTCAGTGCTGTGGACTGAATATTGTATCCCCTCCTTCAGATTCATATGTTGATGCCCTAATCCCCAACGTGATGTTATCAGGACAGCAATCCTTTGAAAGATAATTAGATTTAGATGAAGTCAAAAGGGTAATGCCCCTGTGATAGCATTTGTGTCACTCTAAGGAGATGAAGGGACCAGAGCACTTGTACTCGCTCTCTCTCTCTCTCTCTCTTTCTTTCTTTCTTTCTTTCCCCACCCCCATCTCCCATGTGAGAATGCAGTGAAAAGACAACTGTCCATGATCTAGGAGTGCCCTCACCAAGAACTCCACCGTGCTGGCCCCCAGCCTCTAGAACAGTGAGAAATAAATGTCTGTTGTTTAAGTCACCCAGTCAGTGGTGTTATGTTTTCACAGCCACTTCACTGAGTTCTCCCAATGTATATACTAGAATGGTGCCTATATGGGGACCATGATTTTGTTATCAAGTCCAAGCTCATATTGCTCGCTACAGGACAGGCCAGTAATTTGAGGGACGAATTGTTGGGGCAAGGAATAGTGACTTTATTTGGAAAGCCAGCAGACTGAAAAGATGGTGGACTTGTGTCCCAAAGAACCATCTTGCCTGAGTTAGAATTCAGACTTTTTTAATACTAAAAGGGGAGGGAGTAAAGTCAGACATTCCTTGTGTGGTCAGCCTCTGGAAGGAATGTGTTGATTTCTTTCTTCCCATAGTCATGCACAGGTGGGCCTGGTCAGGATGTTTCCTGTGAGTTAAACAAAGGCATTTTAGCTTAATGCTCATTACCTGGGAGGCAGGGCTCCCAGAGATGGGCCATCATATATATTATATACATAAGGGATGCTTATCGGCAACATCCCTTTAGTGATTAACTTGTAATAGACTACAAAGGGTTTTCCCTACTACAGTTTTACTTCTAGGCCTTTGTGTGTTCTGTTCCCTCTGCTTGGGACAGCCCTTTCCATCTCTACCTCAGGTTTTTTGCCTGGTTATCATAGGCTCTTTTTTCCCCCTCCAAGTCAGATATTTCCTTACTTTTTAATATTTCTGAAATGACCATGAATTTGACAGCCAGTTCATGTGATTCTGGTGGTAGTGAGTTGTGGACTTTAAGAAACATCATAGTTCTTCTTCAGCATTCAAGGCTCAGCAGGGAGTAATTCCTGGGTTTAGGTTGCCCCCTCCAGAGTGTCGTAACCCCTTGGGCTATCATTATACTACTCCCACTGCACTGTCCTTGTAACTGAGCAGGACCCTGTTGTCATAGATGACCATCTGATGTCTGTGGTGGTGTCTGTAACTGCTTAACTTAATGGTTTAAAGGGTTTTTCCCTGGCTTTTGCTGACCAGGGTTGGGCAGGATAGGAGGGAGGCTTGAGTGGTCTGCCCCAACCCTCTTGTGGTGCTGTGTGAAGGGATCATACTCAGTGCCCTGCTTTTGACCCCAGTGCCTTCCCCTTGTCCCTGACACCTCAGAAATGGCAATTGAGCATTTTATCATCTTGTATTTCATAATTCACCCCAACTGTGCATGTTTGCAGGTGGTTTTGACCCCTTGAGTTTTCCTTGTATCCTGTTGTTCCAGCAGCGGGCCTCAGCCTGCAGCAGGTGATCCCAGGCCTCAGCGTGCTTAAAAGAGTAAAAGCATTTATCAGCCTGACTTTAAACTGCACAAGTTTTTCTCGAGACCTCTTTTCCATGGAGCCCCTTCCTATGCATCCCTTGTTCTAAGTACAAGAATATTAAGATAGTCCCACAGCTGGAGATGAACTTCTTACCCAGCAGAGGGAAGGAGACCACTGTATCTGCAAAAACAAGAACAACTTTGCAGCAATTTGTTACCCTGTATGTGATCTCTGTAGAAACTAGCTCTGCCCCTTGAACTCTTGAAATTTTACTATAAAATCCCTTGCCTTCTCTCCTCAGCAGGCTCACAGTCTTAGAGACATTAGCCCACTGTGGCCTCCTTTGCCTGGCAAAGAAATAAAGCTGCCTTTTCTACTTCATTCAAAATTCTGTTCTCAGGTCTCAATTCAGTAAGTGGGGTTCAGAGGCCGTGTTTCGGCAACATACTTACCTACTTGTTTGTCTCCCCTTCACAAGGACCTCTGTGGGAACAGCAAAAATAGTACTTTTTCTTCCTGTCCCTTCACTTCCCAGCAGTCCAGTAGCCTGGGCTCCAGGACAGGTGCTGAGAGTGAGGGATGGGGGAAGAGAAGGGGCTGTCCCCTGTCCTCTCTACTGAATGGGCAAATGGAATTATTTCCTTCTTCCAGGCCCATGGAGAGCTCCTTTACAGAGCCCTTTGAGGGTGGATCAGAGCATTTCACCTGCCCCACCTTTGAGGTTAATGTGAATATATTTATTTGCTCTGAGCAAGGGCGGAGAAAAAGCTTGGCAGGTGGAGGTTTTGGTAATCCGTGCCCACATGGCTATAGAAAGCTTCCAAGAAACCACGTTACCTGCGTAGCAATTGTTTTCGCTGTGCTTCAGAATGACCCTCAAGAGTCAGGAGAAATGCTTGAATTTCAGCTTTACAAAAGGCTCTGCCTGTGATATCACCTTTCCCCTCTGTCCCACTTGCCCAGCCCAGATACAGTGACCGTGAATGAAGTTGGCCATTTGAGCTTTTCAGTGCCCCTTCCTCCCACCTTCCCCCTCCTCCTCCCTTCTGGGCCTTTCTCTTTGTCCTAAGTTCATCTTCCCTTATCTGCCTCTGCATGATTTTTGGTCTTGTTTTTTATCGATTACCTCTGACTCCAGAAAGAATACAGTACCTGTTACATAGGAACGGGAGCTGCACAAAGTTGGGAGAAGAGAGATCGTCCCTTTCCAGCTAGGAAAGGAGGTGACATCTTCATAGGGAGGCAGCTGATTCTTGAAGGACGGGTTGGATTCAAATGGGTGACTCCTCAGGCAAGAGTCAGGTGTGGTCAGGAAGGCGAGGACTGAGGCTGAAGCAGACGTTTATGTATTAATGTTATAAAGTACCTGCACCGTGCCTGCCACTTGTGTGTGTGGCTGAACCAGAAGTCCCCCAGGTCTCTGGGTCTCCAGTTCCCTTGTCTGTGGCAACCCGGCCTCCAAACTTGGTACCTCTTTAAGTTCAAACTGAAAGAATCCATGAGCATAAACGCACTGGTACTCAATTTTGACTTTTCTGGATATTTTGTAGGGGAGATGGGAGAACGAGCTCATCTCGTACAAACAACTGACGATGTCCGTTTGACATTTCTATTTTCCCCAAAACCCTCCTTAACACACCGTAGTGTGGAGGGGGATTGCTCCCTCCTTCCCTCACTCTTGCTCTCTTATCTCTTAGATTCTTCCTCTTCTTTTACATTCCTCTCCCTTTATCAGCCAGTTCTTACCACCCAGCTCACACACTACACCATCACGTTAACCCATTCCAGCCCTTGGAATCCGACCTCCTGCAAGTGCTTTATTAAGCTGCATTTTCCAAACAAATGGGTTACCTTCCCAAAGAGAAATTCTAGTGGCTCTAAAGCATCCTTCTTGCTACGTGTATATTTTCTCATTCAACACCCCCAAAACGGCCCTTCCGTTATCTTCATTTTAAAGATTCGACACCTGAAAATAAGAATAGTGGATTGGTTTGCCCAAAGTCACACAGCAGACAAAATGGCAGAGAGGAGACCTGAACTCTTGTCACTTTTTAAAAGAATGTATAACAACCCCCTCCTCTATGTGGAGGAGAGGAGGGTGACTGATGAGAGCAGGGGTAGACATGTACGTGAGGACCTATATTAGTTTCCTACGGCTTCTGTAAAAAATACCACCACAGGGTGGCTTAAAGCAACAGAAATGGATCTGGAGGCTAGAAGTCTGAAATCAAGGTGTCAGCGGGGTTGGTTCCTTCTGGCAGGTCCGAGGGAGGATCTGCTTCGTGCCTCTCTCAGCCTCTGGGGGTTGCTGGCAATGCTTGGTGTTCCTTGGCTTGTAGACACATCGTTCCTGTCCTTGTCTTCAGTTTCCACGTGGTGTTCTTCTCTCTGTGCATCTCTGTGTCTTTACAACCTTGTCATTAAAAACACTAATCACTGAATTTAGAACTGACCCTAATCCAGGCCTTACTACATCTGCAGAGACCCTATTTCCAAACAATGTCACGTTTGGAGTTTCTAAGAGCACATAAGTTTTTGGCAAGACACCATTCAACCCAGTAGAGGACCAGTTCAGGAAGCCCCTAGAAGGAAATGCCAGGAAGTCTGGACTGTGGGCAGGGAATGATCAGGAAGCGGTTTTGAGGAGGATGACAGGATGCAATCAAATTTCCACCCACAACCACCTTGCCCCCTGCTTCAAATCTGACTGGTTCCAAGTGACTTCTTTCTCACTAAGGCTCCCGACGCCTTGTTGCTTTGTTAAGGAATTAAACAGGGTGGACTTCCCTCAGCTGGTGAGTGTTTTCTGAGATTGGCAGCCTTTACTTCCTCTTGGGATCTTTGCACTTTTGGAAACTTTGCTCTTGTCCTGCTGTGCCTGGGGCCCACAGTGTGCCGCCTGAAACCGGTCAGAGCCTGATGCCTTGGTCACAACCACATCCGCTCCTACTAGGCATTGAAAAGACTGAACAGGGTGCCAGTCGCTTTTTGATGAGTGCAGTTTGGTTCCCCCGTCCATCATTTGCACCCAGCCCCGTTTTGTGCCCAGAGTCCCTTTCCTGACTTGTCCCTGGTGTGGGAGAAGCTGCTAAGACTTGGTCAGACCACCTCTGAAAACTTTTCTGAGAACAGGGGCCAGGGACCAAGGCAGGGCAGGGAGTCAGACCGGGAGGGGCTGCCAGGCTGGGCTGGTCCGTGGGAAAGACACCGGTGCTCAGTGAACAAACACACCTGCCAGCTGAAAGCAGTTGACAAAGCCCTGGGTGACCGCTTCAGCGCCCTGCTTTGACCCACCCCCAGCAAATGCGGGGCTATTTTGATGTTGCTTTGGAGCTGAGAGAGCACTGGAACTCTGGGACTGCTCTAGTGGCTGAAGCCACAGGCTCCCTCTGCCTTTGTGGCTTTGCCAAGCCCTCCACTGGCCTACGAGGGAGTGGGCTTGGGAGAGACGCACTTGGCCTCAGTGAGTGTGCGGAGGCCTAGGGCTTCAGTTTATTTTGAACAGGGATATTCAAACAACATTGCGGGGTTTCTCCCTCTCGGGCCCACCATGATGTCTTCAGATTCTAGGGCTGTAGGTTGGATGAGGACGCTAGCACAGCATGGTGAGAAAAAGAGTTTGAATTCCTGGTTCTGAGCCTTTTCCTCCACTGCTTTTGGCTAGCTGTGTGACCTCAGGCAAACCGCTTGATCTCTCTGAGCCTCCGTCTTCCCAGCTATAAAACAGAGTGGGTAGTTTCTAGCCCTCACAGAGTTTCAGAAGTAAGAGCTGAGAGGATTTATGCAGAAGTGCTGAAGGCTGTGTTGCGGGGGAGGGGAGGGCACAATGGGAAATGTGAAGCCCTGTATCTGTCCGTAGTGATAGCTGACGTTTGTTGAGGGTCTAGTTCATGCTAGACATTGTTCTGAATACTTTTCATGGATTTCTTGTTTAATCTGCACAAAGGCTCTATGAGTTAGCACTATTATTATCTTGATTTTACAGATGAGGAAACTGTGGCTGAGAGAAGTTAAGTCATCTGCTGAAGGGCAGACGGTGAATTCGTCGTGACGGGCAGGTGCAGCTCCAGGGCCTGCAGGCTTACCCACCCCGTGCCCTCTGCTTCTCTCAGGGTGATCATAAGCAGTATTTAAAACTGCCTGTTTCTGGGACTGAATCTGACAAACCCTGAGAATACATTGTCTCTAGTCCTCTGAGCAGCCTTGTGATGTAACTGTTACCATCTCCCCTTTATAGATGAGGACACTCGAGATGAAAGGTTCTGTTCACTCCAGTTTGAGCACCCCCTATTCTATCTGAGGCACTGGGGGCACAACAGTGAACAAAGTAGGGGGGTCCTGCCTTCATAGAACTTACATTTTAGTGACAGGAAGACAAGAGATGAAATAGATATGTGAAATAGTTTTACATCATGGTGAGGGCGAGGAAGAAAATAAGCCGAGTGACAGTGAAGTAGCAGTGTCGGGAGGGCTGAGAGGCCGCCCTGCGGAGGTGCCTTTGGAACTGAGACTCAGATACTTAGAAAGAGGCAGCTGTGCGGTGCTTGCAGAGGGGCTGTCCCAGGCAGGGAACAGCAGAGGTCGGCGAGGAACAGAGAGGGGGCGGAAGGGGCTGGAGAAGGGGGCTCAGGGAATGAGAGGAAGTGTGGTGGGGGCCGGGGAAAAGGAGGCCATGGCTATGGTGAAAATCGGGGTGACTCTTGTAAGAGGCAGTGTGGAGCCTTCCTGCCTAAGCTGATTCCTGGGGTGACTGTGCTGCCAGGTCGCTGACCGTGTGCCCAGTGGCCAGTGTGGGGGATGGCTGGACCAGGGCAGGGCAGGGTGGGCAGGTGGGCAGCCTGCTTGGTGGGTGGGCTCAGGCTTGAAGCCTGTGGAGCCCTCTCTCATTTTGCTGCAGGAAAAACAGCAGACCTGGGGACTTGGGATCCCCTCCACACCCACGCGGGCTGCTCACACACTCCGATGCACCCAGGGATTGGTGCGGCTGGTAATCACCTGAGACCTGGACTCACCCACTGCCAGAGTGGGAGCCAAGAACTCCCCAGGGAGGCAGATCAGCTTCCTCTGCTGGCTTTACACATGTCCCGGGAGACTGTGGCTCTTAACTTATTATCCGCTCTGGGGATCTTGTAGGAACTCCACTATCCACAGAGAATTGCTGGTAGATGTTCTAAAGAGCCTAATAAGATGTTTCTCCCCTCTTGAGAGGAAAAAGATACTTCGAGCAATTGAGCAGAATGAAATCATAGACCTTGGGACCTGGAAGACACTGTAGAGACAATCTTGTCCCACACTCTTATAAGAAGAGACTAAGGCTCAGGTGTTATTTTAATTTAGTGTTATGAAAAATAGTTGGTGCAAGTCTTTCTGGGGGAAAAAAAGGCCCCAAAACCAAACAAATACACTTTTTCTGACTTGGTAAACAATAAATAGACTCTTGATTGAAGAGAGGCTGGTAGCAGAGAAGGGGGGCTTCTGGGTGTCAGAGAAGGAGCTGGTTTCCACATCTGGTACTTACTAGTTATCTGTTCTGGCTCCAAGTTATGTAATGCCCCTGATTCCTCAGTTTCCTAATTTGTAAAATACAGATAATAATGGATACCCAGCTCACGTGCAGTGAATAGGATAACATATATAAAATGTTCATCACATAGTGAGTATTCAACAATTGGTTGCTGCCGTTACCATTTGGGGGTGCAGATGCAGAAGATGCGGATGACTAGTGACATGAAGCCTAGGAAAATGCTCAGTGATGGCAGGATGGTCTGCAAATGTTATTATCTTGAGCTCATCCCTCCATAACATTTCCCTAGGTGAGTTTTACTAATTCCTCTCCAAAAGCTTATTATCACTTGCTTCTACCTCTTGGAAGGCAATTTCTAAGAGAAGAATAGTCCTCATTAAGCAAGAGTTCCAGCATATAAATTAGAGTTTCAGAACAGCGGTTAGTCTTTTTCACTTCAAGAGCACCCCCAGTACATCTCCCAGAGTGTGAGTCTTGACACACACTCAGAGACAGGCTGGAGAAAGAGGTGTCCAGCCTAACCCAGCTATTCTAGAGCCCGTCCTTTGTCCCAACCCAATTCAACCCTGGGGCCATACGGTAAGGTGTACTGTAAGATGATGGTTCCTCTTATCTGATCAGTACCATGTTATGGTTTCAGTTGAAGTCATCCCTGGACAGGGATGTCTGCTATTAGTCATTTCTCTCCTGGCTTCGGGGAGACTACAGGCACGTGGAAGGGATGAGAAGACCCATGCACAGCAGCCGCTGACTCACAAGCTGGGGAATTGACCATCCATTTGGTGACTCAGCGTCGACTTGTCCCTGTGGTGGGGTCTGCAGGGGCAGGGCTGGGCCTTGCCACCTCCTGTTTCTTTCCCCTCTGCAGAGTGCAGTCCCCATCTTCCTGTTATAAAAACAGCGTATTTTCAAAATAAAATTAGAAGAGTAAGAGAGAAGAATTGAGAGGCTTTTGCCAGAAAGAATCTAGCTGAGAGGACCAAATCCTGTCCAGTATCTCGGGTTAAAAGGAACCGATTATGAAGTACAAATGCAGTTGACTTTGGCCCTGAGATCTACAGGGAAAACCGGGAGAAGAGTAACAGAGCAGCAGCCAGGCAGCATTTGCTGTGAGCTCTTCCAGTCACGGGTGTGAGTAAGGCATTCTGTCCCAGCGTCCTACTGAGTTTGATCTGTGCCTTGAGGTGTGGAGTTTGGAAAGATACTGATGCTGGTAGTTTTTCTGCTTTGAGGAATACAGAAAAGGAAACCCTATTGGGAGTGCTGTTTCTTGGAAACCTGTTACTCACCTGAGCCCTGTGTTCAGATGGAGGCCAGAGTGAGTCTGAAGGAGCTTGTGGGGAATCTGAGCAAAGGGGCTGCTCATCTAGGCCAAAGCCCAGAGCCAAGGCTGGTGTGGATGTTGGTGCAAAGAAAGGCAGTGAGAGGGGGGCTTTGGTCTTTGGGGAGTCATTTATTCATTCATCTTTTTACTGAGCACTTACTATGCAGTAGGCACTGTTCTAGGCACTGTGAAACAAGAATAGCAAGGTTTCTGCTGCCATATTCAATTTACCTTCTTGTGGGGAGATACAGACAAAACACAAGTGAACAAATGCGTTCATAAGGTCATTACTAAGAGAGCGGCAAATGCTGTGAAGAAAGTACAGCTGGGCGATGTGTTTAAGGGTGGCTCGATGAGCACTACTTACAGTAGCCAAGACATGGAAGCAACCTAAATGTCCATTGACAGATGACTGGATAAAGAAGATGTGAGATATATAAATGTGCAAAGTATAATATTATATATAATATAATATATATGTATATATAATGGAATACAACTCAGCCATAAAAAGGAATGTAATAATACCATTTGCAGCAACATGTGTGGACCTGGAGATCGTCATACTAAGTGAACTAAGCCAGAAAGAGAAAGAAAAATGCCATATGGTATCCCTTATATGGGAAATCTAAAAAAATGATGCAGATAAACTTATTTACAAGACAGAAAGAGACTCACAGACACAGAAAACAAATTTATGGTTACCAGGGGAGAAAGGGGTAGGAGAGGGATAAATTAAGAGTTAGGGATTAGCAAATACACATTACTATATATAAGATAGATAAACAACAAGGTCCGACTTTATAGCACAGGGAACCTATTCAATATCTTGTCATAACCTATAATGAAAAAGAATATAAAAAAAGTATAAATATACAATTGAATCACTTTGCCGTAAACCAGAAACTAACACAACATTGTAAATCAACTATACTTCCAGTAATAAAAATGAAGATAATGACAGAAAAAAAAGAGTGGCTCAATGAAAACCACTCTGGTGAGGTAGCATTAGAGCTGAAGCACCAACCATGTGAAGACCATGGGAGCCTGGTCCAGGCAGTGGAATCCCCAACATAAAGTCTACAGGTAGGAACAGGCTTGGAACTTAACAATGGCTGGTGTCATTGGAGTGTCTAGAATTAGTGACTGGTTTCAGCTTTATACGTGGTGTGCTATACCCCCACACTGGGAGAGGAGTAGGAAGGGAGTCTAGAACTGTTCTGGGGACAAGCAGAAATGATTGAGCAGAGGATTAATCCTGCCCTCCTCAGCTGCACATCTAACCTACCATCAAGCTCTGTTGATTCGTACTCTCTGTTTTCTCTTAGGTGAGTCCACTTCCCTTCACATCCACTACCTTTACCCTGGTCCAAACCAACAGCATCTCTCCCCAGGCCTACTGAAGAAACCTCTGAACCAGATTCCTCACATGCAATTGTGCCCATCTTCAGTCCACTCTCCACACTGTGATCAGAATGATCTTTTAAAACCTCAAATCTGATCACGTCTCTCTCTCTCTCTGACACACACACACACACACACACACACACACACACACACACACACACACCTCCTTGGTACTTCTTCATGACTCCTCATTGCTCTCAGCATAATCCCTACAATGACATACAAACCCTACCTATGCAGATCCCTTATTTCTTCCCTAGCCTTGTTTCTAGCCATTTTTGACTTTACTTTCTGTACTTTGGTTACATAGGCTTTCGTCCAGTTCCTCCAATATGCTGCACTAGTTCTGGCCTCAGGGCCTTTGCACAAGCTTCAGTGGCTCCTAGTCTGTTCTTCCTCCATACACCTTGGCTTCAGCAGCGTCTCCTCAGGTCTCTCAGCATGGCTGTTTCTTCAGTAGGGATGTCTTCCTCATTCTTCGACACTATGATACTATATAGGGTCTCTTAGTTTCATGTTCTCATATTTTTTTTCATACCTCTCAGCACACTTGTGTTCACTTGGGGTGTCTTTCCCTGTTCTAGTCCATAAGCTCCAGGAGGACCGGAACCATGCCTACCTTGTTCATTGCTGTGCCCTCTGCACTTATAAAGTGTCTGGAGCACAGTGGACACTTCATATGTGTTTGTGGAAGCAGTGAAGGCGGGAATGCTTACAAAGACCTTGACTCTGAAATGTTCCACTTGAACGTGCTACTTGCTTTCAACAAAACGAAATAACAGGAGACTGTATTTTCTGTTCCATTTCTCTACCCTATAGAGATGGTGATTGATATCTAGAGTTCAGGAATAAGCAGAGCGAGCAGGAATTCTGGCAGATGCACAACCTGCTTAGGAAGTCTGTTCTTGCCTTTGACTATCAGAACAGTATTATTTTCCTTGGCTCAAAGGACTCTAAGATTGTGTGTACTCAGGGAAATGGTATAGACCCACGGTGTGGAGTCAGGGCCAGGGGTAAGACTCCAATAATAATCAAGTGAAAGAGGGTTGTGTGATGCCTGGTGGGGAACCCTGCCTTTCTCAGCAGCCGAGGAATTGGAGTGTTCCCCCTTGTGTCAATGTGGAAGTGAATGAATTAAGCCCCGTTTTTTGCCATGCCTGGAAAAATACCAGCGCTGTACTCGCAGAGTTTCTGAAAGCAAACCCCACATGCCACTCAGTCTCAGCTCTATGAGAGACTGTTATAGGAAAAGAGAGTCAACATTCACAGACGAAGGGAAATATCACTGAAGTGGAAAAAGATGAGAGCCGTGGATTTCAACTTCTTTTGAGGTTACATGCCCTTTCGAAAATCTGCAGAAGCAGTGGTCCTGTCCTCCCTTCCAGGCCTCTTCCCTCTCTGCAAAATATAGATTTGTCTAACATCCTCCCATCCATGGGGACTTCTGGAGGACCACAGCCTCAGGTTAAAAATTCCAGTTAACAGGTCTGATTGGAAACTGAGCAGAAATATAGCTAATAAGAGATGACAGGGAAGCAAAAGTTAGACAATGTTCGGTCGCAAGACTAAAATCAAAATGCTCCATAACAGGTTTTTCCATTTCTGAAGTTATTCACTTTTTAGAAGTTGGTTGACACAGGGTGAACATGTACACCAGAGTAAAACAAGGCAGACCTCTAGGATCTGAGGGGAGGTCATGATAAGTCCTTGGAGATTTAACTGTCCTTGGAGATCCGTCCACTAAAATGTAAGCTCCATCACCAGGCCAGGATTTTGATCTGTCATCTTTATTGCTGGTCCCTGATGTCTAGCTCAGTGCTTGGCACTTAGTAAGTACTTAGTAAATATTCGGTTAATGAATGAATCAATTAGTCTACTCTGGGTTACCCCAGTTCATGCCCTCTCCTTAATTTTGTTCTGAATTTGCCACATTCCTTAGTTTTGATGTATTTGTTGAGGAAGTATTTCCTTAGCACTTTCTAGCCTCCTGGTGGACCATCACTGTTCCCTAAGTGTAGGATAACATGAGAAAGAAGAGCTCCTGCTCTGGGTTAAACTCAGTTCTGCTGAGTTTGAGGTTGTCTTTCCTGATCTTCATCCCAGCTCCGTCTTCCTGGGGGAGGAAGGAGGAGGGTTTTTTTGTTTTTTTGTTTTTGTCCTTATTTAGTCTTGACGGGGAAGTCAGATGAGGTCATAATGAGCAACAGGTTACATTTGGATGGTGGAGATTCCTGCCTTGTCCCACCTTTCTTTGTCTGCCTTCAGGACACTTGTCAACCCAGAATGTATAATTTCTTACCAGTCTGGAAGTTCCTGCTTTTCTTGGTCTGTCCAAGGATCCCCATTGTTCACAAGATGTATGGTTTTCTGCCATTTTTCTGCTTATATCTAGCTACCTGCCTCCTCTAACAATGTCACCGGTTTTCTGCCCCTGTAACACCACTCATTTGCAGCAAGGCGGCCCTCTTAAGTGCTCAGCCCTATTGGCTTTAATATAGAGGGATACAGTGAAGACGCCATGCTGTGTTCTGGATGACAGTGAGGACTGTGAGAACCCCATTCCATGTGATGTCAGGGTCTGAAGGGTGAATCTGAATGTGAACATGGAGCAGAAGGAGGAGGGGAGCAAAGCAAGCCTTTGAAGTGAGGGGAACTGTCCAGCTCTCAGGAAGCTGATGTCATTGGAGCATCCCT
The DNA here is from genome assembly GCF_048564905.1 of Vicugna pacos. Classification (NCBI taxonomy): domain Eukaryota; kingdom Metazoa; phylum Chordata; class Mammalia; order Artiodactyla; family Camelidae; genus Vicugna; species Vicugna pacos. The sequence continues at coordinate 40,918,811 of NC_132996.1, forward strand.
GGACGATGAGTGATCAGCGGAGCCAGTGTCTGATATCTCTTGAGGAGGGGGAGAAGCATCTCTTGGAGCTAGAGGAAACGCACTGAGATAAATTGTCTTTCCCCGGAACATACGGCTAAGTTAGTTTGTACAGACCAGTTAGTACAGACGTCGAAGGGGTGGTGCGTATCAGGACATAGTAGAAAGATCTGGGTATTTCTGGAGCCATTGAATAGAACGTGGTAACTCCCAACCCCGAGCACAGATACCCCCAGAATCTCCTTCTCCCACCCTACACTCCTTGCCTTGCTCCAGTCCAGAAGCCCCAGGAGAAATGGGCTTGGATCTGGGTTATTGCAAAAGAGAGCCTGGGTCCCTTCCTGGAACCATTGTAGGAGGCTACTCAGGGAATGGATGGGGTGCTGCATGGGGTAGTCCTGTGGAGGACTCCAAGGACCATACATCCTCAAGTTCTGGCTCAGGGTTAGACAGTGAGCCTTGGATGAGGCAGTGAGCCCAGCTGTAAACTGACTCATACACTAGGCAGGGACTGGCCCAGCTCTGGCCCAGGAGCCAGGGCAGGGAGTGAAAGGATGTCGGATCTCTTCCTTGGATGCCCCTTAGGATAGAAACTGGAGGGTGCAAGACAGGGGAGACTGTACACTGTCCAGATTGGGGAATTTTATGTCCAAGATCATGAGTCTAGCTCTTGATTTTAGAAAATAAGACAGCTGCAGAACATGAGGGAATATATAGCGATAGTATAAATCAAACTGTCCCTCACAGCCATGCCTAGGAGCTGAAGGCAGGCTAGATGGTTTGGGATATACCGTGTGACTTTGGATCAGTCGCTTGACCTTTCTGGGCTTCAGTGTTTTCACTTGTACAGTGGTAATGGTAATTCTTGACACTGTCATCTTGTTGAGTTATTAGGATCAAACAAGAAAATCAACAAAGTCTTTGCAAAGTTAAAATGGCTCTAGTCATGCATAACTTGATCCCTAATCAAGTTGTATAAAACAGTAACACCAACAGGAACAGGAAACATCCATTGAACACTGACCACGTGCTGGTTACTGTGCCCAGTCTTCCTATGTTCTATGCATGTCACATGTGGTCCTCACAGCAACCTTCAGAGAGGATGCTACCATATACCTCCCATGAGCAGATGAGGTAGTAAAAGAAGTTAAGTAACTTGCCCCAGGTCACACAGCTAGCCAGGGTGAACCTGAATCTGAATTCAAGCAGTTTGTCTCTGGGGGATGCACTGGGACCTTGACGGCCTGTAGCTCACATCTCCAGGCTGCCTGCCCAGCCCGCTTTGGCTTCCTCAGAAAAGATAGCCAACCATAAGTCTTTCCAGGGAAAACAGACCTCTCACTATCTCTTCCCTGCAGACGGGTTCAATCCCTGCCAACTGCAGAGTTGCTGTGGGGCCTTGACACAGCCCAATGTTTACCAGCTCCAAGGGCCAAGGGTTCCAACGGGGCAGCAAATTTCCACCACTCCTGGGACACAGGAGAGATGCCAGGGAGCAGGTGCTCCTCCATGTTATGGGGGGCAGGCGCATGGGATGGAACTTCCCCGCCCAGGATGGGCCTCTCTCACCGCACATTGAATGAGTCTTGGAAAAACATTTCCTTGAGAAAGCAGAGGCAAGGAGGCAATCTCTGAAGGGCAGGCTGTCATTTTCCATGTCCTTATCAGGAAGAAGAGAAGGAAAAGTAGTCAGTGCTCCCTCCCTGCAGCCCTTCTTTCAGGAAGGGGGCTTTACAGCCGTCCTTCACGACAGCTGGGCACGCAGGCCGGCGGCCCAGGGCTCTTAGCTCAGCTAGCCTGACACTGTTCCACGTGGTGGAGCTGGGTGAGTTCAGCCAAAAGAAAGTGGCAGGTAAGGGTTTCTGGACACCCCTCTTTAAGAATTTTTCAGGAGCTTTTTCAGATGGAACAAGATGCTTTAAGGACGTGAAAACAGGTAGAAGAGGAATTATTGAAAGAACTGTGGGAGAGGCTGCTAAAAGGGAAAAGAACTACCCTGGGGGCAGTGAGCGCTCCATCACTGCAGGGGTTCAAGCAGAGGCCAGGGGCTTTGCTGAGGTGGGGACATGTACATGGTAGGAAAGAAACTCAGGGGTCATTAAGGCCAGCACAACCTGAGAGTCTGTGGTTGTGGACAGAGGGAGGTGGGAGATGGGATGGAATGGGATGAAACTGGTGGCATCTTCACCACAGGCCTGGACTGCGCTGGCCTTTTCCTGCCCCCATGCTGGACCTCAGCTCTCCCCTCCGCCCCATTCTGTCTTGGCTCTAGTGCCCTGGGACCACCAACTTTACTATTTCTTTTCCTTTTTCAAACAGCTCCTAGCTTCCCTACCCCTGCCCTAATGTGCCCTGCTTGTAGCTAGGTGACAGTCTTGGACAATGGGCCACGCTGGGCTGACTGTTACCTTTCTCAGGTAATAGGATGCTATCACATGGGAACAAAGCCCTTACCCCTGAAGCAGTGGGTCTCAAACATTAGTGGGCCTCAGAATAGGCTGCAGGGCTTGTGAAAAACACTCCCACCTGAGTTTCTCATTCAGTAAGGTCTGGCATGGTGCCCAGGGATTTGCATATCTAACAAGTTCCCAGGTATTACTGATGCCACGGGTCCGAGGACCACACTTTGAGAACCACTGCTCTAGATGACCTATAAGGCCTATAACTTTAGGTCCAAGGCTATAGATATAGACAAACCCATGTTGGAATCCCAGCTATACCATTTATGTGCTGTGGGATGATTGGCAATTTACCTAACACTTCTGTGCTTGCATTACCTGCTCTGTAACATACTGATGGTACTACTTTCAAAGAGTTATTGGGAGGATTGAAGATGGTGATTAGCTTAGACAGTGTTGGGGACATTCTAAGTATGCAAATATTCAATAAATGTTAGCAATTTTTACTATCAGAATAAAACAGTGGGCATTTCAGATACCCTGTGTCCACCTCCATAGGCTAGTGGTGTCAGAGCAGAGAAAGGCATGCGTTCTCTTCCAGTTGTGCGCCAGGTGTTGGGCCAGTCCCATGTTATTCTTTACCCATCTGCTCTGTGCTAGAAGGATGGGGATTCATCATCAATAGGGCCATCCTTCAAATCTTGGTTTTGTGGTCAGGGGCCAGCCACACATTCTGAGTGACTAGCCCTTGGTGTGACTCTGCAGAAGCCTGCCTGATAGGAACCAGCTCGAGTGTAGGACCCAAGAATTAGAGGAGGGTCATCTACTGTCTCTTGTCACATTTCTGTTGGGGTCCCAGAGCCCTTCTCTCTCACCACTCGTGTCGTGAGGTCCCTGGACTGACAGTTATAATGATAGAAGCACAGTTCTAAGTCTCCTGCTGCAAAGTCTCAGAACTAAGTGGGGAAATCTAGGGGTGACTTCACATGGCCCCAGGCTGCTCTGAGTGTTCCTGAAGGGAAACTACATACCAGATTCTACTTCGCGGGAGACATAGCTTGAAGTGGGTTACTTGGGATAGTAGCTGGAGAAATGATTCACCCAAAGGCTTCTGTAGTCAAATGTGGGAAGTGCTCCATTTCCAGTTCCTAGTTGGACCTCCAAGATACTTGCTCGCATATTTAAACCTCCCAGAAGTCCTGCAGTTGAGAAGACACGTGTAAGATCGTTGAATGTAGTCAACTTGGTTTACCATCAGTTAATTTTGGGAAACTAGTTCTAGAAATTTACAGTTTTCCAGGTACCTTCATAGGTAGTACCTCACCTGATTTTCAAAACAATCCTAAGACGTAAGTATAATCATACCCGTTTTATACAAGATGAGGCTGAGGTGCTGAGAGGTTTGTAACTTGACCCAGGTCACAGATCTATTTAAAAACAATCTATAGTTGCTTGACCTGAGAAAAAAATTTGGTGCATTTGATGAAATTTTATTTGTGGTAACAAAAATCAGTAAAACCAAACAAAAATGAAAAACTAGCAAAAACAAATAAACAAAAAAACCCCACTAAGTGGGAATGGTACCTATTATTTGTCAAAACTCTTTCAGTGGAGTATATTTATATTATTTATTGATCTTAGGTTCACGTGATTATGATGTCATCACACAGACAGAACAGCACAGGTTAAAAATGTAGATTCTGCAGCTAAACAGAGTTTAAATCCAAGCAATGTCACTTACCAGCTCTGACACTGGGTGAGCTACTTAACTTTTCTGTCCTGCTTCCCCCTTTCTAAAGTGTAATTTTCAAAACTACATCATAGGTTATGATGATGATTCAGTGAGATTTTACACGTAGACTTCTTAGAATGGTACCTGGCACATAGAAATTCCCTTATGAAAGCACTAATTATTGTTGTTGCTATTGCTTTTGTTAATAATACTGTTATTACGTAAAGTCCACTTGTCTTGAGAACCCATGAAAGTAGATTTGGATAGCAGCCAATAAGATCTAAGACCTAGCTTGGACCTCTCATTAAACAGCTGTGCAACTTTGGACAACTCACTTAACCTCTCTGTGCCTCAAAGTCCTCTTGGAAATCATGCCAGCCAGCCATCTTAGTTCACAGAAGAGTTACCTGGGTAACTGATGTAAAGTGCTTTGATAAACATAAAACCAAGTCACCTTGAATTCTCAATATCCACATTTGACTGGAGCATGACCAGAAAGGAAACTGTGAAAGGGAGTTGGTTCAGGAGAACCTCTCTACTATTTAATGCCCTGCACTGCTGAGGCTGTTTGATCAACGGCAGCAGTGATTGTGACCAGCATAATTTCATGGGCCCGCATGGAAGCCGAAAGTGAGTCATTAGTGGCGCTGGGAGTTTTCCTTTGCTAAACAATGGTGCCCTCATTCTGGGATTTCCCGGGCTGTCCTCTGTTGACGTTGGAATAGAGGGGTGATTGTGTACACACACACACTCTCTCAGTGGGTGCATCTCAGACATCTGTTTCCTCCTGTTTGCCCTCATCTCAGGCCCTGTGTACTGGATCCAGAGGTCCAGTTCCATCCTCACCCCAGGGGCACTCATCATAGTCCCCCTTTCCTGGGCTGGGGGAAGGAGGAGCCCTGAGGGTAGCTTGTGTACACTGCTTGGTGTATGTGTGTGTTTGGTGTGTGTGTGTGTATGTGTGTGTGTGTGTGTGTGTACAGCAATTTCCTGGGAGATCAGGATGCCTAACAAAAGTGGAATCAATTTATCTACTGCTTTTGTTCCTAGGGGAAAAAAAAAACACCATTGGGAAATAATATTTAGCCTACTTCTAGGGCATTTGTGTTCCTTTAATTGCTCAATCATACAACTTTTCTGTGAAAAACGACAGTACTTCTTAGAGCAAAGTTTATTAGGGAGGCGCTCAGTTCCTCAACAGTTCCCAGGGAGTGTAGACCACAGCCCCTTGGGAAAGACGATGCCTTTTCAATTGCTAACCTTAATCCCCGGTGACCAGAACTGGCCCCGAATGAAAGGGCTGATCCCACAGGGAAAATAAAACAAACAAAACCACACTACCCTCTCCCTCACCAAACCACAACCACCGAAAAACCAAACAAAGTAAAACCCCACAACCCAGTGCGACCCAGTGAGAATTTGAGGGCAGCTCTGTTCCAGACTGTTTCTCTGAATCATTCAGAGGCAAAACCAGAAGAGAGGACAAAAATTAGAAACCATTTAACTTTTTAAAGTGCTTTGACAATAACTGTCCATATTTCTGGGCCCACAGTTCTGTGGCAGAATTTTTTTTCCAACTTTTTTTTGCCTTAAATCATTTATTTTATTTCACCTTATGTGAACCCCTAACCCAAATGTGTGGACTAGACAAGTCTGAAACAAGTCTTTAAGCCACTTCTGGAAAAGTCTGCCGGTCCCCACGTCCTGACACCTCACTGGGGTTAGAGCTGGAGGTGGTGCGCCTCTGAGGGTGGTAGTTGGAGAGAGGCCTGACCGGGTGGAGGCCCTTCAAAGGAGGGGTCAGAGGTCACCCAAAGATTGTGCAATTTCAACCCTTATCTGCCTCATGGAGGTGGTGGGAGGGGGAGAGGCTGGAGGAGGAGCCCCCAGGCCTGAGGTGTTGAGTAGAGCAAATAAATACCAGAGGCACCTGGCAACCCTCACATACGAGAAGCCTGCTCTTCCGAGATGTGTCCTCTGTTACTTGGGACCAGCTCGGCTGCCTTGTGTAAGTCAAAACCTCTTGCCCTGGAGCTTTGAAGTTAGTCTTTAATCCCTCATTCATTCATCCTGAAATTTATTTTTTACCCTACACCCCTTCTATGTTTGGCAGTGTCTGGGCAGCTGTAGAGAGAAATAAGGTATAATCTTTGCTCTCAAAAAGCTCTCCTTCTAGCAATGTTTAAAAGGAAATATCAAATGCCCAGATTCTCAGCAAATAAGAGACCCTTCAGTCTGTTGCATCACCATGGATTTTCTGATTGCTTCCCGAGGGCCTCCCTGATACACCCTCACTCCCAGTGTTTCCAGCCTCTCAATACAATTGGGCTTATTTTCAGTCCATTTTGCATGTTACAATGGAATGAGCTGTATTCAGGGATTCTCCTGGAAAAGTGGGTGGGGGGTACTGGGTGATTTTTCAACCTTCTATAGCCCTGACATTCTGAATTTGTTAACTGTGTTTAATTATACCAATGATAAGCCAAGTATCAGTCTGCGTGTACAAAGATGAATAAGATACAGCACCTGTTTCTAAGCCATTTATAATCTAGTGGTAATAATATTAGTATCAATACTAAGACCCACAACAGGAAATGGAATATGCCAGCTGCCAACTACAAGAGAAGATGGACTATAAGAAAGGCCATCAAGAAGATAGAAACAAAATATTGGGGACCACAAAGGAGAGCGTAAACAGTTCTGATGGAAGGGTGGGATTGAAGAGAAGTTCACCAACCAAGTTAGCTTGCCTCTGGGTCAACAGGGTTATCATTCAGCAGAGACGGAAGGAAAAGCACTTCCAAGCTGAGGGAACAGCCTGGACAAAGGCATAAAGGTGTGACGGTGCATGGCCTGGTCTAGGGAGAGAGCAGCCCACAGGGACAATGGGAGGGGTGGTGGGGGACCCTGTCCCACTCAGAAATTCTCTACCGCCATCTGACCCCCATCACTGGAAGGAAGAAAGTAAATTGTGTGCGGAGCCAGGGGGCGACCAGTTAAACCCTGTTCCGGGAACACACTAAAGGCAGTGGCGTTTTGTATGTGCGCTGGGAGATGCCTTTACATAATTCTTTATCTTAAGAAAAAAGAAAAGGAGGTGGGGGGCAGGGAGAGAAATCCCTTGCTGGCCCAGCCAGCCCTGCCCTTTCTAGGGGCATATTCACTCATTTGTAGGCTAGTCACTGTGCCCTTGTGTCTGCCCTCCTGAAAGCCCTTCATCTTACTTTCAAACCCTCTGGTGGAAAGCCTTGGACCCCCAGCAGACCCCAGTGTTACCAGTTTGGCAGGGGGCTCACTGTCCTTTAAGGCTGGTAGAGGGGAGATGGCATCTTCTATGCTCAGGCTCTCCTTGCTGCTGGCTTTCAGTAAGAGATTTTTCTTCTCCAGGAAGGATTAGTGCTGTTCTTAAGGTTGATGCTCGAGTCCTGAAGAACTTGCCAGCTATGTACTTCCTCGAGCCTTTTATTTTAACTGTTACACATCGTCTTCCTTCAAGATCTCAGGGCCCTTCCAGAGTGGGAAGGAGACTTATAATAAGTCTTAAAGCCCCTTGTAAAAATGTCTGCTCATAGATCCGTCCTCATTATCCCAGGGATGGCATTTCCAGGAATTAATTTCCTGTATATAATTTGACAATAACACAGACACTGCAGAGATAGGGGGTCAGGCAGGCTGATCTGTTTGGTGGCTTCTGAGCTGGCTGAACAGAGCCAATCACTCTCCGTCTCTGAGCCTTTATCTGCAAAATAAGGAAAAACACTTTTCTTAGCATGGCTGTGATGAGTAAGCAAAAGTTGCCCTGTGCCATGCTTAATAGCCACTAATATGACTAAGATTTTCATTTGACAGGTGATGCTAATTTCTTCTGTACCATTTTCCTATTCAAGCCCAGTTATTTGGCGGGAAAATAGTGGATTCCCCATGTCACGCTAACTAGCTTATCCTTCCCTCGGGAGTGGCACACTGCTTCTGATCTTCCCTTTGTCAGCCTTGTACCACGTAGAAGCTGACATCTCCCCAGTCAGCCTCATGTGTGGGTGGAAAGGCACCAGCCCACATTCAAGCCTGTTGAGAGAGCCCATTTTGTCTGCTGTTCCCTGGGCCGGCCCCCACAGTGTCTGAACTTTCCCCTATTAGTCACTGCTTTGGCTGGAAGAGTGGAAGACCCCTGTTAAACTGAAATCCGTTATCTGGGAAACGCATTAAGCCATTAACAGCTGGACACAAATTAGTTTATCAGACAGGGGCTGGACTTGCAGGATTTAGGAGTGAAAAGGAGTTTCACAGATCATCAGTTTATAGGTGAGGGAAGGAAAGTTCATGGAGGAGCAGGTCTTTGGGATTAAAGCCTCAAACCCTGCTTTCTGGCCCGATTCTCCTCCCCTCCTCATTCTGCCTTGAGCAAGATGAACACTCCTGCTTTCATTCAGGAGATATTTATCACGTGTCTACTGAAGCTGGGCAAGTGCAAAAAATTCAGAGAAGTTGAGAGGAGGGAAAACAGACATGGGAATAAGTGAGTGCTGGAAGATGTGGGATGGATCTCTTGGATGCCAGCGATGAAAGGTCTAGAACATAGGATGCTGTCAGCAAAGGGCAGATCCATCCTCTGGGGGGTCAGTACCACCAGGGGTTGCCCAATACAGGGCCTGGAGCCTGATCTTGTGGCTACCATGAGAACACAAGAGAGGTCACACTCAGGGAGCTGGGCTAAGCTGAGGGTGAGGGATGGGGGTGTCACTCCCTGCAAGGGTCAGTGCTGAATTTTCAGGCCCAGGGGATAGGTCAGAAGGCCATGAGCTGAAAAAAGAGGCCATCAACTGGGAGGAACCAGATCACATTTTAGGGCAAAACTTCACAAACCTTGTTCCCACCAGCTTTGTCCTATGTGGTCCACACAGAGAGGGGCTGATCTCTCCCTTAATTCATGGAAGATTACAGCAATGAGAGGAGGAAGAAGAGAGGTGCTGAGAGAGGCAGCTTGGTGAATGAGAAACAGTTCTCCAAGGTGTAGGAGGTTTTAAGGAGCCACTTCTGTTCCTGAAAATCTGCAGGGTCCTGCTACCTGCTTGGGTGAACGCACAGCTGTTACCCCTTGGAGCCACTCCCTGCATCCAGGGATCCATGATGACGTCAGTCTGCTTTTCCCAGCACCTTCCCTCACTCATGTCCTTACTCTCTATCCCCTGCCTGATTTCAACAGCCTTCCAGCTGGTCTCCCTCCCTCCAGCTGCTGCCTTATCAAAACTGTCCTCTTGCTATTACTAGAGAGGTCTTCCTAAAACAGGGATCTAATCAAATCACTCCCCTGTTTTATAAGAATTCAGGGTAGAATCCCTTTTAAAGGGACCCAGCCTGCTCCAGCCTAACAGATCACTCCACTTCCTGCCACTTCATCTCTACATCCTGACCACCCAGAACCTGCCATGCTTTTTCACTTCTCTGCACCCTGGAACATGCTGTTCCACCTTCCTGGGAGGCATCCCATCTCTTGTCCAGCCTGCCTTCATCCTTCCAGATGCAGGCCATTGTCACCTCCATGAAGTTCTTCCATGCTTCCCAGTCTTGTTCATAGCTTTTTTCTTTCTGCCCCAGCTGCCCACTGTTCAGCCCTGTTTTGAAGCAGCTGTCTCATTGCACTGCAACTGGTGGTGTATGTTTTCATCTTCCAGTAGACTGTGTGTGCATGGTAGGTACACACGCGCACACACACACACACAGAGAGAGAGAAAGAGAGAGAGGGGGAGAGAGAGAGAGGGATTCCTCTTTGATTCTCAATACCCAACTCAGAGTCAGGTAAGGGCATCATGGTAGATGATCAAGGAGTGTTTGCTAAGCAAGCTAGCATACCTGTGGTCTGAAGGGTGTAAGCTCTGAAAGGCAAGGCCACAGGATTTATTCCCTTTAATTAAAGTTGAGGCAGGTGTCCTCTCAACTCCACCCTGCAGATTCCTCCTTGCACCTTGCATCTTTGACCAGCAAAGATTTTTGACTGGGAACCAAATATTCATTCAGTGACTTCCTGGGATGTGTCACTTTTTAATGTTCTAGATATCCTAGAGAATGTGATAAGCCGAGAGGTCTTCCCAAGAAAATGCATAATGCCCAGTCTCACGGCATTTTCTCACATCCAGAAGGTTTCTGGGCTCCGTATCCTCCCACCCAGCTCTAAGAATCGCCTGGCTTAAAATAGCTGCAGTTGAGAGCTTGTGTTTTGCTCTCTTGGCCAATAATATTTTGTCAAGCTTTATTTTCAGAAAAAAATTATTTTTGAATCTCATTTTCCAAATACATAAGTGTATTTTAATATGGAATATGCTTTTAAAAATGACACATGCTTTCCCCTTTCTGTGTTTCCTTAGGATGTGCCCCTTCCCTGGAGGCAGCATAGACGACTTTGTTTCATTCTCCAGAAATATGTCTAGAGATGTACAGAAAAGGGTCTCTTGCAGTCATCCAGTCTAGGTCAGGGCCCCCAGCAGGTTGTGGGATATGCTGCCCAGGTCTGGCTTTGTCCTCATTGTAAAGGAAGCTGCGTGAACTTAGAGTAGGACAGTTACCAACAGTTTTCATTTGGAAGCATTTACTGAGCTCCCACCCCATACCACACACTGTTCCAGGCACTTGAGGACACCATGGGGGAACAAAATAGACAAAGTCAGAAACTGGAGTACATGTTAGCTAAGTTCACACAGTGAGCAGAACAAGGAAGGAATGACAACAGTAATAGGTTAGAGGAGGTTGCTACATGAAAAGTCAAAAGCCCCTCAGGAGGTGACATGAAAATGAGACCACGGGCAGCTCTAGGGGAAACAGTGATCTAGAAAGAGGGACTGTCAGGTGCAAAGGTCCTGAGGTGGGAAGGATTTTCATGTGTTTGAGAAAAAGAAAGAAGGCTACTGCTGCTGGAGCCCAGAAGGACAGGGTGGGAGATGAAGTTATAGGCCATAGAAAAAGAGTTGGGATTTTTCAACTATGAAGGGAAACCAAATCCTGAAAGGTTTAGTCAGGTAGCTGGGTCAAATGGGCATGTTTTAAAGATCACTTTAAAAAGACCAGGACCCATTCTATCATCTCCCCTCATTTTGAACAGTTTTGACTACTGAAACGAACGTGTAATAAAGCAACTGCATGAGTTCTCAGTATAGCTCTCTATCAGCAGGGTCAGTGCAGCCCCAATCAGATACAGCCCCCAGGTCTTGGTGACATCTTGCCTTGGGGAGCTGAGACTTTTCAGGATACTGAAGGTTGCTACAGAGCCCTGGAGGGTCGCTTGCCAGATTAGGGGATGCTGGACCCAGGCCAAAGGTTGGGCAGGAAGGCAAAGAGGTGCCCAGCCCTCGAGAGTGTCAGGGGAAGGCACAGGGTGGACAGGACATGACCCGAGAAAGAGCCGCCTGTGGCCAGTGGGGAAGGCAGAAGAGGAAACAAAAGCCACATAGCTTCTTCCCCTGTCCGCTGGTTGTCACCTCCACACCGCCACCTCCCCACGTCCTTTTAGCGGCTGCAGCAGCCAGGTGTGTTTGAAAATACTGGAGCTCAGTCCTTCACGTAGCAGGAAATAAACACAGCTGGGGGAGCTGCATGTGAGCCGGGGCAGGGTGTGTGTGTATGTGTGGCGGGGCGGGGGTAGTAGGGGGTGAAGGGGGTAGTGATAGTGCGTCCATCTCGCCGTCAATTCCAGCTGCTCCAAAGGGCCGCGGACCTGAAGTGACCAATGGCAGACAACTTGGGTGAGTTCAGTGCAGAAAGAAAATGCAAACCTTGCTGAGCACATGTGGGGAGGGGCGTGGGCCGTGTCTGGGCCCGGGAGCCACAGACTGCGCTCCCGCAGCCCCACCTCGCCCCCTCCCCCGCCCCATCAGACCTCCCCTGTTTCTGCCTAAGCCTGCCCCGCCTACCCATGCCCTCCCCGAAAGAGTTAAGTTCCTCCCCCCTCCAGCCTCTTTTGCCCCTTCCGCCTCATCCTCCCACCCCACGCCGTGGCAAGCTGGCCGGTTGATGCGCTGAGGGCCAAGCGGGGCGGCCGGCGGGCCGGCGAGGGGGCGGAGAGTCCGCCGGCTCGGACCCCCCTCCGCCGCGGCCCCAGCGGCCCCCGCGCTGCGAAGCGCGGGCGCTCGGACGCAGGGGGAGTTGTTTGATTTGGCGGAGGCGTGGAGGCCGGCGGGGAGCGAGCGAGGGAGGCACGAGAGCCGGGCAGCGCGAGCGCCGGGCTTCTGGGGAGGGTCCCCGCGCGCGACAGCAGCTTCTGGTGGGGGCGAGGCGGCCCCGGGCGCCAGGGATGCCCGGAGGGGTCGGGGGCAGAGAGGCGACTCCGGACCAGACGGCCCGACCTGCCGGGGCGCGCGGGCAGGTGCTTCACCCGCCTCTCTCCGTTTTTCCCCCCTTTCCTCTCCCCCTCCCCTCCTCGCCTTGAAGTAAGATGAGCGTGATGCTGTGGCGTTGGGACCAGAATAACACCACCATGAAGCTGGTAAGAGTGGGTTGCAGCCCTCGCTCCCGGGGCACTGCTCTACTTTTTATTCCTCACCCCAACCCCCATCCCCATTAGGAATTGTCTCCCATGATGGAAAGCCCCTGAAGTGAGTTCCGTACTTGGTATTTCCCTTATTGTTTTGAAAATAGATTTCAGGTGGTTTTTTTTTTCTTTTAATCTGGAAAGTGGATGTGCGTTTGTGGGGCTTGTGAGCTATTGAAGGCGGCTGGGAATGGGCTGCATTATCTCCAGACCCTGCCACCTACGAATTCCTGGGGCTCTCTTGGGTTGCACGCTGGGGATTGTCTCCTGCGCGTTGGTCGGAGTTCTCAGTGCGGGTTCCGGGTCTGCCTGGGCTGTCCCACCCCGCTCCCATTGTGTTTTGATAGTTTCGGATGCTTGCGGGGATTGATCTCTATTGCAGTTTGGCTTGTTTGGGGGAAACAAACGTGAGCCCAGCTTGTATATGCGCTGCGACCTCTTCTCCAGCCTCTTACAATACCTTAATTTTCTTTCAAGCTTGTAGGAACCATCTAGGCGGCAGGTACTTTTTCCCTCTTCCGATTTCAAAAATAACCGCCCATCACTCCTGGGGCGGCTAAGGGGAGCCGCGTTTTCCTCTCTGCCCCAGGAAGCCAGAATTGTTTCTCCATCACAAGGAGAAAATGTGATCATAAGGCTCTTCTCTGGGTTTTGCTTTTGTAATTTGTTTTTTATCTGATGGTTTCAGCTGGCGGAGACCTTAATTCTCCATTGAAGTCAGCCAGTGCTGTGGCCAAGACAGTTGCTCCTTTGGATGTCAGTTTCCTCCTCAGTAATATGGGGCAAGTTTTCACCTTGTAGAGCTGGTGTGAGGATCAGAAATCATATTTGTAGGTTTCCTGGCGCAAAGTAAGGACTCAATAAGGAATGGGTGTTTATTAATAAACTGGAATTAATACTTATTGGGGTGAACTCTCCAAAGATGTTACCCCCAAGAAAGTCATAGCAGCTGCATTGGGTACCAAGATGGTAAATCAGCGTAAGCTGGTTCTTCATATAATGAACTTATTTGTTGGAAAAATGGCACCTTGCTTTTCATACTTCTTGTGTTATGTTTGGCCTGCCTAACTTTAAGCTACTATTTTACAACTTCATTTAATGTGCTGTAACATTAGCAGACGTTATGCACCTTTGCTGCACTATGTCAGGATTCCAGTTCCCTAATCCTTTCCTGGAATCTTTCTCCGACCAGACTGTTGTGGGAGAGCCCGGAGTTCCACACATTTTCTCTGCACGCTACACCTGAGATGCCATTCTAAGATACAGCACAGAAAAGTGGAGTCCTGCTCTGGACTGGGTAGCATCAGGCAGCCAGACCTAAATGCTCTCAAGAAGAAAAAGAGTTATTTCCCTGGTGGGGAAAATGTGTGGCATCCCAGTGGGCAAGTTCTAGAGCTTGGTGGCAGGTGGCTATGGTAAGGTCTGGGATGTCCTCACTGCTCCAGTGTGGCTGCCCTTTTAGCCTATGGAGGGAGCTTTCCCCAACATGAGTCAAAGGTCAGCCTTTATTGGGTCTGTCTGGGTCTTTAGATTTGAGTCTCAGTTTTCAGCTACCTTCGGTGAGGACCACCCAAGGTAGTTGTGATCCCCAAAGTACCTGCTGTGCCAGGTGGGGGAGGGGCTGCAGGAGCTCAAACAACCTGGAGGCACTGGGGGAGGCAGCAGCTATTCTCCTGGGCACCCCACTGGCCCCTGGCCCCAGGCAGGAAAAGTCAATGCCTGCATCTTGACATTCATATGGCCCCTACCATCCTCAAGGATGGGTCTCAGCTTTCTGCAGAATCCTAGAAACCACAGACACATCATTAGTTGACACCTTTTTGTTTCATCATTTGCTGATTGATTACCAGTTTGTTGTGTGTTGACTCTGGGTAGAGCTCTTTCGTGGTGGGAGGCTGTGCTTGCAAAAGGTGATTTTCAGTTTGAATTCCAATCTTGCCTCTCCCTGATCTCCAAATCAGTCTTCCTCATCTGTAAAAGAGGCTTTTACAGTCCTCTTTCCCAAGGTGTGAAAAGATGAAATGCGAATATAGAAACAAGGTCCTGCACAGAGTCTGAAATATGGGTGTCTAATAATGGGAACAACAATTGTTATTATATTTTTTTTTCTTCAAAAGTCAATGAGACATATCTCTGTCCTCCTCTCCATTGTGCTGTTGGGTGAATGGTTTTTTTCTCCCAATGAGTTTGGGGAAAACAAACCTTTCTTACCTTTGGGTCATTAGTGGTCCTCAGTAGGAAGGAGCTCTTCTGGGAACATCTTAGAAGTCAATTGTGTGTGACTAACCATCCCAGAATGGGGCCTGGGGCCCGAGGTGCAGGCCTGAACTTTTATCACTGATGCAGTTCAATGAACATGAAGTCAGTGAACCCACAGCTGGAAAATTCACATTCTGATTGAATAGTGGAATCAAAGGTTTTGCTTCATGTTCTATTTTAAGGTTAATTGGATCAAAACAAGGCCAAGAGTAATTAGAGGCAAAACTTGCATCTTTCTGTGTTATCTCTGCAGGGGAGTGTCAGAAAGGCACCTGCCCACAGAGGGTAGAAGGCAGTGGCTGGTAAATCCTTCTCTGCCCAAATCCGATCCGACAGGGTCATGGGACCTTTGATGAAGGTGAGAGGCGGTGACTGCTCAGGCCTAAAGCAACCACTGGGAGGGGGTGAGCAGGGGGCACAGCCCTAGAGCATGATGTGGGTGGTTTTGACATCCTTATCACCGCTCCCTTCAGTTCCCTTCTTTCAGATAATTTCAGCTTGGGCAGGGCAAGGAGAAGCAATGAGGCCACTTCTGGAGAAGCTTGTATCCCCTGAGAAGTGGCAGAGCCAAAGACTAGGGAGAGGAAGAAGCAGCAGGGAGGCCACCCTTGCGGCCCGTTCCCGGGCCCAGAAGTAGGTGCTCCAGCTAGAGAGACCCACAGTCACAGCTCCGTTCAGAAACTACTAGCCCTGTGACCTGGGGCCAGTTGCGTAGCCTCTTCTAGCCTTGGTTGGCTCCTCTGTAAATAGGTGCCATGCTGCCTCACAGAGTTACCATGAAAATTAGAAAAAAGTGTGCATCAGGCTTTGAGCTCAGGGTCCAGCAATGAGTTGACAGGCAGCAGATGGTTGCTCCTGTGATTGCCAAATGCTCCAGTAGTGTGTGCAGATCTCTGTGCACAGAGGAAACACTCAAGAGAAGTATTCCCAGTGTTAACAGGGCTCAGTTCTTGGGGGGAGATACCAGGGATTTTCTTGATCTTTACTTTTCCTTGTATTTTAGATTTTGTACAATGACCATGCATTACATTTATCATTAAGGAAGTATAGAAAATAGTGCTAAAATAATCTTATAATTAGTGTTAATCATATTAATAGCTAACATGTATTGATCCTTTACTTTGAGCTGTAGTCCATGTCATCACCATAACCCTAGGAAGGAAAAACTATCATTATCCCCATTATTCAGATGAGGAAATTAAAGCTCAGAGAGGTAAGCGACTTGCCTAAGATTCCAGGGTTAGTAACTTGTAGAATGTCTGCTTTGTCGGATGGCAAAGGCTGTGCCTTAAACTGCTCTATCATGAAACCACGCATGTGTCCTGGAGAGCGGCAGGGGCTTCTGCTGAGCTAGGGATGCATGAGTGTGCTGTGTACAGGCCTGTGCTCACCACTGGTGTTTCTCTCTGCAGGTTGCCATGCCCTATTATTATGTTCGGTCAAGGAGATGCCGTGAGCGAGGTAGAGAGGAAAGGAAACACAGTGAATGGGGCTGGGTTGGGTCATCGCCCTTCAGTGTCCTGGTAAACACTTATGGGGCCCTTCCTCAAAATGAGGGAGAAAGTGGCTCTGAATGAAGAATAATTGAGAATAATGATGGTGAGGGAATGTGCCTCTGACCTTTGACCTTTCCCCAGAGAGGCATTGGTCACAGGCCCCCAGGCCAGCCCACAGCCAGGCTAACAAGCAGATTAAAAGAGGTCAGTGGGTTAAAGGGCCCTGTCTGCCTTTCTGCAGTTATATTGGTCCCTCCAGAGGCAAGGATGCTGTGGACACTGCAGCGCCCATAAGCGACCATGTTCTGTGTTGAAAATCAGTGGTCCTCCAACTCTTACTTGTCTTTCTGTACATAGACTGATTCTTGTCTCAACAACTTTTGCTTTTTTTCTGGATAAAGCTCGTTGACCACTCACCTGAAGGTACTCCTGTCTTCTGCCGGAAAATATCAGTAATTTCCACTTTCAGAAACTTCTAGAACTTTCCCCTGCTTCCACTAATTGTAACTGGAATAGATTTTACCATTCCCAGGTACTGAAATCATCATGTCCATTTTCTATTAATTCCAAAAATCTCCAGAGCAAGAAACTCCATCCTTTCCTGGAGAAACCAGGCTGAAATATACAGGAACATTTCCATATGCAGTTCTGCTGTGGGTAATGAGCCATCATAACCGTGATATACTTTTCAGAATTGAAACCAGAGCAAGTAAGGATGGTTTTGACTTTGGTTAATTACTGGGAAACTAAAGAAATGAACATTGGGAGGGGAGGAAAGTAAAACCCCCAAATTAGTAAATGACTTCTGTAGGGTAACATTTTGAGGTAACATGTTTTCCTTAATTTTTGTATTAATATGGATATAGAGATTTATAATTGGTCCCGCTGGTGACCCAACAGTGCTCTCATTACTTATGCTAGTGTTTTTGTGTGGAGCCAGCAAAAATTTAAAAACAAAATCTTTTTTTTTCTTGGTTTTGTTTCTGGTTTCTGTCATAAAATGCCAGTCACCTAGAAGGCATGTGACTAAGTTTTTTCCCAGCATATCTAGGCTCCGAGGATATATGGACCAGACTGCCATTGTCCATCCAGCTGCTAGCCTAGGGCTCCTGGTTGGGTGACACAGGAGCTATTCCAGGCATTGTTCCTTTTGACTCAGATGTTGCAGAAGTGCTGGCTATGATGTTATAGGAGCAGCAGCCAGGGAGGTGGCGAGGCCGTGAAAAGAGGCAAGGGGTTGAAATGAGTTGACAGATGTTATTTAAACAGGGTAATAAGGTGCGATGGAGATGTTTGGGATGGCTGGGAGGTAGGAGAGAATGGTCCTTCCCACCACAGATACTAATTACTTCCATACATAACTCTGTGGTGTGGGACAAGGATTAGCCAGTGTTACATGTTATCTCTGCCATAGTGAGAAAAGGGCTTGTGCTCACAGGGAGCATGACAGGACCTGAAACACAAATCTATGGGAAGGAAGGTGCTTTAAACAGGGATTTGTCAGCTCAAGTCTGTGCCCTGGGCTTAAGAGGGTGTGCATCTGTAGAGGGTCCAGGGGAGTCTTAGTCCCCAGTTATGACTCCTGCCAGCTTCTCTGGCCTTGTTACTGATGTGAAGTTTCAGGATATAGACTGCCCACTATGTCACTCCTGGTAGGAAAACTCTTGTGAGATCCTCCTTACTAACGAATGAAGCTCGCTCCTCGAGTGAAACTCGCTCCTGCGCGGCATTCAGGGCCCTCCAGATGACAGCAGTGTTTTAAATTTTACTGTGCAGGGCTTCCAGATAGAAGCTGTTTGTTCTTATTAGTATGGTCAGCCCTGTGATTTTTCCGCTTTCACTGCTTCCTCAGACTAAGTGCTTCTTCCATCTGCCCATATACTATCCCATCTTCCAAAGCTCACATCAAGTCTCCTTTCTTCTAAGAAGCCCTATCTGACCATACCCTCTTCAGGCATCTCTGGCAGGCTGTAGTGCTAACCCGCTTTTGACCCCGTACTCCCCTGAATCCTTATGCTGCTTGTGTGTATGCCATGTCTCTGCTACTAGACTTAGAGTGGTGATTGGGGGTGTAGATGATCAGCCTCAGTTCCCTCCCAGCTCTGCCACCAATAGTCTGTGTGCCCTTGAACAGTAGTAGTTCATCTCTCTGAGGCGCTGTTTCTTCATCTATAAAATGATAAGGATAACCGTTTCAAACCTGGGGGTGTTTGATAAAATATATGGATTTCGAGCAGCACTGAGCACATAGTAAGTGCTCAATAAATGTTAGCTATTGTTCCAACAATAGTGATGCATTCATTTATTCAATAAACATTTATCAAACATCTCCTCCAAATCGGGGGATGCACTAGTAAACAGAAAGCCATTTTTGCCTGCATGGAGCTTATATTTTAGTGGAGGAAACAGATGATAAGCAAAATATATATATATATATATATACACACACATTTTTTAAATTGAACTATAGTGGATTTACAATGTAGCATTAGTTTCTGGTATACAGCATAGTGATTCAGTTATACTATATGTATTCTTCTTCAAAATCTTTTTCATTATAGGTTATTACAGGGTATTGCATGTAGGTCCCTGTGCTCTACAGTAGGACCTTATTGTTTATCTGTTTTATAAATGGTAGTTAGTATCTGCTAATCCCAGACTCCTGAGTTATCCCTCCCCGACTCCTTCCCTCTTTGGTAATCCTAAATTTATTTTCTGTGTCTGTGAGTCTGTTTCTGTTTTGTAAATAAGTTCATTTGTGTCATTTCTTTAGATTCCACATAAAAGTAATATCATATGGTATTTGTCTTTCTCTGTCTGACTTACTTCACCTAGTATGATAATCACTAGGTCCGTCCATGTTGCTGCAAATGGCATTGTTAAGCAAAATATATATTTTTATGTTGATGGGCGCTATGGATAAAAATACAGCAAAGTAATAAGGATAGGGAGGCTGGGAGAGGTCTCTCTTTACTGTAGAGTGATGAAGTGGGACTCTACTGCAAATGTGACATGGTTGTGGTAATTATTATCATTATTATCACCCCTCAGGGAGGCATTATAAATAGACAACTGTATAATTTATTATCCCAGCCGGGATACACCTGAGAGTGAAAGGGGTGCTGTGAATAACTTCACAGGGACCCAGGTGTGAATCAGTCCCGTCCTGGGCAAGGTGAGATGCCTTCCTACTTATACTGGGTTATTCCAGATACTGAGATGGGCTAAAATGTAGTGTCATGTCAGACAGGCCTGGTTTAAATCCTGGGTTCTGCCACCTTCTAGTTGCAAGATCTTGGACAGATCATTTAACGTCTTTGCCCCTCAGTTTCCTCCTATGTTGTGCGTTCCTAAGAGGAATCTTGTGAGAATTAAGTGAGGTGATGCAAGTCAAGTATTTAGGGCAGGACCTGACACCTCGTAAGCAGTCAGTAAAAACCGATTACCGTTATCATCACCAGATCAAGGGCACAGGTTGTTCTTTTTCGTATCTCTCACTGTGCCTGGGAAGGGGGCGAGGATATGCCAGGTGGATTAATGGTAGGGTTGGAAATGTAGCTGAGCAGTGGACCTGGGAGATGAGCTGACTCAATCTGCCAAGTAGTTGCTTCCATCCCTATTCATAGAGTGTTAAGAATCACACAGTGTTTGGATACAGGACTCAAAGGCCGGTTAGGGGACTTTGTGCTGGGACAGCCACAGGAGGAGTTGGATAGTGGAGCTCAGGGCTAACAGTCTTGGGACGTTAGTTCAGGAGGAGGCCCCATGACTAGTGGCCCCACAACAATCTGCTTCCACCATTGTGGAACCCTGCCATATCCCATTACCCGGTACTTGGGACCCAGAGAAATGAAAGGACCTGCCCAAGGCCTCATGGCTTGTGACCAGTTTTAAGACATCTGCCATTACTCGTCTCACAGACCTGTGCAACAAAGCCCAAAAAGAGAAGAGAGAGCAGTTAGAATTCCACCTGGAAAAGCCATGTTTCTTTGGAAATGGGCCTCAGATGACGTAACCCTGTCATATCCCATTACCCGGTACTTGGCTAATCTTTGTATGAAACCTGTTTTGGTGAAACCTGAGCCTGGAGAAGCCAACTAAAGTATATTATTTTCTCACTTTTGAATGCCTCCTAGACTTGGGCTAACATTTAATCTAAAGTGTAAGGTGATATTTCCTGAGATAGCAATGAGTTCATGTTTTGAAATTAAACGAACCGAGTTTATTGCGTCGGTTGGCTTTTTCTTTCTTTTTAAGTGCTAGCTGCAGTAGTAAATGTTCCCTCCACAAAGTAATGTCTGGCTGCTGTATGGGGAGGAGTGCGGAACTACAGACATGGTAGTTTTCAGTCCTCAAAAGCTCTTTCACTGCCTCTCTGGTTTAGTTCTTATTGCAGATTGAACTCTACTTTGGTTTAAATTTTGAATTTAATTTGAATTTGAACAAATAGATTTCCAACCCAGGAGAGCTTTGGGACAACTAGGTTTGGTTTACTTTATGTTTCCTGAATACATGCTGCATGCCCTCTGCCCTCTCTTCCTCTTAAGTTGCTTGTCACTTGGTAAAGGGTGGCTGCACATCTGCCTTACACCAGGTAAGGAGGAGAAAAGTTCTTGGACAGCAAATTAATCAAAAAAGAAAAAGCATGTATATAATCAGATAATATTAGGAATTTGGAGTTTGTTGCATTATCCTCTTAGTCCCTGGAAGCATTCTGTACTATAAGGATGTGGAGATTAATGTATGGCTGTAGACTTCTTCATGGAGACAATTACATGGTACAGTTTCCAAGATGGTTCAGCTGCTAAGCCCTATTGATTATGTCTCCAGAGTAGCCGTTGTGGGTAGAGAATCCCCTTTCCCACGACTTCGCCTTGCTTTTGGCTTTCCTGGACTCTCTGCGGATGCCCGCTGGACGCCTGCAGTTGAGTCTCCGTCTTTGCCTTCCCCAGAACCAGCCCAGCACCTCGCACACATACATGTTCAATCAGTGGAGCAACTCTAAAGTCACCGTTTTGGTTTTTCATCATAATGCAGTGTTGAGTCACATCCAGTGTAGGGTTGTTTACTGTAAGGTTAATGCTGTAACTGGAATGAATCCGAGCAGTTGCTGGGCAGGGGTTCCAGGGTTCTCTCTGGGGGTCCCCCATCAGTCTTGGTCCAGGCTGCAGTTTGGGTCCCTCCCAGTAGAGGTCCACTCCAAATTCAATGTTGGCTGAGTGTTTCAGGGTCCTGCAGCTGCTTCAGGTGACTAAGAGAGAGGCTGTAATTCTAGGAGTTTTCCAATGCGGTGGCTCCCCAGGCCTGCGGGGCCCGGGGGTATGAGGGGTGCGGATGTGGAACTCCACTGCGCCTCCCCAGGGGGTGATCATTTCCCCATCTCCCCTTCCTTCCCCTCCACCCTCCTTTGCACACACGTGCATAAAGGTAAGACTTTTACCTACCCTTGTTAGAGGAGGGGGTTCTGGCCTGAGACCTGGAGCAAATCACCAGGCCCTTTAAATGGGACTTCAAGTTCTCATGAGACCCAGTAATGTCAGGCCTTTACTGTGTGTCCCAGGCTGGGAGTTGATGGATTCTGGGGCTCAGCTCATTGCAGTCATGGTTCATTCAACTTGTAGTATACGTGGGGTGTAGCTGTCCTCTGGGAGCCCAGCGCTGTGGGGCCTGATAAAGACCTTCTAATTCTGATATTTGGTGTCACCTTTGCTAGAAGACAAGCTGCAGCTCATGCTGCCTGTCCCTCTTTGAGTTTCACTGGCCCGAGACTGTCAGCTGGAATGATGATGTCTCCTGCTGCAGGTTGTGAACATTTTGCATGTCCCAGGTGCTGTGTTCGGGTCTTGGGAATGCAAAGATGATGGTGACGTCATGGCTTTCCTCCCAGCGTTCCTGTTTTGTTGGGTTTGTCTACATAAAGTGAGCAAAAGCTAAGGTAGTGGCCTGGGAAAGGCATTCTTTGGGTAGGAGTCTGTTTGGGGTGAGGTTGGCAGGGCTGGCCAGCTGGTTGTCAGAAGAAGAGGAGTTTAAAGATTTTTGAGGCTTTTATCCTGAGAAAGCTGGGCTGTCGCACTGTCACTGAGCGAAATCAGGACGTCAGGAGGAGGAGCAGGTTGGAGAGAATGGGGAATGGGACATGATGGATTGGTTTGGTAGTGCCATGGTGGAGATTATTTAGAACATTTTTCAAGTTTTATTGACTTATTATCTGAACTGTGGCCCAAATTATGCAAGAAGGATGTGAATGCAACATAGATCAAGGCTGTACCCTCATCCTTCTCCTCTCCCTAGGGACAAAGGCAGGTGGCCTTTATTAACCTAGGTAAGCACCTTTTTGGAATGCCCCTTTAACTCCCCAAATCCAGGCCTCTGACAAATGGTGAAGAACATGATTTAGGCCTGAGTCTAAAGGAAGGCTTCCTGCCTTGTCTCTCATGA
The DNA here is from genome assembly GCF_048564905.1 of Vicugna pacos. Lineage (NCBI taxonomy): Eukaryota > Metazoa > Chordata > Mammalia > Artiodactyla > Camelidae > Vicugna > Vicugna pacos. The sequence goes on from NC_132996.1 coordinate 40,941,671, forward strand.
ATTGGCCACAGGGTGAACCTAACTAGACTCCCCAGTGGAGACACTAAGCAGAGAGAGGAAGAGGGCCAGAGGCGCTTACACCCTGGAAATAGAAGAGACCACGTGGAGCCTGACTCCTGCCTTTAAAGAGTCACCTCACCCACCCCGTAAGAGTACTGGCTCTGCCAGGTCAGATTAGACCAGCATCTCCTGTGGGTGTGGAGAAGGAGGCCAGAAATACTGCTGGTGCTTCCTTCAAAAGACAGAAAATTGGGGCATTTCTGTTCCTCCCCAGCGTGCTTACCTGCTATCAAGCTCTTAACAGACCAGCTGGGAAGGCCAGGCTAACCCGGGGAGGCACACGCTTCTGCAAATTATTGAGCACAAACTATGTGGCAACCACACAGGCAACAGTGTGCCCAAGAGCTGTGGTCCAAAGCAGGACCTAGTCAACATCCAGAGGCTGTAGATTAAGTGCTGAGGAGACCAGAGGGAGGCAGCTTGTATGGTGCATTGATTTTGGAAATGGAAAGAACTTGGTCCAGATCATTGTGGCCTTGGGAAGGTTAGTTGTTGGAGCCCAGATTTCTCTATCTGGAAGATTGGTGGAATCCTTTCCTCTGAGAGATGCTGAATCTTAAGGAGATACGTATGTGGTAGCAGGATGGCATACGTAGAGAGGTGCCGGTACACAGCAGGTGCTGTGAGCTCAGACACAGCAAGGATGAGGGTCCTTAGCGAAGCCTCCAAAATCTGGGTCTTGGCACTGGGCTTGCAGAATAGGCAGAATTTTGGGCAGGAGAAAGGAAGGGTTGCCAAAAGGGTGAGTGGCAAGTCTAAAGAGTCTCCTATTTTCTGACATTTCTTCTTCATAACTGAGCTAGCAGCAAAGAGGATCATGAACAGGACTCCTGGGTCCTTTGAGCTCAGAGAGAGAAGACCCACACTCTCTTCTCAAAGGAGCCTGGTTGCCAGTCCCACTTTGTACTTTCTCTCTTCTGAGCAGTGTGGTTCCAAGGACAATTTAACATGAATATTTCCGATTTAATATGTCCCAGATGTGGCGCTAAGTAACCCCTTGAACTACCTCCCTCACTCTTCCCACTTTTGTAAGTCAGGCTTCCTCAGCCTCGGCACGGTCTACATTTGGGGCTGGATGATTATTTAATTTTAATTTACTAGCAGCATCCCTGGCTTCTACCTATGGTAGAATATTTAGTAGCAACCCCTGTTGTGACAGTCAAAATAGATCCATAAATTTCCAGATGTGCCCTAGGGAGCAAAGTCACGGCTGGTTGAGAACCACAGCAGTCAGTGGTCCTCCATTGACCATTCCTTAGTGGCTCCCTGAGGAATCGTCCTAGAGCCTGCCTTTCCTGCACTCCTTCGTTCTAATAGCAAGCACTTCTGCTTGAACCTCACTGACAGATCTAAAATCTGACCGCTTCTCATTTTCTCATGTCACACCATCATCTTTCTCTCAGAGAACTGCAACCAGTCTCCTCACTAGTCTGTAATTTCATGGTTGCACGCTTCCAGTGCACTCTCCATACAGCACCAGAGTGGGGCCCAAAGAGAAATGACACCACCTCACTCTCGTGCCTCAAGTACATTTCAGTGGCTTCCCTTTGCACAAAGAATAAAATCCAGGCTTGTCACCATGGCTTAAAAGACCCTGCACCACGTGCCTTGCCTACCTTCTTATCTCTCATGTGTACCTCTTTCGGTTGCTCACACAGTCCTGCCTTGAACTCACCAAGTCTTTCCCTCCTAGGGGAGTTCACCTGTGGTTCCCTTGACCTGGAATGCTCTTCTCCCTGCTTTTTACATGATTGTCCTTCTCTCATCCTTTAGGACTCAATCTAAATGGAGATCCTTCATAGAGACTTTCCCTGACCCATTTATCTTACGTAGGTACCCCTTTCAAAACCTCAGTCCCTTGTCTTTTTTTTCCCCTCCATGACATCTATTGCAGTAAGTAATTGGCTGTCTCCTTAATTAGACGGCTGGCCTCCACGAAGGCGAGAGTCATGCTTGACTGCTTTTAAACATATCTCTACTACCAGGCACAAGATAGATGCCCAATATGAGTTGACACAATGAATGAACTAATCTTATTATCCTTGAGGAAGAGAGATGCCATTACTCTAGTTTAAAATTGGTAACTGTGGACCTCTGGAATTCAACTTCCAATAAAATAAGTAATATACTAGTTTTTTTCTTTGAACATCTCAGGACTGTTAGCACACTGCCTGACAAAGAGTAGCTGTCCAAGGAATAATTGTTGAATGGATGAATGACTCAATCTTATGTAGTAAGAATTCATATAATACATATTATATGAATACATAATGATTAAAATAAGCAGACTTTAAGCAAGTGGTTGAAATTCCAAAGCCATCCTCTGACCTTCTCGAATCTTTATAGGGAAGGTTTGATTCCCATCAGCGCCCCCCACCCCCGCAAGTTCCAAGCCTAAGGCATTGTTGCTATTTTCGGCCATTATTGTTATGTAGTTTTTAGAAGTAGCTGGAATGTACAAATGGCACACTGCCTGGCCCATAGTAGATGTTCAGTACATGTTTGTTGACTTGAATCAAATCACTTAGAAAAAGAGAAGAGGCTTAGGTGGGTTGCTGTACAGGGCAGTGCACTTGGATCTCACCTTGGAAATGAATTAGTAAATCAACAGGTCATGATTAGAGATAGATTTCATAGCCTTTAAGAATTTACTGTCCGATGGGAGAGATGAAGACTTTGGAGAACTGGATAGCATATAATTACGCTAAACAGCATAGTACTGTTTTGAATATCTTCTGAGTTGCTTTGATTTAGTATTGGGGCTTCCCCCCCCTTCTTTCTGGATCAGACTCAGCTGTAAGAAGCATGGAGAAGTCATGAAGATTCTTTACATTCTCAGACTGCTTTCTGGGAATCCTGCAAAGTCCCGACTTCTTCTCTGATTACTCTTCTCATGGCTGAGTTCAAGAGCATTTTGCAAACCCGGACTTTGAATCTGGGAAAATGCTTTATGACCATTTTTATGACCTCAAAGCAACCCTCTAAGGCAAGTTATTTCCCTGTCTTTGCCAAAGGGGAAAAACCAAGGGCCTGGTGAATTGCCCAGGATCTCCCAGGCTCAGATGCTCACTAGTGGGCAGCATTCCTGCTCCCAGCCACATGCCATCTCCTTCCATTAGGCGTGCTTTGGCTGCTTTGGGAAGGGCCTGTCAGCAAGCTCAGCTCACAGTTCCGTGGACTTCATGGTCTTCCTCAGGAAGGAGGAAGGCGCATCTCAGAGAAGCATACACTGTTAGAGCTGTAGGATTTCAGTGCAGAGTCCTGGCCCAAACCAATCCTGTATACCTGCGTTGGTGACATCCAGAGGGGGAGGGTGATTTGCTTAAGGTCACAGCCCAACATCTCCAAACTTCCAGCCCATTGGAGTTTTGATTCCAACACAGCTGTCTCTTATTAGAAAACTGTCCTCAGCACCCATGAGGTTTCATTTTTTTTAGAGGCAAGATAGTGCAGTGAGCACAGCAAGGACTTTTTTTTTTTGAGAGGTAGTTAAGGCAGTGGTTACAGCGAGGCCTCTGGAGCCAACCTACCTCACTTCCTGTTCTAGCCCACCTGTCCACTGTGTAACCTTGCTTAACCTGTTGGGGCCTCAGTTATCCTCATCTGTGAAGTGGAGTTAATCATAATACCTGCCCATCTGGGGTGTGTTGAGGATTAAATGCATTAGGATGTGTAAAGTTCTCAGAATAATACCTGGCACAGCATAGGGACGATGTAAATGTTGCTCTCATTATTACTGTGTGATCCCATCTGCTGCTTCCTGGCTGTGTGACTCCGGGCAAGTTATTTAACGTCTCTGAGCCTCAGATTCCTCCTCTGTAGGAATAAGTCTGGCCTCGCAGGATTTTTGAATATATCAGAGGTCATACATATGAGGGACCTGCCTATAAATAGGTCATGAGTGACTGACCAGATCTTTTATTGCCTCTAAAGGTGCCCGTGAGCATGTTTGGGAGGCAGCCAGACACCGCGTCTTCTACCAGGCTGGTGCTTACGTTGTTCCTTTCTGTTTCTGTTTACAAAAGGGAGGACTCTCAGGGATGGATCTGCTGCTGCTTCCAGGGAAGAACTGCAGTTCCGATGACTGCCTGACTTAAAAAGAGTATTATTTGTATTTTTTGATTAGTTAAACATTTATTGAGTTCTCACCAGGTGGCAAGCACTGTTCTGTGCCTACACACGCATTATCTCATTTAAGCTGCTCAGTAGCCCTATGACGTAAATGCTTTCATTATCCCCATTTTATACAAAAGGAAACCAAGTCTCAGAAGATAATAACTTACCCTGAGTCACATCATTAGTGAGAGGGGGAACCACACTACTGAACCCAGATCAGTGGCCTTGAAAAGTCTATACCCTTAACCACTCACCACTCGGAACCGTGCCAGGCCTGGTTGCAGATAAGTCCTACCAGGGGTGACATCACTCACACCAACTACACCAGAGAAGGACAAAACACCTTCCTGGGTTAACCATTACCACCTTACCAGCTGCCAGGTGACAAGAGGCCAAGGCAAAGGACCCACGTCCTGAACTCCTCCCCTTGCCCTCCCGCCCAGCCCCGCACCCTGCACACACCAATCCGTTGCAGCCTGGGAGCGTGCCCAGCCCGCCAAGCTCCCTTCTTGCCTCAGTGCGGAGCCCAGGGGAGCAGACGCTGGCATGGCAGTTCTCCAGGCCCGGAGCTGGGCAGGAAGAGTTGAGCCTGAGAGCTATTCAGAGACACATCTTAACCTGCAGAAGAGAGAGACCCCATCCCCTTGCTGTTGGTGAATACCCACGGTGACAAGAGTTAGGGTACTGTAGAGTTCTTCCCTCAGAAAGAGTCCACAAGTGAGCACATCTGTGCCTGATCGCCTTTCTTAAGCCAGGTAAGTGCTTAGGGCAAGCTGAGTGGTTGGGTGGGAGCCTGAGGTTATGGCCGTCCAGGGGGCAGGCACTCGGGAGCGCATGGCTGGGCTGAGGGTGGCGGCTGGTAGGTGTGGAGAGCACATGGAACTTAGGGTTGACTCGTTCAGATTTCAGCTCTGCTGTGCACTGATTATGTGGCTCTGAGCCTCATTTACTCCCCTCTGCTACAGAGATGGTCATTCCGTCTCACCTCAGAGGATTTCTAGAGGGGCTATGTAGTGGACATACACAAGTAGAGGTGCTGAGCCCTTAAGACATGCTTTGCAGATGTTCGCCTCCTCCTGCCGTCTCTGTGTAGCCCCGCTGCTGGGCCCCCAGGAGGGAAGGGCTGCGCTGGGCATGGCGGGTGCCTGTTCTTTACACGCATGACTGATTTACATACCTGGGTGGTAGTGGGAGGTGATTACATTCAGAAACTGAAGGGAGAACCTAACAAACAAATACACATTTAGGTCCAGGTCACAGGCTTTAGAAACTCCTAATGCCAGTGACGTTCATGAGTCCCTTAGCCTCTCTGCTCTCCCTCGTGAGTTCTGAAAATCAAAGCCCTCACTACCAGGAGGAGTTGGTTGTAATCGGTGGAAAGCATGCCCCCCTCTGGGTGCCAAGCCCAACACTGTGGTCTGTTGCAAGGGAGAGCACTCCTTGCAGACGAGAACTGTTTTCCAGGGGCACCAGTGACCCACATTCCAACTGTCTGTCATGTGCATCAGGCTTCCGGAGGAACGGAGAAAAACCTCTCTTCCTCCATGCCGCCACCCTCTGCTGCTCTTTGAGGAAGCTGGGAAGCGAAGGCCTTCTCGGCAAACTTGCCGCAGTTCTGGAACTCAGCCTCTGCCTGGATGCGGGTTCTGGTTTATATCTTCCTTTGGGCCATCTCCTCTTTATTCGGGACTTCTGGCTTCATTAGTAGGTACCTTTAATACTCTTATCTCGGCATGCCTTCTGGGTTTACTGAAGCATAATGCCAGACCACATTCTTCCTTGGAAGTTACAGTTCATTCTGGGGAGGTTTCGGGCTCTTAACTTTGAAACTGCACAGTAAGAATGGGCTCGGGTTGTGGGGGTGGCGAGGTTGGGGTGGGGAGTGGAAGACAGGCAGGGAGCTCCTGACGGCCCAGCTTTGAGCCATTTTTCTTTACTACTGATGGAAGTGCTGCCTTGAGCTTGTCTCTGCCTACTTTATATAACAGCAGTTGATTGTTGTTAAATTCAAAGACATTCGTTGCCTGTCTGAGTTAGAACCAGTGGCTGGATGTATGATCAGTTTCACTTTTATGATGGTCAAATTTAGAGAAGCCAATCAAAATCAGGTAAAATTCCAGCCAAGTTATAATTTATTCATTCGGGAAGCTTTGATTCAGTGCCAAAGTGTGCCTGGTCTTCTTCTATTGCTTTCCCTCACTTCCTTCAGTCCCCTCTACCATCACCTGGCCCAAGCCTCTTGCACCTGGGCTATTCCAATAGCCAGTCTTCTTCAGATGTGCTCCCCTTCTCCATCTTAGATGGAGTGCACGCCCTTCTCAGCCAGTGAAACCCTTTGACGTGAGCTCCTTGACAGCTCCCACTTCTCTGCCAGTGCAGAGAGCCTTAGGCTTTTGCAGTTCTCCAAGCATCTGGCCCATCTTATCCAGATGACATTTGGAATTTTAATCTTCTAGTTATGGGTTTTCATAAATCTGGTTTGAAATTATCACTGCCAGTCTCCTCCACTATGGGAAAATGGCTTTAAAAAGATGAGGGGAAAGGCTGGTTTGTGCATGTGTGGAGATGATGATAAAGTACAAGAGGGTTTTTGGAAGGGACCTTGGGGTCCAGCAGTCACACTGTCCAAGCACTGTGTTGGGTGCTTTACATAGGTTATCCCATAACTGCCTTCACATGATACCTGTCATGCATATAGCGGAAAAATTGAGGTTCAGATATAATAAGAACTTGCCTGGGTTACCAAGTGGATGCTGGAGCAGGTTTTTAAGTCTAGGTTTAGATGACTTCAAAGCGTGTAGCTTTTCCAGTACACCTGACTGCCTCCTGTAAATCTATGGATTCTTGGAAGCAAAATCCTGAAGTCCATAGGTCTGAAATACTAGAATTCCCTCCTCTGATATTCGTTTTACCCCTCCAGTACTCATCTCCCCCAGGGGTTTAAGACAGGAGAGGTGAGCTTTGCCAAGGAAGGTCTCCAGAATTGGGACTTCATGTTCAAGGTTATGGGATAACCTTGGAAGTTTTAGCAGGGGAATGACATGAATCAACTTGAGCAGTTATTAAAGACTGACTCTGTGGCATGTGTGACAGTCATCATCCTTTTCCTGTTGGTTGATTGGAAGCATTCTTACGCCCATGTGAACCCTTAGAATCCCTACTGTTATACCTTTGGGGATCCCAGGTCCCCAGGAGGGGAACTACCAGTGGAGAACATTTTTATAGGATTTAGAGGTGAGGAAGAGTAAAGAAGGCATCCCGGACTGCAGCACTTCACTGAGTCAGTTCTGTGAGTGCTCAATGTTGTGCCCCTGTCACCAAAACTGCTGAGAAGCTAGGACTCCAGCTGAGTAGAGCAAACCACCCAGTGGGTCTCCGCATGGGCAGAAGTGTTCGGTTTGGCATCAGTTGCTCTGTACAGTGAGTGTGTCACCTCCCAAGACTGGCCGAGCTAGGTGCTGGGCTGTAGCTGGCCAGGACGCCTGTACTGATGTGGGGGATCCCCTTGAGCTTCAGCAGGGCTGGTGCCTGCCTCTGCCAGGTCAGGGCAGTCCAGCATTTGCCTTTTTCTCTGGCAGAGCACCTGCAAACTGTTAAGGGAACAGCATCCTAGACGCAGCAGCATCAGTGTCCAGAATTGAGCAGGTGTGTGGGTGCTATTTGGACCCCTTTCTTTTGTCTCCCCCTTGCCTTATTCCACATATGCTGCTGAGGGCACCAGAGCCCTGAGAGTCTTTACTGTGTATGGGCTCAAGCGTGTGGACTCAGCAGTCCAGAGGAGGCTGGAACACGCCCGTTTTCAGGAGAGTAATTTGATGAAGAAGTTGTTTTAACTGCCCGCCTCTGGGTTTCAGCCCAGGGCCTCAGGCTTGGATAGAAGAGCCTATCTTGGCAGGTTCTCAGAGCCCGAGGGAGCCCCTCATCTTTTACTAGACTGACATACTTGGTTTGATGGATGCAGGTGTGACATTAGTGATGGCTTTACAGTGCTCCCCACCCCCGCACCCTCGCCCCAGCCCTGCTGCACCTCTGTCCTCCCGCAGCCGGACCGAAGTTCCCCTCCCGCAGAACTGAATCTGTCGTGCTGACTGGTGGCTCTGTGCAGACAGTGGCACTGGGCTCATTTCTGACAAGGCTGGGTTTTGTGGGGTCCTCTGGGTGTTCCAGCGCTTAGGGGGTGGGCAACAGCCTCACCAAAGGAAAGACAGTCCCAGTTGGCTGCCCCCTGCTGGGCACATCTGAGTGTATCACAGATATTCTTAAACCTCCAGCGTTTGGGAAGCAAGGAAAATTCCCGTTTCCCCCATCATATATCGAATGTAAATCAATCCTCATTCCCATTGCTAGGTAGACACCCTGTGACCTGCTTATGAAATTGCTCTCCTGACCAAACTGGTTTACTCTGAAAATCCAGGTCCTGAACTGACCTTAAGCTTAGTGTAAGGTGTAAGCTTAATGTGAGTCTAACTCCATAGCCTGGGGAGTCCGTGGAGAGAGAAGGAGAATAGGTGTGTTTGTGTTTATGTGCGTGCATGTGTGAATAGGTGTATTTTTGTGTGAGTGTGTGTGTGTATTTTCTTTGGAAACTCTGTGCTTTCATTGCACTGTGATTAAAATGTGAGGGTGTGTGGGAGGAAAGTTGGGATCTCCAGACACCTGGGATGCCAGCCTGGACTCTAGCCTTGGGTCGTTTCTGTAAGCTCACAGCAGCAGAACGTTTCCCCATCCTGGACAAAAAAGGAGGCCGAGTGAACATTAGGGTCTTATCTCAAGACCTAAATGTAATTAGTGTCCTATATGTTGTTTCTTCATGGAGTTCTTAGGACTGAGAATTTCAGAAGTACAAAAGAGAACTTTCTGTTTTCAGGGAGTTTTTTGTTTGTTTGTTTGTTTGTTTTTAGGGAGGTTTTGTTTTTTAACCCCTGCAGTAGCCTTCTAGTTTACGTTTCCTCATCTAATTGCAATCTCGCAAGTTGCTGACAGTTCACCTTTGAAATGAGTCAGCTTTGATCAGGGGTACGGCAGTCAGACAGGTCATCTTTACAGTCTCTGGCTCCGTCCAACCAGTTTGGCAACAGCAGGGTCCCGTTGAGCGTGGGGAGTGGAGGATGGTGGTAGAGAGGCAGCTGTGATAAGGCGACCTGGCCTTTGCTCCCTGCGGCCTCTGGGTCCCCCAGAAAGCAGCTTCCTTGCCAGCTGTCTGGTGCTGTGGGGATGAGGCTCGTGCCGCCACCCCCTGACCCCTCTCCCTCTGCGGTGTCTCCTCTGAGCCCAGCATTCCTCCAGATTGTCAAATGATAAACAGTTTGTCTTTACTGCCTCCCACTTGTCTTCTCCTGTTCCCTCTGGAAGGCTCCCTTCTCCCCAGGCAGAGTGCCGTCGTGGCTGTTCAGGGTCTGCGTCTTTCCCAGTAAAGGAACCAATAAAGGAAGGCAATTTCGGTCTCCACCTGTGGAGATATGATGTCAGTACTCAGTTCAGGGACCATGAAAAGAATGTGGCTGAGCTGGTGCCCTCTTTAGTCGTGGTGACGAGGAGGGCAGGGAGTCTGTCTGAATTTGAATCCCGACCCCATGACTTACTAACTCCATGGTCTTGGGCAAGTTATGTCCCCTGTTGAGTTTCAGTTTCTTCAAAAAGTAAAATAAACAGAATAATTGTCCTGAACTCCTGCCGTCATGAGGATGCCAGCAGAAGTGACTGGGAAGCGCATGGTAGAGTGTGTGTCACATAGTGCAGGCTCCATAAATGAGGGCTAAGGTGCTGCTTTTACTTTAACAATCATCACTGTTGTCATTATCCATCTTCACCCTCTGTCTGGAGGAGAACGGCCAGGGTGTGAGAGAACTGAAGCCTTGTTCTAAGAAGAGTATTTAGAGGAAGTTGAAACACTTTCATTATATAAAGGCTCATGGAAAAGATATTGTGCCACCTTCTATTTCTGACAGGATGGAAAGAGTCATCTCTGGGCTTCTCCCGCCAAACAAAAACCAAGATTTAATATAGCAGAAGGAAGAACTTTGCAAGGTAGTACCAGATGGCTTCCTTAGGGGTTGGGGAGGTCTTCCTCCCTGGGAGTTGGGGAAACTTGGCCTGGATGGGGCTTGATTGGGGGATTCATGCGTCAGGGAGGAGAGCGATTGGACGAGAGGGCTTCCAACCCTAGGACTACCTGATTCCAGGTCTGGGGGACTCTGTGCTGTTTGTATTTTAGGAAAGGCCCCCCCCACCGCCGCCCCAGCAGAAGATGTCTCACTTCCTACTTATGCAGCTCATATGGCAACTTTATGTGATGGTGAGGCCTCCCCCGACCACCTGTAGTCTGTGGACTGGCTTCTTACTATTGCATCTTCCAAGTAAGACAATGTCCGTGCTTTAGTTTTGGCTTGGATGAGTGATTAATTCAGGATACTTGAAGCAAGTAGGCGTCATTGTACTGGCAGTAGTGTTTATTCATTGCTGGGGAATGGTTTTGTGGGGACAAGAGAGAGTCGGGGGGATGGGCCGTTGGCAGGACTTCGGCTCTCCCACACTAACAAGCCTGCTAGGAAAGCCAGAGTTGCACAAAGTTAGAGTTTGTCTTCCTTGGCAAGAAGGGAAGCCTAACTAGAGAACACAGACAGAGGTGAGCAGCCCCGTCCTCTGTTTGTTGTCAACAGTCATTTTGTTCACAGAGAAAGGCTTCCTTTCCATTCTCCCCAGGTTTGTTGTGTCCTTGGGCAAAGACAGTTGTACGTTCCAGGCTGGAGTTGATTTTTACCAGCAATACAGATGTTTCTGCTCTTGTGCAAGATTTCATTAAAGCTCAGCCAGCGGTTTACTGTGGCAGGAGACTGCCAAGGTTAATATTTCTGCAATACATTCCCTTCTGTTCGTTCTTGGCACCAAAAAACTCCCAGGTGGGCATGTTGTGCTTGGGCCATATATCAAAACTATACAGCGCATCACTGGTGCGTCTGTTTAAGTCAGATGGAGCCCCTGATTGCACAGAGCGTGCATTAGCTTTGCCTTGGGAGCCGAGCAGGGGACGTTTCCTCTGGTGAGTGTCAGCTCACCCTTTAATGTCCCTCTCTAGTGGCAGAAGCTGCCACAGCTACTCCGTTTGGGACAGGGGCAGAAGACCTGAGAGCACTGGCCAGTGTGAAATGGTCCATCCTTCCAAGGGGTCTGCTGAGATGGTGGGAGCATGGCTTCCTGATGAGGATGGATGTGGGTTCGAATCCTGTGCAGCTTAGGTGAGTGACTCCTCCAGAGCATCCCTTTCCTCGTCTGTACGCCGGGTAGTAATCCCTGCCTCAGAAGATGATGTAAGGATTCACTGAGATGCTGCATGTAATTAATTCAGAGGAAGCAGCAGACTGTCCTGGCCCAGCAGGGCGCGTGTGAGCAGGAGCTCTCCAATGATGACTTGGGAGCGCCCTGATGGCGAGAGTGGGCAGCCCCAGGAGCCCTAGCTCTTCTCGCTGCTTTGGCTGTGGAGAAACTGTGTATGGCGGAACCGGTTCTTCTACCTGCCAGCAAGGAGCCAAGTTAAAAATAATAGCAGCCCGACTTGTTTGACGTGTGTTTCCTCTGCCTCACCCCATCTGGGGCTGCTGGAATTGGGAAATGGTCAAACAAGCACTGGCCTTGTCTTAGGAACATTTGGCAGGGGTGAGGGGAGCATGAAGGGGAGGAGGACCAGGACAGAGTGTGAGACAAAGGTGAGATGCTAGCATGTGATCTCTGGCCAGGTGCTTAAGGACTTTTGCTACTAATTTTCTGAGTTACGATTGGGTCACAAGGGGAAGAGCCAGACCTCATGTGGTTTGGGGTTGTGTGTGTGTGTGTGTGTGTGTCTTCATGTCTCTGCTGATTTGTAGCATCATCTAGCTGAAAGTATATAATGTTCATCCTGGCTTTATGAGACTCCATTGAAGAAGGGAGTATAGAAAAATTACTTATTTTCAATCATGGTTTCAGCAAACATATGTCTAGCTATCTAAGATTTCTTTTAATCGATACTCTGCACACCATCCCTCTCACACATCACAGTGCAGTGGCCTTTGAGATTCCGAACCTTGAGTCTTGCAAGATGTCCAAGTGCTCTGTGAATCACCAAGCAGTGGCAGTCCTGTTTATTCTGTTTGAAATGAAAGGCAGATTTTATTCCAGTGTTGAGATAGTCAGTTATCAGTGGTCAAATCTGTGAATAGAGTTGGGGGAGGAGCACTTTATTAATTAGAATATTGTAATAACCAGGGCGTTCCATTTCCTGGCTGTGCTGGATGACAAATGACATAGTGGATAATGTGTTCTCTGCTGGTTTCTTCTTAATCCATCAAGTCCATCCACTCTTCCTTCTGTCCTTTCATTCATCCATCCATCCATCCATCCAACCATCCAACAAACACTTGTTGGCACTTGAGTTGGCACTAAACTTGCAAGGGAACATGGAGATAAAGATCATAAATCCTGCCCTCAGAGACCTTAAAATGTGAAATAGGAGTCTAGAGCCTTAAATACCTGAATGAAAAGTCTAAGCAAAAGTTTTAGCTGGGGGGTATTTGGACCAAGTACTCTTTGAGAAATACACAGGATCCCAGTTAATGAAACCTGTGCATTCCCACTGCAGGAGTAAAGGCCCTGATGCTAGAAAGAGGTGACTGTATGAGGAATCACTACCAGCTGCATGGGGCTAACGTGAAGGGGAGGAGTGGGATCTTAGGCACCAGCTTAAGTAGCAGTTCTTTAAAGTCGAGTTAAAGATTAGGGACTTGATTGTGTAGGCACTGGAGAATGTTTTCATGCAGGTGTGGCTAAGGGAAGATTCTCTGGCCCTCCTTGAATGTGCTGATAGATGCTGGGGAGGCCTCCCACTCCTCAGAAGTTCGGTGTTGGCTGAGAGATGGGGGCAGCCGCACTGGGGGGTGGTGGCTGACCCGGTGGCTGATCAGGCATACATAGCACCGTCTACAATTCCTCCTTTCCTGGCTGCTTCATTCTTTTCAAACCTCTCCTTCCTTTTCAGTTTTTCTCACTTTCATTGACAATTTTCCCACCGTGTTCAGACACTCCCATCAGACCTGCTCTCCAGCCTCACCTCTCAGCCCTCTAGGAATTTGGGAGTTGGGAGAAGGGGTTCAGCCTCCATGACCTCTTCTATCTTTGGAATCTGTCCCTTGGCTATAAATAAGGCTGTTGCTTAGTGCCAGTATTGATGGTATTTGCAGCTGTCCTCTGGGAGATGGACTCAGACGAATAACCCATTTTCAAGAGGACATGGCCATTAGGTGACAGCTATTTATGGCTCCTATTGACTAGAGCCAAACCTGAACTGTCACTGGCATTAAAATTTCATGTGCCGTGAGCCGCCTTTCCTTATCTGGTTGTCTCTTTCCATTTACTTGAAATAACTAACCATGTTCATCTAGGTTCTCCAGAAAGATGAGCTGCGGAAACTTGAGGGAGTCCTGCCTTCTGGCGGCTGGGATTCTCCCTAGCGGACCTCTCATCACCCCAGCATCCGGCTAAACTCTATCCATTTCACAACACACATTGCCATTTCACTGAAGAGAACCCTGAGTGTCAAAAGGTGAACTGCTTGCCCAGAGTCCCCAGGTCAGTTGGTAAATGACAGAGCCAAAATTCCAACCGACTTCTGCCTGGAATCAAAGCCTGGGTAATTTCCATGAAACCATGCGTGTCTGATTTCTGAACCTGGAATGTCACTCCAGAGGGTTTTATTTATTTATTTTGTCCCTTGATAGTTCAGTCACTTGGAGTTTAGTTGATTGAACGTGCAGTTTTTAAAAGCTCATTCATGCTGAATTTGCCTGAGTAGCCACAGTGTGTTCCATCTTTGTAGAGTTTCTTTCCCACACCCTTAGATGAAGATAAACAAGGCCCTAAAATGTCAGGCGAAATTCCTTCTGGCTTTATAATCTAATGTATTTTGTAGATGGCTGAATTCTCCAGTGAACTTCTCATTGGAAAATATTCCGTTCCTGAACTCTGTTTCTCCATCAAAGGAATATGACATAGTTTGTGATAACTATTCCTTAGCGGTCTTGCCATTGAAGTTCTGTGTAGGAAATTATCCTGCATCAGTCACCTCTGCTGTCATCAGATCCTTTTCATCTCAAGTACCTGTACTTCTTCAACTTAAACTTTGGAACATGATCAGGTCTGGGGCCAGGGGAAAAGAACGTCTTGATCTCTACATTACTGGTAATTCTTAGAAGAAAGAAGGTATAGTAGTTAAGAATCTGGTCTTTGAAAGCAGAAGACCTGGGTGGAATATCAGCCTTGCTTCTTGTCAACTGCTGGACCTTAGACAAATAACACCTCTAAATCTCAGTTCTCTTATCTTTAAGTGCAGATTTATTTCTGGGGAGGGGTGAATTGATTTTAATATTTTCATATTGTTTTTCTGTGCCATCATTTGCTAATACTTTGAGAGATTAGAAAAGGTGATGCCAGGAACCTTCTTTTGTGGGACATTCTTAATAACCATGCTGCCCAACTCCCCAAATAATATAGATTTTTCTAAATATTAAGAAGTAACGGGTGTTGATGACATGTCCTCTTTCCTCTTTCCCTCTCTCTATATGTTGAGCATGATCTGATAGTTCTCAGTCCTGCCAGAACATCAGAATTCTCTAGAGAACTTTGAAAAGAAAGGCAGATGTTTGGGTCATTCAAACCTCCTGAATCACTCTTTGAAGGTGGGGCCTGGGCATCTGTGTTTTTTCAAAGGTCCCCAGGGGGCTCTGCACTGCCCACATAACCAGCATATTGAACGAGTGTAACGTGTGGATTGTGGACAAAGCCCATGCATTTTTTTCCTGCCACGGGACGAAGGCTCTCATAGCCCATGGCCATTCTGCTCATCCATGTAGACAGTCTCATGGTCACAACAATTTGCAAAGACATCCTCAAATGAGAAATTAGAATACCCCCCTACAATAGTGATCTAAGCTCTAACTTGAATTCTCTCAGGACTCCACAGAGGATGAGTGAAGGCAGTTGGCCCTCCTCCACCCCCAGGGAGCTAGGTGGAGGAGAAAGATACTTACCTGATGGTGCCTTCCATCGAAGGGCTGGCTTCCTGTTCTGTTGAAAGCCCCATCTTTCTTTTGTGGACCACTTCCAGGGCCACTTCATAGGAGGACCCCAGATGAACGCTGGTGTGTGCTGTCTCCAAGGAAACACTCAAATCCCTTGCCCCAACAGTGGGGGCTGCAGGCCAGTCCTGCCCTGTACTGGTGTCCTAACTCCATTATTGAAACCATCAGTCATAGCCTGTCTCTCCCTGTCTAGAGTCTCAGGGCAGGAGTCAGATCTTAGACCACAGCATCCCTAACTGCAGGAATGGTCATCTCGGGCTTCCCAGGGACCCCACTGAAACAACCCCTAGTCAGGTTTGAGTGAGTGGGAAGAGGATATACTAACAGCACAGTGTTCTCCAAGGATACCCTGCTTCCCCAAATCCTCTTTTTCTGTACTTTGATCTCTTTATATCCTCCATCTGATGGAACAGGGCAAGTCTTGAAACTGGCACTCCAGTATTCCTTCGAAATCCTGCATTTTGCACATTGGTCCCAGGCTTACTTTGGTGCCTCTGTTTCAGCTCAGGCTTAGAAGCAGCCCATCTCGTCCCGCTGAGTCACCTGCATAGTGGCCGATGGCATGGGCTGCCAGGTCAGACAGGCTTGGTTTTGAGACCTTAAATAAGTGTGTTAACCTCTCTGAACCTCAGGTTCGTCACAAGTGGAAAGGGAGTAGGCACAGTCACTAACTCAGATTGGGAGGATTCAATGTGACAAATGCATGTAAAGGGCTTAGTGCCTGACAGGTAAGAAGTGTTCCGTGGTACCCATTTTCCAGTTTTCAGTTCAGCTGAAGCTCTAGCCTTCTTAGTTGCCTTTTTAAAACATCATTTGCTGACAGCCAGCTGGAGAGGGGCTGTGTCACTGTTGCTCCTTGGAGAAACACTTCTCTGGCTCGGCCAATTTTTTTGTCTAGAAGCCACCAGGGAAGGTCCCATTGAGCACTACTCACAAAAGCAGGGTCACAAGAGCTAACTGATTTAAGCAAGTTATCAGGCAGTAGAAAATGCAGTTAGATTTGCATCTATGAAGCAGATGGCCAGCGCAAGATGATTAGATTAGTTTTATTATGTTTGGGGAAATTAATTTGTCACTTTATTATTTTTTTCTTTTGTTTTTTTTTCTTTAAGGGAGAGAGGTTATTTTGTTATCTCCAGCAGAAGTGATTTGTAGAAAGAGTTTATCCTTTAATGGAAAACAAGGGATGCAGTAGGACCTTGAAAAACTCTTATCTTCTAATTGTCCATTACTAGTCGTTACAATTATGTAGAATGTGGCCCAGAGAACAGAAATGCTGCCACCTATTGCTAGTAAAAGCTAGCTTGTGCTTCCAATCATAGAGAGGATTTTTTTTTTTTCCTTAAAAATCTCAGACCATGGGACCCTTGAGTATTACATTCATTCTGGAGACACTTTAACTTACTGAAGATCTTAGTATCTAGTGTGTTCAAATTTACATTTTTTAAAACAAATTCACATTGTTAATTACAACGTCTCAGGTCACATTTTGATCTGGTCAACTTGCCGGAACCTCAGGCATTTTGATTCCTTCTTTTTTTTTCTTTTTTAAAAAGGTGAGGAAACATCAATTGCAGAATCTTTTAGAATAAATGGGATCTTTTGCATTGGGGCCCAGGGTTGTTAACTGGGAGATTCCCAGCACTTATTCTTTGGGCACAAATAGTTCTTTCATGGCCCTTTTGAAAGGATCAAAGCAAAACCTGAAGTTCTGAATCGGCTTTTTTTCTTCAGTCCTTTTATCCTTAACAGTTTCTAATGAGCATTCTAAGGAAATCCACCCATGCAGGAAGAGTTTCTTGTACATAAAAGCTAGGGTGTAAACTTTATATATAATACCCACATATGGTGTGTGTGCGCACAAGTGAATGATGTTTCTGAAATCTTGTGATCTCAAATCTAACTTCAGGCGAGGCATTCTGTCCTGGAAATGGCTAAATCCACAGTCTATCCATGGGTGTGTCAGAGTTTATTAGTTTTCAAACCTGCACACTGTAGTCAGTTGTGGAGCTTTGTATGTTATCTTTTTAAATAAACTTTTAATTTTAGAATAGATTCAGATTTACGGAAAAGTTGTGAAGATAGTACGGAGAGTTCCCATATACCCCACACCCAGTGTCCCCTGTTGTTAACAATTTATATTGCTATAGTACATTTGCTGTGATTAATGAACTGATATTAAAACATTGTCATTAACTCCAGGACCCCACATGACACTTAGTTGTCATATCTCCTTAGACTCTTCTTGGCTGTGACAGTTTCTCAAATTTTCCTTGTTTTTGGTGACCCTGGCAAGTTTTTAAAAATTTGTTTTAGTTAATTTTTTTTTTAATTGAAGTAAAATCAGTTTACAATGTTGTGTCAATTTCTGGTGTACAGAATAATGTTTCCGTCATACATATACATATATTTGTTCTTTTCAAAACTTGTGACTTTTATTTTTTCTTTATGAAATCTGTTTCTTTCGTTTTTCTTTAACACTTGGATTTCGTTTTAATAGTCTGTGTGTTTAAGAAAAAGTTAAATGCAGTAAATAGTAATCTGCCCCACATCCTCTCACAAAACCCTCTCAACCCCAAGATACCAAAATTAAATGTAAACATATATTAGTTTTCATATTCTTTTCCACTGTAGGTTCCTACGAGATAGTGAACAGAGTTCTCTGTGCTGTGCAGAAGAAACTCTTTATTGTTTTAGGAGTACTGGGTGGATATCTTGTAGGCTGGCCCCTCCCCATTGAGATTTGTCTGATGCTTTTCTCACGATGAGACTAGGACTGTGCGCGTTTTGGGAGGTTAAGACCACAGAGTACAAGTGCCACTTCCCTGATATCGCATCTGGGGTGCTTGCTCCCAGCGTGACTTGTGGATGTGAATGTTAACCTTGATCAGCCGTCCGGGGTAACGTTTGTCAGGTTTCCCTGTAAAGTTGCTCTCTCCCCACCCTTCCCGTTACTGTTCTTGGTGCAGCCCATGATTGAGGGTTGGCAATCCCTGTTCCACTTCCTTGAGAACAGAATATTTTCATAATTTATTGGGAATTCTTTCTGCATGGGAGAGTCTTCTCTCCTCCCCATTGACTTATTCATTGACACAACCTTTTTGGGTATCAGTATGGATTCATGGATATTGTTTCACGCTTTGGGTCTTAATCCGATACTGCTTCGTTAACTTTTGTTGCTCAGTTGTTCCAGCTTTGGCCATTGGGAGCATTTTTAGTGAGTTCCTGTGTCCCTGTGACAAACCCCCATCAATGTGTCTTGGTGTGGGGACATGTTCTGTCTTTCTGGCTCTAGGATGTGCTCCGGGCCTGTCTCAAATACTTCACGTCCCAGTCCAAGCATCAGCCATTTCTCCAGGGAGCCCTGGTTCCTGGCCCACCTGGTAAATGGTATTAGAAACCGAGATATGGGCACTGGGTGTGCTTGTTGCTACTGGGATATCCTTGTTTTTACACCTTTTCAGTAGACAAAACAGAAGATGAACATGTGCATACTAATCTCTGGATCTGTAAATATTGTGTCTAGGTGAAGCTAAACATTAGTTTATACTGAGGTACTGTATAGATCAGTATACAGTTTACACTGATAAACTATGCTATCATTTAGTTTATAAACTGAAGTTAGTTTATACATAGAGCTTCCAACTCTAATCAGTTACCACAGGGATCTTTCTAGCCTTCCTCCCTTGCTTGTCGTGTAACTCCCAACCGTGCCTTTTCTGTCATAGACTCCCTCTCATGGAAAGCGCCTTGTCCCCTGCTTTGCATGTCACTGGAGCTCCCACTGGCCTGCACAGGGTGGGCACTGTGTGGGTGGCCCCGGAGGAGATCCAGAGAGGGAGAATTGGCAGCACCCATTTAGAGTCTCACCAATTCCCCATTAGGAAGCTGACTCCTATTTAGTTTGGGGAGGGGGTGTTTTTTCCTGCCTTTTTCATGCTCACAATGAAGGTGACATTGATTTACAATTCAGCCAGTTGAAGCAGGGAAGGGAGGCTTCTGTGGGTGGAAGAGATCAATTAAATGATTATCCCAGCTGCCACACACTAATGCCTTTCTTACTGAATTTCAGAATCCAGGAAGCAGAAGGCCACCGCATTTAGCCTTTTACAGGAAATCTAATTGCCAACTTTGTGATGCCAAGTTTTATTAAATTGGAAAGAGTCGGTTTTAGCGGCTGACAGCTTCAGGCATATTACAGAAAGCTTCCCACTGGCCACCTGGAATCCTCCATGACCTCCTCCTGTTCCTTTTTGGGTGCTTTTCTGAAGTTTTATGAATTTAACACTTTCGTGATTTATATCTTTCTGAGATTTTCGTTTGAGTTCCAGGGGGGTGGGGCTCAAAGCTTGGCAAGAAGTCAAAGAACACTGGATTCCTACTATGTGCTAGGTACTGGGCTGGTGGCTGGGGATTCTAGCTGGGAGTCAAAACCACAGATACCTGTTACTTAGAGATTCCTCCACCTGAAATGCTCTTCCTCTAGACTGGTGGGTCCCAAAGTGTGTGGTGTGCACGAGAATCACTTGGCGAGCTTGCTCAAACCCAGACAGCTGGGGCCCAATCTCAGTGTCTCTGACTGAAGAGGCCTGGAGTGGGCCCTGAGGATCTATATTTCTAAAAGCTTCCCAGGTGATGCTGAAAGTGCTGGTCTGGGACAACCGCTGCCTTGAGTCTTTGCGTAATTGCCACCATCTTGTCAGTTAGGTGTCTTATTTCAACGTCAGCTCCTTAGAGAGCCCATTCTTGATTTCCTAGCCATCAATAGTACCCCTCCACTCCTCTCCATTCTGTTGCATTTTTTATAGCATGTATCTTTCTCTGATACTAACTTGCTGATTAGTTTATTGCCATTTTGTCTCTCCCACTTGTCATCCTCCATAGAATAAAGCCCCATGGAGCACTTTCATTCACTGCTGCCTCCTAGCCTAGGGGAGCACCTGCCCCAGAGTTCACGCTCAGTAAATACTTGAATGAGTGAAGTCATTACAAGCATAGTGTGTCTTATGAAGGAGAGGCCTCGGATGCCTTGGGTGTGTAACAGGTAGCCCTCAGGTGGGGCAAGACATTGCATTGCACTCTACACGGAGCAGTTTCTGGGTGTGACCTCAATGCTTATCTCAAATAGTGTACACCAACATTTTGCCTGCAAGGTTGTAGGCTGTGGAATCTGTTGGGAGATCGCAGTAGGCCACTCTGGATTTGTTCAGTTTTTCAATAGCCTTTCCCTGGTCCTGTCACATTGGAAAAAGCCAATCTGGAGAGCAGATCAGAAATTCTGTCTAGCAGGCAACCCTGGCACAAACAGGTTCAGTAAGCTCCCAGGTCCCAGTTGCTGAGCTTAGCAGGAAGCGAGGCCTGCCTGAAATAGGCTGCTTCTAACGCCCTTCCTCCTGAAGTCTATACTTGCTGGAATCTGGAATCCGGGGGCTGCACATGCCCAGAGAGCCTTTTCAAAACCTCTGCGAAGTTGAATGAATGCTCCCACTCCCTTCCTTTGCAGGAGCGAGACCTTTGGGGCGAAACATGAAGATTCCTCTCCATCAGCCTTTCAGAGAAATGGAAGGGCAGGCTCCTTGTGCCTCCCTTTGATAAAGAGAATGTCGGGAGGGTACCGTGCAACTAATGGCTTAGACAAAGGTTTTCAAAACCCCCCTGCAGAGGATGACAGCACATCAGGCTTCTGCTCTTGTGCTGTCTGGTTCAGGTGACGTCCGTGCAGCTCCTCGGCCTCAAGCCTCCCTGTCCAGCCTTTGCCAAGCATGGGCGAGGGGGGAGCGATTCCCCAGGTTGGATGGCCGGAGCAGCCAAAGAAACTGTGATTTATTCCCCTCGAGTGTGTCATGAAAATATAAACAGAGTCAGATTATTTTGGAGGGCGAAGAGAATGTGCTGGGGGAGATGGAGACGGAAGAATTGCCACAGCCTGGAGTTGGGGCTGAGGGCCAGAGGCGCCCAGCGGGTCGGGGTAACATAAGCTGCCGCTATTCGGGAGGTGGCCCGAGTAAGAAAATCTGCCCACAGCGGGAGCGTGACTTCAGCTAAAATTAACCTTCGGGGCTTCACACACTTTCACAGTGCTTTGAACTGGACACCCGGAAAGAGTGCAGGCCATTGACTACAGGGACCGCGGGCTGTGGGTTGAGCTATGCCTATTACCATCAACTTGTGGGTTCCTGCCCGGGGCCAGAGTCGGGATTCCTGCGACCAGTATAAAGTGGTGAGCAACCTGGAGGGCGGCTGGCAGGGGCCCTGGGGAGAGATGACGTTTGCTTGAATTGGGCTTGTGTTTATTTTCTAGTTTATTGTCTATGCCAGGTGCACCCACGAGTGCTCTGAGTGGGCCTTTCGCTCAGCTAACTGCCCCCTGGTTGTTGCTTTTTGCTTCCTGTGTCCTCACAGGGTAGGGACACAGTGGTGTATTTTTAGAACAGGTAGACAAGTCTTGATCTGTCTGGAAGTTGTTGATGGCCTGGAAAACAGAGTTGCATAAGCCAAATGTAACAATCCAGAGGGTCAAGGATGCCAACAGGTGTAGCAGGTCTTGGTCTGTTTTCTCAATTGTAGGCTTCAGCAGGTGCAAAGGGAGAAAGCCTGACCTCTGTTAAGGGTTTGAAGAGATACAAGGGAGTGCTCCAGAGGGCTGCACTGCAGAAAGGGTTTGTTTGGGAGGTAATGTGAAGTGATTTCCCATTCCGGGGGGACCAGAGATGGCCCAGGAAGGACACTGCTGACCTCCTCCACCCCTGGTTGGGCATCCTGGACAGGATCTTTAAAGTCAGAGAGCAGCTGCCTCTATGGTTTTTCCATTCATTGTGGGGAATCCGTTTGGGAGCCTGAAACACAAGAGCAAAAACGCAAGATGTACTTCCTTTTCCTTTATGTGTCCTTCACTTTGAGACAGTTAACGTGACCCTAGGCTGATGGCAGTCCCAATGCTTGTGGCAGAGGGGATGCTCCTGTTTGATAATCATAACAGTCACTTTGCTGTTTAATTAAGCAAGCAAAAAGCCACATAATTTATCCTTCCTTCCCAAAAGGTATCCCTGCCCCTCCCCACAGCCCAGCTTTCTAGGCAATGTTATGTTATAAGGCGTAGTAAGGACATATTTTCTAGGGAAGCATGTATATCTCTTAACTGTTTAATGATTACCATGTATAACTGACCTTGGAATGATTGATGGTAAAATATTTAAGCTCCCAAAATGTTTGCTTTGGTGAGTGGGTAGTCTGTGTTGCCTTTTATGTGCAAGAATATGAATGGGGTTGCTATGAATGATGTAGGAAAGAACTCCCTGCATGAAGCTATCTTTCTGATGCAGTTTTGAGGCCATTTTCCATGTGAGCTGCTTTATTAAGCCCTCCAGATATTTTACATTCCTTCATAGTCTCCGTGCTCCGTGTACGTTGGCTCATTAAAGGTAGACGGCTGCTGGGATATTGGACACTGGTGTGTCTTTTGCTTTCGACGTCTAATACTGCTCAGGCCAAATGGAATTGATGGAGGTGTCTTTGGGTTATTCCTATGATATTTTAGCTCCAGGATCTAGGTTCACTGCCCTAAGGAAGAAATTTCTTTTGAGGTAGGGTGTTAAAAATAGGCATTACATTAGGAGGAGGCTGTGGTATGTGGTTCTGAGCTTCGGTGAACACATCTCACGTGCTGCCTGGGGATTTCCATCTCCTGCTGAGCCTGGCTGGACAGACATAGAACTTGAATTCCTATGTTCTCAGAGAAAGAGAAGACTCCCTCCAGTTTCATCATAAAACTTCCTCCCCATCACGGCCAGCCAGTGACTTCGCCTGGGGTTTGAACCAGTTGACCGTAGGTCGCTGAACTGAGTTAGGATACCTGGGCTACAGTGCTGATGTTAATCTTCTACCAGCCTAGCTCTCCCTTTCCTCACCTGTGAAGTGGGGAGAACGCGGCCATCTCCCGTTTTTCCCAGGATTGTGGTGTGACTCAGATGAAATCGTATCTGCAGAAGAGCTTTATAAATGATACACACTGCAGATGGGAGGCGGTGGCCGAAATTGCTGTTAGGACTTTATGTATGCTTCTTCTTGAGATGAATCAATGGGGCTTTCTTCCAGGACTTTGTGGAATAAACAGTATCTTTGTGCAAATCGTTCTTTTGTGCTCTAGGCCAGGTTGTCCCCCGGGTAGGGTAGACGCCCCTTCTTTCCTGGGTGCCAGCTCGGTATCTGGTAGTCTTCCTAGTAAAAGCCTATTATAAAAATACAAAACACAAAGCCCCCGAGATTCCCCAGTCCTGAGAGCTCTGACACCTGGGCTGGAGAGGGGCCTGGAGCACAACGACTTCCACTGTGGCCAAGTCTCTTGGCCCTGGAGTTGCTGAGAAAGGAAGGAGGCTGGGGGAAGGAGCAGGGCAGCGTTTCCTGGGGCAGGGCAACACCAGCCTCTGCTGGGAACTGCCTGCCTCCAGACAGTTTTAAATCCTTGGTCACACAAATGGCCCAGCAATGTCTTTGCCAGGCCTAGGGCCTTTCTGCCCAGTAGGATGAAGCTCTCTGCCATTTTATTTCCCTCTGACCATTTTGAGGATCTCAGACCTGCTAAGGTGCCCCTGGGCCCAATGACTTGGAGCACCTGGACCTTCCTTAATAAGCATCATTACCCCTCATTGGGTACTTGGGCGTGTGGGCTCACAGGTGCTGCACGTTTCTTCCTCATCAGTCCTTAATATGTTTGTGCACAAGATACCATTGGTGTATCTCCATTTTACAGAAGGAGAAACTGAGCTTGCATTTACATGACTTGCCTGGATTTGGGTACATTCAGAGGTGAAGCCTGGATTTAATCCCAGATCAGACTTCACACGCATAATCACCACACATTTTCTCCATGTCACTAAGATACAGTTCAGGGGGTTCACGGATGTTATCCCTTACAGCCAACCAGAAACCTGTTGGAAGAAGGGGAAAGTAGGGAGACATGGGACCCCATTTATTTTCCGGGGCCCCTCAGCCATTCCACCTCTGGTGGAACCAGAGCAGCACCACCCCCTACTGCCGCCTTGCTTTCAGTCACAGCCACTCATGCAAGGAAAGGGACTGCCCCCTCCCCCCTGCTTGTGGTCCTCTCTGGATCTGCTTCTCCCTGATGAGTCAGTTGGCTTCAGCTGCATAATCTTCTCCAGAATCCTGACCCAGGGAAAATCCTTAAACTGTCATCCACTACTCAGGTTTCCTGGGTGAGAGAGCATCCTCAGATGATTAGCAAGAGTGCACATAGTTTGTCCTGGGGGTTGTATATTTTAATAAGTAAGCAATGTGCCATTTATATAGCCACTCACCTGCAGTAATCTGATTGGGCCCTAAAATCTCTTTTACTATTAAAAACAAACAAAATCCCAAAACCCTCTCTCCCAAGCTTGCCAGAGTGATTGCCTTTCCTCATATCCCTCTCCTGGCGGTAAAACATTGAGGATTCCATTGGGAATGTAAATGTTAGCTGGGAGCAGTGACTCACTGGGCCATCCCTGGCAGAGCTGCCTACCTGGGACCTAAGAAGCCCCATGGAATGGAATGTGGGTCAGGTGAGCTTTGATACCAGGGTCTGGCTGGGACGGGGCCTGGGAATGGGTAAGCATTCCGAGCAGGGCCAGCTGGGACGCCTCGGTGGGTGGTGGAATCAGCGTGGGGGGCAGGAAGAGGCGGGGCAGCTTGCGGACCATAAATATTTGGGAGACCAATGCCAGAATCCAGGCAGCTTGTGCAGGAGGAGGAATGAGGCAGGTAAGAGGGCCTTTTGGCCAGCACTCCTTGAGTGAGTGCCTGACGCCAAGTGCCCTGTGGGGTGCTGCATAGGAATACCAGGAATTCGTCATCCACCTGCTGGCTCCGTGCATAACATCATCACTCTTGACCAGGAGTAACCTAATCGTGGCTCTGGCTCTCTGTCTCTCCTGTCACTTCACCCACTGGGAAGCAGGACTTGGCACCTCTCGGCCTTCCTAAGAAGGATTCCACTTGCCCTAGAAAGCACTGGTAAGAGTATGAATTTTATTGAAGATTTCACAGGGGAGAGTTTGGATCATGTACAGCTTCAGTAAATGCCCCTCGATCTGGTCTTGGGGGCTTCTCCCTCCTCCCCAGCCTCTTTGCTTCCCAGTCATTCTGGCTCCAGACTTCTTTCTTTCTCTCCCTGGATCCTCTTTTTCTGATGCAAACATTTTATTTAGCTCAGTCTGCACTCCCCTAAATTTGCATACCATACCCATTATTTTATGTAACAAAAGAAACCTCCTCCACAGTGGTGGGGGTGGGGGATAAGGAACATTTTTTTCCCTGTCTCACCTGTGTGTGCCTAGCAGCAGTTGGCTGTGGGCTCACAATTGGTAGGTAGCACTTGCTGATTTCGGAGGTAAATCCTCCTACCTGGGCTGCTGTCCTACCAAATGTGACATCTCTCAACACTGTTGGCAAGCGATGTGCAGTAGTAATACCATTTTATACTATTTCATATACATGTAATAGATGTAATCACCTCAAAAGCATAACTTACATTAAACTATAGGAAGATAATTAGGAGGTGAAGAGTTCTGAATATTTCTTACCACCTTTATAATTGTAAGTTTATATAATTTAAATTTTTAAAAATATATTTCTATGTATATTTCTAAGTTCAGAAAGCCCGAGTGAATATTTAATGATGTAAAGCAGATCAGTGTTAGTCTTAGAACAGTAGTAGAGTGAGGGCTGGATTAGAAAGGATTGTAAGGAAGTTTTGGGGGCTGGTAGAAATGTTTGTTACCTTGATTGTGGTGATAATTTCATGGGTTTAGATAGGTCAGGACCAATCAAATTGTACATTGTAAATATGTGCGAATGAAAATATATGTAAATTAAATCACAATAAAATTGGAAAAGGGATGTTAAACAATTTTAGGTTAAATTTTTTTTAGAATGTTTAATTTTCTAAGTTCAGTTTTGTCATTACAAAAGAGCACATTTTTATCTGCTTCATGTATTTTTTATTATAACCTCATGGATGATTTACTGGATATATATATATTTATTTTTAGATTCATAAAATGCCACATATTTAGGTATGGGGAGAACCTAAAAGTAATTTCATTGAAATTGGCCTCATCTTCTTCAACTACAAATTTAGGGTTGTATCAGATCACCAGAGATTCCTCTATCATTGAAATTCTGTAACTGTAATTGGGGATTACAAGTACAAAATAAACTGGTCTCTTGGGATTCAGAATCACCTCAGAAGACAACTCTAGTGAGATCAGGAATGTCTAATCGTTCAGATCCTTTTAGTCCTTTCAGAGAATATTTAGAATAAACTTAGGTCAATCTTGTAAGGCAAAGTTGAACAACCAGAAAACAACTGCCCAAAGATGAAAACTCATTCTTTGGTATTGTATTCTTTTTGATACAATTGTAAATGAGATTGTTTTCTTAATTTTTCTTTCTGATAATTGCTTTATAATTAAGGACTGTTTAACAACTAACTCACAAATTTCCCAAAAGTTTAACAATCAACTCTCTAAAGCTGTACAAGCCTGCGTTGGGGTGTGTGTGTGTGTGTGTGTGTCCTTTTAAATAGCAGTTTAAAGTCCACGGTCAGGTGGGTCTCGCTACTATGTTGCTGGAAATTCTTTCACAGCAAAGTGTTACTTGCCAGTGCCTGTTCTGTGCCTTGTGCTACAACTGGTTTAAAAGATGCATGGTCTAAAAGATGCACGGACCATCATCTTGATTTCATGGACTTTATGATCCAGGCAGTGAAAGGGAACAGATCGACTGATCCATCCCATGCATTCATCCATCCATCCATCTGTCCATCCACCTGAACATTCACCAGTCTGTCCCTCCACTTCTCTTCCATCAATCTGCCTGTTGACCCTGCAGTAGGTCGATAAGTGCTTGTTTATTGAGCTCCCACAGCGAAGCAGGCATTGTGCTAGTGTTTCACTATTGTTGTCTACTCTGGAGAAGCCCCTAGTTGAGATGTGGATGGTTATAATGGTCATGATGAAGGCATTGTGTGAAGTGTTTCTGGAGCCAAGAAGAAGGAACAAAGAAATCCTGCTGGGAGTGAGACAGTGAGTTGGGAATGGTTTTATAGGGATTGACACTTGACTGGGGTTTTAAGACACCAGCTCAGCATTTGCCAGGTGGTGGGGTAGAGATGGCACTGCTGGCAGAGAGGATAGTCAGGGCAAAGGCACAGAGATTGGGGGACTGGGCCCAGGGGTTTATTTAATTGTAAGTGTAGTTGGATTTCAGAGAAGGGAGAGAAGCCTGGCAGTCAGGGCTGGTTTCTAGAAAAGAACATCCTACTAAATGGAAGGGGTGAAAGAGGACACACCAGACTGGAAAACCCACCAGCAAGATCTGAAGGTTAACATGGCCCAGAGCCCGTGGTGTGAGTGGTGGACTGGAGGGATTTGTGGGTTGGGGCCATGGAGATGAGGCAGGAGAGGAAACTAACACTTAAAGTTCCACCTATGTGCCAAGCACTGTGCTAAGCACTTTACATCTTCATTTAGTTCTCATAATAGTCCTCATAATGCATAATAGATTATTACCCATTTTACAGATGGGGAAGCTGAGGCTCAGAAAGGGGTGGTTTGCCCAAGGTCACAAAGCCTTGGCATACTGTGTCCAAACATGTGTGAGGTCCCTGAGGTCTAATATTTCACTTTATGCATTCAACAAGCCTTTGAAGAGGGAACCGAGATTCAAAGAGGTTAAGCAACCTGCCAGAGGTTACCCAGGACTCCAAGGTCTTGCCTGGACCCAGTGGGGCCAAATCCTGGAGAGCCTGTGCCTGGAGGGCTAAGCTGAGGCATTCAGGCTGGACCAGGGTGACCGAGAGGCACAGTGGCAGGCATCCCTTTCCGTGCAGTCTGCAGATGAGGGCAGCTGTGGAGGTTTGGAGGACTGGAGGGAGGCTAACACTTCAAAGTTCAGTTCCTGACCAGACCAGAGGGAGGTCTGTAGTATTGCCCAGGTGGTCAGCAGCCCCTCAGGTGTGGCCGCCTGCCAGGTAGCTCTCATGAGCTCTGGCTAGGTTTGGGAATGTTTGCTGTTGAAAGAGCATGCTTCTCCCCTCTCTGAGCCCACCGGGAGGGACCTGATTCCCATCACAGCCATAGAGGAAGCACTTGGAAGAAGAATGTATCTAATTAGTCAGTCTGTAATGAACACAGGAAGGGAGAGAAAACACTTGAAATTGCACTTGGGCTCTGACATTTGCCTTTCTTAGAAACGCTAGACTTCGTGGTCAGATGTTACTCAGATCTTGGAGTAGGTGGGTGAGAGTACTGCAGAGGGGAACTGGATTTTATTCTGAAGCCACCAGTGATAGTCTTCATCCTCACTTGGCCTTATTTGATTCTGCAGGGAGGCCCTCAGGAGACCTGGCTACACATTTGTTGTGAGAGCTGGTAGCTGCAGGACCCGGCTGCCTGGAGCATCACCGTTTATTAGCTGTGTGACCCCGTGTACATTTCTTAAGCTTTCAGAGCCTCTGTTTTCCAGATGTAAAATGGGGATGATTCATGGATTCAACAGACATTTAGTAAGCATCTACTATGTGCCAGGTACCAAACTGCATGTTGGGAAAAAAATCAGTGTGTGAAACAGATAAGAATTTCTGTTCTCCAAGAGCTGTCTCTCCAGTGGGGAGAGGTTGTAGGTGATATCACAGGTATCAAATGCCTGGCACACAGTAGGCCTTCAGCAGAAGGACACACATCCCCCCTTGTGCGTGGGTGGTGGCGATCAGTGCAGAAACAAGGGTAAAAGGACCTGTGAAGTGTGGTGCAGAGCAGAGCCTATCCTGGGGGACAGAGTGCAGGAAAGGGGCATCTGAGACATCGAAGGTGAGTCAACCCAAGGTGTGGGGTAAGCAGGCTCCTGTGTACTCATCCAAAAGATCTCACAGTCCCTCGCGGCACGGTCATCAGCCTGGTGTGTTTTTCTTGAGGCACAGTTTGAAAACCTCCAGAGTTTCTATGCACACCAACCTGGTGCTGGCGGGTGTTCCCAGCAGACAATGCCACCATTGTGTGGCCGTGGGACCCTTCACAGGCCAGCCTTGCCCACCTCAGGCTGGAGGAACTGGGGGACTTTCCTCCTGAACATTTTCCATTCGTGTGCAGCCCTGCACTGGTAACTCCTGTTATATTGGCATTTTTATCTTTGTGATAGTGACCCTGTTGTGAAATGGTGTTTGCTTTGTGCTTTGGTGACATGGGAAAGTGTCAGCCCCTCTTTTGGATGTTTGTCATGAGTGACAAGCGGCCAGCTCTGTCCCCAGGGACAGGAGCAGGTGACACTGGCAGCTGTGGTGCAGGGAACCTTGCTCTCTCTTGCTGCTTTCCCCACATGGCCCTGACGCATACCCTTTTGTGGCTGGCAGGTCTCTTTGGGCCTCTGAGGAGCAGTGTAGCATCATTGGGGGCCCGAGTTACTGCTTCCAAATGCTGCACACTTGTGTGACATTGGGAAAGTCATTTCACCTCTGAGAGCCTCTGTTTGCTTATCTATGAAATGGGGGATATAATACCTTGCTCACAAGTGAGTTGGGAACTAAAGGAAGGCATTGTTTGCAAAGTGTTCACATGGCATGTCATCGACTTCGTGGTCATAATGATCAGCATGAACATACTGTGTGCCCTTACTGTGCGCTGCGCCTTGTTAGATGATCTCGTTTCAGTCTCACCAGAATAGGTAGTCGATCCACTTTACAGATGATGCAACTGAGGCTGAGATACAGTTGAAAGAACTTGCCCAGGGTAACTCTGCCAGGAAGTGGTTGAGGCATATCTGGAACCTAAGCAGTCTGACTCTAGAAGGCATCTCTTTATCAATTCATCATAAAATTTGGCTGATGATAGTTACCGTCCTACACAAGTCTGCAGCAGAAGCAGGACCCCAGAACCAGCAGGTTCTTGGGCAATGTTTGCTCAGTGCACCAAGGTATGCCTGGGGCTCTAAGCACCTTAACTTGACTTGATACCATTCAGAAGTAAAGGAGGAGGAAGGGCAGTGCCAGGAGGGAGAGAGCAAGATGGAAATCCAGATTAGCTAGAAGCCCTGCCCCTCCTCCCGTCATTTGCAGTGTGTGCCACCTGAGCACATCCCTTCAGAACAAAAACATACATACGGGAAGGTGTCAGGGTGGATCTTTGGTTGTTGTGCAGGCAAGAAGGTTACTGGCAGTCAAACGGGAGAAAAACCGGCAGTGGGCTCCTCCCTTCCCTGATGCTATTCTGGGTCCCGACAGGGATGTATACTCCTTTGTATAAACAAGCTCCTGTGAACCATGTTATTAGTGCTGTTGAGAGCGAGAGCTGGCGGGACCATTCTGCATGTGCTTGGGTGGGAGATACAGAACTTTGTCACATCTCTGTGCTCCTGGAGCCCAGCCTTTTAGCAGCCTTACCTGTCCGGAAAGCAGCTGAGAGCCAAAAATCCTTCCCTACTTAACCTCAGAGCAGCTCAGAGGGGTGCCACAGACGTTCTACTAGGTATTTTCATTGACGGAAATGTCCTATCAGCGCTCTTGCTTGAACGGTACTTCCTTTTACTTTACACCCAATTTTAAAGGACTCTGGGGTCTTTTAAAGACAGTCCAGCAACTCCACAGCCCTAAAGGCATCCTTGTATACATCAAAATGCTGTTACTCATGGTGATGTCTTTGGGTCCTCGAGAAAACATGGACTTGGGTTAATTTAAAAAGCAGAGGTCAGGTTAATCCACTTGGGAAGGATTCCCAATGGACTTACTTAAAACTTGTGTGAGTTTCAGAATTGTAAGCGCTCAGCAATCTAGAATGACTTATTCCCCTCAAACTTAGCCATGTTTATTAATTTGTTAACAGCCACCACTTACTCATTACTGCGCTCCAGGCACTGTGTTAACCACTTGCATATATGCTTTCAGTTTGTCTGTAAAGCAAACCTGCATATCACCCCCACGTGAGTGAAGGCACCCATGCTCGCTGGGCCCTGACTCACCGTGGGCCACCTGGCTGGTGAGACGCAAGCCAGATCTCAGCCCTGGTCCACGCCAGCTCTGAAGACTGCAGACACACTGCCCTACGGTTGCCGTGGTTGACGGAAAACCACAAATGACCTGAGTAATTTGTCAGGAGATGGCAAAGATGGGGATGGAAGAGAGTCATTGTCCTCCAGGGTGGGCATGTAGTGAGGACCAGGGAGACTGGGCAGAACTGGACTCTTCCTTTGAGAAACCAGGGAGTAGGGGCAGTGTTAAGGCTCAGCTCCTGCTATGCTGTGTGGCCTTGAGCAAAAGATTGACTGCTCTGTGCTCCCCCTTTTTTACCCCAATGTCTAGGGCTGGGGACACTGTTTCACCCATTTGAATGTTTCAGAGCAGTGGTTTTAATCAAGAGAGGATATATTAGAGGATATATTAGACTCTGGTGAGGAGAGAGCAGAAGTGGAAAAAAGCTACCAGCTAACTTCAGGCCCCTCACTACACCCCAGGCAGTTAAAAGTTTCTTTGGACGTGTGGCCACACCTGTGGGGTAGGTACCTGGCTCCTTATTAGCTGCTGGGAATGCAGAGGTGAATGTGTCACCAGCTTTGCCCATAATTACAAACGGTGCATTTTGATTTAATTCAAACTATGAATAATTGAATAATCATTCTTCATGATATTCTTTGTGTACGGGGTGAACACTCTATAATATTGTTGCAGCATCATTTTCGTACTTCAGAACAGTCAGAATGAATTTGACCACACACTGCTCAGTCATAGAAACTGTATGATACTGGTGATGTCACCGAAGTCTAGAGCAAGACCTCTTGAGTAGAGGCCAAACTGTAATGTCCTCTTTACAACTGATGGACTGGAAACCACCTCAGATGCTAAAAGACTGGCTTACTTGAATCTTTCATCTTCACACTGTCATTTTCTGCTAAGGGATACATTGCAAATCGTTTCCTCCTTAAACGGCTGTCCTAATGTGCTGCCTTCTGGATCCATCGGGCTGCCCGGCTGTCAGTCTGGATTTAGAGCGGTTGTCAGGGCAACAACTTCGGGTGCAGTTATTTTATGGAATTTTGGGGGAAGTTCCTTCTTTAGAGCTACCCACCCCCATTCTTTTGAGGGCTAATTGCAGTATAAACTTAGCAACATCCCCCTTAGTGCAATATTTATCAGTTGTTACAATTAATAATCAGATTCCTTACTTCAGTTGATCCGTCAAGACTGTCCCTCTTTGATATCAGCCTGTTTGATACGGAATGATGTGGAAGCTGTAAGCAAACAAATGACACACTCCTTGAAATTCTGTCAGGGGTAATAAAGTGAATCAAAACGAACTCGCTCTTTAGCTGTCATCATCTTCCTTCCCCCTTTTTTCTTTTGACAGCAGCTCCTTTCCTTCACTGAGCACTTCTGAAGCACTGGGTCTCCCGTTGGAGGGGGTGGGGAGAGTGGTAAACTCAGTGAGATGGATCAGAGTGGGAAAGATTCCTTCAGATACTAGTGTGAAAAGATTCTAGAGCCTTTCCCTCTAGTATCTTCTCTCTGGAATGATTTGATGATTTGCAATTGTGAGTAGGGATTGGTGGTTCTGTTCCTTTCTAGAACTGTGTGTGTTTCTTTGTCTTACCCATTTCTACTAAAAGTTGACCAATCAGGGATCAGAGGGCTCCAGGGTAACAGCGACAGCAGCCCTCAGTCTCCAGGACTCTGGGGAAGGGGAGACTCTGGAGAAATGGATTCTGGACACCTGAGGCTTAGAGAGGAAGCCCTGCATGCTTTAACCCTTGCTTAAAAGCTTTCCAGCACAAACTGCTCCATTCTTGTTGCGTTCCTGAACCCGATGGAGTCGGTCTGTGACTAAGGATATTGTGAGTTTATTTTCCAAAGGTGCTCCCTGGAAGGATGGTTTTCACTGCATGAACTACTCAAAAAGTGAGTGAGAGGGATGGGGCTGAATTATGTCAGTGGTTAGCATGGCCTGTGAAAACTGTATTAAAATAAATCTAGGTGTTTTCTTGTGACTCACTTCTTCAGTCAAGAGCTGGGGGAAGGGAGGGGAGAGGAAACTCCAGATAATTAATGATTCTTGTTGAGTGGGTCCTGATTAATGAGCTTAAGCTGTGGAGTGATTTATTTTCTGGATTCCTTCCTCTTTTCAATCAATAAAGGGATTTGAGATCCTGGTTTGAGAACACGCTGAGAGCTCACATTAAGTCTCCGATGTAATCAGTTTCCCAAGGATTTGCCCTTTTTCTCTGTTCAGCTCAACTCCAGCAACCACTTACACACCTCCTGCCGTGTGCCCGCTCTGTGAGAGGCTCCTCTGTGTGGCAGAGATGGGCGAGACACGGTCTCTGCTAAAATCTGATGGTGGCGGGAGGAGCTGGTGCCAGCAGACACATTCTCTGCAGTCTCTGCATCACGCGTAGCTCAGGATGCAGTCAGGAAATCAAGAGTGACTTCATGAAGGGTCTGGCATTGGAATGGAGTTTTGCTGGGTGACCCCAGGTGGAGGCACTCAGGCTGCGGAGGGGCAGGGTGGGAGGGTGGCAGGAGTTCAGAGATGGGTAAGCAGGAGGTCCAATTTTTCTTGGGGTAATCATAGTTATTTACTCAGGACTTGCTGCGTGTAGCTGAATTATGTCATTCAGTCCCTGTAACATAGGCTGGCAGATTTTTCTGTGAAGAGCTGGACAGTGAATATTTAAAGCTTTGTGGACCAAAAGACTGTTACAGCTACTCACCTGTGCTGTTGTGGTATGAAAGCAGCCACGGACAGCACACAGGTGTGGCTGGGTCCCCATAGAACTTTGTTTACAGAAACAGGCAGTCAGCTGGGTTTGGCCTGGGTCACAGTTGGCCAGTCCCTGCCTTATCATATATTTCATATAAACCCCCATTTTATGGAGGATAAAACTGAGGTATAGAGAGGTGAATAGAAATTCATTTGCCAAAGGCCAAGTTGACTTGGTCAGTTCCCAAGCCCGTGCCCCTAACTTTCACACACACTACCTCTCCTGTAAGGTCGGGCACAAGCTAGAGAGGAGTGGATGGATGAGAAGATGGCCTTGAATTGCAGTGTGAAAAGTCTGCCTTGAATTCAGTGGGGTTTTTGAACAGGCGATAGGATTAGAGCTGTGCTCTGGGAAGAATCAGTTGGCCACTGTGGATAGGTAGATTACAGTTGAGAGAAGATCTCCTATTTTAGACAGCTTGGGGTAGAGAGTTTCACTTCTTTGGCAGAGCCATTTCTGACCACTCTAGAACTTCAAATGGTCTCCCTGGTATACCAGATAGCCATGTGGCCTCACCAGGACTCCATGCTGTGTATGCGTGTGCCTGTCGAAAGCAGCTTGCTTGACCTTGGTTTTCTGCTGGGTTGTACAGACATGGGAGCTGGCTTTAGAGAGAGTACATCTACTTTATATACCGTTTATCACCTAGGAGGGGAGTCAGCAGGGGTACCAGTATCACTTTCCACCCAGCAGCATCCTTGTCCATGGCCTATTCTCACCTTAGCTGGTGGTCATGGGGCAGATGGTTTTCAACCTTGAAATGTTCTCACAGTCCCTCAGACCCTCAGCCAGTGGGATCCCTCCAGAGCTCGAGACAGCATGGGGGGTGTATCTCCTGTTTATTTAGGGAAGGATGCCTCACTCTATGTACCAGCCTGGCCAGTTTCTGGACTGCTTCTTTAGCAGTCCACCACAGTTTGTAATTCCAGATGGGGATGCTCCAGACTCTTGAAATTGTTCCATGTGAAGGAGAAGGAGGGAGGGGAAGTCCCCGAGTCATGTGTGTCCTGGAGGTTCAGGGTAGAGGCTATGGCTGGTTTTGTTATGGCCCATTTTACAGTGCTGGGAGTCACGTTTCAAATTCTCCTTTATTTACTGAACACTTAGCACACATCAGATTCTATGTCCTTTAGGTACATGAACTTGTTTCATTGTCATAATAGCCTGATGGTGGAGATATTATTATCCCCCTCTTGTAAGAGAGGACACCCCGGCCCAAGGGCCCAGAGGTAGTAGGCAGCGTGGCAGCTGAGATTTAAAGCAGTCTGTCGACTCCAAAGCTCTCCTCTTGACCACCCTGCTGCCTCTGTGTCCTGAGTCCCTTTGAGGGTCAGGCCCGGGGCTTGCAGGTGGTGCTGCACTGAACCTTCACAACCAGCTTCTGAAGGAGTCCTTACTGTGCCATTTTATTTTATTCTTTTCGTTTAATTAATTAATTAAATCGAAGTATAGTCAATTTACAACATGTCAATTTCTGGTGTACAGCATAATGTTTGTCATACATAAACATCATATATTCCTTTTCATATTTTTTACTTTCATTATAGGTTATTACAAAATATTGAATATAGTCCCTGTACTATACAGTAGAAACTTGTTTATTTTATATATAGTAGTTAGTATCTGCAAATCTTGAACTCCCTATTTATCCCTTCCCACCTCCATTCCCCCCCGGTAACCATGTATTTGTTTTCTATGTCTGTGAGTCTGTTTCTGTTTTGTAAATAAGTTCATTTGTGTCTTTTTTTTTTTTTTCAGATTCCACGTGTAAGTGATGTATGGTATTTTTCTTTCTCCTTCTGGCTTATTTCCCTTAGAATAACAGTCTCCAGGTCCATCCATGTTTCTGCAAATTGTTACTCTTTTCCACTGGAATAAACAAGCCCAGAGAAGTTGAGTGACTTGCCTAAGGACATTCAGACAGCAAGGGATAGAACTGAGTTTGGGTTTTTATTTTTTAAGAATTCTTTCAACGAGAATGTAACTGAATAAAGGAATGAGCTTAGTTAGTAGGAGGGTGTCATGGAGAGGGTGAGCGGTGTTAATTTTTATTCATGTTCAGAGGGGCAGTGTTGTAGAGTGGCTAAGAGATTCTAGAGTCAGTCAGCCTGGGTTCACATCCTGGTTCTGCCACTTACCTGTGACTTTGGATAAGTTACTTTACCTCTCTGCACTTCAGTTTTCTCCTCTGAAAAATAGATGGAATAATAATATCTACCTTACAGAATGAGGATGAAGTGAGTTAATATGTGTAAAGAGTTGGTACCAGTGCCTGGCATGTATTAGGCTCTATGTGTGTTAGTTGTTATTAAGCTCCTACTCTACATCAGGTACCTTTTTTCAAATATGTTGTATCACTCCGTCCTCATAATGACTGACAAATGGATGGTTTTGATCCCATTTTACAGATAAGAAAATCTAGGCACAGAGAATTAAATAGCTCACCTGAGGTCATACACCCATTTCTCCGCAAGTATATATTGAGAATTTCTAATGGGCTTTGTGTTATTGTAGGTACTTGGGATACATCACTGAACAAAAGACTCGAATCCCTACCCTGGGGAGACTCAAGATTTAGGACTTGAACCTAAGTCTTTATCTTTTCCTTGGAATGTCTTTCCTGCCCCTCTTCCTCTTGACAGTTTCACCTAATGATCATTGATGTTTCAAGTGGCCATTGTAATGACCAAAACTGCGCTCCACTTCCTTGGCTTTCTCAGTGCTTATTAAATGGATAATGATCTTGCTATACTGGATTTTCGATCTCTGACTACTTTGGAGTCATGGGAAAGGAAAGTAACATAGAATTAAGGATTAGATACCATGGTCTGAGGTGTGAAACAGAACCGTACCACGGTGTGGGTCTCTGCAGTGGCAGGGATGGGGATGGACAAGGGTTGTCTGGTCTCAGCACTTGATGAAGTAGAAAGTGCATGTTTGCCTTGTCCCCTCTTGGGATATGAGGCCTTTTTGGTCCCAGGCAGAGTAGTCAGGGGTGCTGCCTCCCTAGAAGGGCCCTGCTTTGCAAGCCCAGGCCCTGGCCCTCAGTCCCCATTTCGGGATCCTTGACGGGCAGCAGCCCTTTGTGTGAAATTCTGCTGAGCATGGTGCTGGGAAGAACAGGATGGAGGGTGGGAGCTGGGGCAAGGGCAGGCCCTCCACGGACCACCCTGGTGTCACGTGAGATCTCAGAGGTGACCTGCTAGTAGAGATCTGACCATCACCTTCATCATTTTGGTAAGCTATCATCAGTACGTGAACTGTGGCTGCTAACATGGCCCAGCTTTTTGAGCAATTATTTGTTTGTATCATTCTAGGGGGGAAAAGATGCTGATAAAGATGCCTGCACGTCCCCTTGCAAACTCACAAATCCATGCACGAAATAGCACTCAGAACTGAGGAGGAGGATTTAAAATTTTGTTTTTGGGTATGTTACATAGGGGGAAAGTTCTTAGGTGAGAGTTTTCTTGTGTTTGTTGGTCTGTTGGGAGAAAATATTCTTTTGTGCCGAAGATTCTGTGACCAAGAGGAGCAAGTCTCTCAGCCCCCAAGGGGGTCTGCTTTCCTGAGCCCATGATGACCCAGACTCTGCCTTTCGGGTGCTGTGCACACTGATGCTGTGTTTAGATATGTTGGAATTTGCTGGGGCTTTATTCACAGAATCCCAACAGTGAAAATGATGCCAGGCTTTTAAATTAAACCGATTAAATTTGAGATGATTGTGAGGCCATCAATAACTCCACTCACACAAGAGTAATTGAAGGGCTCTGTGTTTTGGTACTTGGCTTCTTTACAGGGGACCCAGGCTCCTGAGAACGCCGCTAACTCAATAGCCCTCCTTTCCCTGAAATGGCCCATTAAAAGATGCCTATTGGGTGGTAACCTCCCCATACGTTTTTCTCAATAAAGAGAAAAAGATGGGAAAGGGCGGGGTAGAGCAGTGGGGTGGGGTGGGGGACCTCTCCCGCATTTAGAGCTGCAGCCTCTCAGAGCCGCCTGGAGCAGACTGTTTAGTTCCGTGTCCCCTGTCCCATTCAGGCGTCTGCGTGTTTTGAAGCTTTCTTTTTAGCTTTTTCCTGAGCCTTGACGGCAGACCTCTCAATAGAGGAAAGCCGGCTTGGCCAGCTGAATGCCCCATCGGCACAATGCACTGCATGTTAATGGTGCGGCTGGCCCCAGACAGCTCTCCTGCCGGACGGTGCTGGCTGCGCCGGCCCAGCAGCTGCCTCAGACTCTGAGAAGGGGTCCGACTGGGTTCCTGAAGTTGCCTGTTTGCTTTTTTTGCAGATCTACACGGACTGGGCCAATCATTATCTAGCCAAATCAGGCCACAAACGTCTCATCAAGGATCTCCAGCAAGATGTGACGGACGGCGTCCTCCTGGCCCAGATTATCCAGGTTGTGGGTAAGAGCAGGTTTTACATTGGGGGTGGACGAGTTACAGCAGAGACCGGTCCAGGAGGGATCATGTCCAGCAAGAGGGAATGGAGCGCTGACATCGCTTAAGAAAAAGGCAGCGCTTCTGTCGCATGGGTTGACAATTTATTTAACTCAGTTTTGCGCTGGGGGAATGTGGGTACCAGCTCACTTTTCCTGATAGGATCACCCACACAGCAATCGAATCTTGATCCTCTGAGAAGAAAGACTGGCCATGGCTGGAGGGAAATGCTGGTGGTTTGGGAAGGGACTTTTGGTCCCCCTTCTTACTCTCATTCCCCCCATGATGGTGCTTTTTTGTGGATAACTTTGGAAATGTTAAAAAAAAAAAAGGTGGGGGCAAAAAAAGCAACATAGGGCTGGTTTATTCCTATGAACTCTAACTGGGTCCAAGAAATCAAAGGCTCAAACTCCGCAGAGGGCTGCTTCTGGTTTTAATACTAGGGGAGGGGAACCCGGGCGGTGGGATTTTTAATGCCCTTGCCATGTGCTGGGAGGAGAGGGGTCATCCTGGGCAGGCATGCGGGCGGAGGCTGGGCACCGCTTTGCCTTGGGTCTTAAGGGAAGCATCCCAGTGGTCCAGCCTGAGAGCTCAGAGCGGACTGTGGAGGCGGGAGGTCAATTAGATGGCATTAGGTTGATTGTTGTCGCTGGCAGCCTTGGCAGCAGACTCATGCCAAGAGAGAAGGCGGAAAAAAAGGACAGAAGCCCCAGCCCCTCAGGCTTATGTTGTTATTGGAAAAGTTACTTATCCTTCAAGTGTGAGAAGTGGCCTTGTATAGTCATAGCTCTAGTCACATGTGGAGATTGTACCTAAAAGTATAAGCAAATTGGCCTGAAGTGAATCTTCTGGAGTGTCATTCAAAGAGAAAGTTGTTTCCCTGCTGTCTTAAGACTGACTTCTTAGGATCAGCTTCCACTGGTTCTCCTCTTTCTCTTCTTTTTCCTTCCTTCCTTATATTAGTTTGCTGTTGCTGTATAACAAATTGTCACAAACTTAATGGTGTAAAACAGCATATGTTAAAACTGTCTCGCACTTGCTATGCACCAGGAGTGCAGGCACAGGTTAGCTGCGTGCCTCTGCAAAGCTGCAATCAAGGTGTTGATCACGGGGTACTTCTCATCTGGAGCTTGACTGGGAACCAAGCTCGGTCAGATTGTTGGCAGAATTCATTCCCTTGCAGTTATAGGAGTGTGAGCTGGAGGCCACCCTCAATTCCGAGAAGGCCCTCTCTGCTCTTTGCCACATAGTTCTCTGCACATGGCCTCTGCTACCTCTGTTTCCCTGTCTTTAAAATGGGCACAGCTGTGGCTGCATTGTCTGATCTTGTGGCAGTCTTAGGAAATGCAAGGTAGGTATCAAATAGGAAATGTGCTTGGAAACTGAAAAGTGTTCCTGAATAGCACTTGGTAACCACTGCCCAGAAAGGTATGTGTACAAAGATGATGAAGCCTTTGTATCAGTGTCAGTGTGTGTCATGATAGATGAGTTCTGTCTGTCATGGGCCCAGAAGAAGTGAATTGTAACATATATCATGAATTTACTAAGTATAGTGCTACAGAAATGTAAGCTAGAGCAGTTTTTATCATTGCGTCCCTGAATCTGTTCAGATGAGGTGAACCTCCCTAGACAGTGACCTCTCTGGGCCGGAGCTACTGGACTGCGATTTCAGAGGCTCAAGTTAGTGTCATTGACCCAGGCTGCACCTCAGGCCACCAAGTTGCTTTCCTCAGCCCTCCAGGATAGACTCACTCTGGCCAGGGACTCCCTCCTAAGTAAGGCCAGAGGTCAGCGTGTGGGTCGCTACCCTTGACAGCCAGGCTCACACCGTCTGCTCTCTTTGGAGAACAGAGGCCCAGAAAATGGGGAGATGAGAAGGCAGCTAAACATGCTAGGGTAAAAACGTTGAGGTTTTTGCAGCTGTGATGGTACAGATTCGTTAAGGCAAGAATCATCAATGAATGTTGAAATCTAGAGGAGAAAGTTTGATGGAGAGTAGGCTGTTTGCATGGTCTCAAAGTGTCTCTCCACTGATTGCTTATTAGTTCCAAGGGGGAATAGCCTCTTGGGAGAATCCAGGCACCATCACTAGGTTATTAAAATTACATTACTGCTGAGGGGCAGCTGGTCGTCATGTGCTTCCCGATGCGGAACCCTGAAAAGAATGCAACATCGCTTAACATTGTATTCCACTCAGGGTTGGAAAACCTGAGACCAGTCATGAGGAATCTCAGGCAGACCCAAATTGTGGAACACTGTATTAAAAAAAGAAACTGACCTGAGTTGTTTAAAAAATGTCAGTGCTGTGGAAGTCTGAAAAAGGGTGAGAAATTTTTCGAGAAGAAAAACTAAAGAGACCTGACAAGTAAATGCACTGCATGATCCTCGACTGGATCCTGCACAGGGGAGTCAAATGCTATGAAGGGCGTTTTTGAATCAATTGGCAAAACTGGAATATTGGAATTATAGCAGTGTTAAATTTTCTGAATTTTAAAATTGTACCATGAGATAATATCCCTGTTCTTTGGAAATACTGAGAATAAGGGATAAAGGACATGACCTATGTAGCCTACACGCCAGTTTCAGAAAAAAAAATGTACCTATACAGAGAAGGAAGGAAAGAGAGGGAGGGAGAAAGTGAGAATGGATGGTGGTATCTAGGAATTCTCTGTACTATTCTTGTAACTTTTCTGTAGGTTTGAAGTTATTTTAAAATACTTAAAAAGAAAAGAACACATCTCAATGAAAGACCATCAAAATGTGCAGGCAGGGAGGTTGTGCTTTTAAGGGACATCCTCTTCCTAGGCCCAGGAGGGACGAATGATTGAGGACCAGGGGTGCTATAAGGCCTGACCCATGACTGGGGTGGTGGCAGGGTTGGGGACAGGGTTGGGAGGGTGGGGATCAGGGAAAGGTACAGGGGAGTGAACTCTAGGTTTTCACCTAAGAGCAAAGGCCAGTGGTTGAAGCACGTGTTTTCTGGTTGGGGATCTTTCTATCTCCTCAGCTAGTTCTAATGGTGGAGAGCTGGAATTCTTTAAAAGCTCAGATCTGTAACTTGAAGGAAAACATTAAATGCTTTTCACACATGCTACTCCTACCTAAATCTTCATCAATCCCAGGTGGATCCTAGGATCTAGCTATCTATCCATTCATCCATCCTAGGGGCTGGTCTTCCCAGACAGTGGGATTATTTGGGGCCCACGCTTTGCCACCCTTGCCTTCCTCCCATTAAGCAGAAAGTGGACCTTTTGGTGCTGCCTCTTGGTGCCCTTGCTTTAGTGACTGAGGGTGGGTGCCTGTGTTCAGCCTCTTATTAGTGTGATTATCTTCTTGAGTCATGAGCTGCCCGAAGCGGGCAGCTGCCTGCCAGCCCATCACGGTGCCATGTCTGTGAGTTATTAGAAAGGTTTATGAGGCCAGGAGAAACAGCATGAATCAGGAGGGAGAGACAGGCCACCCTCCTCCTGCTTACATTGCTGTCACTCAGGGAGGATGCCAGAAGGGGTCGGAGGGAGCGAGGGAGAGACGGGGTGGGAGAAA
The DNA here is from genome assembly GCF_048564905.1 of Vicugna pacos. Taxonomy (NCBI): domain Eukaryota; kingdom Metazoa; phylum Chordata; class Mammalia; order Artiodactyla; family Camelidae; genus Vicugna; species Vicugna pacos. The sequence continues at coordinate 40,983,737 of NC_132996.1, forward strand.
GGGAGGAAAGAGGAGAGAGAGAAGGAAGGAAACTGGACAAACACAAGAGGACTGGAGAGGAGGAAGAAGCCAAGGCCGAGAGCAAGAGATTTCCCATTAGAGGTGAAGAGAGCTGTTAGCAGCTGACTTTCCACCACTGTTTGGGCTGCTCTGAGCACAAGCAGGAAATTCAGACAACACTCAGGACTCTCCCTCCTTTCTATTAATGACCTACTGCTACCATGACGTGACCTTGGGTAAGTTATCTTCCTTTTAGTGAGGGTGGCCAGTTTCTCTTTCTGTCCGTTGGCAGGGCTGCCAGCTGTCCTGTGCACACGCATAGATGCCACGTGTGGATGGATGCCTGGCCTATTGAAATGCTCCGAACATTTCCCAGGAGGTCTTTTGAAAAGTAACAAGCTTGATGCCATTTTTCTTAAAGTGCACTGATGCTTTCCAGTTACTAATTTGCCACCCTGTGTGTGGACAGGTTACCACATTAGTGAGCTAAGAATGTCTTGAACATGCTGGAATAAATAAATTACCGTTGGCATTTAGGGAATGCCAGTTTTAATCAGAGTGGAGGACTTTGAGGGACAAATGCCTTTGCTTTTTTGGTTATCTGCTTTGGGGCTTTAGCCAAAGACCCTCCCCCTCCCCAATTAATAAATTCAGTTCTTACCAGCGGAAGCAGAGCTGCTATTGTTGCTCCAAGTATTTATGACAACTATAGAAATTTTTGAGAATTTGAGTAAAGGAGAAGTACTTAAATTATATGAAACTGGAAACGAGGAGGTCCAGACTTGGTTTGCATTTTTATTAAGCATTTATTTTGAGTTTGGGCTTGGTCATTTGATTAATCTCTACCCTTGTATTCTTTTTTTGGTGGGGAGGGTAATTAGATTTATTTATTTTTAAAGGAGGTAGTGGGGATTGAACCCAGGACCTCGTGCATGCTAAGCATGCACCCTGCCACTTGAACTATACCCTCCTTCCTCTTCCCTTGTATTCCTTAGGTCACAAATAGTCTCCACCCAGTTGGTTTATTTTGAATGTTGTCACATGGCAGCATTAGGCTGGTAGGAGCCGTGAAAGTTGAATTCAAGGAGCACCTGACTGTGGTTTAAGTGACAAACCATGAAAAGGAGTTAGAGGAATAATTAGACCAAACCCTTTGGTTTCGTTTATCCAGAAGGTGTATAAAGAATCTTTCAAATGACCTCTGAGGATCACAGTTATCCATCTTTGACTTTAATGAGCACTAATGAACTAATGCGAAACTGAGCTTTGATCAGAATCCAGTGACTTATGACTTTGTCCATCGTGAGTATCCAATTGGAAGATACCTTGAGTGGCCTTGATTCTCAAAAGCCATACATTTATTCCTCCAGTGTTGTGTATCAAAGTCCAGGGTCAGAGTGCAAGCCTGCTAGAATTTCCCATGTGTGATAGACAGCCATTTGTCTTTCTTTTTTTTCATCTTCAGTGTGTACATTTATGTACCCAAGTGAAAGGACAGCTGCCTCCAAATAGACGGTAAAACTTGATTTGTTGAACTGTTCTGCATACCCAAATACTCCTTAGTTCAGAACACTCAGCAAATACATATGGAGTAGCTACTGTGTTTCAGGCACTGTGCTGTACTCGGGGTTAGAGGGGGAAACAAAGCAGGTGGAAATCTGTATTCGTGTGGCCTTCATGTGCTCACTTGTACTTTCTGGTGAACTGAAGAACAAATATCCACGAGTCATCCCTCTCATTGGGCATCTTTTATGTGCTTTTTAAAGACTTTTTTGGCCCCTCTTTGGGGATGGGGGGAAACAGGTAGAAGAAGCTTCCTAAAATGCCCATCCCACTGTTGTTAAGAGTTGAAAACTCACTTGGGTCTCTGAAGACCAAAGTCTTCCCGAGTGGGTCATGAGCCTTTATATATATTACTTTGGGCAAATTCTAAGGAAGGTGTAGATTAAGCTGAATGTATACCAACCAGGCAGTCTCTGGTAATTAGATTTTTAAACAATTCCCTGCCACTAGCTTGCTTTCTTATTTTTCACTTCTCTGTCAAAGGTAGAAATTAGAGAAAAAATAAACCCAACTGAGGTAATGGTGAACTCTGTGTAAGTTCAGGCGTTCTAAAACCTCCTCATTGTGGGACTCTGATTCAGTTAGTCTTTTCAGACAGTTTACAGTGTCTTTTCCTGGAAGTTTTAGGCATCATACTCATTAAAATCTGATGTGAAATACATTTTTAAAACTCAGTTTTGCAAGCCCTCAGAGTCCAAGTGTGAAAGAGAAAATCTACATGTCTGCATAGCTACATAGCCAAGAAAAGAAGTTACACATTAGATGATTAAAAGTGAAATAGAGGTGGGTCTAGGGAGCTAGAGAGCAGAGAAACCTGAGTGGGCCTTATCCTTCTGGGGGTGGGAGCTTGGGGTACAGGGACTGGGGAGGAATCTTATAAAGGCATCACAGAGGAGGTGAATCCTTAGTTCTTTACTATGAAGTCCTAGGTGAGTTTCTGGGCTTAACTCCAATGGAGACATCAAAAAGGAAATTTTCATTTTATATTTTTGACGCAGCTGATGAGAACATAAATTTTGGGGTTAATGAGAGCTACTATACGTAGAACACTCACTGTGTGCTGGGCATCACACTAAGCATTTTACTGGCGTCATATAATCTTCTCACCATTCCTCTTATGAAGTAGGTAGTATTAACTCTGTTATAGATGAGGAAACTGTGGCCCAGAGAGGTTATGTTACACAGCTGAGATCACACAGCTAAGAAGCTGTGGAGCTGGGCTTTAAACTGGGTCACATAAGCCACTACGCACACACTTTCTTGCCTTTCTTGTCGCACTGCAGTTGCAAATCAGGTGTCCCAGGATGTGTCTTGCAAGGATTTTTCCATACTTAAGATGAAGCACATTCACCATGGGCGATGTGCCTTTCTTGCCTGTTCTGCTATTTGAGTTCCAGCTAATTCAGTGCAACCTCTTTCTACCACTTCTCTAAGTAGCTAGGTGTTACTATGACTTCAGTAGTGTGTGTTTCAGATCTCATTTGGACTTAGCATGGATGTCCCATTTTTAAAATCTTGTTTTTCCACTTGTCATCACTTTGAGAATAGGATTAGGGCAAACAAAAGCCATCTTACTATTTCCGGCTAAAGAGGGGGTGGGTTGCTATCATCTGTGGCTTTTGTCCCCAGGAGCTGAGTTGTGCCTGGACTGATCCACTTTGAAACCCCCCATCTTCTGTGGGGAAGTTGCAGTTGCCTTTAAGAGCCTAAAGCACAGTCACAGCTCAGTCTGTTTACCAGTCTCCAAACATTTCCGCGATGCCCCAAACCTCCAAGACTGTCGTCAATGCAGTTGTCTCTGCCTTGAATGACAGCGACCTTGCCCCAGCTGTCCCTGGAGGATGGCGGCTTGATGAGTAAGTCCTGAAGCTTGCGAGATGCGTCTCAGTGTTTCACATGCCTGTGTTTGGTTGGACAGACCCCAGTATGGGCCTTAGGATTTGCTTGGCCTCAAGGGTCCTGAACATCACTTCTCAAAGTGATGATTATTTTTCTGACTTGTGTTTCTTTTTTCAGCAAATGAAAAGATTGAAGACATCAATGGCTGTCCGAAGAACAGATCGCAAATGGTAAGTCGTCCACGGGCAGTGGGTGTTTGTGTTATGTTAGTAAGCCCTGCCTCTGAAGGATATTGACCATCTTGAAAACATTCACACCACAGGCCTTACCCTAGGGGATTGTATTAAGAAACTAACAGCCATTTCCAAATAGCCGTGGTCTGCTTCTCTGACATTTGTTGGCATTTACTGAAAAATGGCTGTGATTTTTATGTGGATCGTTGAGACAGCGAAAATGAAATACGGTCCTTTTTCTTAGAAACAAGTTATGCAGAACCGGTGCACACATAACCTGGTTTACGTCTTGGGCTGATATGACTCTTTCTCCTTCCTCGAAGACCCACAGCAGTTTCTGTCTGTGTATGGTGCTGAGGCACAGACGAAGCGATGGTATCATACTGCCCAGAAATCGGGGCATGTGATCTGACTGGCTTTAAGGGTTAGAATGATGTGAAATCAGAACTGTGACAGGAAATGTGAAATGTGCAATCTCATCCAGACCATTCTCAGTGTAACCTGGACAAGTGACATTCTCTCTGGTATGATGTGCTTAAGCTCTGATACTACAGCTTAAAAAAAAAGTCTATTCTTGTTAGATGCCCTGCACATAATCTTTGAATTAAAAATTCATGATCACTATTGAGTTCAGGAACCGTTGAATTGTGATACTCTGAGTGCTTAGTTTTCCCCTTTGAAATGCTTTTCGAATGTGAATATTTCCACGAAGAGTGTGTATGTTATCAGAGTCTGTCAAGATGACGCTACCACCTGTTTAGGAGATGGCAACTGAAGGATAACTTTTTGTTGTTGTTGTTGTTAATTTGCTTCCAGAAATCTAAAAAAAAAAAAGAAAACAGGCATAATTCGTTTTTCTACTGTCATCACCCCACTCCCTTTGAGTAGACACGATTGGATACCTCATACCAGAACACACTGAAGTGACTGGCATTCTTTGGATTTACTGTTGAATTTTCTGAACTGTTTGTTATCCTAATGAATTGAAGAGATAGCCTTTTTAGTCAACTTTTTTCCCCTCAGTCAACTTTTTGTTTTTTTCAAGCACACAGTTTCTTCTTCTAAAGAGGAGTGAGTGTGTGTGGCATGGCGGTGGGGTGGTGTGTGTCTTTTTCATGTTACATTCAGAAACAAGTTTCTCTCACTGGAGATTTTGGTTCTTTTTGTTTGTTCCAGAGAGCAGCCAGTCCTCTGGTAGGAAAGTCCCCATGCAGACATCTCATGGCTGCTTTGACGTTTGGAAAAACTTGGCTGCTATTTTTGCTAGAGCCCCTGCAGCTGTCTGGTGTATTAATAATTGAGAAAATCTGGAAGATGGAAGATTTAATTTTAGTGCAAGCATTTTACATATGCAGTCACATCTTCACATGAAAGAGACGTAGTATTTTCCCCTTGGGATGGATATGGTTGTGTTTGGCGCAGCCCATTAAAACATGTATGTGGAACTGAGGGTTTAAGGCAGTGAGCCTTTTATTCTGTTTGGTGCATTTGTATTTTCGGTACTTTCTGTTGGAGGAGGTATTTGTCATTAAAGTCCACTTTCAAGCTTATAAAATAATACCATCACCTTAGATTCTTCTGTGCCAATGTGGTTTATGTGAATGTTGTATATAAATGCTACAGAGCATCAGTGCAATTTTGTGGGTTTTCCATAACCCTTTCAGCTATGGAAGTATTGTTAATTTTTTTCATGGGCTGTGTTATTTCAGAACACGGGAATATAAAAATCCTATATTTGTCCGTGGTAATTATTTCCAGCCCAGGGGCGGGGAGGCAGACAAAGTCTGATGGTAAAAGTAGCAGAGAAAAGTTCTGCGTACAGGATGTGAGTCGAGGAGAATGTTAGAACCTCCACAGTCATTCTGTTCTGTAGGAAATGAGAAAGATGATGATAAGGACAACAGGGCCATGGTCCTGTCACCTACCTCGCAAAACAGTGTCAAATCCGTAAGGCAGAGCTCACCTGGGGCACCCAGGAAGTGCTTACAGATGGGCACAGGTGTTGTTCTGGCTAAGAGGACACTTTTGTGTATGCATGTGTGAGCATGTGCAGAGTTAAAGCATCTCTGCTCGTGGGAAGCATAATTTGGGAATATGGAATGGCGGGTGAGCTGCCATTTCTAGATTCCTAGAAGGTTAAACTTCCAGTGAGGCTTAGGGCAGCCATTGATAAAGATTTGTTGTTTGCTAAATATTGCCTGTTTGGAGGAGAGTGGAAGGGAAGGTTGTATGCAGGGCATCATGCTGGCAAAAAGAAGACATACAAGGAGAAGAGAATTAGGGAGAGTACCTGCTAGGAGGGTAACTCTGACTCCATTGAAAATCCTCAGCATAGAGTTAATGTGTTCACACCCTAAAAATACAGCATCTTCAGGGCCCTTTAACGATGGAACCAAAGAGAAACAATTTTGCTTCAGAGTAGGAGGAATGGGTACTATTTCCGTTTCAAGGGGCAAATTGTTTCATTAGCTGATTGGTGGGTTGGCATGAGTGCTTTGGTTTTGCAAGTTGGGTCCTTCTTCCCCCCACCCTCCTCATGTATCCCCCTCCTCCAGACCCACGGCTGCCCAGAGCTCCATTCTCTAACTCCTGCCCTCCAGGCTCTGCTTCCAAGTCCTGCTCTCTTCCCAGAGGATGGTGGAAGTAAAAGCAGACACCTGTGGCATGTGAACTAGAGAATTCCAGGGGCCTTGATGCATAAGCCTTATGGGCATGGCACTGCTTCCTTTTGGCCTGTCAATCAGCAAACATTCACAGACTAATAACCAATGCTGGCCACTGGGCTAGGCCAGGTGGATACCCAGGTAAACAAGCTGGGCTCCCTGCCCTCAGGGAGCTCAGGGATGATTGGGCAGGAAACCAGAGAACAATTAGAACAATAGAATAGTGCAGTGGCTCCCGCAGACATCTGTGCATGGCCCAGGGGGCCCATTCCACCCTGGGCAGGGGAGATTTAAGAAAAACTTCTAAGGCATGAGTCTTGAAAGGCAAGAGGGTTCGCCACGGGGAATGATGGATGGACGAGGATTCTCATTTCTGGAGATTGCAAGGTCCATGACATCCTTAGGTAGATACAGAGGAAGGTTTTGTGACATTTTCTCATTGATCCTACCAAGTGTCAAAAGCTATGTCTGGTGAGACTCTTCTGGCCTTGGGCCTGTTGTGTCTGAAATGAGGGATGGAACCTGGAAGAGCCCAGAGTAGGACAGACCCTGTGGGTATGGCATTCTGTTCAGACCTGGGATGAGCCTTCTGCCTCATCCTCACTCCCCAGGTGGCAGCATCTCAGGGTCCGACCTCATTAGGCCCAGAGTGAAGTTTTCTGCAGGAGAATATCCATGGTGATCCACTCCTATGGGTGGAAGGTCAACCATGGGGTGTGGGAAGTGGTGGTTAACATTATGGATACCAGCACTAACACAGTGTCCACACAGTGCTTTAAGATATCTGAGCCAGTGTACACCCCTGAGTACACTTGACCCTCCTGAGCCTGCTCTCGGCCAGTCTCTTCCTCCCTGCTTCCTTAAAGAGAGCTGGGTGCCTGGGAGCAGAGGGCTGCCCCCAGGGAGAGGCAGAGCCAGGACCAGCGGCATCTACTGTCACCCTCTCGTGGCCCTCGTGAAACAGGACTGTATCTGGACCAAAATGCATGGAGGCCTGGCCGTGGCTCCCCTTTCCTGAGCAAGCCCAGCTCAGCTTGTGTTGAAGGAGTTCTTTGCCCTGTTTCAGTCTGACCTAGATGTTTTGGGGGCCAAATCCTTGGAGATGGAGCTGTTGGAACAACACTTCCCCCACCCCACTCCTAGTCTGTCCGTTTGGCCCTTAAATAAGTTTGGGTCTGCGTCAGAGCTGGTTAAGATGTTTTGTCTGTTTAGCATTGCCATGGCAACCCAGGGGCATCTTTTTGGCTTTCAAGTGGTGTGTTCAGCCAAGCTGTGTATGTGTTTGGAAGGAGAAACATTGCTTGGAGCTCAGCCAGCGGGCGCTGTGGCCGCCACTGCCTCGTGCCTTGATCCCACTGTACTCCCAGACATGGCTCTCGCTTTGGAGCCCAGGAAAGGATGCTGCAAGGGGTGGTTTTTTTTTTTTAAATCATTATTATTTTAAGCAGCTTGGCTTTGTGTTGCTGATGAGAAGAGCTACAAAGTTAGCCCGGCTACCGGCCCTTTCAGCAGAAAGCCTGGCCTATTTTCCCCTCTGGCTCCAGCCTGGGTCATCTGGGGTCTCCCAGTGCTGCGCGCTGGCTGCCTGCCTCCTCCAGGCCTCTGGGGGCTCCTGCCTTCTTCCCACAGCCCTTCCAGACTGAGGGTCTGCCTGGAGTGGGCATCCAAGGCAGGCCGAGTTTGAGATCCTTCTCTGCTCTTCTGCGGCCTTCAGCTCATTATTTAATCTTTTGAAACCTCTATTTCCTGTTCTATAAAGTGGGGTTGATAATAATATGTACCTCATAAAGTTTTTGTGAGGACTAATGAGGCCGTAAAAGCGATAATAACGGGTGGTGATAATAATAAACCATGACGCTCGCAGAGTGCTTGCCGTGTGCCAGGTGCCACGCTAAAGGCTTCACAGATGTCCGCATAGTTCATCCTCCCAACAGCCCTGTGCGGTTGGGTGACCTTATCATCCCTGCCCTCCTAGTGTGTGGTCGGTACTCAGGGAAGGGCGGTTCCTACAGTCACGATGATTTGTTTTAGTAGTCACTTATGTATTTGGGGACGTGCTGGCCCTCTCCCTCGCCCCATCACACATCCCCTGGAATTTTGCACACAGCCTGAGCAGATCATGGCTCCCCAAGGCGGGCCCATGTGCCCCCAGGGGCTCCACAGACCCCATGTTTGGGGCCCCTCTGCTTGGGGCTCAGCTCTGCTCCACCGCCTGTCCTTTCACGAGTGGCTATGGAAAAAAGCCCGCGCCTAAGTTCCCAGAACAATAGGAATTTGCACGTAGACACAGAAGGACAGGACATTGGTTTTCAAACTTCTGTTCCAAATAAAATCATCCGTGGAGGCCCACATGTGAAAGCTGTAACTGAATTACTGCTCTAAATGGGGTTAGGCAGCCAGGACAGGTCTGTCTTAGTCTCTCCCTTTCACCTGCCGCTTCCCTCCCCCTCCCCACTGTCACATTTGCCTCTGAAGCCCCCCTTCAGAAGGCAGCCCCTGAAAATACACAGTGTGAGGAAGCCTAGGAGCCCCTCCCCAGGCATCAGGTTTCAGCTCTCTTTCCTCTGGTTCTCCCAAGTCTCCTCTAGGGAAAGAGCCCATCGACTAGGCCATCGTCACTTCTGACCTCTGCAGGGTGCCGGACACCAGGGCTAAGAGCATGGGCTCTTGAGTCCAGCTACTTGTGACCCAAGGCATGTTCCCTGGACTCTCAGGGGACCAGTTTCTTTAATGGGGTTACTAGTAGTACCTCCTCCCAGGGTTGCTTTACAGCATACACGAGGCAACCTGTATGCAGTGCCCGCACACTGCTGGGCACAGGGGCAGCACACGGTCCACGTTAGCTCCTAATATGATGATGATTTTTCAAGGTACCGCAGTATTCTTAAAGAAACAGATGTTTCAGGAATGGCCAGCCCACCATTGAGGGAGGGGTTGGTTAGACAGTGTGGCCCTGGATAATCCCCTTGGCCTCTCACCACTTGAAATTCCTCCCCTGGGAAATGTGGGAAGGAACAGCCCCAGGACTGGGTGCGATTATTTATATTTTGCACGCGGAGACTGGGCTTTAAAAGGTTATTTTTTATCTCAGACTACTGACCTCGGAGGCAGAGTTGGAGCTGGAACCCAAGTTGGCCTATTTTGAGAGCCTGTGATGTTCGCTTTTGCAACAGGAAAGGGGTCTAATAAAAATAGTCTCCACCTCGCCCTTCCCTGCCCTCCTTATTTCTCATTTGTGGACACAGTAGAACCAGCTGGGTTTGTCTGGGGTTTAGCGAGAAGGGAGGAGAGTGAATATTTCTGGGAAAGGCCTCAGTTGACCTGGGGATGGGAACTCAAGAGCTGAAAAAGGGGCAGGTGGCTCCTAGCGAATGGCAGCCTCTTGAGAAGCCCTGGAAGGGCCTGGGTGCCAGGTACCTCTGACTGCCTTCTCCACAGAGCTTCCTGGGCTGGAGGTTGGGGGGCGGGTGGGCAGGAGCTGGGGCATCTGTAACAGAATCGGGTTTCCAGCCCTAGTGACCCTGAGCCCTCCCAGCAGCTGCCAGAAAGCCGGCCACATGCCTGGGGAGTGTCTGAGAGCCTTAGGCAGCTGGGTTGCCTCTTCCCTGGGCCTTTGGACCTATTTTTACATGGCCCTGGGGCACACACATTTCAGAACCAAGGTGGAATGAAGAGCAAACAGCCCACGGGACCCTTAGAATTTAAAACGAAGTGGAGAGTCCATGACCAAGACTGGCCGGAAGCATCCCCTGCTTCCTGTTCAAGTGACATCTGGCGTCACTGCCTCTGTTTTGGCCAATATTCTCCTTCAAGGACGGCAGCAGTCTCCACCTCTGCCTCTTATCTCTTGGGTCACTCTCTGTTCAAGACTGTCACTGGCTCCCCATTTACCTTTCCATACTCTTGAGCACACAGTAGAAGGGCCTTTACCATCTTCACTAGTTACTTCACTGGTTACCATCATCTCCTACCACTTGGCCACTCAAAATCTATCCCAGCCATACTGGAACTTGGGGTGTCCCAAGAGGGCCCTGTACTCTCATGTCTTTATACTTGGATGCATGCTATCCAGTCTGCCAGGAAGACCTGATGATTGTCTCACCTGGGTAATGTGACCTTTAACATTCAGGTCAACTGTTACCTCAAGTAGTTGAGATAATTGTGTACCTGGTGTCCCTAGTGTCCCCAGGTGTCCTGTGCCTGCCTGTCTCATAACAAGCTCTTTGTGGTGGTTTGTTGAATTGTCTTCTTGAAGGAGATGCCATGACTTTCAGCTAAGGATCTAAGCACCTATCACTTAGATGACTGGCATATAGTAGGTGTTTAATAAATGTTGGATGGATAGACAGACAGATGAAAAGACCAAAGAGGGAGCTGGCCTGGACATGTCCATGGGCTAGAGAATTGTAACACACCATTATTCTAGTACCATTATCTTCCACTGAGCAGTGATTTGAGCACTGGGTGTTCACTAGGAAGTTCTTTATTGGGTTTAAGAAATGGATATTTAGCACTATTCTAGAAATATCCTTCCTTTTCTTAATTCCTTTCTTCCTTGGTTAATTCAGGGGACCCAGATAGGACTTTGCAGCTAATTTTCGTTTACTGAGTTCTTTTATGTTCCAAAAGGTAAGCATTTTTTGGCATCCTAACAACTACCAGAGATGATTAACATTGATAATAAAAATGATAATGAGTGTTCTTCATGCTTTACATGTTTTAACTCATTTTCTTCTCATAACAGCCCTGTGGAGTGAGAAATATGTTTTCTTAATTCCATTAAAGGGTGTGGGGAACTTTGACTCTGGTGCCATCAGCTGTGCTCTGCCGGGGGCCACATGTGAGTCCTGTTAAGGAACCTCTCGTCCTTTTCCCTTCATACTGTGGAGCCTAGGTTATTGCCTTTGTGCCTGATTCTGTCTAGGTTTTTATATAATAATAATAGCAAATGCTTATATACTACTAGTGTAGTGTATTTTATATAATAATAATACAAGTGCTTACACAGTAGTGGAACAATGTTTTAGACATTTTATCTATGTTATAACTGATTTTATCTTCATAAAACTTTACGAGAGCAGATAATTTTATGGTTTCCATTGCACAGATGAGGAAACTGGAGCAGAGCGCGGTTTTGTAACTTGCCTCAGGTCACACAGCTAATGAGTAACAGACTGGGCTTTGAACCCTGCAGGCCTGGCTCTAGAATCCATTCCCTTAACTCTTATGCTAGTCTGCGTTTGAGGAAATAGATTGGAGAAGGAAAAGCGATTGACACGGAGGTACAAAAATTACATATGTAATGCTAGCCGCTCGTGAAGGTAAGGATAGAGCTTTAGGCTGAGGCACTGCGTCATGGGCAGGAGATCTGGGGTAAAGGAAAATAAGCACAGACTCTGGGGTCAGGCGGACTTGGGTCTCGCATACTGAGCCTGTGTGCTGGGCAAGTTACCAAAAATCTTCTTCCTCTGTAAAGGGGGTATCCCTTTACTATGGAAGCTGCCACCTAAGGTTGTCAGGGATGAATGAGAGATGGTGTTAAAAACACTGGCATCATCCTGGCTCATGAAGAGAGCATGTTATTAGACCATTATTCCTCCCCTGTTTACAAGTCATATATTTCCTAACTATTGACGTGCATTGGAAAGGTTTTTCATACTCAAAAAGTATGGTAGGCTGAACAATGGACCCCCAACGATGTCCACATTCTAATCCTCAATCCTATGAATATGGTCTCTTAAATGACAAAGGGGACTCTGCGGAGGTGATTAGGTTAAGGATTTTGAGATAGGAAGATTATCCCGGATTATCTGGGCAGGCCCAGTGGGATCCCAAGCATTCTAAGACAGGCAGGAAGGTGAGAGAGAAAATGTGACCCTGGAAGCAGGGTCAGAGAGGGAGAGAGGGAGGGAAAAAGAAAGAGCATGAATGAGAGAGAATGAGGCTGGAAGATGTTATTTGGCTGGCTTTGAAAATGGAAGAATGGGCCATGAGCCAAGGAACGCAGGTGGCCTCCAAAAGCTCAAAAAGACCAGGAAACGGATTCTCCCCCTGAGCCTCCAGAATAGGGGCAGCCCTGCTGACTCCTTGATTTTGCCCACTGATGCTGCTTTTGGACGTCTGACCCCTCAGAACTGTAAAATAATAACTCTGTGTTGTTTTAAGCCACTAAAGTTTGTGGTAACTTGTGAAAGCAGCAATAGGAAACTAATGCGCGCTGGGCGTCAGGTGGAGGACTCTAACTGTATTAGACGGGAGGAGGGCTCTTTGGAGCCTTTACAGCAGAGGCTCATTTTGCTCCTGTGAGCCCCTTGGTTTCTGAGTGGGCTGGAAGTTGCCTCCCTTGATAGAACACTTCAGAGTTTTCCGTCTGTACATTGACCACAAGCCATTGCCTGCAAGTGTAGGGAATACAGAAATCCACGTTTAGTTTCTAGGGCTGCGCCCATACTGTGGGCTGCCTCTGCTACTGAGTATCTAGTATTTAGAAGCGGATACCGGGTATTTTAGATGTGAATATAAGCTCATGAGTAGGAACTATGCTTCCCGATTGGTGTGTGTTTGCCTGGTAATTAATAAGATGTTTAAAAAGCACACTTTATGAGAGATTTCCCATATTTTATATGCTAAGTAGTCACATCAAAGGTTGGTAGTATGTGTAGCATATTCTTTAAATTTTTTTTTAAAAACTTTTTTTTACTTAAAAAATTGCAGGGGAGGTGATTAGGTTATTATTTATTTATTTATTTATTTATATTTTAATTGAGATACTGGGGATTGAACCCCCAGGACCTCATGCATGCTAAACACTCATTCTACCACTGATCTATACCCTCCCCACTTTTTTTAATCTTTTATTTCAGTAAAAATCTCCACATTTCCAGGCCTGGCCTAGTGCTATTTACATTGGAAGTACTCAGCTAATCTTTCTTAGGTGAATGAGCTAAACAAAAATGGTCCAGCCATCCAGGAGCTTCCCAGAGAGTGGGGCGATGGTACTCCTCAAATTTTAATATATCACATATACTGTGTACTTGTACATGCTCTCAAAAAACTTGAGCCATCCTATGCCAAGAAATTCTCCCCTATCCAGTCTCTCCTCTCTCAGTTTTATGTTTTCACTTCGTTCTGAAGGTGTGTGGAAGTGACATCACGATGACAGGTAATTTTCATTAATATGGGAAGTAAGGTTTGGTTGGCAAGATCTCGTCGACCCGTGCTTCTTCAGCTTTAATGTGCAGGAGAATCACCCGGAGGACTTGTTAAAACAGTGCTGGTCTCACCTGCAGAGTTTCTGACGTGGCAGGTCTAGGGAGAAGCCGAGACTTTGCATTTTTAAGAAGCTCTTGGGTAATGCTGATGCTGCTGGGCTGGTGACCTCACTTTGCCAACCTTGCCTTCGAGTTGAGTAAGAAAAGTCTCAGGGATATACCTGTGCAAGCATACATTAACATCTATCAGTTTGCAAAGTTCTTTAAAATGTTTAAAATGAACTGTCTCTCTGAAAGATTTATTTAAATTTAACTAAATTTATTTTGAATTAAGGTATAATTGGCACAGAACTTCACATTAGTATCAAGTGTACAAGCATAATGATTCAACATTTGTATATATTGTGAAATGATCACCACAATAAGGTTTAACTAAATATTTTAAATGAGCCCATCAGTTTACTTTTTGGAAATATGAGGATGCCTTAGATATCCTCTTGTCTGAGAACTATAGTGCGTTCTAAGTTGATAGGATCTGAATTGTGTTCGTGGCCGTGGTCTTGGAATCTGCAAGTGCCTTCTCTGTCTCTTCCAGCTCACTTAACCTTGGTGACCCTTGGTTTCCTCCATTGAAAAATCGAGGTAATAATCCTTTAGCACGTTGTCCTCAACCACCTGTATCCCACCAGACATTAACTTCTTTGAGGGCAGGGGGTCTCATCTGTCCCTACCACCTGCCATCTGGTGGATGCTCAGTGAATGTTTACTGAAGAAATTCCCATTGTACCTACTTTGAAACTGAGGCATTATGAGTGGCAACATGTGCTCAATAAGGTTAAGGAGCTTAGCAAGTGTGAAGATGGGTAGGGAGGAAATAGCTTCAGATCTTCTTGAGTTGAAAGATAAATTGGATGGTGATTTATACCCATGTAGATGGTGGTTTATATAAAAGCCATCTGGCTTCATGCTTGGATCCACTTCCCTGCATATGTCTTCATGGAGTCCGTATGTTTCAGCCTAGCATCAAAGCGGTGTTTTTTATATCATCTTTGTTTTTTGTTTCTTGGGGTTTTTCCTTCCATGAACCAGAACTTAGCTAGGAGTTCCTGTTGGCAGTTTGGTAAGGCATAGCTAGTTAGCCTGTGGCATCTGTGTGTTGGGAACCGGTCAGTAGATGAATACCAGTGTGCTCACTTAAGCAGAGGATGGAGGACAGTGACCAACAAGCTAAGTTCAGGTCCCAGAAGACCTTTTAAAACAAAAACTAAACAGTTGCCAGCAGTTAGATGAAAATCAATGAGCTTCACAAAAAAATGATTTTCCAGCTTTTTTTAGGAAGAGAAAAGGGGGGGGGCAATACTGAGTTGGCACCCCACAGGCAAAAATTGGCTAAAACTGGGTAGCAGCTGCCCCCTTTAGGTGAGTGTCGGCTGTTTTAGTCAGACTCCCCACCATCCCCTATTGTCTTATACCCACCTTCTTTAGTTAGTTTTTACCTGCCTGCCCCTGCACATATTTGAGGGTTTTGATCCCCAAACTATCATATTCTTATAAGAACTTACATGAACTTCCTCAGGAATCCTAAGCACTGGCACATGGTGGTTTGAAAAATCCCTGTTATGGGACTATTTTGACACCAAAATAATGCCTGTAATGTTTATATTGATTTAAATAATTCCTGCTCTAGAAGATTTCAAACACTGTAAAAGAACATAAGTATCATCCATAAAGCATGTCCAAAAGGATGTGGGGGAAATCACTCTTTCCTCTGTGAAGTGCCCTTTGTCTTTCTGATGCAGAGATTGGATTTAGTTTGGAATGGGTTGATTACTTGCCTTGACTAACTACTGAAGGGCCAGGAAAAGGATGAAACAAGGTGGTCATTTTTCTCCTCAACAGCAGTGAAGCTCTTGCTGTTTGGTTGTTAATGCCTCAAGTTTGTCTAGGTTTTGTAGCTTACAAAACACTTTCCAGCAAGTGTTCGAATTCCAACTCTGCCATTTAATAACTGTGATTTTAGGAAGGCACTTAAAACACTCTGTCCCTCCATTTCCCCATCTGGAAAGTGATGATAATATCTACTTTGTTAGTGGTAAAAATGAAGTGAAATAATAACATGTGGAAAAGAATTTAGCCCAGTGTTCTGTGTTTTCTAAGACTGTAAATATTAATTTCTTGGGAGGAGTCAATAGACTTTCAAGAATGGGATAATTTACCCCATTTTACTGAAAAGAAAAGTGAAGCTTGGGGAGATTAAGTACCTTGTTCAAAGATAGCCAAGAAGCTCTGAGAAATCCATGGTTCCCCAGACTTAACCTCTGGTCCTGGAAAACCCTCAGTTTCCCTCTCCTCCATTAAAATTTCCTCTTAGTAATGGCTTCGGTCACAGTGCAGATGGTGACACTGTGACATGAGCTGGTTTTTCCTACATAGTAGATTGCCCCATTGGTGTGAACAGGGGAACAGTCATGCAGAGTTGGATGGGGTGGCAGAACCTGACCAGAATCTCATCTTTCTCACACTTTCCCCTGAAGGGACCAGAAGGTAGGAGGAGAGGAGAGGGGCATGTGACCTGGGTTTCCCTTTACTGTTGTGAAGGGTGACTAGTGCTTGCCTTTTATGTGAAGTTTTGAGATAAATCAGCTTGGAATGAAAGCCTTCCCCTGGCCTCATCCTGCTTCTCTAAGGGGATCGTGCAGAAGAAATTCTATAGAACTAAAGCAAAGGGCTTTTAAGGAGTTAGCCTGTGGATGGACTGTTTCTTCTGACTTGATATTTTATATATCATATATATATATATATATATATATATATATATATATATATATATACACACACACACATATATAAAATATGTATAAAATATATGTATACATACATACATGCACACACATACATATATATATACCCACACATATATATATATATACCCACATACATATTTCTTGATCAGTCTTGTGAGATCCTTTGCGAGACACAGAAATTTGATTCTGAGTTTCAGAATTTGCTGATGTTTTATCAGTGACTGTAAATTGCTCTAGTTTTCTCATCACCTGGCAGTGTAATTTTAGCTTTTAGGGGTAGGTATCTTCCTAATATATTGAAAATAGGTAGTACATGTGAAATGGCCAGTATTTAACCCCTTTCTACCCACAAAAATGGCATTTTTATCTGGTTCAACCCAGTACTTGACAAGGTTGGAAATAGTAGCAGAGATTAGCACTATATGGCAAGCTAGGAGTTGTCACCATTTCTTCACAGGTGCATTAGGGATTTGTCGCTTTGGGAAGCGCCAGGATATCCTGTGATTACGACCTTCCTTGTCTCGTCTCTCTCCTCTTTCAGGGGCTTTGACCATGTCTCTGACATTCTGGCTCTGGCAATAAGAAGAGCTGAGAGTCATTTTAATTTTGGATAATATTCTTAATGATTTTAAATCTCATATAATTTTTGATTGGTTGGCAAGTAGCTCTTTGCCTTGATTGCAGATTTTAGAATCTGTAACTATTGGCGAAATCTAGTTTCTTGATGTATTTTGTGTACCACTTGCAAAATCTCCCAAATTAAATACTAATGTTTACTAGGAGCCTATAATTCAGGGTCAGTTCTTGAGCCGTAACTACAAACCACTTTTGAAATTTAAAAAAACAGATTGAACTGTAATGTCTGTGAAAGGTCCAGGCATTATGCCCGGCATATGATAACTGCTAGCAGCATTTGGGATTGGAGTGGAATCAGTGACAATTTTTGAATTATACATCCTGCAGAAATGAACACTGCAGGTGATATATGCAGGGAGAAGATAACAGAGTTGTCAGCTTCCTTCTAGCTGTCATTACAGTGAGAGAACCAAAGCTTGCAGGATTCTGAATTTGAGTATTAGAGCATTGAAACTTACCTGCGTGGCTTTGCTTTCCTTGGTATCAGTGCTGCCAGGATACATCTTGCACTTTGGTGCATCGTGCTGTCCTTGAAATTGCAGGGTAGGGGTCCATGGATCGACCACTCATGAGCAACCCAGAAGAACCATAAGCCTCAGACATTTGCCAATCGGCTGAGCCACAAACCTGAATTTCACAGGCTGTGGTGAGGGGACTGGGCGCCAAGCTAGTGAACCAAGTGCAGCTCTTGGCCTTGATCTACAAGTTACTTCCCATTACCCCGTTCCTTTCTGTGGGTTTGTTTTGGGGGTAAAATGATCTAGTCTAGTGGCATCTCCAAAACTGAGGTTTCACTGCACTCGAGGTATATCAAGGATCTACTGTTTTGCTTTATTTTGCAGTTATGTTCTGCTGCCTTTTGAAGACTTTGTGGTGATTTATGGGTGTAAGTACAGAAATGCGGCAAAGGAACAAGAAGAACCTAGACCTTCTCAAAAGAGTGAATCAGTGTCAGGCTTTTGAGTACCTGAGCTGATGCTATAAGTTGGCCCTTATCCCCTTTGTAACCTGTGTGCAGGGGGCTGGGACTTGCTTAGAGCCTGCCTTTGCTCAGAAGGCTCTCTGTTCCATGAGGGAAGGACCACACTGTCTTGTCACCACTGGATCCCTTTCCCCTAGAGCAAGGCCTAGAACAGAGTAAATATTCAGTCATCACTTTCCCAGGAATGAATGAGGTGGCCAGGTCCCAGTTATTCCCTGGATGAAATTCTCTGACAAGCACCGCTCTTCCCTGTTGGTTCAAGACGCAGCCACATGTTTAGGGTCCAGAAGTCAGGCTTCTCTTGTCAAAGGCTGGAATCTATGTTGGTATCCTTCTCTGTAGGTAAAGCCAAAGTTTTCTGCAAAAATATTTGATTCTTCTTAATGAAACCGCTTGTCTAAAGCTTAAAGTTTCCCATGAAACTTCACAGGGAAGACTGACCACAAAGCATTTTGAACAGAAAGCACTGATTCCAACAGGGTCAAAATGAATTCTGGCTTCAGGGAGCCTATTCGTAGAGAGGCTGTGCTATGTATAATGTCGTATAATTTAGCAAAGTCTCAGAGTGTCTCACAACTCCGGATAATCTTCCACTCTCAGGAGATGCCATGGGTATCTAGTACTCTGCCATTATGGGATTGTGTGAAGAGCCTTTTTAAAGGTCTGTGTAAAGTACCAGACCCTTGATGTATGTCACCCCATCTACTCTACGTAGTGTAGTAACACTACGAGATCGTTACCAGCATTCCTATGTTACAGATGACGAATATGAGGCTTGAAGCAGTTAATAATTTTCCTAGGATCTTGTGGGTAGTTTCTAAGGGAACCAGAATCTGGTGTGAAGTTCAAAATCTGAGTTCTTTCAACAGACACTGTCCCCTAATGATTCTGATGGCATCCAAGTTCCACTGGGGAGGTAGGTAACATGTGGGAGGCCAGTGGCAGGCCCTTCTGCCTTGGTGTGAATTGGGTTATCACCATCTTTTCAAGAGAGGGACTGAGAGGCAGGCATGGCATCAAGTGATGGAGAGGAGAACCCAGAAGCAAGAATGGGAGGCAGACCAGATAAGCTTGTCTAATTCTCTGTTTTGCCAGAGGCCAGCCCCAGACCCAGCTTTCGGCATGTCATGGCTTGAATGCTTTTGCCCAGGGACATTCATATCAAAAATGGCAGCACATAACAGAAACTGCCAGTTATTGGGGGCTTACTGAGTCCCACACACATACCCTCTGGTGTAATCACCACCACCACTCTGTGTGGTAGGTGTTGTAATGCCCATTTTACAGATCAGGGCACTGAGGTAACTTGCTAAAGATCATAATTCAGTAAATGGCAGAATCAGAAATAGGAACCCAGATTTGTCAGAACCCAGATTTGTCTGACCCCAAAGCCTGTGTTCACCGTGTCAATGTCATTCCTTGGCCCCAGTCACTCCCCTTTTAGCATTTGTGTCCAGCTCGTAACTTGAAGGCCTCCACTTGCAATAATTCCTTTGGGAGTGCTAGGAAGTTAGGGATGGTTGCTCTGAAGTTGCAGCAGGAGAACTCATGTGCAGAATGCCATCCTGAATGAGCACGTACAGAGGCGTCCTTTGGGCCTTTCTGGGGGTGCTGATCCCCAGTGGCACTTCCCACCTTGTGATGACTACCATGACCAAACGCCGATCCTCTGCAGAGCTCGGTGGTAAGCATTTATTCTGGGAGCCTCCAGAGTCAGGACTGACTTCTAGAATTTAGCCACAACCCCCTTCCAGGTCTCTTTGTTTAAAGGGAAAAATTGAGAAGTCAGAAAATGATAGGGAAATGGAACATTCTAGGCAGTTGGAAGCAAAGTGGGAAAAGATAGTCACTGGAGGAATTTGAGATTCTTGTTTTCAAGTTTTTCCCTCCTCTAGAGAAACTTTTTTTGTGTCCATATGGACTTACCCATTTGCTGTTAACAGCAGAGACTCCTATAAAATTTTTCTAAAATGGAATTCTTGACAACATCTTGGAAAGCCAGAGTTATAAATATCATACAAGATAAGGCGGGTAACATTGCCAAATTAAAGGAAGGAGCCAGGCAAGGCATTAAAGCAGCGCAAGAAACAGACTGAGAGAGGGACTGAAGCCCTGCTAGCCCCTGAGTCCCACAGTCCTAAACTTTGTTTCACAGCCACCAAGGGAGCTAGAGATGAGCTTCTGAAAACTCTGGTGCTTGAATGGCCAGAGCTGCGACGAGGGTATGGAGCCCCATATACTACTGGACATAGGTGGCTTTGTGCATCCGCCAAGCAAGTGGTAGCTTGTGGGGCTCACAAGGGAAGATGCTTTGAATGTTTCCCTGCCTAGGAGAATTTGAAACACCACCATACATTTCCCTCTTTCTGGAGTCCCCTTCTAGAATGAAAACTACAGTGTCTGGGCCCTGCCTGCTCTGTCCTGTAGTGGTGTGCCTCTCCAGGACCGCACTGTGGTCCGTGAGCCATGTGACCATAGGATGCTGCTGGACCCCAACACTGACAAAGGTGGAGGAAAAAGGGAAGCTGGACAGTCATGCATCAGTTCATGGCCCCTCGGAAGGCAGAGGAAAAGAGACAGACATTGATGAGTCACGCATTTGGGAGGGTAGTTCCCCAAGTGCGTTTTGGTTTGGTTTCGTGGTTGAATTCTTTTTCTTTTTTCCTTCTATTCTATTTTTATTGTTGGAAAGGGGCAGAGGAACTTGGAGACCTGTTGGATAGGAAACAGACCTTCCTAGTACATGTGACCACAGATGCCGCCCTGCCCTTACCATCCCTCCCCATCTCAGTGCCCAGTCTGGATGTCACTGGAGGCACACCTTGGAGATGCTGGAGCCGTCCCTGCAGCAAAATAGCCCATCCTCCAGCGTTCAGACCAGAAGGGCTTGGCCTTGCTGCCGTTGCCATGGTCATGGGGTGTCAAGGCTTCCTTAAGAGCAGGAAGGACCCTTCTCTGCTTTTCCACATCAGCTTCTGAATACGGCCCTGTGCTCTGCTCTGGCTCCATGTCCTCTCGCATTGCTCTTCTCCTTTGCACACTGGCCTCCAGCCATTTTGACTCTCATTTGGTTCCCAGAACGTGCTAGGCTGCGTCCCAAATGGAAGCTTTGCAGCCTTAGGTGCCCTATGATGGCTGCGTTCTTCTCTTCCCCACTCTAGGTGCCCAGCTCACTCTTACATCTCAGCTCAAATTTCTCTTCAGTCAACAAACATTCCTGAATACTTACAATGCTCCCCATACTCCTCTAGGTGCTTGGGGCTTCATCAGTGAACAGAACAGATAGGAAGCCCTGTCTCTGTGAACCAACTTGCTATCTCTTGAAGAAATTCTTACCTGACTCCCCATCCATCCCCTAGGCTAGATCAGGTCCTTTAGCACATGACAGATGCTCTCGGTGTACTATTTATTTACGCCAGTTCCCCTCCATCAGAGTGTAGGTTCTACAAGGTCAGGCGTTATGTCTCTTTTATTCACCACTGTATACCCAGTACCAACACACTGCCTGACACCCAGAAGGTGCTCAGTATATAATGGGCGAAGAAACGGGTAAGTGAATGGATAGATGATGATTATTTTTGTTGGCAAGTAGAGTATCAGGTGTGAGGATCACACACACTCCTGGAAGGAAGTTGTTTGAGCTGATAGGAGACTCGAGAAGCTGCTACACTGTGCTTTTAAAGTCCCTAGAACTTGCAGGTTCTTACTCAGCCTTGTCTGGGGTCCAGGTCTCCCACTACCTAAGCTCTAGGTATTTCATGATTTTTTTTTTTAAGTGGCGGTAACCATGCCTGACTTGAATGCAGCATCTGTTTGCCTCCCCCTCCCAAATTCATCTTCTCAAGCTGGAGATCTCCAAGGGGCCTGGTGAGAAACTCCAAACTCATAAAAACTAGCACCCCATTTATGAGTGGTGTGCCCAGGGCCCCCTCTCCCCCTGTGCTGTGGTGGCACTGGTAGAGATGGTCTTCGTCTGCATTAATCATTTTCATGCACTTTGCACTCGACTACGCTGGTATTCAGAGAAAAATGCTACCATGACAACTGCCACAACAGATGGTACTTGATCAGTCTCTAAGCTACCGAGGAGATACACAGTAGTGCATCTGAGGTTTGCATATTTTATGTTATCATGAGACCCAGTCTGGCCTTAATCATGATTGAAATGTGAAGTTTTCCATTTGCCTCCCCCCTCCCTTCTCTTTCCAGTTGTTTGCCATTTGTTTTGATTCCCCTTGCTCTCTGCCCGTCCTAGGCGGAGATATACTTCTGAATGTGGGAGGCATGGGCTGCAACATACATGGTCCATTAAAGTTGCCCTGCAGATCTAAAGTTTAGGGACTGTTGAGAAGCTATTCAACTTTGGGATGGAGATCTTGGCTGAGAGTGGGAGGAAGGCTTAATCGTAGCCTTTCTGTCTCGGGGGTTCACGGACTGCACAGGGTGGAGGCCACATATAGCCCCAGACAAAAGGAAACCCTGGGAAGTGCGTCCTTGTTTTGGTCTGTCCCCGGACTCCACCCACTTCCCCATCCTGCTCCTTTCTGCTCCCAGGGTCTCCAAGCCCTGCTGTAGTCCCATTTCTTGGCTTCCCGCCTCCACCCCAACTAACATGGCAAACTCCAGGAGCTTGATCCCAGAGCTCTTGGACCCATTTCTATGACAGCAGCTACAACAATCTTCTCACCCAGTGCCTTTCAGCAACACTGGAATGTCAGACTTTGCACAGATTTTTTTCAGCCAATTTTGGAAAGTAGTTTATATTGGCCACTATGTGTTAATGAAAAACTCTGGTTGTATTTACATACTTTGCTGGTGAAGAATCTTTTCTTTCCCTCTGCGTCCCAACTTCAACAGGATCCTCATCTCTCACAATGTGTCTGGACCCCACATGAGCTGTGAACCTCATTAAAGATGGGCGCTAGGACCTCACTGTGCTGTGATGAGTGCCAGGCTCCTGCCACTGGCCCATCCCCTCAAGGGATGTGGTGGGAGGCTGCAATCTCAGTGGTCCAGGAAGATAGGCTGTTTACCTGTATTTACAAGAAAACCTTAAGGTGAATTGGAATCACAAGAGAGCCTGGATCAAAGAAACACTCTCCCCTTCTGATCTCATTCCAAGTGAAGCGGGAGGTTGGAATCCACATCTGACCCTGTGCTGCTTCCCAGCCCTGCGCTCTTCCTGGGGTGCAGATGAAAAGGGTCTTGGCCGCCGTGTCAGGAGTGATTCTTAACCTTAGTGGAACATTATTAAAGCATGGAATGTTTTTTGAACTCCTTCTGTGAGCAGAGAATTCACGGTGGAGGGAAAAATTCAAGGCGCTTGGCGGTCTTAGGAATCGTCTTTTCAGTGATGACCCGAGTTCTTATTTTCAGGTCTCACGTTTTCTGGGAGTGCAGTCTGGCCATCTGGATAGTGTTCCGTGTTCCATCTCCTCTCTAGAAGGAAGCATTCTTGGTGCCCTTGGGCCTCCTCTCCCCACTGTTGAGGGAGATCCTAATGCTTGCCTTGTCTATATGCTCGGATTCTCCTGAAATGGATGGGAGTGGAGTAGGGGGAATGCTGTGCGGAATGGCTCTGTGGACCCTACAGAGAAGGGTTAGGTAAATGTGGGCCCCTGGACAGGGAGGAGGACTCTGGACCACCACTGTCAAAAGAATCGAGCACAGTGCCTGCCACCGACCAGACATCCGCACAATCACGTTGATTGAATGAATGATTAAAAGAATCACGTCACTCAGGTTTCTCACCCTTGGCACTGCTGACATTTGGGATTGGATAATTCCTTGGTTGTGAGGGAACTGTTCACTGAGTTGTAGGATGTTGAGCAGCATCCTTGGCCTCTCCCCCATCAAATGCCAGTTCCCCTCAGGGTTGTGACAAGCCAAAATGTGGCCAGACTTTGCCAGATGTCCCCTGCGGAGCAAAATTGTTGTCTTCCTTTCCCAGTGGAGAACTACTGATCTAAATTACGAAATTCATTGACAGAAAGGTAGGACTTTGGAAAATCAACAACAAGAGGAAGTATTTGAGCTACCGTATCTATAATTATCCACCCCCTCCTGCCTTTTAATAGAATATATAACATTTATAAAGAAAGGATGAATTGAAATGCACAAGGCTAACCTTACAGGAAGAAATCACCCCAGACTTTAAATGATGCTACATACATTGAATGCTCCATAAATGTGACAAGGAAATGCACTTTATGCTCCTTGGAAGGAAGGTTCTATAGAATCACACTGTTGTAGTAGAGCAGTGCTTTTCTAAGATATGTTGGCAGGTATCCGTTTTTTGTTTTTTGTTTTTTGTTTTTTGTTTGTTTAATCATCCAGTGTCACATTGCCACACTATTGCTGAGAAAACTTAACCTACCCATGTCCGCCCAGCTCTGTGACACTTCCTGGGAGAAACATCAAGTGCACTATTTTTGGTTTTGCATTAATAGATTCAGGGGTCGTCACTTTTTCTTTTTCTTGTTTTTCATGGGGGTACAATTGCCAGAGCTTCCTTTATGACGTTTGCAAGACGTTACATTAAAAGAAGTGGGATAGGATTATAGGAAGAGACAAATGGTAGAAAAGGAATTTTATCATTTTACCATGATTTAAATACCTAGTGCCTTTGTGTGGGAACCACAAGTCCTTTTGAGTGGTTTTGGTATCTTACCACTGTGTACAGTACCAGAAATGAGGACTGATATTTTCTCACTGAGAGAGATGATTTTTATTACAAACGGAAGCCAATTGCTCTGGAATACCTTCCACAGGGTCATCCCAGCCATTCTCTTCCTTCTTTGCTCACCTCCACCCCCGCAACCCACCTTCCAAGGTGGTAGCACCTGGTTGTCACTGTCAGTCATCCTGTGCTGGAAAGAAGAAAGGAGAGTTCAAAGCTGTCTCATTTTTTCCTCCCTCTTTGTAAGAAATGATTTTCTGTGATGGTGGCAGGCCTAACCTATAGTATCAGTATTTATTTCGTGTACAGGAAATTGCATTCTGCCCCTTTTTCCAAAGATGAAAAAATGTCTCCCAGATGAGGATCCTAGAAGGTGAGCTGGGAAAGAGATGGGGACCTGAGCTAAAAAATGCAAGGTTGGAGCGACCTCAATCTCAGGGTTGAGTGGATTCTTTAAATCTGGATGCAGTTTTATTCAGGTGTCCCAGAGCTTAATTTAACATGTTTGGAGGCTGTGAAGACTGGGTGCAGAGGAGGAAAATGACAGACATCAGGGCACAGTGGACATGAACTTGAAGAAGACTGCCTTGGAGCAGACTACTCAAATTCGAGTTCTTAAGTTATCATATGATCCAACAATGCGACTCCAGATATCTGGAGAAAACTCTAATTTAAAAAGATACATGCACCCCAGTGTTCACAGCAGTACTATTTACAGTAGCCAAGACATGGAGGCAACCTAAAAATGTCCATCGACAGATGACTGGATAAAGAAGCTGTGGCATATTTATACAATGGAATATTACTCAGCCATAAAAATGAATGAAATAATACCTTTTGTAGCAACATGGGTGGACCTAGAGATCATCATACTAAGTGAAGTAAGTCAGACAGAGAAAGACAAGTATCATATGATATCACTTATATATGGAATCTAAAATGTGGTACAAATGAGCTTATTTGCAAAACAGAAATAGATTCACAGACAGAAAACAAACTTATGATTACCAAAGGGTAAAAAGGGAGGAGGGATAAATTGGGAGTTTGGGATTAGCAGATACTACTATATATAAAATAGATAAACAAGGTCCTACTATATAGCACAGGAAACTACACTCAATATCTTAAACTAAAACAAAAAATATGAAAAAGGGTATGTATGTATAACTGAACCACTATGCTGTACACCAGAAACTAACACAACATGGTAAATCAACTAGACTCCAACTGAAAAAAAAGTAGGGCTTTTAAAATGGAGACACTTCACCCTCTGTGGCTATGAAGGAGCCACCAGGATCTTGTTTGAGAAAGGGGAAAGAGAATGGGCACAAGTACGCTGTTCAGGGCAGTCATTTATTAGTTCAAAACCAGTCCTATGGGTTCAATAGTGGTTTGAGTTCATGAGCATGTAGGTAGAGCCTAGGATGGCAGGTTGGGGGTAGGGGATGGGAGTGGAGATGAGGAAGATCTCCACTGTGAAATGCAGATTGTGTGAATTTCAAAGATCCCCGTGCCAAGTCAAAAGCAATTTCTTTTATTTATGGTCACCATTGACATGAATGGAGCCCGAACATTTTCCAGTAGACCAAAAAATAATTAGCCCTGACAACTGAAGTCAAATCAGACCTTTGGGAATGACCTAATTGTTCTTTCCTGAGGGCTGGATGTGAACTTGCCTTTGGCCGTAGCATCAGCCCTGGAAAGCCTGGGAGGTCTCCCAGACCCTGGTGGGATTAGGTCCCTTTTTGTCACAGCAGACACAAAGGACAGAGGGGTTTGGTGAGTTTCCAGCTCTCCCTGGTCCTCTGCAATGCCTGCCATCCTGAGAATTTTGTGAGTTAACACTACCTAGATTCTTGCTGAAATTCCCATTCACTCACTTTATGTTTGACTGCCTACCTCCTTGGTGGTGGCTGGAAATTTCTCTCTGCTGCTGGCAGGCGGATGGGTCTTCTAACCTTGTCCCCACCTCCATTTTTCTGGCAGCTGCTCAAGTTTTCAGGGTAACACTGGTGACAGTCATCAACACGAGCGCTCCAATTCCAGCCCGGTTATTTTTGGCAGCGGTGAGCAAGCCAGGCTCTCAACTTTTGGCACTGTGTGATTGGGACATTAGGTAACCCTTTCCTGTGCAAGTACAAAGGAGAGTCCTGACCTGCATCCATCCATCCATCTATCCATCCGGTGTCTCCATGTCATTTTCCTCTTTGAGAACCTTAGCGAATGCACAGTGAACCCTCTCGCTGACATAGCCCATTGTTCCTAATAAGAGGTGGCTCTGGAGGAGGCTGAACGTTTATTGAGTGTATAATGTTTTCTTTCCCCCCCTAGATTGAAAACATAGATGCCTGCTTGAATTTCCTGGCAGCTAAGGGGATAAACATCCAGGGGCTGTCTGCCGAAGGTGAGTCAGAGCACGCCGTGAAGCTGCCCTTTCATTGTTAGAAATGCCCGCCTGTGACTTTTTGATGATGTTTATACAGTGAAGCCAATGGGTGCGGGTGGCCTCTTCTGGTCTTGTTTCTTACTGGTTTTGAGGCAGCTTGACGCTTGTCTACACTTGAGGCTGTGAACTTTTTGACAACCTAGAGAATCGCTCCAAGAGTGCCGATCCAACCGTGCCAGCCGTGTCTGCAGGACACTGAGGAGCAGTGAAGACCGAGCTGCTTCTCTTTGAGAAGGGCTTACTCAGATAACACTGGTTTGATTCACACGACTGGCAGTTCAGTTAATTATCAAGCCGGGCCTTATCTGTGGGAGAGAGAACACTTAACCACAGAACATATTTAAACTGTACAAGTTCCCAGGGAAAAATGCCTAATCCTTTATCTCTTACTTTTATTAGAAGAAGCAGCGCTTTTCCTAGCTCAAAAAAAAAAAAAAGCACATGATTTATGAATGAGATGTTCCATTTTGATGTCCTGATTAGTTTTTAATTAACTCCAATTTGGTGGCTAATTAACACATTAGCGTGTGCTGGTGGTTGGCTGTTCAATTAGGTGCTGGTCTGGAGATGGCTGGTCTGAATTCTTAGCCTCCTCAGGCAACATCTCACTCTGGAAACTCACTCTCTCTCCTGTTGTAAATACAAGCAGCTGCCATCGGCCCCGGCATCCTCCCAAACTCATTAGGCTGCACCTGCCTCCAGTTTTCCCAGAACAGGTAGAGCCGTTTGGGCTTCAGGTGACACCACCTTTCCCTAGCGTGGTTGTGTTTTGAAAAGCTGCTCGTTAGCCTCTAAGCTGGTGGTCGGCCGGGAGGCAGGGAGCAGTGCAGAAGGACACGGCTCAGTGGAGCAGGTAAGTTTGCAAATGTGATCTGTTCAGGGCCTGTTCCCTGCCTCTGCTCTGCTATGTGGTTTTCCTGGCTATGTTTCTGGATTGTCGGCTCTTCCAGTATTGGTGGGGTGGGGACACGTTGGTGTCTCATGGGTGTGTCATGTCTCTGAATGGGACATGTTGGGATTCCCCAGGTGGGACCTCTAATAGCCTGGGCCTCTCCCAGGTCAGGCGTAGTCACACCACTTCCAGAGATCTCTGAGACAGCCATCGGATGGTCAGCCTTAATCTCAGCTCTGAGAGAAGTTTCCATGGAGAAATCCCTTGCCCTGGGGTGTGGGCCGTCCTCCACAGGGGACGAATGAGATCTGGGTTGAATGGCACATAGCCTGCACGATGCTGGAGCATGGGGATTGGTGGTGGTGTTTCCGTGGAGAGGTGGGGAGATGAATATTTCTGTTCCAAGGAGCACGGTACTTCCTCCTGGAAGAGAGTTGTTGTGCCAGTGTAGGGGGCAGGCAGGCACTTCCTAGTTCCTGGGAGGGATTGGATCTCAGGCCTGTGTCCCCCGGCAGGGGCCTTACAAATTCATGCTTAGCAGAAAGGGCTCTAGGGGATGCGGACTTGGGAGGCCAGCTCCATCCCATGTGGCCTGGAGGTGACCCCTGGCCACCCTGCCATCTGTCTACCCTTTGTCCTGCCTTCTCTTTGTCCGGTCCCTCCCCCCACTTTGCCTCATCGTCTCTATACTTCAAGGCATAGAGAATCTACTCAGCAAATACTGTTAAATGAAAAAGTACCAACTGTGCTTCCAAGGCTTTTACCTGCATCTGCTCCAGCTCTTTAAACTGGTGTTGGAGTTTATAGTAGGCTGAGTTACAGATGAAGAGGTTTTGGCTTAAAGAAGTTATGAGTGACATCCTAAGGCCTGTAGTTAGTGGGCAACAAAGCCAGGATTTGAACCCAGGTCTGTGATTTCAGAGTTCATGTTCATGGTGTCTTTGGGGACAGGTGAATAAAATCTAGGTATACCATGTACAGGTGAAAGAAGAAAAAAGATCTAGAACCCTTTGTTGGCTGGAACACTGTCTCAGGTGATGCTGGGCAGCCTGTGGAGGCATATCATGCAGAGACACTCAGCCCCAGCCCTTCGTCCATAGTGGAAGGTATTCCTTCTGAGTTTCTGAACAGGAATCTGTTGCTGGGGTATAACTATGAAGTGGGTTTACCAACTGCCACCAGTCGTGCTATGTTGACTACCATCTTTCCACCCAGGTCGAGACTCACTAATGTGTTGGCCAGAACCCATTTCTCTTCAGTCATGTGCAGTTATCAGAACAGTTTTATGTTACTACTTATGACCCTGTCTTGTTCTTTTTTAAACTTCAGTCTCAAACTCCAAGCCCTTTTCCCCCAGCTCCCCGAGTGCAAGTAGCTTTGGAAGGTTGAAGGGGGATGGAGGTGTGATGACTTGACTTTGTTTCCTTTCCCTCATTCCTGCACCTGGGCCTCCAGGACTGGAGCAGCATCAGAGGAAGCAGCATTCTGCTGATGGTGAAGTTGCTATCCTCCTCTTGGATAGTCGTCATTGCCACTGTCCCTGCACGGGAGTCTCTGCCTGCCTAGGGCCTTGGTAGTCTGTTGTGAGATTGAACCAGCCTTTCCAGCTCACCCCCAGCTGGTAGCATTCACATCCCATCCTTCTGATTCAGCCCTCTCCCCCAACCCCCCCCCCCCCACTTTTTAAATGGAGGTCCTGGGGATTGAACCTAGGACCTCACACATGCTAAGCATGCGCTGTGCCACTGAGCTATACCCCACCCATCCCGGGCCCCTTTTGTCCCTACACTAAGGTGGTCCTGGTAAAGCCATAGACCTCAGGCTCATGATCCCCGAGTTACCCACCATGGAGTCAGCAGGAAGGTGTGCGCTCTGTCTTACACTTGCAGTAAACGGAACGGGCCTTCTGTCACCTGGAAGTCCCCACTATACAATCTCCCTTCAGCTCTTTTCCTCAGATTTAGGTGGCCAAGAGGCAGACCTGCCAAGTCTCTGCTAAGCAGACGTCCCAGCTGGGCACGACAGTGCCATTGCCACCACTTGGAGTGATTCTCCTGGAGCCTCTACCCCCTTGACTTTAAGCTGTGCAAGGACCTCACCTTCTTGCTTTTTGATGAGGGGAGGAAATAGCCCATCTCTCTGATCATCACCCTCACCCACCCTCAATGACAGTCTCTCATCTAGATCCCTTATATTGATTTTGGGCAGAGTGGGGAGGGATGATGGTGATGGTCTTTTGTAGTAAGACCAATTCTGAACCAGTGCAGTCTTACGGGAGGGTGACTGGCCCCAATGTTTATCGGTTCCTTGAACTTAAAAAGCAACGGTACTTCGAGCCTTTTATTTTGTCCTCAGATGGACCTTATTCATCATTGCAGGGTTACAGGAAAGACCTCATTTGACCTACTGTTAATTATTGGAATGGAAACCATGTATTGAGAACTCATCACGTGTCAGTCACTGAGATAAGCACTGTACACATTTTATATCTTACTTAATTTCCACAGCAGCCTTCTGAAGCCCGTATTTGTATTACCCCATCATACAGATGAGGAAACTAAGGCCCAAAGCGATTGTTATGTGTGGCGAAAGAGAAGCCCACAAGGTCGGCCCTGGCCAAGCTACTCACACCTGCTGTTTCAAAGGCCTGGTGTTTTCTCCTGCTCACCACTCTCTGCGCTTCCAACCACCTGCCTCACTACTTGAAGAGCTTTCGAGTGTTTAAAGAAATAATGCTTTCGCTTTAATGCTTGTTGTTTTCCTTTTGAAGCCGATTGAGTGCCCCGAGGCTCCGCCTCTGATGAAAACAAAAAAATCAGCAGTTGGAAAGTCCCATAGGTACATCTCCACCCTTCTGCAGTGACTAAAGCTGGGTTTGGAACCCAGGAGGGTGTGTGCACCTGTCCTTGAAGCATTTCTGCAGCTCAGGCCCTGCCCTGACCTGCCTGTGAGAAAGCCACAGAGAGCCTTTGTTCCAGGGCACAGATAGCCAATGCCTGCGAGCAGGGGCTGCCGGCCAGGGGAGCCCCATGGAGGTGCTGCTGGTCTCTCCCACCCACTCAGTGTTCCTCAAAGTTGGATTCATCTGCTTGCTCTTGGAGACTTGCCAGGGTCCCGTGAGCTTGGGCCTCTCCCTGCCCTGGGTGATTTTCAAGATCCTTCAGCCCCTCCCCAACACACACTCCACCCGTCATGACCATCTGTAAACCTGTCCCTGTGAGAAAGGATGGCCTTTACCCCTGGGAGTTTTGAGAACACCTGGGGTTTATGCTCCCTGGCCCTGAGCCCATCCTCCTGCAATGGGAAAGCAGAGGTCTGGAAGGAAAGGCATATCCCATTTAGTTAAGCACACATTTGCCAGGCACATCCTGTATACCATGCATGGGGCTGGGTACCAGGGTACACAGAGAGTCATGTCAGTTGTACAAAACTACCTTTCATTCCAATTAATAAGACTGCTATTGAAGGGAGGGTATAGCTCAGTGGTAGAGCACATGCTTAGCATGCACAAGATCCTAGGTTTGATCCCCAGTACCTTTATTT
Organism: Vicugna pacos; assembly: GCF_048564905.1. Lineage (NCBI taxonomy): Eukaryota > Metazoa > Chordata > Mammalia > Artiodactyla > Camelidae > Vicugna > Vicugna pacos. Next base: position 41,015,228 of record NC_132996.1, read on the forward strand.
AAAAAAATAATAATAATAATAAGAGAGCTGTGCTAGTGGTATGTAGAGGATCCAGCAGTACCCAAAGAAAGGCAACAGTCAGCGTGGCCCGGGGCAGTCAGGGGACTTCACAGAGGCGGCCATGTTTCCCCTGGGTTTAGTAGGATGAATAGGCATACATCAGGCAGGAAAGGAAGGTGAAGGGAAATTCAGGTAGATGATGGGGCATAGGTAATATGATGGGGACAGAGGACTGGCTTTTTATCAGTCTGGCAGACTGGAGAAACAGAGGCAGGAAGATGCTTCCAGGTGCCTCTGACAAGGAGTATATATGCTTTTGGAGGGAAGTTGGTTGCTGGTTTGATGCGCTCAGGCCCGGGTTTGCTGCCCTGCTGGTCAGAGACCCAGATGCTGAGCTGTCTCCTCCTTTCATCCTGAGCCAGAAAGAAGGAGGTCTTTCTGGACCATTAGGGTAGAAACCTAATTTCTGTTTCCATCTGCCCACATCACCTGAGTTTGGAGTGAGTGGAACCTTTTCTGCCCCTCGCCAGCACCCTCTAAGTTCTGCTCCCACCCCCTCGTCCACCTGCCCTGGGGGTAGTCACCGCCAGGCTTGGTGAGCAGTGCACAGAAAGGCTGCGGAGTGGGGTGGTCACGTGGTGAGTGCAGGTTGTGTAGATGACCCGTCCCGGGCAGTAATGCCCCGGAATCCACAGCCTCAAATCAGCCGCATGACCTCACACTGTGACTTCAGGGGACTGGAGGGGAACCTGAGACTGCAGTCTGAGTCCCTTCCTTTGTGTTAGATTATTCTTATGCCTGTGCCTTAGTAGTAAACCAGGCCTGAGCTTTATTTTAAATAATGTTGAAAGAAAATGACTATTATCCTCCAGCCTTACCCAGCATTCCCTACAGCATCCATGCAGATTAGTACCAGCCGGTGGGAGTGGAGATCAGTCAGAGCCCAAGGAGATTAAGACTCAAAGCAATCCTGAGTTCTAGTGGAAACTGGATTATGTCCTGTGTCGTTTATTCCTTAGTTTACATGGGGGGGGGGGCGGCCCCAGGAGAGAGGAGAACAGGGTTCTCATGCTGGTTACAGCAGCCTAGCTCATGTCTCCTTTGATAAGCCCTATCTCTCTAGGTCTACATTTTTTTCCCTTCTCTACAAATCAAGAGGGTGAGGCTAGTTGATCAGAAACAAAATGATGCTCTTTTTTCCCAAAGCTTTGGGAAATGTCGAGAAGGAAACATTTTTGTGGGTTGGTGGATTTTGTTTTTACACGGCCTGTGGAGTCGGCTTACCAGGCCTCCTGGAACACAGACAAATGCCGCTTGGAAATAGGAAACGAACACACTTCTAGCTATTTTGGAGACTGTCTCTAACCGACCACCCATGGCATAAACTTTGTGCCTCTCAACCCCAAACAGAGCATCACCATTCTTGAGTCCTGTGTTCTGAAAAGAAAATGAAACAGTCCAAACATCTGCCAGCTGGTAGGTAGATAAACAGAATGGACTTTCTCCATGTAATGGGATAATGCTCAGCAGTATAAGGAAACAAACTCTTCGCGCTCGCACACGGATGAACCTTGAAAACATGCTCAGCACTAGATGCCAGATGCAAAAGACCACACGCCACATGATTCCATTTGTAGGAAATGCCCAGAATAGGCAGACCTACAGGAGCAGTGGATTCGAGGTTGCCTGGGATGGGTTTGAGAACTGATCGCAGATGAGCACTTTTCAGGGTGATGGAAATATTCTAAAACTGGAATTTACTAAACTTACTAAAAATTATTGTACACTTGACTTTATAATGTACATTATTATACCTCAGTAAAGCTTTTTTGTTTGTTTCTAAAGGCTCACCATTGGGTTTTTCTTTAAAATGGGATTATTCATGATTGCTTTTCCTCTGGAAGCCTGTGACTGGGGCACAGAGGAGATGCGTGGGAAGGAGGGACAACTTCTTAGGCTTCTTGTAGGTGAAGGGCCCTGGGCTGAGTTCTGAGGAGGCTGCAGGTACAATGACCATATTTTCTGAACCAAAAAGGGAAGTACAGAGTTGGGAGTGCCCCAGGTGCCTTGGACTTACTTTCTCATTTAATCCTCTGTTAATTCTCGTACCAGCCCCATGGGAAAGGTGCAGCACACATGTGCCCAGCGTAAAGAAGAAACAGAGGCTCAGAGTGGTTGAATCTTGCAAAAACTTTGAAGTCTGTAAAGGATGGACGATGAAGATTCAATTCCAGGTCTTTTTGGCTCTGACAGTCAGTGATCTTTCTAATAAGAATGCTTCCTCCTAAGAAAGAGTGTATTTATGGGAGCACTGGGCTCTTTCACAAATAAAAAGATGTTTCAGGGAATAATAGAACAGACAGTTATGAACAATAAATGACTTAACACCCATAGCAGACAGCGAATGTGGCATAGCCGGCTCTGTTCACCTGCCCGGCGTGGCACTGCTGGGTTATGAGGATGCTGACGTGGATGTGCCTGCTTTCTGCAGGGGACAACCCCTGAGTCCCTGGGTCTGCTCAGTTGTTCGTTCCTTCCTTCCTTTGTTTTTTCTCGTGTGGTTTTTTTTGTTTTTAATGTATTATGGAATGTCTAGAAGAAGAGTAAAGAATATTTATGTGCCCACGAGCTAGCTTAATACATAAAACATCTGGTGTGCTTTTATTTATTTTTTTAAATTAAAAAAATTTTATTGAGGTGTAGTCAGTTTACAATGTTGTGTCAGTTTCTGGAGTACAGCACAATGCCTCAGTCATACATGAACATACACATATTCATTTTCATAGTCTTTTTCACAGTAAGCTACTACAAGATATTGAATATACTGAGGTGTGCTTTTAAATTCACGACACATGATGGGTATGTAGGTAAGCTGAGTTACACCGCGTGGGGAGACTTGGCTTTGAGCTGGAAAAACCTAGATCCAAATCCCAGCTCTGGCATTTATTACCAAGAAGAGGTCACAAATGTTTCTGAGCCTTTGTTTCCCCTGCAGTAAAAGATGATAATACTCATTTCCAGGCGGTAGGGGCTGAATGAGATCGCGTGTGTCAAAAGCTTACCTAGATCCATACTAACAAGTAGTAGCTCTTGTTACTCTAAACTGGATAATCTGCCGGTAATTATAAAAGGCACAAAAATCTTACGCAGATCTCATCTATCTTGGTTATAGTTCTTTTTTCACCCTTCAAGGAATTCAGTTTTGAGGGGAAGTTGTTTCCCCAGGTTCCCTTGTAATGGGGCAGGACCCTGGGCGGCCCTCCCGGGACACACCCCTCCCCCATCCTGTGCTGCACTCCTGTCTGAAGTACCTAGATTATAGCCACCCAGAATGGCTGCCCTCATACTAAAGCACATTCTGGTGTCAGGGAGGAAAGAAGGCAGCCCCTGCACATTCACAGATGTTTATCAGGAGCTCTGTTCCTTGGAGTCTTGCAATAAAACTCCCTGCTACCCCTCCCCGGATCAGGCTTATAGTCTTGAGGCATTAGCCTGCTGTGACCCCCTTTGCCTGGCAAAGAAACAAAGCTGTTCTTTCTGCTTCACCCAGAATTCTGCCTCCAGATTTCAATTTGGTGTTGGGGCACAGAGGCCAGGATTCGATAACACCTTAACAGGTCCTCACCTGCCTGTCAGCTCTTGATTTTGTCCCTGCCTCCCGTCACTGTCCAGCTGAGTGACTGGGTTGTGTCACTTAATCCTCCATCTTCCCATGAGTCAAATGCCCATTTTAAAGAAAACGGGGGAGGGGGGAGGGTGTAGCTCAGTGGTAGAGCACATGCTTAGCAAATGAGCTCCTGGGTTCAATCCCCATTACCTCCATTTAAAAAAAAATTCAATCCTCGGTACCTCCATTAAAAAAAAAGATCACTCCCCCCAAAAAAATACGGAGAGGTGGTTGATAACAAGTCCCCTCTCCTTTGAAAAAAAATTAAGAAAACTGAGGCTCAGAGAGGTTGAATTACAGAAACTCAGTCTATAAGCTGAATCAGTCCCTCCAAGCCTCACATTCTGTGACGATGTCCCTGTGAGAACATTTAGAAGCGGCAGCAGAGCAGGCCACAGGTGTGTTCTCCTGTGGTTTCCTTAGGGTGGAGGAGGAGGAGGTGGAGCTGAAAGGTTAAAGCTGAACCACCCAGAGAAACGAGGGGCCGGGCTTTCAGGGGACTTTCCGACCTCTGCGGAACCCTCTCTGCTCCCTGCATTGCATACAGTGGTTTCCGATTATCTTGGCTTGTCCAGGTCAGCCCTGGCTCATACCTGTTGTCCTGATGTAATTAAGAGCTTCCCATATAAAATAGATGAACAACAAGGACCTACTGTATAGCACAGTGACTATATTTAATTTCTTATAATAACATATAATGGGGAAGATTCTGGAAAAGAAAGTATATATGTGTAACTAAATTGCTTTGCTGTACACCTGAAACTAACATTGTAAATCAATCACACTTCAATAAAAAAACAAAATTTAAAAAAAAAGAGCTTCTCCCTTTCACTCGTCAAAATATCATAATCTGCATGATGAATTATAAGGTCACCCTAGTAAAGAAACCATCATTTTTAGATCATGGAGCCGGAGCTGCATGGGAATCTCAGGATTCTGGGGCTGTGGTTGTCATACGGTAACCAAGACCAGTGAAGGACTTGACTGTTGACAATGTGCTTCCACACATACGCTCTCATTTGATCTGCAAAACAACCTTGCATAATGGAACAGGCTGTGTCAGTATTGTCATTTAGGGCCCAGCGAGATGAGGTGACTTGCCCAGGATTGCACAGCTTGTAAGTGGTGGAGTGGAACTCAGGGCTTTGGTTTTCCCAAAGCTGGGCTTCTGCCAGTTGTGTCCCACAATCAGAACACGCTGGCTCCCGAAGCAGAGTGAAAGTTGGACTCTAGTAGTTTGTATTGCCAGTTTCTTCAGAGCCTGGAAAGAGGAACTCTTCAACAGGAAGTAATTCAGCCTGACCTCGTCAGCCGATCACACCCCTGGGGTGCTGGCAGGCTTACAGGGAGTGGGGCTGGTTTCTGAAAGGACCCCATTCATACCTTCTGCTTCTCTACTGGTCCTTGGTGGAAACTCCGTTCCTTTATCAGCATCCTTTTCCCCAGCCTGGGGCTATCCTGGAGGTCTGTGTGACCCTCGCAGGCAAGGGAGGCCTCACTTCCTCCAGCCCCACTCCCTCTAACCCCCTTGCCAGTTCAGAAAAAGAAATTCAGCCTAAGGGTGGAAGCAAAGCAGAGGAACACAAAGCTTCCCCCCAGGCTTCTCCTCCTCTGTCCCTCGAGCTGGGTGGCCCTATCACTTCACCCTCAGGGTCAGTTTAGACCTTGGCCATCAGCATCTGATGTTAAAAGAACTGCATAAAAGGAGGGATTGCTTTGCATCCAAATCCTCTGCCTGTGAATAAATATTTTATTCCCTCTCTGCGACTCTTTATGCATGCCTCGAGGCAAATACATTTTAACATCTGAAAAAAATTCTGTCTGGAGCAAAAATTTTCACATCCCCAACTCTGCACGAATTTCCTATAAGAGAATTTTTGCGTGAGTTCTCTATGGAAGCAAGCCCTATTACCTATCCCCACACCCACCCCAAATTCAAGTTATTTATTCAGCAAGCAGGAGAGACTGAGGGCCATAGGTCTGAGGGAAGGATGATTGGGTAACACAGGGCAAGAACTGTGGAGCAGGCCGGCAGCCACTTGGCACACTCGAAGTGGCTTGAGGCACAGAGCACAGACTTGGCAGAGCCACGTGGAGACCAGTGAGTTCCCCCGCTGCCTCTGTCCTTGCATCGCTCGTGCTGCCTCCCGGACAAGCACAGTCTTGCTCGGGACTCTGACTTTTCTGGTGGTGTCCTGAGAATTTCCTCCGCCAGACATCCCAGTTGCAACTTGCCTCACATCTCCACGCCAATCCCAGTAGGGAGAATAAACTAATTTCTTTGTGGTCTCAGCCTGATTTTAATTGACTGTGATACCAATTAGGTGTTGGGGAAATCTGTCATCTCCTAGAGGAACTAAACTCAAAGGAGGGCTGAAGCAGCCTATTGAAGGGGCCGGGAAAAGGGCACCCCAGAAAGGATTCTTCCCGCTAACCCGCATCTCTTTATTGTCTTGCAGAAATCAGGAATGGCAACCTCAAGGCCATTCTAGGCCTCTTCTTCAGCCTCTCCCGGTACAAACAGCAGCAGCAACAGCCCCAGCCCCAGAAGCAGCACCTCTCCTCACCGCTGCCGCCCGCTGGGTCCCAGGCGGCCGGGGCCCCCTTGCAGTGCCAGGCTGGCACTCCCCAGCAACAGGTGCCAGCCACCCCTCACGCCCCGGGCCAGCCTCACCAGCCAGCGCCACATCAGCAGTCAAAAGCACAAGCGGAGATGCAGTCCAGGTGGGCTCCTCGCCAGCTGAGAGTTCTGCTTTTCCAGGGGTCTTCTGCCCCGCTGACCACACTCTAGCCCGCACTGAGCATGTTTTTCATTTGTGCTTCCTTGGTGCTGAGGACTTCTGGTCGTTTGTGGGGAATGAGCGTGACCTTGAAGTGGATGGATGCGCCTGGTGGAGATGTGTCCTTTTCTAGATCAGAATCGCCAGCAGCCAAAGCTAATTAGCTGCTCCTGCCTTAACTCTGCCCTATTACACATACATATGCTCGTAGGCAATAAACAGCCCCTAAAATAGACTTCAGACTTCTTCTGCATGTCTGCCTCCAAGCTGGGTGTTCAGTGTTATATGTGCAAGTAATTTCACTGACTGGAGGCAAAAGTTCTCCAGCAGATGCCTCTGCTTTGCTAGAGGAGAAATGCAGAAGAAAGATGGCAAGGAGTTTTTAGCGGGGAAAGAGGTAGCCCCCTTCCCTGTGAGGGCCGACATCCCCTGATGGGAGCAGTTATCATTAAAACGTGACTGAGTTTTGCTGACCTTAGAAACTGAGTAGTGGTGTCAGCTGTGATCCTCTGCTTTTTAGGTTAGGGCCTCGGTTTTGTTGATGTTTCTAGAGGGACCGACCTTGCCAGTTGGACTCACTGTAGAACAGTACACCAGATACACCAATAGAACACCAGGGCAGTTGCCATCTACCCTGTCATGATGCGAATAGTTGCATTCCTTAGCAACTCTGTGAAAGATCACCTTGTAACATATTTGTTCTAATGACAGAAAAAAAGGAGGGGATGAGGAACTAGAAAGTTTTTGATTCATAGGGAAGTTCTGGAGAAAAGCCCATAATAATTATTTTTCAAGTCATAAACCTTTAGCTATCAAACCTAAATGTCACTGATCAACTTGATTGCTTGGTTTCATTTCATATACATAAAGAGAAATAACTTTTTCTTTCCAGTCCCCCAAAGCCTTGGCATTAGTAATCATAACGTTTCTCACTTACCTTCACCCTTGGTAGCCCGTTGTAGTTGGGCAGAGTGGTTCAAATAAAGTAGTTGCCTTACAGATGGTTACAGCTTTTCTCCCCATGAGAACTGCTGTTCCCCAGTTGTGATGGTGTTAAAACCAGCAGTGATAGATATGATGTAAATCAGTCTCCCTAATTATCTAATTATATCCAATTCACATTATGGAAACTAGTGTGTGGGCTAGTAGAGGTGCCTAGACCAGCAATAAGGAATAGACAGCCAGGCAGCCAGCCTCTGCCCCTTTGCCCTGAAGAACCGCCTGGGTGGGAGCCATTCTCTGGTGAGAGAGGTCCCCTTCCTGATGGACTGGGATGACTGAATGATCAGAACGCCATCCCCCACACTGCATTCTGCAGAGGGCTTATTCCCTGGATAGTGACTTGCAGGGAAAGGCTTCTCTGGGGGAAACATTGGGAAATAATCTGGGTTCAGTTGTTCTAACTGTTACTTCAGGAAACTACTGAGATCCTGGAATCTGCCAATATGCATTCATTTATACATTTAGTGTTTGAATGCCTTCTGTGTGCCAGACACTGTTCTAGGTACTTGGGGGTCAAGGCGAAATGAGATATCTAAGGTGCCTGCTCTGGCATTCTACTGGAGGAGGCAGGCAAATGAAAGGGAAAGAGACATATCAGATAGTGGTGCTGTAATCAGATGATGAGATTCAGAGGGATTGGGTTAATAACTTAGGTTGGATTGGTAGGAAGGTTTCTTTGAGGACATGACACCAAAGTGGAACTATGAATGACTAGGAGCTAGCCAGGCAGGTGTGGAATAGATGAGGCAGAGGGAGCAGCTGGTGCAAAGGCTTGTGTGGTGGGAGTAAGCTTGGCAGGTTGGAGGAGCAGAAAGAAGGCTAATGTGGCTGGAGTTCAGTGGGTAAAGGGAAGTGGGAAGTGCAAGCAAAGAGGGCTGCCACCACTTACATGGGAGACAGTGTGAGTGGTGTCCTCTGAAGTTGTGTAGCCCTGAAGCCAGGTCACAGAGAGACAATTAAACTGGGTAAAGAGTTCATATTTCATCCTAAAGCTAACAGGAAGCCATTGGAGAGTCTTGAGCAGGAGAGAGACTTGATTTGATTTACAGTTTTTTTTTTTTTAAAAAAGTCACCTTTGCTCCTCTCTGGAGAATAAGACTATGGAGGAGCAAGAACAGAAGGGAGGGCCCAGCTCAGAGGCTTCTGTGGTCCTCTTGATGACAGTGGCTTAGATCAAGGTGGTAGAGCAGATACAGAGATGGCCCAGTTCTGGGCCATTTTGGAGGATGAGCCAACAGGACTACAGGTAGATTGACTCTCTGGAATGAGGGAGAGGAATCACAGGTAAAGGTTAGATTTCTGGCTTGAGCAGCTAGGAAAATGGTGATATTTATTAAGATAACAAAGCTAGGGGAAGGAACATGTGTGCACAGAGGAGGGCATAGGAAGCATTCTCAAACTCAGCCACAGAACTCTTCTTGTTTTATAGAGCATCTCATTGCATAGGGTTTCCAGGAACATGTGTTGAGAAAACTCTGGGCTTATGTAACTGGGCTGTGCCAGCCTGAGACATCCATTTCCATGGGAAGCATTTGTCTTCTGAAAAGAACCAGATGTTCCATTCAGGACACCCATCTCCCAGTAAGAAAAAACATCCTACCATTAGTAAATGCTTTATCTAAAGATGAGCCAAGCTCATTTAAGCCAGCTTTTTAGATCCATTTATTCCAGAGTAGTTTCTGCCATCGTGGCGCCCCACTCTGTAATGTGGAGACAAATTTTGGAGTTACTGTATGTCCTTATTCATCCTTTATTTGGCTCAGATTGGGTTCCTTCTGCAAATGACTGGTTTTATCCATTATATACTAATACTTTCTAATTTTATTTCCAGAGAATATCTTGTTCTCAAGGTCTAGAAATACGATACCCCATGCTGATGCTCTGGCTGTAAATTTAAGAATAGTAAAATAGCTTCACTGGCTTAGTTCTATTGTATTTCTCTTCTCAAATTCTGACAAAGTCCCGAGGGTAGTGATTCAGACCCTTGATCATCAATGTCAAATGTTGACACAACACCCAAATACCAGGTTGATGTTGCCCCTCCCTTAGAACTCTGCCAGATATGAACACACCTCAGTACCGTACCTCTTGGGATAGCAAATATTAAAACTTGGCAACTTTTCCATAATGTGTGTTAATGAAGCAGTTGGGGAATCTGAGCAAGGAAATTGGAGACATTGGCATGAAGGAATCAGAGCAGCTTCTCTTAACTTCAGCTCTTCTCAGTAACTTACGTGATGGCTGAGAACTTGACCCACACTCCACCTCGTGAAATTCTTCCCCATCTATGTCTACCTTACATATTATCAGTATTTAGCTTTTTAGGAAAAATCCAGAAAATTGCTTTTTAAAAAAAATTCATTCTCTTTTGTCTCTTTCTCCACTTCCTAACATTGCATTCCTCATCTCAGATCCTTTTATGGACATGGTATAGTATATATGGATGCAAGAAAGATAAATATTTCTATCTTTCATAAGGTAGTAAATAAATTTAACTTTTTTGTGAAGTCTAACCATGATTCTTCATATTTATAAATTTATGGCTCAAAGCCCAGAATTTAGCAAGTTCAGAAGACTTTAAGACATTCCCAAGACCAGCAAACCTTGCAAGCATCTCCACCCTTTTTTGGGGGGCAACTTTATGGGATATTCAGGATATCAATGGAAAAAGCACCCTGGTAGAACAAGCATGTGAAATCAAAGCTTCTAAATATGTTGGAAAGGCAGAAGTGTAGTCGTCAGAGACCCCCGGCTTCAGCATCTTATTATGGAAGAAGGGCCTTATAGTGACTGATAGCAGAGAAGACATTTGGAATTAAAAGAAAAAGAAAGTCACACAAGTTCTTAGATAATCTTGATAGCAATTTCTCCACAGTGGAGATTTATCAAATCAGAGAAGTCAGACCTAGAAAGCAAGCTGAATGTTGTGGAAAAAGTGGGCGGAGGGAACCCCGGAGCTGGTCCCATTGTAACAGGACTCTTGGTTATTTACTTGTGTGTCTAATGCATCTTCTCTCCCCTCACTCACCTCTTCCACTTTTTTCTTTCCTATCATGCAGTGCATCATCCAAGGACTCATCACAAAGCAAAATCATCCGCTTCACTCTCGGTCAGAAAAAGATCTCTAGGTTAGACTTTCTTCACACCCTGCAAAGCATGGTTTCAACCCAACTCCTCCTGCCCTTTGTTCTGGCTGCATTTCCTTTTGGTCCCTCTCCCTGTGTCATGTTTGCAGTTTGGGAAAACCCAACATGCTTTGGCTGATGACCCAATGTTGGAAAGTCGAGGGTGGCCGCAGGGTTGTTGAGGGTGGGGGGCATGCGTGTGTGTGTGACAGAGAGAGAGAGATTGAGTGTAAGTGAGGTTGAGTTGTGTGTGAGGTTTCTGCATTTCATTGATTTTTGTCTTTGATTGCTGGGGTGTCAAAGTCCATTCTGATTTGTAGAGAGCTGAGTTTCTAGGTGGTTTTCCACAGTGGTTTTATGATGACTTTGGCTCCCTGCTCTGTCCTGGCCCAATCCCACCTCACCTGCATCTCATTTCTGTGTGTGATGTTTTTTGTTATTGTTGCTGTTGCTAAATTACTAATGTGAGATTAGTTTTTCTCTTGAGTTTTAAAGACCTGAAGCATGAATCCGATTATTCAGAGGGGACAAAGCAATAAGGCAGCTCTGTCTTATTTTTATTTCTGGATGCTCTTGTGTACCGTGGAGGGATCACTCCAGTTTCCTGAAAATAAAAATTAGGACTGCTCACTAATTAATTCTCTTGACTCAGAGTTTGGCATCTGCTGCATCCTCTGAGGACCCATTCCAGGGAATGGGAAATGGCAGTTACATCCTTGTAGCTACTGTTGTTCTAAAGGTATCGACAGCTAACATTTATTAAATGCTTATCATGCACCAGTTTGAATACATTATCTTATTTAATCTTCACATCAGCCTTCTTGCAGTAGGGCATGTTATTATCCCCATTTTACAGATGAGCAAACTAAAACTTAAGTTCGGTAAGTTACTAAAGTCACACAGAAAGTGGAAAAACCCAAATTTGAGACCGGGTAATCAGAACCCTCTCTTTAACCACTGTGTTACTCTCTCCCCTCCTCCTCCTCCTTGAATTCTGGTCTTGATGTGGTTGTTGAGGCTGCTTTTTAAAATCTCAGGCTTCAACCATTTCTCCTGGCCTTTTGCCTCCCATTGCCTTGTGGTGTCCTGGCAGAGATGAAATCTCCTCTGCATTACGGCTGGTATTTCTTTTTCGTCAAACTCTCACTTAAAGCTAAAGGGATGCCCACACTGCATCCCTCTCTGTATTTGCGTCACAAATATGGAACCCACTCTCTTAGGCTCTGAGTGGGTACCTTTTCTAATCAGAGTTAACTTTTTAAAAAAGCTTATGCAGGGGGAGGCCCGACTCAGGATCTTCCTGGCTGGGGGGAGACGCCACAGGGCGGTTGCTTCTCTGTAGAACAAGTCAGCATGTTACCCAGGCTTGGTTCTGCATCTCATAGCCACATGTCTTAGCCAGCTCTGGTTGCTGTAACACATCACCATAGAGCAAGTGACTTAACAGAAATTCACTTCTTGCAGTTCTGGAGACTGAGAAATCCGAGGTCAGGGTGCCAGCGCGGTCGGGTTCTGATGAGAGGCCTCTTGCCGATTTACAGATGGCCGTGTCCCTGCGGTGTCCTCACAGGGTGGAGAGCAGGGAGAAAGCGGGCTCTCCTGCCTCTCTTCTGAGGCACTCATCCCATCACGAGGGCTCCACTTTTGTGACCTAATTACCTCCCAGTGACCCCATCTCCAGATACCGTCACATTGGGGTGACAACATATGAATTTGCAGAGCGGGAGACACAGAGAGCCCATAGCACCGTGCTGGAGAGTGACTGCTTTCCCTGACAGCACAGGCCCAAGTCAGACAGACCCCCGCTGCACTGGTAAAGTGGGTCCCCCCCCTTTTTTCTTTTTTGAGCATCATGCAATGTCCATACATAGGAAAGGAAGTGGGGGTGGGGAGCTTGGCAGAAACCTGCAGTCTGGTGTTTGTTCCCACGATGCCAAGTTCTGGGAGAGAGAGAGAAAACAGGAGCTGGCTGAGGAAGTATCTAATTGGAAGCACATGCCCATCCGGTGAATGATCTGTTATCAGTCCCAGATGATGGAGGAGGAGGTGGGGGGGTGGTGGGAATGGGAAGAGAGGAAGAACTGAAGGATGAGGGTGTGTCTGCCCTGCCCTGGGGGCATGCTGGGCATGGGCTTCCGAGGTGACCGAAGCCAAGGTCTGGCTTTCTGTCAGGGTCTTATCCCTCACCTAGGATTTCTTTTGGACGCATTGTTTCTGATGAGCCCAATAAAGGGATGTTCTTCATTTTATTATTTGCCTAACACTCATCCTTGCCTTACCTTCACCCCACTTCCCCGCCCTTAGCCTTGAGCACAATCTTGATAAGCATTTTAGCTGATCAGGCACCACCAAAAGTAGCAGTAAAGTCTGGTTGCCAAAAAAAAAAACAGCCCTACCCTCTGGCTGAGTAGGACACCTCTCCCAGAGCACCAGAAATAGGTCTCTTGTTCAGGTGCAGACATTGATTGAACATCTGCTGGAGCCAAACACCTTGACAGGCAGCAGGAATGTTGAACCAGGTGGGAAGCCTCACCCTTGAGTCTCACTACAGGGAAGGGGCTTATGGAGGGAACGGGTGCAGGGTTGAAGGATTTCTGTGAATTTCTGCCTTTGACCACGATATCGCCTCTGGGCATCCCTGGTGAGCCTCAGGTATTTAGGCTCATTCTGCCTGTGGGAGGTAGTGAAGCATAGTGATTAAGCTTTGCAGTCAAACCTAGCAAACCTGGTTTTCACCACGTACTATGTTATCCAGGCCAATTATCTAATTTCCATGAGCCTGTGTTTCCGTATTGGTAAAATGGGGTAATCCTGCCTTCTCACAGCGCTATGTGGATTAAATAAAGTCACTTCAGTCCTTGACTACCTGGCATGTAATCAGTGCACCATAAATAGCTGATACAGTGATGTTGGTGGTTTGGGTTGATCTGGGCCAACTCTAGCAAGTCCCACAGAGTTGATCTCAGCAGGACCATCTCGCAGAGAGGAGTCATTGCCACTCGTAGTTTGGTCCTCTCCACCCAGCCGCTGAAAAGCAGATGCCACAGAGATGAGAGATTTAGCATTTAATCATCTTGTCTCCAAAAGCAGCTCTGATTATGACCTCTAACCCACCGAGGTCCTGAGCATGTGCACACAAGCTGCCTTCCTTCCTGGGAGGGCCATCTTCTCCCGGCCTTTGAAGTGGTTTTAGGGAGAAGAACCGCTTTCTCCCCATCAGCACGTACAGCACATGGTGCCGGGATGCAGGCGCAGGTTACGTGCCAAGAGTGACAGCCTTCCTTCCCCTGCCTGCTCCACTGCACACATGCTGGAGAAGTTGATCGTGGTTCCCAGGGCTGCAGGATTTTTCTGCCTTCTCTTAATTACACCTCTTCCCTTAAACTTCATTTCTTTAAAAAAGCAACGTGTGTGTGTATCATAGAACCCACCCGTGTCCTCTGTCATTTTGTAACTGTTGTCTGAATATGGAATGATTGTGGGCAGCAGAGTTCCTCTTGCAAAGGAGCTGTCGGAACCTACTGGGCTACTGGCGCTCTGAATGTAGCAGGGTGTAAATGATTGGAGGTTGACTTGCCGCATTCCTCTCTGGCTACTTTTTCTCAGTGAGGCAGGCATCAGGGGCAGCATCTGTTGTGGTACCTGCAGCTGTTCCACAGGAGCAGGACCCAGCTCTGCAGCAGAGAAGAATTCTAATATACAGACAGCAGCTGTCTTCCAGGCTGGGGCTTGAAAGAAGTTCTCCCGATGCACAAGGGTGTTAGCAATAATGAACTTCAAGATGTTAGCCAAGGGCCTGTGTCACTATAAACTGGAAGATCCTCTGCCTCCCTGATGAATGCCTCATTGCTGGAGGACAGGACCAAGTCCCAGATTCATAGAGTGACTTTTGAAGCTGGCCCCTCCTGCTTTTCCAGCCTCATTTCCTTCCACGCTGTCCCCCAGGCCCCAGTACATGCTACCTCTTTCTTTCCTCTGTGCTCTTTTTTTCTGTTTGTTTTTGCAAACTTCCCTCTGCATGACCCCTCTGCCACCCTGCCTTCTTGCCCCCGGCTGACATTCATTCTGTTATCTAGAAAAGGGAAATAAGAATTACCTTGGTTCTTTGTCACCCGAAAAAAAGATTTTTGACGAGAAACAGGAGAAAGCGTGATAAGCAAATTTTATCAGTGGAGTAAACAAGATAGTGAAAGATAGTACACTCCTGAGAACGGGAGCGGGCCAGTCCAAAAGAGGAAGACTGGCGCTGCTCTCTTTCCTCCTGTTTTTATATCCTGGTTTCATGGTTGATTGATTAACTGATTGATTCCCTGTGCTCTGGTTAATTGACAGCTCAGGTTCCTTGTGTTCTGGATTGTTCCTTTCCCCTTCCTCTCCCCCTGGCCAGTACTCATTTCTATCTAAACTACCTAACAATTCCACATGCCACATTGTGCTCTGGGGTGGCTTTTATTTGGAACCTTCCCTGAACATCTCACCAACCTCCCAATGTCATCATTTTCCTTCTTTGAATTACTTCTGACCTTTCATATATTTTATCAGCACATGTGTAATTAAGATGCCAGCTAGGGTCAATCTGCCCCTGAAGATCTAGATAAGGTTGAGCTAGAACCCTGTGGTCGTCCGTTGGGGCTGCCGTCTAAAACACCACAGATTGGGTGACTTACAGGCAACAGAAATTTATTGTTCCCAGTTCTGGAGGCTGGAAGTCCAAGACTGAGGTGCTAGCATGGTCAGATTCTGGTGAAGGCCCTCTTGCAGGTTGCAGACTGCCGACTTCTCACTGCGTCCTCACATGGTGGAAGAGGCGAGCTCGCCCTCTGGATCCTCATTTATAAGGGCATTAATCTCATTCATGAGGGTTCTGCCTCATGACCTCATCACCTCCTAAAGGTCCCACATCCTAATACCATCACGTTGGGCCTTACGATTTCAACATACGAACTGGAGTAAGGAGGGACTCAAAAACACAAACATAGCACATCACTCCTTCAATTTGTGAGGTCCAGTCCCCTTCCCAGGATTGCTCAGGTATCTTAGGATCTCATGGTCACCTTTGGCTTTGAAATCCTGGATTTACAATTCAGTCGGTTAACTCAGATTGTGGATGGACTCATCCATCTCAAGGAGTGTTTTGGTTCCCTCATGGGTGGGTCCAAATTAAGCTTTTTTCCTTACACCCACCACACATTCATTCATGGCCTTTGTTTGTGAGGCTGACTCTGCTGAAAACTTCAAAGGGATGGAGGGTTCTTGCTTGGGAGGAAGCAAGTGTCCAACCCCATTCACAAAAGAACCCAAGTTTTAAAGCACAGTGTTGATGTAGATTCCTTCCGACACTTGGAAGAAGTTGTCCATCCAGTTTTCCCATTCAGTCCAGTTAAGGGTGCTGTCCTTACTAGGGTGTAATGGTGATGAGGTAGAGGGTGACATGAGTTGGCATGAGCTTTATGGTGGCTTTTGATAGCTAGGTATTTGCCAACCATGTCAGCTGCCCTCAAGGCCCTCAAGACCGCTTCTTCCATTTCTTGGGAAACTTGGTACCACCTGTAACCATTTGAAGGATGAGTCACTCCCATCAAAGGAGCACCTCTAGGTCCTGACTTGGGGAAGAGGATCCAGTGGTGACCACCCCTGGGAAACCAGTGCTGTGTCAGTTAATCTAAGACTGAGGATGTGTCCCTCTGGGGAGTGGGGCCCACAGATGGCTTGGAGGTACCCCCCAGGAGAAGATCTTCTTCATAGCTACTTGGATGAAGCAGTTTTTCTTCTCGAATGTTCCTTTGGGAGATGATGAATCGTGTCTGCCAAAGCCTGTCTTGCCTCTTTGGAAATGTTGATGTCTGACTCTTGTGTGTTGACTTTTTTCCAGCTCTCTTCTGCTTCTTGAACCTAAATCCATCCATTTCCTTTCTTATTTGTCTGATTCTTTGTGCTATCGTAGCATGTTTTCTTTATGACAATGTCCAATTTCTTTATGAATCTATGCTCAGCAGAGAGGATGGGAAGGGAAACCAGCATGCATCGAGTACTTACAACAGGCTGGACATTAAGTGCCATTTCAAGGTTATACCCACTGGGTGTACTTATTATTATTCTGAAGTTACAGATCCGGAACATGAATCTCACATTATCAGACTAGTCCAATACATAGAGAAAAATCCATATTCTATCCATTGTACCACAATGCATCACGGAGGACCAGGTTGCCTACCTCATTCAAGGTTGTGCCCATTCCATCCAGCACTTTGATTTCTTGCCCCTATAAAGGCCCTGTGCTGCCCTAAAAAAAATCTGTGGTCCATTCCCAGGTCAGGGCAGGGGGGCCTCTATAGCAACTCTGAAAGGAATGCATCTTCTCCCTCCTCGTTGCTTTTGGCTTCCCTGTTCTTTGCCAATTCCCCACTGATGCAGACTGCTGTGACCTGTATTACCCTGCACCACTTAAAACTGTTGCTGTGACATCATCTTGGAACAAGTCCATAATCCTTTCCCAGGCCTATCTGTGGGCATAAAGACTCCTGCAGAGTCCAGCCTGAAGGAGCCCCATGTTTGCACCTGCAACAGCTCTGCCACTGGCTGAGTCCTCAAATAACAGTGTCCATCTTGGAGGGCTTGCAGGATGCTGTTTGCATGGGAAGCAGAACCAAGAGGTACCAAGATCCCACTGCTGGATAGAGCTCCTTGATGAGTTGAGCTGGCTGCCTCTGGTCCCCAAACGCAGGGACTGGCGCTGCTGATTTTGCACCCTACTCTGTGCCTGTCTTCATGGGGCGACCATCTTTTCCAAACCAGATGGTTAACAGCGGCAAATCCTCCAAGTGAGGTGGGAGGTGAGGCCTTCCCTCTGCCACTTTTTGGGGAAGAACTCACCCCCTTCCTTCTCTGCTAGCTCCCAGTTAAGGAATTGGGCCAGCTTCTTCTTAACTGTATAAATTTTACAGTCCTCTCACACCAGCTCGTGTTCCCTGTTTACTCTACAACCATCTTTCTTGCTCAGCCAACAAGAAAAAGTTTAAAGTGTTCGCCTGCTTATATCTGCTTCCAGACTGCAGACTTCTTTGGTACTTACAGATTTGTGTGGAAAGAGAAGGCTGAAAGCTTTATGAGTTGAAAATTCAGACTTATCACTAGATCTAATGCTAGTCAGCTGAGGTTCCAGTGGCTTTAAAACACAGCTAAGTTGGTTTTAGCTGAAAGATATAACTAAATATTTCGTCATTTATTCATCTTTCAACTTTAATGATTGGAAACAGTCCTCTTAGTAGTCCCTGAACCAAAATTCTGATTTGGGGAGTCTTACCCTTAAGTCTTTCGGGAATAGGCCATAATTCTTCAGACACATTACCAGAAATTAGTCTGCTGACTTTATTTCCCAAACCACCCCAAAATGAAGTGTTCTATTTAAAGAGAAAGTGTGTGTTTGTCTTTAGACTAACAGATTCCTGCTCATTTTACAGAAAAAATGCATGATTTTATCCATCTCCGGTGCAGAGAACCTGGGCTTCAGACTTAGAGCAGTGTCTATGGAGACAGGCTGTCAGGTGTCGAAGGAAAATGAATGTCTGAACAAGTGTTTCCATCCAGGCCATAAGTTTTCATTGCAGATGGCTTGGGTTCTGAGGTAGCAGCTCCCTTTCTGATCATGATAAATTAGGTCTTTTTCTTGATGCTTACATCCCCTAGATTATGGTGAAAACCATTTTTAGTACCTACCAGAAGAGATGCCCATACACAGTAAACAGTTTAGAGTCTTGACAAGCCTTTACGTTCCACCCTTGATAGAATTAGAGGCGACGTGGTTTGGCCCTCTTGAAAAGTAAAATTACTCATCCAAGAGAAGAAGGAAGATGAGCTTTGTGTTTTTTAAGTCAGCAAACACATTCATATGCTTTTCCTTCAAAATTCCTCTCTCTGCTCAAAGGAAAATTGCTCGTGCTTTGCTCTTGGACTTACTGGGGTTATTGCTAGCCTAGATGTTTGTGGCGGTTGCACTAAATCCTCGGGCTGGTAGACCTCCACAGACCCGATGTCCTGCATGGCTGCGGTTCCTTCTTCTGAGACAATTGCTGTTCTGAGACTGAAGCTGTTACTCTGTTGCTTTTGCATTTTAGACTTCCAGGTCCTACCGCGAGGGTATCCGCTGCGGGCAGCGAGGCCAAAACACGCGGAGGGTCAGCTGCTGCTAACAACCGGCGGAGCCAGAGCTTTAACAACTATGACAAGTCCAAACCGGTCACCTCCCCTCCCCCACCACCACCAACAAGCAGCCACGAAAAAGGTAAGCCACCTTCTTGGGATTCCTTTCTGGCTTCTTTTATAGCAGATCCAGTTCCTCTGGGTGAATGTGGGGTTGTAAATAGAGTGATGGGCATGGGTCACACAGACCTGCTTGGCTGGTGGGAACTTTGTTAGCAGAGGTGTTAATGAAGTGGGGGAAATACTGTCATCTTCACAGTTGCCAGCTGAAATAGCTGTGTTTGTCTGTGTGGGGCCCGGAAGACACACAGAAGCAATATAGCATTTGGAATTTGAAAATAAACTTTCATAGAACGTGCTCTATGCAGTGGGTGGTTTTCTAGAAATGCAAGCTGCTTGGGGTGTGAATTTTGTGAGCTGATAAGGTTTTCTACCCATCAGAAGTGATGTGAGGGGAGATAGGAACACGGGGGTTTTCACTCTTTGAAATAGTCAGATATGTGAGTTGGCTAAATGAATATCTTGGCTACACATAAGTAGGCAGCATTCCTCTTGGTGTTCTGATAATGTAACTTTTACCAAAAAAGGATATGATTTTTAACTATGCGTAGTGCTAAGCTTTTAGGTTGGGGAAAAAGGTAAGTAGCCCTGTGGGGACTCTGGCACAGAAAGGAGGAGAACAAACCTTTGCTTGCAGCAGTCTCTGTCCATGATTCATGGGTGACGTAGAGAAACTGAGACAGCCTAGAAGACTCTTCAGTAATAGGCAGAGCTCTCCTTTATTCCTCCCAGGCAAAGTGGTCTCGACTTCTCAGGGGGACATGCCCAGGTCTCTGGGAAGCATTTCGTGCCTGGTAGTGTGGAAGCTTCCTAGGGCTTGTCCTGGATGTACCCCCCTCCTCCCCTGGGACCAAGGAGAGCTGCCTCCTGCTCCCCAAAGTGCTCCGGGAGACTGGGCGGCCCTCTCACCATGAATAAGATCAGAACCTCCTTCACCCACCTCTCCAGCTCAGGATAACTTGGTCCAATGGAACTGAGCTTCCCACAGCCCCCACCCCATCCCCACCTAATATACTGCAGGAAATAGGAAGGACATTTGTGTCGGGCTGACATATACGTGGCAGAAGGTTTCCCAGGCGAAGCGTTCGCAACTCTGCAACTAGCACCAAAGCTATAACCAGAATGTCTCAACCAGTCAAGACTCTGATCTAGCCTTTGGCTTCTGCCTCAAACAAATTCTTTTTCTCCTTCTCTCTCTTTTCTCCCCTCCCTTCCCATCTCTTCCATTCCTTTCCTTTTCGTCACCATACCCAAGTGTGTTCTTTTTAAATGTGTGTTTAAATTACCAAAGTAGTAAATGCTTGTGAAGTGGTATAAGTTTATATCAAATGAAAGTTCTCTCCATGCTCCCTGAAGAATACTAATATAAACCATCCTATGCATATCCTTCCAGAACTTTCACGGTACGTTTATGTATATAAATAATATATATGGAAGAGCTATTTGTTGAGTACCTACTATGTGCCTCATTGAATTCCCCCAGACAAACTGCGTTGCTATCTACATTTTACAAGGGATGAAGCGAGGTGAAGTCCTTGCCGAGGTCACACCAGAGGCAGTGAGAGGTGGAGTTGGGGCTCAGCCCAGGCACTTTGGGTCCAGAGCCACAGTTAATGCTGTGCTTTTCCTGGCAGTGGAACAGCCATACTCACAGCTGAGCTAGTTAGAGATGTGCAGGTGAAGGAGAGAGGGGAGTGGAGAGGGTGTAGGGGAAGCCTGCGCAGGGCCCTCTGTTGGGCAGCCCGCCCCTTTCCCATTGTCCTTTAGAGAGATGCTGTCATTAAAAACGTCTGAAGGATGGCTGTGAGGCCAGTGTCCAAAGGATTGAGAAAATGAAGACAAGGTTCCTTGTTGCTGCAACGGATGTGGTTCGAGGAAGCAGGGTTGCTGGCTGGACCTGTGTCTCAGAACAAAACATAGGTGCAGGGTCACCCACGCAGCCCCGCCAGGGGTTCCCTGTCAGGGCTCGGGCAGCCACCGGTCTGCCTCCGTCCTGGGCAGCGGTTGTCACGGGTGCCCCAAGCAGACAGGGGGCCGAAGGCCTCTAAGAGAACAGGGGCTGTGAATTCTGAGAGAGGCATCGCTCAAGGGACAGGCTTCAGTGTCAGAAGAGAGGGAGCTGGTACTTAATCGCTGAGCGCGTTGGACTTGCCGGGACTCGGACGCTCGCTGTACTTCCTGAGCTCCACACACTCCGGGAGGTAAGTATGAACCCGGTTTTACAGATAAAGAAAATGAGGCTAAATGAGAGTTAGTACTTGGCCCTCCCTGGTCAGTGAGTGCAGGTGTGAGTCCCAGATTTGCGCTCTGGCCCTGCCTGTCCCGGGGCTGTCTCTGGGGGAGCAGGTGAGGGAGTACGTGGGGGAACGCTGTGTGAGCCATGACTTGCTCAGAGTCCTCTAAGGACTCTCAGTGATACAGGTAACTGACAGTGGTTCCAGGTGCAGGAGCGGTGAGCCTGTCCCCCTCTCCTACTCCAGGGAGCTGAGGTAAAGCCAGGCTGGCACAGGCCCGGGTGGTTTGTTTTACTAATTCTTTCCCTCCATCCTGAGGTAGAGGGGCCGTGTGATTGTACCTTCAGAGACGTCCGTATTTCCCCCTCCTTTCTTCATGGTCCCTGTGTTCTCCCTTGAGTCTGACCTTGATTGCAGACTGTGGGGTGGCCAGCTTACATGCAAAATATATGTTGTGGTGAGGGAGCAGAAATAACTCAACCACCTGGCCGTGTATAAGACACTACAGGTACTTGGGGGCATAAACTGTCGTCCTTCATCTGGAAAAATCTCGGAGAGAGAACTCTCGTGAGCAGATGAATTGCAGTTCAGTGTGGCTGGTGCCGTGGTTGAGGTGCAGACTGCTTTCGGATGAGGTCAAGTCCATGCTACAGTCTCATTACCTGTCCTTCCTTGATGCTTTCTTGTGAGTCAGTCAGGCCCTGATTATATTGTATTCTGACATTTCATTCTCAGGTAAACCAATTCGTGGGCTTTTTTATGTGACCCAGGAATTTCACTGCTAGGAATTGATCTAGTTACGTCAATAGGTTCCATGAGAATTCCTTACTCTGTCAATAAATGACAAAAAGTATTTTAGCACTTAGTCCCCAGTTTTAAAAAGGATTAAAAGGAAATTGAAACAGGCAACTTTTTAAAAACCCCAGGGCACTTTATACTTTGTGGGGAAATACTGAAACATTCCTCTTAAAATCAAGTCTGAAGAAAAACAAGTCCCCATTTTGGCAGCCTCACTGAATTTAGTTCTGATTATATTGCGCGGTCAACTGGAATGGAAAGCTGAAGAAAAGTGACGGGTAGTACTCCGAAGCTAGGAAACACGGGGGGACTCACAGTTCGTCAGCTCATTCCATAAGGTGATCAAATACATAGTTGATAGACAAAAACCCGGAATGTTCTGTACAGCAATATGACCTGTTAGTTTCCCTAAAGATTCAAATTTCAGATTTTGCAGGTTTGAGGGAAAGTCTGCAGATCCTTAGCTTTTAGGAAAACCTGAGAATTGTTTGCTGTATCATTATGGGATATCATAGTTTTGCTCCAGCTTTGGATTTGTGTTCCTGCAGACAGTGATCAGATTAGAGCCTTGCCCGGCCTGCAGGATGTGTGAGCAGGATTGAAGGCAAAACCTCAGTTAAAAGATGGCTGGGACATCACGGGATGACCAGGACATACTGAGGCCCTTGGCTTCCTCTGGTGGCTCTAAGTGGCTCTAAGCCTCCAGGCCAGAGTCACTGATTATCAGGGGAGAGGAAATGGTTGTCTTTTTCAGCATCTGTGACAGTTATCTGTTTTCTCTTCCTTCCATTCCCTCTCTTACGTCCTCTGAGTGGGTTAACACTGCCAGAAATCTCATGCATTTCTGAACTATTTAGTCCATCATACAAGTTTGAAATGTTTAATATTCCTGGACCGAATTCTAATGGTTTTCATTTTATAGAAGGCACATCTTTATGATATTTTCACTACAATAATAATTATATAAAAATATTCAGACAACACCTAAATTTCTTAAAAGAAAAAGAACCCTACGTAATCCCACTCCCAGATAAAGCCACTGTTTACCACTTGGTTTATATTCTTCTATATGTTTTTTCCATACACAGACTGTCACATTTTGATAAATTTTTCCAAATGTTTACTCTTTGCTAGGAACTATTTCAAGTGCTTTCTAAGTAATAATTTAATTCTTACAGGAGCCTTATGCATATACAGACACTCTCTCTCACATGACATCTTAAATCTCATAAATAAAATGAATAAATCATGGACAGCCTTTTGTACAGGTCATTCTCTCTTCATAAGATAGTTGCATAGTACTCCATTGTATGAATTTACCTTAGTATTTTTAACCACTTTCATTTAATTTGCTTCTAATTTTTTGATATTATAAACAGCACTGAATTGATGTCCTCATGTATCTTTTTTGCACGTATACAACTATTTCAGTGGAATTTCTGCTTTGGAGGGTGTATGCACATTTTACAGCTGTCTAAACAGTGTCAAATTTTGCTCCCAAAAGATTATCCTGATGTATAATTCCTGTCAACAGTGTGTGAGAAGGCTAGTTTCTCTATACACTTGACACTTCTCATTCTCTTGGGCAAATTAACCTTTGTCTTTGAAATGAAGCAAATTATTTTTAAGAGGCTGAAATATCAAGATCATTTGCTAAAAACTGACCTTTTTTATTGACAGTTTGCTGAACATTACAACTCATGACCTTGGCATAATACAAAAGTACTTGGGTTTGAGATCAGGCTCACTCCCACCTGGCATGACTTCTCTCAAGACACTTAACTTCTCCAGACCTCAGTTTCCCCTTCTGTAGAGTGAGTCTGAAGTCCTCTGTCATCAGCCACTGTGGGGTGTGAATGAATTCTTTCCTTTTCACTGGCTGTCTGGTCTTGTCTCATGTGAGCCCCAGCAGCACTTTCTGACGGGTTCCTTTTTCAGATCTTCATGCTCTAGGTCACTTTCTTCCTCTTCGTTCACTGCTGTCTGTCATGGGCAAAAGAGGACAGCCAGATGCGGCTTGAGATAGAGTTTTCCAGCCCTCAGCACAATGTCGTGTCTGAGTAACATTGGGGCCATTGGTTTAGAATCTCTGTAAACTTGTCGCTTTGTGGTTGGCAAAGCAAGTTCTTTATCGGACTGAGCGATCCGGAGATGTGAGCATGAGGAAGTTGCCCACGTTCTGCCATTAATCAAGATGCTGACCTACAATTACAGTCTAGACTGGATGGAATTAATTTGGTGGTCCAAGTCATGCAGAAGGGAGCATGGTTGGGGTGCTCCTGTTTTGTGTTGTTTCTTTCCTTTGTTTGTTTTGTCACCATTTGTGTCCAGCATTGGGCTGGTCATGCTAACAGTGTGGACTGGGCACAGACTGCTTTCTGGAGGCTCACAACCTCGGAAAGGGCGGTGCTCATTTGTCTTGTAATAGAGCTGTGGTCAAAGTTGTGAGCAAGAAGATGCACTCAGCCAGAAGGCTCGGGGAGGACTTCAGAGAAGTGATACCACCTTCCCTGATTTCCGTCTCAGGATTTCTGCCGAGAGAAAAGGAAGGGGTGGCTGGGAGGGAATGACTCCTCTCCTGGTCCGGTGCTTATCTGAGAGGACATGTGCTGGGCTCACTGTGTTAATAAACTCATGTCCTGCAGAGTAGGAGAGTAGAGGGGAAGCTTCTGCAAGATCGTCTCACTGGTGGGGTACAGCCTCCCTGGGTCAGCAGGGGGCCCCTGCCATTGCAGAGCTGTTACCCGGGCCAAGGAGAGTCAGCTCGGGTACCTGTCAGCGCTCAGGGGAGATAATCATCTCTTTAGGAATCAGCTCTGAAGTCACCATGACTCTCCTGCCAGAAGCCATAATTGTCTGAGGGCTTAAAATGCCATCTTAGAGGTTTGAACCAGGGTATCATTGTGTTGAAATTAGTCTGTGGGGATCATGTAGAAATGGAACTCAGTGAACCAATAGACCAGCTGCTGAGGTGGGCAGGCGGGGTGAATTAGAGGACTGCAAACCTAGGCACGTGGCACTGCAGGGGAGAGGAGTGTCTGGCGAGTGTTTGTTCCAGCTGCACCGGTCTCTCGGACCAGAATACAGTTATCTCAGGAGAAGAGGTTGGGCCCTGCAATTAAAAAGAAAACGTGTACCTTGAAGGCAGCCAACTGAGTTTGAGTTCTGGCCCTGCCACGTCCCAGGAGGGTAGCTTTGGGCAAGTGCACTGCTTATCAGGGCATGTGCTCAGGATGGCAGTCAGACTGTCACAGGCCACACCTGGCACCATTCTCCTCCAAAGGGTGTAGACAGGAGTCGCAGGCTGTTGGCGGGGCAGTGTGGGCATTTCTGTTCCAGAGAAGTGGTCCTCACAGCAGTATCGACAGCAGTCCACACAGCATCCCTGAGCTGTCCCTGCCCCCTCCCACCTCAGGTGATAGCTCAGGCGTGAGGTTAACAAGATTCACATGGGGCAGGCACAGGAGTCCCTCTAGTTTAAAAGCCCCGTGTCCCACAGAGCCAGTATCTCTTTGTAACAGCTCCCTGTGCATAACTTCTATGGTTCCCAGAAGGCTTGGGCCCAATCAGTAGTCACAGTGCTCAGAGGAGCCCAGGATGGTGGCCACCAACAGTATTTATACTTCATTTACAGCTCTTCCCTGTCCAGATGTAGTGTGACTGTCCACGGTCATTTTTTTCATGAGCAGTGTTGCTTAGTAACATAGCTGACATTCTATCTTTATCAAGTTTCCAGGGGAACAGAGTTAGACAGTGAACCCAAGGTCAGATCCTCATGCAGAAGGGGAAAAGGTTTTGTTCATCCTTTGCTAATAGCACGTCACCTCACCTCTCAGAGATTCAGTTTATTCGTCTATGAAGCAGCAGTGAGCTGCTCTAACCCTAGTGATGGGAGCAAGGCAGATGTGAAGGGTTTTTTCTCATTTTTTGAGAAGCTCAATTCAGATTTTCTGTCCTTGTCACCCCTGTTGGCTGTAGACATTTCTCTGAAGGGTATGGTTGTTGTTTCCTGGTTGCTGGAGTTTATGGACATGGTGGGTGCAATTTGCATAGCACGAAACAATCGCTACATTCTGATCTTTGTAAATAGTGTGTAAGTCAGTTGGTTTGCTGTCTGTTAATAGTGCTGTTTCACAAGTGGGCGGGTGGAGGTTACGGCTTCTGCAGTGAAGGCAGATTGCATTTTTTTAGATTGCATTTCACACCCTAGTTCCCTTTTGTTGTAAACAAATTATTGCCATTGTATAATTGAAGAGATAAAAAGTCCTAAAACACATGGCACCTCTCTCCAAAGATAATGCCTCAACAGAGTATATGCAAATTGCTGCTGTGTAACTGGGGAGAAAGCAGATCCCACATGGTAGCTCTCGGTTAAGTGTGAAGCACACAGCTCCAGTCCCATGATCTGATGAGACGGTGAACTTGAGACTGTTGATGCTGCAGGTATGATTAATGAGCCGTCTACACTAGCATCCCTTGAGGAAATTGCTAAAAACAGAAATCCTGAAGCTTTACAAAT
The DNA here is from genome assembly GCF_048564905.1 of Vicugna pacos. NCBI lineage: Eukaryota > Metazoa > Chordata > Mammalia > Artiodactyla > Camelidae > Vicugna > Vicugna pacos. Next base: position 41,041,612 of record NC_132996.1, read on the forward strand.
CTTGTCCTTCAAATTCACATTTCTGAGTTAGAGTCCCAAAGTCCGCATTTTACACCCTGGTCATTCTTACAACACTGAAGTGTGAGACCCCCCTCTCCTGGGAGGACTTCTTGGTCCCCTCCAAAAGAGCGTGCCGCCTTCTCATTGCCCTTCAACTCTCAGCAGCTACTTTGTAGTGTGTCATTCCGGGGAACAGAGATTAACGTGGTGAGACCCCTAAACTAATGCGTGGTGTATGGCAGGAGCTCAGTACATGGGAAGCTATTTAAATTATCATATACATACATTTTGTTGTGCACATATTTAAATTTATTCCCAGAGTCAGCAACTTGCCTACTTGCATAGGTCTTTGTGTCTTTTGGTTTCCTTCTGTTGGCTCACTCATCTCTAGCAAAGTTCTCATTTTAATTTAAAAAAAATAATGCTACCTTGTTTTAGCTGAGCTAATAGAAAAGAAGGAAATGGATTTGGATCCCATATTCAGGTTAGATATGAAGAAAAAGGGTCCCTGTGGGATCTGGATATGGTAGCAGAGGGAGGGGGAAAGTCTTCCCTGATTGGAAAACCACCTTCGGGCTCTTTCTCTGCCAGCACTTGAAGAGCTTGCTGTTGCTTGGTGAGAGCACTCTTCTGTTCAGAATAAGGGTGAGCACTTGCAGGGTTGCCTGGAGAGGAGACTGTGCAGTGCGCCTTCCTTCCTGTTCTCCATCCTAGCTTAACCTCCAGCACTAAACTAAAGTCAAACATGAAGGTGAAGGAACTTTTATCTGATATCGTCTCTCCGGCCACCTTCGGGAGCCGTTTTCTTGATCTACTGTGTAACTCAAAGAGCCTTCAGAGCAGGAGACGCATCAATCCCGCTAATGTGTGAGGCTAATAACCTTTAATGCCAAAGCCGTCCTTTTTCAGGGAGAAGAATAAGAAGGATCTAACCATGTGTGCTCTTCTCTAAATATGGATGTGTCTCAAAGCCTTGTGTGAGCTCCTGGTTCTGCTGTCTGTCCTTTCTCGAAAAGACAGTAAACCTGACTTTTTGTAACAGGATGAAGGAGTTGAGAAAAAGAGAAAAGAGATCATTTAGGAATATGAAATAGCTATTTGATTAGTCTTGTGTCAGGAATGAAAAGTGACTAGTTTATGTTCATCTGATCTTCAGGTGATCAATCTCAGCATCTCTTTTGCTTCCATCTGCTGTGTGGAAAACATCACACGTACACAAATTCAATTTAATTTCAAGGATCATTGGTAGGGGAAAGTATTTATGTTTCTGGGGGCTCCCTTCGGAATTTTTATCCAGGTATCATCTGGAGTCAGAGCTTAAGTTCAATCATTCATTCGGATGTTCTTCTATAAAAAAATTTTTTTTTTCTTCTCTAAAGTTAGGTACTTGACAGTGTTTATTAGCATGAGAAGATAAGTAGCTTTGGGGATAAATGAGATTGACTTTTCTATGAGCACATGGGGCTCATGTTCACAATGCAGAGTACAGGAACAGAACGCTGGCCAGACAAGGGAGCGCTCTGGAACAGTAAAACTTGACGGCTCATGTAGCCGCACCAACCTGATGAGACCACGTGTGTGGCTGCCTGGGTGCTGGGCACATAGCATCCTCTGACTTAAATGAACCTACCAGATAAAATGCCTGTTTCTCAGCTGCATTTTGCCTTCCTCAAGCTCCCAAGTCTATGCATTTCATCAGGAGACCAACACATAACCTGTGTGTCAGGGAACCGTCTTCTGATGAGGATGTCGGATGAGGGGTCACACTGAGAATATCCATCTCCAGGATGACGGTCATAGCCATCTACATTGTGATAAGAGGGGTACATGGGCCACCCTCAGGTGTCATGCCGTGGAGAGAAGTGTCATGCTGCAGAGTGGTTTATGCCAAGGCACTGTGTGCACAGTTTACATTCTTAGTGTCCTGGGAGCGCCTGCCTCGATTTCTTGGCGGCCGTGTTGGTTCATGCGATTGTCCAGGCTCCCCGAACTTTGTGGGTATTCTACAGTTAATAGCTGCTGATGGAAATCAGCGGTCTGGCCCACTTCCCTCAAAAGAGCAAAGGTAAAGGAGACCTCGCCGCACCTAATGCTCCCTGTGCCCTTTTCAAAATGGGAGAATCACAGCATTTTTATGAAATGTGAAATGAGGTGGGAATCAGTGTCCTGTAATAACTCACCTTGGGCAAAGCAAAGATTAAAAAAAAAAGAAAAAAAGGTTCTGTGGCTCAGGACAGCCCTGATGGTGAGTCTCTGCTGCCCTCTACTGCCCAGGCTTTGTTTCATATCCGAGTGGAGCTTTGGTTTCCAGCCAAGGCATCCTTAGGACGTCCTGGGAAGATAACGACTCCAGACAGAGCCTTCCCACGTGTGTTTCCACAATTTGGGAGAATGTACATGGACTGAATAAAACCCACATCATGGGCACGATCAGGTTCATGTGGCCATGATGGAAAAACTCGCCAGTGTGAGGAACTGAGAGCAAGCGTGAGCTAAAATCAGTCTTCACAAAGCCATCCATCCTTCTCTCTTCAGTGGGCTACCAGCGAGTAGGCTCAGTAATCAGGGTTAGCCCGAAAGAGAAGGATCTTTGAAGGTTCTAGGTGATGACTGCTGCAGGAAAAGATATGCTAGATTTGGCTCCATTTTTAAGAGCAGATAATTCCAACCAGGCTGCAGTGTGAAGTAAATGGGTCTCCCCCTTCTTTTTGGGCATTTGTATACTTGGAACTCAGATTTCATCCTTTTGTACATTATCAGGTGCCTTCTGTGTCTCATGCATCATGCCAGTCACTAAATATTCAAAAGTGAAAAAGCAGATAATGATCCCTGCCCTCATGGAACTTACAGTTTGGTGGCAGAGACAGCTGTTAAACATGGCACAAATCTTCTCATTGCATTTTGTGACACCTGCTTTTGAGAAGGTGATTAGGTGTTGGGAGGATGCATGTAGAAGGGATGAACTGAATTCTCTGGATTAGTTAGAACCTCATCAGGGTGAGACCCAGAGACGAAATTTGCAGGGGTCTGTCTGCTTTGCTCAGAAGACCTGTTCTTGCACCAGCGGTTAGAAGCAAAATATGTTTTAGGGAACAGTTTACTGGGGAGAGACCACTTTCCTTTTAGAAATAAAGCTCTGTATCCTGGGCCAGCTTTTTTTCTCCCTCTAGCCACAGCGGGTAGAACTAAAAAAAAATTACAAGGAAGCAAATTTTCACTTTATTAAAAAAAAGAACTTTTTTACATCTGTCTTCTCACAGTTGAGCAGGCTGTCTTGAGTAGGGAGGTCTCTCACTCCAGAGGAACAGAAACAGGCTAGACCATCACTCACTATTGTTAACAGAGGGGAGTTTTCTTATATTAGCAGGTAGATTGGAAGAGGATTTTCTCTAAGATCCCTTGCAAATACAGTATTTGATTATCCCGGGCAAAGGGTGGAGGTGGTGTGATTTTAGTAGGTCCTGGAAAAGGCCTGGTAATGACAGTAACTCCCCCACAGTTTATTGGAGTTCCCAGAGCACCCCCCACACCCACACTTCGAGTTGGTTCCTTTGAAAGTCTTCATTCATTCCAAAAGTGCACTGTATTCTTGATGATGCCGCTTATTCTCTAGGGTTCATTACTGAACAAAAGTTGCATTTCACGCAGATAACAGCCTCTGTACGGTTTGTGATAAATTCCTTTACTCCGTTCACATACCCGGGGACGATTTTTCCCTTCACTTCACCTAAGTTGTTTGGAATTTGCCAAGCTCATGCTCTGAAGCCATCAGAGAGGCTGCAGGCAAGGGTCCCTGCCACACAAAAGTGGTCGTGGCCACTGAGTGAGAAGGGGCTTGTGGCTGCTTTCAACTGTTTAACACTTGGACTCGTTTTCTTACCCTCTCCAGAGAAGAGCCAGATACACATCTTAGGGCAGGTATCCCTGCAGGATTGTATTTTCAAGTGTATTTCCCATAGGTGCTGTAGGGGGCAGCATCCATTAGGGAAAACCAGGGAGAGAGACTCCACCTTAGAGGGAAGAGTCTGGGGCTGTTTGCAAAGATTTTTCTGCACCGGAGATTCGTTCTGCCCTGTTGTTCATGTATGAATGAGGCTGTGGCCCTTTGGGGATGAACCTCCTTAGCAAGCCAGGATTACTTTGCCTCATTTTAAATTCATCTGGTCTCGAGTCAATACCAGTGAGTACCTGTGGGGGGTGGAGAGTGACTTTTCCATCTAGAAGTCTAACCCAAGTCATTTGACTCTAAGCTTTTGCTCTTTAAGTCAAGTTCTGAGCTATTTCTGTCTTAAATCTTCTATTAAGAAATAGTAACTTTCCCCAGAGTTTCTTCAAACCTGTTACTGCTTACTAGTAAATAATAGTAAAACTTGTGGGAGTGAACTTTTTTCTGGACTTTTGTCCTGATAAGACTGGTAAAGCTGGTTCTGACTTGTTTGACTTTTATCTCCCCAGGGCGTAAATGTTCTGGTTTCAAATGATGGCCATTATTCAAACCTCCAGATGGATGGGACAGCTCTGCTGGGGTGTGTCAGGCTCCGGTGATACCCTGGTGGGGCTTGCTCATGCATCTGAGGCCGCCTGGGTGATGGGCTGGATGCTCTCTGGTCTGTACTGGCCTCAGCTGAGCCAAACCAGCTTTCTCTATCTGGTCTCTTGTTTGCCAGCCAGCCAGTTCAGACTATTCTGTGGTGGTGGACAAATTCTGAGACAGGGTTGAAGTGTGCATGGCCTTTTAAGGCCTAAGCTCTGAGAATCATCATCAGTTCTCATATGCTTCATCCAATTGGTCAAAGCAAGTCACACGCCTGCCCAGGTGCATGAGGCTGGGAAACATACTCTCTCCATTGAGGGAGGTGCTACCAAGGCACATTGCAAAGCATGCATGATCGAGAGAGGGGCAGAGACTTAAGGCTGTTTTTGCAGTCAATCTACCACACAATATAAGTTGGACCCAGTATATATGTGTGTGTGTGTGTGTGTGTGTGTGTGATACACACACATATATATAGATGGATTGATTTCACTTGTCAAGGTCTCTTTTTTGCTGCAATCGCATGAAAATGAGAATGCTCTGAGCTCATAAAAGGTAAGTTGGCTGTGTGTAGCTCTGAGAATTTTCAGTGGGCAGAGTGGCTGAAGCATCCTTGGTTATTCAGTCCCACAGAAGTTCTTGTCTGACAAGCAGACACAAGCCATTCATTGTAGGGACACACACCCTGCTTGCTTTGTGAGACCCCCTTTCACCAAGGTAGAGACTACCTGTGAAAGTAGAAGCCTGCAAAACAGGTCTGGCTCTGTCTAGAAGCCTGCAAAACAGGTCTGACTCTGTCTAAGCTTGTTCTCAGGCCTCTGGGATCCTTGGTCTTGAGATTCCCTTTGCCCTTCTGGGTTCTCTTTTCCATACCAGCTGGCATGAGTTGTCATATAATGAAGATGGCCTGAATGCTAGCCTGGGATTCAGAACACCTGGGGTCTGGTCTCGGATGGCTGTGTGACTTTGACGGATTCTTTGATATCTCTGATTTTCCAGTTCCTCAGCTTTAAAATGGGAATGAGAATAGCATCAACCTCAAAATTAATGGGAAGATTACATGAGATGAAACAGAGGGGGAAAATACCTTGAATTATGAACATGTTGAATGCATGAATTCATGAATAGACAAAGTCAGAAATGACTGTAAGGGGTGGAGTAACCACAGCAGCTGAACTGAGAGCCCTAAAGAGCCCGTTCTCCATGCCTGGTCTGTTGCTCAGGATCAGAAGTCTAAAGCATCCATGGACCCATCTTTTCCTGCTTAGCTGTATCTCCATGGTGAAGGACGTTTTTGAAAACCAAGGGACCAGGAAACACAGAGTGCTCTTCCCTGAAACAAGAATTGTCATAGCTTGGTAAATATCCACCTGGTTCTCTTTTGCTCCTGGTATCTTAGAAATGTACCTATTGATTTTTGAAATACCCCCACTGCCACTCATTGAGGGAGGGGGAATTCAAGACAAATGTATTGATCTAGGCAAGCAGGCACATTGGAAGAAGCATTTATTAGGCTGTCTTTTTTTTTTTTTAATAAATTGGCTACTAAAGATGAAGAAAGAAGAGTTTTAAACAAAAAGCCGTTAGCCAAATTGATAATACTCCTCTAGGACAACTTTAAAAGGTCATGATGGATGATTTTTGCACTGTGATTTGGAACAAAGGGCCTTTGGATTAGTAAAGGACTTTTTTTCTGAGTGTGATTCTGTTTTTCCTTTTGTTTGTCCATTGTCCTTAAGTCTGGGCTCTCTGATCATCTTAATGCATCCAAAGCTGCAGTTTGAAATACCCTTTTGTCCTGGGAGCAGGTGATTGAAGCATCTTTGGACAATAAGAGGAAAGACGTCATAGCTGAACTAGTGAACAGCCCGAGGAAAGGGGTGGAACACAGGGCCTGGGCTGCCTTCTGTCTGAGCATGTCAAGATGCCATGGCTCTGGCCTTGGGATGTCTGTCAGCCTTAGGGGTCACGTCTTGGCAACCAGAGTAGCCTCTGCTGGCCAGAAACTGATCAGGACTGTTCACTCTCATTAAGGAGCCCCTCAGATCACCTTCTGGCGTGCAGCACTTTAGAAATCATCAAACAGCTGAGGTAGAGGCTAGATGCCTTGAAGTGCTTCCAAGGGCTTTGGCGTGTCTGCCTTTTGGATGAACTTAGCTGAACAGAGAGCTTTTTAGGTCTGGGGCCTGGCCAGGGGAGCACCCTGGGCACTGAGAATAACACTGATGTTAGGGTGGGAAGGGGGGGGGGTTAGCTCCTCCTGGCCCACCAATCCCTTCCCGCCTCCTTCCTTCCCTCCCTGCTCCCCCCTCCCCCTCCCCTGAGCTCTTCCTTACTTTCACTCTGTCTGCAAAGTTAACTTTTCAACACCAGGAGGAGCAGACATTGCAGAGAGAGCGGGTTTGTAGTTAATCAGCAAATGCCTTTGTATCCTCTGGGTCAGCAAGTTCCAACAGAACTTTCTCTAGTGATGGTAGTATTTTGTATCTATGCTGTCTAATAGGATAGCCAGTAGCTGCGTGGGGCTATTAAGCACTTGAAGTGTGGCTGGCGAGATGGAGAAACTGAACGTTAAATATATTCGATGTTAATTTAAATGGCCACATGTGGCTCGTGCTATTAGTGATGGATAGCACATCTCTGGATATTAGTTTGATGAGCCATCAGCTGCTCGTATGTGTTGTTAAAAGATGTCTTCCTAGGCACAGAAGACCAAATATTGCATGATTCCACTTCTATGAAATGTCCAGAGTTGCAGGCAAGTCTATAGCAACAGAAAGTAGATTTGTGGTTGCCTGGGCTCTTGGGGCCAGGATGGGGGTGTAGAGGGAGGTGTGGGGAGTGACTAGTAATGGCTACAGATGATTCCTGGGCCTCAGTTTACCCTCAATAAAATAAGAGCATTGCTGGGGGGAGGGTATAGCTCAGTGGCAGAGCACGTGCTTAGCATGCACGGGGTCCTGGATTCAATCCCCAGAATCTCCATTAAAATAAACAAACAAACAAACAAACCTAATTGCCTCCCCCCAAAATAAAAGAAATATTAAAAAAAAAAGAATATTGCTTTTGTCACAAGGGCAACACAAAAGAGAATTCCTAGTCTGCCTTTCCCTGTATCTATTTAACTTTGTTTTTAAACTTTTAAATTAATTTAATCTTTTAATTTTCATACAATTTTAAAGGTTACTTTCCATGTACCATTATTACAAAATATTGGCTGTATTTCCCATGTTGTACAATTCATTCTTGAGCCTTTCTTATACCCAGTAGTTTGTACCTGCCCCTCCCCCATCCCTATATTGTCCTTTCCCCAACTGGTAACCACTAATTTGTTCTCTGTATCTGTGAGTCTGATTCTTTTTGTTCTATTTTCTAGTTGTATTTTTTTCCTCTGCTATCTATTTAACTTTCATCCAGTTCAGCTAGGCTGATCCTGGAGTAGAGAATGAGCTCCCTTTTTCTAGGAACCGAATTCCAGAAGCTGCCCCTGTTCTAGGAGAGCCCCGGGCAGTGTTAGTTGCTTTGAGGCACGTAACAGACCACCCTGCTCTGTCCATTCCCTCTGGAATCAAAGTGTAGAAAGCCTTTGGTGCCCGTCTAGGAATTTTAAGTAATGGCTGAAAAATTTACCTTTTTGCTCTGATACAGATAAAAACAGATCATAACTTGGAGTTGTCATTTGATGTAATGCACAGAAACAGCTTTCCATACCCTGGGCAAACACAGATTCCCAGGGGGTGCGGAAGAGATTCCTGGTTGTGAACCCTGGCGCAGTTCTCCGGGTCTGTGGTTAAGGGTCCTGTGGAAGCTCTGGGAAGCACGTTTCTTCAGGAGTAGGCTCCTGCTGGTCTTTTT